>NC_092038.1:27624281-29037461 GCF_003086295.3 Arachis hypogaea
TTAGTATCTAGCATGTATGCATTATATTATAGTCCTTATGTCCAATATGGTAGGAAGTATGCAAAACTAAATCAAGTAGATTAAACTATTAAAGGATTAATTGGAATTGAAAAAATTGCAATAAAATAGGTTCTGCAACAACTAGTTCCAAAGAGAGATCAGTAACTAACCTCCCCTTCATAATGACGAACACTGAAAGCCCTGCCTCTCTCCCCTTTGAAGTAAGGATTAGTACTCAAGTGCTGCTTAAGTTTGTTTGCAAACGTTAGATCAGAAGCCTTAGGCAAATTTGATTCCTCATCCAACAAGGTGAGTAGACTGTGAGGTTTCTGCACATTTTGCAGAAAATAACAGTTACATAGTTACACTAATCAGAGATAATATTGTGAACACATCCAAACGGGTACCTGAATGCAAAACATTTCTATGAAAAAAACATAATGTCTAAAATGTGTGAAATCCAACCAAACAAAGGCTAAAGTTCCAAAACATGTATAAAATTAAATTATACCCTCTCAAAGAGATCCAAGCACTCTTGATTGTCCTTAAAATATATTTTAGTCCACTCAATCCATCTGACTCGTAGTCCTGAAATAAAAAAAATGAAAATTATAATCTTGCTGTTGTGCATGTCAAAGCCTTTTGAACACAGGCTTAGCTCCTTACAGTACGATGGTCAATGTCTTTTCAACGGAATTTGGCAATTTCTTATCCAACTCTTCTATTTTTTCCAAGGTAACATAAGTTTTAATACTTTTTTCATGAATTATATGTATCACACTATTGCATTTAAATTTTAAAATACTAATTGGCATCAAAATACCCAAAGCAATATTAGGGTACGTTTGGTTTACGTTTCATTTTCTGTTTTCATTTTAAGTATTTTCTATTTTCAAAATTGTGAAGAAAAAAGAAAAAATAGTAAAACAATAAAAGCATGTTTTTTGTGTCCACCTCATGTTTCGTGGTTTTTCTTTTTCCTTGACAAAATTCTGAAAACAGAAAACACTAAAATTGAAAACAGAAAATGAAAACAAAAACCAAACACACCCTTAACAATTAAAAGAGGTACTGACCTCCTGCTCTTGCTTAAACAGATGCCGATTGAGATGATGTTGAAGTCTTTCATTTGCATAATTTATACAAAACTGTTCAAAGCTACTTTTCTGAATGAGACAAGAAACCGTTAGATCATATAGAAGAGATTGTCTGAAAACATATAACATTCTTTAAAGCACAGAAAACATAAATTGATACAATTTGCATACCTGGAATGATTCAAAACCAGTAATATCCAAGATATTTATGGATTTCCCAGTACATCTTTTACCCACTTGAAGTGACTTGTTGATTTGGTCTACAATCCAGTTAAACAAGTTTTCATACATAAATTTTGCAATTTCGTCTCTCGTTTGAATTGCCTGAACATAAGATGAGAAAAGAAAAATAAATATAAATCAATTAGGATGCGCAGAAAATAGAACATGTGAGATGTTCAAGTAATAAACATACCTGCTGCAATATCAATTTTTTTGCATTAGTATCCTTCTCAGGCTGGATTTTCTTGGTAGATAATGCTGCCTTCAATGCCTGGGAGCTGCAACCCATCAGCCGAGCAGCACTGGTAACAGCTACCCCCAAAAAAAGAAATATAAAATTAAAATATAAATAAATAAAATCAAATATATAAATTTCAAATTTCTGTTTATTTCAAAATAAAATATATACAATATATTAGTCAAACTAAACCTCTTTAAAATCCTACTACATATAATACAAAACAAAATGTAACTCAGTTCTGATGGCATAGTAAAAATTCGATGCCAATTCCCAGATTGCTTTGGGAAATCAATGACACTGATAGCATACTGAAAATAGCACCAGGTTCAACTAGTTGATCAAAAGGAATATGATACAGATGCAATGCAACTTACCTTCATCATCCAGAACCTCAATGTCATTCTCACTGTCTGCAACTTTGAATGATATATTTCCCAGCCATAGTATAGCAGCCAGCACCTTAAAGATCAGCTCTTGGTCCTCTTTGCAAATTTGGACAATATCGAGTGCTTTCTGGAGAGACACACAGCAAAAGGAATGAGTATAACATGAGATCGTAAGACACCTCACAAAAGTTTAAAAAAAGTTATGGTGTACAAATTAAACTGTTGGGTGATATACCATCAGCTGATGAAATTTTTTAGCATCATCAATGCCATCAATCATCAAGCATTCACTCTGATTAAGATATTTATAATAGCTGGCTGCTCTAAGATTAAGTCTCTCTGCAGAGGAAAGAAAATGGTTAATATGAGCAAAACTATCTACAAATTTAATAACAAGCAGAAAACGAATTTGCATAAAAATCAACTGTCCGTTTAAAATTAGTATGTAAAATTAAGAGAGAAAATCGCATATACTTATAGAAAGATACCAATCAAACTTATTCGTTAGACAGGAAGTAGGGGTAGGGTATATGGAGAAGATGATAGATCACACTGTATCTGGTTTAGTTATGAGAAAAGAAGATATACCCCCAATGGCAATAGGTAAATAGAGAATACAATATTTAGAGGTAGGAGGGTGTTGGGGCCTTGGGTATTGGGTGGTGCCCAAAGTCCCACATCAAATAATATGAGATGCTTACTGTTATATTTAAATTGGGTGGTTCTTTCCCCTTAATACCTAGATTTTAAAGTATGGTTTCCCACTTTGCTTAGGTATTTCACAGAGGGTATCAACAAAAAGCATATCCATATAACCCCAACTAATAGGAAAAGGCTCAGTTATCAATGTGGCTGTTACTGCATTAGTTGTTGTAAAAGAGATCCTACTAAATATAGATGGTGGATGGTCATAATTCAGTGTCAAAAAGCAGTGATGTACTGCAAACATTGAATGAACTGATTTGCAACAGTTGATGTTGTCATATTGGCACATTCTTTTGATGAGAATAAACAAAGGATGGGATTAGTTAGCTTGTAAAAATTAACCAAATCGACTAGTTGGCGTGTGAAAATAACACTATGGGCATTGCCATTTTAATGCATTTTCCAATAAACCAACACATTAAATAAATATTTCAAGAGGATTCATTACGTGAGATAAGAATAGTATAGAAGTATTCAAAGAAGTAGGTTCTCAGAAGATGCACCTTTAAGGCCAAATGAAGATCCAGCACAAAGTTGATAAAATATGTGATATGACCTCTCACCACTGGCCAGCTGAACAACTCTTGACTGTTCATATTGGACATGATTATTTCAGCAGTGATAAAAGAAGAGAATTACAATTCCATGCTTAAATTCAAATATGGCACTTCAAATTACCTTTTCTATCAAAACTGTTCAATTTATCACATGGGTTGGCATAGGACAAACAAAGCAATAAAATATGTCAGTTCAGTAATTGCAATAAAAATGGATGTCAGAAGAAAGCACATCTGCAGTAACATCTAAAGCTTGAACAAGCTTACATGTTTGAACTTTAGCCCCATGGATTTTACCCATTGTGCTGAAATGAATTTCAATCAGCTTCCCCTGCAACACATAAAAAATGTATGTCAACTGATTCAATTCAACTACTAAATCTTTTGACATCATGTAAAAGGTGCTGCATAGCCCTAAAACATAAAGCTGCAAAAGAATATCTGCTATACATTTGATGGAAAACTATCAACTAAAGAGATCTAATAAAACGATCACATAAGTAATAACCATTATACAGGAGGACAAAAATAGACTCACAAATCTGCTAGAGTTTTCATTCCTAGATGTTTTTGCATTCCCAAAAGCTTCTAGCACATGATTTGTTTGAAGAATTTTTTCTTCTGTACCCCTATTACTACCACCAACAGCAGCTAAGTACTGCATAGCAATCTTTGCTGTTTCTGTCTTCCCAGATCCACTCTCACCACTGCAACAAAAATCCAATAGTTACTATGAAGTATGAACAAGTGCACTAGTGATTATAACTTAAAGCTACCGAGTTCAGGAACATGTACTATGTGTGAGGAATAAAATGCAGAAATGTGCAAAAGCACAGACCTTATGATAATGGACTGATTTGCTTCATCTGCAAGATACAATAAACAAATAGAAAACCTTAATAAACATATCATTCAAGTTGAACATAAGGATCTCAATGGAAGAGAAGGAAAAGGAAAATTTCATTCACCTCTCATCATCTCCGTAAAAGCCTCATCAGCCACAGCAAAAACATGAGGACTATTGGTAAATTTCTGCTTATAAGCTGAAATACGATCATTTCCAAAAATCTGGAGATCTTTGAAGGGATTGACTGCAATTAAAACGGGACCTGCTTTAGTCTGCGTACACAAAACAAATGCAGCGTTCAGCAGATGGACACACATAGACAATCACCCAAGTAAAAGAAAAAGAAAACTGGGGTAGGCAAACATACATAAATCATGTCCTGAGAATGTCTGAACTTAATATTGTGAAGAACTGATGGCTCGTTCAAATAACAGAGCTTCATAAGATCGTCTACACCCTCAAATATTTTAGGATTAGCTGGTACAAACTCTGACCTGGCCACGTTAATAACCTGAAGTAACAACTCATCAGAAAATAAATAAATAAAAAAAAAAAAACTGTCACCTTGCATACCCAAAATTAAATTTAACACTATCTTTGAAAGAAACCAAAAACTTTACACTTACATTTCCATTTGAGAGTGAAACAGATGCTTCCTCTCCCGAAGTTGACTGTATCGTACCTAGTTCCCACAGTCCACTTGGTTGTCTACACCAGACACAAAGCTTCTAGGGAGGAATAACCAAATACCAAAAGTTAAATTAACACAAAAACCCATTCCAACGATGCATCAGAGAGCAAATACAATATTAATATATAACTCATAATATAAAACTGCCACAAACATAAACATTATATAACAAAGCATAATTTACAAGAAACTTTCCTACTCCATCCATTCCTTTCTATCAGTCACGCAAAACATGTCTACTTAATTGGATCCATGTATTTATATGATTACATTAATTCAACGATGTACAAAATCTTCAGAGTGACCGCTAGAAAAAAAAAGGGAAAGAAAGGAGTATCTTTCAATCAACTAGCAGAGACTCCGGGGAGCAAGCTGCAGTTAACCAAAAACTAAACAATAGATCCACAAACTAATTACTAAGAAGTAAGAAGTTAAAATTTTCGGCATCTAATTTAATGCAACATCGTATCAAATATTTAAAATTTAAAATTAAAATACTATGAATAAAAAACATAATCTCTTGCCATGTTCTTACCTTTTTGATAATGTAAGAAATGTTATCATCCTCCAATTCTCTACTCTTCCCAGACGAAGCTAAATAAGGTGAATCTGCATCCATCATCATCTTCACCTTCTTGCTCCCAAAACCATCACTTCTTCTCTTCTCTCCCAGCTCATCTTCCTTCCTCTTACAATCAAACCCATTCGGCAAGCACTCCGGCATGGCGTTACTGCCGTCTCCGACCTTAAAATTATTCGGCAAAGACCGCCTCGCCGGAGGCAGCCGTGCACGGGAGGCCGGCCGTGCCGGCAATGCCGGAGGCAAGTCCTTCGGCTTTGCTTCCTCTTCCTCTTTCCGACGAAGAGAATCAAGCATCTCTTCCAGAGAGCTCTTCGCCAAAGAAGATGGCGAAGCCGATAACAACATCTTGATTCCTCACAGACCACAAAGCCTCAAAAAAAAAAAGAACAAAATTTCACAAATTTTGTCCCCCAAATCCACACTCAAAATTCAACAGAAGAACTGCATTTCCAGAAGCCACGAAATCAAAACCACACTCTTGACATTCAGCATCGAAGAAAAAACCAGTTCCCCGCTTTAACTCCGAGATTAGGAACAAACAACGGAAAGAAAAAAACTACCAACAGAGAAAAAAAGGTTTTGAAATAAGTGAGGATCGAGAATTGATTTTGCCCGTTGCGCGAATCAATAGAATTTGATTTGATTAATCGAAAGAGACTCAGGAAGCGCTGGTTTCAATTAGTTAAAGCGTGAGTTACGAGGTTTCTGAAGAGTAAAGAAGAAGAAGAAGAAGAAGAAGAAGAAGAAGAAGAAACAAGAGAAAGAGAAGGAACAAGGCTATGGTTGTTGTGCTTTGTGTGAGAAACAATTAAACAAAAACTCTCTTCAACAGAAGGGATAATGAGGAAAATTTCTGTTGTAAGTTGTAACAGTGTTCTGTTTTCAAAACCAAAAGTTTTCTTTTTAAAAATAAAACTTAAAAAATAGACACAATGGAAAAACAAGTGGTTTCATAATCGTTTTCCTCTTTCTCTCTCTCTCTGCACCTCGGAAGATAAATACAAAAAAATTATAAAATAAAATAATTTAATGATAAATTTGAATTTAAAAATTTTTGTCGTGGTAGTAGGTTATGATATTTGCCTATAATATATCTTCTCGGAAATTCAAATGTTAGAGGTTGGAGGTGGTGGCAACTCACTACTGCCTCAGAGACACTGCTTGGATCTGATAGGGGCAAGAATATTATTTAAAGCCACGAAAAAGAAATATAGGGGAGAATTCTTTTTTTTTTCTACCAAAACTAAAATTGAAAATAAAATACGAAGCATGAATTATGAAAAAGGGAAAAGAGTATTGAAGTGGGTGTAAATAAAGCTGACAGTTATGTTTAAAGAGAAGAATGTTATTGAAATGGGGTCTGTGTTCCCTCAAATTACATTACTAGGTCTTTACCATTTTTATTTTATATTTTGTGATAATAACTTTTTTTAATTCTTTTTTATGATAGACTAGTGTGGTAAAGAATATTTTATGATGCTTATCAAAAAAACTCTTAGTATATTAAAATTAGTTGTTAACGTCAGTCTTTACATATATATATATATATATATATATATATATATATATATATATATATATATATTATTTAACTTATTTTAATATATATTTATATTTTAATATATATTTTATACTAATAACTGATTTTAATATACATATAATATGATTATATTTTTATATAAAAATATTCTATTAATAATTTTAAAAAATAAAGAATTAAAGATGAAAAATTACTATTTCAATTATTAAATTTTTGTTTGTTTGTGTATAAATAAATAAATATATATTATTAATTTATTTTTAATATATATTTATATTTTAATATATATTTTATATTAGTAATTAATTTTAATATACACCTAATATAATTATATTTTTATACAGAAATGCTCTATTGGTGACATCAAAAAATAAAAAATTAAAAATGAAAAATTAATGTTCCAATTACTAATTCTTTGTTAATTTGTAAGTAGTTTTAAATTAAATTTAAGTTTATCAATTACTAATAATCAAGTTGTTATAATAATATAAAATTTTAATATGATCATTCATACTCAAGTGTCTAAAAAAATATAAATTAAATTTATCAATATTAATAAGAATGAAAAGATGGATCAAGATTTTCTAAAGTAAAATAATTGGTAAAATAGTAAAATAAGAAATTAATCATCTATCTATTTATCTACTTATCTATTTATTTATTTATCTATTTAATAATATACTAAAATTGAATTTTCTCCCAACTAATAAAAGTAAGATGTCAATTTCTTATGAATTTTTTTTCCATAAATGAAAGCATTATTTTCTCTTCTAAATTTATTTTAGAAAAATATCTTTATTATAATTATATTACAATTATATAAAATCAATATTTAATACATTATCAATTAATGAAAGTGAGGTGTCAATTTTTCATGAATTCATTTTTTCTTCAAAATGAAAGCACTATTCTCTCTTCTAAATTTATTTTAAAAAATATCTTTATTATAATTATATTACAATATTACAATTATCTTATAATTAGCATTTAATGAATAATGTATTATTATACTGATTTAGAAAAATATTTTTATTTTAATTATATAAAATTAATATTTAATACATTATTAAACTAATTATCAATCAGGAATATTTTTAAGAGTATATACCCCTTTTGGTCCTCAAAGAATTTTGGACCAGACACTTTAGTCCCCAACTAAAATTAATTATTCGATTGGTCCCTAACAATTAATTCCGTTAGTCACTTAGGTCCTTGGCTCCGTCAACTCTAACGGAAAACAAAATAGTCCCTGACAACTCTAACAAGAGACAAAATGATCCCTTACCCATTTATTCGAAAAGGACGCTATTCTTCCCCAAGTTTTATCATATCTCGCATAACCTTAACATTCATACTCTCCTTCTTCACCTTCACAGTCTTTTGTTCCATCTTTTCCTTCCTTTTCTTTACCTCCAAGATTAAGCCATGGTGTAATTGCCACACGTGTCTCACCTACCTCAACATTTCATGGACCACACACTTTCTAAATCTCTATGACTGGTACATCTACCTCCTCTGCACTTCACCCACCAGAAGCATCTACTTCCACATCGTCGATAACATCACCTCTAACCCTGACAACGTCCACGACATCCTCAAGACCAAGTTCCACAACTACCCCAAGAGCGCGCCTTTCTCCACTCTCTGACAAGCAATATAGATTGTTGGACATTAGGACATCATGAGAAGATTATCCTTCGACATCATATTCAAATTCTCATTTGAAATAGACATTGAGTGCTTCATTCCTTCTTTCCCGAAGTCCAAGTTGGCAGACAGTTTCGACCTCGCATCCAAGCTATCAGTACAATGAGCAATGTCACCGTTGCCGCTCATATGAAAACTGAAGCGATTACTGAACATTGGTTCGGAGAAGAAGCTGAAGGAAGTAATCAGAATGGTGGACAATGTGGTCATGGAGTTGATAGGCCAGAGGAGGAGGGAGATGGCAACGACGACGACGAGTCTTGACAAAACAGACTTGCTGTCTAGATTCATGGGATCCATCGAAAACGACAAGTAGTTGAGAGACATTGTCATTAGTTTTCTGAGTATGAATTGGTTGAAAACAAGTTGAGGTTTTTTTTCTTGTGAACATTGAAGTTGTAGAGTGTGCATTGTGTAGCTTGAAGTTACAGTGTTAGACTATTAGTGTTATGCGAGACATGATGGAAATTGGGAGAGAACAGTGTCATTTTCGAACAAAGGAGATGAGGGACTATTTTGTCCCATGTTAAAGTTGTCAGGGTCTATTTTGTCCTCCGTTAGAGTTGACGTTGTAAAGGACCTAAGTGACTGACGAAGTTTATTGTTAAGGACCAATCGAGTAATTAATTTTAGTTGGGGACTAAAGTGTCTGGTTTGAAATTCTTTGAGAACCAAAATTGGTATATACTCTATTTTTAATCATTTTAATTATATTGATACAATTCTAATTCTCATTTATTATGCAATAATTTTATTAGTGGCAAGTTGTTACGTTAATGGTGACCCATTTATATTGATAATAATAATAATAATAATAATAATAATAATAATAATAATAATAATAATAATAATAATAATAATAATAATAGATATCAATAATTAAATGTTAAAATAATTATCCAACATTGTCTACCTAACTTCAATTAGTTAACAAATTTAATTTTAGTTGCTATATTTTATTTTCTACATAATTATGTTATTGTCAATTTTGTTTTATTGAAGATAAGAAACTCGAACCCACAACCTCTTAGGTGAGTATGGAAAGGCTATGCCATTTGAGTCATAGCTCGTTGGCAATTATGTTATTGTCAATTATTATACATCAAATTAGTATTTAATATATAATTATGTTAATTGTCAATAATTTTTTTATAATTATACAACAAATCGGTATTTAATACATAATTATGTTAATAATCAATAATTTTAATTTTCAATCATTGTAATATAATTTTAAATTAATCGTAAATTTTTGCCAAGTTGATATTGATATCTACCATAAAAAATTAAAACAAAAATCTATGATTTTAATCATGATAAAAATATATATAATATATTGATATGATAATGGCTTATTCAATCACGGCAAATATATGACATATAACGTAAATAATAAAAAATTAACTTAATAATAACTATTTTGTATAATTATTTTTGTTCTAATAAATGTTATATATAGTATTTTTTGTGGTTCCTAAGTTTAGATCTAAGAGTCAACTCATTTTTTTTAATTTATTATTTTTTCGTGACTACTTCATAGAATAAGAATGTATTTTTCATTTTTCATCATAGTTGATCCTTTTAAGGTACAATTTATAATTTTTTATATACTCATTCTATTATATTATTATTTTGCTAATTTAATGATTATTCTTACTCTAACTTATTCTTTTCATCTAATGTTTCAGTGTGATTATCTTTTGCTGCAATCGTTTACAATGCATCACATTCATTAAATACCATCTCAAGTTGTATTCACTGATTCGGGTTCTAATTACATGAATGTAAGCGTCTAACGAAAGGACAGTAAACTCTATTTTATCCAAGAGTGGTTGGATCTACTCACATATTATAACCAACTTAATGGAATGTGGGTAAATTATGTAAATTATGAAAAAGTTGATATTGGCTTATTCAAACTTAATGCTAGATTTAAACATATTGTGCTAATAACTTTTATATTTAATTTATTTTACAGTGTGATAAAATTCATTGTTCAATTAAGAGTTATTTGGTAAAGATTTTTGAGAATGAACTGATTGAGAAGAAGGTCTACGTCTTCTCAAATTTTGTGATTGAAGAATCAAGCAGAATTTATCTTCCAACTGCACACGTGTGTAGAATAACTTTTAAGAATGTGTCACGTATAGTAAATATGGTCAATAATCATAAAATTTCTGACAATCATTTCAATTTTCTTGCTCATGCTAATATATTGAAACAAACAAATGAACAGTCTAACCTATTTGGTACATAGTTAATTTGTATTAACCTACACACAAAATTTTTTTTTATATTTTGTCAAGAAATTATATAATAGCATCATTTTATCGATAACATAAATTTAACATTTAACTTATGCAAATATTTAAAATTATATTGTGACTTTTTTAAAGGTATATCCTTTTATTAATATATTATTAATTTTATCGTTTAGTATAAAATAAATTGATAGAATCTCTTTAATTTATAAGTAATTTATTATATTATTCTATTTGTCCTTAATTTGTACTTTTTAATTCAGTTTTTTTAATTAGATGTTATTGGTTTCTTGATCGTAAAAATAGAACTTATATCATGGTCAAAAATAGGGAGAAGTTGTCATTACATTATGGTTGATCTTTATGATTTGTAGTATGTGAAATTTTAATATTTTACAATAATGAGATGTTATTTTGTAACAATTATCTATTTTTATGCAAAATCTTTTTATCTTTTTCATGGTATATTACTACTTATTTCTCTTAATTCCTGTTTTTATTTAGAGATGAAGAAAAAATAAGGTGTATATTGTGGGATCAATTTACAACCCAATTACACAATTATCTACGTGATTATCAAACAACCGAATGCATACTTATTCTTCAATTTGCAAAACTTAATAAATGCATTGGTAAGCACATTGGTTTAACCTTTTATTTAATATATATATTTTTATGTTATATCTGTAATCATATTATATCTATTTTTACGTATATATCTTTTTGAAAAAAATACTTAGTATTAACACATGGTGTATCAAATAAATATTTTAAAATTAACTGTAACATATGATTAAAATAAAAATTAAATAAATAGATATTATAAACACAAATACAGGCACAACTCATTTAACCCATCTCTAAACACAATCACAACAAAGAACTCCCTAACTCACCTATTTAACTATCTCACTTACTTTCATAAATCTACCTAGCAATTCCCCTCTTCTCTTTACCAGGATCATGAAACTCTTCATAGTTGGGATCTAACTGCTACATGTTACAACCAAGCCCGTAAACAACCCTAAACCCAAATAAATGAACAAACTTGGTGGCCACTCAACGACATAAAGAACAAATCCGTTGCGTCGCCGCGTGCTCACCATCGCCGCCCACCTATCACGCCGTCACGTACTCGTCATTAGAGCATATTAATAAAAAGATTAATAACTACATTAGAGTTGATACACTTAATACCAGATTAAAAAAACGAACAACACATGACATGTTACTTTTTTATTAATCAAATGATTATAATTCAAATTAATTTTAACAAATAACTTAAAACTATAATTTCAATTTTATCACATGCATGACACGAGTTATTACACTTATTCTTAATATAGTGTGGGTATATATTTTATGAAAGTTACAATTTTAATAATGATTAAGCATTCACTTTGTCATTTACTAACTTTTACACTTTAGAGAATCTAAATATAATTCTAAAAAAATTATAGAAGTGGATATGTTTGACAAGTCAAAGCATATCCAATTATCAACTCAAGGTTTTAATCAATTTAAACTCTATTGCTACAAGTAAAAAGTATCATCTTATGCATATTAAAAATAAGATGAACCAAATAGAAAAAGTAACTTAAATTAAAGTCAAACATGAGTTACAATCTTTGACTAATATTAAAGAATATGAAACCTTCAAGAATTTGAAAGCAAATATCAAACTAAATGCAAATTCTCAACCACCAATTTTATTTTTAAGTTTTAAGAATGCTATACGATAGATACTGATGTTCACATATAAATAAAGGTTTGCATATGATATAGTTCTTAAGTGAAGTATATAAAAAATATGGGTTTAAATTGAGAATTTTCAATTTCTCTCTATTAAGAGAGTTAATAGAGAGTAAAAATATGTATTGTTGTTATAGTGTTGTTCCTCTTCTTAATATATTGTTATGTTATTATTGAGAGAAAATTATATTCATATTAAGTTGTATTGTTACTAAGGCGTTTATGTGAGTACTGATCTTGAGGTCACTCAATTATGAGACTATACTTACATTTAGTATCAAGACTAGTTTATTACAAAAACAAATGTTTGAGATGTTTGTAAGGTGTGAAAGAGTTCTTCCATAGTTGTTTGTTTGTAAAATATTTTATTAAGAGTTAATTAGTGAAGAGTTGGAGAATTTATGAGAATATACAGGTTACTCATTTAAAGTATTTGTGAAAATAAAAATGTTCTCGTTAGTCATTGTCAAGTAAGAGTTCTTGTTAAAAAGGTGATGAGAATCAAGAATATTCTTAAATCTGCTTATTATAGTTATTATAGTGAAGTTTTCAAATTAACGGGAAACTAAAGAAGTTGGGAGATAATATCTACCCACTAAAAGACTTACAATCTTTGAAATTTTGTTGATACAACTTTATAAGAATTGATATTACAACTCAGAAAAATGTTTGATTGACGCTATAGCAAATTATAGTAGAGAGTTCTTCAAATTATGCTGATAAATACACAACAAAAATTTTTCATCTTTGCTTTTCTCATTCTTTCATAATTTTATTATGGTATCAGAACCATGTTATCCTCCTTGACGAGGACACATACGCTATCATTTTTTCGGTGAAAAATCATCATGATTTTTTACTGATAAAAATAATTTCATTCTTGTTACTTATTTGATACTTTCTCACCTCACCAAATAATCCGTGATTTTCGTTTTATCCTTCTTATTCTAATGGACCCAAATTACTACGCTCTATGCGCCCCCTCTCTTATCACACCCCTCTCTCTTATGGCGCTCTACGCGCCCTCTCTCTTATCGCCCTCTACGCGCTCTCTGAAGATCGCTGCTTGCTCTTTCTCCCTCAAGTACATCATCTCCTTCTATGTTTCTTCATCACCGTGCCACACGCGTCTTCCTCAACCATTTCATAGGAACTTATCCAAACAGTGAATTATTGACATCTTCCAACCAACAGCTTGCGAGAGCATATTAAATTCTTATTTTATTTTTATTTGTTATATTATCTTTTTCTTCTAAAAACAAAATTTGTTATGCTTATATTTTTCTAAATTAGTTATACTTATCTTTTTCTAATAGAATTATCTAAAGATTCTAGTTATTTTAATTTATTTTAAAATTCAAAATCAGTTTTGTAATTAGTATAAATAGGTAATATTATTTTTCCATTAAAAAAACAACAACAATATACACTAAAAATTTTTCATCTTTTTTTTTCACATTTTTTCACAAATTTATTATGGTATCAGAGCCATGGTATCCTCCTTGAGGAGAATATATAAGTTATCATTTTTCGGATGAGAAATCACCATGCTTCTTTTTCAATCTCCTCCCACAATAAATAATTAATCTTCCAATTTTGCTCAGGATCCAACCAATCCTTATTACATCCATCCAAGTGAAATCCTACCTCAGTCTTGATTACCCCTGTTCTAACAGGAAACAACTGTCATTAATGGAATACATCATTCACTATGGCCATAATTTTCAAAAATAAATATCGATTTCCTTCCGAAATTTCCGTCCTGCACCTCTTTCGGCAGTTTCGTTTGCGCCTCCTTCCCGTAGTTCCATCTGTACCTCCTTTTTTCGACAATTTTGTCTACGCCTCATTTTTCCGCCAGTTCTGTCTGCGCTTCTTTTTTGGCAGTTCTATCTACATTTTTTTGTAGTTCCATGTATTCCGTCTGCGCTTCTTTTTTTTAGCAGTTCTGTCTACACTCTTACCGCGCTCTACGCGCCTTCTGAAAATTACTCTTACTGTGCTCTATGCGCTCTCTCAAGATCACTCTTACCGCGCTCTACGTGCTCTCTGAAGATCACTGCTTGCTCTTTCTCCCTCAAGCACAACATCTCCTTCTATGTTTCTGCATCACTGTCCCACACGCGTCTTCCTCAACCATTTCATCGGAACTTATTTAAGATGTAGATTATTGACATCTTCCATCCACCAACTTGTGGAGGCATATTAAATTCTTATTTTATTTTTATTTGTTATCTTGTCATTTTCATCTAGATACAAAATTTATGCTTATCTTTTTTTAAGTTAGTTATGCTTATTTTTCTCTAACAGAATTATCTAGAGATTTTGGTTGTTTTAGCTTATTTTGAAATTCAAAATCAGTTTAGTAATTAGTATAAATAGGTAGCGTTGTTCTCTCATAATATACAACAACAACACAATAATAAAAATTCTTCATATTTTCTTTTGTTATTCTTTCATAGGTTTATTAGTCTATACAACGACCTCAAAGAGTTAAGCGAATTCTATATGACAGTGAGCTAATCCATGATTGTTGAGAAGAGATCGTGGCTATACGTATAATCGAAATAGAATAAAATAAAATCTTGAAAAGAGATCAATCAACAACAACTAAAGAGAGAGAAGAAGAAATAAAGAAGAGTTTAAAGAAAGAAGTTGGCTACAACAATTACAATAGAAGCAGAATAAAAAAAGGGATCTTGTATTCTATTATTGAAGTAGAGACTGAAGAGATTTTAGATGAAAATATTATAAGAATATTTGCAAAGAAAAATTAAAAGTTGGAAAGAGGTTTAAACATTTAAAAGATTTTGCTCATAGAAATTGAAGAATCAAGATATAAGAAGAAACAAATGATTAGTAATCAAACTTGGAGGTGATGCCATCAGCTGAGGAAATTAAAGAGGCAGTGTGGGATTGTGAGTCATCAAACACGCCAGGTTGTGATCGGTACAACATGAACTTCATTAAGAGGTGCTGGGATGAGATTGGAGCTGAATTTACGACAGCAGTGATGAGATTCTTTCAGACATCCAGATTACCGGCGGATTTCAACATTACATAGGTGGCACTGGCCCCCAAGTTCATTAGCGCGAAGGAGATTAAAGACCTCAAACCGATCAGTATGGTGGGATGTGTGTACAAGGTTATTTCAAAGGTCTTAGTGAGGAGGATGAGAGCAGTGATGCCAAAGTTAGTAGGGGAGAATCAGAGCGCTTTCGTGAAAGGTAGGAAAATCCACGATGGGACCATCATAGCGTGTGAAACAGTGCACTGGCTTAAAAGGAGAAAGAAGGAGGCTGCCATAATCAAGTTAGATTTCCAAAAGGCGTATGACAGAGTCAAGTGGAGTTTTTTGGATATTGTGCTGCAAAAAATGGGTTTTGGGCATCGGTGGAGGGCATGCATTATGGAGTGTATGACCACAGCTTCTATGTCGGTCTTGATCAATGGATCACTGTCTAAACCGTTTAAAATAGAAAGGGGGTTGAGGCAAGGAGACCTACTTTCTCCGTTCCTTTTTGTGCTGGTTGTGGATGTATTGCATAGAATAGTTGGGGAGGCAGTCAGGAATGGACGTATCTCTCCTTTGGTGGTTGGTCGAGACAGCGTGGAGCTATCACACCTCCAGTTTGCTGATGATATAATTTTATTTTGTCCACCTGAAGATGAGACAATGAAGAATTACAAGCGGCTCCTGCGTTGGTTTGAGTTGATATCAGGACTCAGTATTAATTTCAAAAAGTCCAGTCTGATTCCTATCAATTGTAAAGAGCAGTGGGTACGCAGTATGTGTAGGCTGTGGGGTTGTAAGGAAGATACTATCCCTGTGAAGTACCTTAGAGTCTCCTTAGGAGCTAATCCGAGACTGGTTAAGACCTGAAAGTCCATCATCAATCAAGTGGAAGAGAAACTAAGTCTTTGGAAGGCAAAGATGCTCAACAAAGCAGGAAAGTTGGTGCTCATCAAATCAGTCCTGAATAGCCTCCCAGTGTACTATCTGAGCCTCTATAAGATGCCGAAGGCAGTTGCTGACAAGTTAATTTCCTTGCAAAGAAGATTCCTATGGAGTAAGGAGGATAGGAGAAATGGCATGGCGTTGGTGAAATGGGATTTGGTATAGGCCCCGAAAAAGCTAGGCGGTTTGGGAGTCGGTGATGCTATGTTGCGGAACACTACCTTGTTGTTTAAGTGGTAGTGGCACTTTGCGAAGGAGGACTGCCCGCTTTGGAAGAAGGTGGTATGTTTCTGTAATAATCTGAGACCGAATGAGTTACTGTCCACTCAAATGCTGCCTACTAGAGGAGGCCCATGGAAGGATATTTGCCAGATGCAAATTAAGGAGCAACATATCAAGGAGAATATGATCACAGGCCTGGCAATGGAAATTGGTGATGGACGACGGACTCGGTTTTGGGAGGATGTATGGTTACAATGTGGATCCTTGAAAGAGTGGTTCCCCAGGTTCTTCTCTGTTTCAAACCAGTGTGGCTCGGTCATTAGGGATTGCGGGTTTTGGGATGGGCTAGAGTGGATTTGGAACTTCCAATGGAGGAGAGAGCTGTTCCAGTGGGAACTAAATCTCCTGAGTCAGTTACATGAGACTCTGAGACCTGTCAGGATAGTAAATAATAGAAAGGATAGGGTTGTGTGGAAATTTGATAGACTTGATATATTTTCGACTAACTCCTTTGTGCAGGTGCTACAAGAAGAAATGCTTTCAGAGGATGTCACTAGCTACAACTTCACGAAGAGCATCTGGAAGGGTCTGTTCCGCCAAGAGTAGAGCTGTTTGCTTGGTTTGTCCTGGTAGGCAGGATGAATACCAAGGAACGGTTGAGTCGGTTCGGGATTATTAGTCAGGACGATACAAGGTGTATTTTGTGCACTAAGGATGTTGAGCAGGTTGATCACTTGTTTTTTGGCTGTGAATTTGCTTGGCAGGTGTGGAGTGCTTGGGTATCTGTCTTTGGCCGGCTCTGGCCCTTCCCGAGGGTGGTGAAGGACTATTTTCTAAGTTGGACAGAGGAGCCGCGTGGAAAAGAGGCTCAAAAGCAGCGTCTGAGGTATTTCTGTGCAATCATCTGGCACATCTGGTTGGAGAGGAATAGGAGGATATTTCAGAATCAAACCAAAGGCGTAGAAGACATCATCCACACAACCATGCTCAGCTACAACGAGTGGAGTGATACCCAGTCCTAGTGTTGTTGATGGCTATGCCGGAGATAACACGTGGATCTCCTTTCTTTTGGTTGTTGTACTTTTTGGAGTTGCTTTTCTTTTTTGTGTTACGTTGTTTGTAGCTGATTGCTCCATTTAGAGTGTTGAGCTCTTTAATATTAAAAAAAAAAGTAATTATCCTTTTGAAAATCAAGTTCAAAAAAGATTTTGTCAAATTTAATTTAAGGGAGAGGATTAAACTTATCAATTACCAACAATCAACTTGCTACAAGATTATAGACGTTTTAATAAGATAACTCGTATTCAAGTGTCTAAAAGAACCGCAAATTGAATTCATCAATATTAATAAGAATAAAAAGATTATAAAAGTGTATATATTTGACAAGTCAAAAATATCTAATTGCCAACTCAAAATTTCAATCAATTTGAAGATTATTGCTCCAAGTGAAAAGCATCATCTTATGCATACTAGAAACAAGAATAATCAAGTAAAAAAAGCAACTTAAATTAAAATTAAATACTAAAGAATATAGAACTTTTAAAATTTTAAAATTAAGTAGCAAACTAAATACAAATTGTCTACCATAATTTTATTCTTAAATATTAAGGACGTTAAACATTAGGCACTTGTATTTGTCTATATATAAATAAAAGTTTGCATATAATATAGTTCTTAAGTGAAGTATATAAGAAATATGAGTTAGAATGATAATTTTCACTTTCTCTTTATTAAGACAGTTAATAAAAAATAAAGATATGTATTATTGTAGTGTTTTTTTTTTTGTTTGACAAAAGAAACTATTTTATTTATAAAAAGCCAAATGATAATTATAGATACTTTAAAAAATACACGTTTTATATTAAAAAAATATAAATATCTTATACGATGAACTATAGTATGAGAGGAAGCGTAATATTTTATTACTAAAAATCTTAATAAATAGAAACAGAGACAAATTTGAGTCTTCTTTATTTCTAGATCTACACAATCGTACTACCACATAATAGGATACTTCATCTTCCTTTTTGCATAATTCTGAACATTTTCTAAATTTGAAAATCTTTCTATAGATAAAAATCTTTTTCGGTGATATTTTTCTCTCAAATCTAAAAAGATATGTAACCTCATATGAATATCAACTATAAAAAGAACTAAAATTACACCACAAAAGATTTATTATATTATATTGTCGTTAAGGTATTCATGTGAGTGAATAATTCTCGGATCAATCAATTGTAAGGATTATACTCACATTTTTTTATTGTAGTTTTAAATTATATGTAATATAATTTTAACACAAATATATAACTATTAATTAATACTAGTATGTGAATAGTTTAAAGTATTAAATAGTTTAAGGAACTAATATATTTTATACTTTAAGATATCTTCTGATATATTAGATAAAAATAAATCTTCTAACTAAGGAATGCTAATTAGTAATTACTACTCAAATATAATGGCAATGGGTGATCATAAAGAATAATACATAAATAAAGATTGATTAGCTATTTAATTTAGAAAAAAATTTAGGTGGTCAATATTTTTTATTTTCATTTTTGCTTTATATTTGAAATAACATTCACTAACTCTCTCAAATTTTTTTTATATTAGGAGTGTTAATCCTATAACATTCTTTTTTAATTATTAATTTGATTGAAAAATTTGCGTCTAAGTTCCAATCAATTCGATAGGAATTTAAGACATATAAGTCGAATTTAGCATGAAATCACTAGTATGATTGCAGTATAAAGATTAAAATCAATAGTAAATTTAAGTGTAACAGTACAGTAGGATGTCATTTCCTTCCTCTAGATCTTCCACCAATAATGATTTCAGCTTTCACTTAGACGGCAAGGGATATATATATATATATTTTCCAAGAATCTAGAATGTGAAATACTATGATTAATTTTATAAAATAAATAATAAAATTATATTCTGGATCCAATTTTTATGATTTTTTCCAGAAAAAATAATTGATTTAATAGCCAACTTTTGGAAAGAATAAAGAGTGAAATACATTTAAACATGACTTTGTTGTCAAAATAATCGAGAAAAATGGATATTAAATATGGCTCTAATTTGTTGTCAAAATAATAAAAAAACATATATTGGTTAAATATAATAATAATAATAATAATAATAATAATAATAATAATAATAATAATAATAATAATAATAAAAGAAATTGGTTATTAAATCACTAGTCATACATTGAACTATGTTCTAATATAATTGGTTAAAATATAAATCGCAAATATTTTAAGGAGGTCTAGAAGACTAGAAAGAAATATATAATTTTCAAAAGAATTTCGCTAGTTTAAATTGATGTATTTTAAATCTCACCTAATTTGAAGAAAATTTCAAATTATCTTAGCTAAACAAAAGATTTTTACTACTGCAAGTAGCATAATTATTTTCACCAAACAAAAATCTGAAATACAAACGTGCTTATTATTCACTCTTTTATTTATTTATTAAATATTTATATATAAAAATAATTAAATTAAATTAGTTGAGATAAAAAGATTTTATCGTATAATCCTCATCTAATTAAAATTATATTTTGCTCGAAAATTTATATAAAAAAGTATTTTCAACTAAAACAAAATGTTATAAATTTTTTAATGACACTCATCACTATATGAAAATTATATTCTATACCAAAACTCATATAAATAAAAATTCAATTAAAACGAGAACTAAAAAAAATATTATGGCGTATTCTTCGTCCGTTTAAAATTATATTTTGGTCTGAAATCTATAAAAAAATCATTTTCAACCAAAGCAAAGTATTATAATTCATCACTTTAAAAAAAATTATATCCTACACAAAAACTCATAAATAAAAATTTACAATTAAAACGAGAGGTAAATTTTTTATTGACATGCTTCTGACCCAATTAAAATTATATGTTACTCCGAAATTTATGTGAAAAACTATTTTCATCTAAAAAGTAAAATGTTATAAATTTTTAAAACAGACTCATCGTTTTTCAAAATATATCTTACAACAAAACTCATATAAATAAAAAAATAGAAGATTGTGTAGATATATCCTATATATGTATCTTCCTAACTATTTGGGTTGTTGCAAGTTTCTAAGT
The DNA here is from genome assembly GCF_003086295.3 of Arachis hypogaea. Classification (NCBI taxonomy): domain Eukaryota; kingdom Viridiplantae; phylum Streptophyta; class Magnoliopsida; order Fabales; family Fabaceae; genus Arachis; species Arachis hypogaea. The sequence goes on from NC_092038.1 coordinate 27,645,163, forward strand.
TAGCATATCTTAAGTTAGCATGGATGTATCTTAAGTTCGCGGTGGTTATCAATTACTTAATTATAACTGGTATTTGATATATATAATATGGTGACTTACCAAAATAGCTTCCATAAAAAGATTGAGGACAATGAAATTTAGCCAGAAACCATTAAATGTTGTTCTCTTTCCAATTTAGTACCTTAAAATCACATTAATGGGATGTCACATTGTTGATAAGCACCCAAAAAGAGTGAATGAGATCCAATTTCCAAAGGAGGAAGCAATAGTTTGGTACTACGTACAGGGAGTGTTGGTCCCTGCAATAATTGCCATGAAAATAATAGTCACGCAAACATTATCCCCAAGTCTAAGTTGGTTAATAAATGTGCTTAGGTACATAATAATGAAGAGGTTCAATGAGATATAATATAATTGGATAGGATATGCTTAAACCATTAACCATATGTTTTTGGCCTCGTTGAAAAGGACATGAGCGAGGAATCCCAAATTACTTTTAAACCAAGACTTTTGAATTTCATTGAGGGCCACACGCACAACTAAAACTTTGAACTTCATGTCACACTACTTGACGTAAGACGCTACTACGTGTACCAATATATTCATTTCCGTTTATCTCTATCAATCATCAATTTTTAAATAATTTATTACTTTCAAATGTATTTTATTTTATTTTTATTTTTTGAAGTCAGAGTTTAGTAGAGAAAGTGGCATATTATTAATTAATTAAAATATATATTTTGGAGGGAGTTTAGATTTGAATAAGTCTTCTTCTGCTTATAGTACATAGGTTTTTAATTAATTTAACACCTCGTATTATATATCTACCGTAGAATAAAAACCGAAAGCAGTTGGATGGGGATTAATATTGGATTCTTTTGTATAATAAATCCAAAAAAATATTATTTCCTAAAAAAATTTAAAAGGGTATTAACAATTTATTATGATAAAAAATATTATTAAATTATAATAGATCTATTATATTTATTTATGTTCAATTTATATTATTTGACATGCCCCTAACGTTGAATAATTTTGTTTTGTATACTATTGGTCAGTAATACAGAAAGCGGATAAAAAAAAATTTACTATAAATATCCAATAAAAATAGGTGAATTTTTTTTATAAGGAATATTATTTTAATAAATATCAATTAGTTGGTAATTTTATTGTGATGTACTGTTTGATAGTGTTATTCTTATTTGTTTGGTATAAGTATTGAACTACATAATGATGCAAAATTAATTAGAGACTAACATAATTATTTTTTTAGAATCTATATTTTTAATTATTTATTTTTTTGGCTGATTTGTATGAGTGGAATTTTTACAGGTTGGTAATGACATCCAATTAGATGGGACTCTGAGAAGGAATATTAGAAAATAGATGGTTGATCTAAACATGCCACATGAGGACAGCAATAATGAATTGAATAAAAAAGATCTGAATATACCATAAGAGGAAATATGACAAGTAAATTTTGAAAACTATGAGGGCTTGCAATTGGAGACCCAATAATCAATCCATATCTAGTTAATCATGTATCCAATGATGAGGAGGTAGAATTTGAACTAGTTGATGATGATGTCGAAGATGATGTTGAGATGAATTACTTCACAGACTCATAACTCACATGGACTCAGATCATCCCCCCACTTATCACATTGAATATCGATGCAATGAATCAAGATTGGTCTTTTGATCAGAGAATTTTCATGATGGTCCGATCAATAAATTCGTAGTTGGGCAACAATTTGAGGACAAAGAAGTTCTCACTATAAAATAACTCTCACCCTGTCATATAGCCACTAATAGGATCTCTTTCTATCTGAAGTCTCAACTAATAAGTCACATCTTGCAGAGTGATCATCATCTCTCCACAAGACAAATGAAAAATGTATAACTCAGAATATCACCTCTCGATCAAAATAGACACCAGTACTCAATCATAGTCCCACTCAAATATGTAAGTTATATGACCAAAGCTGGCCTGTATGAGAAATGGCTTGGATAGCTTGCTGGGCCATGTTAGTATATTTCTTCTAGTGCATAAGATCCGACTACCTTAAAAAAAATAAACAAAATTATATGAAATTTCAACTACTAAAAATATAAATTTCACACACATTAAATACATAATTTAAATTTTATACCATGTGCCAAAGTCTTTCAACAATATAATTATTTCCATCTAATTTATTCTACTCGTTTCCTCTCAACAAGTTCTACTCCATTCGTACAATTTATATAAAACTTTAAAAATATAAAATAATTAGAACAAATTAAACCAAAAATAAAATTCACATAAAAATTATATTATATTAAACTAAAAATAAAAAATATCAGTGTAATCCTACTTATTTTATAATTTATTTCTATATATTCTAAAATAATATGCTATAATTAATAATTTAGTACTATACTTAATTCATAACACTACAATATTTTGGGTCTATGGTCACGATTTTTTTTATCATGGTAAAAAATCGTGACCATAGACCCCCTATAGTCACAGTTTTTTAGGGTGACAAAAAAAAAGCTATGGTCACGGTTTTTTTGGAAAGGGTGACTATAGAGTACCTATGGTCACGGTTTTTTAAAAAAGGGTGGCCTAAAAGGGTCTATGATCACGATTTTGAGGGATGACCTAAAGGGGCCTATAGTCACGGTTATTTATAGTGACAAAAAAGGGTCTATGGTCACGATTTTTCAAAAAAGGGTGACCTAAAAGGGTCTATGGTCACGGTTTTGGGAGTTTTGGCTTAAAGGAGTCTATGGTCACGGTTTTCGAGGGTGGCATAAAATGGTCTATAGTCACGGTTTTGGAAGTGACCTAAAGGGGTCTATGGTCACAATTTTTTACAGTGACCAAAAAGGGGTCTATGGTCACGGTTTTTCAAAAAAGAGTGACCTAAAAGGATCTATGGTCACGGTTTTGAGGGGTGGCCTAAAAGGGTCTATGATCACGGTTTTGGTGGGTGGCCTAAAAGGGTCTATGGTCACGATTTTGGGGTTGACCTAAAGGGGTCTATGGTCACGATTTTTTACAGTGACTAAAAAGGGGCTATGGTCATGTTTTTTGGAAAGGGTGACCTAAATGGGTCTATGGTCACGGTTTTGGAAAGTGACCTAAAGGTATCTATGGTCACGGTTTTAGGTGGTGACCTAAAAGAGCCTATGGTCACGATTTTTTAGAAAAAAGTGATCATAGAGTATCTATGGTCACGGTTATTAGGAGTGGCCTAAGGTGGTCTATAGTCACGGTTTTTTTTTTAATTCATTTTTTCATTTTTTTAACTATCCCTCCCCAAACGCAGTCATTTCCCCCTCCCTCCCAAAATTTCCCCTCCCTCCTAGCAAAATCCCCATTCCCTCCTAATCAATAACTTAGAAAAAGAAAAAAACCCTAGATGCACCGTTTCCCTTCCTCAGCTCCCAGCCCCCACCATCGCCGAGCTCCTCCCAGCCCCTACCATCGTCGTTTCCCTTCCTTCCAGCCCCTACCATCACCATCGCCAACCTCAACTCAGTCTCCCTACCATCGCCGAGCTCCTCTGTCTCACCGCTAGCTTCCTATCACCGCGAGGAAGAAGAGGAGCCGTCGTGCTCCTTCGCTATCCAGCTACCATCGAGCTAGGTTCGCCGTCGTGCCTCATTACGCGTCACCGTCGAACTTCAAAGAGAGAGAGAAAGTGCATGAAGATGAGAGAGAAAGGGGTCCAAAGCTGAGCTGGTTTCTGTAACCGCCTCTACTGCTTTCACCGCCGTTGTTGAAGCTCTACATGCGGCTGCTGCTGTCTTCTGAGCCGCCGCCAGGGGAAGCCACTGCCGCCGTTACCACGGGTGGAGTCCATCGTTGAGCTGTGCGCCGTTCAAAGCAAAATCCTCTGGGTAACATTCAATCACACACACTCCTTGATTGATAAAAGTAGTTTTTTCTGGGGATTTAAAAGTAGATATTTTGGTATTTGTTTTGATGTTTGAGTTTGGGAGGATGAACTTTTTCTGCCTAATTGAAGCCCTGTTGAGCTGATGAAAAAAATTGTTATTGCCAATGTAGTTGTTGTTGTTGATGTGTTTTCCGTTTAATTTGAATTCAGAAATTGGACTAAATTTGTAGGTTTAGTTTGGCTGATGTATATATTATAGGACTGTTCATATCATAGGTTGACTAAAAGAGAGGATCCTAGTAAGCAGCTGCTGCTGCGTTGAGAAGAAGAAGAATTCAAAAGGATAATTCTTTAGACATGCATATGCTAGTGCTTCTATGGACCATTCTAAAATAAATAAAAATAACACACCAACATGAACCATCATTCATCATCTTCATTATCATATATCTCTCTCTTAATTTATATCCAATTTACTTTTATTTAATTTCTGAACACATGCTTATATATTTGTCTCCAGGTGACTTTTTCTAATGAATATATTATACACATACATATGCTGTACATGTTAATGTTAATCCTTCAAGTTTAATGATTTTATATACTATATTATCTATATACCATTAACACTTTTCAACTGGATTTCCATTTCCTTCTTGCTATTTTTTGAGACACAGTTAGTGGATGTTTCTGATCATGTTATTTGGTCTTTTGAATAGGCTCTGGAGAATATTTCTGGCAGATATGGTCATTCAAATGCCTGGAGCAGATTATGCTAGATTCGTGCGTGCAATTTATGCTTTCGCTAAGGTAATGTACCGTTCTATCTTACATGTTAGTGTATTAACTTTGCTATATCTTGGGTTTATCTGCTTCCCCAAATTGATTTGATTTGCTAAATATGTTGCTATATCCTGGGTTTATCTGCTTCCCCAAATTTGATTTGATTTGATTTACATTGGAAATAGGTACCAAAAAGAAAAAAAGTTCGTGGTCCCACCGAACTCAAGCATATTCATGCTTTGGAGACACAAATAGAGTTAACATGGTTCAATGGTAAACCCATAGGCCTAACAAAAATACAGGTTCAATTGTTTAGTCGGTTCTTGGGAATACTTGCAAGAAACTCTAATTTGGTCACGTTGTTATATACTAATTGGCAAGCTGTGTCCAGTGAGACTAAAACTTCAATGTTGGATTATGCAAAGGTGAGTCAATCATTCTCCTTTTTAAATTGTTTACAAATAGACTTAGCATGTATGGTAAAATAACATAATTCGTTGTTTATTCGTAGTCTAAATATAACATTTCTAGTGATGCTGAGCCTTGGGTGATAGATACCATTGGAGAGGCATGGAAGCAATTTAAGAAACACATAAAGAAATATCACTATATACCGTACAACTCATTTAGAGAGATGATGAAAAATCGTCCAATGATTGTACCTGAACTGCATTTTCAAAAATTAGTTCAATTTTGGAGGCTTGATATCATCAAAGTAAGTTATTTTCATAACTCTCTTGGCTTTAATGATGGTATCGTGTATTTAACTAACCCTATGTAATTTTATATTGCAACAAATGTAGGTTATTTCTAACAAAAATCGTGAAAACAAATCCAAGCAAAAATTGAATCATCGAATGGGTCCAGTTAGTTTTGAATTAGTATGTGCTGAATAGGTACTTTTTTTGTGCTTTTTATTTTAAGTATTTTTGCATCTTTCATGTTATGTGTGTTTACTTAGTCACATGTTGGTGGTTATTTTGTAGCGTGCAAAGAAGGAGGACAATGAAGATCCATCACAATCTGAGATGTTTGTTGTAACTCGTACGAGCAAAAAAGGAGAGACTAATTCGAGAACACAAGAGACAATTGTTAGTTTTCTGGTCTCTTAGAAAAGTACACCAAACAAGAAATGTGTTAGCTATTTTTATTTATTCTGAAGCATTTGGGTGCATGCATTTATTTTGATCCTATTTGTGTGTATAGGAACATTTTAAAAATTTGAGAGAAGCAGGATACAATGATGATGAAGCAGTTCAAACAGTTTTCAAAAAGGAAAGACATGGTAGAGTTCGTTTCTATGGTCAATCAGTCACAAAATCCTCTCTTAAAAAGGAGAAGGAAATCCGACAAATTCAACAACAACATAATGAAGTGGTTTCAACTATGGAGAAAAATCAAAACAACTTAACTTCCAAGTTAGATGGTTTAACAAACTTAATTAAAACGTTGTTGCAACAAGTCAATCCTGGTATGAGTGCAGAACAAGTGCAAGTAATGATAGAAGCCGCCCAACAATCTCCGCCTGACGCGAGTAGTGCACCAAATGATGCGCGGCGAAGCATTCCTCCTTCACTTGGATCGAACCATGTATCAAAGGATATGGAAGTAAGTACTGTTCAAAACTTCTAGATAAATTAATAGTATGTTTTTGGTAAATGATATATCATGAATTTGAGTTAAAGTTAAGGTTTTAGGATTGTGAATCATTTATAATTATGCATGGAAATTGGCTGTATATATGTTGCTATCTATTCTATGTTAATGAAAGAATATGTTAAGAAAAACAGTTTATATTATGTTGTATCTTTGCTTTTTACTCATGATGTCTCAATTGCTTGTCACTTGGTATTTTTTTTTTGAGAACTTAATTGTCGATTATTATAACAGCTGTCTCTATATGAATATTTGCCAAGGTTTACTTGCTGGTGATTTGTAACATTATTTAAAAATGAATCCCACCTTTTATGTGCCAACTAATTATTAAATTAATAGTATTTAGTGATCACTAATTAGCACATAATTCGAACTTAGAATGGATGTGAAAAATGAATTCGAATAAAGAAAAAGGAGTTTGACTCAGAAGAAAATTCAGCATATTAAAATAATGGTTGTGAATAATTCTTGAGTGTTACTGTGGATGAATGTTTCTCTTTTTTTGCTGCATATGTACATGTTTATTTCTAACATGTTTATTTCTTTTGCATGCAGGAAGACATGACGTGATGAAGAAAATATGTTCCATACAAATATCACATGGGATGGATCTTACAATGATCTTAGTTATGTAAATATAATATTTTGATGTGTTATGTACTTTTTGATGTATTACATGTAATTGAAAAAATTACACTCTATTTTGATTTGTGTTGTTTAGACAAAAAATTAAACATATCTATCTTATAATAAAACTTTTATGATTTGTGTTGTTTTGGACCTATGGTCACGGTTGTCAGGATAAAAAAAGTGACCTAAAGTGTCAGATTTAAAAAATTGAAAACGTGACCATAGATAAAAAAAACCGTGACTATAGACCTATGGCCACAAGAGAATAGGCTACGACAAAAAAATCGTGACCATAGGTCAAAAACTGTGGCTATAGGTCCAAAACCGTGACCATATATCTATGGTCACCCTTTTTACTAGTTATGGTCACAATTTTTTACCATGACCATAAGCCTTTTTTTTGTAGTGTAATTTATTATCATATTACAATAATAATATGCAACACATAATACTAATGCTAATAATATAATTATATACTACTACTCTAAATACACTTTAATTTAAATTAAAATCATAAATATTTCTGTTATAAATATTTATTTTTATATATTATAATCAATTCCAAAATATTTATTTCTATAATATTTAAAACCTACTTTTACATAACATTAATATAAGGGTTAAGTACGATTTTGGTCCTTAAAATATAAGTCGAAAATTTTTTTTCGTTCCCAACCTTTTTTCATACAAAATCGTCCCTAAGGTTTAGCTTAGTTTTAAAATCGTCATTTTTACGAAAATTTTAATTTTTATTACCAAATTAACCCTAACAAAAAATTATATAAAAAAAAACGGGGAGGGAAAAGGGAATCGCGAGGGGAGGGAAGAAGAAGGATGAGTGGAAGGGAAGAAGAAGGAAAGAAAAGAAGAGGGAGAAAGGGGGGACGGCCTCGGCGAGGTTTGGAGACGCCGTCGCCGTCAAAAATCAGAACCAGAGAGAGAGAGAGAGAGCTCATGAGGAAAAGAAGAGACGTGAGCCTTGCTGCCGTCGAAGAGCTTGTGAAGAGAGAGAGAAAACGCATAGCCAGGGAGAGAAAGAGGGGTGCCTCGTCACCGTCGTGCTCCCCCGCTGCCGCCACTGCCGCCGGTGTTTCTAGTCCTCGCTACCGCTTCTGGTCCTCACCGCCGCTTCGCGCCCTCGCCGATGTTCTTTGTCACTAGTCCTGCCTAGGGTTCTGATTCGTTATGCTTCTACTTCTGATTTGATCTTCTGTTTCTAATTCTGATTATGATTTTATTGTTCTTGTGCTTCTGATTCTAATTCTGATTTTATTGTTCTTGTGCTTCTGATTCTGTTTCTTTGATCTCATTGTTGTTGCGTTTCTGATTTCATTATTCTTCTATTTCTTTGATTATCTCTTTGTGTTTTGTTCTTCTGATTGTTTGTGCTCTGATTTCTTTGATCTTCTGATACTTTACCAGTAGAGAAAATAAGCTACAATTCATAGTACAACATTTCCTGAGCGTTGTATATCTGAGAAAACAAAATTATTTCTCTAAGCTTTATATTTCCGATTCTATTTTTTATGTTTATTACATTGGTTTTACTTTTGGTTTTATTGTTATTGTTGTTGGTGCTGTGATGAAGAAAAAGAAAAGGAAGAAGAGATGCTGCTCGAGAAGAAGAAAAAGAAGAATAAAAACTGGGTCTTTTGGTAAAGACGAAGAAGAGTATTTTAGTCCGAAAGATGGTTTTAAAACTAAGTTAAATCTCGGGGACGATTTTGTGTGCAAAAAAGATTAGGGATGAAAAAAATTTTAGCCTATACCTTCGAGACCAAAATCGTACTTGACCCTTAATATAACTATTCACATAACACTAATGACATAATATAAATTATATACTTCTTTAAATAGACTTTAAATTTAAATTAACATTATAAACAACTACCTCTATTATAAATATTTATTTCTACTAATTAAAAAAATATTCCATTTATTACTAACAACCCTAAAATCATAAATTACTATAACATATTTATTTCTATAATAATTATTTAACTATTTTTACATAACACTAGTTAAATTATTCAAATAATATTATTATAAAATTATATAAACTAAATAGATAAATAAATATAATAAATATTAAATGAGGAGAAAAAAAACTAATCCGATCAATAAGGGAGAGAGAATCAACGAGAGTTGAGAGAGAAGTTGAGTGAGAAAGTTTAGAGAGAGATTATGAGAAAGCGAAACGATGGAACGAGAAAGGAAGCTTTTATTATTAAGGTGGATTCTATGGTGTCTTTTATTATTGTGTCTAAATTGCCTAATTTGTTTTTATAGGTAAAAAATAAAATGTATAAAGTAAAAATAAAATAGTTAAAATTTATTAAATATTATTTTTTTACTTTTTTTAATAAGTTAGGCATCATAACTTAGATACCATAGCATTCACCTATTATTAATTAAGCGAACTTTACGCAGTTTGTCGAATCACTAGGTGAATTACTGTCCATCATCTAGTTCGTCGCTAAAATTTTAGACGAACTGAAGCAATATTTGTGCAGTTCACTGAAATATTAGCCTAACTGCATTATGGACAAAAGAAAATTCTTGTAATTAATGTCATTTTAATTTGTTTTAGGAAATAATAATTTTTTATATATATTATAGAAAAATCTGTTTAATACTCTTTTTTTTTCAAAATATTCTTTTTTATATATTAAATATTCATTTTTAATGTAAATATTATTAAATATTTTTCATTTATAAGACAAAAACCCAAAATCAATAATTTATCATAAACTAAGATACTTACTATATGGATAATTCCATATTAAGTAATATTATTATGCTAAGATACTTACTATATGGATAATTCCATATTAAGTATATTATTATGCACCTTGAATTTACATAAATAAATAAAAATAGATTAATACGATAATTTTTTTTCCATAAGAATGAAAAAAGGGCCTGAAATAAAAAGAATATATATTACCCACTAGGTGTATATACGTAATATGTACCTTACGACATTTTCATCCCTTCTAAGGCAAAAATGATCAAGTGATGAAGTCAGTAAACTAAATCCAAAAGGTACATTGTAACGTGCATGCTGGCTTTTGAGGAAGAGGAAATGTATAATCGAGTTCGAAGGCAATGAATGATTCTGTCTGAACAACTGAGATATCTTCGCGTGCGTTTTGTCCGCGATTTTATTTTTTATTTTCTATTTTTTATATTTTTACTTTTAAGATTTTCTTAAAAAATAGATTTTACTAATTTTAGACTTTGATATTGTCACTTTTATTTTGCATTCTAAATTTGATGATTAGTCAAAATTTTAAATTTGTAACGTAATTTCGTCTGTTAATTTTTTTTAACAAAACTTGGTAATTCTTTCTGTTACCTTTACATTGTCAATACTTGAAATCTTTTTGTCATTTATTAAATATTTTGTTAGGGAGTTACTCAGATAAAGACGTTTAAAATATTTTTTTTAAAAGATATTTTTTAATAATTAAAATTTATTACATATAACTAATTAAACTGTGTTATTTTTGTCAAAATTAGATTGGACAAATTGATTTGGCCAAAAAATCGATGAACTAAATCTTGAATCGATCTAAATTAATATTTTTATGATTACAATACCCTTATTATAAAAAATGACTAAAATACTCTATTATATATATATATATATATATATAGTATTTTAGTTATTTTTTATAATAGGAGTATTGTAGTTATTTTTTATAAAAAAAATATTAATTAAATTAGTTTAAAATTTAGTTCATCAATTTTTTTACCAAATCAGTTTGTCCGATCTAATTATAACAGAAATAATATGATTTAATTGATTACATATATTAAATTTTAATTATTAAAAAATATTTTTAAAAAATACGTAAGTAATTCCTATTTTATTATACATAAAATATATTTATCATGCACCAAATATGTTAGGCACTCATCAAAACAAATAATGAAAATAATCTCTTTGAAATTAATGTTAGCTAGATGATATTTCAAGATGTATTTTGACGATTAACAAACTTCAATATGAAATAATAATTGTATTGATGTACTTTCTAATATTTTTTGAAAGAATAAATGTATTAAAGATTTCGTCTTTAACTAATATAAATAAATTAAGTGTTTTTTAAGTTTGAAAAAGTCAAAATGTTAAATAATAAGGTGAACTACCAATTCGGTTCCTGATCATTTTGCAAAATGACAAAGTAACTCCTGACAAATATTATTGTAATCCACTTCGATCCCCATCTCATATTTTCGTCATACAAAGCGGTCTTTGTGGGTGAATCTCTGGTAAGTACGAATGAAAAATGCTGAGCTGTCATGGTGAACGTGTTAGCTTGCTGATGTGGATGATTGCTACAAACGTAGACACCTGAAATGGCCAGGAGTTTAATTGTCCTCATCCACGTCAAGATAAAACGTGGTCGTTTTGAGGGGAGGTGACGTTTCACGTTTATTTCACATTGTGGCATTCTATAAAAATCCTTCATTCACCTCTCAGAATTACTAAAAAATCCTAGGAGAAAACATTTTTCACCTTCGTAACCATTGTTTATCTTGGGGAGTTGGAGTGTCGTGTTGACGTTATTATTGGGGTGGGCATTGACAAAGCTAACGTTGTTGTCATTGATGGAGCTCTGACGGCGCTTGGAGGAGTTGACTCACGATACTTGTCACGGTCCAGGTAAGCCCCGTTCTCCATGGATCTCTTTGTCTCTTATGCTTTATGTGGTCCTATTAACTAACTCTCACACACCACCATTGATCTTTACAACTCACTTGTGGTCCTGAAAAAGCTAGAAACAGATTCCACTAATTTAGACTGTGATGAATTTAGGAAAAAATAGAAATGCTTGTCTCCTGTTTGTCGTTTCAATATGCCACTAATATTGTAATGCATATTTATTTTTCGTAGATGTCTAAATATTTAATTATTCCGGTATTTTATCATGGGGGAGATTTCAAAGAGATTCTGAGGGAGGTCTCTGTTACATGCATGAAAAAGTGAAGAGGTTTCTCCCGTTGGACCTGGATTATGTAAATTTTTTTGACTTGGTGACATTGTTTAAGGAGTTGGGTTACACAGGGTATAAGGAGATGTTTTGGTTTGATATGAGAGCATCCAACATGGAGGCTGGTCTTCATGCCATTAAAGGGGATATAGAGATTAATCAGATGAGGAAAAATAAGCTTATGAACAGGGACACTGATGAATTGTATATTTATTTTGAACACCAAATGGATATGCCTGAAGTAATTGAGGATGCTGTGGCCCTTAGGACTGTTGTGGTGAGTTCATCATCATCATCCTCCGATGATGGATACGAGACTACAGAGGATGAGCCCTACAAACCTCCTCCTGGGTATGAGACAGATGACAGCATCAATGATGAAGGAAAAAGAGAAAAAAAGAAAAAAAAGCGCCAAAGAATCAGTGTTAGATAAGAGAAAAATGGATGAAGAGGCTGCTGGTTATGAGATAGATAACAAGGGTAGTGATGAGGAACTTAGGAACACAGATGGTGAGGGGAGAAAAAGAGTCTCACTAAAAAAAAGTGTGGGTAATAAGGTTTCTTCATCTAGGACCGGTCCTAAAATTTCACCAAAAATTGTTAAGAGGACATCTAAAAAGTATTCAGGCATTAGAAGAAGACATATACTAAGGGATGGATTGTTTGATGGAAACATGGAAAGCCAGAATTCTGGGGCTGGGTCGAATGTTGGGGGCCCAAGAAGGGGGCAGAAACCAACCCTGTAGATGGGACAGATGGTGGTGACAAAAAATAAAGTGGGTGAAGGGCTTTATGAGTTTGGTTCAGTTCCAACCAATGTGGAGATGGATAGTGACTATGAAAAGTCGTATGAGTATGAGAGTGAGGCCTTCAACAGCCCAATCTCTTCAGAGGACGAGGGTAAGACAGCATATGATCCATTTGATGAAGATACTGAATATGGTGAGGTTGAGTTCAAGGTTAGACAGTTGTTCCCAACAATTGAGGTTTTTAAAAGGCACTAAAAGACTATTTTGTTTATGAAGGGAAGGACGTCTTATACATTAAGAATGAGAAGCATAGACTGAGGGCAGCATGTGCAGCTGAGGGTTGTCCTTTGTTAATATTTACTTCTTGGAATTCTACCATTAGATGCTTCCAAGTGAAGACCTTATTTGATGAGCATACTTGTGCTAGAGACTATAGTAATAACATGGCTGACCGTCAATGGGTGGCTTCTAAGCTAATTAAAAAAATTCTCATTCAACCCGACATGAAACCAGGACATGCAATGGAGCATATGATAGAAAAGTACAATGTCCAGGTGAACCCAAGAATGATCGCAAGGGCACTTAAAGTTGCTAGGGAAGTTGTCATTGGTAATGCAAGGGAACAATATGGAAAGGTGCGTGATTATTTGAATGAACTTTGAAGGTTGTGGTAGGCTTAAAGAAGGGGAGTTGAATCTATGCCTTCCTTTTTGTAACTGTTATAACCCTTTTAAATAAAAATTTTCAATTCTGATTCTGTTTGTACTCAGCAGCGAAAATTTATGAGACAATTTATTTTTGTCTCATGAATATCATAAAACAGAACACAACAGAGAAGAGAAAAGCTAACACCAGCATATCCTAGTTCGGTTGCCTTGTGCTATGCAACCTACGTCCAGTCTCCTCCACAACAATGGAGGAATTTCCACTATAGTTAAAAATATTACATACACCAATTTCACACTCAAGTTCTACCCTAACTTGACATTGGCTATGCTAACACCTAACTATTTACTCTTAGTGCTAACCCAACTAAGAAAGACATACCTAACAGGTACAAGATACAAGACACTTAACCAACCTAAAGAAATAAGAAAATAACTCTAGGCTTTTCTCTCAAGTGTATCACTCATCCTTTTTCCACTCATGGCTTTTACTTGAGCTTTCTCACAATGCCTTTTCTCACAATAAATTTATAGAAAGATAAGCATAGAAAAGCACATTACAATCAGAAAAATATGAAGGAGATTGACTTCATCAACAGCCTTTGTGCTATGCGAAAACCAGATTAGCAAGCCTCTGATTCAGTTCTTCATACTGGTGGAATGCACCTTTGATTAGGTTACACTGTCCAGTTAGTTGAACTTTCTCAAAGAATACTTCTCAGAACAAAACCTCAATACTCTGGTTATCTCTCCTTGGTTTCTCAATGAATAGCAAACCTCTTTTATCTCCTTGCATGTTGCTGGGTTCTTCTTCCAAGGTCAACACCTTGAGCCTTGAGCTTCACCAATCCACAGATTCACTTTTTCTCCTTAAACATCATAGTAGGACCTTTGCTTCTGACTTCTCCAACTTGACCGAAATCCATAAAGCAGCAACCACAAAAGTCTTCTAGTGGTCAACTTAATCTGAACCCTTGAAAAACAACTTGGTCCCCAAGACAAGTTTGAGACCGTGGATACACAGCAGAGAAGAACGGAAACCAACTTTCCTTTGTATCCCATTTCGGACTGAGCAAAGAGTTGGAAAGAAGGGAAGAAACTGAGTTGCATGTATGAGAAAATGATTTACCTTTGATCTTTTCTTAAACTTGATTTGGCTTGAACTTGTTGATTTGACATTCTGTCTTTCAAGCTTGAACCTTCTCTCTTTTGCTTCTTTGGTTACTAGCTTAGGAAAGAAGCTCTTTCTCTCTTTCTTACTTTTCTGAATTTCTGACCAACTCACAGAGGTGAACGTTGCTTTTGGTTGAAGCACTTGGATCGGATCACTACCTTTTTGCCCGTTTTGATTTTTCAGCCTTGTTTCCTTATAGGCTTCATTTACATTGTTGGCCCATCAGCCTTGTTTTATTTCTCATTCCATTTGGACTGTAATTCAGATTTTGGCCTGCAATATTTTATAAATAATTAGTAATATGCAATTATAATTAATCAACACTAATTATTTATTTTTCCCAAAAATAATGTTTGTCATCACTAATTATTTTAGTTAATTTCTTAACTCAACAATCTCTCCCTTGATTACAAACATACTTAAACAAAAATCAAAAGAATTGAAATAATTTAAAGTTGGAAAACTTCCCTTTGATTGATGTTTCTTGCTTTTGTGTTGCTCCCCCTTTCCTTTTCAATAGTAGCTCCCCCTAGATTTATGCTTTCCTCTTTGTTCCTGATTTACATTATACTTAAAGAGAATATAATAAAGAGCTACACACATTTATCTGTCTAAGAGATGTAGAACAAACAATCACCACAGAATCAACGCAACACATCATGTCAGCAATAAAGACAAAATATCAATATTTAATCAAGAGCAAACTGATATCATATGAAAGCAATTTCTAATGCAGCAGTCAAATAGAAGTCATGAGAAAATAATAGTAGCTGCAGTAATACCAATAAACTTCATCTGTCAAAAGCAAAAGCAACATTTCCTATTCCTATTGCTATTATTCCCCCTTTTGTCATCAAGGGCGGACAATAAGCAAGATCAACAAAAAAACTGCACCTCAATCCCTGCAAGAAAAGGTTAGATCACAGTTCAAAGTTCTAACTAGACTAACAAAGAAGCAGTATTTAGAGTTATTACAGTCATTCAAGATAAAACAGTTCAATAGCAGCCAACTAAACAGAATTCATGAAACAAAATGAGATCACAGTAGCAGCAGTATTCATGAGACAAAACTTAGGCATCAGAACCATTCCCCTTCGAAACAGCTTCTTCCTCATCTTCAGTGGCCTGATCTCCATCCTGGTTTAGGTTATCAATGAACTTCATAAATACGGCCACTCTATCCCTTGATTTTTGGAGGAAATTCTCATGCTTTCTAGCTAGCTTCCTTTGTTCCTTGCTCATGGCAATCATATGATTGGATTTGGAGACAAACTCCTGGACCACATCCTTGACAATATTCAGCAGAGCGGATTGCTTCCAAGTAGAGATGGAAGTACCCTCGGTGGAAGGAGGAGGAGAGTCATCCGGAATGAACTCTTCATCATCATCATCTAGAACCACTCTCTCAGATCGAGTTGGTACTTTTTGCTGTTTCACTGAACCACCCCCTTTTAGGTATGGATGTCTATTTTCATAATCCTTATTTGACAGGTCAACACCAAAATGCTCAAATATGCAAGTTAAAAACATGCCATAAGGTAGTGCTTTATCTTTCTCACTTCTCACGGAATCAAACATGTATCTAACCATCAAATAGGCAAAAGAGATTTCTGTTTTAGTGATTAGGACATACAAAACAAGTGTGTCCATGTAAGAAACCCGTTGATATGAACCACTTTGAGGAAGTAAAATGTGGTTGACAATTCGGTGCAACTGAGCACGTTCATATCCTAGGACTTTGTGAGTGGGTGTGATGCCGTTAATTAAGGAAACATGTTCACAGATGTGTGCCAAAGCATCATGATAAGAGATACCAACTCCTTCATCCCATTTTACAGATGTATAAGCACACGGCCTAACATCAGTATACTTCAAAGAATCACTGATAGTTTCATTATTTAACAGAATGTTTACATAAAATTCTTTGACTAACAAAGGATACACAGGTTTTTTGATTTTGAAAAGGTGATTCTAGTCTAAAAATTCCAAATTTTCAACAAAAGGAAAACCTTTCTTTTTCAAAGTAGGTAAATCGACAAGAAAACATGGAGACAGAGTACGATACTGAATAACTCCCTCATAAAAATTGTGGTTCATGGCAAATTTGAAATGATGGGGGTTATAGTCTGAATGAGATGTCATAAAGTGTGATTTGTGAGTAAAAGGATCAATGTCGGGTTCTCTAACAGATTTGAGAGGGAGATGAGGGTTACCTCTTTGTGAACGCACAGGAACAGACCTTGGCTTAGTTTTTGTTGTCTCAGGAACAGGGTTTTCAACAGCAGGACGCTTACCCTTGGATGAACTAGGTTTCGAGGAAGTTGGTTTGGTTGGCGCTGCCTTAGGCAGTGGCGTCGGCCTGGCAGGGGCTGGGACTCGTGGCGTGGTCTTGGTCTGCACCATGGGAGCAGTGCAAAGAGGAGAGGTAGGAGGAGAAGGTGAGGGAGTGAAAGTGGGGTCTTGAGAGCGAGTTGATGGTCTAGGATATCCTGGAAGCTTATGGATCTTTTCACGCGGTGCTCTTTTAGCAATAACTTTCTTCCCCATTTGGTTAGATTTAGGCTTTTGAGGGAAGAGAAGTAGTAGAGTGAGAGGGAAGAAACCGAAGCGTTTGAGGAGAAGTTATGTAGGGAAGAGAGAGAGTGTTGGTAACCGTAGCCAAAAGTGGATTCCCAAAACCATGCAACTGCATCACCTTTTGAAATGACATGAAAAGACCTGACCTCATAAAAGAAAGATTTTATTTGATTTAAAAATTAAGACAAGAAATTAATTTTAAATTTTGAAAACTTTTAAAAATTAAATCAAACTAAAAATATTTTTGGATCAAGAACATTAAATGAAAATCCTTTAAAAAAAATTAAGCACACAGCCCAACAAACACAACAACCAAACAAAAATTATAACATTCATATACGGGCTCAGAGATGGTTGGATTTAAGAAAACACATTAGACCACTCTAGATCTGATTTTGAGGTTGGCCCAGATTAACTTTCACTTGAAACAAGCCTAGAACACACTGATTTGAAGGAAACGTTCATCACCTGCCCAGAATTGTCTCATACTTGTTTATGAGACAAAAAGCTCCAGCAAATACATCAACATTTTTCAAATAGAGAATCATAACTAAAAATTCCTAGACAAGTCCTAAGCATGCAGAATCTATCCTCAGCTAATGGTTTTGTAAAAATATCTGCTAATTGCTCCTCTGATTTAACAAATTGAATACTAATATCCCCCTTTTGGACATGTTCTCTTATTGAGTGAAATTTCACTTTAATGTGCTTAGTCCTAGAGTGAAAACTAGATTTTTAGAAATATTGATGGAACTCATATTGTCACACATCAAGGGAATATTTTCAGTATTTAATTTGTAATCAGCAAGCTATGTTTTTAGCCATAAAAGCTGAGAACAACAAGAAGAAGCAGCTATATACACAGCCTCTGCAGTGAATAAGGCCACTGTTGGTTGCTTCTTACTTGACCAAAGATTTAAGGACTTTCCAAGGAAACAACATAGGCCTGAAGTGCTCCTTCTATCAACTCTATCACCAGCAAAATCTGCATCACAATAACCAACTGCAGAAAAATCATCAATCTTAGAATACCAAAGACCAAAATTGGATGTGCCATGAACATATCTAATGATCCTTTTAACTGGTGAAAGATGTGACTCTTTAGGTTTGGATTGGAACCTTGAACACAATCCAACACTTTGCACAATGTCGGGTCTAGAGGATGTTAAGTACATAAGAGAACCAATCATTCTTCTATACCTAGTCTCATCTACATCTTTCTCAGTTTCTCTCTTATCTAATTTAAAATTAGGGTGCATGGGAGTTCCCATTGGTTTGGCATTTTCCATACCAAATTTCTTAACTAATTCTTTGGCATACTTCTCTTGATGAATGAAAATACCATTTTTAATTTGTTTAATTTGCAGCCCAAGGAAAAAATTAAGTTCACCTATCATACTCATGTCAAATTCACTTGTCATGAGTTTTCTAAATTCAGAACAAAGGGATTCATTTGCTGATCCAAAAATAATGTCACAACATATATTTGGACTGGAATAAAAAAATCATTAGAATTCTTGATAAATAGAGTTGTGTCTGTGGTGCCTCTTTGAAAGCCATTTTTCAAAAGAAAAGATCTAAGTCTCTCATACCAAGCTCTAGGAGCTTGTCTTAAACCATAGAGAGCTTTGGATAATTTGAAAACATGATCAGAATGCTCTTTATTTTCAAAACCAGGTGGCTGTTCCACATACACTTCTCTATCTATCACACCATTCAAGAATGCACATTTCAAATCCATTTGATATAATTTAAAACCACAAAATGCAGCATAGGCTGAGAGAAGTCTTATGGCTTCCATTCGGGCAATAGGGGCAAAGGATTCATCAAAGTCTATTCCTTCTTCTTGGTCATATTCTTGTGCCACAAGTCTTGCCTTGTTTCTTGCAATGCTGCCATCTTCTCCTAGCTTGTTCCGAAATATTCACTTGGTGCCGGTCACTTTCTTTCCACTTGGCATTGGAACCAAAGTCCACACTTGGTTCTTCTCAAACTCAAGAAGCTCTTCCTCCATTGCTTTAACCCAAGAAGGGTCACTAAGGGCTTCCTTGACATTTTGAGGCTCTATTTGTGAGAGGAGGGTAATGTTTGATTCTTCATTTGCTTTTCTAGTGGATGACCGAGTTCTAACCCCTTGAGAGACGTTCCCAATGACAAATTCCTCTGGATAATTCTTCAAGAATCTCCATTCACGAGGTCTGGTAGACTTGGAGGCAGATTCAGTTACCAAAGGATTGTGGGTGCTACTGGCTTCAGGATCTCCGTCAGATTCATGAGACAAAATGGAATTGTCTCTCGAATTTTTAGCTACTGCAGTTTCTAGGTCAAGTTGAGCAGAATTTCCATTTTCTTGATTTTGCCCAGTTTCAACGTCTTTTTGAGCCTGATTTCCTGCATCACAATCTTCCAAAATACTTTGCAGCAAGTTAGTATCACAACATGTAACATGTATGGACTCCTCAATAATCCTAGCATCTTGATGATAAATCCTATATGCTTTACTAGTTGTGGAATATCCTACAAACAAACACTCATAAGCCTTTGGATCAAATTTACCCAAATTATCCTTGTTATTTAATACAAAATATTTCCATCCAAAGATGTGTAAGAAGTCTAAGTTTGGTGGGTAGCCTTTCCAAAGTTCATAAGGGGTTTTCTTAAAAAATTTCCTTATGATTGTTCTATTCAAAATGTGGCAAGCCGTGTTAACCGCTTCAGCTCAAAGGAATTTTGGAACATTACTTTCACAAAGCATAGCTCTTGTCATCTCTTGTATGCTTCTATTTCTCTTTTCTACCACACCATTTTGTTGTGGTGTCCTTGGACAAGAGAAGTTGTGAGATATTCCAAATTCCTCAAAAAAGGATTCAAATAAATTATTTTCAAATTCAGTTCCATGATCACTTCTTATAAAAGAGATTTTCAAATCCTTTTCATTTTGAATTTTCTTGCAAAAATGTTCAAAGGCCGAAAAGGCTTCATTTTTGTGTGCAAGAAATAAAACCCAACCAAACCTAGTATAGTCATCCACAATTACTAAACCATAATGTTTACCACCTAGGCTTTGAGTTCTTGTTGGACCAAATAAATCAATGTGTAGCAACTCAAGTGGTCTTTTAGTAGAGATGTCTTCCTTTGGTTTAAAAGAACTTTTTGTTTGTTTTCCCATTTGGCAAGCATCACAAGTGATGTCTTTGTCAAACTTTATCAAAGGAAGACCTCTTACTAATTCTTTCTTTACAAGTTTGTTTATTTGAAACATACTTGCATGGCTCAATCTCTTGTGCCATAACCACTTTTCAGATTCTTTAGAGTGAAGACAAGCTACATTTTGATCCTTTAGTTCATCAAGAGTAAGTCCATACATATTATTAAAATGCTTGGCAATAAACATCACTTCATTTGTCTTTTCATTAACAACACAGCATTCAAGTCTTTTGAAAGTCACTAAGTATCCTAAATCACACAGCTGACTTATACTCAAAAGATTGTGCTTCAAACCACATACCAAAAGTACATCATCAATGAAAGTAGATTGCTCATTACCTACTTTTCCAACAGCAATAATTTTACCTTTACCATCATCTCCAAAGGTCACAAAACCTCCATCATACTTATTTAGTTTGATGAAGTAGGTTGACCTTCCAATCATATGCTTTGAACATCCACTATCCATATACCACATGTCTTTTTTGTTCTTGGATGCTAGGCAAATCTGCATGATGAGTTTCAAGTAGCCTTAGGTATCCAAATTAATTTGGATCCTTTGAAGTTAATCCATCTTGGTTGCCCAAGTGCATTGAAATCACAAACAACATTGTAAACTTTGTTTCCTACAACTCTCTTTTCAATAAAGCATTGTGCATATGAGTGACCAAATTTCTTGCAATTAACACAATAATTTTTTGATGTGTGTTGCTGAAATTGAGGTGAGTTATATTGCTTGAAATGATTAAATGGTTGAAATTTTCTGGTTTTTGGAGGAGATGGATTTCTTTTGACAAACTGATTTTTGTTATAATCATTCCTCTTTGCAAAACTATTTTCACCAGAATTTTTGAAACTCTTTGGATTTTTCAAAAATGAGATTTTGTTGTAGAAAAATGGTTTCTTGAAAGCAGCCTTATTTTTTGAAAAGTATCCCAAACTTGGCCTGTTTGAAGTAGGTTCGGTTCTTGGTGAAGGTTCAGTTTTGCTTGTGTAAACTTCATCAAATTTCTCCTCAAGTGTGGGAACATACCCAATGCCAGATTTGTTAGATGTTTTTTTTTGTATTTGATGAAGAAGCCACAAATTTTATAGAGGAAATATTGGAAACTGCATCTTCCTTGGCTATTTAGCCTAAACCAGATTTTTCAAACAATGGTCTTTGACTTGCAAGTACTTTATTGTCCAAGTTACTTGAACCTTGAGCAAATTTTGCTAAGTCACCATTCAGCCTTTTAATTATATCATTTAATCTTTCATTTTCAGCAATTAACTCATGAGAAGGATCCATAATGTGCTTTCCTTTTAATTTTTCAAGTTCAGATTTTAAAAATCTGTTTTCTTCAATAATGTCCAAAGCACATTTAGTTTCCTTCACTTTTTCTTTCAAAAAATCATTTTCAACTCTTAACACATCTCTTTCAGATCTGTACTCATTGTATTTATCTAGCAACTTTGATGTATTCAAGGTGAGATCATCAATAATAGCATGTAAATCATCTATGGTCAAATCATAGCAGTTTACCTCATCAAGATTGTTGTTTCCAGCCATGAAACAATCTTTGTCTTCACCTTCAGATTCTTCTTTTTCATTTGAGTCATTCTCAAGATCCTCCCAAGCTGCCATGAGTACTCTCTTCCTTTCCTTCTTTCCTTTGTCCTCCTTTTTGAGCTTTGGACAATTTAGCTTGAAGTGTCCAGCCTCCTTGCAGTGATGGCACGTCACCTTGCTCAAGTCAAACTTGTGCTCCTTTAAACTTGAACCCTTGTATTTGCCCTTATTCTTCATCATCCTTCTAAATCTACTAGCAAAAAAAAAGCTCATCATCTGAAATACCATCACTAGACTCACTCTCTTTCGGTTCTATCTGTGATTTAAGGGCTATTCCCTTTTTCTTTGAGTCTGTGTTTGTGTGTGTGGCTTCATAGGCAAGGAATTTTCCTCTCAGCTCATCATAGGTTATGGGACTTTGTTGATTATGATTGAGAATCTCTCAAACACTTCATCAATGCTTTCTCCATCCTTCATGCTAAATATCTCGTACTCTTTTTGCAGCATATCAATCCTCGTTTCTTTGACTTGTTTAGTGCCTTCGTGTGTAATTTGGAGTTTTTTCTAGATTTCTTTGGCTGTCTTGCATCTAGACACCTTCCGGTACCCTTCAAAGCTGATAGCACAGTGAAGAAGGTTGATTGCTTTAGCATTCAGCTCTATCTTCTTCTTATCATCTTCGTTCCACTCAGCTTCTTCTTTTGGAGTCATCACTCCATCAGCACTTATTTTTGTTGGGATCTTGGGACCGCTCACAATAATCTTCCATATGTTGTAGTCAATGGATTGGATGAAGATCCTTATCCTTTCTTTCCAGTAGGAATAGTTCTTTCCGTTGAAGAAAGGTGGCCGGTTGTTTGACTGGCCTTCAGTGAGGGTGTAGGAAACTGTGGTTGTGCCCAAGTTATTCGCCATTGGATCTTTGCTCTAAGCGGTTAAGCTTGAATCTTGAGACCTTAGCTCTTGATACCAATTGAATGTTGTGGTAGGTTTAGAGAAGGGGGGTTGAATCTATGCATTCCTTTTTGTTGCTGTTATAACCCTTTTAAATCAAAATTTTTAATTCTGATTTTGTTTGTACTCAGCAGCGGAAATTTATGAGACAATTTATTTTTGTCTCATGAATATCAGAAAACAGAATACAGTAGAGAAGAGAAAAGCTAACACCAGCATATATCCTGGTTCGGTTGCCTTGTGCTATGCAACCTACGTCCAGTCTCCTCCACAATAATGGAGGAATTTCCACTATAGTTAAAAGTATTACATACACCAATTTCACACTCAAGTTCTACCCTAACTTGACATTGGTTATGCTAACACCTAACTATTCACTCTTAGTGCTAACCCAACTAAGAAAGAGATACCTAACAGGTACAAAATACAAGACACTTAACCAACCTAAAGAAATCAGAAAATAACTCTAGGCTTTTTTCTCAAGTGTATCACTCATCCTTTTTCCACTCATGGCTTTTACTTGAGCTTTCTCACAATGCCTTTTCTCACAAGAAATTACAGAAAGATAAGCATAGAAAAGCACATTACAATCAGAAAAATATGAAGGAGATTGACTTCATCAACAGCCATTGTGCTATGCGAAAACCAGATTAGCAAGCATCTGATTCAATTCTTTATACTGACGGAATGCACATTTGATTAGGTTACACTATCCAGTTAGTTGAACTTTTTCAAAGAATACTTCTCAGAACAAAACCTCAATACTCTGGTTATCTCTCCTTGGTTGCTCAATGAACAGCAAACCTCTTTTATCTCCTTGCATGTTGCTGGGTTCTTCTTTCAAGGTCAACACCTTGAGCCTTGAGTTTCACCAACCTACAGATTCACTTTTTCTCCTTAAACATCATAGTAGGACCTTTGCTTTTGACTTCTCCAACTTGACCGAAAGCCATAAAGCAGCAACCACAAAAGTCTTCTAGTGGTCAACTTAATCTGAACCCTTGAAAAATAACTTGGTCCCCAAGACAAGTTTGAGACCGTGGATACACAGCAGAGAAGAATGGAAACCAACTTTCTTTTGTATCCCATTTCAGACTGAGCAGAGAGTTGGGAAGAAGAGAAGAAACTGAGTTGCATGTATGAGGAAATGGTTTACCTTTGATATTTTCTTAAACTTGATTTGGCTTGAACTTGTTGATTTGACATTCTGTCTTTCAAGCTTGAACCTTCTCTCTCTTGCTTCTTTGGTTACTAGCTTAGGGAAGAAGCTTTTTCTCTTTCTTACTTTTTTGAGTTTCTGAGCAACTCACAGAGGTGAACGTTGCTTTTGGTTGAAGCACATGGAAGGAGTTTGAACCAAATGAAGCACCAGGACTTGGATCGGATCACTACCTTTTTGCCCGTTTTGATTTTTCAGCCTTGTTTCTTTATGGACTTTGTTTACATGATTGGCCCATCAGCCTTGTTTTATTTCTCATTCCATTTGGGCTGTAATTCACATTTTGGCCTGCAATATTTTATAAAGAATTAATAATATGCAATTATAATTAATCAACACTAATTATTTATTTTGCCCAAAAATAATATTTGTCATCACTAATTATTTTAGTTAATTTCTTAACTCAACAAACTCCATAGGAGTAATCCCGGCTCAACAGTATTAGTAGAGTCAATTCCCCAGTCAGATTCTTTTTCACTGTTTGATAGGTTGTACATAAGCTTGGACGCATCTAAGAAGGAGTTTAAAGAGTGTTGTAGACCTCTTATCGGGCTAGACGGTTGTTTTCTAAAAGGATACTATGGCGGCCAGCTCTTAAGTGCAGTGGGACAAGATGCCAATAACCATTTCTTTGTCATAGCCTTTGCAGTTATTCCTAACGAATGCAAAGACACATGGAAATGATTTTTGATACTCTTACAAGAGGACTTGAGAGAAGTGACACAGTTTGGATAGAATTTCATTTCGGACCAGTAAAAAATAACATGTCTAAATTCGCTATGTTTCTATTGGTTAATTGATGTTAGGGTTGATATTAACTTATATAAGTTTGATAAGTTGTTACAGTGTTATGCATAGCCTAGCGATAGGTGCTCTGTTACTAGTTAAGTTTCAGCATAGGATATATGAGTTATTGTTACTAGTTAAGTTTCATAGTAGATTGTATGACTCATATGGATGAATAATGATACCATTATTGTGTTTTGTGCCTAGTTGGTGCTCATTTGTTTACTAATGTGAATTTATGATGCATGAAAAGTTTGGAGTTGGCAATAAAAAAAGTAATGTCTAATACACACCACAGGAACTATGTGCTTCATATTTTAAAAAAAGTTATAAAGTATTTTAAGGATCAGCAAACTAAACAATTGGTATGGAAATGTACACGATGTATCACATTCCAAGAGTTCAACAGTGCTATAGAAAAAATTAAGAAAGTGAATATGGGAGTTTGGAAATATCTTCAAAGGTTTGAGCCTGCAGTGTAGACTAAGGCTTACTTTAGTCATGGTCCCAAAGTCGACAACATCACGAACAACATGTGTGAGGTGTGGAATGCAAAGTTTGTCGAATACCGTGAAAAACTAATTCTAACCATATGTGAGGACTTACGGTGCTACCTAATGAGAAAAATAGCCACACACAAAAGGAAGCTGGAGGCTTATTCTAGTCTATTGGCCCAGTACAACAGAAGAAGCTGGATGAGTATACTAAACCTAGAGCTAATAAGTGGAGAGCAATTTAAAATGGGGACTACTATATGCAGAATACATTTTATATCTATATATAAGTTTTTTGCTATTAAATAACTCTTGATGACTACTATCATCTAAATTTGGTTTTATTATTATAGTGCATGCAACTTTTTTGTCAATCTTGTTATATTTATGTTTCAAAGAAGATTAAACTTTTATTTGTGTTTTATTTTTATTTTTGATTTCATTTTTTTTATTTTTAGAACTTTTTGTCTTTATACCTCAGAAGAGGAATCACTATTAAAGTTGGAAAATTTTTTATATTATTTCTTATTTATTATGAAATGTAATACTTGCATTATTTTTGTTTGTTTGTATTTTTATTTTGTTTAATTCTATTAAGTATTTTGTTTAATTGGTTCATTGTTATCTCTTTTGATTTTTAAGTTTAAATTTTGATTTGTAAACTTTTAATAATGATAAAAATGTGAAAAGTGATAAAAAAAAGGATTGAAAGCTATTTTATATCTAATATTGTAATTTTTTTATTATGCTGTTAAATTTCTAGTGATCTAACACTAACTTTTTTTTTAATTCAAATTATTTGAGCTAATAATATTGTATGAATTTTATGTTTATATTTTAATTTATCTATGAATTTTAAGGTCTTGTCTTTATTTATATATGAATATGTAAAAATTAAAATATTATTTAACTTTTATAGGGGCGGGTAGAAGTGGGACAGGTACCCGCAGAGGCAAGTTAGGATACTGCAGTTTACTACTCGTGGATAATGATGTGATGGATAGTACGTGAGTAAAAAGACGGTGGAATGAGGTCGGGTAAAGCTAAAACCCGCCCCTACCCGCCCTACTGCCATCCTTAATCTCATATTCTGACTTACATATCTTATTGATATTTTTAATTATCACTATTATATCTAGGTTTATGTTACGGACTCGTTTTTTAGCCTCAATGGCCCATATACAAAACTTGATAAAAGACCTTTATTTTCACACGGGTCTAAAGTCCAAAGCTCCTAATCACCTCTTATAATTAGCACATTCTTAATTGACATTTGAATTCAAATATCCCTCATCTCCTATACACACACTTTCACTAACCCTACCTATGAGATACATTATAACTTAATCGTCGGAGTATCTTTATAAGTCAGTCCCGTTATTTGTACATCCAAACTTAAAAATCAAGACCAACTCAAAACATAACAATTTTTGATATTTCAGATAACTCATAAACAATCTCGTTTATTAAACTTTTTACTTTTTAAAAATAATTAACTAAAGTTGTTATTTAAAAGTTACCTTTTTTAAAAGTTATACCAATTATGTTTGGTAAATTATATAAAAGTCACTTTCAATAAATATGACTATAACAATTATATTTGATAAAATATTATTTTTAAAATAATTTTAATATATATAAATATAATAAAAAATAAATATTCATTAATATATAAAATTATATTAAATTTTTTTATAATACAAATAAACTTTAAAAATAATTCTTTAAATACTTTCAAAAATATTACTCTTAACTTTTAAAATTATAAGCACAAACATATAAAATAAAATATTTATCTTTTCAAAAATACAATATTTTCTCAAAAAAACCAAACCTCAATCCCTTATCTTTTGTCCGTTAATATTGCCTTTGATTTCATTCGTTATCGCTAACACTTTGTGATCCATTTCGCACAGCAGCTTAATGGTGGCAAATATATAGTGCCACAAGATAATGATAATTGTACAGTTGAGACAATGACACTAATATCCGGACAATGGTGGTTAGAGCTTTGACTTATATATTTAAAGTGTTAAAAAAAGGGATGCACTTTTTTCTTTATGAAAAATCACTTTATCCGATCAAAATTGCAATCTTTATTTTCTCATTAATTGTCGTTGCGGGCCTCATGTACGGTGCTAATGCATGCATTTTGTGTTGGACAAAATTGGAGGAATCCAGGGGGAAGTTAATAATGCATGGTCTTTTAGAATTTTTTAAAATATATTGAACCTTTTGGTAACAATTGATAGTTACGTTTAATTGAAGGGTGGATATATGATACAACACTTGGTCATCCTTTTATAATGATGAAATGAATTGCATGCAATCAACGCAAGATGATGATAGTTATTGCTTTATACGCAAAATAATAATAGGTCAAATCTATGACAGAATTTCGGGTAGACTCTAGATGGTGATCAACGTAATCATCAGAAATAACTAGTTGCTTATTATATATAGATAGATTTGTAATAATTTTTTTACGAATTGTTGCTTGAATGAGTCTTTTATAAAGTGTCGGTTTTTTTTTTGGTAATGGAATATAGAGAAAGAACACTGATCCGGCGTCCAACAACTCCATCACTTTGAATCAGTTTCAAGTTCAACTCACACCATGTGTGATCGGTGGTAGAGTTTGAGAAAAATGTTTGGGGCCTATAAACTTCAAAACATAAATTATATAATGATAACAAAATTGAACGAGTTTGGTTAAACAATTGTATTTACTATTTAGAAAAGTGTAGGTAGATAACAACATTGTTAAATAATGTGAATAATAGGATTAAAAAAATAAATTAATTCTAAATTTAATGAATGGCATAGTGTGTTTTAATTGAATTGGACCAATTTTAAAATTTATTATTTATATTATTTAAAAAAAATATTGATTATCTAACCTAATCCATTGTAATTTTGCCCTTATCTTCATAATTCAATGCGCTTCTGTCTTAATTGTTATTTGTACTTTTATCCTAATTAGACAGAATGTTCTTTGTACCTTTACTTAAGATACTGTAGGATCGGAGTATTCATATGCGGCTAAAAAGTTTCTATGTGAGTTTACGTTTTATTTTATTTTTAAAGAGTAATTTGCGGGGATGAATTGTATTTTGATTTTTTAAACTTTAAAAAATAAATTTGCCGGCTGAATTTTCAAAATGCATGCCGGGGGCAGGGGGCTCATTTTGAAAAAGTGAATATACAGGGGTGAATTGTATTTAAAAATATTATTTACAACGAGAGGGAGTGGCATTAATTAAAATGTATATTATAATGGTTAAATTTTATCATAAATATTTAAGAGTATAAAATTTGTATGTGATTTTTTTTTTGTTTTACAATATCGTTTTTGTTTCTAACGTTTTCGTTCTATTTAAGTCCCTAACGTTTCAAAATTGTCTCAATTTTATTCCACCGTCAATTCTGTTGACAGATCCCTAACAGCAGGATAACATTGAGTCAATTTTAAAACGTTAAGAACTTAAATAGGACGACTGAAACGTTAGGGACAAATTTGGGACTTATCCCAAACATTAAGAACAAAAACGATACTTTATTCTATTACTTAATAATATATTAATATTGATAATAAATAAATAAAAATTATTTAATATTAAATATTTTTATATATTTTGATATATTTATAAGACTTTTTTTATATGCTATATGTTTGTCCTGTTTAAAATTTCTGACAATAATAAAAAATCTCTTTTTTAATTTTTTATTATTTTTGCGTTTCGCGCCATGAACGGTAATAATTTTTATTTTTTATGTACAATTATCATAAATATAACCTGTTTAAAACTAAATAAAAATTAATGAAAACTATATATGTTATTGAAATTAAAAATACTAAAATAATCTTGTCACAAGAAAATTATACACTAATCAAGACACTAGACCCTACGGGTCTTTGTAGTCTTCGTCGTCCTCATGATAGTCTCGCTATTGATCCCGATACGATGACACTACTATGGGCATTGATGTCTGGGCAAGTGCAAGTGCAGATGAAAATGTGCTGCCTCCAGCACCGTTGCCCTCTGCATGCATCTACTCATAGTAGATGTCCATTTGCCACTGCATGCGCTGTATGTGTTGTAGTTCCTCTTTGAGCTCTTGCCGCATGGACTCCAATTTCGCATCCCAAATATCCTATACTAGCATTCATGCAAAGAGTTTCTCATACCTCTGCTCAACTAAATGGAACTGCTGACCCTAATCTTGCAGGTTCTAGATTAGGCTTTGGACCTACTCACGCAAATCCACTACTCCCTGTATGTGGATCTATAGGGCTAGTGGTCGAGGCCGAAGAAGCCTTAAAGATGGACGTGCATAAGTTGTTGGTAAAAGATGACCCGATTTTGTAGATACAGTTCTTCTGTGGCTCAGATGTGGCCTGACGCCACATGGCATCAGGATCCATCATGAAAGGTTGGTCCACTAGAGCTTGTGCCTGCAAACTTGAAGGCGTAGTAGATATAGAGGGCAATTTGGGTAGTTGGAGCGGGTTGAATCATCTGCCCTCTACCCCGACCTCGAGGACGACTCTCGATATTATCTTTGCTGGTCATATCTACCTGAATCAATAATTAAAATAGTCAAAAAAATTGTTAAACTTGTTAAAAATTCCAGCAGAATTTTTTCTTAATCTAGATACCTCCATAAAAAATTTTCAATTTTCACAGTTTAAACAGTTACAATTGTGTATTTAAATAAACAACCAACACATCCTTGTTCAACTTTTTAAAAATTTCAGCAGAATTTCGCTTATTATTAATTATGATCTACGCTTAATGTAATTTTCAACTTTTTACAAACCAAAATATGCCTTTAAACAATTTTAAACAAAAATTCGGTAGAATTTTTTCTAAATTCAGAGACATCAACCAAAAATATTTTTACTTTTCAAATAGATATAATTTGCAATCATGTATTAAAATAAAGAAACATTCAAGTAAACACATAATCATAGCCATTCTAGTGTGCAATCTTTTATTACTTAGCAATTTTTAGCAAATAAGAATTTTGAAAATACCACTAGACAACCTTCTCCCACTTTTATCTTAAAATTCAATCATAAGAAAGTAAGTTTGGCATAAAACTTAAGCAATTTAACAAGTTAATAGATAGAAAACCAACTTTAGAGTTGCACAAATAATCTACGTATATAAGCAACACAAAATTAATAAAATATTTATTTAAAAAACTAATTTATCTAATTAATTAACTTAATTTATAACTTACCTAACGTAAACCCTAACCACATTTCATAAAATAATTAAATTTTTAATTAGACAAGATTAATCTAAAAAATACCCTAACAACACATTTCATAAAAAAATTAATAAATAAAATTAATGAAAATCCTAATTAACCCTAAATTAACTTTACCTAAATTCAACCCTAAATTACTCTAACTTCAACCCTAAACTAAATCCAACCTCATTTAATAAAGAATTTAATAATAATTTTAGTAAAATACTAAATTAATAAAAAATAAAAAAACTAATTTATGTAGATAATTATCTTAATTTACAAATTTACCTAGCCTAACCTTATTTAATTTCCTAATTAACTTAATTTAATCAAAATTTCACTAAATTACTAAAGTACTAAAACATTTAAAAAAACTAATTTACCTAATTAATTAACTTAATTTAAAACTTACCTAACCTAAATCCTAACCACAAATTTTATACAATAATTAAATTTTTAATTAGACTAAATTAATCTAAAAATACCGTAATCACACATCTCATGAAAAAATTAAATAAAAAATTCAATAAAACTTATAATAATACCTTAAATTAACAAAAAAAATGTGTAAGAAAACAAGGTTGAAAGAAAATTTAGCTCTGGTGGTGGTGGGATAGGATAGAATCTATTTAAGTAAAATAGGATTTAGGATTTTTCTTTTGTTCAGAAAAAAGTAGAGAAAATGGAAAAAATGCTTACCTTTGGCACGGCAAACCTCGGCAACGACAATAGCGGCATAGTGGAGACCTCCAATGACGACGACATAGTAGCGGTGGCAGGAGGAGACACGAAAGAGCTTGCGGCAGCGACGGAGTAGAGCTTGCAGGAGGAACCTTTAAAAATACAACAGCGGCGACGAAAGAGACGAGAGGGGGAGAGAAGAGAGAAGTGTAACACCCTACCACACTGAGACTTACGCTTAAGCCATAAAATAGAGGTGGTATAGTATTACGACCTCTAAAATAAAATATACATACATAATATACTTGGAAGAATATAATATTCGAGGAGTCTTGAAAGAAAAGTTGAACAACAGAAACTGAGTCGCACTCAAAACTTTAGAGCGTAGATATCAGAAAGCAGATGAAACAATATACATTTATATAGATAGAATTCCAACAAAATACAGAGCCAACCCCTAACACGACCCGCGAAGTAAGGCCGACTAGGATATATACACACACACACACACATACACACACAACCCTAATATACCGAATACCTATCATTGACAATTTATTTCACCAAGTCAACCTCTAAGAGGGATAAGTATAAAAATACAAGATGCAGAATTAATATACATATAAGAACATAAATAAAATACAACCCTGAGTCCGAAAAGCTCTTCGCTTTCAACGAGTCTCCAGAATGCTGAGTGCGGTGCCTCACATCCTACATCTGAAAACAATAAATATGTATAGAATGAGAACTGGAGGTTCTCAGTATGGTAGTAGTGCCCATATACATAATATATAAGGTCTCGGAAAAACCAGAGGCAATCCTAAAATTTCGACACTCAAATTTAAAACTTAAGAATTAAAACTGAAAACCATAAGCAGGGTAATTGTCTAAGGCTCTTAATTCAAATTCCTTTCTAACTTAATCCCTCAAATCCCTCCCTATCTTCCAATCCTCCAAAATTTCGGTGCACAGACAAATAATACAGACAAAACAAACACAAATAGAATACAGATACAGCAGTAAGTAAATATAGCAGATAAGCATAATAATCACGTAGGCAAACCCAATTAAGAGCATAATCAAACAAAACAAACATATGCATATGATGTATGCTTGCCATATGACTGATGATATCATCTGTCGATTGTACAGCCAAACCTGACATATCCGGTAGTGAACCCTGGACATAACACCACAAACATGTAACATGTATTACTCGTCTCCCCGTGCCGATGTTTCACCGAACCAGAATAGGTATTACTCATCTACTCAGGTAGGTGCCTCAAACCATATCCCTGGTAGGAATTACTCGTCTATCCACAGGCCGTGACTCGGATAGGAATTACTCGTCTATCCCCGGGTAAGAATTACTCGTCTACCCATAAAAATCGTATCTCAGATAGGAATTACTTGTCTATCCTCAAAATCTCATCTCGA
Organism: Arachis hypogaea; assembly: GCF_003086295.3. Lineage (NCBI taxonomy): Eukaryota > Viridiplantae > Streptophyta > Magnoliopsida > Fabales > Fabaceae > Arachis > Arachis hypogaea. The sequence continues at coordinate 27,677,876 of NC_092038.1, forward strand.
ATAGGAATTACTCATCTATCCACAAAATCATAACTAAGATAGGGATTACTCGTCTATTTTCAAAACCATTACTAGGTGTGTGTATGGGCCGGGTGAAACCGGATTTAATGTGACCCAGACCCGACTCGAAATATGTACCGGGCCCATTTTTTAGATCTGAACCCGATCCTAGATCCGATGAAACCTATACCCTTTCGGGCCACAACTATACCGGGTGAAAACCAGGCCATTAACATTATATTACCTTGATACCTTCTTGTAAGTTAGCATGTAAAAATATCCAAATTTTCAAGACTCCAACTATTATTTGATATGGTAAAATTCACTTAAAAAAATATAACAAGAACCAACTCTTCTATAAAATTAAAGCACAACCATAATCAATACTAATATTGCCTAATAACACCAAATATTTAAATCAATACAAATAACACAATATTATGCATTAGTCTAAAGTCTTATGTATTTTAAATATAAAACATTAACTTATAGTCTTATATATAATGACTAATAACACAAATATTAAGGTTTACAATACTTAAATTCCATATAATAATAGCCATCATCCATCACTAATAATACAAAATATTTATTGTGTATGGTGACCGGGCCACCGGACCGATTTCGGGTGACCCAAGCTATGGTCCGAACCTGACCCGAAATAATAACCGGGTCTATTTTTGAGATCCTTACCCGACCCTAGACCCGATGAAATCACACCAAATTATCCCCTAAAATGTTCGGGACCGGGCTGGGTCTTCGGGCCGGGCCGGGCGATGCTCACCCCTAACCATTACCCATCATCTGATATATATATTCATACATAATTCTCATCAACATTGCATCGTTCTCAATCATTCTTCTTCCTCATCTCATACCCGGAGCAAGTGGACAACGCCATTGCCTACTATCTGAGGGGTCACATATATGTCAATCATAGTCACTTTTACTCTCAACTTCATTCACAATATTATTCCAATTCATATCTCATCAACATTTCCTCATTCTTAATCATGTCATATTTATTATTTTCAACAATTCATCGCAAAGCTCAGCATTTCCGCATTTTTCAACTTACATCACCCATTCACAATCTTTCTTTACCTCTAAGTTATTGTTCTCTCGAGGTCCAACTCACTCATTATAATTGAAACTAAGTTTTAGGGTCTTAGAGAGTAAAAATAGAGGTTTAAAAATTTGAAATTACGTTTAAATCACAAAAACTCAATGTTGCTGAAAACAGGATCCCGCGTACGCATGCCATGTTGCGCGTATGCGAGTGTCTCATTTTTCCCATGCCGTGTGCATGGCACTTGTCCACGTACGCGAAGGTGCTGGGTAGATGTGAATGGCCGCGTACGCAACCATATGTCGTACGCGCCCCTTTCCTTTTCTTAAAAAGTTGCTAATGCTGCATAATTCACATTTTACATACCAAATTTTCGACGCGCATAGCTTTTTCGTTAAAAATAATTTTTCATATGTTCTTTAAACGACGTAAACTTTACGGACCCAATTTTAATATAAAACAAGTTTGAGAGAAATCGAGAGTCTGAAAGCCAAGTTATGGCTCGTCGAAATTTGGCCAAAAACCAAGTTTTGCTTAAAAATCTCAAACTTCTATTTGCACAATTTTCCATTTCAAAAACCAAGGTTTCTTAACCCAAAACAACCCAAATTCCAACTGAACTTCCATACTCTTATCAACCCTTTCTCAACATATCAATGTCTAATCCTATCAATTTCAATCCAACAAATTCATAATCAACCAACATTATTCATGAATTAACAATCAATTATTATCATTATTCATAATCATTATCAAAACTCATCAACAATCAATTGGTTTACCACATTCTCATCATAGGCTCAACATTCACATTCAATATCCTCATTAATCATCATCAAATCACCAACATTCACAATTCATCATCAATCATCAACTTTTGTATTAAAATTGCTAACTTTTAACATACATGCATGCTTCAACCTATTTTACGGTCCATTAGACTAAGTTTTCACAAGACATTATATATTATCTATGAGAAACCAGAATCATACCTTGACCAATTCCTTGTAAAGCCACAAAGCACTTCAAAATCCTCCTTACCACAAGTCCCAAGCTCCAATTCACCACTCACCAAGTTCAATCTAGCACCCAACACCACCAATTACTTCAAACTTCAAGAATTTAATCTAACAACATATAATTTCATCATAATTCAACATAGGACTTATTAAATTGAAAAATTCACCAAGGATTGAGAGCTCCTTACTTCATCCATGGCCAAATGGAACAATACCCAAAAGCACCCGCAAGCTAGAGTTCACCTAAACCATTAAAATCACATAATTTTTCAATTATCAAAACCTAAATCACAAACTAAAAAGGGGAGAATTGGGTGAGAAAACATGATTCTCTTACCAAATTGTTTGGTGAATTTTATAGAGAATTACAAGATGGACACGTGGCCGCTGACAGCTCATCAATCGAAACTCTAGATTAAAAGTTACGTTGGATTGAAGATTTGGGTGAGAGTTTGGGTTTCACATGCGTTCTTCCTCCCTCCATTGATTGTTCAATGTGTTTCTTTATTTTGGGGAAGGAAAAGAGCTGATGCTCTTAATATATGGTGAGTTAAGTTGGGCCTTAGCCCATTATGGTCCGGTTTGTTCGGTTCGATCCCTTCGATCTAATTTTGGGCCAAAATCTTTTAAATTGGTGTCCAAATTTATATTTTAATTATTTCTTCTTTATTAAACTATAAAATTTAATTTTCTAATTTTTTTAAATAATAATTAATTTATTGACTAATTATTTACTAATTTTACGAGTTTTAAAAGAAGAGAAGAGAGAGTGAAGGTTCGCACAATAAAAGGAAAGGGGCTCATGTTTCAAATTTACACCAAATTTACCGCCGAAAAAATACGACGAAAAAAAATCAACGATAACCATCTGACAATTACCAAAACGAAACATTTCATTATTAAAGGTTACTATCAGATTTTTTTCTGTTAGTAAATTCGATGATAATATTAACACTGTTAAATTTTTTACTTACGCCAAAACTTACTGTTGGATTTTGGGCTGGATTGCCCAATTTGAAATTAACTTTTTGGCTAGACAAAATATGATTACAATCTCACGTAAATGTCGACGTTAAAGGCACTGGTAACGTCCCACAAAAAATCGGATGATAATTAACAAATTTTTTTTGTAATGAATTAAAGAAAAACTTTAAATCGATAAAAAAAACCCGAAATCATCAAAACTTATAACTTTAAATCTCAATGTATGCGATTACTCCCAATTCAAAGTATAAATTTATGACAATCAACTACGTAAACATATAAGAAGAATATTTGGGAACAGCAATTTTTGTATTTTGTAACCATTAATTGGCCATTAATAGTATTTTTAATGATGTAAGATTATGTCTAATAATGAAAGATCACTCACTTTTGTTTTGATGGTTAAGTACTGATTAGAAAACACAAAAATTGCTGGCCCTAAACTTTTTCAACATATAATTCTATTCAAAATCAATTCTTATGATTTTTGGAAGCTCCTAAATCCTTATTAATATATTGTATCCAAAACCTTTTTTGTCAATATACTACCTATTTGTTTTTTAAATTATTCCACGCATCAATACAAAATATAAACATTGATCGATCAAAATATAAACATTTTATTCCTAAAAAAGAAAGATCAAAATAACATAATTGATCTTTTTTAATAATTCAGTCTTGGAATGTTTTGATACTACTTGTTAAAATTTTTTGAATTTTTTAACTCTTAGATCATCTATAATAAATCGTTAAAAAAGATATATAATAAAAAAAGTATACCTGAATTCGTGAGTATAATTAAAAGAATTTAGCTCTCATAATTCTTTTATCTTTCTCAACCAACACTTATCGAATTTTTATTTTAAGCTGAATAGTAACTGTCTAATGAAATAAGAGCAGCAAAATAATTTTAGTATATTAAGAATTAAAATTTTGAAACTCTATTTAAACTTAATTATTGATTTCTATTATTAAACTCTAAAAATTCAAGTAAAATAGAATAATATTTAGTTTTGTTTTTTTTAAATTCAAATAAAAATTAATAATAACTTATTCTATTTAATATTTATAACAATAAATAAAAATATCTATATAAATTATATAATATAAAATAATTAATATAGTTATAATCAATTATATGTATTGATTATAAATAGATTAAAAAATTATAATTTCCTAACAAATGAATGTATTGTTACTTGATATATGTTGAGTAACTGTTTACATAATTTACTATCTTTTGGTTATTGTACAATGAAGGTTGGAGATTCAACCAGACGGATGCTTAATTTTCTTATTTATCATATTATTTTTTTAAAATTTTTTTATTTAAATTATTTAAATATAATATTTACAAAAATATATAAACAATAGAATATTTTTTGGATACAGTGCCAAAACATATGTTAAAGGCACATCTAAGTTACACTGCACTCTGGATATAAAATGAACATTTAAAGTATACAAATCAAATACTGTGTACTCAGAGATATATTCATAAGCAAATTTTGGATACAGTATCCGAAATATGTGTATATATCTCACATATCTCAATCACAACTAGAAAATGGATTAATACAGACAGATTTACAGACAGATTTAGTCTTTATTACAGACGGATTTTTGGTTACCGACGAAATTACCGACGGATTTTGTCCCTCTGTAAAAGCCTCGTCGGAAATTATTTACCGACGGATTTTTTTCCGTCGGAAAATTACAGACGGATTTTTACCAGTTACCGACGGATTTTCCCTCTGTAAATTTTCTATCCATTTCCCAAAAGCGACGAACTTTTCGATGGATTTTCCGTCTGTAATTACAGACGAATTTTTCGACGGATTTTCTGTCTGTAATTACAGACGGATTTTCAGACAGATTTTCCATCTGTAATTACAGACGGATTTTCCGACAGATTTTCCGACAAATTTTCCGTCTGTAATTACAGACGGATTTTTCGACGGATTTTTCGTCGGTAATTTGAACTTGAAAAATCATTTCACACTCTGATTACAGACAGAAAATCCGTCTGTAAATCCGTCAGTAAGGTAAAATAATTTTTTTTATTTTTTCAATTACAAAATAAACTTGTTTTCATACAAAATAAATATAAATTTAATACAAATTTTTATCTAATTTGTATTCAAATATTTATAATATTTCAAAAAATAAACAAATTTATCGTATTATCAAACTTAAAGAAAAGTACTATAAACAAACAAGTCAATATATTTCAAAATATAAACAAAGTGTTGATACATCAATTATAATAACAAGTAACAACCATACATCAACAAAGTGTATTGATACATCAACTATTGTCCTCTAATTAAGTCAAAATATACAATAATGAAACAGTGTGGTCATGAATTGATCCTCTGCCTCAGGCTTCTCTGCCTCCTTATATTTTTCCATTTTTCATCTGTTTTTCAAGTATCAAATTCTGACAAAAATAAAAAAATAGTGACAACATAATCTGTGTACAGTGTATTCTTCATCTCAAGTAACAAATTCACAAGTGAAGCTCACCTCAACATCTGGTCTAGTTCCAATAACTTTCGATTTGGGGCTGCAAATTTAATAAGAGAAAAAGAGAAAGAACCTGGTGGTGCTTCTTTAATCTTTGCAGAATCTTGAACTAGAAGAGGAGTCTCCTTAATAACTGGTGGTGCTTCTTAATAACTAGAAAGTATACTCATGTACTCGATGATTGTGAATAAAGAAGTTAATTTAAAGCATAAGCCCCTGTAGGAAACAAAATAAAAATAAAGGTGTATTCTTTTCTTTTAAAAAAGGTCAGAGAGAAATGAGAGATCAGCAGAGAAGTAAATACATGGATGATGGATGCATGTAGAAATCAAGTAAGAAAGAAAGATACGAGACGAAAAGAAAGTTGTAGTAGAAGCAATATATAGTCGTATATATGCTCCAAAATAGGTTGAGTGCCAGTGCAAGAAGCCTTAGCAAGAAGCCTAAATGTTCACAGTATATAGACTATTAATACCCTTAGCTAAGGAAGTAGCCAATGCAAGAAGCCTAAATGTTCACCACGAGAAACAAGATATCATAAATCAGATGAAAAAACCTATAACTCAAATAGGTTGAGTAATATCCACTAGCTACCAAAACCCTCTGTCAGCTATAGAGATTACTTAAGAAGAGGAGAGTATCACAATCTTAACCAACAGAACATCGTTTACTTATTTATAGATAAAATCAACAGATGATGTGAGTAGAACTTGAGAACTTGCCTGAGACTTTGATTGTTCATGTTTGTTTCATTTCTTCCCATTTGCTACGGAAGCAAGCCTCACCACAGTTTGAAACAATAATATGAGATGAACAGATAGCCAAACAATTTTCAATTAAAAATCTCCTGGCGACTTGTTCAATTCTTCTAAGATCCAAACTGCGTAAGCCAAACAATTTTCAATTAAAAATCATAATCCATTTGCAGGAGATCAGATAAACAAATTATAAAAAGAGAAACAGGTTCAAATTTTAAAAGTCAAATAATTTCCAAGACAATTGCAGTTCACAATAATTCAACCTATGTAAAAATAGAACCATCTTCTGGAAATGGTTTTCAGCTCACATGAACATTTATTCATTGAGTAGAACAATGCTTGATCTGCATCATACTATATATACTGCCAAAATTGTCCTAGATAGACATGTGATATTGTGATTGGAACAAAGATTAAGTCAGAAGCATTGACTACATACACAATTAGTTTTTCATAGTTCTACACGTTAATGAAATTTTGAAAAAGAGGCACTTTTCAAGGCACAATTCTTAAGAACTAAATTCTTACCTCTGCAGCCCTTGAGGTGGAGGGCATAGCAGCGGAGTCAACGGCACCAAGCTCATCTACAGACATGCTTGTCGATGCCTCAGTACTTTTTGAATCACTATAAATTGCTTTCGAGTAGGTTGTCGACTGCCATTACCGGCTGCTAATACATGTCCTTTGAGATTTCTCCAATCTGTGCCCAACAAGCCTTCCTGAGGAAAATGAAAGAAAAAATGCATAGCCATGTTATTTTAAGCTATGAAAACTTTAATTCATAACAATGGCCAGATTTTATCATAATAAATAAAAAATACAAAATAAAAGATTGGCCTTCAAGTGAGAAAATGGCGGCCCTCGAACTATGAGGTTAATGGTGGGCGGAATAAGTTTTCATGAACAAAAATTATCTCGGTCCTTTGTTTCCTTTCATGATTATAAAAGGCAAGAGTTGAATCAAAATCTTGCTGAAGAAATCTCCTGCATAAATCAGATCAAGTTACATAGGGTATTCGACTAGAGATCCTAGTTTTGAAACAAAAAGCAGGTCCTTATAAATTAAAGAAACGCGATTTAGAACTTGGTTTCAGCATTGCTTGGGCATACTTACTGCTGAGGATGGTTTTGGGCATGTTGGTATCGATCACCCACATCTGTAAGTGAACCATAGTGATGTCGTCGCTGCTGGTTAAGTTGATGGTGAAGTTCTGCAACTTTCTGCTTCAACCTGGCAACATCAGCTTCAGCAAGTGAAATCTCCTCCAGCTCGGCCTTTGTCTTCGCATAAGTCGATTTTGTAAGATTGTGTATATAGAGAAAGAAATCAGAATGGAAAAAGAATATCAAGTTTTGCTAGAAATGAAAGAACCTTGGAATCCATGCCGCGTGAATTGGAAAACTATCCTGAAGACATACTCAATCCAACTTCCAATGCCGCTCTAAGATCCCTCTCAGCTTGCAATCTTGAAACCTTAATAATAAATATCACGCGGACTTTATTAATGTCAAAAAATAAGAATGATGTGGTACAGGCGGGTTCAAGTAATTTACCAGCAAAGAAGAAATCACAGAGCAATTTACCAGCAACAAGTCCATTCAAGTTTTACATTTTCCAGTAATAGTATATACTACACCATAAAGCCTTAGCAAAAAATTATTAGGAGCCAGCTACATTAAATCAGGATTTTAACACAAATGGATATGTTTAACCATGAAATTAGGATATGTCCTCAATTCTACAATTTCAGAGAAAGTGTTCCACCGTTTCGGACTCGAACAAAGAAAAGATATCACCAACCCTTTTTATTTGTTATTTGAAGTAGTCAACCCTAAATTTAAGAAGTTTTTCATAAATAAATAAAAACATTCAATTATAACAATACATTTGATGCCATGCTAAATCTATCATAATTTCTACTTTTTTTTCCTCTCTAAATCTAGCATATCTTGTTCAAATACAAGAATTTTTCTTTTCCATTTCAAATAGCTTTGCACAGAATACTTTAAGTGCTCTGGCCTTGTTCTAAACAAAAATAAGAAAGCATATGTAGAATGTAGAAATGAGACATCTTAACTGATGGAACACATTTCAGATTAAAATCATCAAATGAAAATTATGCCCAATATTTTGAAAATACTCACTTGGTGTTGAGAACGCTCATTTTGTATAAAAATTGTAATCCCAGTTGGAATGTGAGTTATTCTAACAGCACTGTTTGTTGTATTTGCATGCTGACCACCCGAACCACTAGATCTATAGGTATCAATTTTTAGGTCTTCATTCTTCAATTGAGCATCAACCTGCATATACTTAAACATATCATTGTCTCATACTAGACTGAACATAAAATACTATTTCATAATGATAGCTATTAGTTATTTAATTACCTCATCGGCCTGAGGAGGATTGCAAAAGAAACAGCACTGGAATGAACTCGTCCTGATTTTTCTGTCACAGGAACTCTCTTTTGTTTTGTTGTTTTTTATTTTAAAAAAAAAAGGAAGAAAGAAGTCAGCAATAACAGAAAGTACATTTGTTCATGGATGGTAAAAGGTTGTAGCCAAAACCTGTACTCTATGGATTCCACTTTCAAATTTTAGTTTCCCAAAAGCACCATCTCCTACAATTGCTGCACTAGCTTCCTGAGAAAGTGAAGTTCAAACAAAAAATCCATCAGATGAAGGATGAAATGCAGTTCTACTATATCAGGAACTTGAGTAAAGCAGGTAACTCAGATCATACAGAATGTACAAAATATGTACCTTGTATCCTTTAAGATCTGATTGAGCAATATCTACTACTTCAAATTTCCAGCCATTCTTGTGAGCATACTTTTCGTACCTGTATTATGGTAGACAATATCATTTTTTAGAAAACTGTAACAGTAGTTCCCTTTTGATTTGGATGACACAAATGCAACCTTACATTTTGAAGATGTCCATTGCAAACAAAGAAGCCCTCTTCCCCACCAGTGCCTGTCAAAAGTGGTAAAAGCAAATGAAAGTGGCAACAAATAAAGTCAAAACAGAACAAAAGTAAGAAACAATCAACACAACCCAAGACAACTTGATACACATTCATCGGAGAACAATTTTGATTATAAAAACTAATAGATATTCTTATTCAACAGTGACACATCACCTGCTCTAACCTCCAAAATGCAGTTTCTTTCATCAGCATCGTCCTTAGGAAGTAAGGACTTGAACAGCAAATGTTGCAGTCTTCGTTCTTCCTCTATGGCCTGCCCCATTTCCTCTGTCGCCATATTAATCAAGTTTTTGTCTCTAGAACATTCAACCACCCGTGACTTCAAGCCATCAATTTCCTACACAAATTTCCTACATAATGAAACAATGTGGCAGGAACAGGTTGAATATGGTGGGAGGTATGAAACATGCTAAAATGATAAAGAGTAGAGTTCTGAAACCAGATTGCTAATGGACACACACGTCAGAATGCCAATAATAAAACAATTTTGCTATTTTTTTGCAACCAATTTTGCTATGCAATGAAACCATACACTTACCATCAAACTGCTTAAAGAGATCATTGCTGTTCTTTGCCACATCTTCTTCTGCTGCAACAAAAGAGTTTTATGAAATATTCCTAAGATGATGAGTGTCAAAAGCAAAGTAAAATATTGGTCAATCATTATTCCTTACTAACATCTGAAGAAGATGATGAGCATTCCGCATATGAATATCTCTTTTTTCCACTCCTTGATCTTGATCTGTTCCTAGAACTCAAAAGCTGTTCCAAGAACTCTTCCCTTTTTCCCTTCAACACTATAGACAACACCATATTATATTGTCTTTCTTCATCGTTACAACCACTAGGACTTTATTTGTTTTGATTGAAGCAGATCTGCATGAAATCTAACCACCAAGCGAAAGGAACAAAAGGAATGAAAGCAGATCTGCATAAATATCATCAATCACCATTATCAAATCATAGAACAAGAACAACGAAAAGAATGAAACACTGAATGAACTAACCTCCAAGCGAAGAAAAACGGAGGGCTTTAGTTTCGGTAATTAGCGGATTAAAAATCTAACCTCCAAGGGACGATGACGAAGGGAGCAGATGCGACGAGAGCGGCGGCAGAGAGGGCTCGTGCGACGCGAGCGGCGGCGACAGCGGCAAAAGATGCTCATGCGACGGAGAGAAAAAGCAGCTCGTTGACGGAGAGAGGGAGAAGCTCGTTAGATTTGTGTGGAGTGTGAATGGAGCCGCCGGCTCTGAGCTCAAGAGAAACATCAAAAGGAGGACGGTAGCACCACCGGCAAGGGGAGCGGAGGAGCACAATTTTATATTGCAAAATAAGGAGGAGAGAGGAAGAAACTCGTGCGACGGAGCTCTCACTTGTGTGGGGTGTGGATGGAGCTCGAGAAGATAGGGTTGAGTTTAGGGTTATCTGAATGTTTCCGACGGAAAATTTTAAATTACAGACGATAATTTAATAAAAAATAGCGTTTTGTCTATTTAATTACAGATGGAAAAATCCGTCTGTATCATTTTTCACGGAAAAAAAAATAATTTTTTCGACGGAATTATCGACGGATTTTATTTTCCGTCTGTAATTTATGCTAATTCATTTTTTTTGTTTTCCGACAAAAAAATCCCTCTTAAATTTTGTCTGTATTTCCGTGGGATAAAATCCGTCGAAAATATCCGTCTGTAATAACTAATTTTCTAGTAGTGAATATTCAAAATATGTGTGTTATTATAACGATTTAACTGTAATATTACGAGTAAATGATTAAATTAGTCATAAAAGATCACTCGTTTTTTAAATTAATTCTAAAAATATTTTTAAATTAAATTCGTTCTTTAAAGATTTTAAATTAGTCATGTTAGTCCTTCCATCACTTTATTTATCGATGGAGACAAAATTTACTAATGTGATACGTTAAGTAACACCATAACACATACCTATGAGTCTTAATTTAATCAAGGTTCTGAGAACCGGACCGGTCACTGAACCGCTCTAAGCACTGGTTTACGGTTTTATTGGTTCAACCGGTTCAATTGTGGTTCGACCGAAAAAACCATTTTAAAATAAAATAATAAATAAATTATAAATAAACATCCTAAAATATAATTATACTCTAATATAAATCTTTAAATATCTTTCAAATTTAAAACACTACATGAAATGTCATCAACTAAAACCATTCGATCTTTATCAAAATACAAACTCAAAAGTTAAATGATAAAAAAATATCTAAATATTAAAATTGAACATTATGCTTCTAATCCTAAATTGTTTTACCCATTTATATAATAATTTAATCCTAATATTGAAGCATTTGAGAACAAAATCGGCATTTGAGATCTGAAGGAAGGCCAATCATACTTGACATGCCACCTGAGAGAACAAAACCAGCATTTGAGAATGACAACAAAAGTTGTTCATAAAACCAAAAGATAACAAAAAAAAAGATTGAACATATTTGGTCTATCCGAAAAATTGAGCACACAATCAAATCAATCACAGATGTTATAGCTTGTTGCAAAAAAAATGATACCAAAGAAACTGAAAATTTGTTTCTAACATTAAGATCCATTGACATGCACAAATCATCAAAATAAGCTAGTTATTGAATCTTGAAGGTATGTCCTTCATTTTCATTAAACAAAGAATTGAGTCAGAGAACAATCTTCTAACTTAATTATGAGCTTACCTGAATTTGCCCAAGGCTTCTCCAAAAGAATCTTACAATATGCATTGTCAAAAGAAGTTGGACTTCCAAAACTTTTACTTCCAAGAGTGTGGGTTCTAGACAAGGCTACAAGTTCTTGTGTTCTGTTGAAGAGAATCCCAAAATGATAACAAGTTAACAACACATAAGTAAAATGAGTTCTAGTTAAAAGAATAAATAATATGCAGAGAATTTTAGCCAATAATGAATAGATTTCATCTAAGCAAACAATCAAATAGCTTTTAGGTTAGGTAATTACGACATTTTGTTATCTTGCCTCGATACATTTTGAAAACAGCCACAGTACAACGAGAAATAAAAAATCATCAACAAAATAGTAAAACACTAAAACAGACTAACAGAGTCATCACTATCCAGCGCAATTACAAAATAGTAAAACACTAAAACAGACTAATAGAGCCATCGAGGCATCAGTAAATTTGAAAAAAAAATTTATAACCATCACCAACTAGAAAATACAAGACAGATCCATCAGCAACAGGCAATTACAAAATATTACAAAAAAATGGAAGAAAAATTGAACAACAATTTCAGAACTTCAAACGAAGAAGAAGACCGAACATTTAGAAATTAAAAGGAAGAAGTGGAGGAATTGAAGAACAAAGAACGAATTTCCACAACAATCAGAACCATACATACAAGGAAGACCAAAGAACAAAGAACGAAGAACGAAGAACGAAGACTGAAGTCTGAAGAACAGAGACTGAAGACTGAAGAAGAAGAAAAACCAAACTTCAAGCTAAGACCCAAGAAGAATTGAAGAAATATGGAACAAAAATTGAAGAAGAAGCTCAGAGAAGATCAAGACGAGGAGCACTCACTTGGGTTCAAGAAGCCAGCGAAGATGAAGAGGACTTGCCGAGTTGCTGGGTTCCTAACACGGGGAAAAGGAAGAAGCGGCGGAGTTAAGGACCTGGGGACGGCGGCGGCGCTGACGACCTCTGAACGGCGGCGATGATGGAGGGCTACGGTTCGATGTTCCTAGGGCTAGGGTTCGACGACGATGGAGTCATTGGAGTGAGCTGTGAGGTGAATCTGAATGAATAGGGAAAGGGGGGTTGGAAAACGAGTGGATCGGGTTTTCTTTTTTTTTTTTAAAGTAAAAAACAGCGTCGTTTTAAGGGTACCGGCCGGTTACCGGTCCGGCTCAATCGGCCGGTTCTCGGCCGGTTCAACGATTTTTGAACAGTTTTTTCAAAAGCGATAAGAGGAGGACCAGACCGCTTGTATTGCCGGTTCCCAGTTGAACCGGTTCGACCGGCCGATCCGGTCCGGTTTTCAGAACATTGCTATTAACATAATAAATTTATGAAATTAGATCTGTTTTGTTGATTTTTAGCAAATCGATGGTGGTTCGATTCTAATAGTTTGGGAGCGAAACCTACTCCTCTTTTGTGGGTACCAGTTTTATTTTGTATCAAAATCCATGCCTTTGATAGTGACGAAGAAGAAGAAACCAAACTTTGCAGAAATTCAAAATGAACAATAAAATTTAAATGACTTGAATAAAAGAGAAATGAAATTGCAGACAGGAAAAGTGTTTGAAAAAGTAAAGGGCAAATTAAAAGATAAAGACTGAAAAGGGTAAAAGTTGCTGAATTTAAAGGAATCGAAATGACATTGCAAAGAAGATAAATTGCATGGAAATAAAGTGACGGTGAATTTAAATGGAAGTAAAGGCATGGAAGGAACCCTTCAAAGAAAAAGACTCTTGACTGACTCAGAAAGTCGCTGGGGATGTGAGTGTTTTCTCTGAAAAGATTCCCACCTTTGTTTCTTCGATCTTTCATGTATTTATGGAAGTCTTCGACCAATCAAATTCAGATATAACTTCTATGTGCGTCAATCCTTGAATAACAGTTCCCGCTCTCTTTGAGTGCCATCTGTAACTGCCATTAACCATCTTTACTTATTAACTTTTTTACTTCTTCGATTGCTTCACTCCTTCTCGATGAGTCCTAGTCAATCAACATTCTCTCCTTCATCGATTGACCATCCTCGATGACTCCACCTCGAAGTTCACAACTTTGTTATCTTTTCGACTAACAAATCGCACTGCTGACCTCTTCTTCGACATAGTTGATCTCTGTCGAATCTGCTTCTTCGATTTTCACACTTAAGTTAAGTCAATCGACTAATAGAGAGTACATACGGAGTACCTAATTGGCTCCAATCCAAAGTTAATTGTAACATGTATTTGGAGGTTGATAGAAATATTATTTTGGCACTTAGCAATGATTGAAGTCTAAATTTATCGAACATTGGCTTATTAAAGAATTCAATACATCCTAATCGAAAATATAATTTTCGATATAACAAGATCAAATCAAAGTCTAATTGAGGAGAAAACTTGAGGCATTAGAATCCCTCAATTTGGAGTTGATTTGATCTACTTTCATAAACTAATCATGTTAATAGTCAATTAAGACTACTAGGTGTGTGTTGTGATGTTATTTAACGTACCACATCAACAAACTCTGACGCCGTTAGCAATGGAAGCTAAGTGAAGGAAGGACTAACATGACTAACTTAAAATCTTTAAAGAATGGATTTAATTAAAAGAATTTTTTAGGAACCAATTTAGAGAACAAGTAATTTTTTAGGAATTAATTTAACTATTTATTCATAATATTACGTATTCGTATTATTGTATTTGTATAGTTAATTAAATATTCGATTTAAAAAAATTAACGATTTAAATTTTTTAATTAAAAAATTAATAATTTAAAAGTTTAAAATTATCTAAAATATATGCAAAACTTTTTGATACATCAATATAATATTTTGGAGAGTACTATATTAGTTTATTTTTATTTTTTCATTTCATCCAATTTTATTCAAATAATTCTAAATTGTTATCTTTTGCCCAAAAAAAATATTCAAATAAATTGAACAAAATGATTTGTTCCCAAAACAAATTAAATCAACTTTATTTACCAATTTACGTTTATTTTTTGGGATGGAGGCAAAATGGGTATGCTATTTAGGGTTGTCAAATGGGCTAGCTCAGCCCATTTAGGCTCGACTGGTTAAAATCGTGGGTTAAATGGGTAAGACGGTTTAAATCTGCTTTATTTGCGAGTCATAATTTTTTAGTCTGGATCGTTTATGGTCAACTTAATGGATTAAACTGGTCAGTTCGTTTATCATTTTATTTTTTTTTAAATATTTTAACAAAAAATATCACTTTTAAGTTAAAAATTTAAACAAACAATATTTTTTAGTTGATAGGTCAGATTTTCGAATCAAATTAAGAGAAATATCGATTAAAAGTGCTATTTTTTAAAAAAAAATAAAAAAAAGTTAAATTGATCACCTGTTTAGTCCGCAAACTAATTCGTTTAACCTATTTTTTTAGGTTAATCGAGTTCAATTCATTTAATCCAAAAATTAAATAAATTTAATTTTAAAAATAAAATCTGACTATTTAAATGAATAAACAGAACTAATTAGATAAATTTGGCCCATTTTAATGACCTTAATGCTCTTTCTGATTTTGCAATCAATTAGTGTATCTCTCTCCGAATATATATATGTATGTATATTGGGATAGCTGCTCTCATTTTAATGTCGTCCCCCACTTATAAATACTCTCAGTTTCACTTCACTCTCTCCACTTTTCCTATACATTCTACTTCCTTTCTCCTACTTCAAGATACTTTTCTCTTTTACTTACTTATATGTGTTTCATTAGTATATAAAATAAAATAAAATAAAATATATAGATTATAGATTAGGGTAGTATTTAATATAGGGATTAAAATAGATTAGTATAATATAATTTAGATTTAGATGAAATTGTTATTAATATTTAGATTATTAATCATAATGTAATTTAAATTTTATTTTAAGTGAATTATTATTATTATTATTATTGTTGTTGTTGAGTTTGGAAAACTAATTCAAGTGATGAACAAATATTATTATTATTAATTATTAGTTTAATGTTTTTTTTTACGGTATTTTTCAACTTGAATGTATTTGATTTAGTGTGCAAGCAGATAAATAAAACACTTGGCCCAAAAATAAAAATCATCAAGCCCACAATGGTCCATCGGAATCAAGCCAAGCCCTATCACTTGTCCATGAACCAAATATGAAGAAACAAGAAAATGAGCCCAAAAAAGATCACAAGTCTCGTGCAGTTTCTACTCCCACTTTTAGATACTTGAATCCCAAATTCATTCCAATTAATTTTTTTGAAACTTACACTAAAAGCCAAAAGTCTTCTCTTCTCTCTCCTCTCTTTTTTCAATTTGGTCACGTCAATTAGCAAGAAAGAAAGAAAGAAAAAAAAAGTGCAGAAGCTATAGAGTATTGAAGGACAAAAGTTTGTTGCCAAAATCAAACAAAAAAAGGACTACAACCAAGTAGCAAGTTGTATTCTATCAGAACTCATCAAAAAGCATCTTCCCTCATTTGTGCTACATCAAGAAACCAAGAAAAAAAATCACAAAGTCTCAAGCACAGAAGAAGCAACAATGAAAAAGGTGAAGTCAATCATCGTCAGAAGCTCATCAACGCTCAAAATCAAAACTTAGAGCCAAAGCAAGGCTCTATGGTCAAGATTGAAGAAGCTTGGAAGGCAACAGATTCAATTTTTCTCTCTCCTCTCTGATGAAGCCGCTGTAAGACTATGATGATGGAGAAAAAGACAGCGTTAGGGGTTGAACTTGTTTCAACCTTGGAAACTTCACTCTTCTATATTAAGGGTGAATGGCCAAGGGTTGAAAGCAAGGAGAGTAATTGAAAAGCACAGAGTTCAATTCTCATAGCTACCCAAGTAGATTGAGTTCTTCTCCTTCATGTTGTTCATTTAGTATTTTCTTTTTCTCAATTTAATCTGTCTGAATCTCATTGAAAAAGGCAAAAATGGTGAGATTTGTAAGAAAAAAGCCAATGAGAGATAAAAGGCAGTGAGTTAAACTAGGAGAAAAAGTCTTAAGATGTCTCAAGTTTGCTTTGTATATCTTTCTATTTTGTTTCATGATCCTATAGAAATTTTCTTATAAGTTGGGTTAGCACTTTGCTGTTGAAAAGCTAGATTGAGGTCTAGTCAAGTTCATATTGGGTTAGAATCTGGATTTGTCCTAGATAAGATTGGGTAGATCCTAGGAAAAATATTAGTGTATGTAATGTGTTGAAAAGTTAGTGAAATTTCATCATAATTGTGATGGAGAGGATGTAGACTACATTGCACTAAGTAGTTGAACCAGGATACATCTGTGTGTTATTCCCTCTTCTCTGCTTCACTTATGTTTTTGTTACTCGGGAGACAAAAATGAAAATGTCTCTCAACTTGTCACGAGACAAAAGTAAAAATATCTCCTAAATTTCTTTAAAAAAAAAGCTAAAGTACTATTTAGTAGAAAAAGAAGTTAAGATTCAACCCTCCATTCTCTTAATCACTGATAACCATCAATTAGTGTAACACCCTAATATTCAAATCCTTATGCTCGAGTCATAAGTCAATGATATTACGGTGGTACGACTCTCAGGTGGATTTTTAATATATAAATATAGGTAAATTCGAAAGGAGTATTAATCGAGAAGCCTGAAAAGAGTAGAAATAAAATCGCGAAGACGTATCACTCACGTTTCGACAACAAAAAGATAAAACGTGAAGCCGAAAGCGATATACGGACAAGGCATAAAGGAGATTAAGAGATAGATAACAGATAGATATATATAACATAAGTAAATAGCCACTAGTCGCGACCCGCGAAGTTTAGGCCGGCTAGGGTACATTATGAAAGTAGTTGACAATAGTATATCCTAATCTCTCCCAAAGGAAACATGAGAGCCTCTATAGGCAAGTTCAAAAGAGTTCAATACATAATATAATCTTTTCAAAACAAAGGTGGAGAGATTCTAAGCAAAACACAAATTAGAAAATAAAGATCTTCGCCGTCTCTCAGACGAACCACAGCTCACTTCTGAGCAATTGGACTTGTATCTAAAAAACAAAAGATATAACGGAATGGGAACCCCGGGCCCATGGGTTCCTAGTACGGTAAAAGTGCCAAATAAATACAATGCACTGCAATAAAAACTCACTAAGCATCCTAAACTTCTTCAACAATTATCCATCCTAGGTTCTCGCTAATCCATGAATAGGCAACTGTCATAAAGGAGTGCTAAAACTAGTTCAGGTTTCACATGTTCCCCAACTCGCTGACTCTTCCACGAATCAGACTCAGAATTATAAGCAAAAACCATCACCAGTTGTTTTGCCTCAGCAATTCTATATCAATACATCATACCCTCGCCTGGAGCTAGTGAAATCAAATCACTGCGTCTACCCAGGGGGGCTCAAATTATCTCATTCAATAATCATCATCATCATGAAATCGCATCACCAATTCATCTCATCAAGAACAACCCTCAACATCCACCGACACCAGCATGAGGGGCCTCTCAGTTGTACAAACACAAGCAATACAAGCAAGTAATACACAAATAAGGTACAAGTAGAACAAGTAGCACATAATCAGGTAACATAGCATATATGATGTAGAAATCTAAAACAAATAGGCAAACCCAAACAATTCAAACGTATGCAAATGATGTATGCCTGTCCTATGGCTGATGATATCATTTGTCGGTTATATAGCCAACCCGACATGTCTTGGTAGCTAACCATTGGACAGAAACACCCCTTGCGGAGCAAGTAGGCTTGAGCTACAACCCCCTTGCTACTACCCGCTCAACCCAGAGCCAGTGGAATAACCACTACTGCGGCTACTACCCAGGCGGGTGTTCAAAAGCTCAACCTGGAGCGAGTGGATTCACCACTACTGCCGCTACTACCCAGGCATCACAATCTCTGACCTGCAGCAAGTGGGACGAACCACAACCCTTGCTACTGCCCAGGATCTCAGAATATACATTCGTTCAGTTTAAAAGCAATCCTCATTGTTATCAAATCTCAAACATTAACCTGGAGTAAGCGGGACGAACCACCACCCCTTACTACTACCCAGGTATCACAAATACGTTCATTCAAAACTCCATAATTAAACTCATTTATCATAAACATTCTCATACCCGGAGCAAGTGGACAACGCCACTACCTACTACCCGGGTTCACACATTACATTTCAACATTTTCCATTATTATCCATCTAACACATTCATTCATTAATCATATATGCATTTATACTCAACCATAATCAATAATGGCTTTGCCGTAACCCGGAAATAACTCAGCATTTCAGCTCATAGTTCAATCAAAAACCAGCCATTTATCAATAAATATAGCCCTTCCGCTCATGGCATACACGGTACTTCCACTGTCATCATCTTTGATCATCATTGATCACAACTTTTTCCCTTGCTTCATTCGTAAGTTACCACATCCCCTAGCTCCTTCCTCATTACTAGGCATATCATAAAGATTTAATACATAAGGGGTGAGATCGGAGGCTTAGAAGTATGAGATTTGACTTTTAAAACTCAAAAATCAACTTTGGCATGAAAACAGGGCCACGTGCACGCGTGGATGGCCACAAAGCTCATCGACGCGTATGCGTCATACACGTGGACGCGCGGATTGAAACACAGCCAGACGACGTGTACGCGTCAGCTACGCGTACGCGTGGGGGCATTTGGGCCCCAGGCACAAAACTGGCACAACTCTGGCACAACTCTCAGAAAAATAGCTGGGCATTGGGTGCAGCGCATCGACGCGCACGCGCACACCACGCGCACGTGTGGATGGTACCTTCTTGAAGAACGACGCGTACGCGCCAAGTGCGCCTACGCGTGGAGGGTCATTCTGCTAAAAATTTTCTAAGTTAAAAGCTGCAGAATTCACAGATTCAACTCCCAATCTTCCGACGGACATAACTCTCTTGTTTTAAATCGTTTTTCGCCCGTTCTTCGAACGGCATGGACATCCTGGATCTAATTTCACTTTTAAATAAGTTTGGCACAAAACAGAAATCTGCAGTCCAAGTTATATCCCGTCAAAGTATGCCCAAAAACCATGTTTTCACTCAAAACCGCAAAGTGCCATTTTCAAAACAAGTCATTTCCAACTCTTTTCAAAATCAACCAAAACATGCCAATTTCATCCCTTTTCTTTGAAATCAATCAAAGTATATCAAAATCGACATTAAGCCTCCTCAACTCATACATATAACCATTTTTACCCATTTCAAACAAATGGCTAAATTACAAACACATTAACATGTCATACATCCTTCCTCATCCCAATTTCCAACAATACTATTTCCAATCAATCATCATTATACATAATCAATATCATACTCACTATCACATGGTTTCACCCACAAATCAACCTTAATCATTTCTCAAGCGTATATCACAACATACATATCTCTCATGCATCATCATACCATCAAGGCATCAATAATCATGATCACATATATGACCACATAACATACCTCAACCAAAACCAAACATACCTCATCTATACAACTTCACCCAAAATTACCAAATTTCACACTTCAACTCCTCAAACCTTATTATTCAATAACCAACCCAATCATTCATATATTCATTATCTGAAATTCATCCAATCACCTGTGTCATCATACAATGCACACATCAACTTACCTTCTTTACCTCTTTCCGGCCTCCGGCCCAAGTTCACAATTTAAATGCATAAACCACAAATCAATACTCATTACCCAATACATCAAATTCTCAATACACTAAGCATACAAGGCCACACAATTTTCAACCCAATCATTAATTCACATTACATACCAACTATGCATATTAGCACCAACCATTTACATAATCCAAACTTAATCCTAGGGGCATCTAGCCTAGGAATTCTCATCGCACCACATAGTACTTAAATGAAATTTAAACCATACCTCTTGTAGCCAAACCAATTGAGCCTCTTCTATGGAAGTCTCCACCAACCTTTAGCTCCATGCTGCACCAAAGCTCCACAAGCAACACCAACCTCCCAATCGTGCATCAAAATCACCAAATATACTAACATAACCAATATCACATACATACATCAACCTAGGGCTCATAAAAATGATAAATCACAAGGGTTTGAGCACTTCTTACCTCAGCCCATATGAAGTAGGGATAGAACCCACTTGAAATCCATGTTGAAGTATCCCTAAACACCCAAAATCACAAGATTTCAACACTAACTACCCAAAAACGTGTAATAGTAGAGAATTTCGAAAACTGAGCAGAGATGAATGAAATACTCACCACAAAACTTAGATAGAATTGTAGAGGATGAGAAGAGCGATGCGTGGCCACAAACGGCTCATCAATCGGAGCTCCATACCTCAAGTTATGGTGATTTGAAGATCAAAGAGAGTTAGGTTTTCTTTCTTCTCTTCTCTCTTCTCAATTTCAGCGCCCCAACCCTTCCTTTTAGGATAAAATGAGCTAAAATACTCATAACTAATGTTTATATATGTTGGGTCTTGGGCCCACTTAGGTCCGGTTCACTTATTTTTGTCCGTTTGCCCAATTTTGGACCAAAACCTTTAAGATTAGCGCTCTAAATCGCACTTCAAATATTTCTACTTCCCTTAATTATAATTCCTCATTTCTTTATCCTATTTACTCATAATTAATTTTCTCAGTTGCAGTACCAGACAGGTAGGGGTGCACAGACCCGGCCCGGCCCGAAGGCCCGGCCGGTCCCGAACACTTTAGGGGCTAATTTGGTATGATTTCATCGGATTTAGGGTCGGGTAAGGGTCTCAAAAATAGACCCGGTCATTATTTCGGGTCGGGTCCGGGCCATAGCTCGGGTCACTCGAAGTCGGCCCGGTGGCCCGGTCATCATACACAATTAATATTTTGTGTTATTAGTGATGGATCATGACTATTTTTATGTGGAATTTAAGTATTGTAAACCTTAATATTTTGTGTTATTAGTCATTATAAGACTATAAGTTAATGTTTTATGTTTAGAATGAATAAGACTTTAGACTAATGCATAATATTGTGTTATTTGTATTGATTTAAATATTTGGTATTATTAGACAATATTAGTATTGATTATGGTTTTGTTTTAGTATTGATTGTGGTTATGCTTTAATTTTAAAGAAGGGTTGGTGCTTGTTATATTTTTCTAAGTGAATTTTACCATGTTAAATAATGGTTGGAGTCTTGAAAATTTGGATATTTTTACATGTTAGCTTACAAGAAGGTATCAACGTAATGTAATGTTAACGGCCCGGTTTCACCCGGTTTTCACCCGGTATAATTGTAGCCCAAAAGTGTATTGATTTCATCGGGTCTAGGGTCGGGTTCGGGTCTAATAAATAGACCCGGTGTATATTTCGGGTCGGGTCTATGTCCCATCAAACCCGGCTTCACCCGGCCCATGTGCACCCCTACAGACAGGTCTCAGCCGGTACTGTCGGTCAAAATTCCACTGCGCCCTTTTATGCAGAAAACTATGTCTTCTGACTCAGAAAAATTCACTGAATCCAAATATCATATTTAAATCATCAAATTCCAATTGTCAAATCTTCCAACCATATTCGCTCCTACTTAACTTATTATTCAATTAATTTCGGTCAGACCGGGTATTACAATTAGTATTAGTGTTTGGCCTCAAAGAGATCAGGCTTTGCAGCTTGGAGGAAAGGTCCTGATGGCGAACAACAATGGTTCTAATATGGTGGCCTAAACTCTAATAGAAGGGCAATCCAAAAACAGACCTCCGTTCTTCAATGGAAAGAATTACAGCTATTGGAAGGAGAGAATGAAGATCTTTATTCAATTAGTAGATTATAACATCTGGAAGATCATTCTGAATGGTCCCGATGTCCCAAACAAAACAGGAGTAGATGGTGTAATCACTCTTAAGAATGAGGCCGAATGGAATGATGATGATAAAAAGAAAATAGAGCTCAACACCAAAGCAGTCAACTTGCTCAACTGTGCTATCAGCTTCGAGGAGTACCGAAGGGTATCAAAATGCAAAACAGCAAAGGAAATCTGGGACAAATTTCAAGTCACCCATGAAGGCACTACCCAAGTCAAGCGAACCAGAATAGACATGCTAAGCAAAGAGTACGAAATATTTTCCATAAAGGAAGGAGAGACGATTGATAAAGTATTTAAAAGATTCAACGTCATCATCAATGGCTTGGATGCTATGGGGATCACTCACCCAGAACCTGTGCTAGTGAGGAAAGTTCTGAGAAGTCTCACTAAAGAATAGGAAACTAAATCTATAGTTATAGCTGAGAGCAGTGGTATTGATCAAATGGCATATGATGATCTGAGAGGAAATTTACTTGCTTTTGAAACTACCTATTTGAAAACTGACTCAAAAAGGAAAAGAATTGCTCTCAAATCATTCACTGAGTCCCTGGATGATGAATCCAGTGACAATTTATCTGATGATGAGTTTGTTCTTTTTGCTAAGAAATTCAGAAAAATGATGAAGTTGAAAGATCGAAGCAAAGGAGGCAGTTCAAAGAAAACCAAAAAGGGATTTAAGCAAGATCATATGCCACAACTGCAAAGAGGCTGGACATTACAAGTTTGACTATCCGAAGTTGAAGAAAGAAGAAAATACCAAAAAAAAAAAGAAGAAGGAGCTGATGGCCTCTTGGGAAGATCTGGAAAACGATTCAGACGAAGAAAAAGAATTAGAGAGCAAATCCCAAACCTGTCTCATGGCCGATCAAACTGATGAGGTAATTTTCATTGAACCTTCTACTAAAGATTTTCGTCTTATAATCGATCATCTCACTGAGAAACTAAGATGCTTCTTAAATGAAAATCATGAACTTGAATCTCAAAATGACATTCTAAAGGCAGAAAACGATTTTCTCAAGGATAAATTAGAGAAAGTCAAAACTGCTGCTGATCTTGTTGAAGAAAATAAGTGGCTTAAGGCTGAACCTAAGGGCTATGAGAAACAGCATTCTATGATTGCATATTTGAACTTTTTTGAAGAAAATGAAAGGTTGCACAAAGAGGTAAAATACCTAAAAGAGGACCTAGCCAACTTTGCTCAAAGTTCTAAAAATCTGAATCAACTTTTGGCTAGTCAAAAAGATCTCTATGATAAGGCTGGTTTGGGTTTTTATAAGAAATCTGAAACATTTATTGAAAAATCTCCTTTTTCAAGTGTGGCTTCCACTTCGGATGATATAAAATTTAAAAACCCAACCAATCTGAAAAAACTACAACCAAAAATATTTTGTCGTTTATGCAATCGGAATGGGAATTTTCTTATTCAATGTTTCACAAGTGAAAAAATTATTGGAGATAAAGTGTACAAAATAATTAGCAACTACAATGGTCTTGGACAAAAGAGATGGTTTGACATTAAAAGATCCAAAAAGATTTGGATACCTAAAGTCACTTGAGAATTTTTGTAGATTTGCCTAGCATCCAAAAGAAAGGACATGTGGTACTTGGACAGTGGATGCTCTAGGCACATGACCGAAAAATTTACATTCTTCATCAAGCTAGACAAGTATGATGGAGGGTTTGTAACTTTCGGTGATAATGGAAAAGAAAAGATAGTGGTCATTGGTAAAGTGGGTAAAAATTTCTCATCTTTCATAAATGATGTTTTTCTTGTTGACGGTTTGAAATACAACTTACTAAGCATTAGCTAATTATGTGATCTTGGATATTTGGTTATATTTAGAAGATTGGATTGCTTAGTCATTTATGAAAAATCTAGTGTAGTTTTTTTGAAGTAAAAAGATGTAACAATGTGTATGAACTCACTCTAGAAGAGTTAAAAGATCAAAATGTGACTTGTTTTATCTCTATAGAATCTAAAAAATGGCTTTGACATAAGAAATTGGGACATGCTAACATGTACCAAATTTTCAAACTTGTTAAGGAAAATTTGATTAGAGGAATTTCCAATATAAAATTTGACAAGGACATCACTTGTGATACTTGCTAATTGGGAAAAAAAATTAAATCTTTCTTTAAGCCTAAAGAAAGAATCTCTACCAAAAGGCCATTAGAAATGTTACACATTAATCTTTTTGGTTCTACAAGAACTCAAAGTTTGGGAGGTAAATACTATGGCCTAGTAGTATTGATGACTACTCAAGATTTGGATGGATTCTTTTCTTAGCTCACAAAAATGATACATTCAATGCTTTTTCTTCTCTTTGTAAAAGAATTCAAAATAAAAAAAATTGAAAATTGCCCATATAAGATGCGATCATGGTAAAGAATGTGAGAATCAAGATTTTGAAAACTTTTGTGATGAATTTGAAATTTTCCATAACTTCTCATATTCTAGAACTCTCCAACAAAATGGGGTTGTTGAAAGGAGAAATAAAAGTCTCCAAGAAATAACGAGGGCAATGCTATGTGAGAACGAGGTTTCAAAATATTTATGGACAGAAGCTGTAAGCACAGCTTGCTACATTTTAAATAGAACTATCATTAGAAAGTTCTTAAAGAAAACACCTTATGAGGTATGGAAAGGAACTCCTCCAAATCTTAAATACTTTCACGTATTTAGATGCAAATATTTTGTACTAAATAGTAAAGATAACCTTGAAAAGTTTGATCCAAAATCTTATGAAGATATGTTTGTAGGATACTCAACTACTAGTAAAGCTTATAGAATTTACCTCAAAAAATATAGAACTATTGAGGAATCCATACATGTGTCTTTTGTGATACTAAATTCATACCAAGTGCTATCTTAGATGATAATGCAGGAAATGAAGCTGATGTGAGTCCACAAGTAAATCAAGAAAATACCAATTCAGGTCCTTCCATAGAGAATGCTAGTTCTAAACCTGCTCTCCAAAATGAAGGAGACACTTTTGTTTTGTCTCCTGATGAAGCTAGAGCATCCAGAACAGTGAACAATGCAAAACCATGTTAAAACCAAGCTGAAACCTTGTCTTAAAAGCCTCGTGAATGGAAGTTTTTAAAGAACTATCCACACGAGTTCATAATTGGAGATCCATCCCATGGAATCACTACTAGATCCTCAAGCACGAAGAAGGGCCACATAAACAATGTTGCTTTCTTATCCCAATTAGAACCTCAAAATTTGAAATAAGCTCTTAAAAATCCCTCTTGGGTAAAGGCCATGGAAGAAGAGTTAAGCCAATTCAAAAAGAATGAGGTTTAAACTCTTGTTCCTTATCCAAATGGTAAGAAAGTAACCACTACCAAGTGGATTTTCAGAAATAAATTAGTGTTGTTTGTAATAAAGCTAGATTAGTGGCCTAAGGTTACGATCAAGAAGAGGGCATTGATTTTGATGAATCCTTTGCACCTGTAGCAAGAATGGAAGCTATACGGTTGCTACTTGCTTATGCTGCCCACAAAGGTTTTAAAATGTTTCAAATGGATGTCAAATGTGTCTTTTTGAATGGATATATTGACAGAGAAGTATTTGTAGCTCAACCCCTTAGTTTTAAAAATAAAGATTTTTCTAATCATGTTTTTAAACTATCAAATGCTCTTTATGGCCTTAGACAAGCTCCAAGAGCTTGGTATGAAAGACTTGGTGCCTTCTTGTTGTAAAATAATTTTCTAAGGAGAACTACTGATACTATTTTATTCATTAAAGAATCTAATAATGATTTCTTGCTTGTTCAAGTTTATGTGGATGATATTGTGTTTGGATCGGCTAATGAATCCTTGTGTAAAGAGTTTAGAAACCTAATGACTAGCGCGTTTGAAATGAGTTTGATGGGAGAACTAACATTCTTTCTTGGACTTCAAATTAAACAAACTCCTAATGGTATTTTTGTTCACCAAGAAAAATATGCCAGTAAATTAATAAAGAAATTTGGTTTAGAAAACTCCAAACCAGTGGGTACTCCTATGCATCCAAATACAAAACTTGACAAGGATGAAAATGGCAAAGATGTTGATGAAATAAAGTATAGAGGAATGATAGGATCACTCATATATCTTACATCCTCTAGGCCGAACATAGTTTAAAGTGTGGGTGTATACTCTAGATTTCAATCTGACCCAAAGGAAACACATCTTTCGACTGTTAAAAGAATTATTAGATACATAAAAGGAACATCTGACCTTGGTTTACGGTACCCTAGAACTAATGAATTTTGTGCAGTTGGATACTATGATGCAAACTATGTGGGTGATCGTGTGAAAAGAAGAAGCACTTTGGGAATGTGTTGCTTTCTTGAAAAATCTTTAAATGTTTGGTCAAGGCAAAAGCAAGCCACTGTTGCTTTATCCACAGCCAAAACTGAATACATATCCGCATCCACTTGTTGTTCCCAACTAATTTGGCTCAAAACTCAACTTGAAGATTATAAACTAAAAATTAATAGTATTCCCTTACTTTCTAATAATATGAGTACAATAAATATTTCAAAAAATTCTGTGTTGCACTCAAGAACCAAGCACATTGATGTGAGATATCATTTCATTAGGGAACATATGCAAAAGGGAACTATTGAGATTCAATTTATTAAATCTGAAGAGCAATTGGTTGATATCTTCACTAAACATTATGTGAAGAAAGATTTTGCAAACTGAGAACTGCTCTAGGAATGATTGACATTAATTCTGCTGTTTGATGGTATTTTTCTAGTCTCTATATTGTTTTGTCTCGCAGGTAGCAGAGAGACAAAACTGGACACGTGATAAACTCTTCTAAAGGGGCTTGAACAAAGCTAAAAAAATTTTGAATTGGAAAATTGAAAATCTGTGCATTACAGCCCAGCTTGCTATCACCACTTTTGTGTCTATGTAAGACAAACCTTGTTCATATGATATAGGCTCATCTCTAAAATCATATTTTTTTATTATTAACTTTTTCTCTCTCATCCCATTCCATTTTAAGTCATGTCAATAAAAAACTTTTATAATCTCTCATGACTTGTCACTTTATATTTTATTATTTTTAAAATTCAAATTTTTGAAAACTATTTTAATGAATTCTTTTGCTTTGAAGAGAAGTTTTTCATTAAGCATTTATTACGGTTTCATATCTTCTCTCTTCTCCACTAACCCTAAACGAAGCCTTATCCACCCTTCCACCTTCCATCCATCTTTGAATATGAGAAAGAAAATAGCAACAAGAAGGAGTACAGGAGATTTCAACCCTACTCGAAATCCTCCTCAATCCAAACAACCCCAATCTCACACACACACATTCAGATACACTCCCATTCATCTTCCTCCTCTCAACCAAGTGAATCAATAGCCAGAAAAACTATTCATCCCAAGGGTTCCTCTACTGCCAAGGGAGCCGAATCATCTCGTGGGAAAGGAGGAAAGGGAAAAGGCACCATGCAAGAAGAAGAAGACCATCCACCATCTCCTCCTCGTCGCTCTACTCCTCATCCTTTTGGACGCTCTGCTTGTCCCTCCAAAAGTCCAATAAGGTCCATACTTCACGATACTAGAGAGCCTCCACATCTTGACTCTCTTGAGTTCAAACAAAAGTATGGTAAATCATCAACTCTCATTATAATCATCATCGTTTTGCTAGTTATACTGACTATGAGTTTCATAAATAAGTTCTCTCAAACTGAACTCTCTGCTCCTCTTATGTTGTTGATCTTGATGCTCTATCTGAAAAAATGATTGATTTTAAAAATATTTTTTATGATTTGAAATGGACTAACATTTTCAAAATCAGAAAGCATGTCTATCCGAACTTGATGCGAAAATTTTATGCGAACTTGCTTTTTCATGAAAGGGAACTTCACTCTTTTGTTAAAAATTCTCAATTTGTTTTGAATGCTGTAACCATTGGTGAAGTCCTGGGTTGCCAAGACACAGGGACAAATGTTTATATATCTAATAAATGGGATAACCAAGTTAGCATCTTTCATTAAGAAGCCCTGACCAGAATCTGTGAAAATTTTTCCTCCATGGATGGTACAACTCCAACACACAAGGCCCTAGGTCATGTTAGACCTCTGCTACATCACATCATAACTCACATAATCATGCCTTAAAGCGGATCGTATCAAAGGGTAACAGTGTGTGACACTCTTGTGCCTTATGCTATCTTAAACTCTATTCCTATTTCTTTTGCATATCTTATGATTTGTCACATGTGGAATTGTGTCAAAAGTGATAAAAAAGAACTCTCTTTCTTATGGAATATTTTTAACTTGTCTGTTTAAATATTTTAATATTAATTTGAGCAATGAGCCTATTAAGAATAAGGTGTCTATTATCAAAGGCGGTGATGTACCCAAACAGGCTAAAGGTAAAGGTTTCAAGGGCACTAAGGCTTCGGATTTGTATGAGAGTGAGGATAAAAGCCTTCCCTCTCCCTCTGTTGCTGGTACCTCTGATTCTCATAAGTACTTGATCACTGGGATAGTTAAAGACATTCTTCAAGAATTTGTCTTTATGACCAAACAAATGGTTCGATCATGTAAGGAACAGCAAAAGATTGCACTAAACAATGAAAAATCCTTAATAAAATCTCATGATAATATCGAGGAGTTTTTGAAACATCTTAATTCTCTTGATGAGGACCAGGCTATGTCCGTCAACAATGAAGATGACTTGGACACTGAGGACGAAAATTCTTATGTCTAGTTCTACTCTCTTTGCTGCATTTGAATGTCTCATATTTTGCTGCCTCTGAAATTGGAACTTTGATACATTTCTGGTTACTATTAAACTTTGCTTTATCTTGGATGACTGTAATAACTTTAACTTTGGTACATTTTTTGGTATGCATGTTTTGCTATATTAGCTGTGTTATTTTCTATTTGTGCTTGCAGGTTTCCCTCCTTGATAACAAAAGGGGGAAAAAAGGATAAAAAATAAATTGAAACAGAAACAGAACATCATTCTCTATTTTAGTCTCTATTTTAGCTCTGATTTGGTCTTGAACATAACCTATTTTCAGCTCTGTTTTTAGTTTGAGGAACCAGTTTGATATGATTTTCTTTGTATATCTCTTGATAATTTATCTTGCTTCGATTTATTATGCCTCTTGATTAAACATTGGATCTGGCTGTACATATTCTCCATCATGGTTGGATTTATGATTTTTAAAAATTTGATCACTAAGTGCCTGATCAAAGGAACACTTGTCTTACTTGAATATAGGCATTATTTCTATATATAAATTGTACATATTAGATTGATCAAAGTACATATTAAGGGGGATGATGATGTTATTTCCAAACTAATTTCCATAGCAATGCACAAGTGAAATATATTTTGGGACAAATAATTAGAAACACTTTCTTTTGATATTTTTCTTACTACTAGTTAGGTTTATCTATTTGTTAATACAAAATTCGACCAGTCTCAATTCAACTATTATAGAATTAGATAGACGTCGACTGCATTATATAAGTTGGATAAAAAAATATAGATAAAAAATCAGTTGATGGCACATGATCCAAATGGATAGACCAGTACCGAATGTGGGGTTTGGCAACAAAGAGATGAGAAAACAGTGGAATGTCCAAATTGAAAAACAAGGTCATTTAGGGTCAAGGCAAGGTTGTTGCGTGGCTCGAGAGAAAGGGAAAAACCAGATCGTAGGAAGTCAGATGGTGGAAAAGAAAAAGCCTTCTGCAAATTTATGCTTGTAGTCTATAAATAGAAGAAGTCTAGAAGGAATGAGGAACTTCTATCTAAACACTTCATTATCATATAAAACTCTACAAAATTTAAGTCACACTAACGCCATGAAAAACTATAGATTGCAAGTGCATGTGAGTGTTTAGAGTCAATTTTTAATTTATTTTGTTGCATTCCTTTTTTTTTCCAGGTATTATAATTTCTTTTAAATTTTCAATTTTATTTGTTGTTTTATTTAGAAGTTCTCATTTATTTGTCAACTTTTCATTTGTTTTATCTTTATATTTTTATGTTATATTATTCCTTTTCTTTTAAGTATTTTATTTTCAAGTTTTACTTCCTTTCTTCTCTATTTTAAGCTTCATTTATTTTTTTGTTTCAATATAAACACTAAGAAAATTTCAGATCGAGCCCATTCTTTTAAGAGGAGTCATATCTGCTTCTCGAATTGAGATTTTGATACAAGCTTAATTCGACACCCTATCGAGGTAACAAATAATCAAGTAAAATAAATTGGCACGCCCGTTGGAACGCAAATTAAGTTAATGTGTCAAATTTTGCATGCAATTTTGCAGTGACAAATTAATAATGTCTGATAGAGCCTCTATTTCAATTGATATGTTGAATAAAGATATTGGAAAACATACAAGAGGCTCGGAGATAGACGTTCCACAAGTAAACACCTCAAGTCGAAGGATGGATCCTGTGATAACAAAAGAAATTTCTTTGATTGTGACCACTACGTGGCCTTTATATGGGTTACCTCCAAATAATTATCCACCATTCAAAAATTCCAATATGGGATATATGGGAGACATGGTCACTACAAGGAATAACCCCTTATATAACCCTACACCTACTCAAAGTTACCCTCCAGTGGATATACCAACTAACTATAATCCTAATGTGGTAAATTATAATGCTTATCAATATTTGATGAATAACCTCCTATATTTGGGGTTAGTTCCTATCTTCTCGCAACTTACCTTAATGATGCCAAATGTGTTTCCGATACAAGGCACAGCGACAACCTCCACAAGGTCACCAACGGGAATAGGACAAGGATTTATATTTTTGGAGATGTCGAGACAGGTTCCAATCAGGATCACATCTCTAAATACAGTCAAATCTTTGGTTGTGTTTCGACAATAAATAGAAGATAGTCATCATGATCTAGTAAATATGCTCACACAACAGATGGCTACAGTTTTAAATCCAATAGTGGAAAATAATAGTGCAAGAATAGAGAAATTAGCTCAACGGATCGATGATATATTGCAGGGACAATTAATCGACCGTTTGCACCACCCATAGTGGAGTGCATGGATCGCATG
This sequence comes from Arachis hypogaea, assembly GCF_003086295.3. NCBI lineage: Eukaryota > Viridiplantae > Streptophyta > Magnoliopsida > Fabales > Fabaceae > Arachis > Arachis hypogaea. The sequence continues at coordinate 27,709,800 of NC_092038.1, forward strand.
CAAATTATCCTCAAGTAATTTTAAATAGAAGAAATCATCCAAACATGGTTGTAAACGAGGCTAAAGCAAATAATGCTGCTTAAGCTTATGGTCAAAACATAATCCAAGCCGTCGAACAAATCTTATATAGGGCATGATTTAATATAGGGGTGACGAATCAACCTTATTTTATCTCTCTATTTTCATATTATGTTTTGCAAGTTGAACTCCCTTTGGGGAATCAAAGCCCCAAAATTTCTCACTAAATTTGCAGGTGAAAGTGAAAAATTGACTATCAAGTATATAGCTCGTTATGCAGTCGATTGGGGAACTAGCAGGTAATGAATATTTGAAAATGAGATATTTTTCTTCTTTCCTGACAAAAAATGCATTTACATGGTTTTTAAAGTTGCAACCTAACTCGATCCATAGTTGGGTCCAATTAGAAATAAGCTTTCATGATTATTTCTTTAGATGTGAAATGAAAGTGACTTTATCTGATTTATTTACAGTAAAGAGAGAAAAGATGGAATCAATCGATGACTATCTCATGCGATTTAAGAATATGAGAAACAAATGTTTTACTCATATACCTGAACCTGAGGTAGTCAAGATGGCAATTAATGGTCTTGATTTTAATATTCGAAAGAAATTAGTGAATCAACAATTTTTAGACTTGGCTCAGTTAGCTAATAAAGTACAATAGATTGAAAAATTATGAAGGTTGTGGTAGGCTTAGAGAAGGGGGGTTAAATCTATGTCTTCCTTTTAAGTTGCTATTATGACCCTTTTTAAACAAAATTTCAATTCTGATTCTGTTTGAACTCCGCAGCGGAAATTTATGAGACAATTTATTTTTGTCACATGAATATCAGAAAACAGAACTCAGCAGAGAAGAGAAAAGCAAACACTAGTATGTATCCTGGTTCGGTTGCCTTGTGCTATGCAACCTCATCCAGTCTCCTCCACAATTATGGAAGAATTTCACTATAGTTAACAGTATTACGTACACCAATTTCACACTCAAGTTCTAACCTAACTTGACATTGGCTATGCTAACTCATAACTACTCACTCTTAGTACTAACCCAACTAAGAAAGGGATACCAAACAGGTATAAGATACAAGATACTTAACCAACCTAAAGAAATCAGAAAATAACTCTAGGCTTTTCTCTCAAGTGTATCACTCAGCCTTTTTCCACTCATGGCTTTTACTTGAGCTTTCTCACAATGCCTTTTCTCACAAGAAATTACAGAAAGATAAACTTAGAAAAGTACATTACAATCAGTAAAACATGAAGGAGATTGACTTCATCAACAGCCTCTTAGCTATGTGCAAAACCAGATTCGCAAACCTCAGATGCAGTTCTTCAGTATTGGCCGAATGCTTCTTTGAAAGAAAGCATTATCCAAGTAGATGAACTTCTTAACAGAACACTGTTCTCACTCTCTGGTTTTTTTTTCTCCTTGGTTCTGAATGAGCAAGAAGTCTTCTTTTATTCTCCTTGCATGTTGCTGGGACCTTCTCCCAAGGTCAACACCTTGAGCCTTGAGCTTCACCAACCACAGGTTCACTTTTTCTCAATAATCCTCAGAATAGAAACTCTCCTTCTGACTTTCTCATCTTGGCCGAAAGCCATAAAACAGCAACCATAGAAATCTTCCAATGGTCAACTTGATATGAGCCCTTGAAAACCAACTTGGTCCCCAAGTCTTGTTTAAGACCGTAGATACACAGCAGAGAAGAACAGAAATCCTCTTTCCCTTGTATCCCATTTCGGATAGAGCAGAGTGTTGGGAAGTAGAGATGAAGATTTGATACATGCAAGAGCAAATGGGTTACCTTTAATCAAAGCTAGATTTGGTTTGATCTGGGTGATTTGATATTTTCCTTTCTAGCTTAATCTTTCTCTTTCTCTCTTCTTTGGTGAAAGGCTTATGGAAGAAGCTCTCTCTCTTTCTCTTTCTTACTTTTCTGAAGCCTTGATGTGACTTGATTAGAGAGTAGAGGAACGTTGCTTCTGGTAAGGCAAGATGGTGGGAAATTGAAAATCAATTTCGGGCTTAGATCGGGTTCTTCTCTACTTCAGCCCGTTGGTGCCTTGCTTTGCTTCTTTGATGAATTTTGCTTGAGATGAATGACTTGGGCTTGTTTTTATTTTTCACTTACCATTCAGCCCATTAGCTGATATCTTTTGTTTGATGTTGGGCTGCTGCAACACTTGTTTTTTAGCCTGCATCACTTATCAAAAATAATCAAAACTAATTGGGTGATTTACCCACTAATCAAATGTTTGTCATCATCAATTCTATTAATTAATTTCTTAACTCAACAATCTCTCCCTTGATGACAAACATAATTAAGCAATGATCAAAGGAATTAAAATTTTTGGTGAAGTTAGAAAACTTCCCTTTGATGTTTCTTGCTTTAGTGTTGCTCCCCCTTTTCTTTTCGAGATTAGCTCCCCCTGGATTTATGCTTTCTTCTTTATTCCTGTTTTACATTGTACTTAAAGATAACACAATAGAGAGCTGTGCACATTTATCTTGTCTAAGGGATATCAAATAAGCAACACCACAAAATTAGCCCAACATCAAGCTAATATCAGCATAAAAATTCAGCATGTGAAGTCAAGTTTTAATGCAGCAATTTAGACAAAAGTCCCAAAAAAATGCTTATGCTATCCTACTATTACTCCCCTTTTTGTCATCAAGGGTGGATAATGAGTAAGATCCACAAAAACAGCATTAAGAGTCCTGCAAGTAACGGTTAGGCCACAGTCCAAAGTTTCAGCTAAACCAACAAAAGTATTTAGAGTTATTACAGTCATCCAACTAAAAAAAATAGTTAAATAATAGCAAAATAAACAGAGTTCATGAGACAAAAAGAGAGCAGCTGCAACACTTTTTATGAGACAAATCCTAGGCATCAGAACCATCCCCCTCCGAAGCAGCTTCCTCTTCAACATCAGTGGCAATGTCTTCATTATTTTGAAGGTTATCAATGAAGGTCATGAGTACAGCCACCCTATCTCTTGATTTCTTCAGGAAGTTCTCATGCTTGCTAGCTAGCTTCCTTTGTTCCTTGCTCATGGCAATCAAGTGATTTGATTGGGAAACAAACTCTTGAGTAACATCCTTGACCACATTCAGCAGAGCAGATTTCTTCCCAGTGAAAATGGAAGTACCCTCAGTGGAAGGAGGAGGAGAGTCATCTGGGATGTGCTCTTCATCATCATCATCATCTAGAACTACTCTCTCAGATCGAGTTGGTCCTTTTTGCTGTTTCACTGAACCACCCCCTTTTAGGTATGAATGTTTATTTTCATAAGCCTCATTTGACAGGTCAACACCAAAAGTCTCAAATATGCAAGTCAAAAACATGCCATAAGGTAGTGCTTTATCTTTCACACTTCTAACAGAATCAAACATGTATCTAGCCATCAAATAGGCAAAAGAGATTTCTGTTTTAGTGATTAGGGCATACAAAATAAGTGTGTCTGTGTAAGAAACCCTTTGATATGAACCACTTTGTGGAATTAAGATGTGGTTGACAATACGATGCAACTGAGCACGTTCATATCCTAGGGCTTTGTGAGTGGGTGTGATGCCATCAATTAAGGAAACATGTTCACAAATGTGAGCCAGAGCATCATGGTAAGAGATACCAACACCTTCATCCCACTTCACAGATGTATAAGCACACGGCCCAACATCAGTGTACTTCAAGGATTCACTGATAGTTTCATTATTCAAGATAATGTCTCTGCCTTTAACATAAGAATGCACACTTCCTTCATGATAAGTCATGTTTGCATAAAATTCTTTGACTAACTGAGGATATATAGGTTTTTTGATTTCGAAAAGGTGATTCCAGTCTAAAAATTCCAAATTTTCAACAAAAGGAAAACCTTTCTTTTTCAAATCTGGTAAATCAGCAAGAAAAGAGGGACATAGAGTACGATACTGAATAACTCCCTCATAAAAATCTTGGTTCATGGCAGATTTGAAACGATGGGGTTATAATCTGAGTGAGATGTCATAAAGTGTGATTTGTGAGCAAATGGATCAATGTTTGGTTCTCTAACAGATTTGAGAGGGCAATGAGGGTTACCTCTTTGTGAACGCACTGGAACAGACCTGGATTTGGGTTGTGTTGGTTCGGGAATGGGTTCTTCAGTCGCCGGACGTTTGCCTTTGGATGAGCTAGGCTTTGCAGAACCAGGTTTTGAGGAGCCTGGCTTGAAAGTTGTGGCCTTCGGTGGTGGTGTCGGCTTGGCAGGGGCAGGGTACCTTGGTGTAGTCTTGGTTCGTGCCATGGGAGTAGTGCGAGGAGGAAAGGTAGGAGGAAAGGGTGAAGGAGTAAAAGTGGTGTCTTGAGAACGAGTTGATGGTCTAGGATATCCTGGAAGTTTAATGATTTTCTCACGCGGTGCTCTTTTAGCAACGACTTTCTTCCCCATTTTGGTTAGATTGAGGCTTTTGATGGAAGAGAGATAGTGGAGTGAGAGGGAAGAAACCGAAGGGTTTGAGGAGAAGTTATGGAGGGAAGAGAGGGAGTGTTGGTAACCATACCCAAAAGTGATTTTCCAAAACCATGTAACTGCATCACCTTTTGAAATGACATGAAAAGACCTGACCTCATAAAATAAAGATTTGATTTGATTTGAAAATAAAACAGGAAATGAATTTTAAATTTTGAAAAAAAAAACAAAATTAAACTGAAAAATCTTTTTGGATTATAAACATTGAATGAAAAGTTATTTGAAAATTACACAGCCCATCAACCAAAAAAATGTAACATTCATATATGGGCCCAGATATAGTTGGATTTAAGGAAACACATTGGACCACTCTAGATCTGATTTTGAGGTTGACCCAGATTATCTTTCATTTGAAACAAGCCCAGAACACGCTGGCTTGATGGAGACGTTCATCACCTGTCCAGAATTGTCTCATACTTGGTTATGAGACAAAAATCTCCAGCAAATACATCAGCGATTTTCAAACAAAGAATCATAACTCAAAATTCCTAGACAAGTCCTAAGCATATAGAATCTATCATCAGCTAATGGTTTTGTAAAAATATCTGCTAATTGCTCCTCAGATTTAACAAATTGAATACTAATATCCCCCTTTTGGACATGTTCTCTTATTGAGTGAAATTTCACTTCAATATGCTTAGTCCTTGAGTGTAAAACTGGATTTTTAGAAATATTAATGGCACTCATATTATCACACATCAAGGGAATATTTTCAGCCTTTAATTTGTAATCAGCAAGCTGTGTTTTTAACCATAAAAGCTGATAACAACAAGAAGAAGCAGCTATATACTCAGCCTCTGCAGTGGATAAGGCCAATGTTGGTTGCTTCTTACTTGACCAAACATTTAAGGACTTTCCAAGGAAGCAACATAAACCAGAAGTGCTCCTTCTATCAACTCTATCACCAGCAAAATCTGTATAACAATAACCAACTGCAGAAAAATCATCAATCTTACGATACCAAAGACCAAAATTAGATGTGCCATGAACATATCTAATGATCCTTTTAACTGCAGAAAGATGTGACTCTTTAGGTTTGGATTGGAACCTAGAACACAATCCAACACTTTGCACAATATCGGGTCTAGAGGAAGTTAAGTACATAAGAGAACCAATCATTCCTCTATACCTAGTCTCATCAACATCTTTCTCAGTTTCTCCCTTGTCTAGCTTAGAACTAGGATGCATGGGTGTTCCCATGGGTTTGGCATTTTCCATACCAAATTTCTTAACTAATTCCTTGGCATATTTTTCTTGATGAATGAAAATACCTTTTTTAGTTTGTTTAATTTGCAGCCCAAGGAAGAAATTAAGTTTACCCATCATACTCATGTCAAATTCACTTGTCATGAGTTTTCCAAATTCAGAACAAAGGGATTCATTTGCTGATCCAAAAATAATGTCATCAACATATATTTGGACTAGAATAAAAGAATCATTAGAGTTTTTGATGAATAGAGTTGTGTCAGTGGTGCCTCTTTGAAAACCATTTTTCAAAAGAAAAGAGCTAAGTCTCTCATACCAAGCTCTAGGAGCTTGTCTTAAACCATAGAGAGCTTTAGACAATTTGAAAACATGATTAGAATGTACTTTATTTTCAAAACTAGGAGGCTGCTCCACATACACTTCTCTATCTATCACACCATTCAAAAATGCACATTTCACATCTATTTGGTATAATTTAAAACCACAAAATGCAGCATAAGCTAAGAGAAGTCTTATGGCTTCCATTCGGGCAACAGGGGCGAAGGATTCATCAAAGTTTATTCCTTCTTCTTGGTTATATCCTTGAGCCACTAGCCTTGCCTTATTTCTTGCAATGCTACCATCTTCTCCCAACTTGTTCCGAAATATCCACTTGGTGCCGGTCACTTTCTTTCCACTTGGCCTTGGAACCAAAGTCCATACTTGGTTCTTTTCAAACTCAAGAAGCTCATCCTCCATAGCTTTAACCCAAGATGGGTCACTAAGTGCTTCCTTAACATTTTGAGGCTCTATCTGTGATAGAAGGGCAATGTTGGATCCTTCATTTGCCTTTCTAGTGGAAGACCTTGTTTGCACTCCATGAGAGACGTCCCCAATGATAAATTCCTCAGGATAATTCTTCAAGAATCTCCACTCACGAGGTCTGGTGGACTTGGAGGCAGATTCAGTCACCAAGGGATTCTGGGCGCTGCTGGCCGCAGGATTTCCTTCAGATTCATGAGACAAAATGGAATTGTCTCTTAAATTTTCAGCATTTGCAGTTTCTGGTTCAGCTTGTCCAGAATTTTCTTTTCCATGATTTTGAGCAGATTCATCCTCCTTTTGAGCTTGATTTCCTACATCACAATCTTCCAAAATGCTTTGCACCAAGTTAGTATCACAAAATGTAACATGTATGGACTCCTCAATGATTCTAGCATCTTGATGATAAACCCTATATGCTTTACTAGTTGTAGAATATCCTACAAACAAACACTCATAAGCCTTTGGATCAAATTTACCCAAATTTTCTTTGTTATTTAAAACAAAACATTTGCATCCAAAGATGTGCAAGTAATCTAAGTTTGGTGGGTAGCCTTTCCAAAGTTCATAAGGGGTTTTCTTCAAAAATTTTCTTATAATTGTTCTATTCAAAATGTGGCAAGCCGTATTGACTGCTTCAGCCCAAAGGAATTTTGGAACATTACTCTCACAAAGCATAGCTCTTGTCATCTCTTGTAAGCTTCTATTTCTTCTTTCCACAACACCATTTTGTTGTGGTGTTCTTGGATAAGAGAAGTTGTGAGATATTCCAAATTCCTCACAAAAGGATTCAAACAAATTATTTTCAAATTCAGTTCCATGATCGCTTCTTATAGAAGAGATTTTTAAATCCTTTTCATTTTGAAGTTTCTTGCAAAAAGGTTCAAAGGCTGAAAAAGATTCATTTTTGTGTGCAAGAAATAAAACCCAACCAAACCTAGTATAGTCATCCACAATTACTAAACCATAATGTTTACCACCTAGGCTTTGAGTTCTTGTTGGACCAAATAAATCAATGTGTAGCAACTCAAGTGGTCTTTTAGTAGAGATGTCTTCCTTTGGTTTAAAAGAACTTTTTGTTTGTTTTCCCATTTGGCAAGCATCACAAGTGATGTCTTTGTCAAGCTTTATCAAAGGGAGACCTCTTACTAATTCTTTCTTTACAAGTTTGTTTATTTGAAACATACTTGCATGGCCCAATCTCTTGTGCCATAACCACTTTTCAGATTCTTTAGAGTGAAGACAAGCTACATTTTGATCCTTTAGTTCATCAAGAGTAAGTCCATACATATTATTGAAATGCTTGGCAACAAACATCACTTCATTTGTCTTTTCATTAACAACACAGCATTCAAGCCTTTTGAAAACAACTAAATATCCTAAATCACACAGCTGACTTATACTCAAAAGATTGTGCTTTAAACCACATACCAAAAGTACATCATCAATGAAAGTAGATTACTCATTACCTACTTTTCCAACAGCAATGATTTTACCTTTACCATCATCTCCAAAGGTCACAAAACCTCCATCATACTTATTTAGTTTGATGAAGTAGGTTGACCTTCTAGTCATGTGCCTTGAACATCCACTATCCATGTACCACATGTCCTTTTTGTTCTTGGATGCTAGGCAAATCTGCATGATGAGTTTCAAGTAGCCTTAGGTATCCAAATTAATTTGGATCCTTTGAAGTTAATCCATCTTGGTTGCCCAAGTGCATTGAAATCACAAACAATATTGTAAACTTTGTTTCCAACAACTCTTTTTTCAATGAAACATTGCACATATGAGTGAGCAAATTTCTTGCAATTGACACAATGACTTTCTGACGTGTGTCGCTGAACTTGAGGTGAGTTATATTGCTTGAAATGATTAAAGTGTTGAAATTTTCTGGTTTTAGGAGGAAATGCATTTCTTTTGACAAACTGATTTTTATTAAAGTTATTCCTCTTTACAAAAGCATTTTCACCAGAATTTCTTTGAACATTTTTATCTTTCGAATATGAGGTTTTGTTGTAAAATGGTGGTTTCTTGAAAACAGCCTCATTTTTCGAAATATAACCCAAACCTGACCGGTTTGAACTCGGTTCAGTTTTTGGTGAAGGCTCAGTTTCACTTGTGTATACTTCATCAAATTTTTCTTCAAGTGTTGGAGTATTTTCAATACCAGATTTGTTTGGTATAGTTTTGGTATTTGATGAAGAAGCCACAAATTTTATAGAGAAAATATTAGAAACTGCATCTTCCTTGGCTATGTAGCCTAAACCAGATTTTTCAAACAATGGTCTTTGACTTGCAAGTAATTTGTCCAAGTTACTAGAACCTTGAGCAAATTTTGCTAAGTCACCGTTCAGCCTTTTAATCATATCATTTAATCTTTTATTTTCAGCAATTAACTCATGTGAAGGATCTACAATGTGCTTTCCTTTTAATTTTTCAAGTTCAGATTTTAGAAATCTGTTTTCTTCAATGATGTCCAAAGCACATTCAGTTTCCTTCACTTTTTCTTTTAAAAATTCATTTTCAGTTCTTAACACATCTCTTTTAGATCTGCATTCATTGTATTTGTCAAGCAGTTTTGAGGTGTTTAAGGTAAGATCATCAATAATAGCATGCAAATCCTCAATGGTCAAATCATAATAATTTACCTCATCAAGATTGTTGTTTCCAGCCATGAAGCAGTCTTTGTTATCTCCTTCAGATTCTTCTTCTTCATTTGAGTCATTCTCGAGATCCTCCCAAACTGCCATGAGTACTCTCTTCCTTTCCTTCTTTCCTTTGTCCTTCTTTTTGAGCTTTGGACAGTTTGATTTGAAGTGTCCAGCCTCCTTGCAATGATGATACGTCACCTTGCTAAAGTCTATCTTGTGCTCCTTTGAACTTGAACCCTTGTATTTTCCCTTGCTCTTCATCATCCTTCTAAATCTCCTAGCAAAAAACAAAAGCTCGTCATCTGAAATACCATCACTAGACTCACTCTCTTTTGATTCTATTTGTGACTTGAGGGCTATTCCCTTTTTCTTTGAGTCTGTGTTTGTGTGTGTGGCTTCATAGGCAAGGAGTTTTCCTCTCAGCTCATCATAGGTTATGTGACTTATGTTGTTACTCTCGGTTAGGACAGTGGTAGTGTTTTCCCACTCTTTTGTGAGGCTTCTAAGGAGTTTTCTCACCAAGGTTTGTTCTGCATAGTTTGTACCCATAGCATCAAGATTGTTGATTATGATTGAGAATCTCTCGAACGCTTCATCAATTCTTTCTTCATCCTTCATGCTAAACATCTCGTACTCTTTTCTCATCATATCAATCCTCATTTCTTTGACTTGTTTAGTGCCTTCGTGTGTAACCTGGAGTTTTTTCCAGATTTCTTTGGCTGTCTTGCATCTAGACACCTTCCGGTACTCTTCAAAGCTGATAGCACAATGAAGAAGGTTGATTGCTTTAGCATTCAGCTCTATCTTCTTCTTATCATCTTTATTCCATTCAGCTTCTTCTTTTGGAGTCACCACTCCATCAGCACTTATTTTTGTTAAGATCTTTGGACCGCTTACAACGATCTTCCATATGTTGTAGTCAATGGATTGAATGAAAATCCTTATCCTTTCTTTCCAATAGGAGTAGTAATTCCCGTTGAAGAAAGGTGGCCGATTGTTTGACTGGCCTTCAGTGAGGGTGTAGGCAACTGTGGTTGTGCCCAAGTTGTTCTCCATTGGATCTTTGCTCCAAGCGGTTAAGCTTGATTCTTGAGACCTTAGCTCTGATACCAATTGAAGATTGTGGTAGGCTTAGAGAAAGGGGGGTTGAATCTATGCCTTCTTTTTAAGTTGCTGTTATAACCCTTTTTAAACAAAATTTCAATTCTGATTCTGTTTGAACTCAGCAGCGGAAATTTATGAGACAATTTATTTTTGTCTCATGAATATCAGAAAACAGAACTCAGCAAAGAAGAGAAAAGCGAACACCAGCATGTATCCTGGTTCGGTTGCCTTGTGCTATGCAACCTACATCCAGTCTCCTCCACAATTATGGAAGAATTTCACTATAGTTAACAGTATTACATACACCAATTTCACACTCAAGTTCTAACCTAACTTGACATTGGCTATGGTAACTCCTAACTACTCACTCTTAGTGCTAACCCAACTAAGAAAGGGATACCAAACAGGTATAAGATACAAGATACTTAACCAACCTAAAGAAATCAGAAAATAACTCTAGGCTTTTCTTTCAAGTGTATCACTCAGCCTTTTTCCACTCATGGCTTTTACTTGAGCTTTCTCACAATGCCTTTTCTCACAAGAAATTACAGAAAGATAAAATTAGAAAAGTACATTACAATCAGTAAAACATGAAGGAGATTGACTTCATCAGCAGCCTCTTAGCTATGTGCAAAACCAGATTTGCAAACCTCAGATGCAGTTCTTCAGTATTGGCCGAATGCTTCTTTGAAAGAAAGCATTATCCAAGTAAATGAACTTCTTAACAGAACACTGTTCTCACTCTCTGGTTTTTTTTCTCCTTGGTTCTGAATGAGCAGAAGTCTTCTTTTATTCTCCTTGCATGTTGCTGGGACCTTCTCCCAAGGTCAACACCTTGAGCCTTGAGCTTCACCAACCACAGATTCACTTTTTCTCAATAATCCTCAGAATAGAAACTCTCCTTCTGACTTCCTCATCTTGGCCGAAAGCCATAAAACAGCAACCATAAAAATCTTCTAATGGTCAACTTGATCTGAGCCCTTGAAAACCAACTTGGTCCCCAAGTCTTGTTTAAGACCATAGATACACAGCAGAGAAGAACAGAAATCCTCTTTCCCTTGTATCCCATTTCGGATAGAGCAGAGTGTTGGGAAGTAGAGATAAAGATTTGATACATGCAAGAGCAAATGGGTTACCTTTAATCAAAGCTAGATTTGGTTTGATCTGGGTGATTTGATATTTTCCTTTCTAGCTTAATCTTTCTCTTTCTCTCTTCTTCGGTGAAAGGCTTATGGAAGAAGCTCTCTCTTTCTCTTTCTTACTTTTTTGAAGCCTTGATGTGACTTGATTAGAGAGGAGAGGAACGTTGCTTCTGGTATGGCAAGATGGTGGGAAATTGAAAATCAATTTCGGGCTTGGATCGGGTTCTTCTCTACTTCAGCCCGTTGGTGCCTTGCTTTGCTTCTTTGATGAATTTTGCTTGAGATGAATGACTTGGGCTTGTCTTTATTTTTTACTTCCCATTCAGCCCATTAGCTGATATCTTTTGTTTGATGTTGGGCTGCTGCAACACTTGTTTTTTTAGCCTGCATCACTTATCAAAAATAATCAAAACTAATTGGGTGATTTGTCCGCTAATCAAATGTTTGTCGTCATCAATTCTATTAATTAATTTCTTAACTCAACAAATTACATAAAGAAAAAGAAGAACTTGAATCAAGCAAAAGGAAACCTTTTTTTAAATAAGAAAGTAATTTTGTTGATTATATGAGTGAAGAAGAGCTGAATAATCAGTCTGCCTTTGCTGCAAAATTAAAAGATGGACCCTCATATGTGTGTCGATCTCTTAATCCAGCAAAGACAAAATCCTTTATCAGGAGGAAGAAGTTATTCTTTCAATTTGACAAAAGTAGTGCAAATATTTGACATGCTTTTAAAAGACAAACAACTCGTACTTTCCGAAGGAAAAAGAATGCCTTCTGTTTCTGAGATTAGAGATAATTTTTTTTGTAAATTTCATCAAGTTGTGGGTCACTATACTAATAATTGTGTACGTTTCAAGGAATTGATAAAAAGGCGATCGAAGATGGGCGCCTAAAGTTCGTGGAGAAACTTGAGATGAAGTAGATTCTAATCCTTTTCAGGTAACGTCAAACTTTGCTGAAACTAAGGAAATGGTTTTCTCAATCAAAATGGCTTCTGTCGAGCCTATAGGAAAGGATGCTCAATTCGAACTTGATATGTTCGAAGCGGAAAGACTTGTTTACCCAAAAGTATGGGAGGACCTGTTGGATTTTTCGTTAAGACAAAGAGAAGTAGAAGGAAACATTGCTATTTGTCCTTGATGTAGTGCTTTTTTTCGACACCTCAGCTGCTAAGGCCAATAATATAGGCCAATAAAATTTTGTGGTTGTTCTGTCAAAATTACATACAATATATAGCAAAATTCAAATTATTACATATAACAGCCATGCCAATAATTACAGCTAATTCAGAATCCAAAATTGAATTACATACAACAGCAATTACAACAATTACAATAAAATTCAAAATTCAGCATTGAATTACATACATACAGCAGCCATTACATATAATTAACAAAATAATCCAAAATTAAATTACATACAACAGCCATTACGTACGGAACTCTGCATCAATCCATATAATTACCCAAATAAAAAATTCTGTATCAATTCATATAGTTCATATCAATTCATATAATTCATATAATTAACCAAAAAAATTAGTTGAAAAACTAGTTCAACTCACCGTGGCAGAGAACAGAGAAGGAATTTTGGTTATGGCAGCAGAACAGATGCCTGACAACATTGACAGAGAAGCTTCCGATGACCAAACGAGCAGACGATGCCAACCATGCAAGCTTCGGAGTTCAGACGACCAGATGACGACACTGACCACACAAGCTTCACTTCGCGACGGTGACTTCCTTCCGCCCGTTGGATGTCCTTTGGACCGGTGGCAGCAGCTTTGATGTGGCGTCGATTGTGGTAGACTGGGAAGGACGGTGGCCTTCCTTGGAATTGGATGAAGATTAGAAGAAGTGAAATTAGTGTTGAAGTGTGGTGGCTGGTGAGTGAGTGGAGTAGGGGACTGAGGTCTCAAGGGGTTGGGTTATTGGGTCCTGATGTGGGGGTAAGTGACTAAGTGGGTTTTTTTTTTTGCATCAAAATGAGGCCATTTCTGAGTCATAGTAAAAAACTGGCCGGTTCGTCTAAGTCACCAGTTAACCACCGATTTGATCGATTTTTTACTAGTTTTTTGTAGGGAGATTTTAGGGGTCAACCAGACTGCCAGGTGACCGGTTCTTGATTAACCCAGTAACTAGATGGTCTGGTCCAGTTTTCAGAAGAATGATCTCAGCAATAATTTCTTAGCAAAACAGTCATCAACGCAGCAATTAACATATTAGACAATTCCAAATACTTCAACAATTCAAAACCTAATGTGTATTAAATATAATCTGACTTAATCAGCCTAAATTCACTAAGATTAGAAAACTAAAGCGAACTAACTTTGAAATTGATTGAAAATTAAAATTGAAATTCTAATCAAACCTAAACTAAATTAAACTAAAATTAAACAAATCAAATTCCATAGGGTAAAGTGTATCAAACTTGCAATATTAGGTAAGAAACCTCAAACATTCAAAATTCATAAACGTAGGTCAATGGAAAAATAAATCAAATTTCATCAATGCAAATATTCAAAACAAGAGGAGAACAATAAATGATTTCAAGTGATTGACCAAAATTTTCAATAAAAAGCCTTTTTGAGGAATATTTACAAACATTTGGCATGCAAAGTCATAAACAACATAATTTAGCGTTAACAAGTAATATGTGCAACATCAATTCACAAAATTCAACATCAATGACACCAAAAAAAAGTCAGCAGCGTTGATCATAAATTCATTAGACAGTAGTCTAATTAATTCAAAATAGCAAAATAGCAAAATAGCAATTAACACAGTGAATGAGCACAATCAAATAATTAACCAAATAAACTCAACAGCAATTTCTCCATTAATTCAATAAGCAAACTCAGAATAGTTTCAGACACTTTCATCAACAATTCAGAATCTATAAATCTAAACTGAACTATCCTAACCACCTAAATTCACTAAAACAGAAAATTAAACTAACTAAACTAATTAAACCAATCTAATGAACAAAATCTAACTAACATGATTTGAAAAAAAAATAGAGTTCAAACAAAAAACCTTGAATGCAAGGTGTAGAAAGCAATGAAGATGGAGGGAGGAAGGCGACGACACTATGTTGTTGTTGGAGCTAGAGATGGCGGCTGTGAGCTGTTGGAGCAGGGAGTTGGACTACGGTTGCCTGGTTCTACTTGGTCCTTGCTCAGAGAGGAGAGGACGAGCTGGAGGCTATGGGCTGAGAAAGGTAAAAGGAGAAGGAGGAAAGGACCGCAGTAGCATTGAGAGGGAGGGGAAGTAGAAGAAGGAGGCATCGGTGATGGGGTTGACGGCGACGGAGAGGGGATGGCAATGACGGTGGTCTCGGCGGTGGCAGCAGAGGACAGTGACGACAGCTAAAACACGAGAGAGAGAGAGAGAGAGAGAGAGAGAGAGAGAGAGAGAGAGAGGGGATGGTGGTGAGGGTTCAAATTAGGGGGCAGGGGTTCATGATTTGAATTTACGCCATTTTTACCGTCGGATTTATCATCGGAATTTTCTGACGGTAAACCATTGTGGGTCACTAAAAACCATCGTTTCACTAAATTGAGCTACTGTCAGATTAATCCGATGGTAAATGACACGCCAATTTAATTTATTTTTCCTCCAAAATTACGAACGGATTTAACGTCATAAAATAGAATCCACCGGTAATTAAAAAACCTTACGAATTTGACGTGGTTATCGTCGATAAATTCGACGATAAATCAATCGCTACTCTGTGACACTAAATCTGACGGTACTCAACGTTTTACTTGTAGTGCAAATAAGTTAACTTGGATGTTCTCCACTGCCTGCTTATTTGATTAAAGTTTGTTGGTTGCATATTCAGATAATGCATGTCCTGCATTCCTTTGAACCTTTGCCTCAGCTCTCTTCCTAGTGAATAACTCATTCAATATGTAAAAAGTTACCTTAACAAGTGAATTGATAGGAAGATTGTGCGCCCCTTTCAATACACCATTGATGCATTCTACTAGGTTTGTGGTCATATGACCCCAGTGATATCCATTATCAAATCCCAAAGCATATTGTTGTAATGGGATCTAATCAAGCCACTAAGTGTAAGCCTCACCATGCTCACATAATCTTGCATACTATACATTAAATTCATGCACAGTCTTAGAATAGCCTATAAAAAATAATGTTCTAAAAATCGGACTGGACTGGCCGGTTCAATTGGATTAACCGGAAACTGGTCACCTAGTCGGTCCGGTCTACCTACAAAACTGCCCTACAAAAAATCGGTGAAAAAATCGGCTAAATCGGGCAAACCGGCCGGGTTTCATCAGGCATCGATTCTCCCCCCAAGTCACTAAACGGCGTTGTTTGGCGCTGAAAAAAAAGAAACAAAGAAAAAGGCTGAAGTGAAGTCTGAATGCACAATGCAGCCATTTTCCTAATCTCTTCGACCTCCTGACCGTAATTCTCTTTGACCTCCCAACCCTAATCTCTTCGACCTTCTGCCTACAAACCAGAAACGCCACCGTCAAAAGAAACAAATGCCGGAGGGAAGCTCCATCGTTGGGAAGCCTCACCGTCGCAGGTCGAAGCCTCACCGTCGCAGGTCGAAGCCACATCGTCACTGAAGCGTTGCCGTCATCGTGGTCGTCGGCTTGTGCTCATGCCATCACCGAAGCGTCGTCGTCTGGCTCTGGCCTTCTGTGCTCTCCTGCAGTGAGTACTGACTACTGAGTTCTTCTGTTGTTCAATCTTTTTAAGTTTTTATTTTTGTTCTTCTGTTCTTCGGTTGTTAACTTTTCAATATTTTTGAGTTTTTGTTTTGAGTTTTTTGGTTTTTTCAATTAAATTTTTATTTAGTGATGAATTTAGGGTAGATTTGTTAACTTTTGATGTTCTTCAGATGCAGAGTTCTTCTGAGGTCTTGTTCTATTTTTTAATTTTTTTATTTTATTAATTATATGATTAATCATTCTGTAATGTTGAATAAACTCGATGTAGGTTCAATTTTAGAATTCTGCTCTCTGTTGATGTAGGTTCAATTTTTTAATTCTGTTTTGTTGAATTAACTAGATGGATTGATGAATTTAATTATGTTGAATGCCATATGAATTGTATGAACTATGAATTGATATATTGGTCTGGATTCTGGATTGCTATCATTCTGAATTTAGATGAACAGCCACAAAATGATCAGCAACAACAACATAATACTGTACAAGAAAGTGATGACTTTATGAATCTAGTCTTTGGATATTCATATTTCACTAATCCTTTTCCTTTGGATCTATCTCTTCTAAATTTCCAGGAGAAAGTGATGATTTTATGAATCTGGCCTTCATAACAAGTGGAAGAGAAAGTGATGACTTTATAAATCTGGCCTTCATAACAAGTGGAACAAGCCACGCAGTACTAACATCTGATTCACAGTACTAAAATCTGATTCACAGCAAATTAATTGGATGTCTTTTTCATTGTACACACTTAGGATTAGTTACTAACATCCTTTTTTCTAAAATGCTGTTGCTGATTTTTTGATTTTTTATGATTAGTACTTTTTTTAATTTGAAAACTTGATTGTTTGATTTTTTTGTGGTAAAACATTATGTTTTTGTCATTTAGGTGTGTTTTGATATATTTAAGTTATAATTTTGGATGTTTGAAGTTGTTTATGAATTTTTATTGATAAATTATATATAATTTATTATGTAAAATTGTGAAATTTTGAATTTTATTAGATTAGAAAGAATTGAATTTAAATATTTGAAATTATATATTAAATTTTTAATAATTTTATTTAATATTTAATTAAATCGGTTGAATTCCAGTTGAACTCCGGTCGAACCATTGAACCAGTAAACCAGTTACTTTACCGGTTCATTGACCAGTTCAGTTCTCGCAACCTTGATAAAAAAATAAAAAATAAAAAGAGTGTCACCACATAACGCTAACATCGTTATTTCACTATAACTTACGTACTCATGTTGACTATCAGCTTCTATAAATACGGTGCCTTGAACCTCCTCAAGAAGTTGGATGTTATGTACCTAATGCAAAACATGTGGATAATTTTTGGAGGATCCTATGATCCATTATTATATGCTATTGCTGAGCTAATAGAATCGTGTCGATCAAAGATAGGCCTAACACCATCCCAAGTCACCACATGAGTGTGCAAATGAATAAGAAAGAAATGCCATACATAAGAATTTTCACCTTTAACAATAGCAAATGCAAGAGGCACAATATTGTCATTGCCATACTAAGAAATTACAACTAATTAATAAAGCTCCTTTGTATTTTGCATACAGATGTGTGCCATCTATTTGTATGATTGGTTTTCAGCTTCTAAATACTCTAATGCAAGGGGTAAAAGCTCCAAAACACTCGTGTCCATAATATCCTGGACCACTTTATTCCCTCGGTATGTTAGTGCATTTTTGATCTCGATTGTCGTTGATGACTCTTTTTGTATCATTGCTTTAAACCACGATGGCAAAACTTCATAAGAAACTTTCCAACCACAAAAAATGTTCACAATTACCTTTTGCTTAACCAACTATGCTTTGTGGTAATTTATTGTATAATTGAATTTGGACTACACTTTAGCAATTACTCATTTTACCTTTAAAGATGGGTCATCTTCAACCAATGGCTTTATCTCCTCTGCAATCTTATATGAGTTCAGCTTGGCATGATCTTGAGAAATGGTAGTTTTGGTGCATGTGTGACTATTATTGTATTGTCTTATAACCTAGCAAAACGTTCTCTTAATAAAACTACCCTGATAAGCCAATCGTAATTTTTTCCGTATTATACACACCTTTCATAAAATGTAGTTGGCTTAGATTCACACATTAGGTAATCCACAAACCCTTGCGAATGGTGTAATCTTTAATTGCCGCAATCACAGTCTCTCTAGAACTAAACTTCATGCCGACGACAAATTCACCGTCTGTAACAACAACAGGATCTACACCAATAACAACATGAAATAATCCTGCCTATTACTATGCGATTTAATAATAATAATAATAATAATAATAATAATAATAATAATAATAATAATAATAATAAAGGATAATAATCATAATTATTATGACACTAATAATAATAAAATAAGACTACTTATCTGTATTGACATACTAAAAAAATTCGGGTGCATTCATAGTATGAAAGAATGCTAGTACGTTTGCCATTTTGCAACGTCAGGCTCAACTATTATCTCATCTTCATCCACATTTTTAGTTGGACCAACAATATGATAAGAGCTCTCAAAATCCTCTTTGTTTTCAGTGTCATAAACTGTTGTCAATATTAGGATTCGATAAATCAACTTCGACTAATTCTTCAAACTCAACATATAGCTTAATAACTGGCACTTGTGTCCATGTTTGCTGATAGATCAAAATCATCCATTGCATACTTGCTTCGTGAGCTACATACATTATTTGAAATTGAACGAAACCCCCAAATACTAACACAGGTTGTCTATAAAATATTTATGACTCTCTTTAATATTTAATTATCAACATATTGACAAAGTATATTCTTACATTATTCATATGTTATTGCAAAACGAATAACAACATCACATGAAATTTCACATACGAAACTTACATCCTCAGATGATTGAGAAAAAAATTGACCATTATAGTGAGGCGGTCCTGAATTCCTCCTCTGCCTCGCCTAATGGCAAGCTGGCGGGTTGGCGGGCCAAACTCGCCAAATATCTTTTTTTTATTTTATTTTTTATAAACTATTAAATATTAAACAATATATATAATTTCACAACCATTTCAATAAATTTATAATTTTTAAAGAGATAAAAAATTATAATTTCTAAATTCACAAATATTAAAATCTTTATAATTATAAAATATGTAATAATCATAATCATAAACCAAGTTTTTTGAAACAAAATAACAAAATCAACATTGTCTAAATTAAAATAAACATTATCCAAAACATATAATTAAACATCTTTAAATTTATAATCAATCAAACGTAAAACATAATCTAAAATATAACTTAGAACATCTTTAATTATCATCTTTATCCTCTTGTAGATCAATATCATCTTAAAAATTTGTAAAAAAAAAATCTCTGACAAAAAAACACTTGACTCGCTGGAAAAGTCTATTATGCCCCGTCAAAGTCCGTCAAAACCCACAAATTAGGCGGTGCAAGTTAGATGGGCTTTTTAAATTTGACAATTTCAAATTTTTAATTCAACTCGCCTTTTCCCGTGGGTTATACAGATCGTCTCAGACAGATTTGGGTCCGTTTGCCACATCTAATTGTAGGATTGCAAAATATTTAAAAATGATTTAATTAATAATAATAAGTAACTTTGGTACATAATTGAATGATTAGGACTCGTGCATAAGTAATGATATCATCACTTTTTGATGGCAATGTAATTATGGCTATAGCCTATAGTGCTATATAGTTTCTTATTAGATTTAGTGATTGTAGTTACTTGGATACTGTTGCATTAATTGTCATTTAATAGACGAGCTCTTTTGTGCTGTATGGTAATGATTTGCAACCAAGGGTGCATCGTCATTACGGTGGTTGGCGTATACTTTTAATTAGTTAGTTAATGGGGCATGGCACCAGCCAAAGTAATATATTATTATTGACCGGAAAAAGTTTGGAACAAAATAATTCAGTCATCATTAATAAAAAAATTTAAAATTATTTTTATTTATATAATTTTTTATATTTTTTATTTTTTTTATCTTGCTTATTAATTAATTTACCACACACATTATATGGTCTCTACATATTAATTATAATAATATATTCTTAATTATTAGAATATAATTATATCATGTATTAATAATATTTTTTATAATTTAATTCTCATGTATATTATTGTAATAATATATTTTAATTGACATTAATTCTAATTTATTCCCTTTTGTAATTACTAATACATTGGTCCTTTATAACCACTAATATATTGATTCACATCTACTCAATATTAGAAGCAATTTATAGGGCGCAGCTTTCAAAAATTAGGAATTACGACGTTAGAGCATTATCAATCAAAGAGTTAATTTGATGCATTTATTCTTGGAGTATTAGTGAAATGAACTTTGTAATCACTAATATATTTATCCCTTTGTAACCACTTTTGTATTGATTCACCTAATTAACATGAAGCAATTTAAAAGACGTCGAGATCAAGAAATAAATCACACATATTTTCAAATTTTACCATAATTATATTGGATTTAAAAAAAATTAAATACTTAAATTAATTTATTCAATTGACAAATTTACTCAGAACATCTATAAGTTTATATAAATAATATTTATAATTAAGTATGCATAACATCCATAATTTCATATTAATAACATTCATAATGTTGTACTTACAACATTCATAATTTTATACATATAATGTTCATAATTAATAAATTTTTATAATTAATATTATCGAATTTTAAATTATGTGTCTTATTGTATATTTCAAATTATCTCATATATACAACTAATGGATTATGATTTAATTATTTTAATATTTTTATTCAATACTCATATGTATGTTTATTTATTAATTTTAATATGATGAGTTAATAATTAATTTTAAAAATTTATTTCTTAAAGTTTATATTTTATAATAGTCTATATATAAAATATGAGTTATATAGTAGAATAAATTCATAATTTTATACATATAATATTTATAATTATTTTCAACACATAATATCTATAATCAGTAAATTGGTACTAATTTATTATTTTATTTTACAAGTCACAAATTAATAATTTTAGACATTTTTTATTTTAAATAAATAGAGACTGATTAAATTTAAGATATTTTTGTTTTTTATAAAATGTGTTGGGATGACTTGAGTTTTTTTTAGGATTAAAAATATAAAAATTTAAAAAATATTGAGAGAAAATTATAGAATTATAAATATAATAATAAAAAATTTTAAAATTTAATTTACATTAAATTTAAAATTAATTTTTGATATAATTAAATAAAAAAATAATTATAAAATAAAATTAATTGTAGTAATTAAATTAAAAAATAATTTATATTTTTTATAAATATTATTAATTATATATTTTTATTTATTATCTATAATATTTTGATTAAATGAACTATTTGAGCGAGCCTAGTGTATAACTGTATATATCTGACGATGAATGATAACTTTCGTTACTGTCAACCTTTTCAATACAATGCCATAACTTTGGAGCCTTTTATTAATTATCTGATTTGACAAATTAAGAAACATTTTTAAGATGAAATCATTAAACTACTCTGGTTCTTTTATATGTGTCGTCATATTTGAATGAAAGAGAGATAATAATTTTCTTGAAGATATGTGTCGTTATATTGAAAGAGACATGATCATTTTTCTTAGTTTTAATGGTGTTGTACTGGGAAAAAGAGGTTTTTTTTTTCTGAAATAAATTAAATAAAATTTTAAAAAATTAAAATAAATTAATTGAATTTTATTTATTTAAACATTTTATTTAGAATAAAATCGAGTCATCCTATTCTGATTTACAACATTGACGCAAATTGAGATTTTTCAAATCGCAAATTGAGATTTCTCAAATCGATTTTTGTGTTAATGTTATAAACGTAAGAAACGTATAAAATTAGTTTTATATTTAAAAAAATAAAAAAGAGTGAAAAGTTTATAAAATAAGATATTTATTAATTTATTATTTTAAAATTTTAAATTAAATGTAATATTTTTTTTATATTCTCTTACTTAGTTTTTTTTCGAAGTCTCTTCAGTAATTAAAATTTTTTTATAATAACTAGGGTTGGAAGTGAGTCAAGTCAACTCATGAATCAGCTCGAACTCAACTCGTTAATAGTTTGATAAGCTAAAGTGGTGTGCTGATGAGCCAAATTTGAGCTTGAAATTGAGGTCATAAATTAAATGAATCGAGTTTGAGTTTGAATAAGTTCAGCTCATTAACTCGTGAACTGACTCGATTATATATATATATATATATATATATATATATATATATATATTATCTTAATTATTTAAAATTTTATATTTATTTTTTATATATAATTTTGATGTAGAACATAAATAAAAAATTTATAATTTATTGATAGATAAATAATTTATAAAATTAATCTTTTTAAATAATTTTTTAAAATATATAAATTATAATTTATTGATATAGAATTATAAATTCTTTAATTTATTGATCTTTTAATTAATATCATTTAAGTTTTTATTATTCTTATTTATACCATCAAATAATTAAAATATATCAAACACCGCTATTATAAATTCATTATAACAATAAAATTTTTAAGAAATCAAAATGAATCTATCATATTTAGTTATGCATGTTCAACCAGTATTGTTCATTTTCTAATTAAAATATGTTGTTTAACAAGTTTAAAGAAATTTTATTCTACACACAATACATTATCCTAATTTATTTTAATCACTATAATATTAAATACTACACTAATTTATCATCTATATCCTATCTTATTTACTACATTAATCAAACACACACACACAAATGTATATAATTAAATAAACAAAATCAAAGAAAACCCTAAACAAATACTTGATTCACTAATTAAATATGATAAACCCTAACCTTAACTTAGCTATAACAAAGATAAAAACTATTTTTACTTAGCTTCTAATAATAATAATAATAATAATAATAATAATAATAATAATAATAATAATAATAATAATAATAATAATAATAATAATAATTGATGGTTATCAATGGCTAAGAGAAGGGGGTTAAATCTTATCTTCTTTTTCTGCTGAACAGTGCTTTTTTTAAAAGAAACTTAAGAGATATTTTTACTTTTGTCTTGTGAAGTAGAGAATAAGGAATAACACCCAGATGTATCCTGGTTTAGCTACTTAGTGCAATGTAGCTTACATCCAGTCTCCATCACAATTATGATGAAATTTCACTAACTTTTCAACACATTACATACACCAATGTTTTTTCTAGGATCTACCCAATCCTATCTGGGACAAATCCAGATTCTAACCTAATCTGAACTTGACTAGATCTCAATCTAGCTTTCAACAGCAAAGTGCTAACCCAACTTGTAAGGAAATCCCCACAGGATCATGAAACAAAACAGAAAGATGTACAAAGCAAACCTGAGACATCTTATTACTTTTTCTCCTAGTTTAACTCACTGCCTTTTATCTCTCATTGGCTTTTTTCTTACAAACCTCACTATGTTTTCCTTTTTCAATGAGACTCAGACAGATTAAACTGAGAAAAAGTAAATACTAAATGAACAACATGAAGGAGAAGAACTCAATCAGCTTGGGTAGGTATGAGAATTGAACTCTCTCCTTACTTTCAACCCTTAGCCGTTCACCCTAAATATAGAAGAGTGAAGCTTCCAAGGTTGAAACAAGTTCAACCCCTAACACTGTCTTCTTCTCCATCATCAGAGTCTTGCAGCGGCTTCATCAGAGAGGAGAGAGAAAAGCTGAATCTGTTGCATGCAACTTATCCATTCTCTCTCATCCGTTTTCTTCAATCTTCTTTTCAATATTGACCGTAGAGCCTTGTTTTGGCTCCCAATTTTGATTTTTGAGCATTGATGAGCTTTTGACCATGGTTGACCTTACCTTTTCCATGGTTGCTTCTTCTGTGTTTGAGACTTTGTGATTTTCTTCTTGGTTTCTTGGTGTAGCACAAATGAGGAAAGATGCTTTTGATGAGCTCTGACCGAATGCAACTTGCTACTTGGTTGTAGCCCTTTTTTCTTGCTTGATTTTGGTAATAAGCTTTTTGTCCTTCAATACTCCATAACTTCTGCACTCTCCTTTTCTTTCTTTCTTTCTTATTAATTGACATGACCGAAGTGAAAAGAGAGAGGAGAGAGAAGAGAAGACTTTGGGCTTTCGATGAAAGTTTCAAGAAAATTAATTAGAATGAATTTGGGGTTCAAGTATCTAAAAGTGGGAGTGAAAACTGTACGAGGCTTATGGTCTTTTTTGCGTTCATTTTCTTGTTTTCTCATATTTGGTTCATGGACAAGTGATAGGGCTTAGCTTGGTTCTGATGGACTAAAGATTGTGGGCTTGATGATTCTATTTTTGGGTCAAGTGTTTTATTTATCTGCTTGCACACTAAACCAAATACATTAAATAAATAATTGGTAATAATAATGTTTGTTCATCACTTGGATTAATTTTTTAAACTCAACAATCTCCCCCTTGATGACAAACATTATTAAAATGAGTTAAAAAAGATTAGGAGAGGAAACTTCCCTTTGATGAATAATTTTCGTAGTACTCCCCCATTCTTTTGATCATCATGCTCCTCCAACTTTTCTTCATCTAATTAACCACTTTTAACAAGGTAAAATTCAAATAAAATTTCTATTAATTTCAAGCACACGAACTAATATAATTTTGTACCTAGTTGGGCCTACTGATGCACTGTTGTATTGTTCATCGTCTAAACTAGAATGAAAATTGAAGAGAAATAAATCAGAGGATACGTAAGAACAAATCAATAACTAAATTATTTAAAGATTACAAGGAGTATTACCATCACATCAGGCATTGGGTAGCTAGCAGAGGAGTATTAGACACAAGTTGTTGTGCACAAGTAGGGTACTTAGAATCCCCACTAGTAGATTTTGTTGTATCAGCCATTAGATCGAAGAGACTGTTGTTGTGCCAACATAGCAAGTTGTTGTTGATGAGTAGAAAATGGAGATGTCATGTTGCTCTAACATCCATCTAAAATAGTTAGATAAAATCATATTCAAGATATTGTTTTGACTTTACATTATTAAACTATGTTAATGTATGCTTGTAAACAACCGAAACCCTAGAAATTGATTACTAAACTGTGTCTAGAAAAACTCATGACTTTGATTATTTTGAGAGTGAAATATTTTTTTAATTTATTGAGTTAATTTTATAGCTCATTATTCATATTATTTACAAAAGTCATTGTCCACCTAACAAAACCAATTAGATTATAACTCATACTTGAATAAGGTGTATTAGTGAACGAAGAAGGTAGAAGTTTTGCTTTGGGTTCATTACTACAAATATGTTTAAATAAATTAAGAATTTGTTGTGTGAGAGTGTGCACATCAAATAATGAGAACATATCAAGTTCAACTCCCTAAAATCAAATTTAACAAAGAGGCTCATGATATCATTTTTGACGTCTTTGTAATTTTTCTAGAGCTATACTTGGTATCTCTGTAATTGAAGGTTGTGTTGCTAAAGATGAATCTTTAAATAGATCTTCAATTCCAGAAGTTGATAACATTGTATTTTCATCTACTTTAATAATATCAATTATTTGATGTAATTTATTGCAAGTATAATTAGTAGAATATAACTTTTAATTCTTAAAATTCGATGACTTTATGTTAAATGAATTTTTTTTGCAATATCTTTCTTTTTTGTGAATGAAAAAATTTAGTAAAAACAAAAAATCTAAAATTAAATTATTTGTTAAATATAAAAAGCATGTATCGTTTATAAAATATATTATTTTATTTTCGTAACCTCTTAAATTTTTCCAAGGTTCATTTGTTAATTTGTATTTTTTTAAATTATTTTTGTCGATGTTATAAATTTTCAGATATTATTTAATGGTGAAAATTCAAGTGCAGTCACTTTCACGTAAAGTTGATAGTTGAGAGATATTAAATAATTTGATTGATTTGACTAAATTTTTATTTAACAGCTCTCGGTTATCAACTTGATGTGAAGTTGACTGCACCTGAATTTCTACCTATTTTAATAGTTTATTTTTATTTATTATAGTTTGTGTTTATATTTCAAAGTTTAATGGTAAAGAATTGATTTATAAACAAAAAATAGAGTTAGGAGTGACAACATGCACTCTACTTGTGTTGTGCGCGTGCGCATGCGTGCGCGCTTAACTTATATAAAAATATGTTTTAAGTAGATATTAAACTAAAGATTTGTTATTAAATGTAAAAAATTTTTAACTATTAAAAAAAATCATTAATTAATAATTTAATATTTTTTTACATAAAAATTAATTCTATTTTAAATTATCATCAAATTATATAATAATATCGCATCTTTTATAATCTGTAGGTAAGTCGGGTACTTATGGATTAAAAACAGATAAAATACGTTAAGAGTTAGAGTTGGCTCTAAATCTTAACATGCCCTACTTATTGCCACCCGTAAATGGAGTTAATGAAAAAAAAAATTAGAAATCTTAATGGAATAGAAAGTATTTCAAAAAATTCTAATACTTGATACTCGGTAAATGTATTGCGGCACGCAACGTCGTTTAATCTGCGAATCATCTTCTTTCTAACGGTGAGAATAAAAGAAAAAGGGCATCCACCAAGGCTTCGAAATTCAGCGACACAGATAGCATCATTCGTCTTCTCTGTTTCTCCTTGTAAGTTTCCTATTTCTTCTGCTGTTAGGGTTTCAACATTTCTTTACTTCTTTTTTTTTCCTATATTTAATTTAATTTAAACAAAGAAAAATGCTTAGTCTAATAGGTTGGTTACTTATTCACTGGTTCACTCTGTTTCTGTCGGTATTTTTACTTCATGGGTTTACCTGTTGGACTCTTTTGTGCGAAAATTGTATTGTAATTTTCACGTTTTAAGTTAATTGAAATATAATATATAGGGAGAATGATAGATGGAGTATAAAGACTGAATCATTTAAGGATTTAAAGTTTTAATTCACTTGAAGTTTGTTCAAGGCCTTTGCTATGGTTGAAAAACCTTAGTTTAGTCGTAACCTGTCATTTGCTGAAAGCTAAGCTCTTCAAATTAATACAAGTGTTTAATTTGAATTTGATCTTGTTTACTTCTACATTGGCTCTATATACTGCACTTGAAGTTGTATTGCTTTGAAATTTTAATATAGCTGTTGAGCCAGATGGTAAAATTTCATCCTACTCTCTTATTCAACTTGAAGCATTCACCTTGCCAAAGGATATTAATGTTAGAGAGAAAGATAAATAAGTCCCGACTTAAATATCTCATATTTTAGAAAGTGAGGGGGCATTTTTGTATTTTCAATTTATCATGGATTTATTTGTCTTTGAATTAAAAAGTCAAGGACCAATTTTTCTTTTTCTCTTGATCTTAATATTCTGCTGCTGCTTGGGTCCTCATCTTTTGATTCTCTTAATTCGTGGGGGTGGAGTTGTAAATCGAAATAAAATTGTCATTTCTGCTATTAAAAAATAGCTTTTTTTAAATAAAAATTTCTATCATATGGCAAATGGTTTGCAAATGACCCTTCGTTAGATTTGGTTGATAAGCTGACCCCACTTAGTGGGACAAGGCTTTGTTGTTGTTGTTGTTAGATTTGGTTGATACAAAATACATGTTGACTAGGCTTTTCAGTTTGTAACTTTTGAAAGTAGTTGCTTTCGTTTCATGGACCACTGGAAATCTGGAATGTTATCTCTGGCTTTTAGTTCTCAATAAATTTATATTCTGAGGTTGTGTTGAGACCCTGAAACATTTTTGGAACACATCTTGCTGTGTGTTGGCTCTTTTTCTTGGGTATGGAAATAAAAGTAGTGATATACCTTAACATTGTAATTTTTGGTGTTTTTTAAAATTGTGGAAGGTACATAAATAGGAGGGTCTGATTTCTGTACTTCAAAATTTTTTATTTTTTTAACACAAATCTGATGGTCCAATTTCTGTACCTCTCACAAATTGAACGGTCTGATTTCTGTACCTTTAACAAATCGGATGGTCCGATTTCTACTTCTCTAATTAAATGGTTCCACATTTGAGAATAACTCGCCCAACAGTCCACATTTCAAAAAAACACCATTACTACTCCAATATCAAAAACAAAAAAGTGTAATTTAGAAGGTTATATACTTATATTGCGCCCTTTCAGATTTTGCTTTCCATTTGTTTGCTTGATGAATTTGTTTTTATTGATATTTGGTAATTTTGGAAGAAACATGGATATGGTTGATCATAAAGAGGGTGGCAATACCCTTGATCAAATGGATATTGAAGATATTGGCCGGCCTGAACAACATAAATCAACATGGTGTGAGAGAAAACAGGCTGCAGTTGATGAAGAAATGAAGAGAATGAGCCAACTGCCTGCAAACAGTACCTATGTTGTTCATCGTCGGAGGGTTCTTAATAAAATTCTGCAACTTATGACGATGCAGGTAGACTGGTTCAGTTCGTGTTTATCTACTCTATGTAGTTTTATTGTATGACTCACTATTAACAACCTGTTAAGTTTCATAATGTATTTGATTTCTAACAAGTTACCCTGTTACCTCAGAGAACAGTATCACAAGAGGAGGAGCTGGAGCTACTTTTTGCTGGGCTGTCTTTGTGAAAAATTTTCAATTAACCATGGTTAGATTTTGTAGAATCAGTTTTATTATCTTCAATGTGAGCTTGATGAAGCCTTCAAGCATTTTAATTTAGCTTGATATATTGTACCCAAGTAATTTATATTTATATCTTAGGCCTTTTTTGAAGCAACTAACCCTGTTTGCTTTGCTTTTCTTGCTTTTTCTTTTGTCTCTCGATAAATAGAGCTCAGGTTGCTAGTTTGGTAATCACATTAGAAGACCAAGACATGAAGGAAAGGCTTGTTTTTAAGTTTGTATAGTAATATATAAGAAGTTTGGCAATGCCATGTAATGCATGACCAGTAAGCATTTAGCTCTTTTTAGTTAAGCTTTGGCTCTATATTAATATATCACGTTGCTTCTTGCAATCATTGGCCTCTTACCTTTAATTGACATGGCTCATATATGTTGTTATTGCCATGTTTTGTAACGGCTCTAGAGTTGGCATTAAGAAACAATTGTTATAGTACTATGGTTTTATAGCATTCCAGAGCAAAGATGTCCGATAGTATAACTTTTTGTTTTAGGAATGCTAAACTACTAATCATCACATGGGCTTGAGAACATAATATTTGAACTTACACAATTCTTGTCAAAATTGACATAGATTGAGCAAATGTACAAAGAATCAAACTCCGATCCAAGAGTTCTATGTATAAAAATTTTAAATTCTAAATCCTAAAATTACGGAGCAACAATCAACCTTCTAGAACATATTTTCTTTCAGTGGCATAACACAATACTGGAACAGTGGAACGTATATGCCATATTGCTTCTGAACCAGAACTCTTGAAAAGTTTCATTTGAAATTCTCGAGCAGTAAAATCCAAAGATCTTGTTATACAGAATTAATTCCTGTTCAGTGTCATGGTAGCAATATGAATCATGTAATCCTCTGAATGCCATAACAATAAGTTGTATAAGCTATACTTAAGTGAGAATTATACTCCATCATAAAGATTTCAAAACTTCTCCAAGAACTAATCCCCACTGAGTCCAATGGGTGCCACCCTGCATTTTTGGCAAACAAAATTAAGATCATAAGTTAGTGTCAAGAAGATAACTCCCATAGCAACTCAATGTATGATTACTTGGCAAAATACGGCAAATGGTTCTCTAAGAGGTCCATCACATGAAAGTTCACTGGTGCTCCCATCAATAAAGGTTCCATCGGCAAATATTACCTGAGTTTGATGCAAAAAGAGTTACTTGGTATCTTTTGGGATAGACAAATAAGCATGTGTAAACGAACAAAGCGAATGAATCCTCTTGCTTCTTGGTTCGATCTTTCACTTAACAAGATCAAGTGTCATATCTGGCTATGCAATTTTTGGTATCATATGTCTTGTTTGAGTCTCACCTAAAGATTGTATTGTGCGAGATCAAACTTGATCTTGCCAAGTTAAAAATTAAATCGAGATGACTCATTCTTAGGTCAAAAACATAAAATATTTGTGCAAGAAAACATGGAGAAAATCTGATCTCACCTCTGATGCATATCCAGGAGTGGTACCAGCAACTGGTTTGGTATACGAACCAACAGGAGAGCTTCTCTGAACAGCCTCGCAGAAAGCAAGGAGATGCTCACGACTTCGAAGCTGTACAGCCTATTAATAATGGAGATTAAATTCAATATTCATCCAAGATCAACTTATATTTTGAAAGGGATGAAATGTGACAAGTGTATATGATAATTTTATATGATTTACTTACTGTGGGATTAACAGTGGGATTTACTGTAGCGTTGTAAATCTTGGCATTACTTAATCTGAGCATAAATTTTATCGGCATTGAATTTCATTATTCTAATTGTTGAATTGAAAGTTTCTTTCTACTAAACTGATTGAAACTATAAAATTTCATATCATATACAAAATCAATCTGATAGTCCAACTTTATTTTCACAAATGTGCTTTTTTGAGAATGTAGGCAATCATAGACTATGTCCATCTTTTATTTATTTATTTATTTTTCTAAATTTAATATGCTTGATAGCTAAGCCAAATCACATGATTTAACAGTTGAATGATTGATAATATTCAATATTTCAATGTTAATAAAAAAATAAACAGAGTAAATGGATCTATTTCCACATGTACACACACACACAACAATATTTCATTTAAAGGGAAAATACAACAGAGTCAATAGCAAAACCTGAACTGTATCATGGCGAGGTACACGAGGGAGTGGTTGCACTTTATAGCCTTTAGATGCCAACACTTCAGCAATCAGGAAGGAACCCTTTACATGGAAAAATCCTCAATACCAACTAAAAGCAAGACAAACACAATCTCTCTCCTAAATAGAAGAATTGAGTACCTTGATTGCTTCCCCGACCATCTGGGGAGAAAGAAATAATCCTTGGAAAAAGGCTCGCATGATATCACCAGGGGTTGAACCACAATCCACCCCAAGCCCAGGAGCAGAAAGCCGGGCAGCAGCTGCTTCGACCCATTTCCTTTTCCCAGCAACATATCCACCACATGGTGCAATTGTTCCACCAGGATTCTTTATCAAACTGCCAGCAATCAAATCCGCACCCTGCTCATGAATGTACAATGTAATACACCAACACATCATAGTGCTAGGAGTAAAGCACCAGGAAATGTCAAATTATCACATACCACCATGGGAGGTTCAATGCTCTCAACAAATTCTCCGTAGCAGTTGTCCACCATGACTAAGCATCCAGGGTTTTGCATCTGTACATATATGTTGAAGGTGCATCATATCATGAATAAAAAATACAATGGCGAAAGAGTTTACATGAGCAACCATCCAAGTAATATCTTCTAGAGTAATACAACTAGGTACCTGAAACATTTTTAGAAGGACTTATAGATCCCTAAGAGAAAACATAACAAATCCTCAGGGAATCTTGCAATGGACTTATGGGTTCCTAAGGGAGGGGGGGATTCCAACTTCTTCAAAAATTGCAATGCTGGACTTGTCATCGGAAAGGGAGACTAAGAAAAGAATGAAACATGTTTAGTGCTACAATTCTTCAAAAACTTACTTGGTACCTTTTTTCCTTAAGGACCTATAAATCCATTGCAAAATTCCTTAAGCACTTGGACTTTATTTTTCTCTTAGGAACTCTAACACCATCACAAAATTCTTAGGCCTAACTATTCTATTACTCTATCTTCTACTATACACTCGTAAAACTATTAATGTCACTTTGCTCTCTTGCTTTACACCTCAACTGAGAAGGCAGGTTCTGCACATATACATTTGATGAGAGATTATGACAAAGTCATAGTAGAAGCACATAGATTAATCATTAATCAACTACTGAGATAATATCTTCTATGTTAAGATCCTAACATGCTTCTTTGGTATCTAACTCAGCTCTGGATCTCCACATTAAAAAATAGATCACCCATGTGAACAAGAAAATTTACAGAAGTTGTGGATGGAAGAAATAAGCTTAACAGGAACAATTCATGTTTGTGTTAGTAGCTTGAATTGGAACAACCCAGAGCTTTTGATAATAAGCTCCTTTGTCCTTTGAATGCAAAATAACTCAATCCAAACATACATAACAAAAACAAAGAAACTCGAAAACAGCACACAGTATAACTCAAATATAGTTCTATCATTCTCAAATTTTAGCCACAGTAAACCAAAAATGATTTGATACAAACATGTGAGCATTTCAAGTTTTAACATGCACCAGTTAGGACACAGGATGGTTGACAAGCAAGCATAAGGTATAATTCAAACTAAGCAAAGAAAAAATCAATGATGATAAAAACAGTGCCTATAATTCAATATTCAAAGTTCATATAAAATTCTGGACAAGATTCTTTTTTGGCAGGCACTAAGATGGGTGTATTTTATGCAACAAAGATGATCTTGACTTTTTATATTTAGGTTATAGACAAGATAAACACGATAATGTCCATCACGGAGTTCTATGGGAAGTTTTATTTATTTTTTGTTTCAAACTTCTCCTTTGGCAACCCAATATATTGTGTAGGACTACCTTATCCTCTTGTCACTTCAATTCTTACCTAATAACATATCCTATTTTACAGAAACAAATAAAATTAAATAATAAGAATCAAAGACCATAAATCCAAAATTTAGAACCTTACTTTGATTATTTTTATTGCCCTTCCTATGTCGTTAACACTCAAACTCTGACGCCATGAATAACCACATGACCTCTGTATGAGTGCACATTTTGTTCCAGGCTTGACAGAAACTGTCAATGCATTCCAGTCAAGTCCACCATCCTCAGCAAGCTATTGGAAAAATGTCAGCGAAGTGTCAAAAAGAAGGCTGATGAGTTGAAAACAAGAATTGGAAATAACAATCTATCTGCATACTGGAACTTCTCTGTACTTCACCCCAAAATCTTGGAGGGAACCTAGTCCACCAGAGTCCCTTTTCCCAATTACTTCCTCTAGGGTATCATATGGTGCGCCGGCAACTGCCAATAACTGACAGCTATATTAGTTTAAACCGCACTCCAAGAACAAATTCAATAGAGCACTCTAAGACTATGAATAAGTCAAAGAAAGATGAAAAATGTTACCTCATCCCCAGGCCTTAGGAGAGCAAATAAAGCACATGTGATAGCATGAGTACCTGAGAAGAACTGTTCATATGAAAACAGTGTAACTTCAAAATTGTTAAAAAGTACAAAGTAATAACTAATTGTATTTAACACAGAGAAAACAGAACCTGTGATCGCACAATAGCAGATTCAGCCCCAAAAATTTCAGCAAAGGCCTGGTCAAGAGCCTCTCGCCCCCCAGCTTCATCGTGGCCATAACCAGTGCAACCACCAAAGTGCTGATAGAAGTAGGTGTGATAACAATCAATTAGATCCCAAAATACAGAAAATAGTTATCCCTACATTATTACAACATCAGATGATCTTTTGTTTTGAACTAATATCAGATGATTACGATGATAAATAAACATATGCAAAAACTGCTTATTGAAGTATAAGTGCATTGTTACATGAGATCCAAGTCGAGCATTCTGGAATGCCTTTAGTACACGGGTGCTATTGAATGCAACCAAATAATCCACAGCCCTGAACTCCGAATGCAAGGCATCCACTGCTTCCACAACCTGCACTGCACAAAAAAATCCATTACAGTACCTGCACAATCTATAAGTTTACGAAGCATGAAAATGGACAGCAATCTCCACATACATTAGAATTCACCAAAAAGACCTAGCCAGGATTAAAACTGCTTGATCATGATTTAAGCAATCGGTTTTGCAACAAAAATGAACAATGGCAGATTCTTGTCCTACTAGGTCGGGGAGTTCTGCACAAATCACTGAAAAATTTTACATTTAGCATCAACTTTGTCGTGTAAGCCCTAAACCCTAACCCTTCCCCTCCTGCTGAAAGAGGGAAAAAGACCACTTAAAGCAATTTTATAATGTAAAAAAAAAACACATATTTAATTCATTGTTCTCTATAATAAAAGAAACACGATGTCATGTTAACTCATGTTCCACTCAATTAAAAAAAGTAAACATATATTTAGTGATGATTATTGTTAGTGGGAGAGCTCACAGAGGTTTCCTACCAAAATCATCTGTCCTAAGAGTTCAATTTTCTCAGTCCTATATTGAACTCCGTTACAGTCCACAGAAGCACCAAAGTAACAACGTCAATACCAAAATAGTGAGGGGACCAAAACACTTGTGTTTTAAATTTGGGAACCAAACCAATTCATTTTAAACCTCAGGACTAAATTGATTCCGGTTAAAATTTTCAGGACTAAAAATTCAAAGAACTACCAAATCAAATTAAATAACTACCAACCATGATTTCTCATCGTCCAAAATTTCTATTGGCTGTAAGATTGCTTTACAGTCCGTACAAATTAATCTAAAATTCTAAATAACTTGCTGCCATATTCCACACGGTTCAATGCTTTCCAGTTTACAACCAACAAGACGGTATAGTGAGATTCTAGGTTTGAAAAGGGTAAAAATTCTTATGTAATAATAATAAAAAACGCTGAAAGAAGTGATGTTCTGTACTTGAGAGTAGTAGCAGTAGTGATAGCAGTACCTCGGGGACAAAAGGGTTGGCAATGGCACTATGAGTGACAGGAAGTGAAACCCGAGAGGCAGAAAGAACGCCATTGGTTGCCGCTGAAGCTCGAATAGGAAGCGCAGGATAAGAAGAGGTAGCGCAGGATATGACGTACATTTCTTCTTCTTATTGGTCTTGCGTCCCTCTGTTATCTTGGTGTATCATCTGATAGATTATTCCCTTTCACCCCATGTTTGCATATTATATGAATGTTTGGAGATATGATGTAACTAGCCAAATAAAACAAAAAATGAAATTACATCACTTTTTGGTAATTCCCAGATTTTAGTGTGCTACCACACGCCAACCCAAAATAACCGGCCACTTTTTTTAGGGGCGGATCCTTTTAAGTAATAAAAAAAAAATTTGGATAGTGTTTAATGTAGGATTTCATTATTTATTGTTTTTTTTTTATTTAATTTTGGTCTTATTTATAGAACTAAAAGTGAGAGATTACACTTATTTTTTTAAGTGTTAAAAAAAATGAAAAAGATCAATTTTTCTTTTTTTTATGCCTTTGTAGTTGGATTGAAGGATGAAACTGGAGAGGAAGAAAGAGGAAGAAAGAATGAGAATGGGTTTTTAAATTTTTTTTGGTATGTTTATATGAAAAAGAATAGGATAAACATGTTTTAAAGAGTTGATTATCTAAATCAATTTTAAAAATTTTTAAAATAGTACACTTTAGTCCTTTAAATTTTAAAGTATATAAAATAATTTTAAATATTCATTTTTGTTAATCACTAATAATGATTGCTGACGCAAAATATTCATTCGTACATGTAGCTATTAAGTGTCTATATGTGTACAAACTGATCAGTTTTCAAAAGTTGTGTTTGTTTTTGTGAATAGAAATATAAATAGTAAATATTAAAAAATGTTTGGATAGAGAGATATGGACATTAGACATTAGACATAGTGTCTCCAAAAAAAGGAGTGAGAGACAAAGGAAAAAAAGAGAGTATGAGAGATATGTCTATTTTAGTCATTTTGCATAATATTGTAATCCTATCCACAAAAACAAACACAGACAAAGTGATGTACAAAACAATTCTAGAAAAATTTAAAATATTAAAATAGGCTTGTAGTTTTTTTTTTCCACAGTATCCCCTAACTTGGCAGGTCAATGATTAATTCATCGCGGATCGAAGCTCCATTTAAAGGTTTGTCGCTGGCCAATGGATTGCTGCATGCACAAGGCGATATTCGAAACCCCGACCCTTGTTTGTTTAAGCGGACTAGTCAGCTAATCACTAAACCAATCCAACTTAGTTTAAAATAGGCTTGTAGTTGATGCTGTTTATGCTACCACAAGAATTATGCCAAAAAAATTTAATTTTTTTTTTAACTTGGAAATATTTTTTTAAATTTATATAGTGTCAATATCTTAGGAGTATATAAGTATGTAAATAACGACCTTTATAATGCAATGATCTATTAGATTTTGTCGTTGCCATTATAGTTTCTACGTCACCTCAATATAACTGTTATAAGTTAATGATTAAATAAGATTTTTCTTATGACATTCTAGTGTTAGTAAATAAAATTATCTTTTAGTATGTATTTTGTTATTTTTTGTATTTTTTATTTATTATATATTTTTCAATAATATTTTATTGTTTAGTTTAATAAAAATATTATAAGTCATTGACTTTTGAAAAAGATTAAAACATACAAAGGAATGTTTCTAAATTTTTTAAACTCTTCGAGAATTATTTTGTACGTCCAACTCGTACATGTAGACACTTAATAGTCATGTGTTTGAATTAGCGTTCAACGTCAGCAATCACCGATAGCGACTAGCGGAAGGAGAGTGTATTGTCTAATGGAAGTAAATGTTGATGACTATTCTGTGTATTTTAAAACTTAGGGACTAAAATATCTAATTTTAAGAATCTCAGATACTGATTTTGTAATTTATTCTTTTTATTAAATTGTACTTTTCTTTGTTTGGGTAGATTAAACGTGCCAAATGACAATTTAATCTGTATATCATAAAATGACTTCTTCTATTTATAATAAATTTATGGGTAAAGTATATTTTTTGTCCCTAATATTTGAATTTTTTTTAAAATATTCATAATATTTAGTTGCATTCAATTTTATTCCTAACGTCTTCAATTTGTGTCAAAATTACCTAGGACGTTAACTCTGTAAAATGTTAGGGGCAAAATTAAAATTTTTTTGGAATAATTTTGACACAAATAAAAAAGGTTGGGATAAAATTGAATGAATCGAAAACGTTAGAGAACAAATGGAATGAAATCAAATGCAATGTTCTGAAAACCAGTTCGAACCGGCCAGTCGAACCGTGAACCGGACGCTAAAGCGGTTCGAACAATAAGGAAAATCGTAAAATTAGAAAATCGGCGTTGAACCGACGAACCGGCCGGTTACCGATCGGTCGAACCGAACCGGGACCCGGCCGGTTTTTTAGCTGTGCAGCAAA
Source organism: Arachis hypogaea (assembly GCF_003086295.3). Lineage (NCBI taxonomy): Eukaryota > Viridiplantae > Streptophyta > Magnoliopsida > Fabales > Fabaceae > Arachis > Arachis hypogaea. Next base: position 27,747,095 of record NC_092038.1, read on the forward strand.
ACGCTGCCGTTTTGCATTTTGTAAACCCTAATTCCCTTTGTCCTTCGCACTTTCGTTTCACACTTTCACGTCGCACACCCACAGTTCAGCACTTCAGCTCCACTCTCATTAAGGGTCAGAGAGAGTGAGAGACATAGAGAACGCCTGAACGCCATTACGATCCGTCGCGCCGTCAGCTCCGTTGCGCAGTCAGCACCGTCGCGCCATCAGCTCCGTCGCACACTCATCCACTTCGACCAGTTACCTCCGTCGAGCTCTAAGAGAAAGCAATAGAGTTCGGTTGAAGCATTGAAGCCTGAGCCCTGAAGCCTCAAGGTGCCTTCGAGCTCTGAGAGAAAGCAATAGAGTTCCAGGTAATTTTTATTTTAGTTATGAACTTATGATTGTTTGATTTAATCACTGAATAACTGTTGCATGATGAACTGACTCTAAGTCTTTGATACTGTGATGAAATCTGATACTGTGAACTCTGATGAAACTGTGAACTCTGATTTTGTGGCATGATTTTGTGAACTCTAATTTTGTGAAATCTGATTGTGTGAACTCTGATTTTGTGACATGATTTTGTCATTGTGAACTCTGCTTTTGTATACTCTGATTTTGAGAGATGATTTTGTGAACAAAGAATTTTTTGAACTCTGATTATGTGACATGATTTTGTGAACTCTGATTTTGTGACATGATTTTGTGAACTCTGATTTTGTCGACACTGATTTTGAGACATGATGAACTGCTAAACTTTGAATTTTGGATGTTGTTTGTTCATTTGTTGTGAACTTAAGAGTTGAGATTATTGGGTTGGATTGCTGGTAATATTTAGGTATGGATGAAAGTATCAACCAAAAACTACCTAGGAATAATAATGCTGAATAATAATATTGCTCCACCACTGCTTGAAGCCGTCGCCCAGCCAGTCACCTCCATCACCCGGCGTCGCTGTCTCCCAAGTCCCACTCTCCCTATTGCATGTTCTGCACTTAAAGCCTTGAAGGTGCCTTTTTTTTTAGTTATGAACTTATGATTGTTTGATTGAATCATTGAATAACTGTTGCATGATGAACTGCTAAACTGTGAATGTGAACTCTTTGATTGAGTAGCTCTTTGATTTTGCTTTGTTTACTATCAACCTCAAGTTATGGTTTTGGATTGAAAATTAGGATAACTCTGTTTTCATGCTAGCATTCATAATCATAAACACTTTTGGCATATTGGTAAGTGAAGTTGAACACTTTGTTGAAGGAATATATGACTTGATGCCTGTGAAATTGCGAAGGGTGATGTTTATTTATATTATATTTTCATGTGTTTATTTATATTTTATTTATTATTTTATTATAAAACAGTTTTTTCGGTTCAACCACAGTCGAACCAGTTGAACTTATGAACCAGTAAACCAGTAGCTAGAGCAGTTTGATGACCGGTTCGGTTTTCAGAACCTTGATCAAATGTTAAGAGTATTTTTGAAAAAATCGCAAATATTAAGAACAAAAAATATACTTACCCTAAGTTTATTATTTAATTTACAAACAAACATGTTACATAACCAACTAAGTATCAACCAATATTAGCTAACAATTTGTTGAGCTGCAAACAAATTAAAAGAAAAAAATCCAAAAATAATCTAAAACAACTATTCTTTTAAAACACAAAAAAACATCTTCTCACACCACACTATTCCTTTCACTCACCTCTTTCTCACTCATTTTCACTCTTTCACTCACAATAACAAAATCATCGAGAAACCATCATTTTCCTTCATTTGCCTTACGCGTCATTCTCTCAATCAAAACCAGTTGTCACGCGCAGTTGCCATCTTCGCTATCTTCTCCGCCGATTCTTGCTCCACCGACAAGCATTCACCATGTTCATTGTTTTGCCGTCTTCTTCATTTCACTTTCGTGTCGCCACCACCTCCACCATTTTCTCCACCGATAGTTGCTCTGCCGATAACCATTTTCTCACACTCTCCCTTTCACTCTCGCGCCATTGTCATAGTTGTCATTGTTGCATTTTTCACCTTTGATTCTCTCTTTCTTTCCACCGATGTCGCTTTTCGTGGTGGTACTGCCGCCACTACTTCTTCCCTGTGGTTCTACCTCCTCTTGACACATTTGTTTCTTTGATTGGGTATTGCATTTCTACCATCCACAGACTCTTTGTCTATGAATTTGTTCCTAATAATGCATTGCACTTCCATTTACATAGTATCTTTCTCTATCTTAACTATCTTATACTCCTTGGTTAAACCTCTAATAAGGAAGCTAATATTATGCTAGGATCATGCTCATAATGATCAGAAAAGATGTTTTTTGGAATTTGATTTTTCTCTCTGGGTTGCACTTTTTTAATGGAAATATTCTAATGGCTAAAACCTTTATTTAATTAAAATCATCCAAAATCGACACATTTATTTTTTGCTTATGTTTATCTTTATAATTTTGAATGTTTCTTATTGTATGTTTTTGGATGTTTGGTTATCTATATTTTTGGATAATATTGTTCATGCACTGGTCCACAATTTTGCCAGGCCCAAAATTATTAAAAATCCACACATGGACCTCTATGATAGAACAACCGACTAAAGACACCATCTACGTAACTTTGAAAGCCGAATGTACTTGGTTGACGCGTTGGATGCAACTTGTTGTAAAGCTTTTTCGACGACATTAACCAAGGTGGCAATGAAGTGGTTTGACAGTCTACCACCCAGGTCAGTAACTTGTTTCAACAACCTTGCGAGGAGTTTTCTCACCTAATTCTCCATCTAGAAAGACAAAGTCAAATACGCTCCAAGCCTCCTAGGGGTCAAGCAAGAGGTCGGAGAAACTCTTTGAGTTTACATGGAAAGATTCAATAAAGCCTGCTTGGAAATCCCAAATTTGCCTACCAAAGCGGTCATCATGGGACTAGTTAATGGCCTAAAATAAGGCCCATTCTCCTAGTCTATATCGAAAGACACCCAACCTCCTTGTACGAGATGCAAGAGCGAGCGAAAAAGTACATCAACATGAAAGGGAATGCCCGACTAAGAGAGCCCACCCCAAGACAAAACTCTCACTATCGAGCTCGAGATAAAGAGAAAGAAGCAAACAAAAAAGATAAATACAACTCGGATAAGTCTCAAAGGTATCACAACTACACCCCACTACAAATTTTTGTTGCTGACATCTACAAGGAGATTTGCCACACAGAGAAACTTTTACCTCCTCGGCCCATCAAAAACAAAAAAAAATGGAAGTCAGACAGAATACTATGAATACCATAAGATACACGATCATTCCATCAATGATTGCAATGACTTAAAAAATGTGATAGAAAAATTGGTCATAGAAGATCGATTGGAAAGATACTTGGCAAAAAGAACAGATGATCAAAGAGAAAGGAAAAGAGAGGAAGAAGACAGAAATTGGTGAGATTGGCCACCACGAACTCCTGAAAGACACATCCACATGATTGCATGAGGATTTGCAGGAGGTGAAAAAACTAAATCCTCTCATAAGAGGCATTTGAAAGAAGTCTATTAAGTCGGGGAGGAAGCTGAAGCCCCCGACCTGCCTACTATTATCTTCACAAAAGAAGATGCCCAAGGGATAACACCAGGGTACGATGACCCTGTCATAATCACAATGATACTTGCTAATGCAAACCTTCACAGAACTCAGTAGATCAAGGAAGCTCGGCCGACAACCTATTCAAACCTGCTTTTGACAAGTTGGGGATAGAAGAAAAAGAACTAAAGGCATATCCAGACACTCTTTTTGTGTTAGGAGACACACCAATCCGACCTCTAAGCTTTATTTCACTATACATCACTTTTGGTAAAGGTACAAAGAAAAAAACCTTTATTATCGACTACATAATGGTCGAGGTAACATCGACCTACAATGCCCTGATAGGTCAAACAACTCTAAACCGACTTACTACAGTAGTCTCTACCCCCTCACATTTGCATGAAATTCCTGACTTTTGAGGGAATATACACTATGAAAAAAGATTAGAAACTGGAAAGGAGGTGTTACAATGAAAGCCTGAAGCTACGTGGATGCACAAAGGGAAAGGAGGTCAATACCATAGAACTTGGCGGTGTTCAAATTTGAGAAGAATTGAGACCACAACCTAATGGAAAGACTGAGGAGGTCCAAATTGGTGATCAAGTCAGAAAAAATAATAAACATAGGGGCTAACTTGGATAAACAGTTAAAAGAAGACCTCGTTGAGCTCCTATGAGAAAATTTTGATTTATTCATAAGGAAGGTTTCTGACATGCCCAGAATCTATCCCGACCTCATGAGTCACAAGCTTGCTGTTTACCTGACTTCACGACCCATCCAACAGAAACGATGAAAGCTCGGCTTTGAAAGAGCACAAGTCATAGAAGAACATGTCCAAGCATTGTTAGAATCTAGGTTCGTAAGAGAGGTAAAATACCCATTATGTCTTGCCAATGTAGTGCTCGAGAAGAAATAAAATGGGAAGTGGAGGATTGTGTCAACTACACTAACCTCAACAAAGCATACCCCAAGGATCCTTACCCTCTTTCCTGCATTGACGCTCTGGTAAATTCGGCTTCAGGGTACAAATACTTGTCTTTTTTGGACGTATATTTAGGATACAACCAAATCCTAATGTGCAAGCCTGATCAGGAGAAGACTTCATTCATTACTCCCAAGGCAAACTATTTCTATGTAGTAATGTCATTTAGATTAAAAATGCTAGAGTGACATATCAATGGTTAATGAACAAAGTATTTTCTTCCCACCTCGGAAAGTTGATAGAGGTTTGCGTGGATGATATGCTTGTCAAAACTAAGGAAGAAAAAGGTTTATTGTCCGACCTTAAAGAAGTATTCAAGACAATATGACAGCACGTAATTGAAGCCAACCCGAAAAAATACAGAGCAATCTTAGAGATGAAAAGCCAGACCTGTCTGAAGGAAGTCTGGTAACTAAATGGCAGATTGGCAGCCTTATCTAGATTCTTAGCAGGGTCGATTCTAAAATCCCTACCTCTATTTTCAATACTCAAGAAGGGATGGCAATTCGAGTTGACTTAAGAATGTGAGCAAGTTTTTCAAGACTTCAAAAATTTCTTGAGCCAGGCACCAATTCTCAACTGACCTAAAAAAAGAGAAGAACTCATACTGTATTTGGCAGTAGCAAGTAAGGCCACAACCTCTACCCTCATCCAAGAAGACAAGAACAGACAACGACCTGTCTACTTCACCAACAAGGCCTTACAAGGAGTAGAACTAAACTATTAAAAATAGAGAAGTTCACCTATGTCCTCATTTTAGCCTCCAGGAGACTTCGACCCTACTTCTAAGACCAACTATTCGAGTTCGAACTAACCAACCCATGAAATGTATCCTCCTAAAGTTAGACATTGTAGGATGAATGCTACAATGGATAGCGGAGTTGTCCGAATTTGAATTAAAATACGAAGCTCGTACAACTATTAAATCACAATATGTAACAACCTCACCACAAAATGTCACGCTTCCAGCTGCGCCACTCTGATAGCGAGGATATTACGACGACTTCTATGCATAACTATAATAAGTAGAAGCCTTTACCTGCAATCCTTAGTGACTTCTCTTTGAAGAAAAAATGGCAATATTTTTCTTTTATACGTATATACATACATACATACATACATACATACATACAAATTATCACAACAATTTTGCATTTACAAGAATAATTTATACAAGTAATATACAAACATATATTATAAAATCACAACTTATAGCCCTCTTTACAAAAATGTAAATAACGATAACAAAGGTGAGGGAACATCTACACAATAAAACAAATTCGCATTACAAATAAACTAATGCATGTCCAAATGCTCAGTAAACTTTTTTATAGGCTTCTTCATCCGTTTCCTGAAAAATATAAGGTTGTAGGGGGTGAGAACCTAACCCGAAGGTCTCAATAGAGGGATTTAGAATTGTCATAAAATGATATAAAACATAATTCACCTTACGACAGTTAATCAGTGCTTGTCTTATAAATTTTCTCTAAACTATTGCTTTTTCATAATTAACCAATTTAATTCTATTGTCATTTACTTTTCTTATTTTTGATCATGGGGCATATAACTCACTCCCTACTTCTTTCAAGATTTACCATCCAGTAAATCTTCTAGTCAATCTCTTAAAAACTGCAATACTTCACTATAAATCCGAACCAATAATCACAATCATAAGCAATCAAATAGTCAAACAAACAATCACACAGATTTCAATTGCACAAGTAGCAACAAATAGACAAACAAACAAACAGTCTCAAGCAAACATTCAAACAAATATAGTATGATGCATGCCTGTCCTACTAGCCGTGAGCTTACGTGTCAGTTACATTACCAAAACCTGACACATCTGGTAGCTAACTTGGACATCATCTTTTTGTCGTGCATACCAAGAGGAAAGTATCTCATGCATGTATAAACTGGTCTCGTAGAGAGTGTCCTGTCACCTTCTCTTGGAGGCTAGCTGATCCAGGGATTGTGTGTCCGGCCATACTTACGAACTATAAGAATGTGGGCGGGAAAAAACCACCATCCCACATCTACATTGCAGCACTGAACAAGTGAGACAAAACCACCATCCTTATCAAGTGCAGGTGTCTCACCTTAGTATTGCGTAAGAGGGATTAAAACCACCATCCTTGCCAGGTGCAGGTGTCTCATCAGTCGCACAAGCGGGACAAAACCTTCCTCCTTGCCAATTCAGTTGTTATATCACAATCATAATCATAATCAAACATAATCATAATCACAGTTGTAATCAATTTTATAAGTCTTAATTCCACATATCCCAATTGTTACTAAAACATTTAACCTCGTTATCAATCTGTGAGTAGGATAAAGCCACAGTCCTCATCGCATGTGGGACAAGCCACCATCCCCATATAACAACAATGCATTGAGCAAGTGGAATAATACCACCATCCTTGCCAGGCAAATAATCAATATCGTTAATCAACTTTCAGTTAGCATAATCATATCTCATCACACAAGCGGGACGAAACCCACATCCTTGCTAAATAAACATTCATATCACAATTCAAATCACATATTGGCATCTTTTCTTTTTAAAATCACATTTTGATCCATTTACTTTCAATAATAATATACTAGGTCTAAATCATGCCAAAAATCACATTCCTTACTCATTTCATCTTTAAATTCACAATCAGGTTCACATACCCTTCAAAACTTAACCTGACATCATACTCTGTTATCAAATAGCAAAACATATCATTCACTTCTAAGACTCAAATTCTACTTTAGGTCCTTAGTACAATTCTAAATTTAACCAAAGTCTCATTCTTTCAAATTAATCTAAACAATATACGTCAAGGGTCACAATACCTCAACCAACCCGAGAAAAATTCACAATTATTATTCATATTAATCAATCACACATAATCGATCATGACTTTGCATTTTAATTCTCATGTCAACAAAACTTTAATTTATCAATTCCCACAAAAAATTCTTAAATTCAATTAAATCCAAGATATCCATCATAGAATAAACCCCAAGTAAGTCATCCTCATCATTGAGAATGCATAGTTAAGATTCTTCGAAAAAGTTGACATAAACCTATCTAAAATTAGGCTTAACCACCGTTAAAGGTTCCTTAAATTCAATCAATGTCTCATTTCACAAGTCATCAATCATTAACATCAATTAAATATCTATTCCATTTCTTCACCCGTATGCACAAAAACCATAAACTAAACTAAATTCAAGTCTAAATCGTACTCATCTGTTTCACCCTTAACTTCCTCTAGCTCTTTCTCAATAACTAACTAAATATCAAGTTTATCTTATTCCTTATAAAATTTTCTAACCAAAATCAATAAAAGCTCAAATGAGCATTCACCAAAATTTCATTTTCAACGAATTAAACAAATAACTATCTACTCTCATTTAATGACCCGATTAATAATTAACCACACTCTTTTATCTTTAACCAACTTTTTATCTAAACCAAACATCTCTCAACCTTTCAAATCACCCAATAATTCTCAACATAAATATTATTGGCTTGTTATCTTTAAATTATTAAATTTTCAAACATTAGGACAGCAAACAAATTGTTCAAATTCTAATCCACCCACCAAGAGACTTCAAGCATTGTTACTAATTAATTTTATTACTTAAAAATAAAAAATCACTTAATCAGTTATATTTAATCATTTCTATTTATCCAAAATAGTCTAATTTAATCCATAAAACTCACGCATTCACTAAACATATATTTTCTCACATTGATATCGATTTATGATAATTTTGTGAAATAAAAATAAGTTTAAGAAATTTTCCAATTATAATCATAACAACGGCAATACTAGCAGTTTTGATGACTCTCCGCAGCAGCGACAACAACAATCACAACATGCAATTACAGTAAATCAACCCTACGACATCAACACCTCAAAATTCTTAACAAACTATAATAGAATAACACTGGCAGCGAGGGTTCTAAAACATGAATACTTGGGCGTTGACCGCCCATCAAGGACTCCTCCCTTGTCTGGCGTTCAATGCTAGCAAGGGACTGACTCTAAGGTGTTCTGTTTCCAGTTCTGATTGTATCTGTCTCTATTCTAAGTATCGCACATGATCACAAACATTAAAAAGTAAGGGAAAATTCTGAAACTAAACTAAAATAAACTCAAATGAAAATAAATAGAAGAAATAATAACAGTAATACTCTACTCATGGTTGGGTTGCCTCCCAACAAGCCCTTCATTACCGTCACTAGCTTGACACTTGATTGTTGACTTTCTTCCTCTTCTTCCAGTTGGTTAACAGAAATGACTCCATGGGAGAAGAGGATGAGATTAGCGCCCTCAGATTTGAATTCCTCCTAACAAGCTTTCTTTTAGTGTGATCAGCTTGATTCTCCTTGCTTGTTAGGGTAGGGGTTGTATTGTTTCTCCATCCTCTATTCATCTTTCCTCTTGGGACCTTCCTCCTTGGTGGGTGGTGGCTGCCCAACACCAAACTTAAATTTGATGTCTGGGGAAACTATATGAGTTTTCACCAAGGGAGGAGGCTTTAGTATTGTACTCTGCATGGAAGTACCTCCTTTGTCAGGGGATAGTGGAGGTTTAAGGACCATGATAGTCTTGTAATCCTTCTGTAACTTCATCACTAATTCACCTCTCTCAGCATCAAAGAGGTTTCTTCCAGTAGATAGAGACTATTGCTCCAAAACCTCAGCAAAAGAAATATTGATTTGTAGCTTCTGAGAGCCTTTTAAGGACTGTGAGCAGTGCTCATCCTTGGTCTCCTTTTGGGTCTTGTGAGGGTGTGGTACTTCAGGCTTTCTTCCCATAAGAGGGTCGCGTAACAGTGTGCTTCTAGCCTCTTCTTCATTTAGTTCCTCCACAGTGTGTACCATCTTAGGCTCAGCCTCCTTGGTATTAATGAGGGTCTTACACTCTTCTCCTGGATTCACTTCTATATTTCTAAGAAAAGTGTTAGGGGGTCTCTGAAGTTTCTGAGGAAGGTTCCTCTGAATGACTGCACTGCACTCCTTAGTAAGCACCACTGTCTCAACTTCCCTCCAATCCCTTTTGTTATTCAGTATTTCCTTCATGAACTTAGAATATGAAGGCGTTTTTTTCAAGAGCCTCTACAAAGGAGATTTTGATCTCCAGCTTCTAGAAAACTTCTAAGAATTTGGCAAATTGCCTATTCTTTTCTACTTTCTGGAGTTGTTAAGGGTTTGGTAACTTGGCCTTGTACTCAAGGGCCATGAGTGGTGCATGGTGAGTGTCTATAGTGCCTATAGAAGGACTACCAGCTTGCTTAGGAGAGGTGTTCCCAGCACTTACATGTGTCTGGCCTCCCCTAGACTGGCGTTCAACGCTTGGGCTGCCCTCTTCTAGGCGTTGGACGCTTGGGCTACCTTGAGCTACAGCTTGTTCATCTTTTCTTCTCCCTGCCTCTTATTGTTTTGAGGCTGGGTGTTCAGGGTACTCCTTAATTGAAGAGCTTGGCACTCTTCTCTTATCTGTTCAGACAAGTGCTGTCTAGCTTGACTCAACTGTGCCTCTATATTCTTGTTAGAGGCTCGGGTTTCTTGCAACATCTCTTGCAATTTCAACGTTTGTTGTGCAAGGGAGTATAGTTGCTGAGTTAAAAACTCATTCTGTTTTGGAGGGTTAGATTCAATGGTCACTGTCTTAACCTCTCCTTTGATTGAAGTCTCACCAAATGAGTATAAATGCTGGTTGCTGGCGACTATCTCAATGAGTTCTTGAACTTCCTCAATTGTCTTTCTCATGTGTATTAAACCACCAGCAGAATGGTATAAGGACATCTTAGCCATATCTGTGAGTCCGTAATAGAAGATGTCTAACTTTACCCATTCTGAAAACATTTCAATAGGGAATTTTCGTAGCATCATCCTGTACCTCCCTCAAGCATCTTAAAGGGATTCATTATCTTCTTGTTTGAAGCCTTGAATGTCCAGTCTTAGCTGGGTTAGCTTCTTTGGGGGAAAGTATTGATTCAAAAACTTTTCGACCAGCTTATTCTATGTTTTCAAGCTTGATTTGGGCTGATTATCCAACAACTTCTTTGCTTGGCCTTTCACAGCAAATGGAAAGAGCAACAACCTGTAGACATCCTGGTCTACTCTGTCAGTGTACATTGTGTCAGCATATTGCAAGAAATTCGCAACAAATTCTGTGGGCTCTTCCAGTGGAAGTCTATGAAACTGGCAGTTTTGCTGAAACTGAGGGTTTAGCTCAAAATTGCTTGCTCTAATGGGAGGTATACTAATACTTCTTCCATAGAAATCAGGAGTGAAGACCGTATAGGACCCCAAAGTTCTTTTGAACTGTTCATTCCCATTTGGGTCCATGGTGAACTCTTCCTGTTCCTATGCACTCAGTCAAGAAACAAGGAAATAGGAAGGTAAGTGTCTCTATATCAGAGTATAGAGTACTTCCAGTGAGATGTCTTGAGAAGACAAGAAGAATGGAGGTAGAGAAAGAGATAGGTTCGAACTTTTAGAATTAAAAGGAAAAAGGAAGTTAAAATATTTTTGTTTTTTTATTTTATTTATTTGATTAATTTGAAAATATGAAAAGAATCAAGAGTTAAGACAACTAATTAACTAACAACATTTGAAAATTAAATGTGATTTTAAAAGAGGTTTTTGAAAATAGAAGAAAGAAAAAGTCAAATAAGGATTTGAAATTCAAATTTAAAAGAAGGTAAAGATTTAATATTAAAAAGTTTTAATTTTAAAAAGAAAGTAAGATAAGTAAGTTTTAAAATTAAAAAGGGAAAGATAAGATAATGATTTAAAAAGAAGTTAAGAAAGATAATATTTAGAAATTAAAGATTTTGAAAATCAAATTTAAAAAGATAGTAAAGATTTAAAAAGATTAAAATTTAAAATTTAAAAGAAGATAAGATAGGAAAGATTTAAATTAAAAAATATGATAGGATTTGAAAAGATTTGATTTTAAAATTTGAGATTTGAATTTTTTGAATTTTGAAATTTGAAATTTAAAATTTAAAATTTGAATTTAAAAACTTGAGTTTTGAAAATTTGATTTTTGAAATATTGAAGCTTGAAACTTTAATTTGAATTAAGATAAGATAAGAATTTGAAATTTTAATTTTAAAAATTGAATTTAAAACAAGATAAAATTTTAAATTTAAAGAAAAAAATAAGACAAAGATTTGAAAAGATTAAAAAGATAAACAAGAAAATTTGAAATTTGAAAAGATAACAAAAAGATAACTAATAGGACACCAAACTTAAAAATTTTTTAAATCAAAGCACTTAATTTTCAAAAATTTGCAAAGATAAACACAAAAAGACACCAAACTTAAAGATTTTGAAATCAAAGACTATAATTTTCGAAAATTTAGAAAGGAAAAACATAAAAAGATACCAAACTTAAAGATTTTGAAATTAAACACAAGAAAACAACAAGAACAATTTGAATATCAAGAAGAAAAACCAAGAACAAGTTTTCAAAAACTCAAGAACAGACGAACTAATTAAAACCCAAAAGACAGAACAATACAAACTCAACTGACACCAAACTTAAGAATTTTGAAGATCAATGACACTAATTTCGAAAATTTGAAAGGGAAAACACTTAAGACACACTAAACTTAAAATTTTTGAAATCAAACAAAGAAAAATACAAAGAAAAATTTTTGAAAAATCAAGAAAGGAAAAATCAATGAAAACTAAGAAAAGACACCAAATTTAAAAGTTTTAAGATCAAACAACAGAAAGTACCAAGGAAGTTTCAAACACCAAGAAAGAAAGTAAGAACAAATTTGAAAATTTAATGAAAATATGAAAAAAACGAGACACCAAACTTAAAAACTGACACAAGACTCAAACAAAAGGTAAAGATTAATAAAGAAAAGGAAGGGTTTTGTAAAGTTTTTGAAAAAGAAAACAAGAAACACAAGTGAAATAGCAAATAAACCATAACGAATACCTAATCTAAGCAATAAGATAGTCCGGTAGTTTGTCAAACTCGAACAATCCCCAGCAACGACACCAAAAACTTGGTGCGCAAAACTAGCTCTGCAATATTCACACAGATAGACCGGCAAGTGCACTGGGTCATCCAAGTAATACCTCAGGTGAGTGAGGGTCGATCCCACGGAGATTGTTGGTTTGAACAAGCAATGGATACCTTGTAGTTCTTAGTCAGGCGGATAGAAAATATTATTTTTGTGGAAAAACACATAAAACGGGTAAATAAATAAAACGTTACTAGATAGATGTGAAATTAATGGTATGAGAATGGTTGAGGACTCGGAGATGCTTCTTCCTTCTGGATCAACTTTTTTCACCATATACTCCAAATTCTAATTGATTCATTCTATGGCAGGCTGTATATGATTAACACCAGGTGAGCGGTCATTAATCTCCTCTACTTCAGATCAAACGCCGGGTCAGAAGTCATCCAATTTGAATGGGGGTGAAGCTCTAGCAGTCCATTCGCTTGGTGATCATACTCAAAACACCACAGACAAGGTCAGATCTTCCGGATCAGAGAACGCTGCTCCTTTGATTCTAACCTATACCACAAAGGCCCTAATCGCCCCATACCTCGACTGCACTGATGTTTCCAAGTACCCAATGAAGTCGTGGATTAGCCGTCTAAGAGATGTATAATCAAACTTGTGGTTCAGTATTATCCCGTCAAGGACTCGCAAGAACCCATGTGAATAGGGATGATGGTCAAGTTACAATCCCAATCCATTAGGATGAAGAATGGAGATACATCATAGAATATAATCAAGCATAGATTGAAGTGGGATAGTGATATTATTAATTCATAAGAATCAGCAGAGCTCCTAACCTTAACCTAAGAGGTTAGTGACTCATACTGTACAATATGATGTTTGAAAATAAAGTGGGGGAAGAAGATGATCAAAAGTTCCTAAACAAGGGTGATCTCCTCCTATATAGACTAATCTGCTAACTAAGAATTATAGAAAATAAGATAAAATAGTCTTGTATTATGAAAATCCACTTTTTGGGCCCACTTGGTGAGTGTACGAGCTAATGCTCCCTTTTGGGCGTCCAACGCCAGCTTTGGACTCCTGAATGGGCGTTGGATGCCAATTACCCCCTTTTGGACGTTGGACGCCAAGAATGGGGCTGGTGGTTGGCGTTGAACGCCAGCTTTGAGCCTTCATTTTCAAAGCAAAGTATGACCTATTATATATTTCTGGAAAGCCCTGAATGTTAGCTTTCCATAGCCATTAAGAGCGCGCCATTTGGAATTCTATAGCTCCAGAAATGGTCCTTCGGATGTATGGAGGTCAGAATTCGACAACATCTGCAGTCCTTTTCTCTGTCTCTGAATTAGACTTTTCCAAAGCTCCTCAATTTCAGTAAGAATTTACCTGAAATCATCATAAAACACAAAAACTCAAAGTAGAATCCAAAAATGTGAATTTTGCACTAAAACCTATGAAAACTTAATGAAACTTAAACAAAGCATAACAAAAACGTATAAAATATCCGCTCATCAGAAGTCCAAGCCTACAGCCTTGACGATGATGGCGATGGAGGCAACTTCCACCTCCCTCTTCTGTTCGTGCTCGACAGCGATGTGGTCGTGACAGCTCTGGGCAGAAATGGCGGCGTCTCCTTCGGTCGATCTCTCCCTCTCTCATGCACGCCTCTCACCCTCTGGTTATGATTTTCAATGGCGATGGCAGCTTCAAGCCTCACCGGTGCCATCCTTCCTTCCTCTCTTCTTCCTCCATGTGCTTCTTCTTCTCGTTTTCCTCTCTCCCTGTATCCGTTTCTTTTTTTATTTCTCTATGTGTGTGTGTTATGGTTAGGAGGATAAGTGTAAGGAGAGTGGAATGTGTGTTTGAATTTTAGGGTTAGGGTTAGGTTAGGAAAAAGAGGGATAATGGTAGTTTAGGAATTTTAATAAAATTAGAGGGTAAAGTAGTAATCTAAAACCAAATTTAACCCAACAAAATCATTTGACGAGCATTATTTATTTATCAACTTACTAATTGATTTTCAAATAAGTACTCTAATTTAAAATTAGAGATAATATAATTAATTTTCTTTTATTCATAAAATTAAATTCAAAATTTCAATTATTCAAATTAAATTAACAAATCCTCATTCTTTTTCAATTATTAAAGCTTTACATTTTGAATAAATTTTTGTTTCAATTAATGTAAAAATCTTTGAGTACTAATTAATTTAAACTCAAATAACAAGAAAAATTAGGTTTAAATATCTTTAATAAAAGAACTTCTGAAAAATAAAATCTTGAACAAATATAATAAATCATAAAGAATTTATTATTTTAAATTCTAAAAACTCGGGGTGTTATACAATACATGGCCAACTTTTTGGCTGAGTACACAATACATGGCATCTGTATGTAGATGAATCATCAAATAAAGCTGGTAGTGGAGCAGGAATCATTCTCTAAAACGAAGAAGGAACTTAGATAAAGATCTCACTGAAATTCTAGTTTCCAGCTTCCAACAACCAGGCAGAATATAAAGCCATGCTTGTTGGCTTGAGGCTAGCCAAAGAAGTCGGGGTAGAAAAAAGCATAGTGTTTAGCGACTCTCAGTTTATAACTTCTCAAATAAATGGGGCTTACTGATAAACCCCATTTTTAGGGTTTATCATGTGCTTAATTTAGTAGATTTTATCCATTATTATCACATTTATTCATATAATTTGCATGTTTTACATTTTCCTTCCTAATTTTGTACTATGAGTGAAAACATGCTTATTTGGCCTTAAATTAGCTAATTTTAATCCCCTCTTATTACCATTTGATGTCGTGATATGTTTACTGAGTGTTTTCAGGGTTTATAGGGTAGGAATGACTTAGAGGATGGATAAGAAGCATGCAAAAGTGGAAGGAACACAAAAAATTAAAGTTTTGAGAAGCTGGCAGTGACGCACACGCATGGACGACGCGTACACATGACTGGCGCAGAAGACAAGCGACACGTATGCGTGGGATGATGCGTACGCGTGACCAAGTTTTTTATTCAGCGACGCGTACGTGTATATGTGACAAAGCGTCACGTGCTGCAGATATCAGAAAACGCTGGGGCGACTTCTGGTCTGGTTTTTGCCCAGTTCCAAGCCCGAAAACACATATTAGAGGCTGCAGAGTGGGGGAATCAAGGAAGAGCTTCTCAATCACACATTCATTCATAAATTTTAGGTTTTAGATGTAGTTTTCTAGGGAGAGAGGCTCTCTCCTCTCTCTAGGTTTTATAGTTTCTCTTAGTTTTTAGTTTTATTTCTCATCAAATTCAGATTTCTACCTTGCTTTAATTTAGTTTCTCTTCTACAATCTATTATTCTAGCATCTTTGTTTATCTTCTCTTGTTGATTTTTATATTTTCTCAATTTAGTTTATGAAATCTTCATGTTAGATTCAATTTCCTATTAATGCAATTTGAGGTATTTCATGTTTATTGCTTCTTCCTTCAATTGTTATTATTGATTCCTTGCAATTATTGGTTTTAGATTTTACATTCTATTATTACTTTCCTATGCTTTTATTTTGTGCCTCCCAAGTGTTTGATAAAATGCTTGGTGGATTTTAATTTAGTTTTTTTTGTATTCTAAGCTTGGATTGATTAATTTGTAGACTCTTGAATTGTCAAAAGTCTTTTGTTGATTGGTGATTGAAAATTGCTAGTTGGCTTGAGCTTCACTAACTCTAGTCTTTGATTAGGACTTGTGAACTCAAGTTGATTTACTCACTTGACTTTTCTTCAATTGTTAGAGGTTAACTAAGTGAGAGCACTTTGCTATTACCTTCACAATTGACAATGATAATGAGGATAGAAATTCCAATTCTCAATCCTTGTTAGGACTTTTCTTAGTTGCTATTTTATTTCCTTGTTATTTTACTTTCTTATTCCTTATTCCAAAACCCAAAAAGATACAATCTCATAACCAATAATAAACTACACTTTCCCGCAATTTCTTGAGAGACGACCCGAGATTTAAATACTTTGGTTAATTTTATTGGGTTTGCTTAAGTGACAAACAATTTAAATTTGATTGAGGTTTAAGTGTCGGTTTAGAACTATACTTACAACGCGCTTATTTTTGTGAAAATCTTTACCGATGATTTTTCTGCCATCACTCACCAGGACAAATACCCAAATATGAAGAAGTACTTAAAAGAAACACAAGAGCAGTTAGTCCAGTTCTAGGAGGTAGAGGTCAGGCACATAACTCGGGAATTGAACAACCAAGCTAATGCCCTCTCCAAGTTGGCCAGCATTAAGTCAGTGGGCAACAATAAAAGTCTAATTCAGAAAACTCTTCACACCCTATCAATGACCAAAGAAGTCGACAGGTTGGACATACTGATAGTCATAAATCTGAATTTGAGTTGGATGACTCCATCATCGAATACCTCAAATTCGATATCCTCCCTAAAAAGGAAAGAGAGGCGAGGATGCTCATAAGGGAAGCATAGAACTATACCCTGATTCACAATGCACTATATAGGAGAGGAATATCCACACCTTTATTAAAATGCATTCTGACCTTATTGACAGAGGAGGTCCTAGAAGTCTGTAGGGGTATTTGTGAAAATCACTTGGGAGCACGGTCACTAGTTAAAAAGGTCTTACGAGTGGGTTTCTACTGGCTGACCTTACAAAGGGAAGTAGCTGACTTTGTTAAGAAATGCCAACCCTGTCAAATACATGCCAATTTTCATGTGGCACCGCCAAAAGAACTCATCAGCATTACCTCATCATGGCCCTTTGCGAAATGGGGATTGGATCTACTCGAACTGTTTTCTCAAGAACTTGGATAGGTGAAATACCTTATAGTCGGGATTGACAATTTTATTAAGTGGATTGAGGAAAAACCTCTGGCAACCATCACGGTCCAAAGAAGTAAAAAATTCCTATATAAAAATATTGTTACCCGATTTAGAGTCCTATACTCCATTATTACGGATAATAGAACAATTAACCGACTCAACCTTCAGAAGCTTGGTGGCAAGCCTCAAGATTAAGCATCAATTCATGTCAGTAGAGCACCCTCAGGCCAATAGACAAGCAGAAGTTACGAATAAAGTCATATTGGCTGAGCTCAAGCGAAGACTACAAGATGCAAATGGATCATGGGCTGAAGAACTTTCCCAAGTTCTGTGGACATATTGAACAACTCTCTATTCTACAACCAAGAAATCTCCATTCCAACTTGCTTATGGCATAGAAGCCATGATTCCCATAGAAGCCAATGAAGAAAGTTCAAGGGTTGGATTCTACAATGAAGTAGGAAACACTCGAGCTCAAAGGAAAGAACTCAATCCTTTCCCAGAAATTTGAGATCAAGCTCAGATAAGGGAGGAATCAATAAAACAAAGAATGTCCATAAGGTATAACAAGACAGTCATCAAAAGAAACTTCACCACGAACGAACTCATACTGATTATGAATGACATCGGCGTGCAAAAGTCGAACGAAGGAAAGTTAGCTGCAAACTGGAAAGAACCATACAAGATTATTAAAGTCTTGGAAAAGGGTTACTACAAAGTGTCCGACCTCAAGGGTAATGAACTGCCTAAGTGGCGACACGCTTCCAACATAAGGAGATACTACAATTTCTTATGGAAATTAATTTTCTACAATTAAAATGCACCAATTTAAGCTCGACAAAGCACAAAAATATTACCCAACCTGATTGGTCGCTAAGATAAAGCGATGAGATCCAAATTGGTGTAAGAAGTTACATATGCAAATTGGAAAAGAGCACCTAAAGAAAAGCACGGGCTAAAAGGGTTGAAAGAGTTGTGCTTAGAATAAATCGCAAAAGTAACTTAACTAAATACGCCCCTCGAGGCATAAATACGATTTAACAACTCGACCCGTACGAGTAACAAATAAATTGTACGAAATTCCAAGCCACGAGCTCATCTTTAAATGAGTTGTGCCAGTTAACCATATTTTCAATGAACTTATGTCAAGCACAAGCCATGTCAACCTGAAAGCAAAGGTTTAATAGTGATTTGTATCAAAACAAATCATTAAGGCAAAGCTTTAAAAATTGATTTATGTCAAAATGAATCACTAAAGGAAAATTGAAACAAGTTGATATGCAACAAGTTGTACTTAAAAAAAATTGACTTGTATAAAAACAAGTCATCTATAAAATAACTCAGAATGAATGAGTTGAACAAATCATTGAAAGACTTCATTCGATAATTCAATACGCTTAATTGCTTGAGTCTGACTTCATAAAGCTCGACCTCGAGCGGGGGCATAATGGATAAAGCAACAAAGTCTGATGGTTATAAAGATGATCTGATACTTCAAAATGACTCAAAGTATACAAGTTGTACTTAAAACAAGTTGTGAAGCCCTAAAAATAGTTTGGATTTAAACGAGTTATATAAAATCAGATCAAGAAATAGCCATGTTTCAATTAAACAATTTGAAATGAAACAAATCATATAGCCTTAAAACTACTCGCATCGAACAAGATAGACGAGGTTATACTCAGAAATAATTATGTCTCAAAATAAGCGATTTGTACCAAAACAAAGTCGTGCAGTAATTCTATAACCTTCAAAATAACTTAGTATAAAACGAATTGTACAAAATCGGAATAAGTTTCAGAAAGATGATTTGTATTAAAACAAGTCATGCATCCTCAAAATAACTTGAACTGAACGGCTTGTACGAAACTAGGTCAAAATGGTAGTGCATGGAAAAAGCTCACAAATGGTTACGAAGTAACATTATAAAAACGCCATAACATCCAAATTACTGAACAACTTTTCAACAACTCAACATTTCGACTTGGTCATCTAATTGCTCGAGTCCGACTTCGTAAAGTTCGACCTCGAGCAGGACACTGTTCATGCATTAGCCCACAAATTAGCCAGGCCCAAAATGATTAAAATCCTAGTCTATAGAGCAAGAGTCCAAATCACACTCCGAGACCTATCTGACCTCAAAAAGGTTGGCCCACCCGGCGCCAACTTGACCCGACTTATTTAAATAAGATGAATCTAAACCGAATCCTACAATCTCTCCTACTCCTCTAGAAAGGAGATATCAACAAACTCCCTAACAGAAGGGAGTAACAAACCCACCATCAAAGGTGGAACTACAATAAAAGTGGTTATTGACCCTATATCTACACTTATAAATACACTGACACTCTCAGGTATTCTTTGAACCCAATCTACTAAAAACTTGCTTAAATCTTTTCTAACTTAAGTATCAGAGTCCCTTGTAGGTACCACCCCCCACTCCTCACGAGGAGCTCGGACAGTGGCACCTCGACATTAGTAGACGTTGAACACTACCCCAAAAGGAGTCTGGACCTCACGTTCAAGCCTAAAGCAACGCAGCTTCACATAAGCCTCGGAACACTTATTATATTATTTTAGATGTTTCTTTATACTTTCTAATAATTTTTATTATATGATTCAAATGTTCTTTTCTCTATTTTATTAAATCAATATATTTATATTTTCTCTTACTTTTGGATTGTCTTTTATCTAGAATTTTGAATGTTTTTTGTTGTATGATTTTGGATGTTATTTTCTCTATATTTTCGGATATTTGTTATTGTAATGATTTTGAATATTCTTTTTGTAACAGCTTACCATACAGAATTTTATGCCTAGGACGTAAATCAGAGGTGGGAGGCACTACGATCTCTAAAAGTGAAATACATACATATATAACAAGGATAATATAGCTAGGATCCTTTAAAGAAAATGGTACGATCAAACAAAACCGAAGATGCATCGCTCACGCAAAATGATAAGACGAAAAACTTATACAAAAAACCAAAAGACATATATATATAGATATATATATAGAGTCCCAACGGATAAGTATAATCAAGCTCTAGACTCGACCTGAGAAGCCAAGGCCGGCTAGAATATATATATATATATATATATATATATATATATATATATATATATATATATATATATATATATATATAAACCCACAATAAACTAAAAACATAAATATAAATTCCTGTTTCTCTGAGTCAACCTTTAGTGGAGAGTATCTATACATAAGTATACTAAGTACAAAACATAAATATGCCAAAAAGTATTTCTTCACTTCCTGAAAAGTCTCTAACACGCTCAGCAGTGTGCCTCATGTCTTGCATCTGAAAACAACAATATATGTATGGAATGAGAATCGGGATTTCTCAGTATGATAAAGGTGCCCATATAGATAATACATAAGGTTCCAGAAAGCTAGAGGCATTCCAAAACTCCAACAACCCATATTAAAAACCTAGAGTTTTCACTAAACCAGCAATACGGTGACTATATGTACTGATCCTAGTCTAACACTTCATATTCCGTTCTCTGCAAACCTCCAAAATCACCCAGTGGAACAACCTTCAACACTCCTCCACCGTTGAGGGATCTCTCAGAAACACACATACAAGACAAACAAGAAAAACATAGATATAGGAAGCAGATACAGTAAATATATCAAATAGCAGTTAATTAATTACAGTTAAGCAAAAAGGCAAGCCAAAATAAATGTATACTCAAACAAAACATACAAGTGCATATGATGTATGTATGCTTTATAACCGATATCATATGTTGGTTATACAGCCAAACCTGACATGTCAGGTAGCGAACCCTGGACAGAAACACCACTTCGCGGAGCAAGTAGGACTAAGCCACAACCCTTGCATACTATCCGCTTAACCCAGAGGAAATGAAACAAACCACTACTACTGCATACTACCCAAGCGAGTGTTTATAAACTCAACCCGAAGCAAGTGGGACAAACTATAACCATCACTACTGCGCAGGTATCTCAAATACAAACCCAGAGTAAGTGGAACAAACCACAATCCTTGCGTACTGCCCAGGTGTCTCAAACATTAACCCGGAGCAAGTGGGACAAGGCCCGACCATTGCATACTACCCAGGCAGGCACTTCTCAATCTCATAACCATCCTTATCATTTATCACTCATAATCATTCTCTCGATCTCATAACCATCCTCATCATATTTCAATTATAAATATTCATCATCATATCTCAATCTAATAGTAATTCACATTATCCTCATAATCACAATTAATCATTCTCATTATCATAATTATCCCCATCATAACTCAACATCTCAAAATTTATAAATGTTCTTAAATACACACCTGATCACCATCACCATCATTTCATTCAACGATATCATAATCGTCCTCATCACATAACTCGTTCAGCATTATCAGCTCCTCTTTAACTTAATTCTTCACTTCCCAGTCTACTTTAATCTTAATTTAACTTCGTCATCATGTTCGCACTTACTCCGAAGCCTAAAAGCCTACTATCGAATCTTAAACAAGGGTTACAAAAGTTTGCAAGTTTGACAAAAATGTCAAACAGTTAAAAATAGTGTTTTGTGTGAAAAATAGAGCTTGTGCGTACACATAATTACTGTGCATACGCACAAATTGTAAAATTCCAGGTTGTACATACGCACACCTCTCGTGCATACGCATGAGTCTTGTCACATGCTCTGGACTGTGCATGTGCACGGTAGTATACGTGGATACACAAACCAAAATTTCTATTTTTCTACAACATCACATAATTCAGTTTTTTATACCTAACTTTTGACATTCATAACTTTCTCTACAAAACTCCAGTTTCCCTCATGTTTATACCATTTTAAAGCTCTCATAACCATCTTCAATTTGAAGTAAAGTTCACTCAATTCCAAACTCTGAGATCCAAGTGTGGCCCGTCGAAGTTGGTCAAAAATAAGTTTTTACCAAAATTCTCAATATAGGCCAAACCACTCATTTTAACCATTCAACAATGCAATTCAAACCAATCCAATTCCTTACCATTCCCAAACCTTTCAAATACTCAATCATCAATTTATAACCATTCCAAGCCTAACCAATCAAATTCCAAATTCATTCATCGCCATCATCATTTGCAAATCAACATCAACATCCCACCATTACACAAATTCTAAAATCTGACCTCCAATTAGTTCATACACATATTCAACAATTTCCATTCATAACTACACCCAAATCACAACCAAATAAATGCCAATTACTCCTAACCATTGTCCCATGCCTCTTAGTCATTCCATAAACATATTAACACTTAAATCCTCCGATCCATTCAACAAATACCAACATTGAACATCAACTCATCATCATACTCATCATACATCACATATATACACATTCAAATTTCAACCAAAAGTTTCTTTCTCTTTTACTCTCACGCACCAAAGAGAAAGATAAAGAAACTCTTTTAACTATTATTCATCAATTTTTTGGATATTTTTTTCTTAGACCCTGCTTTTCATTTCTATTCATACCCTGGGTCGAGCTGTCTGAGCCGGGATGTTCAGTAGCAAAGCGACCGACCTCTTTAGGTCAAGCAGACCGACTTCTTCGTAAAGAACTCGGCCAAATCGACAGGAAAGCCCAAAGAAGGGCCCAACTCAAGGAATACGACCCCGATCTAAAGGCAGCCCAAGCCTATAGAGATAAGGGCGGTTCCATGGAAGATAAGCTGACCTCGACAAAAGATAAGATAAGATAAGATAACTAACTTATCTTATCCGAAGAAGATCACATCTCACCATTATAAATACACTGTAGCACCCAGGTATAGCTTATACTCTGATTCTACTCAATACCTGCTTAATACCCTTGCTAACTTAAGCATCGGAGTCCTTTGCAGGTACCCCCACCCTTCGGTGACAAAGGATCAGCATCATTTTAGTTCCACAAGTCGGACACACCAGCTCTGGCCGCTATACACCTGCCGGACACGTCGGCTTTGACCTACACAGAAGATCTCGACCGAGATCGACCTATAGTTTCAGGTAACCATTGGAACATTGGTGCCGTTGCCGGGGAACCTGGAAGTCATCCCATCACCATGGCGGACGACCATGACAACGACCATGACTCAGATCTAGAGGATAGAACGCCGCACAAAAATGCGGACACTACACCAAAGGATACTCCTCAACTTAACAACAAAAAGGATTCTCCAAACGCGGAAGCTATAGAGGCGCTTCAAGATCGATTAAAGCAACTCGAGAAAGAAGCCCAACATCAACGCGAAAAAGAAGAGGATCTACATCGGGAGATAAGGCGACACCGGGAATTAGAAGATAAGCTTCTAAAACTCGAGGCTGATCTCAAAACTAAAGCTACTCGATCCACTCCAGAGGATAGCTCTCGCAAGGATCAAGATCCATTCACCAGGGAAATCATGAAGACCAAAATCCCAAAGGACTTCAAACTTCCGGATATGACTCTGTACAACGGCACTTCAGACCCTAACCATCACCTAAGCAATTTCAGAAGTAGAATGTACCTTACTGATGCCTCGGATGCAGTTCGTTGCAAAGCCTTTCCAACAACTCTTACTAAGACAACCATTAGATGGTTCGATAGCCTACCTCCAAAGTCCATCTCGAGCTTCAATGACCTGGCCAAAAAGTTCCTGGCCAGATTTTCCATACAAAAAGATAAGGCTAAACACGCCCCTAGCCTACTAGGAATCAAGCAAGGAGATCGGGAAAGTCTTCGTAACTACATGGAAAGATTCAACAAAATATGCATGGACATACAAAGTCTACCAACAGAAGCTGCCATTATGGGCCTCATAAATGGCCTACGAGAAGGACCTTTTAGCCAATCTATATCTAAGAAATACCCTGCATCCCTGGACGAAGTACAAGAACGGGCGCAGAAGTACATCAACATGGAGGAGAATTCACGACTTGGGGAAGCTTCGAGGTTCGGTTCCGCCTACCGAGACAAAGATAAAGAATCTAAGAAAAAAGAAGATCGCTCCGGGGAGAAAATAAAAAATATCATAACTACACCCCTCTTAGGGTATCCTTAGTAGATGTTTACAAAGAAGTCTGCCATACGGAAAAAATACCCCCAGCTCGGCCACTCAAAGGCAAAAAAGGAGAAGGAAATCAGAACGAATACTGTGAGTATCATCGAGTCTGAGGACATTCTACCAACAAATGCTTTGACTTGAAAAATGACATTGAAAAATTAGTAAGAGAAGGAAAACTAGATCGGTTTTTGGCCAACCGAGATGAAGAGCCAAGAAAAAGAAGAAGGGATGAAGATGTCGGACGGTCTGAGCGATCACCTCGCACATCGGAAAGACACGTCCACATGATACACGGCAGATTTGCGGGAGGAGGAATCTCCAAATCATCCCGCAAGTGACATGTCAAAGAAGTATATCATGTCGAAGGAAAGAAGGAGGCGCCAGACATCCCATCAATTACGTTTACCAAAGAAGACGCATCCGGAATCATCCCAGGGCACGACGACCCCATGGTCATCACTATCATACTGGCAAACGCCAACCTCCACCGTACATTAATTGACCAAGGAAGCTCCACCGACATCTTATTCAAAACTGCGTTCGACAAGCTCGGCTTAGAAGAAAAAGAGCTAAGAGCATACCCGAACAACCTGTTCGGATTTGGGGATACCCCAGTACAACCACTGGGATACGTATCGCTACATACAACCTTCGGAAAGGGGAACCAATCTAGAACACTCAAGATAGACTACATCATAGTCAACGTAAGCTCAGCCTACATTGCCTTTATAGGTCGGACAACGTTAAACCAACTCGGTGCAATAGTTTCAACTCCACACCTATGTATAAAATTCCCAACTGCAGAAGGGATAGCTACAATAAAAGCAGATCAAAGGATGACGCGTCGCTGTTATAACAAAAGTCTAAACCTTAGAGGCGAATGAGAAGAATTCCACACAATCGAACTTAGTGGAGTTCAGAGGCGAGAAGAACTCCGTCCACAGCCCGAAGGAGAAGTAGAGAAAGTTCAGATCGGAGACACCTCGGATAAGACAACTAATATTGGCACAATCCTAAAAGGAGACGCAAAGGAATCACTCATACAGTTCCTACGAGATAATGTTGATCTCTTCGCATGGAAAGCCGCCGACATGCCAGGCATAGATCCCGAACTAATGAGCCACAAGTTGGTAGTCTATCCGGGATCCCGGCCGGTACAACAAAGACGAAGAAAACTCGGGCAAGAACGGTCTCAGGCTGTGGAAGAACGGGTGCAAGCACTGCTAGATGCAAGATTCATAAGAGAAGTTAAGTACCCACTATGGCTAGCAAATGTCGTCTTGGTAAGAAAGTCAAATGGGAAGTGGCGAATGTGCACCGACTACACCGACCTCAACAAAGCCTGCCCAAAAGATCCTTATCCACTCCCAAGCATTGACGCTCTAGTAGATGCCTCATCTAGATATAAGTATCTCTCATTTATAGATGCATACTCGGGGTACAACCAGATCCCAATGTATCCATCGGATCAAGAAAAAACCTTGTTTCTAACACCCAAAGCAAACTATTGCTACATCGTAATGCCTTTCGGCCTTAAGAATGCGGGAGCTACTTATCAAAGGCTAATGAATAAGGTCTTTTCAGACCACATCAGAAAAATCATGGAGGTCTACGTAGATGACATGTTGATAAAGACACAAAAGTGAAGAGACATTACTGACCGACTTGATTCAAGTGTTCGACACCATACAGAAGCATGGTATGCGACTTAACCCGGCTAAATGCACCTTCGCAGTGGAAGCAGGTAAGTTCTTGGGCTTTATGCTCACACAAAGAGGAATCGAGGCAAATCCAGATAAATGCCAGGCTATACTCAACATGAAGAGCCCAACCTGCGTCAAAGAGGTACAACAACTCAATGGGAGATTGGCGGCCTTGTCCAGATTCCTAGCAGGGTCAGCGATAAGGTCCCTCCCTTTCTATGCTACTTTAAGGAAGGGAAAGAACTTCGAGTGGACAATAGAATGTGAGCAAGCCTTCCGAGACTTCAAAGAATTCTTGGGACGGCCATCTATCCTATCTCGACCACGAGAAGGAGAACCACTCATATTGTACCTCGCAGTAGGAAGTCGGGCAATAGCCTCAGCACTAATTAGAGAAGACGAGGGTAGGCAACAACCCGTCTACTTCATTAGTAAAGCACTGCAGGGGTCAGAGCTGAACTACCAGAAAATAGAGAAGTTTGCCTACGCTCTCATACTAACATCCCGACGACTTCGCTCGTACTTCCAAGCTCATACCATTAAGGTTCGGACCAACCAGCCCATAAAGGGGATATTGCAGAAAACAGATCTAGCAAGAAGAATCCTATAATGGGCAATCGAATTGTCCGAGTTCGACCTCCAATACGAGGCGCGGACAGCCATTAAGTCACAATACTTAGCTGACTTCATTGCAGAATTCACAGATACCCCAGAGAACCCTATAGAGTGAAATATATACGTGGACGGTTCCTCGAATAAAACCGGAAGCGGTGCAGGTGTGATAATCGAAAGCAACCAAGGAACCCAACTTGAGTTTTCCCTCAAATTCGGATTCCCGGCCTCGAACAACCAAGCAGAATATGAAGCGTTATTAGCTGGCTAGGGAGGTTGGAGCTCAGAAATTCAACATCTACAGCGATTCACAAGTCGTTACCTCACAAATAACAGGGAGCTACCAAGCCAAAGACCCTACCATGAAAAAATATTTGGATAAAACCAAGGAACAGCTCGGACAACTCGGGGAATATAGGATCTACCACATACCCCGCGAGCAAAACGCCCGAGATGATGCACTCTCAAAACTAGCCAGCACCAAACCAGGGGGCAACAATAGAAGCCTCATCCAGAAAATACTGCAGAACCCGTCAATATCGGAAGAAGAAAAAGTCCTAGCCATAACAGGTCGGAATCAAGGATGGATGACCCCCATAATTAACTACCTCAAAACAGAAGCGCTCCCTACAGATGAAAAGGAGGCAAAGAGGTTAAAAAGGGAGGCACAGTACTACACTATCATAAACAACACCTTATACAAAAGAGGGATCTCAGTACCATTGTTAAAATGCGTACCGACCTCCAATACAAAGGGAGTCTTGGAGGAAGTACACAGCGGCATTTGTGGCAATCATCTCGGAGGGCAAGCTCTCACCAAAAAGGTACTCTGGACGGGATTCTATTGGCCAACTCTACGAAAGAAAGCTACAGAATTTGTAAAGACATGTCCACCATTTCAGAAGCATCCCAACTTTCACATCGCCCCGCCGGAAAAGCTCATCAGCGTGACCTCACCCTGGCCATTTGCAAAGTGGGGACTCGATCTTCTCGGACTCTTTCCCCAGGGATCGGGACAAGTCAAATTCCTCATAGTAGGGGTAGACTATTTCACAAAATAGATCAAGGCAGAACCTCTAGCCAACGCCACTGCTCAAAGAAGCCAGAAATTCCTATATAGGAACATCATTACAAGGTTCGGGGTCCCATACTCCATCACCACAGATAATGGCACCCAATTCACAGATGCAGACTTCAGAAAATTAGTGGCTGACTTGAATATAAAACACTAGTTCACCTCCGTCGAACATCCCCAAGCCAATGGACAAGCCGAAGCGGCCAATAAAGTCATATTGGCCGGGATGAAACGGAGACTGCATAAAGCAAAGGGAGCTTGGGCCGAGGAACTTCCACAAGTCCTATGGGCGTATCGAACAACCCCTCATTCTACTACGAACGAATCCCCATTTCGATTAGAATACGGAGTGGAGGCAATGATTCCAATAGAAGTCGAGGAAGGGTCTCCCCGAGTAGTCCACTACAATGAACAAACCAACTCTCAACTTCAAAGAGAAGAGCTCGACCTACTTCCGAAAATCCAAGAAAAAGCTCAGATCAGAGAAGAAGCACTAAAGCGGCGAATAGCTTCTGTTCATACCCTGGGTCGAGCTGTCCGACCCGGGATATTCTACAGGCAAAGCGACCGACCTCTTCAGGTCAGGACAACCCGATCTCTTCTCAAAGAGCTCGGCCAAGTCACAGGAAAGCCCAAACAAAGGGCCCAAATAGAGGAACACGCCCCAAATCCTAAGGCGGCCCAAGCCTACAGAGAGAAGGGCGGTTCCCTTAAAGATAAGATGACCTCACTTAAAGATAAGATAAGATAAGATAACTAACTTATCTTATCCACAAAAGGCCACATCTCACCATTATAAATACATTGGAGCACCCAGGTATAACTCATACTCTGATTCTACTCAATACCTGCTTAATACCCTTGCTAACTTAAGCATCGGAGTCCCTTGCAGGTACCCCCCACCCTCCGGGGACGAAGGATCAGTACCACCACCAAGTCCAACAAGTCGGACACACCAGCTCCAGCCGCCGTACACCTGCCGGACACGTCTGCTCCGACCAACACAGAAGATCTCATCCGAAATCGACCTACAGTTTCAGGTAACCCTCGGAACATTGGCGCCGTTGCCGGGGAACCTGGAAGTCATCCCATTAACATGGCGGATGACCATGACAACGACCACGATTCAGGTTTGGAAGACAGAACGCCGCATAAAAACGTGGATACGATACTCAAGGATACTCCAGAAACCAACGGAGACAAAAATTCATCAAATCCAGGAGTAATAGAAGCACTTCAAAATCGATTGGAGCAACTTGAGAAAGAAGCCCAACATCGACGTGAAAAAGAAGAAGATCTACGCCGGGAGATAAGGCGGCGCCGAGAATTAGAAGATAAGCTTATAAAACTCAAAGCTGATCTCAAAACTAAAGCTACTCGACCATCCACAGAGGATAGCTCTCAGAAAGATCAAGATCCATTCACCAGAGAAATTATGAAAACCAAAATTCCAAAAGATTTCAAGCTTTCGGATATGACTCTATATGACGGCACCTCGGATCCCAACCATCATCTCAGCAACTTCAGAAGTAGAATGTACCTCACTGATGCCTCAGATGCAATTCGCTGCAAAGCCTTTCCAACAACTCTAACCAAGACAGCCATCCAATGGTTCGACAACCTACCTCCAAAATCCATCTCGAGTTTCGACGACCTGGCCAAGAAGTTCCTGGCCCGATTCTCCATACAAAAGGATAAAGCCAAACACGCACCTAGCGTACTAGGGATCAAGCAAGGAGATCGGGAGAGCCTTCGCAACTACATGGAAAGATTCAACAAAACATGCATGGACATACAAAATCTTCCAACAGAAGCTGCCATTATGGGCCTCATAAATGGCCTACAAGAAGGACCATTTAGCCAATCTATATCAAAGAGATACCCGACATCCTTAGACGAAGTACAAGAACGGGCACAAAAATACATCAACATGGAGGAAAACTCTCGACTTAGCGAAACCTTAAGGTTTGGTTCTGCCTACCGAGATAAAGAATCCAAGAAAAAGGAAGATCGCTCCAGAGAGAAAATCAAAAAATATCACAACTATACTCCTCTTAGGGTCTCCTTGGTAGATGTTTACAAGGAAGTCTGCCATACAGAGAAAATCCCTCCAGCTCGGCCACTTAAAGGTAAAAGAGGAGGAGGAAATCGGAATGAATACTGTGAATATCACCGACTTCGAGGGCATTCCACCAATGAATGCTTCGATTTGAAAAACATCATAGAAAAACTAGTAAGAGAAGGAAAACTAGATCGGTTTTTGGCTAATCGGGATGACGAACCAAGAAAAAGAAGAAGGGATGAGGATGTTGGACGATCTGAACAATCACCTCGCACACTGGAAAGACACGTTCACGTAATATACGGCGGATTTGCTGGAGGAGGAATCTCCAAATCATCTCACAAGCGACACCTCAAAGAGGTATACCACATCGAAGGAAAAAAGGAAGCCCCAGACATCCCAGCAATCACGTTTACTAAGGAAGACGCATCCGGAATCATCTCGGGACATGACGACCCCATAGTCATTACAATCATACTAGCAAACGCCAACCTTCACCGTACACTAATTGACCAAGGAAGCTCTGCCGACATCTTATTCAAAACTGCCTTCGACAAACTCGGTCTAGAAGAAAAAGAGCTAAGAGCGTACCCGAACAGCCTGTTCGGACTAGGAGATGCCCCAGTTCAACCACTGGGATACGTACCGCTGCATACAACCTTCGGAAAGGGGAACCAATCCAGAACACTCAAGATAGACTACATCGTGGTCGACGTAAGCTCAGCCTACAATGCCTTAATAGGTCGGACAACGTTAAATCAACTCGGTGCAATAGTTTCAACTCCACATCTATGTATGAAATTCCCAACTGCGGAAGGGATAGCTACAATAAAGGCAGATCAAAAGATGGCACGTCGCTGTTACAACGAAAGCCTAAACCTCCGAGGTGAAGGAGGAGAGTTCCACACAATCGAGCTGGTGGAGTTCAGAGGAGAGAAGAACTCCGACCATAACCCGAAGGAGAAATAGAAAGAATCTAGATCGGAGACACCTCGGATAAAACAACTAATATTGGCAGGATCCTAAAAGGAGACATAAAGGAATCACTAATACGGTTCCTGCGAGATAATGTTGATCTCTTCGCATGGAAAGCCGCCGACATGCCAGGTATTGATCCCGAACTAATGAGCCACAAATTGGCAGTCTATCCGGGATCCCGGCCGGTACAACAAAGACGAAGAAAACTTGGACCAGAACGAGCTCAGGCTGTAGAAGAACAAGTACAAGCACTACTTGAGGCCGGGTTCATAAGGGAAGTCAAATATCCACTATGGCTAGCAAACGTCGTTTTGGTGAAAAAGTCAAAACGAGAAGTGGCGAATGTGCACCGACTACACCGACCTCAACAAAGCCTGCCCAAAAGACCCCTACCCACTCCCAAGCATTGACGCTCTAGTGGACGCTTCATCAGGATATAAGTATCTCTCATTCATGGACGCATATTCAGGGTACAATCAAATCCCCATGTATCCACCAGATCAAGAAAAAACCTCGTTCCTAACACCGAAAGCAAACTACTGTTACATAGTGATGCCTTTTGGTCTCAAGAACGCAGGAGCTACTTATCAAAGGCTAATGAATAAAGTTTTCTCAGATCACATCGGAAAAATCATGGAAGTATATGTAGACGATATGTTGATAAAGACACAAAGCGAAGATACATTGTTATCCAACCTGACTCAAGTATTTTACACCATCAGGAAACACAACATGCGGCTCAATCCCACAAAATGCACCTTCGCAGTAGAAGCCGGCAAATTCTTGGGCTTCATGCTCACACAAAGGGGGATTGAAGCAAATCCAGACAAGTGTCGAGCCATACTCAACATGAAGAGCCCAACCTGCATCAAAGAAGTACAACAACTCAACGGAAGGTTGGCCGCTCTATCCCGATTCTTAGCAGGAGCTGCGATAAGATCTCTTCCCTTCTATGCTACTTTGAGAAAGGGAAAACAGTTTGAATGGACGACAGAATGCGAGCAAGCCTTCCTAGACTTCAAGGAGTTCTTAGGACAGCCACCTATCCTATCTCGGCCACGAGAAGGAGAACCGCTCATATTATACCTCGCAGTAGGGAGCCGGGCAATAGCCTCAGCACTAGTCAGAGAAGACGAACTTGGGCAAAAACCCGTCTACTTCGTTAGCAAAGCACTACAGGGATCCGAGCTGAACTACCAGAAAATAGAAAAGTTTGCCTACGCCCTGATCCTCACATCCCGGCGGCTTCGCCCAAATTTCCAAGCGCATACCATTAAAGTTCGAACCAACCAACCCATAAAAGGGATATTACAGAAAATAGATCTAGCAGGAAGAATCCTACAATGGGCAATCGAGTTATCCGAATTTGACCTCCAATACGAGGCGCGTACAGCAATCAAATCGCAGCACCTGGCCGACTTCATCGCAGAATTTACAGACATCCCGAAAATCCCATAGAATGGAACATATACGTAGATGGATCCTCCAATAAAACAGGAAGCGGTGCGGTGTGATACTTGAAAGCAACCAAGGAACTCAACTTGAGCTCTCCCTTAAATTCGGATTCCCGGCCTCAAATAACCAGGCAGAATACGAAGCACTATTAGCTGGTCTGAAGTTGGCTAGGGAGGTTGGAGCTCGGAAACTCAACATTTACAGCGACTCACAAGTCATCACCTCACAAATAACAGGAAGCTACCAAGCCGAAGATCCGACCATGAAAAAATATTTGGATAAAACCAAAGAACAGCTCGGACAACTCGGGGAATATAGGATCCACCACATACCTCGTGAGCAAAATGCCCGAGCTGACGTCCTTTCAAAATTAGCCAGCACCAAACCAGGGGGCAACAACAGAAGCCTCATCCAGGAGGTATTACAGAACCCGTCAATAGCAGAAGAAGAAAGAATCCTAGCCATAATAGGTCGGGATCAAGGATGGATGACCCCCATAATAAACTACCTCAAAACAGAAGAACTCCCTACAAATGAAAATGAGGCAAAGAGGCTGAAAAGGGAGGCACAGTACTACATTATCATAAACAACACGCTGTACAAAAAAGGGATATCAACACCTTTACTAAAATGCGTACCAACTTCCAACACAAAGGAAGTCTTGGAGGAAGTACACAGCGGCATTTGTGGTAATCATCTCGGAGCGCAAGCTCTCACCAAAAAGATACTCCGGGCGGGATTCTATTGGCCAACTCTACAAAAGGAGGCTACAGAATTTGTAAGGACATGTCCACCATGCCAAAAGCATGCCAACTTTCACATTGCCCCACCAGAAAAGCTCATCAGCGTGACCTCACCCTGGCCATTTGCGAAATGGGGACTCGACCTTCTTGGACCCTTCCCACAGGGATCGGGACAAGTAAAATTCCTCATAGTAGGAGTAGACTATTTCATAAAATGGATCGAGGCGAAACCCCTAGCCAACGCCACCGCTAAAAAAAGTCGAAAATTCCTATATAGGAACATTATTACGAGGTTCGGGATACCATACCCCATCACCACAGACAACGGTACCCAATTTACAGAGGCAGGCTTCAGAAAACTGGTGGCCGACTTGAACATAAAACACCAGTTCACCTCCGTCGAACATCCCCAAGCCAATGGACAAGCCGAAGCGGCCAACAAAGTCATATTGGCCGGGTTAAAGCGGAGGCTACAAGAAGCAAAGGGAGCTTCGGCCGAGGAACTTCCACAGGTCCTATGGGCGTATCGAACAACCCCTCATTCCACTACAAACGAATCACCATTCCGACTAGCATACGGAGCGGAGGCTATGATTCCAATAGAAATCGAAGAAGGATCTCCCCGAGTAGTCCACTACAATGAACGAGCAAACTCCCAACTTCAGAGAGAAGAGCTCGACTTGTTACCCGAAATCCAAGAAAGAGCTCGGATCAGGGAAGAAGCCCTAAAGCGACGAATGGCTTCCAGATATAATCAAAAGGTAGTGCCGAGAAGTTTTGCAGAGAATGATCTCATCCTAATCAGAAATGACATTGGAACAACTCGACCCGGAGAAGAAAAGCTGGCAGCAAACTGGAAAGGACCCTACCGAGTCATTGAAGTACTTGGGAAGGGCTACTACAGACTGTCCGAGCTTAGTGGATGAGAGCTTCCCCGATCATGGCATGCCTGCAACCTAAGAAGGTACTACAGTTAGAAAAGGTAAAGGATCTCACTAAATGGATGCGCTTTTTTTCCTGAAAAGGTTTTTTAATGAGGCACCATATCGAGACATAGATCGTACCCGACTTAAAGGGACAAGGAAATTCCCACATGTATATATTTGCATTTTTTCTTTGAATAAAGTTTATTTAGATATTCTACAAGATTCCAAGATGCATTAATCTGAAGTATTCATCGTCCGATTATAAAGCAACAGGTCGGCAGAAAGTGAAAAACAAAATCACTGCGCGACCACGATAAAGACAATCGTCTAATAAAGGTGAAAACGCGATTCACCCAAAAGACGATCTAAAGACGCCAACCATTTTCTACAAATCGGCAAAGATGAACACAGAATAATGTAAGAAGTTATCGAAAGCAATCCAAAAAAAAGAACCTCATGAGGTCTTACGGATAGCTAATATAATAACTTAAAAGACTGGCCGACGTTCAGAAATTGGACCAAGTCAACCCAAGTTATAAGTAAACCCTGGAAAGAGGTCTGGCCAACCCTATTAAAGAGGATTACTTTAACTTAGAAGGGCCTGACATAATAAAGTCTGTCCAAAACGAAAAGTTATGCAAGTAGTCCCTGGAAGAGACCTGACAAAGGTCCAAAAAAGAGGATTACAGAAATAACTTAAAGGAGACCGATATAACCAAGTCGGACTCCTACCATTAAAAAAGTTATCAAAGTAATCCCTGAAACAGATCTGACAAAGATCCAAAAAAGAGGATTACAGAAATAACTTAAAGGAGACCGACATAACCAAGCTGGACTCCTACCATTAAAAAAGTTATACAAGTAGTCCTTGAAAGAGATCTGACAAAGATCCAAAAAAGATGACTACGAAAAATAACTTAAAGGAGACCGACATAACCAAGCCGGACTCCTACCATTAAAAAAGTTATACAAGTAGTCCCTGAAAGAGATCTGACAAAGATCCAAAAAAGAGGACTACGAAAAATAACTTAAAGGGGACCGACATAACCAAGCCGGACTCCTACCATTAAAAAAGTTATACAAGTAGTCCCTGAAAGAGATCTGACAAAGATCCAAAAAAGAGGACTACGAAAATAACTTAAAGGAGACCGACATAACCAAGTCGGACTCCTACCACTAAAAAGTTATCAACATAATCCCTGAAAAAGACCGAGTAAAGGCCCAGAAAAGGGGATCACAAAATAACTTTTGAGGGGGACCAACATAAAGAAATCGGTCATAAGGCGCTAAAAATACAAAAAGAGCGAGGAAACCAAGAAACAAGTCGGACCCCCCACAGGAACAGCCTCAAAAGGATCCAAGCTACAAACCATAAAGCACGCAAACAACCTAAAGAGGCCAGAACAGCAAAATTTCAACAGATATCATGCATAATACGATAAAAGCTTTAAGAGGTCACCACAAAACCAACCTCAGAAGCTACTTTGATAAAAAAGAGTTGCAAGACAGACAACTAGAAACAAAACAAAGTTCAAAAGCCCACAAACCGGGCTATTTACACAAAATATCCAGAGAAAGATCAGCTAAAGATCGGGAGCTTTCCCGGCAGCATCAGTATGAGGAGAAGGAGGACGAGTCTGAAGGGGCACGGCATCTACGGTTCCATCATCCCGGTTCAGAATCTGGCAATCCGGATCAGATGTAACGGGAGGAACAGAGGAGGTCGACACCTTAAGAGAAGGCACTGGGGGAGGATCAGTCTCTTCATCATCCTGGTCATCAGGGACAATCTTACCATCTCTCACGACATTATCCAGGCTGATGAGAGTCAAGTCGGCATCAGGAGCAACAACCCGGAACTGTTCCATCAGGTTCTCGGAGGCAGCGGTTACGCTACCCACAAGGTGACCCTGAAGCTCACTATAATTAACCCGAGCTGTTTCCAACTCCTCCCGAAGATGCATCAATTCCCTATAAGCCGAGACATAGCTATCCTTATGTTTCAAAGCCATGTCTTCGGCCAGCTTCAGAGAAGCGGCAAGGGCAATAGAGCTGGCCTTCTCACCCTCCAGTTCCTTCTCCACCTTGGCCAACTTCACCTCCAACTCCTCCTTCAGACCCTTGATTCGATCAAACTCTGACTTGGCCTCCTCCATAAAAGATTTGGTAGCATGAACCGGAATCCCCTGAATTGTTCGAAAAATAGCCGCACCCATGTGGGCCATCTTCACACTATTTTGGGTAATAAAATACAAATACTTTAAAAGAGACACGTCGTCCATGGAAAGCCCACCATAGGGGGCAATTTGCTGGTCAACAAATTCAATGGCATCAAAGTCCGGAGCATTCAGGTTGAAGGGCTCGGATGTTTTTTGCTTCTTAGTAGGAGGGGGACCAGGAGCTGCGGCAGAAGATTGTAGAGGATCGACCAGACGAACCCGAGGAATAGGAATTACTTTCCTCGGCCCAGGAGAACTCGGAATAGGAGGTTTAACTGGAGCCTGGGAAGACCCCTCGCCGACCACTTTGGCCGAAATGTTTAAAGCAGCAGTTGCCTTCTTCGCCTTCTTGAAGGCCTTCATGGAGTCATTGTTCTTAGACATCTCTGCAAACACAAAACAACCATGACAAAGAGTTACAAAAGAGGAACAAAAAAGGAAATAAATATAGAGGCAAGTCGGGCCAATAGACAAACAAATACCCAAAGCAGGCCGAACCAAGGACGGATCATTCAGAAATCTCTTCGTATCCAGATGGGGAGGCTTCCCCCACAAATCTTCAAGAACAACTACAAAAGCCCGCTCAACCTCACTAAGCATTTCCCATGTGTAACGTAGCACTCTTACATTCTTTTGCCACTCTAGAGGAAAAGCAGGCTCGTCATTTTCATCAAGAAAAAAGGGGCGGGCCCTCTCAATAGCTCAAACTTTAAAAAAGTAGTTCTTGAAGTCCTTAAAGGACTCATCATACATTGCAAACACTTTATGGCCCTGGGCGGACCGGAAAGAAACCCAAGAAGCTTTCTTTTTTGAAGAACCGCTAGGCTTGGCAGAAACAAACAAGTAAAGAAAAAGAGTCTGGGAAGGTGTTACATCTAGTTCACTACAGAGAAGTTGGAAAATTTTAATAAAACCCCAGGAATTAGGGTGAAGCTGGGATGGAGCAATATTACACGACCACAACAGATCAGTCTCAAAAGCAGTAAAAGGAAAAGAAACGTTCAACTGGCTAAAAAAGTATTCATAAGCATAAAAAAAGGGGCGTTCTCCCTCAAAAGAAGTCGGAAAGCACACTCTCTCGTCAGAATCAGGGGCAACAAGCTCGTAATCCTCCTCACGGGCAATGTTACCACAAATCCTATGGCGCTTCCTCAGCTCTGTGCAAAATTCGGCATCCACAACAGAAACACACAACAAAACAAGGGAGTCCAGCCAATCAGACATTCCCTCGGGAACTCTAGAAGACATCTCTACAATATTATTGCGAGAAGACATGAGGCCAACTAATCCTACAAAGTAGGAAAAGAAGATAAGGGTTACTACAAACATCTCGGACAAAGGGAGAAAACAACTCGGTCAGTAGATGAAACAGCGAAAAGGAAAACCCCAGGACTCAAACCAAAAGTCCTGGGGCATCCTTTGGAGGCAGTAACAAAGCAAGGTTTCCATAAATACTCTACAGCTTACATCCTAGCATTTCTCAAAAAGGATTCAAAACAACAAACGCTTTTCACCAAAGAAAAACACAGCAAATCATTACAAGCCTGCCAAGCAATCCCAAACATCAAACACGCCAAGCAGAGACCATTAAAGATGCAACCTTTTTTCAAAGATCAGGCAAAAAGCAAACCTCCAAAAACAAGGAACAGATGCAGATTCTCTGTCAGAAGCAACAAAACCCTAGAAAAGCCTCGACGAAAATGCCAAAAAGAGAATGAAAGAAAGCAAAACATGTTTACAGTGAAGGAAACAAAAGCAAAGATCACAAAAAGGTTCAAAGCTTTCAAACATGCGAAAACAAAACTTCACCAAAAAACTAAAGACAAAGCTACGAAAGAAACTGAAGATGGAAATCTGGGAACACCTTCTCACAAAGAACGCGAACAAAGAGCAATGTCGTAGGGAGAAACGTAAAACTCCAGGCGAAAACAGAAGCTCCAGAAATGCCAAACGACGACGCGAACACAGAGAAAAGGAGAGGCGCAAAACAAGAAAATAGAAGAGCGGAGAGAACAAAGAAGAGAAACCGTTTCTGGGCTTTCAAAAATCAAAATAAAGAGCCAAAAGGAAACGAGGCAATTAATGCTAAAATTAAGGAAAGCATTAAACCCTTGCACGTTCCCAAAACGCCGATATAAAAGTGCGCGCCTTTAGAGGAAACGTTCTACATTCAAAAGCTGCTGCAAAGGAATCGACAAAATGCTTGAGTTCGGCTTCACCGAAGAAGGACCGAAGTCAAGGACTCGGCCTCAAAAAGAGAAGACCGAGCTCAAGCAGGGGCACTGTTCATACCCTGGGTCGAGCTGTTTGACCCGGGATGTTCTACAGGCAAAGCGACCGACCTCTTCAGGTCAGGACAACGGACCTCTTCTCAAAGAGCTCAGCCAAGTCACAGGAAAGCCCAAACAAAGGGCCCAAATAGAGGAACACGCCCCAAATCCTAAGGCGGCCCAAGCCTACAGAGAGAAGGGCGGTTCCCTTAAAGATAAGATGACCTCACTTAAAGATAAGATAAGATAAGATAACTAACTTATCTTATCCACAGAAGGCCACATCTCACCATTATAAATATACTGGAGCACCCAGGTATAACTCATACTCTGATTCTACTCAATACCTGCTTAATACCCTTGCTAACTTAAGCATCAGAGTCCCTTGCAGGTACCCCCCACCCTCCGGGGACGAAGGATCAGTACCACCACCAAGTCCAACAAGTCGGACACACCAGCTCCGGCCGCCGTACACCTGCCGGACACGTCTGCTCCGACCAACACAGAAGATCTCATCCGAGATCGACCTACAGTTTCAGGTAACCCTCGGAACAGCTTCCAAGTATAATCAAAAGGTAGTGTCAAGAGGTTTCGCTGAGAACGATCTCATCTTAATCCAAAATGATATTGGAATAACTCGACCCAGAGAAGGAAAGTTGGCAGCCAACTGAAAAGGACCCTACCGAGTCAAAGAAGTACTTGGGAAGGGCTACTACAGACTGTCCGAACTTGAGGGACGAGAACTCCCTAGATCATGGCACGCCTGTAACCTAAGAAGGTACTATAGCTAGGAAAAGTAAAAGATCTCATCACAAGATGCACTCTTTTTCCTGAAAAGGTTTTTTAATGAGGCATCAAGACTGAGATTTAATCCGACTTAAGGGAACGAAAAACTCCCGCATATATATATTTGCACTTTCTTTGAATAAAATACATTTCAGATATTCTACAAATTTCCAAGACGCATTAATCTGAAGCATTCATCGTCCGATTATAAAGCAACAGATCGACAGAAAGTGAAGAACAGATTCACTGTACGATCTCGATAGGAATGATCGTCCGACAAAGGTGAAAACGCGATTCACCTAAAGGACGATCAAACCAGGACAGAAACCGCCATCTACAAATCGGCAAAAATGAACACAGAATAATGCAAGAAGTTATCGAAAGTGATCCCAAAAAAGAACCTGACAAGGTCTTATGGATTGCTATATAATAACTTAAAAAGACTGGCCGACTACTAAAAATTCGGACCAAGTCAACCCAAGTTATCAGCAAATCCCTGGAAAAAGGTCTGGTCAACCCTATTAAAGAGGAATTGCTATAACTTAGAAGAGATCGACCTAACAAAGTCGGTCTCCTACAAGACAAGTTATAAAAGTAATCCCTGAAAGAGACCTAACAAAGGTCCAAGAAAGAGGATTACAAAAATAACTTAGAAGAGATCGACCTAACGAAGTCGGTCTCCTACAATACAAGTTATAAAAGTATTCCCTGAAAGAGACCTAACAAAGGTCCAAGAAAGAGGATTACAAAAATAACTTAGAATAGATCGACCTAACGAAGTCGGTCTCCTACAATACAAGTTATAAAAGTAATCCCTGAAAGAGACCTAACAAAGGTCCAAGAAAGAGGATTATGAAAATAACTTAGAAGGGGACCAACGCAAAGATATCGGTTATGGGGCGCTAAAAATACAAGCAAAAGCGAGAAAACCGAGAAAACAAGTCGGACCCATACAGTCACGGCCTCAAAGGATCCAAGATACAAATAATAAGTACAAAAGCAATCCAAAAAGGTCAAGCAGCAAGATTCCAACACTCTCAGAAACCAGAAGAGATACCATGTTAGAGCGCAATAGAAGCATAGTATAATAAAGCTTCAAGAGGCTACCAAATTCTACCTCAGAAAGCTACTTTTGTTTTTCAAAGTAAAAAGTTGCCAGGCAGGCAACTAAAAAGCGTCAGCAGTTAAACAAAACAATAAAACAGTTCAAAAGCCCACAAACCGGGCTATTTACACAAATACTTAAAAAAAAAGATCAGCAAAGATCGGGAGCCTTCCCGGCAGCATCAGTACGGGGAGAAGGAAGGCGAGTTTGAATAGGCACATCATCTACAGTTCCATCATCTCGGTTTAGAATCTGGATCAGACATAACTAGAGGAACCGAGGAGGTCGACACCTTGATAGAAGGCACTAGGGGAGGTTCAACATCATCATCGGGATCATCTGGGACAATCTTGCCATCCTTTACTACGTTATCAAGACTAACGAGAGTCAAATCAGCATCAGGAGCAACAATCCGGAACTGCTCCATCAGGTTCTCAGAGGCGGCAGTCACGTTGCCTACAAGGTGACCTTGAAGCTCGGCATAATCAACCCGAGCAGTTTCCAAATCATCCCGGAGATGCACCAACTCCCTATAAGCTGAGACATAGCTATCCTTGTGCTTCAGTGCCATGTCCTCATCCAACTTCAAAGAAGCAGCCAAGGCAATAGAGCTGGCCTTCTCACCCTCCAGTTCCTTCTCTACCTTCGCCAACTTTACCTCCAACTCCTCCTTCAGACCCTTGATCCGATCAAATTCTGATTTGGCCTCCTCCATGAAGGATTTTGTGGCATGAATCGGGATCCCCTGAACAGTTCGGAAAATAGCCGCACCCATATGTGCCATTTTTACACTACTTCTGGTGATAAACTCCAGATGCTGAAGAAGAGACACATCATCCATGGAGAGCCCACCATAGGGGGCAATTTGCTGGTCAACAAACTCGACAGCATCAAAATCCGGGGCATCCAGGTTAAAGGGCTCGGACGTTTTTTGCTTTTATAAGGGAGGAGCACCAGAAGCAGTGGCAGAAGTCTGTGGAGGATCGACCAGACGAACCCGAGGAATAAGAATTGCTTTCCTCGGCCCGGGAGAACTCGGCACAGGAGGATGTACTGGAACCTGAGAAGATCCCTCTCCAGCCACCTTAGCCGAGATGTTTTGAGCAGAAGTTGCCTTCTTTGCCTTTTTGAAGGCCTTCATGGAGTCCTTGTTTTTAGACATCTCTGCAAATACAGAATCAGCCATAGTAAAGGGTTACAATCACAAGAAGATGAAGCAAAACTAAGGAAACAAGTACAGAAACAAGTCAAACAAGTACCCAAAACAGTCCGAACTAAGGACGGGTCATTCAAAAACCTTTTTGTATCCAGATAGGGTGGTTCCCCTCATAAATCCTCAAGAACAACAACAAAAGCACGCTCAACCTCGTCAAGTATCTCCCATGTATACCGAGACACTCTCACATCCTTCTGCCACTCTAGAGGGAAAGAAGGCTCATCATTTTCATCAAGAAAAAAGGGGCGGGCCCCCTCGACAGCACGAACTCTAAAAGAAGTAATTCTTAAAATCCTTAAAGGACTCGTCATACATGGCAAAAATTTTATGGCCCTGGGCAGACCTGAAAGAAACCCAGGAAGCTTTCTTTTTGGAAGAACCACCAGGATTGGCAGAAATAAATAGATAAAGGAAAAGAGTCTGAGAAGGTGTTACGCCTAACTCTTGGCAAAGTAGCTGAAAGATCTTGACAAAACCCCAGGAATTCAGGTGAAGCTGGGATGGGGCAATGTTACACGACCACAACAGGTCGGTCTCGAAAGCAGTAAAAGGAAAAGTAATGTCCAACTAACTGAAGAAATATTCATAGGCATAGAAGAAGGGACGCTCTCCCTCGATGGAGGTAGGAAAACAAACCCTTTCATCAGAATCAGGAGCGACAAGCTCATAATCCCTCTCCCGGGCACTATTACCATAGATCCTATGACACTTCCTCAACTCTACGCAAAATTCAGCATCCACAACAGAGACACACATCAAGACAAGGGAGTCCAGCCAATCGGACATCCCCTCGGGAACTCTGGAAGACATCTCTACAATGTTATTGCGAGAAGACATGAGGCCAACTAATCCTACAATAAGAAAAGAATATGGGATTACTAAAAACATCTCGGACGAAGGACAAAACAACTCGATTAATACGACACAGGCGAACAAACAGAAAAGGAAAACCCCAAGACTCAAACCAAAGTTCTGGGGCATCCTTTGGAGGCAGTAACAAAACAAGGTTTTCAGGAAAAATCTACAGCTCGCATCCTAGCATCTCTCAAACAAGAAAAGAAGACTTCAAACAAACAAAGCATTTCGAAAAAGGAAAGTAGAAACACAAAAATCATCAAAGCCACTATCTTTCTACAGTCTACCAGCAAAGAGCAATGTCAACAACACCAAACAGAAAATCGTGAAAAATACAACCTTTTGCAGACTTAAGCAAAAACCCTAAAAAGTATCAAGAGGAAGTCAAGAAAATGCACTCCAAGCAAAAAGCAAACTATAGGTATCATTATCTCCCAACAAAGGTACATCAATAAAGAGCAAGAGACAGTTTTTCCATAAATAACAGCCAGAAGCAATAATAGAACATGCAAACCCCTAGAAAACCGCAAAAAAGAAACACCAGGAATACGCGAAGAAGAAAAAACACATTACAGCGACAAGAAAACATAAGATCATAAGAAAGGTTCAAACTTTTTCGACATTCAAGCAAATATCAACAATTTACCAGAGAATTAAAGACAAAGCAAAACAAAAAGAAAATGGAACCAACCTGGAAAAAAGCAGGAAGCTTCACAAAAGTTGGAGATGGAGAGACGGAATCACCGATCACTGAACGACGCCGCAACGCAAGAAAAGCAAAATGTGGGCGAAAGACAGAGAGCGAGAGAACGAAGGGAGAAGTTACGAAGAGGAGCGAAGAAGGGAAACCGTTTTCGGATCGCAAATTCAAAATAAAAGGCCACAAGGAAAAACGGGGCAATTAATACCAATTAATGAAGGTATTAAACCCTCGCACGTTCCCAAAGCGTTGATATAAAAGCACGCGCTTTTAGAGAAAAACGTCCACACTCAAAAAGCTTCTACAAAGGAATCGACAAAATGCTTGTGTTCGGATTCACTAGAGAAGGACCGAAGTCAAAGACTCGACCTCAAAAAAGAAGATCGAGCTCAAGCAGGGGCACTGTTCATACCCTGGGTCGATCTGTCCGAGCCGGGATGTTCAGTAGCAAAGCGACCGACCTCTTTAGGTCAAGCGAACCGACTTCTTCATAAAGAACTCGGCCAAATCGACAGGAAAGCCCAAAGAAGGGCCCAACTCAAGGAATACGACCCCTATCCAAAGGTAGCCCAAGCCTATAGAGATAAGGGCGGTTCCATGGAAGATAAGCTGACCTCAACAAAAGATAAGATAAGATAAGATAACTAACTTATCTTATCCGAAGAAGGTCACATCTCACCATTATAAATACACTGGAGCACCCAGGTATAACTCATACTCTGATTCTACTCAATACTTGCTTAATACCCTTGCTAACTTAAGCA
This sequence comes from Arachis hypogaea, assembly GCF_003086295.3. Lineage (NCBI taxonomy): Eukaryota > Viridiplantae > Streptophyta > Magnoliopsida > Fabales > Fabaceae > Arachis > Arachis hypogaea. The sequence goes on from NC_092038.1 coordinate 27,790,998, forward strand.
TCGGAGTCCCTTGCAGGTACCCCCTACCCTTCGGTGACAAAGGATCGGCAGCATTCTCAGTTCCACAAGTCGGACACACCAGCTCCGGCTGCTATACATCTGCCGGACACGTCGGCTCTGACCTACACAGAAGATCTCGACCGAGATCGACCTATAGTTTCAGGTAACCATCGGAACAATTTCTATATTGAGAAATCCACAAGTATTAAGAATTATATAGAATGCATTAACACAGTTATATTACTTACTTGCAAGAATATAAAGGAAATCAAGGAGGAAAGTTTGTTACATTAGTTGTTAGTTGTCAATTTTTGTACAAGAATCTGATATGTGAAGTTCAAGATTGTGTAAGTTGTAGTATTGATTTCACTGGTGTCTTAAGCTCTTATATAAGGTTTGGATATGTGTAATTGTAATACACCTTTTACATTTCTATTGCTAGTTTTTATAGTTCAGTTTATTATATAGATTTTTCTCTGCTACTCATACATTCTCTTTGCATTTCTTGGGTCTGAAGCTATTGCTTCTTTTTTCTCTTCTATTGGCTATTCTGTCATAGTATCATGAGCTCAGATTGATACAAATCTATAGCCTCACATACTCCTACTCTTACTCATACGAGTAGAAATGCAGCTTCTAACAACAACAATCACAATAATTCTTTCCCTTCTATGATTTATACCATATTACCATCTATGCTCAGTGACCATTCAATCCTATCACTTATAAGTTAGGTGAAAACAATCACAAAACATAGATGCAACAAGAACTTGCATCAATCCATAGACAAGACTTAGAAGATAATTTTTATGCAGAAAAAGTTTCATCAAAAGTCAATTCTCTTGAAGATTATGTTGCTGGTATGTACTATTTTTTCCTTTTACAAGTAGTGGAGGCAAGATGATAACAATCTTATTTCATGGATGCTTGCCTCTATGGAAACTAATTTCAAGGATAAGATGGTTTCTTGCATGCTTGCTCATCAAATTTGGACCCAAATTGAGGAATATTTTGCAAATTCCATAAAGTATAAGGTTAAGCAATTCAAGAATCAACTAAAATTAGTCAAGAAACATGGTTTGACAACATATATTATATCTATAAGATCAAGAATATAGCTGATTGCTAGTAGCTTTAGGCAGTGCTCTTTCTTTTAAAGAATATATTGAAGCATTACTCGAAGATCTCGGTGAAGATTATCAAATGATCCTTACAACAATCAATTCCAAATAAAAAAATTTCTCCTTACCTGAAGTCAAAACCATCAGAATGACTCATTTTAATATGCTGAAAAAATCCAAGAAACCACCAAGCTTGATGCCTCAAACACATTTAGCTCAGTCTTCTTTTCCTTCCATCCCTAATTCAGCAATAAATTTTGGAGGCAAATGTGAAAGAAAAGGAAAATTTAGAAGATGAGGTAGATTCTACAATGGAGAACCAATACTCCAATGTCAAGTTTGTGGGAGGATGGGACATATTGCATCGCATTATTATCATCACTTTGATCAAGAAATCCCTTCTCAATCACAATCTCAATCATTCCTTTCATTACAAAATCAATATTATTCAACATCACATGCTCCTTTTCTTTAAAATTCAACTCCATTAATTGCTTCCTCCTATAGTATTACTCTTTCATCGGAGTCCATCAACAACAACACAACTCTCCCACCCCCAACATCATTTCATCATCCCACTGCCTACATGGCTATTCCATCATTTGTTTGTTATCTTGTCTGATTTTCTGACATTAATGCTTCTCACCATGTAACACTAGATCAGTCTAATCTTCTCTCATATTCTGAATACATTAGTCCAAAATAGGTCATGATAGGTAATGAAAAAAGTATGACTATTTCTCATATTGATAACTCTTTTTTGGTTAATCTTAATTCTCAAAGATGGTTTAAACTTCAACAATTAATTCATACACCACATATTACTAAAAATTTGATATCCGTTTCCAAATTTTCTCATGACAATTCTATCATCTTTGAGTTTCATGATTGTTATTGTTTTGTTAAATACAAATTTTCTAAACAAATATTTTTACAGAGTTATCGTAAAGGAGGAATATATCGTTTTTTCGATGTTGCTATTTCAAGATTCTTGAAATCTACTGTTAATAATCATGTTGTTTTAAATTTTTATTTTAGTTCAAATAATATGTTGTAGTGCAAAAGATTGGGCTATGCAATCTTTAAGATTGTACCTTTAGTTCTTACTCAATGTAATTTGGTTAAATTTAATAAACAAAATGCTTTTGATTCTGTTATTTGTGCTCATTATGCAAAAGTCAAAATGCATAAACAACCTATTTCAGATTCTCAAATCATTTATAATCAATCTTTAGAACTTCTTTATTTGATGTTTAGGGACCCTCACCTACAGGGGCGGAGCTAGGCTAACTATTTAGGGGGGCGGTGTTATATTTTATATTACTATTTCTATTGATAAAATTAAATATATATATATATATATATATATATATATATATATATATATATATAATCTCAATCAAAGTAAGACAATAATATATAAAAATTACCACTTACAGTTTTGTATCATGAAAAAGCTATTCGACGTTCTTTTCTATTTTCAAAATCATCTATAATTGAATTTGTGTCGAAAATAGCTGCTAATTCTTTTTCTATATAGATGACCAAGTTGTCTGCAAGAAATTCATCAGCCATCTTACTTCAGAGTCTTGTCTTAACAATTTTCATTGCTGAAAAAGCTCTTTCTGTTGTTGCTGTAGACACTGGTAGAGTCAAAACAAGACGTATTAATCTATCAACCATGTGATAAGTTCTTGATTTTCCCATTTCTTGCAACTTGTTGCACAATTCATAAAGTGTACCAATGCCTTTCAAATGATTTGGTATATCATGCTGATAATGTTGCAACTGAGATTTCAAAATATTTAGCTCATTAGAAGGAAAGTCAAGGGGATAAAACTTCTCTGCTAACTTGCTGATTTTTTCAATATTAAATGATTTGAAATTGTCATTAGGATCCAAAGCACAACTCAAAGTCAAAAGCTCTATTGTTTGCTCATTAAATCTACTATTCAACTCTTGTATTTGAGAGTCAATTATTGCCAAGAATACATCTATTCGATAATGATGCTCAACTGTCACACTTGGTTGACGAGATCGACCTCTTCCAAAAACATATTGTGCACTCATATTAGGGACTTTAATTTCATGTTTTTCACAAAAATCTTTAACATTTGCAAGAAAATTGCACCATCCACCATCTCTTAATTGTTGAAGAAGTAACTTTGATGTAGAAACAATATGCATTGCATTAAGAATATCTTGAGATTGTTGTTGCAGTGCTTGGCAAAGAACATTAGTGATTCCCATAATCTCTTTCATCAAGTGCAAAGTGAAAACAAATTCAAATGATAATAATATTTTACTAACACCATAAGCCTCACCTCTTTGTGCATAAGTTGTCCCGTCTTCAATGATATTATTGAGAACAATATTGGTAGCAGTAAACATTTTTACCAAACTGCAAATAGAATTAAAGTGAGAGCTCTATTGAGTATCCCCAGCTCTTTGTAAAGTGCTTATTTGATTCGCACCTTTGCCTGTTTCTAATTCATTTTGAGCAACCAAGTTTGCATTTTCAATTGCTTGAGCTTCTTGTAATTGATCATGTCTTTTTGAAGAAGCACTAACAATAGTGACAATAGAGTTTAATTGAGTAAAAAATTCATGAATTTGAAGTACCTCTCTTGAAGCTGCCACCAATGCTAATTGTAACCTATGAGCAAAACAATGCACATAGTATGCTTGTGGAGAATCTTTAAGAAACAAAGCTTGCAAACCATTCCACTCACCCCGCATGTTGCTAGCACCATCATACCCTTGACCCCTAATATTTTCAACTTGGAGATTATAATGAGAAAGGACAGAAATCAATTCTTTCTTTAAAGTTGTTGCACAAGTATCAGTGACATGCACAAGATCAAAAAATCTCTCTTTAACAAAACCATCTAGAGTAACAAATCTCAAAACAATGGCCATTTGCTCCTTTTTAGATTCATCTCTAGCTTCATCAATAATAATACAAAATTTGGCATCTCCAATCTCTTCTCTGATTGAATTTCTCACCTTAGTAGCAAGAATATGTAGAATTTCTTTTTGGACATCATTTGAAGTATATTTAGCATTTTTTGGAGCATTTTCCAAAACATTCTTTTTCACTCTTTCATTGTAAGATCCCAAAAATTTCAATATTTTCAAAAAGTTACCTCTGTTGCTTGAACTTTGGCTTTCATCATGTCCTCTGTATGCACAACCTTGAAATGTCAACCATCTAATACAATCTATAGATGCTCCTAGTCGAATTCGATTCTTTTCAATCTCTTCTGATGTTTGCTTATGAAGAAGTCTGTCAATATGTTGTGATTGTTTCATCAAATCATCACATGATTTCAGTGCCTTATGATGGAATGAGTTAGGACCTTTGCCAATGTGATTCAAAAGAGCACATTCTTTTCCACTATTTACTTTCTTCCAATTCCTGAAACCATTCTCAATAAAAGCATTTGAACCCGTATTGATTGAAGGTTCCTTAGCAAAAAGAAAGCACAGAAAACAATATATAGCATCATCTTCTATAGAATATTCTAACCAAGATGGAAACAATTTAAACCATGAAGCTTGAAAGTGACGATGACTTTTATCACCAGAAAATGGATAATTATCAAGAATTGGTTGATTTGGCCCAACTTTAATATAAGCCCGATGGATTTCATCTCTTTTATTTGGAGGAAACTTTCAAATCATTGGTCGCATTCCAGGATCTCTTTCCAAACGAAAAACATCCAGTTGATTTGGAAGAAGTCATGGACGCTTTGAGCTATTCAATGAAGAACTTGAAGTAATGAAATTTGATGACCCCTCAAGTATTGGAGTAGTAATAGTAGAAGCATCTTCATTCTCTTGATCTTTTCTTTTAAAAAATGTATCAATGGTTTTGAACTTACTCATAATTCAAATGGCCAAATAAGTTCCTATAATTAAAAATACATTTAGTGAAAAGTGTAAATTACAGTTTAAATCTTTATAAAATATAAAAATTATATTTCAATATAAAATAAAATATTAAAATTCAAAACAATAATACTAACATCCTAGTATAAATAATATAAAATTGTAATTAAATAGTTAACTAATAAAAAAAATTAAATATACAAATTAACATATAATAACATAAACTTAATTAACAAATAATAATAAATTAACTAATTAAGTAAATAACTAAATATATAAAAAAGAATAAAAATAGAACCTTTTTTGAGAAAGAGGAGTGAAAAATCACTTGTTAAACTACTATCTTTTTTTTAATCTGCAAAAAATAAAAAAAATAAAAATCAAAGAGGTAAAATTATAAAAGATAAGAAGATTAAAGAGATAAAAAAGAAGAAGAATAGAAAAAGTTGTTACCTGAAATTTTAGAAAGCCAAGGCGGGAAGGGGAAGAGGGAGAGACTCGTATGCTGGGAAATAAAAAAAGGGGATGGGGATTGGGGAATGATTGTACGTTGAGAATTAAAAAAAGGGATAGGGGTTGAGAAATAAAAAAAGGAGATAGGAAATGGGCTATTGGGCTGGGTTTTTTTTAAGGAATTAAAGGGAGGGGGTTTGGAAAAGATAGAACAAAAAAAGAGGGGGCTGGGAAATAAAGAAAGGGGGGACTAGACTATTTTTTTATTTTTAAATAAAAACTAAAATTTTGGGGGGGGGGCATTGCCCCCTTTTCTTCTATGTACCTGCGCCCCTGCTCACCTATGATCTAACAATTAGGCTTTAGATATTATGTTACATTCATAGATGCTTATTCTAGATATACATATCTTTTTTTCTTGTTAACAAATCTCAAGTGTTCATTTCTTTTAAATAATTTAAATCTCATGAAAAATCTCACTAAAAGTAAGATAAGAGAATTTCAAAGTGATCATGGAAGTGAATATACTTTAAATTCTTTCACTACTTTTCTTCAAGAACAAGGTATTCATCATAGATTCTCTTGTCCCTACATTCATGAGTAGAATGATAGGGCTAAGAGAAAATACATACATGTTATAGAGATAGATTTTGCTATGCTTTCTAATGCTAAGATGTCTTTGACATATTAGGATGAAGTTGTGTTGATTGTCACTGATGCGTGAGCATCTTGTCTATCTGTTCCTAGTGAATTTGCACTTAAATTGTTGAGTTTAATTAAGAATTAATTATATTTTAGCCACTATGGATGCTATTTTGAGTTTTGGGCAATTTTATTTATTTTAGGTAGCATTCGGTGGAATTTGATGGAGTTTCTGCAGCACAAGAATCAAAGGAGATAGTTGCAAAGAACGACGCGTTTGCGTGCCTAACGCGTGCGCGTGCATTAGAGGTATCCATGGCAACGCGTGCGCGTGACTGACGCGTACGCGTGATTTGAAGACTTGCTCAACGACGCGTTCGCGTGACCGACGCCTCCGCGTGACTTGCAAAAAAGACCAGCGACGCGTACGCGTGACGTGGGCGATCTGCAAAAGTGACAGAAATCACTGGCGTGGATTTTGGGCCACGTTTTGACCCAGTTTCTGGCCCAGAAAACACAGATTGAAGCTGCAGAATGGACAATCAAGTGGTCCCCACCCATCAGCTGAAGACTTGTTAATTAATTTGAATTTAAATTCAAATCTTATCTTTTAGGAAAAGATATTATTTTTAGTTTTAGATAATTAGATTTTAAATTTATTAGGATTAGTTATAAAATAGGAACTCTGTACATTTAGACAGGGTACACACTTGTTACCAGAACCCTTATTTTTCTTCTCTGAACCATGAGCAACTAATCCTCCATTGTTAAGGTTAGGAGCTCTGTCTATTTTCATGGATTGATTCGTTTGATCTTTTAAATTTAATTCATGTCTTGATTTATATTTCAATAATTGTTTTCATTCTTTATTCTATGAACATTGGGTGGAATGGAAGTATGACCCATGTTCTAATTGAGTTCTCGTAAAACTTGGAAAAACTCTTTACTTGAACAATAGTTTGAAAACATATTATACTGAATTTTTAATTGTTTGTATTTAAAGGGATACATGACATATAATCCCCTTATTTGTGGATAATTAGGATTCTTTTGGCATATAAACTAGAAATTGATCATCACCCTCTAATTGGAATTAATTAACCAAGGAATTGGCAATTAATGAATTTTAGAGGAGACTAGGAAGGTCTAAGGAATTAGGGTCTAGTCACATATAGTTTGCCATGAAATTAAATCTTGCATGATTAAATTAATTAGTAATAAAAGTTAATCCAGAAATTAGATAACTCTGAAACCTTAACTGCTTTCTCAAATATTTTATTCCCAACTCATTGCTGCTTACTTTCTAAAATTCTTAAAGTACTGTTTAATGCTCTTTGAATATCTCAAAACCATTTTTTGCTTGCCTAACTAATCCTATCAAACGCTATTGTTGCTTGATCCATCAATTCTCGTGGGATCGACCCTTACTCACATAAGGTATTACTTGGTACGACCCGGTGCACTTGCCGATTAGTAGTGTGGGTTGTAAAATACCGCATCAAGTTTTTGGCGCCGTTGTCGGGGATTGACTGTGATTAACAACTATTAGTTGTTTGATTGCTTAGATTAGGCATTTTAATTTTAATTTTATTAAAATCTATAATAATAATAATAATAATAATAATAATAATAATAATAATAATAATAATAATAATAATAATAATAATAATAAAATTTATATATATATTTTCTCTTATTTTTACGTAACCCCCCTCCCCCTATTTCGTTCTAATAACTTTTTTTATTACTTGATTTAAAAAAAAAAATAAATAATATTTTAATTAAATTTCAATTTTTCAAAAAAAAATTTTGAAATTTTTTTTATAAATAAATAGCACCAATATTTTTCTTAATTTCTGAAATTAAGTTTGGTGTTGACTATTTATTATTTTTCTTCTATTTATTTTATTCAATATTTTTATCTCTTTACACAGGTTACCTCACTGGGAATTCTCTGCACTCTAACGTAGAGATTCCCATTTCTTTCTTGTTTTTTGTTTGTCTATGCGCCGGAACAGAGACAAAGAACATCTCTTAGGCTTTGATCCTAAACCTGAAAGGACTTTCTGGCGGCGTTTACAACAAGCAAGACTTTATAAGGCTGCAGAATCCACTATGGATCCGACTAATACTGAGAATACCAATGCGGCAAACCCAAATGGGAATAAACAAAGGATAGTACTTGGCTCTTTCTCTGCTCCTACTACAGATCTGTATGAAAAGAGCATTGTGGTGCTTCCTATTACTGCGAACAACTTTGAGTTGAAGCTTCAACTGGTCACTCTAGTGCAACAAAACTGCCAGTATCACGGTCTTCCCCACGAAGACCCAAATCAATTTATCTCTAGTTTTCTGCAAATTTGTGATATTGTGAAGACAAATAGAGTAAACCCTGATGTGTACAAACTCATGCTCTTCCCGTTTGCTCTGAGGGATGGAGCAAAGCAATGGCTAGATTCCCAACCCAAGGAGAGTTTGGACACTTGGAACAAGGTAGTTACTGAGTTTCTCCCTAAATTTTTCCCACCAAAGAAGCTGACTAAGCTTAGGATGGAGGTTTAGACCTTCAGGCAGAAGGATGGTGAGACTCTGTATGAAGCTTGGGAGAGATACAAGCTACTGATTAGGCAATGCCCTCCAGACATGTTCTCCAACTGGACTCAACTATATATCTTTTATGAAGGCTTGGGTGAAATGTCCAAAATGTGCTTAGACAATTCTGCAGGAGGTTCATTGCACAAGAAGAAGACACCGAAGGAGACTATTGAGCTTATTGAATCAGTTGCTAGCAACCAATATTTATACTCATCTAACAGGAATCCAGTGAACTCTGAAACCCCTCAGAAAATAGGCGTGTTGGAAGTATAAGCTATTAATGCTCTTCTCGCTCAGAACAAGCTGATGTCTCAGCAAATAAATCTACTTACTCGACAGATAGGTGGCATGCAAGTATCAACTATCAACACACAAAATCCACCACAGGAAGTCTCATATGACATGGTAGGTAACTCTATGCAAAATGATAATTATGATTATGCTCAACCTTCTTTTGAACAGGTGAATTACATGGGGAGTGGTCCCAGGAATCCCAACAATGACCCATATTCTAAGACATACAACCAGGGATGGAGAAAGCACCCAAATTTTGGATGGAGGGATCAACCTCAGAGATCTCAAAACTTTAATAATAATTCTCAGGGCGGTTTCCAATAGAACAATGATTTGGAAGCAATATTGACGGGTTTTAGACAGGAAACCAAAGCATCTATCAAGAACCTGGAGACTCAAATGAGTCAAATAGCCACCAGAGTTAATGAAATTGATCAGAGGACCACTAATAGCCTTCCTGGTAACACAATTCTAAATCTAAGAGAGGAATGCAAGGCTATCACCGTGATAAGTGGACAAGTGGCAAGTACGAAAGCACAAGTTATGCAAGAAACCAGAGCCTCCATTAGAAATTTAGAGGTACTAGTGGGCTAACTGAGCAAGAAAATACTGGAGAGGTCTACAAGTACATTTAAAGGTGATACAGTGGTGAACCCAGGAGAAGACTGCAAGGTTATTCATTTGAGAAGTGGTAAAGTAGCTGGCTCTGAGACCAAGGCCAATGAAGAGCTAGTTGAAAAGGAAGCTCCAGAGGAGAAGAAAGGAGAATTGGAGCACGCCCTCTAAAGCGTGCGGACAATCCATTCCCAGACTCTCTTGACACTCATCCTACATTGCCAAAGGCTCCTGAGTACAAACCTAAGATGCTATATCCTCAGAGACTTCAAAAAGAGACTAAGGACAAGCAGTTCTCAAAGTTCTTGGAAATCTTCAGAAAGTTACAAATCAATATTCCTTTTGCTGAGGTTTTGGAGCAAATGCCTATCTATGCCAAATTCATGAAGGAGCTGTTGTCAAAGAAAAAATGTTTAAAGGGAGATGAGACAGTAGTCCTGACTAAGGAATGTAATGCTGTAATTTAGAATAACTTGCCAAAGAAGATGCCAGATCAAGGGAGCTTTCAAATTCCATGCACCATTGGGAGCACAACCTTTGAGAAAGCCCTATGTGATCTGGGGGCAAGCATAAATCTAATGCCCTTATCTATGATGAAAAAGCTGCAAATCCAAGAGGCACAACCCACAAAGATAGCATTATAGATGGAAGACAAATCTATGAAGCCTGCATACGGATTAGTGGAAAATATCTTGGTCAAAGTGGGTAAGTTCTTCCTCCCAGCAGATTTTGTGATTCTTGACACGGGAGAGGATGAGAATACCTCTATAATTCTAGGAAGACCATTCCTAGCCACTGGAAGAGCTCTGATTGATGTAGAAGTGGGTGAATTAGTGCTTAGAGTGCATAATGAGCAACTGGTCTTTCATGTCTTCAAAGATATATATCCAACAAGTGAAAAAGAGAGGTGCATGCAGGCTGAGCTTATTGATCCAAACCTTTAAAAATCCCCTGATGATACACAGCAAAATCTGCAGCTCAACCCTCCCTTGGTAATAGTCAATAAAATTCCTCCTGATATCGAACCTAAGTTTGGTGTTATGAATGCATCATATACCAAGGAGAAGGTTCCCAAAAAGAAGAAAGTACCCAGAGGATGGAGAAACAAAAAGATTCCCACTGAAGGTTTCTCCCCAAGAATGAAGGTGGTGTTGACCAGCAATCCAGCATGGGTTTATACAGTAATCAGAATCCTCTCTCTGGAGCATATTGAGCTACGTTATGGAGACACAGGAAAGAAGTTCAAAATAAGGGGTGAAGAGCTGAGCCCCTATGATCCTCCTCCTTAGAGGAGCTGACCGTCAAGCTAGTGACGATAAAGAAGCGCTTGTCGGGAGGCAACCCGATAATTTCGTATCTTTAGTTATTTTTTGTAGTAGTAGTTTTCTTACTTGTTTGATTTTTACTGAGTTCTTACTAATTTTCTGATCATGCAGCTATTTTATCGTAGGAACCGAACACCTTGAGCTCTATACATATTTCAAAAAAAAAGGAGAAAGAACACACGACGCGCAAGCGTCAATGACGCGTACGCGTCAGATGGATGTGTATGAAAAATAAATTTGACAGAGAGTTGCGCAGGAGTGGCGCCAGAATGGAGCCTTTTGCACAAACGATCCCACGCGTTCGCGTACCCCATACGTTCGCGTAGGTTGTGATTTTCGCCATTCACGCGAGCGCGTCATTGACGCGAACGCGTGACCTGTAAATTCGACATAAAAGAGTATTTGGGTAGAGAGTTGTGCTGGCTTGGGTAGGAAGTGTGCTAAAAGCACAAATTTGGGCACGCAGACGCGTTACTGACGCGTCCGCGTTAGTTGTGCACATATGGCCATCCATGCGAGCGCGTGTACGACGCGAACGCGTCGTATGAAAATTTGGCTCCCAAGCCATGCGAACAGAGAGTCGCGCGGAAGCTTGGCTGGCTTCGCGCGAATCGCACAAAATCCATAGCACGCGGATGCGTACCTGACGCTAACGCGTCATTAAGAAAATTCGCGACCCACGCGTACGCATGCTGCACGCGTACGTGTTGACGTTGCCGCACCGTTTTCACTTTTCTTTCTCTCTCTCCCAATCCTAATTCTCTCTTATTCTTTTATCTTTATATTCTTCTTTCCGCTCACTATTTATTCTTGTTTTCAGTTTTTCTTTGCTTGAGGACAAGCAAACCTTTAAGTTTGGTGTTGACGCTGTGCTTATGGGTTTTCTGGCACAAAAGGGAGGCGAATCATCTTCACTGAGGAGCAGAACCTGAAGAATAAAGCGACCGCTAGGATAACTAAGGTGGTTGAGTTCCTTTCGTTTTTATTCCTCCCCTCTTTTTCTATGTTATGTTCTGGTTTTTCTGCTATTTTGCGTTGTTTGTTGCATGATCCTTTATTAGTGAGAATCCTAGGTCTAGTTTTTCCTTAAGTGCGTTAATTCTGAAAGATGTCTCATGTATTGCCCACTGAGCTTGAAATAATTTTTTTTTAAAAGTGAAATATTGCATGAGAAATTGAGTTAATTTTAAAAATAGTCTGATTTACTTAAATGTGGTGGTATTTTCTGTGATTTTTGAATGCATGATATGAACAGTGCATATTTGAATTTGAATCAAGGGATATTAATGTATATGGAAAAGGAATTTAGAGAATTATTATGACTTCTCTGAAATGTTGAAAAATTTAATCTTTGAAGTAAAAAAAAATTTAAATAATAATAAAAGCAAGGTCCAAGGCTCTGAGCATCAATGACTAGGGAGGTCAGACATGATTAAAAGCTCAAAGAGTTGTTTCCCAAGTCATATGTTTGTGGTGTGATTGTATCAAGTAATCTTTGAGACAGAACACTTAGAGTCGAGACCAAGTGCATTTAACAGAGTATGCCAAAGGCTTTGAGCACTACTGTCTAGGAGCAACTGAAAGAAAAATCAGAACTCAAAGAGAGTTCCCCAGTTAAGTGCTTGTTGTGTTTTTGTGTCAAGTAACTCTTGAGACAAAACATTTAAAGTCACGGCTAGGCTCAAGGTGCAAAGCACCAAAGAAAAATAAATTAAAGTGAATTTTGCTGTGTTCAAGGATTAAACTGAAATATAAAAGATCAGAGAATTCATAATATTATCCGGATTCTAATTCCAAATGACATTAACAGTCTTCTGATTCAAAGGAGAGTGAGATGCCAAACCTATTCAGGGTTACAGTTATAAACCCCACTATAGAAAGAGACATGAGCTTAATCGAACTCTCATTCTCATGCAAATTCACATCGTAAGCTTATATTAATTTTAGTTGCTTGAGGACAAGCAACAGTTTAAGTTTGGTGTTGTGATGCGTGAGCATCTTGTCTATCTGTTCCTAGTAAATTTGCACTTAAATTGTTGAGTTTAATTAAGAATTAATTATATTTTAGCCACTATGGATGCTATTTTGAGTTTTGGGCAATTTTGTTTATTTTAGGTAGTATTTGGCGGAATTTGATAGAGTTTCTACAGCACAAGAATCAAAGGAGATAGCTGCAAGGAACGACGCGTTCGCGTGCCTGACGCGTGTGCGTGCATTAGAGGTATCCATGGCGACGCGTGCGCGTGACTGACGCGTACGCGTGATTTGAAGACTTGCTCAGCGACGCGTTCGCGTGACCGATGCGTTCGCGTGACCGACGCGTCCGCGTGACTTGCGAAGAAGACCAGCGACGCGTACGCGTGACGGACGCGTACGCGTGACGTGCGCGATCTGCAAAAGTGACAGAAATCGCTGGCGTGGATTTTGGGCCGCGTTTTGACCCAGTTTCTGGCCCAGAAAACACAGATTGAAGCTACAGAATGGACAATCAAGTGGTCCCCATCCATTAGCTGAAGACTTGTTAATTAATTCGAATTTAAATTCAAATCTTATCTTTTAGGAAAAGATATTATTTTTTGTTTTAGATAATTAGATTTTAAATTTATTAGGATTAGTTATAAAATAGGAACTCTGTACATTTAGACAGGGTACACACTTGTTACCAGAACTCTTATTTTTCTTCTCTGAACCATGAGCAACTAATCATCCATTGTTAAGGTTAGGAGCTCTGTCTATTTTCATGGATTGATTCGTTTGATCTTTTTAATTTAATTCATGTCTTGATTTATATTTCAATAATTGTTTTCGTTCTTTATTCTATGAACATTGGGTGGAACGGAAGTATGACCCATGTTATAATTGAGTTCTCGTAAAACTTGGAAAATCTCTTTACTTGAACAACAGCTTGAAAACATATTATACTGAATTTTTAATTGTTTGTATTTAAAGGGATACGCGACATATAATCCCCTTATTTGTGGATAATTAGGATTCTTTTAGCATATAAATTAGAAATTGATCATCACCCTCTAATTGGAATTAATTGACCAAGGAATTGGCAATTAATGAATTTTAGAGGAGACTAGGAATGTCTAAGGAATTAGGGTCTAGTCACATATAGTTTGCCATGAAATTAAATCTTGCATGATTAAATTAATTAGTAATAAAAGTTAATCCGAAAATTAGATAACTCTGAAACCTTAATTGCTTTCTCAAATATTTTATTCCCAACTCATTGCTGCTTACTTTCTGAAATTCTTAAAGTACTGTTTAATGCTCTTTGAATATCTCAAAACCATTTTTTGCTTGTCTAATTAATCCTATCAAACGCTATTGTTGCTTGATCCATCAATTCTCGTAGGATCGACCCTTACTCACGTAAGGTATTACTTGGTACGATCCGGTACACTTGTCAATTAGTAGTGTGGGTTGTAAAATAGCGCATCAGTCACAAACATTATTAACAGATTATCAATATCAGTTTTAACAAATAAATTACTAGAATTAAGATTCATCCACCTCCTATTATTAATACTTAAGTCAGTAACTCTTTCCCTAATATAAATGATACACAACCTATTAAGAATAAGCAGGCTGTATTTACTAGGTCAAAAACTGGACACTTTAAACCTAAAGTCTTACTAATTAATGTTGATTTTATAGAACAACTACTTAAATATACTAGTACTGCTCTTAACATACCTTAATGGCAGAGAGTTAGGCAAGAAGCATATGAGGCTTTAATTAGAATTAATATTTAAACCATTGTACCTCTGCCACTTAATAACAAAGACGTAGATTATAAATGGGTCTTTACCATAAAAAAACATCCTAATGGCAGTGTCCAGAAATGTAAAGCACGTTTGGTTGCTCAAAATTTTCATCAAACTGAAGGGTTTGATTTTGAATAGGTTTTTAGCCCAATTATTAAACCAATTACAACTAGATTAATTCTTACTTTAGCTATATCTAAAGATTAGACAATAAGACAATTCAATTTCAATAATATTTTTTTTAATGGTGATCTCCATCAAACTATTTACATGTCATAGCCACAAGGTTTTGAAATTAATTTTGAAAATTTAGTTTGCAAATTGAATAGATCTTTATATGGTCTTAAACAAACTCCTAGAGAGTGGTTCTTAAATCTTAGCACTACTTTAAGAGGTTTTGGTTTTATAAATACTAAATCTGACACTTCTCTTCTTATTAAAACTGATTCTCATTATGCAATATATATACTTTGTTATGTGGATGATACTATTATAACTGGAAACAATTCTCTTGAAATTGAATCTATTATTTGAAAATTGGATACTGTTCCTATAGGATTTATGGGTTTGCTAATTCTGATTGGGTTTCAGATTTGCAGGATCAAAAATCAATTTCAGGATTCAACATTTTCCTAGGCACTGTTTTAATTTCTTGGTTTTGTAGGAAATAATTAACAATAAGCATATCCTCCATTGAAACTAAAATCAGAAGTCTTGTCTAATGTGAAGCAGAAATGATTTAGATAAGCAACCTTCTTAAAGAATTGAATATCAAATTAATCAATGCTTCTACTATATTTTGTGACCTTTTGAGCATTGTATTACTCACTGTTAATGCAGTGTTGCATGACAAGACAAAACACTTTCAACTTGGTATTAAATTTGTGAGAGATAAGATAGCAAGTCGAGCATTACATGTTGTTTATCTAGCTGACTACCAATAAATTGCTAATATCTTAACAAAATTCCTTACAGTAACCACATTTGACCAATTAAGAAGCAAATTTAGAGTAATTTCAAGAAACAACTTAAGTTTGAGGGGACACATATAGGATGTCACGGTTTTAAAGAAAAAAAAAAAGTTAGTTATACTGGTTGTTAGCTACTAGTTTTTGTACAAGAATCTAATATGTTAAGCTATTATATAAGTTTATTTTTAGTAAGATAGATTGAACAATGGCCAATCTTAAATATTACAAACTCACGTATACTACACACTCACATATTTAAAGTTCTATGAATATTAAAAAATATTAAAAAACATGACTATAGATTTAAACTTATATTCTCCACCTACATATCAACATACCACGACATTAGATTGGTTGCTTTCTTATCAATTTATGTGCTAATTATTATATTTATTTAATTTAATTTTAATTTTACACTCATTTTTTTAATTTAATATTCTTTAGAATTTATATAATTATTAAAATAAGTATTAAACATTTTTAATATTTATATTTACATATTAAAATATTAGTGAATATATTTATTTTAAATTTTAATTTTAAAATTTTAACTATTTTATATTTTTAGTAAATAAGTTACCGTTTAAATAGCATAATTTTTTTATATTTATTTAAAAGTTGTGAATTTAAATTTATTTTTTATGTGTATCTGTATTAATTAATTTAGTATAACACAAATTATGTTTTAGGTCTAATACACCTAAATAAACAATAAAAATCGATATATCAAAATTAAAAAAAATAAAAATTTAAATATATTTAAAAATTTATAAAAATTTAAATATTTACAGATTAAAATATCAAGAATTTATTTATTTTTTTATATTTTTATTTATGTAAAACTGATTTTACCAATTAACTAATAATTTATGATTAAACTAATAAACTAATAATTAATTGATTCGATCATCGGGTCACTTCCGACGACTATGCTCTCTTCCGATTCCACCAAATCGCCAATGTCTCACCAGGGCGAATCATCCGACTCGTGAATCAACTCGTTCTCACTTCTTTTTCTCTTATTAATGTTTTCGTTTCAAGGTTATGTTTGCCCCAAAAATAAAATAAAAATCGTTTTTTTTTCTTTCTTTTCGCAGGAAATCGGGGAAGAAGGACTTCTCCACCGCGATTCTCGAACGCAAGAAGTTGCCGAAGAGATTGGTCGTCGATGAAGCCGTCAACGACGATAATTCCGTCGTGGCCATGCACCCACAGACAATGGAAAAACTCCAACTTTTCCGCGGCGACACTATTCTCATCATTGTAACTTCTTTGAACCTTTTTGGTGGTTTGCAATCTAGTTCCCAAACATGGGTTTCGTTTATTTTGTGAAGAAATTGTGGTCTGTTCTAAGGGTTTAGCTAAAACATACTAATGTTTTTGGGATCAAAAGGAGAAAAGAAAATTTGGCAGTGTCTTTGGACTTGGTTGATGACCTATTCTAATTCTCTCTGTGTGTTTGTCTTTAATCAATTTTCAAGTTCTCTGCTTGTGTATATTATGTTGAAACTTATTATTTTGAATTGAATTGAAGTTTAAAACTGACTTTTATTGTTTTTGGACTTGTTTGGTGAGCATTTTGGTGTTCTGTGCTGGGTTATTTGGTCATTGTGCTGTGTTATTATGTGATGTCTTCATGGGGCTTGTCGTTTGTGATGTTTGTTTTGTGGTGCAGGGAAAGAAACGGAAGGACACTATTTGCATTGCACTTGCTGATGACAATTGCGAGGTGCCCAAAATCAGGATGAACAAGGTTGTGAGGTCCAATTTGAGGGTTCGTCTTGGTGATGTTGTGTCTGTGCATCAGTGCCCTGATGTTAAGTATGGGAAACGAGTCCACATTCTGCCTATTGACGATACCGTCGAAGGTGTCACTGGAAATCTGTTTGATGCTTACTTGAAACGTGAGTTTCTAGCCTACTTTGCTCTCATGTTGCAGAGATTAGCATAGTTTCGGTTGTTATGACTTATGACTGCTTCAGTAGCAAATTCTGATTTGTTCTGGGACTTCCCTCCATAGGATAGATTACCTTCTGATTATGGTTTTATTTTTTTGAAGTGCTTTATTGCTGAACTTTAAAATTGGATCCTTGCTTCATGAGTTGATGATATTCATAATAAGCCTCGGATTATATGATATTATGAAGCTTTTCTTTTCTCTTTTGTCCTGATTATAGTGAGTTGACTTGTTATCTTCCTTTTTGTTGGAACTCCTTTTGTTGTAGCTGGCTGGACCTTATGCTGTCTATTTTATGAATGCATATTTCTATTGACTACCTTTTGTATATTGTGATATTTTACCACATTGATCTATTTGTAGAGTCGCCTTTCCACCTGATTCTATGCATTTCAAGCTGGAATTTTACATATCTGGGGAATATTTTTTATTTTAGTTTTGTGGAAGTCTTATGTGATGGAAATGTATACTAACATACTAATTATTTGTTGTATAACTTGCAGCTTATTTCTTGGAGGCTTATCGTCCTGTCAGAAAAGGAGATTTATTCCTTGTCCAAGGAGGGATGAGAAGTGTAGAGTTCAAGGTCATTGAAACTGATCCTGGGGAGTATTGTGTGGTTGCTCCAGACACTGAAATTTTCTGTGAAGGTGAACCCGTGAAACGGGAGGATGAAGAAAGGCTGGATGAAGTTGGATACGATGATGTGGGTGGTGTTAGGAAGCAAATGGCACAGATCCGTGAGCTTGTAGAACTTCCACTGAGACATCCTCAGCTTTTTAAGTCGATTGGTGTTAAGCCACCCAAGGGAATTTTGCTCTATGGACCCCCTGGCTCTGGTAAGACACTAATAGCAAGAGCTGTTGCTAATGAAACCGGAGCTTTCTTCTTTTGTATTAGTGGTCCAGAGATTATGTCCAAATTGGCCGGAGGGAGTGAAAGCAATCTCAGGAAAGCATTTGAAGAAGCAGAAAAGAATGCTCCATCCATCATATTTATTGATGAGATTGATTCAATTGCACCCAAGCGGGAGAAGACAAATGGTGAAGTTGAAAGGAGGATTGTTTCACAACTTTTGACTCTTATGGACGGATTGAAGTCTCATGCACATGTTATTGTTATTGGTGCAACAAATCATCCAAATAGCATTGACCCAGCATTAAGAAGGTTTTTTGATAGAGAAATTGACATTGGTGTTCCTGATGAAGTCAGTCCACTTGAAGTCCTTCGCATACATACCAAGAACATGAAGCTTTCTGATGAGGTAAATAGAGAGCATTTGTAACTTATATTGGTGTTTAAAGTTGTTTTCCATGTGGTTACATTTTTGTATGGATCCAAATTTTGCAATCTGTTAAGTGTTTGTATATTCACTTCTATCCCTTTTCCAGTTTATTCGTCGACATCCTTAAATATTTTGTGGTCAACTATTCTGATTCTTTTACTGTAGGTTGATTTGGAGAGAATATCAAAAGATACTCATGGGTATGTTGGTGCCGACCTTGCTGCTCTTTGCACTGAAGCTGCTCATACTGAGAGAGTGGTTAAAGACAAAGTCTTGGTGTTCAATTTTACTGATGTGGGAAAACTTCCCCCTCATGTTCTTAACGGCGAGAGAGCCGTTGTGCTATTCTTCATCGCTCATATACTCTTCTCTCTCCCTTTCTCTCTCTTACTCTCCCATGGTGTCCCTCTTTCTTTCCTCGCCCTTGCAGCCTCCTTCATTGAGATTAGCTATGACGCTGCCGCTTCTTCCTCTTCCCTCTTCCGCACCAGGTACCTACCTGTTTCTATTCAATTTCTCGATTTCATCCAAATTCTAGCGATTCTCCGTTGTTTTTTTTTCTCCTTCCACCGAATTCTCGTGAATTCGTTTCAGACGCGGTGCTTCTTCCGGAATCCTGCTCGGCGCCGTGACTCTCCCTGCTCTTCTACTCTCCAAGTTGACGCAATTATCAAGAGGATTCTCATTGGCACAAGTTAATCTTCAAGGTTCTATACTTTTGCAATTTCAATTCTGTTGATTTTACAATTAACGTATGATGATGATGATTGCTTTGTTTTGATTTGTGATTTGGTGAATTTTTATGTATTTTTGCATGTATGTAGAGATTCACTATACGACATTGCAATACTGGGCAACATCTGCCACCAGCTTCGTGGTGCTCGTGTTCCTCAGTTTTGTTCTGTCGCACCGCACTCCTCTTTCGCGTAAGGATTGGGGTTTAGGGTTTGGCTTGTGCTTCTTGTTCTTGCAAGCTTCACTGTGCTTTCTGGCACTTGTTTCCACCTCCTCCCAAAGTGGTGAGTTGTGTATGCCCCCTTCTATTTTTAATATTTCATGAGCAACTGCTCATACTTGGGCTTCCTCATTGTTGTATAAAGAAGAGAAACATTGTGATTTTTTTCTGTTTCAATTCAGTTATGGAAAATCGTCTTCTATGCAGGTTTGCAACTTGCATGCAAGCTGTCATGGGTCCTTGGTCATGGATTGGCAGCGGTGATGCTAATTCAGCATTTTCTTGGAACTTTTCCATCTTGTGCTTCCATTGGTATGTGTTGCAAAGTGAAATTTATGCTGGTGGTTTAGCCATCTACTCTTCTAGCTGCATGGGATTTTCATTTTACTGTTAAAGTGGTCACTTTACTTTGAACATGAGTGCATCGTCTGTTTTACGAACTCTGATACATCTAGACCTTTTGTAGCTATTGAAATCAAACAGCATTGAATCATACAGGATCATTGCAAGTTTGACTTTTTCGTTTGGTCAATAACAGTTCATTTCACAGCCTTATCTGAAATCTGGGAATTTTTTATTTATTTACTTTTTGGACTGGTTGTTTATCATTAAAGTTTCCCCTCTTTTTTCCAGGGGAAGCTCTTTTGGCGACAGCTGGTATTGTTCTCTATTTTGGTGATATGCTGTTGCTTACTGTTATGAGGGTTAGTGTTTCTTTACGCGTTTATCTCATTTCTAGTAATATAAGATGGATAAGATGGATATGGATTTAGTTGGTGATTACGTTTTGAACAGCTATATGGACTACTGATGTCATCAGATTTGGTCACTGCAGAGTATGAAACTAGTCGAAGTGAGATAGGCATCATAATTCAGGTATGAGCTAACTCGTGTAACTTGTTAATGTAAGCTGGATCACTAAGTTAGTTTTCTGTTCTGACAGGGAGTGCTGCTTGGCCTTCTGCTATATCCGATACCTTTCAAATATATTCTTCGTGTATGGGAATGGTCCACAAATACAGCTTCTGCTGAGTCAAGAAGATACAGTGAGATTAGAAGATCGGTTATTTTTATTTCTCTCTTTGTATTGGTCATGGTTGGGATTGTACCATTATGGATGCAGTTTGTGCATGAATTTCATCTGCATCCTATTCTCTGGTATGATATCGTATTCAATATGATTTCTTTTGTTAGTTGCCATTGTATATATCACTGCATCATTATATCACTACTATTCCCTGTTTTGTATGATTAATAAACTATCTCTTTTGAACATTTATTTGCAGGGTCCTATCCTTTGTTTTATCAGATCCATTCAAAAGACTATCACTGTGTATCTATTGGGTTTGTGTAATATGTCTCTCTGTGTTATATGTCTATGACATCTCTAAGAACAGTAGGGTTGAGAGAATTCTTCTGCGGAAATACTACCATCTATTGGCTGTCTTGATGTTTGTACCTGCTCTTATCTTACAGGTGATTTGGGACATAATTTATTATTTACAAAAGTCCATTGCATTATTTCCTACTTTGAGTGAAGGAGTGGCAATGCCAAATTTATTCTAATAATATATTCTTCTTACACCCACACTGTGTGACCATTACTAGGTTAGGCAGTAATATATATTCCAACAAAATATAAATTTCTCACTGTTTCATTGCTTTCAGCCAGAGTTTCTTGATCTGGGTTTTGGTGCAGCTCTGGCAATTTTCTTGACGTTAGAAATTATTCGAGTAAGTATCCCTTGTTGCATACTCAGCACTTGTTACTTTATACTTTGAATTGGCATGTTTCTTTGATCATAGTTTCTTATAAAGTGTCCGCAGAAATCTGGTTCTAAACCCAAAGTAGCATAGATTTGCACTAATGTGATGAAATTGAAATCAACCAACCATTTTGGGTGTATCTGTATGTGGCTGAGGGTTGAGTTGGGCAGTCTGTAGGTCCTGTGAGGAATATGTGCAATAATCCATTATCCATATATTGTTATCGATCAACCTGGAAAGAATGTAAGGGGAAATTTGGATATTTGTTCATGTTGAATTTTGGAATTTTGAAACGCTTTGATATTCACAAGTTTTTTCTTTTTGCTCTTTCATTTAACTGAAGTGTTACATTGAAAATCACCACCAACAAATATGATCTAGTTTTCTAAAGCAATTCAAAGCAGGCTGATTGGTTTTACAACTTTTGTTTCTCGTTAATTGCTCTGACATTGATATTGTTTGACCCAGATATGGAGAATCTGGCCTTTGGGACAACCAATTCATCAGTTTATGAATGCATTCACTGATCACCGGGATTCTGATTTTCTAATTGTCAGGTACTTCACACTTTCTTTCTTGTTTAAATCAAACTTAAGAGCATATATTTATGATGAACATTAGTTCCATCTGGTTCCCTTTCATGATGAACTTTCTTTTCTCAGCCACTTCTCACTTTTACTTGGATGTGCACTTCCTATTTGGTTGTCTTCTGGTTACAATGATCGACCCCTTGCTCCTTTTGCGGGAATATTGAGTCTAGGAATTGGAGATACAATGGTAATATTTTCGTTTCTGAAATATATGATATTTGGCCTACATGGTTATTGATTGTGTTTTATGAAGGATAAATAAGTTGTGCTTTATCATCATCATCATCATCATCATCATCTTCATCTTCTTCTTCCATAAATGCAAAAAGGTGTTGCTCAGTTGCTGATAGTTTTGGCTATTTTGTACAGGCATCATTAATTGGGCACAAGTATGGTGTTCTAAGGTGGAGTAAAACTGGCAGTAAGTATTCTTTTTTCTTAATGATCTTTAACTTCTGTTTGCGTTATATGATTTGATATGAATAGCAGCTTTTTCTACTTGTCAGAGAAAACAATTGAAGGTACTGCAGCTGGTATAATGTCTGTTCTAGCTTCCTGCTGGTTACTCCTTCTGTTGTTAGCTTCAAGTGGATACATTTTCACCCAGGTACTATTCTCTCTCTTCCTCTCTCTGATCGCTTTCCATTGAGATAAAAACAAGAATTTTTCATTTACTTTTGAGAAAATAAACAAGCAAAGTTAATCGGAGAGGCCTGCTATTATATATATTCGATGGATTTCTGGCTTTCTCTTTGATGATTTGTTACTGACCATTTTGCAGCATTGGTTCTCGTTGCTTCTATCTGTGACTGTTAGTGGTTTGTTGGAGGCATACACAGCACAACTTGACAATGCATTCATACCACTATTTTTCTATAGCCTTCTATGCTTGTAGATGCTGCAGCTTCTTCCTTACAAAAAATACAAGTTTATATTGGATGAGCGTATTCAGCAGAAGTCTTGATGATTTTTCAGCATATGCTTGCTTTGACATATTCTTTTTGTAGATAACTGTTAACCAAATGCTGACAGCAGTGACAATAATTATTTGAGTTAGGATGGTATACATAGCCAACATAGGATTGTTTGTATCTCTTCACAGAAATGATAGTCATAGGAATAGTGTTTATTAAAGGGGGTGGTGCCCTACATGGTAGCATGCTATTTATAGGAGTCACAATTTTTCATTTTTGATAGCCACGATGAAGAGAGTGGAAAACAGTTGAATATCAAATGAGCTTTCATTTTCATTCTTTCAATTTTCTCACGGGCATGGCGCAGGTTAGGCGAGAGCAGGTTAGGCGAGAGGGAGAGGGAGAGAAATGTGTGTACTTATTGAGAATATGGGGTAATAAAACTGAAAATTGCTATCATATATCCTCATGTTTTCTGATCCCTAACGCTATTTATAATATGATTCTTTTTTTTCCCTTAAAGTGTAATATGAATATATTTCATTTTGAAGCTTATGCAAATATAATTTTTCCTTTTTAGGTGATGAGGCACATATAATTTTAATAGCACAAATTGCAATTATGTTACTTTCAGCATTTCTAAAAATAGTAATACATGAATGAGGTATAAGATAGCATTGTCAACTCAAGTTGGTATAAATAGTAAATATCTTTTGCATTCTGCTGCACGCAACTAAATGAATTCCATTCAAAGAAACATTATTCAAGAGTCATTCTTGTATGGGCGAGGTTCTATCAAATTTGGACTATTTCATTGTTTCATAAGATGCATTATATTTCGAAGTCTGATTAAGCAATAACATACGTATATAGATATCGATCATCACTACTCACTTTTCAAATTCCATAGAATGTAAATGTCCAATAACAAGGCTTTATCTAATTTACATTTAAAGGAAAATACAACTACAAATAAATATGTGGATTTTGTCTAAAATTCAATGTACTTGATGCAAAAATGCAAAAACTATAGTAAACTAGCATCATTAGTTTTGAGGAGATTTTACCAGTTCAAAGCTTGCATAAACTGAAATAACAAGACCATGTGGCTTGGCTCTTGCCCTAAATTAACGGGGGTAACAACCTGCATGATAAGAATTTAGTGGAGTTGGAGACTCCATTGGAGTGTTAGCTACTATTTGCCTAATGATGCACGTGTCTACTATTTCCATAGGTACGTAATATATATATATATATATATATATATCATTCATAAATGCGCTACTTATCAAGGTAAAAATAGTGGTTCATAAATGCCATTTTAAACAACATAAAATACAATTTTAACCTGGTAAAAATGACGGTTTTAAATGCTGTTTTAATCAACCAAAAAATGTCATTTTATCTGAAAATAACGACGGTTTGAACTGCTGTTTGAACAAAAAAAACTATTTTATCTTAAAATAACGGTGGTTTGAATCGCCATTTTAACATGTTAAAAAACTGCAATTTTAATAATGGGAATTGTGACGGTTTTTAAAGAACCACCGTAATAATCAAATGACGCTTAAAATTACGGTGGTTTTCTTTAGTCGCTATTTAAAATAATAATGATGGTTCAAACTGCCGTAATAACCTCAAAAAACCGTCGTAATTATCAAATTTTTTTTATAGTGGGATATTTATCATATGCATTGTATGAATTGCTTGGGTGTACTTGAATTGTTATGTTATTTGTGAAATTCTTGTTATTTGTTTTATGCAGGAATTGTCTGTATTTTTGTATTAAATGATTTGCTTGTGTGTTACCTTATGATTATATTTAAAGATGATGCAGACTGAAACCTTGTTTCAAGAAACATAATAATTTGAAGAAAATATTTAATCGGGTAGAGTAAATTCAACGAACTTAGGGAATTAATAAAAACAAATATTTTTGAGACACAATTTGATTATTTTCATTCTATTATTTACTTTACAACATTCACATTTTTTATCGAGAACGAATGGCTTTGTTCTCACACCAAATTTCCAACTCTTTCAAAGATACAAGCATGAAGGCTCGTTGTGAAGCTACAGATAAATAGAAGAGTTTATTTGTGAGTAAAGTTATTTTGTAGAGTTTATTTTCCCTCGACTTTATTATTTAGAGTATTGATATTTTTTTATATAAAGAGGGCAGGTACTATTATTGAGTTTGTATTAACTAACTATACTGTATTAATAATAATTATGTGGATTTAAATTTATTTGGATATAATTTTGTCAGATGAATATTTTTTATTGATTTTGACTAATGATTTTACACAAATTAAATTGAAACAAAAAAGTATTGCCTTTTTCTTAAAATTGTAAACAAGTTAATATCGTAAAGGCTCATATATTAAATGGTTAATCATAGGAACGTTTTACGTGATGGGTCTGTTAGGGCTCACGGGCCCGGTTCGATCAGTTCATCTCATCCGACCCAATCTTAGGTCTTGAAATTAGTATCAAAATTTTCGTTTTAAAGAATTCTATCCTATTTTAATATAAGATTTTTATTTCTAATTTTTCTTATTAAAATTTAATTTATTAACTAATTACTTACTAATTTAGCGGGGTTTATATCCTACCTACCTAATTAAGAATTTTGTCCTCTAAATTCAGATTCAGTTACCTGAAAAGAGGTGTGGGTAGTCCTTCCGCATATCTGACTCAAACTCCCAAGTATGCTCTTCAATATTAGCCCGACTCCAAGCTACCTTCACCAATGATAGTTCTTTCCCACGTAAACGCTTGATGCTAGTGTCATCAATCCTAATTGGGGTTATTGGGAGCGTCAGATCTTCCATTACTTGAACTAATTCTGGTTCCAGGACATGACTTGGATCAGGAGTATATTTACGAAGTTGCGACACGTGAAACACGTCGTGCAGGTTCGAAAGATGCAGAGGTAAAGCGATCTTATAAGCCATTGGTCCAATTCTCTTTATGATCTCAAACGGTCCAATGTAACGGGGATTCAGTTTCTTAGTCTTAATGGCTCTTCCCACTCTTATGGTTGGAGTAACTTTCAGAAAGACATGTTCTCCTTCCTCAAATTCTAAAGGCTTCCGCCTTTGATCAGCATAGCTCTTCTGACGACTTTGAGCTATAAGCATTCGGCTACGGATCTTCTTTATCTGTTCCGTGGTCTCAGCTATCATCTCAGGCCCTAGCAAGCTTCTTTCTCCCGCTTCATACCAGCATAGCGGAAAGTGACATTTCCTACTATACAAAGCCTTATACGGAGCCATTCCGATGTTCGCATGGTAGCTGTTGTTATAAGCAAACTCCACTAGGGGCATATACCGATCCCAGCTCGCCGGTTGGTCCAAAACACAAGCTCTAAGCATATCCTCCAAAGTCTGGATTGTTCTTTCTGACTAACCATCTGTTTGAGGGTGATATGCAGTGATTAGACTCAATTGAGTGCCAAATACTCGCTGAAAGGCTCCCCAGAATCTTGATGTGAATCGAGGATCCCTGTCGGATATAATGGTAGAAGGCACGCCGTGCAACCTTACAACCTCTTTAATATACGTCCGAGCTAACTCCTCTATCGTGCAACTTATCCGAATGGGAAGGAAGTGAGCCGACTTGGTCAGCCGATCCACAATCACCCAGATAGCATCATAACCAGTCTGAGTTCTAGGTAAGCCCAACAAGAAGTCCATTGCAATACTCTCCCACTTCCATTGTGGAATCTCCAAAGCCTGAAGGGTTCCTGATGGTCTCTGGTGCTCAATCTTAACTTTTTGGCAAGTTAAACACTTGAAAATGTGCAACGCCACATCATTTTTCATTCCTGGCCATCAGAACATCGTCTTCATATCTTGATACATCTTGGTACTGGATTAAGAATCCGCTCTTATGAGATTCCTTCAAGATGTTTTGTCGCAAATCTCTGACATCTGGCACAATAATCCGGTCTTTGAACCTCCATAAACCATCCTTATCTTCTGACACTCTCCACCGTTTGCCTTGTTCAATCGCCGGCAAAACCTTATACAATTCTTTGTCATTCTGATGAACCTTTAGGAGTTCAGCTTTGAAATCACTGGAAATCTATAGTTGACTTAAGTACAGAGTCCCAAACTCTTCTCTAACCCCCAGTTTCAAACCTTGGAATGCTCTTAATAACTCTTCCTCTCGTAGCATCATCCAAGTAGCACATAGAGACTTCCGGCTCAAGGAATCCGCCACAATATTCGCCTTCCCAGGATGGTAGTTCAACTCGAAGTCATAGTCTTTCAGAAGCTCCATCCACCTCCTCTGATGCATATTCAACTCTTTTTGCTCAAAGAGGTACTTCAAACTCTCGTGATCTGAGAAAACTTAAAATTTAACGCCGTAGAGATAATGTCGCCAGATCTTTAGAGCAAACACAATAGCAGCAAGTTCTAAGTCGTGAGTCGGATAGTTCATTTCATGTGGCCTTAAGTGCCGTGAGACGTATGCCACAACCTTACGGTGCTGCATCAGCACGCACACCAGACCTTTCAGTGATGCATCGCAGTACACTTCAAACGGTTCACTCGGCTCAGGCAATACCAACACAGGTGCAGTAGTCAATCTTGCATCAATGCTAGAAAACTCTCCTTGCACTCAGGAGTCCAAAAAAAAGGTACATCCTTCCTAGGAAAGGCGAGCTGTGAAAACTCCTTAATGAATCTCCGATAATAACCTGCCAAACCTAGGAAACTTCTTATCTCTGTCACTGAAGTTGGTCGCTCCCAATTCATCACTGCTTCTACCTTAGCAGGGTCTACTGCTATCCCCTGCTTGCTCACCACGTCGCCAAGAAACTTCACCTCATTCTTCTGGAATTCGCATTTAGATAGCTTAGCATACAACTTCCTATCTTTTAAGATTTACAGCACAGTCCATAAGTGATCTGCATGCTCATCTTCTGTCTTGGAGTAAATAAGAATGTCATCGATGAATACAACAACAAACTTATCCAGATATGGATGGAAAAATCTATTTATGTAATCCATGAATATTGTCAGAGCATTAGTCAACCCGAAAGATATTACTGTGTACTCATAATGACCATAACGTGTCCTGAAAGTAGTTTTGGAAATATCCTCATCTCTAACCCTTATCTGGTGGTATCCGAATCCTAAATCAATCTTAGAAAACACACCGGATCCTTGTAACTTGTTCATTAGGTCGTCAATTCTTGGCAACGGATATTTATTCTTTACAGTAATCTTATTCAGCTGCCCATGATCGACACACAGGCGCATACTCCCGTCTTTCTTCTTCACCAGTAACACTGGCGCTCCCTACGGAGAAACACTCGGTCGAATAAAGTGTTTTCCCAGCAAATCTTCTAGCTGATCCTTAAGCTCATCCATTTCCAATGGTGACATCCTATAAGGAGCACTCGAGATCGAACCGGCTCCTGGCACCAACTCAATAGCAGACTCAACCTCTCGTTCAGGTGGAAATTCATCAATATCATTTGGAAATATCTCAGGAAACTCGCAAACAACCGGAATCTACTCCAAGGTTTGATCATCACCCAAAACACCTGCCGTTAGCATCATAATACCCTGGCATTTAATCCCATAATAATTCACTATCCTAGAATTCAAATAATAGCTATTCGCCACAACCGGCCCATCCGTATCCTCCGGCATAAAGCACACTAATTTCTCATAACAGTCGAGTAGAACATGGTTCTTAGATAACCAGCCCAACCCCAGAATGAGACCAAGACCAGTCATCGGCAGACAAATCAGATCATGCACGAATTCACGTAGTTGTACTCGAAACGAAAATTGTGGACATCCTAACCTAGTCACAATCGCTTTGTGGGTAGCATTATACTTAAATCATACCTCATGACCACTATTTTCAACCCTAACTCATTAGCCTTCTCAAATGCAATGAATGAATGTGTAGCTCCTAAATCGAATAAGGCATTTAATATTCTACCAGCTATTTCATAGTTACCTCTGATCAAGGTCTCTGATCCCTCAGCGCCTACTGCAGAAGTAGTATACACTCTCCCTACCTGCTGTACTCTACAAGTCTCATACTTCTTCTTCTCTGGACAATTATTGGCAAAGTGCCTGGGCTGTCCATAGAAATAGCATACTCCAGTTCCAAACCTACACGGAACTCCTAGATGATACTTCCCACATCTCTGACAAATCAAATCCTGCTGTGGCTGCTTTCCATACCTTCTTCCTTGATTAGCATTAGCATTCGGCCTTCTGAAGTTGCCCTGCCCTTGATTGTTTTGAGGGACAAGGCCGCCATGCTTGAATTGTCTGCCCCTTGGTGCAAAGTTCCTCCCTGAAGTCCTCTAGAAAGGCACCCTCAGACTTTCCTTCTCTGCTGCAGCCTTTTTCACACACTCTTCAACCGCCCTACTCTTATTCACGAGTTCAGAAAATACCCTAATCTCCATAGGTGCAACGAAGCTCAGAATATCGCTCCGAAGGCCTCCCCCATACTTGATGCATTTCCATTAAGAAAAATCCTCAGGAGCTCCTTGACATATCCGGAAAAAGTGGCACAATTCCTCAAACCTGCTAGTATACTCAGTAGCAGTCATCTGACCTTGTTTCAGCTGAAGTAGTTCAAGTTCCTTAGCATTTCTGATTGAATTGGAAAAGTATTTCTTGTAGAACTCTGTTTGGAACAATTCCTAAGAAATCACGATACCATCTGGTTGCAGGATTCGCTGTGTTTCCTACCACCTGGGCCTTGCCTTGTAGTTGATAAGTTCCAAACTCAATCCACTGCTCTTCAGGAAACTGTTGAGCCTGTAGTGCTCGCGTTATAGTCTGAATCCAGTTGTCCGCATCGGTGGGGTTTGAGGTTCCTCTGAAGGTCGGAGGATGAACCTTCAAGAAAGAGGAAAGCGTCATAGGGCCCTCATCACCATTATTGCCATTATTCCCATTGTTCATTTGGTTTTCTATAGCTTCGGCTGTTGCCTGCATAGTCGCAGCCATGTTTCCCAGGGCAGCCATAAAGTCTACAGGGTTAGGATTATTCTTTGTCGCTTCAGGAATAGCATTTCATATTCTGCCTCTATCTTGCCCGCGACCACGTTTGCGAGTCGACATCTGGTCCCTATACACACCAAACAAGTGATATCAAGTTGATCAATCTCAATATCGCAAGTCTAGTGCTTTAAGTTCCAAATGCATGCTCATGAACGTTTATGCCACATATATCAGTTAGATATCCTAATAGCACATAGACACATACACAGAGAATGCACAGAAGCATAGTCAGTCCGTCCCTCAAGCTCTATAGGTTCGAACTGCTCTGATACCATAATGTAACACCCTACCACACAAAGCTTTACGCTTAAGCTGTAAACCAGATGTGGTGTGGTATTACGACCTCTAAAATAAAATATATACATAATATTATTGGATAGAGAGTAATATACAAGGAGCCTTCGAAAACAGGTAAAACAAAATTGCAAAATAAAAAGCGCAACCCAAAATAGAAAGATAAAACCTTAACTCTCCTTAAACCTTTAAGAGGGACAAAATAAACAAGTTACTTGGAGAGAAAGTTAAGTACATATATATATAAACTAAATAACAAGAGAACCTAGAAACCGCTCCGCTTCAGCAGTCCAGACGCCTAGCAAGGTACCTCTCGACATGCATCTGAAAACAACAACACAGTATGCCGCTCATACAGCTCCCAGCCAACAAGCAGTTAGCCTTCTTTTCCAAGGAATTCCAATGTGGATGACTGGACATCAGCAATAACTGGAGCCGAGCTTTCACAAAAACATACGAACCCACCCTATCATTTAAGGGGTACTAAAATCAACGTGTCAATCATCAGAATAGTTTAATTTACCTGGACGTAGGATTGGCTTTTACCTTTCTTTCCGTTTTGGAAGCAAAAGTCAAATCTTAAGCAGCAGATACCACTAGAGAAAATGAAGATGAAAGAGATGCTTAATTAAAGATAATAATCCGATCTTTCATCCACTGAATCATACATAACATACGGATTTGAATCTGCAGAATCATAGGAATTAGAAGAAGCTGGAATCAGCATGCTAAAGATGCCACGCATATAATATATAAGGTCCTGGGAATGCCAGAGGCAATCCTAAAACACCGACACTCAGATTATAAAACTTAAGTTACTAAACAGAAACCACAAAGGGGTAGGTGTTCTAAGGAATTCCAAACTCAACTTAAAACTAACTTCAACACCAAACTTGTCCACCTTTCCTCGGCTCCTCCATCACCAATGATTTAGCAAAGACAAATAAACAGACAAGTTCAAGTACAAGTAGAAGGCAAGTAGTGTAAGTAGAAAATATAACAATTAGCAGAATATATTCAGTTAGGCATTCCCAAATAATGCATAGCAAACAAACGAACATAATGCACATGATGTATGCCTGTCCTATGGCTGATGAGGCTCATCTGTCGGTTATCAAGCCAATCCGACAAGTCTGAAACCCTTGGACTATCCCTCGTCGCGCATCCCCATGAGTCTATGCATAGCTTTTCTCATTTCACTCATACATTCATATATAATTTACTCAATGGGGGATATCCATTCTCGGGAATTTATACGTGCAGGTCACCCTTACGATTTAGGGTCAACAGAGTATCAAGTTTCAACCTGGAACACATGATGGCAAGCCACGGTTCTGTACCCAGGGAACTCGTATCTCAAATAACATTAAATTCATAGTGACATAAGTATTCATAATCATTCATATTCATTTCATAATTATTCATCATAGCCATGTCATCATAACTTCTTTCAGCCTTCACATCATTCTCTTATAATTCATCATGTTTATCCCTTTTCTTCATCCCCAAGTTACCTCAATTTTCTAGCTTTAACTAACTACTAGGCTTAGTGTTATAATTTATAACTAAAAGAATGAGAATAGAGGTTTAGAAGTCTGAAATTTGATTTAAAAACACAAAATCCAGTTTTGCAGAAAACAGGGGCCACGCGTACGCGTGGGCATGCGAAAACCCTTGCTCGTATGCGCAAGCCCCTGCTCGCGTACGCGAGAATTCCAACCCGAAAGGGTTGGTCACGTCACGAGCGACTAGTCACGTATGCAAATGCCGGATCACGCGTACGCGTGGCCCATGTGTACGTTTTTCCAAAAATTTGCATAAGTCTAAAAAGCTGCAGAATCCCAACCTTTTTAATCCCAACTTCCGACACGCATAATGTTTTCGTTTTAAATCATTTTCCTTCGTTCTTCAAATGGCGTAAACTTCACAGACCCAATTTTTATATAAAACTTGTTTGAAACAATTTGGGGGTCAGGAAGCTGAGTTATGCCTCGCCGAAGTTCGGCCAAAAACCAAAATTACACAAAACTTCAAAACCTCATTTTCATTAAAAATCACATCCAATTTATGACCAAACCTACAACCGTCAACATAATGTGCCATTCCTCAACACCACAACAACCACCATAATAAACCATACCTCAAATCAACAATAACATACATACATTTCCCAAATGCATCAACCAAAATTATAACTCACCAATTCTAGGCTCATGTGCTCATGTACTCAAGCCATTAGTTATCAATTCATCAAACACCAATTAGTCAACAAGCACCAAACCAAAACGTACTTCTTATCAAGGACACTAAGCAATAAATATACACATACGTTCCAACCTATCCTATGGTCACCTAGCCTAAGTTTTCACAGAACATTACATATTAAATACGCGAAACCTAAACCATACCTTGGCCGATTTCCACGTATTAACCAAGGCAACCCACTAGGAAAAAAGGGAAAGGCTTCAATCACCAAAATTCAACTCTAACACCCACCAAGCTCTCAAATCAAGCTTCCAATGATTCCAAGGTCTCCATATCATGCATTCATATACCTAACACATATATATACATACATATACCCAACAACTCAATATCCAACATAATCAAAATAAGAAATAGCTAGCTTTTAGAATCCTTACCGTGCCCACGGACTAAACGAACTAAATCTGTCAAGCTCCAGAAGCTAAATTGAACCTGGAGTACCAAATTAAACAAAATCTCAATGTGGGTTCTTACCAGTTTTCAAAATTCAAGGGGTAGAGAAACTGGGATAAAATTGAAGCTTACCTATGAAATTGATCCAATAGAATCGTAGAGCTCAACACGTAGTCACAAACGATGAGGCGATCGGAGCTCGGATGAAGAAGTTATGGTGGATTGATGTTATGGTGAGGGTTTGGAAGCTCTCCTCTTCCCTTGGCTATTCAGTGTTCTTCTTTGCTAAATGGCGAGAGAGATGAGCTTCATCTCATTTAAGTGGTGGGTTCGGTTGGGCCCATGGGCCGGGTTTGAACTCGATTCGACCAATTCGGCCCGTTCGGCTCAATCTTGGACCAAATTCTTCGAAATTAGTGTCAAAATTCTCATTTTAAAGAGCTCTATCCTATTTTAATATAAGATTTTCATTTCTAATTTTTCTTATTAAAATTTAATCTATTGACTAATTACTTACTAATTTAGCAGGATTTACATTGTCCTAACTCCTTACTGTCGTTACTGCTCCCGTCAAAAGTGTGTGAGACTACCTCGCCAAGGCCCAAGTATGGCTGTGGCTCTGGCTGTAACTTTGAAATGGGTGGTATGGACTCTCTGGTCGCAACTTAGTAAGAGAAACCTCTTGTAGTGAATCCAATTTACAGAAAGGAGTAAGAAGTAGAAATGAGAGTGGCTTGTCACGTAGAGATGCATATAAACACGAGTCTAATCGTAGATGAGCATGCTCCTATAGCCTGGGTCATCTCAAGAGAACGGCTCTAACAACTCAATGTACATCACCATTGACACCATATGTAGGAACAGTAAAAAAAAGGGTGAGAACCTACAATTTCTAACAGGGTACTAACAACAGGGATAAAAGGTCAACTCGTACAGCAGGCTAGGATTTATCTCTACGTCGGGACAATAACGCACATACTAGTTTGACCTTTGGTCCATAGTTTATATCTTTTTACGTCTAATGCTACAATCTATCATAACAAGCAAATAGTAATAACAAGCAAGCATAAACAACTCACATAGCACAATCTCAGATAATATGTGACAATCAATATGGTGATGTATGTCTTAAGCAGGCTATAAGCTCACGTGTTGATTGAATACACGCAACTTGACATTACCTGGGACAAATACCAGGTATAGCTTTCCATTGCATCTGTTAGGCACATGTGTTGATTTGGATGAAACTATAAAAGTGGCCTGACAACCAAAAATGGTTGCAATGCTTGATGCTATAATATGTATATAATTGAAAAATAACGTTCATTTAAATATCAGTGGACATCCCTACATTATATCAAAGAATTGCACAAACAAGACAAAATGCTTGATCTTATACCATTAGTACCATCTTCCCCTTAATCTTTTTGAAAAATACCTAATTAATCCTTTCTATTAGTGAATTAACATTTTACCCTCAATATTTTCAAACATGACCTTTATGTCCCTAAAGCTCCAAAATTATCTTATTACCTCTAAACTTAATTATCCAAATGACCATTTTATCTTTATAATTATACTCTTATATGTAATTTTTATCTTAATGACCATGCTACCCTTGATCTTTATTGTCATTACTATTTTGTCCTTTAATCTTTATTATAATTACTATTTTCTCTCTTAAGCTTTATTTAAATACTATTATATTCCAAACTTTATTATAATTATAATTTTATTCTAATTTTTTTATGAAATTATATTTTTATCTTTAAACTTTAGTATTTATATTTTTACCCCTAACTTTTTATATTTTTATATTGTTCCAAAACTTGTTTTTCATACTTTTATCCTCTCCTTCCACTAATTTACTATAGGTCTCTATACTCTACTCAATTTTATTTTTGAGTAAAGGACAAATAGGTCTTTGACATTTTATTTTGCAGACATTTTTCGTCTTTTAGAATTTAAAATACTTTTAAGCCCCCGAATTTTACAAACGGTGGATAGATAGATCCTTCCGTCCATTTGCCTCTCAAAGAACAAACGGAGATTAGTGAAGTGACACCCACGTGTTCATTATAGAGCTATGTGTCCGTTACAGTGCTGATATGGCATGTTCCCCAAAAAAACAAAGGACAAATAAGTCTTTGCACTATGCAATGACAACATTTTATGGTTTTACGGTTCTGCAATTTGGGAGATGGTGAGCTAGAGAGAGATTAGGTGAGGGCCAAAGGGAGGAGAAGAAGAAGAAGGCAGCGGGTGGTGGTTCTGTGGTGGCCAGACATGTGATCATCCCCAAAGGCGAGACAAATGGCCAGCAATGATGTTGATGAAGATGGTGGTTGGTGAGTGAGAGGGGTTGTTCTTTTTCTTCTATTATCATGAAGGGAAAGAAAGAGTGATAATGTGAGCTAGAACTGAGAAAAAGGAAAAAGGAGAAATGAGAAAGAAGTAGAGGAGGCCGTGGGTGGCGTGGACTGCTGGCGATGAAATAGCGAAAGGCAGCAATGATGTGGAACGATGAAGAGGAGGGGAAGAGAGTGGATCGCGGCGGTTCAGTGTGGCAGTTTCATCACAGATGGTGGAAGCTATAGTGGTTCTGGGATAACGAGGGTGGTGGTTTCAGCGATCGAAGAGGACGATGGTGGTTGTTGGGTTCTGAATGAAAACTATAGAGTGGTGGTGATGGTGAATCGGAGGTGATGGTGGTGAGAGGAGGGCGATGCACAAATCAGAGGAGAGGAGAGGAGAAGAAGAGAATTTGAAAATGAATTTACGGTTTTGGGGTTTCTTTAAACGCGGGGGAGCTCGTCGGCGGTCGTGGCTGGAGGTTCGTGAAGATGGAGATGGTGAAAGTAGGATGAACCTGTGTGTGATGAAGAGCAAGAAGGAATTCCGTCGTGTTTAGGGTTGCCATTGAAATGACATTTTTTTGTAGTCGGGGACTTAATTGTTCCGTTTCGAAATGCTTCCATCCACATATGTATATGTAAGACCAGGTCAGCATAATGAGGCCACGTCAGACGTTTTCATTGGTTCCGACGGACCCACATGAATGAAAGGATTCTTTTGTCCAACTTTTAAAGAGGTCAGGAATTTAAAAGTATTTTTAAATTCTGAAGGACGAAAATATTTGCAGAAAAAATGGTCAGAGACTTATTTATCCTTTACTCTTTATTTTTTTTATCTTTCTTTTAACAACATCTCTTCTAGTTTTTAAATTTGCCTAAATTGTATTTTGATCCCCTAGGTTTTGTTTTAGAGACTTTTAAATACTTTTCTTGATAGGTTTTAATCTTTGTCTCATATTTGTGCCTTAAAATCTATTTACTAAAATTTTATCTCAACATTTTAAATTTAACTAGCCTAATTTAATATTTTCATATTTACATTTTGGCCTAAATAAGTTAAACAAAATCCTAAAGTTTTCAAAAGCTTTCAATCGCATTCATAATTCATTCCAATCATCAATTCAACATTCAAATATCATCAATTACACATTTAAACATTCAAATTCGTTAATACATCATCAATCACACTTAGGGTTTCAAGCAAACATATTTAAAAAAAATACTCTAACTTAACACTTACCTCATATCCAAGTTTGTATTACCTCCTAATGGTCCTTAGGTCACCCAAACATACCTAATTTCAATCAAAATAAACATTAGTCTCCAAGAGGCCATGATGGCCGAATTCACTATGAAAAAGAAAATTTTTATCTTTAGAGCTTGAAAAATTAAAGCTCTTACTTCTTTAGGAGTTTAAAAGATGATTCTTAAAACAAGAGAATTAAATAAACAATCTTATACTTTCATAGCTATGTGACGAAACTTAAGAGGAAAAAGAGAGAAAAAAATTCTCTCACCTTTTAAGTTTAAAATTTGTGATTTTCTACTCTTTGAGGATTAAGAACATGATTCCTAAACAAGAAAAGATAAAAAAATTAAAATAGATCATCCATGGCAATTTTCTCATGGCCGAATTTATGTGAAGGAGAAAGAAGAGAATTTTTTTGACTAACCTTGATTAAATTGGTATGGATGAGAAGAAAATTAAGACAGAAATTAATTAATTGGAATAGAATTTGGATTACAGCCTAAAATCCTTCGTAAATCAAGCATGAATTTTAGATGAGCATATTTGGTTCTCTCTTTTCTCTCATATTTCTTATGAAAATAAGGAAGAAAATAAATTATAATAAATGAGAGAAACAGAAAAAGTCTATGAAAATAAAGATAAAAGGATAAGATTGTCGCTCAAAATATTTCTTAATTAAGAGATAATTATCAAGTGTGGTAATTATTTTACATGATTTTATTTTATCTGGTCAATTAGTTCTTTTATTAGTGTCAATTATATTGATATGATAAATTATCTCAACTCTAAAATAACTCTAAAATATTTTGGTATAGTTTACTAGAACAAAGAATATACTAATAAAATTCTCTTACTAGTTAAATATTAATCCGATAATTATGTAGTCTAAAAAAAATCTTTAATTATTCACAAATTAATATTATTTTTACAAATAATAATTTTAAATATTTTTATTTTTGATACGGGCTTCACTCATTAAATCGAATTAATTTGCGATACACGATTTTTTTAG
This sequence comes from Arachis hypogaea, assembly GCF_003086295.3. Taxonomy (NCBI): domain Eukaryota; kingdom Viridiplantae; phylum Streptophyta; class Magnoliopsida; order Fabales; family Fabaceae; genus Arachis; species Arachis hypogaea. The sequence continues at coordinate 27,828,762 of NC_092038.1, forward strand.
ATTCTGATCACAGAAAATTCTAAAATACGAAATATTGGATTGATACTTCAACAATATGAAAAATTTATGAATTTGAAGTACTTTTCTTAAAGTACCCATTAATGTTAATTATAAATTATGAGAAAAAAATGGACATAAAATTATATTTGATTCTGAGAATAAAATAAGATAAAACACTAAAAATAAAACATAAAGGATAGAGATACAAAAATTAGTGTTCTAGGATTTTGTTTAGTAATAAACTAGAACAAATTATGAAAGTCTAATTTATTCTATTTTTTATTAAAAAATTTGAAAAAAATATAATTATAAAAAATTAATAAAAATAATAAAAAAAATAAAAAATAAGTTGTCTCTGTGTGTTCTAATTGATAAGATAAACACAAAATATACTAATTTAATATTTTTAGACACAACATCTCTATTTATATCTCATCTATCAAATATTGTGTTCCTATGTCTATATCTTAGTGTCTTGTACCTATATACACGAACATAGCGCAACCTAATATACTTGTTGGTAGTCACTAAAAAATTAATTTAGATTCTCTAAATTTTAGATTTTTATTTTAGAGGATAAAGTAAAATCTCTCACCAATTTTTTCTTTCATGTATTTTTTTGTCCCACCTATTAAATAAATAAGATAGATCATACTTTATCTTCTAAAATTAAATTTAAAATTTAAAAAATTCAAATCCCTAAAAAATAAATTAAATTAAAGTTTGTAGACCGATTTTTTTATTCAGATCTTTCATTTTTAGAAACTTATAAAGTTCTTCTCTTAAGCTCCAATCAATGAACCTACAAAACCCTTTAAATTGTATCTCTGATTCAATCCCAGTATTGTAGACATTCCCGCATTTTCACCCCAATCATTTTTTATTTTCCCCTTGTATTTTTTAGAAAACCATTTATCTCCGCCTATTTTCATTATAAAGGCATCCGTTGACAGCATTTATGTACTTTGTACCCTTCCATGATATGAAATTATGGATACATTATTTGAATTCTTTCTTGCATAAGATAATGTTGTTTCTGCATGCAATCAGCGAAACCCATGTTCATACTTTCAACTTTGCTACCATTGATTTGAAAACAAGTTTCCAGAAGCCACCTTTTGCAATAACCAAGCAACATGTATAGACATATTACTTCTATAAATAACAGGCGAAACATTGAATTGCTACATCAATTAGCTCTAATAATAATAACTCGACTTGATTTCTATACGAGAATTTAAGTATGGAAATTACCAAAAGTAGTTCTGTCATAATCATTTTGCTAGTGTTTGTTTCAAGTTTGGTGGAGACAAATGCATATTATTATATGAATTGTTACGGAGGAACCCGTTGCAGTGGAAAATACATAAGATGCCCAGCAGAGTGCCCAAACAGTGTATCGAATGATCCTAAGGCTAAGGTTTGTCAAATTGATTGCAACAAACCCACATGCAGAGCTGTTTGTAGACGTAAGTTATTTTCCTCCATTCACATTATTCTACCATTTTTGTAATTTTTAATCTTGGAATTTTTGGATTCAATTATATCAATTATCATAGGTGTACAATAAAATTAACTATTAACATAAAATATATATTAGAATACAAAAAAATTAATTAAACAATATATATTTATATACAAATATATTAGGAGTGAGTACGAGTAGCGGGTATCCGATTACCTGTCCGAATCCGAATCGAACCAATTAAATTGGTTCTAAAATCAACGAGTAATCGGGTCCAACCCGAACCAAACCAATGATGGTCTTTGTTAGTAATTGATTCGGGTATCGGTTCTGGGGGTGCGAAATCTGAACCAACTCGTGAACCCGATTATATATATATATATAGCTTTTAGTGGCTTTTAGTGAGATTATTTACTATTAATATGTTTGGATTTTAATGAGTTTAGTTTTTAATGTATTTGGTGTTTAATATGTTTAGATTATTTATATTAATATTATATGTTTATTGTACTTGTTAAATTTTTAAGATAAAAATTTGATTTTTTTATGAATTTTAAAGTTATCGGGTACCCAATTACCCGAATCGAATCAATTCATTCTTAATCAGTTTGGTTTGGTTCGGATACATGCACAAAAAAATGCAAATCCAAATCAAACCGAACTAATTACATTTTGATCGGTTCGATTTTAATTTTACCTTAAATCCAAATCAAACCGATCTGTGTTCACCCCTAAAATATATAGTGATTGATTTTGGTATTCAAATTATATTTTTGTAAAACTAATTTTAAAAAAATATTTATCTTAACTTTTTACTTACTTCCAGATCGCAAACCAAACTGCAATGCACCTGGATCAGGATGCTATGATCCCCGCTTCATTGGCGGAGATGGCAGAGTCTTCTACTTTCATGGAAAGAGCAATCAGCACTTCAGTCTCGTCTCTGATTCCAACCTTCAAATCAATGGTCGCTTCATCGGACACAGGCCAGCCAACAGAGCCCGTGATTACACCTGGATCCAGGCTCTTGGCGTCCTCTTCAACTCCCAAACCTTCACAGTCGAGGCCACCAAGACGGCCAAATGGAGCAACGAGGTTGACCATCTCAAGCTTACCTACAATGGAGAATTTATAGATTTAAATGAAGTCACTCTTTCCACATGGTTCTCGCCATCAAAAGACATCAAAGTCGAGAGAGTAGCCAGCAAGAACAGCGTCATAGTAACAATAGAGAATGTTGCTGAGATTCTTGTCAATGTGGTGCCAATCACTAAGGAAGACGATAGAATTCACAACTATCAAGTTCCTAAGGACGATTGCTTTGCTCACTTGGAGGTTCAGTTCAGGTTCTTCAGCTTGTCCCCAAAAGTTGACGGTGTTCTTGGAAAGACTTACAGGCCAGATTTCGAGAACCCGGCGAAGCCAGGTGTCGCAATGCCAGTTGTTGGCGGAGAAGACAGTTACAAGACGACATCATTGCTTTCTCATGATTGTGCTTCTTGTTTGTTCTCTCAAGAAAGTTCTGCTGAGAGAGATACCTCTGCTAAAATGATCCGCACACTTGATTGCACTAAATTGTCTTATGGATTGGGAATCGTTTGCAAGAAATGAGGGAACTATTATCATCAAAATATTACACTTTAAATTAATATCATTTGTCCAGAAAGAAAATTTAAAGGCAATGGTCTAGTAGGAGAATACTTGAAACCTTTGCATGAAAAATAAGGACATATAGCCATATATTGCTACTTCCTTTTGTTGTATGCTTGTATGCTTTGTTTTTTAATAATTTGAAATTAAACATTATAATTATGTTATTCTTACATTTATGTGCTTCAATTGAGCCGGAGAAAAATAAGTAAAATTAAATTATTAAATTCTATAACATCGTTTCTCTACCGATTTCTTCCTAATTCTTAGGGCAAATTACAATTCTTGAGGTTTGGTAAAATTTACTATTGCTGCTTTCTATTAATTGCTATAATCATAACAATTTTCATTAGACATTCTTAAAAGGGCTAGATATTCATGCGAATGGGATTAAATCGTGTTTGGATATAGGTTTTTTTTTTTCGCAAACACACTTAAAAGAATTTATCAAGTTGTTTAAATTTGTGAGCATCCAAAGGTATAATTAATTGGTAGTGAAGAAAAATGATTCTATATATTTAAAAAGGAAGCACTACAAGAAAAACGATTAGTAGCATCGGATTTATAGTTGGATTTAGCGTCGAACATTTGTGTCGATTTTATCGATATTTTTGTTGTAGAATTCGTTTAATCAAATCGTTACTGGCGAATTTTCGTTTTTCGACGGTAAATTTACTGATAATACTTTGAAGAAAAAAAAAGAGAAATAGGCACGAAATTTAGTGTAAAATTTACTGTCGGAATAATCCACCGGTAAACCTATCTTAGTGAAACGCTTCATTTTGGTGACCCACAACGGGTCACCGTCGGTAATGAAACCTAAAACTCAAAGCGTGAACCTTCTCTCCCTTCAATTCAAAATCTTCTCTCTCTCTAACCTCTCTTCTCCCTTTCTCTCTATAGCCGCCTCTGAACCCCGCTGCGCCGTCAGCCCCATACCGCCTGCCCATCCCGTCACCGCCTCCTTCCTCTCCTTGCACTGACCGTTCTCTGCGATGCCTCCATGTAGCCGCCATTGCAAATCCTAGCCTCCATTGCAGCCGCCGTTCTTCTCACTGCCGACATGTCGCTGTTCTTCGCATCGCCAAGTTCTTTCCTTGATCTAGTACGCTTCGTCCTCCGTCGCAAGGTCCAACTTCGTCATCATCCACCAGGTCAGGTTAGTTACTTTTTCTTGCTTAATTTTTTTTAAACCTGTTTTTTATAAAAAAAAGTGATTTGGTTAATTTAGTTAATTTCTCTTATGATGCTATGTATGTAATGTAATGGACTAAGTGTATGGTTATCAATTTATGATGAGACTTGAATTTATCAATTTGTTAATAGAGACTTAAATTAGTTGGTTTGGGAGACTTAAGAATAAATAGTTCAATCTAATTCATACATAAAGTTTTGCATATTACTTTTGCATTGGATTTATGCATGTCGCATCTTATTGCTTTGGATTTAAATCATGAAAGCTTCTTGTTTAGTTGAGTTTAATTCTTATGAAATTAATTGAGTGTTGACTGATGCTATGGATTGAGATTGGTTGGATTTATAGAAACCATAAAGGTAGATATATGTCCAATTTTAGGGGAGGTTATTTTCAATTTTATCGGGGAGTTTTGTTGTATGATGCATGTAGTATATATGCTTATTAGTGTTAATAATATATTCTCTTTGTAGACATGTCGATAGGTAGCAGAGGTAGATCGAGTGCGTCTCGTGGTCGTGGTAGAGGGAGGGTTTCCACCGAATTCACAGGGACTATTCAGTCATTTCCCTCTACCCCGACTACTCCGTTGACCCCTGTGATGTCACAGGCTAGTCCTGCGGACTAGCAATTCATCATGGTCCCAAATCCCGAACTACGTGCCTCTTTCTGCTACACCCCTACAGATCCAACAACAGAGTCTGCGGTGGGTGATTCCTCTAGTGTCCTCTAGCAGGATGCCCCTCTACCACCACCCTCATCTGATGGAGTATTTGGCCTGATGGCATGCAGGCGTGAGTACATACTATTTTTTAATCATAAGTTTGTTAATCTTAATTTTATGTGTTTGTTAATCTTAGGTGTTTTTCTTTGATAGGTTTGCACCAAACAACAATGCTTGCACACAGGAGATCTCTGAGGCCATTGAGTCAATATACGACCACTCGTAGCCGAGCTACACGAAGATTCATGCTGAGACTAGAGAGCAATGATTTCAGAAGTGGGCAGTAAGTATTAATTAACTGTATTTGAATTGTATTTTATTTTGTCTCTTTAATGTAATTGAATCACTTTATGCTGTTAAAATTCATATGGAATACAAAACAAAATCTCACGATTAGGAAGACTTATGGCTACTAAGTAGCTAAACGACTTCAACAGATGATGAGCGATATTTGTCAGAGGCGTGACCACCTAACGACCTAGATCCGTCTATCTATCATGAAGGAACTAAAGACCCATTTTAGAAATGATGAGGGGTTAAAATATAACCGTATGACGAATGTTGCTAATAGAGTTTCGTCGAGGTCATCGAAGTATACGGGTGAGTCGGTGACTTTCGTGAAGATAAAGAGCAGACTGGTAAGTAGTTTGGTAATGTTTGTTTGTAGTTATTTGAATTAGATATTTGTTGGTTTATTTTATTGGTTGGTTTGAATATCTGTAGTCTAAGTCATTGAATCGTGAGACAATACTGATGGAGACATTCAAATATACATATACCTTGAAGGCTAAGAAGAAGAGATTTGTTGACGAGCAGTCTGTGGCCCGTTATCTGAGTTTTAATTAATTTTAAGTTTTAAATTTATTTAGTTTAAAGTCAATTAACTGTCATCCTAATTACAACGTGTGTGACACAGGAGGATTACATGCAAAGATTGGAGGTTGCAACCTAGCAATCTCATTCGCTTAGTGGGAATAACGAAGCCGGCTCCAAGACCTCAGTGGTAGATTCTAATAGCGTTTGGCATGAGACAGTCTCTGAATCTCATAGGAATCACCACTTCAGGAGGTTGGGGTTGTTCTTTGCCAGTGGCCTCCGCTCCTCCGTATTGGCGGCTTCCTTTGCCTCTACCACTGGTCCTGCCGATCCCTAGAAAGTTATCGACTTGAGAGAAGAGGTGCAGAAGCTGACACAGGAGCTTCACCAACACATAGAGAAATTTGAGTAGAGATACAACAACCTTCTTGCACATGTGGAAGGAGACGTTGCCATAAGCTCGGACCTGACAGAAAAATTAGAGCAGCTAGATCGTTTGCGAGAGTAGATGAAGGTATACAACCAGCAGATGCGCGCTGGAGGCAGCGTCGCTTTGGTCCTAGCGGTAACGTTGCTGGTAGGGCACCGACAAAAGCACCTACTCCGCCGCCACTTTAGCAGGAGAAGATGATGACAATGACGACTACCAGGATCTGTAGGGTATAGTAATTTAATTTTTTATGCCTACTTCATTGTTTTCTACTTCTGTAGATATTTTATTATATTAAGACCATTTATTTTTAGTGAAATAATTTGTTGATTTCTGGTAATTTTAAATTTCTGCTAAAAATTTAATTTACAAGAGTTTTAATTTGACTACTAATTGTGGTTTAACTGTGCCAAAAAATAAAAAAACCATAGAATTTACCGGCAAACAAATTCGACGTAACTTGGCGCTAAAACACGTGATATGGCGCTAAAGTTACCGTCGGATTAATCCGATAATCAGCAACTCAGTTTTGATAAATCCATTGAAAAAATTGACAAAAAATTTGTCAGTAATTAATGTCGGACAAAAATAATCCGCTGATAAATAATTTTTAGTGCTGTTTATACCATCAATTCCAGAACGATAATTAATTTGACGATAAATCTGATGATATTCATTATTTTTTTTATAGTGATGCTTCTGACGTATATAACCACATTAAAATATTTAACAACTTATAAGGTATATAGACAAGTTAAACAGTATAAATAAAAATAGATAGGGTTAACAAGAAGTACATAAAGATACTAGTTTAATTAATAATACTTGCATTTTTGTCTTCAACAAAGTGGAAAATTTTATGATGAGCGAAAAATTAAAATTAATTATTTCATAGTTATTGTAATAATTTCAAATATATCACAAATCAAATTTTAAAAGAAGGAAATTGGAAGTTTAAGTTCGAGACGTATTCTTAGAAAGAGTCATCAAGATAGATCATAAAATTAAAGATTTTGCAAACTTGAGTGTGAGGATTAAAATTAAAGCAATAATGAAAAAAAATAAATTGATACATTTCTAATAATTCGGCCTACACTACCTATAAATTAAAACTATATAAAGAAAAGTGCTAAATTAAAAGTACGTATTTTCTTCTTTAACATATTTTTTGGTACGAGTTCAAATAATGTTTAGGAATAATTATTATAAAATTAGACTAATATCTTCAACAGTTTCACAATACTAGACTCACAAAATATCTGTCCTTTATCACAACAAATCTATAAAAAGAAGAAATTCTAGAAGGAGAAAGTACGCTATTTACTCTGACTAATATTATACTTATTTTTTACTCTTACTTATTTGAACATCGAAGTGTTTTTGCAGGTGCATGCTGCCATCATTTCTCTTGAAACCTTCATGTACCTCTTCCACTTTAGGCGAAGGAGAGCTCTATTCCTGAATAGGACAAGTTATACCTACTGCCAAATTTACTATGTAGAAACATTTTGGCGTCCATCATGGGGCCGAATTTATTTAATCTCACAATTATCTCTTCTACTTTCTTTTACCTTCTTTTGCAGGTTATATAGTCAATGGTGGAAGAACAAAATAATATACTCTTTCTTCCGCCTGCTGAGGCTAAACTGCTAGTTATCAATGAATCATTGCAAGCAAAAGTTTAGCAGATGAAAATTACTAAACTAGAAACAAAATGACTGAAGCAATGAAGAGGAATAGAAAAATTCTGGCAATGCCAATGATGATGATGATTATACCCCGAAAACTAAAACTGCGGTGGTAGTGACTTGAAAATTGTCAGTAAAAAGAACTAATCTTTTTTCAAAAGAAATTATGAGTTTTCAAGTATAAAAAAATTTTACACTGCCAACAACACTGAAATCCTATGAAGAATTCGGCAACCCCAATATTCACATCACCAAATTTTATTCGATAATGTTTCTTAATGGTGCTTCAAACTCAATATTATGTCATTTTTTTTTTACATTTTTCAATGGTGTTGTTTTACTCTGGTTTCATCTTTATGTGCAAGTACTATATCTATTTTTTAAAAATTGGCTGACCTCTTCACCAACAATTTTGCAACATCCAAAATCTATGTCTATGATTTTGACTATTTTAGTACAATCAAACAAGGTCAATATGAAAATTTTCATGACTACATGACGAGGTTCAATAAGATAACAATGAAAATTTTCAACCTTAACAAATCAAATTACTAATTCATTTTTACTTATGTATAATCTAATTTGTTTATATAAATATTTTAGTTCAAATTTTAATACGTTATAGCTTCATTCTTATAAGGTATAGAAATATTTTCACATGTGCCAGGCAACTTTACTGGCACATTATTGCTATGCCATGTATGGCTAAGTAGCAGGCTTACAATTTATCTTATAGCAAATATGAGAATTACAAAAAAAGCTTTAAAACGGTGGATCAAAAGACGAAAACACCCGAAAGTAGTAGCCGCTTGGATAGGTAGCTAAAGTGGAGAGGAGCCGAAGCTACTGGGTTGCACCATGATAGAGCCATGGTGCAGTAAATGACAAATGTTAAAGCTTTGGTCCCGAGCCATATGTTCAGCAGCGAAGTGCTCAGCGTATAGACGGCGTCTCTGACGACCCACCATCCTTCAATCCTCTGCCAAGCCAGAAGCGGTATTTCTGGGTTCGTTTGCATCACAGGGAGTGTCATTAGTTTCATTCATTAGGATTAGTGTCTTCTGAGAAGATAGTGCCAATATGTGGAGCACAACCAGTAGCCAGAGCATTGAGATGGAGATTCAGTTTCCAACGGTTGCAGTCCATTGGGATAGCAGCCATCTCCCCTTTCTCACCAGAGCAACTACATTTGGATTTTATCTACTACCAATAGCAAAGACTCTCCAAACTGTTAGGATCCTTGTTCAATATAGCCATCGATAATATTTTGAAGAAAAACCAGAGTCTGTATTCATCGTCGTAGTTAATACTTAATAGCTTGAATTAAAGAGATTGAAATCATATTAGGTAGTGTGGTATTGGAATTAGGTAGTATGGAGTTTAGAGTCTAGAGGTTCAGGTAGTATCTTCGACGGCTTGCATTTGTTCTGGGTTCTCCATTCCGGTTCGGGTTGGCGCTGTGTGCAAGGTGTGTGAAAGAGTAAATCGGATAAGCAAAGTCAGACTTTAATGAGTAATTCATGTTTTGTTCTATTTCTATAATTTCATTTAACAAGATCTATAAAATAGTCTATTACTAGTTTATTGAATTGCAAAATTCAAAACTCAGGGAAAGTTTCAAAATTATTGCTAGGAACAATATGTTGGGCTGTCCGTGGGATCTCTCAACCACCAAGAAGATGTTGGGGAGGAACAAAGTGAGAGAACATAAGATGAGAAGACACCACATCCAACTCAAAAACCTTAAGGTAGTAAGTTAATGAGTCTCTCATCTTATAAACTCCTCACTCTTTCTTGCTTTCTTTGATGTGGGACTATCTTCATACACTCTTCACACTTGCAATATTAACAATCTTCCCCTCAAGTGTGAGCCTCCATATCAAGCAATAACTCTCCTCTAGCTCCTCTATCACATATGAGTATTCGTCCAGATTCTTCTCATCTTGTTCTTCTTTCTGAATGGTTGAGATTTTAATTGGAGGTCTGCAGAGGGAGAAATATGCTTCGAACAGTAGCTCTATTTTTTTGGGTATTTTTTATCTTCTTTCTTCTCATTTGTAAGCTTTGGTGCTTTGATATTTTGGCAGGTTATATGCATATTTTTGTGATTTTTTTGAGACTCTCTTATACCTCATTTGATTATAGTGGAGCAATTTCATTGGTCTAGACGACTCGTGGTTTTTACTTCTCACATTGATAGGATTTTTCACGTTAAAATCTCGGTGTGTTCTTGTTATTACTTTACTTGCTATATTTGCTTATTCATAGTTACTGCCATATTGTGTTTTGAGTACTTCCATAAGGTTCTTGTTTTGGATATTTGTGTTGTTTTCGTTACTAGACTTTTTCATACTGGTATCAGAGCTTGTTGGTATTTTTATGGACTTGTAATTCTATGAACAATGAAAGCTAATACTAATACTAGTAGGATGATCACTCTTAATGGTCCTAATTATGATTTGTGGAAGTCAAGGATGGAAGATTTACTTTATGTTAAGAATTTTCATCAACCAATTTTTGGTACAGAGAAGCCTAATGATAAATTTGATGATGATTGGAGTTTGTTGCATAGACAAGTTTGTGGATATATTAGGCAGTGGGTTGACGATAATGTGTTGAAGCATATTATTAGAGAGACACATGCTCAGACCCTTTGGATTAAGTTTGAACAGTTGTATGCTAAAAAAACTGGGAATAACAATATGTTTTTTATCAAGTAGTTGCTGGCATTGAATATACAGATGGGACATCAATGACAGATCACTTGAATAACTTTCAAAGAATAATAAATCAGTTATCTTCCATGGGTATCAAGTTTGATGAAGAGGTTCAAGGATTGTTACTTCTTGGCTCCTTACCAGACTCGTAAAAAATTCTCAGAATGTCATTGTCTAATTCTACTCCTGATGGTGTAATCTCTATGGATCTTGCCAAGAGCAGTGTTTTCAATGAAGAAATGAGAAGAAAGTCACAAGGTACATCGACTACACATTCAGATGTTCTTGTTTCTGAGTCTAGCGGGAGAAACAAAAGTCGATGTCCTAAAAGTAGAGATCAAAATAGAAGCAAGTCTCGAGAAAAGTATAAGAATATTGAGTGTTATCATCATTGTGGTCAAAAGGGACATGTGAAGAAATATTATTGGCAGCTAAAGAAGGAAAAATCCAAGAGAAAAAATAAAGATGATGGCAGCAATGAAGACAAGGTTAATGTAACTTATGATTATTTTTTTCTTGTTGAGGAGTTTGAATCTGTTTACCTTGTTAATAATAATACTAGTTGGGTGATTGATAGTGGTGCTTCTATTCATGTTACATCTACAAGGAATTTGTTTACATCTTATACTCCTGGTGATTTTGGTGATGTAAAAATGGCTCATCAAGGTGTTAGAAAATGTGCCAGCGTTGGACAGGTTTGCTTAGAAACCTCCAACGGTACCAAGTTGACTTTTAAGCATGTGAAGCATGTTCCAGATATTTGGTTGAACTTACTTTCTGTTGGTAAGTTGTGTGATAAAAACTTGGATAGTTCATTTTCTCGTGATAGTTGGAAGCTCACGAAGGTTTCCATGGTTGTTGTTAGAGGTAAATGACACTCTACTCTTTATTTAACTCAAGCAAAGATTGTGAAAGGTGTTGTTGATGCTGCTGAGTTTGTTGATGAAACTGATTTATGGCATAAGAGATTATGTCCTATGAGTGAGAAAGGCATGAATATGTTATCCAAGAGAAATCTTTTATCTAGTTACAAGGTTTCTTTATAAAAGTCAACCATTGCTTTGCTGGGAAACAAAACAGGGTTTCTTTCAAGAGTCATCCACCTTCAAGGAAGCTAGAGGTACTTGACTTGGTGCATTCTGATGTATGTGGGCCGATGAAGACAAGAACACTTGGAGGGTCTATCTATTTTGTAACATTTATTGATGACTATTTTAGAAAACTATGGGTTTATACTTTGAAGACCAAAGATCAAGTTTTGAATGTGTTCAAGCAATTTCAAGTTTCTGTTGAAAGAGAAACTGGGAAGAAGTTGAAATGGATTCATACTGATAATGGTGGTGAGTACTCAAGACCATTTGATGCTTATTGTAAAGAGCATGGTATAAGACATCAGAAGACTCCTCCGAAGACTCCTCAGTTGAATGGCTTGGCTGAAAGGATGAACAGAACATTGGTTGAAAGAGTTAGGTGCTTATTGTCACAGTCTGGATTGATAAAATCTTTTAGGGGTGAACCTTTGAGTACTATTGTTCATCTCTTGAACTAGACACAATGTGTTCCTTTGCAATTTGAAGTGTCAGAGAAGGTATGTTCAGGTAAATATGTTTCTTATGATCATTTAAGAGTCTTTGATGTAAAGTCTTTGTTCATATTCCTAAAGATAAGAGATCCAAACTTGATGTAAAAACTAGGCAGTGTATTTTTATTGGCTATGGCAGGGATGAGTTTGGTTACAAGTTTTATGATCCTGTTAGCAAGAAGTTGATTCGGAGTAGAGATGTTGCCTTTGTTGAAGACCAAACATTGATGGATGTTGATAATGCAGAGATGCCAATGGTTCAGCCTAGTGATAATTTTTCTGACATGGATATTACTCCCTCTATGCCTATGGTGGAAGATGGTAGAGTTGAAGTTCAAAATAATGAGCATGATATAAATGCAGGTGAAGATGAAACAGTTGATCTGATACTTGATGAAGTTGGTGATGATGATCAAGATGAAGAACCAGCTTTAAAAATTCCTGCAAATGCACTCAGAAGATCTACAAGAGAGAGGAAGTCTTCGTCAAGGTATTCTCCATATGAGTTTATTTTGTTGACTGATAGGAGAGAACCTTAATGCTTTGGAGAGGCTATTGAAGATGAAAGCAAAGCCCAATGACTTGAAGCTATGCAAGAAGAAATGAAGTCCTTGATTGATAATGATACTTATGAGTTGGCGAAACTACCGAAGGGTATGAGAGTTTTGAAGAACAAATGAGTATTCATAATCAAGAATGAAGAACACAATTCTAAGCCTCAGTATAAAGCTAGATTGGTTGTTAGAGGCTTTAATTAGAGAAAATGTGTTGATTATGAGGAGATTTTTTCTCCTATTGTGAGGATGTCATCCATTCGTGCTGTGCTCGGATTAGTAGCTTCTCTTGATCTGGAGATTGAGCAAATGGATGTGAAGACAGCTTTTCTTCATCGTGATTTGGACAAGGAAATCTACATGAAACAACCAGAGAGCTTTGTTGTTAAAGGAAAGGAAGATTTTGTGTGCAAGCTTAAGAAAAGTCTTTATGAGTTGAAGCAAGCTTCAAGACAGTGGTACAAGAAGTTTGAATCTGTTATGGAGGAGCATGGTTACCGTAAGACAACTTCAGGTCATTGTGTATTTGTGAAAAAAATTTTTAATGGTGATTTTATCATTCTTTTTCTTTATGTGGATGATATTTTGATTGTGGACAAGAATGCTTTGAGGATTAATGAGTTGAAGAAACAGTTGAGCAAGTTATTTGCTATGAAGGACTTGGATCCTGCCAAACAGATTTTAGGCATGATTATTACTCGTTATAAAGATTTCAAGAAGATTTATTTGTCACAAGAGAAGTACATAAAGAAGGTGCTTCAAAGGTTTGGCATGAATGATGCCAAATGTGTTACTAGTTTTTTTGCTCCTCATTTTAAGTTGAGTACCAAGCAGTGTCTGATAAACCCCAATTTGACGGTTTATCTTGTATTGAATTTAGAGTATTTTGTAGACCTTTTCTCACATTTACCCAATGAATTAGCATGGTTTTGTATATTCTCCTTTAATTGTGCTTAAGAGTGAAAACATGCTTTTTAGGTCTTAAAATAGCTAAATTTAATTCACCTTGATTCTATTAGATGCCTTGATATGTTTGTTAAGTGATTTCAGATTTAGGAGGCAAGGATTGGACCAAGGGAATGAAGAAAAAGCATGTAAAGTTGGAGAACTTATGAAGAAATGAAAGAACCGGAAAGCTGTCAAGCCTGACCTCTTGGCACTTAATCGACCATAACTTGAGCTACAGAGGTCCAAATGATGCGGTTCCAGTTGGGTTGGAAAGCTAACATTCGGGGCTTCGAAACAATATAAGATTTGTTATAGTTGCATCGCGCATAGGGGCGCACACGCGCACGGTACGCGGACGTGCCGATGGTGGCACATGACCCACTTAATTCAACACGTGGCCAGCGATTTTAGAAGCCTTGTGGGCCCAATCCAACTCATTTCTGATGCAGTTTAAGCCAAGGATTGAAGGGGGATTGAACATACTCTCATACTTTAGATGTTAGTTACCATTAGTCATAGTTTAGTTTTAGAAGTAGTTTTTAGAGAGAGAAGCTCTCACTTCTCTCTAGGATTAGGATTAGGATTAGGTTTAGTTCTTGGATCTAGATTTTAATTCATCTTCTTCTACTTCTATCTTCTCAAGTCCGTGTTGTTACATTCATTCTTCTTCCATTCTTTTATTGTAATTTCCTTTATGTTGTTCTTATACTTTGTTGTAGATCTACTATTGTTCCTTCCATTTTCTTTCAATTCAATAAGAGGTAATTCATAATAATTGTTCTTCTTTGCTTTTCTATTGTTGATCTCTTGCCTTTGTAGCTAGATCTCTCTTTAATTCTTGCAATTTATGTTGTTTACTTTTATTGCCTTTTATGTGTTTGTTGAAATGCCTCTTCTAGATATAGTATAGATTTTGTTCCTCTTGGCCTAGGTAGAGTAATTAGTGACACTTGAGTTATCTAATTCCTTTGTTGATTGGTAATTAGAGAGACTGCTAATTAGTTTGGAGTGCACTAAAGCTATTCTTTCCTTGGGAGTTGGCTAGGACTTGTGGCTCAAGTCAATTCATCCACTTTACTTTCCTTTATTTAGTAAGGGTTAACTAAGTGGTAGCAATGAACAATTCTTATCACAATTGAGAAGGATAACTAGGATAGGACTTCTAGTTCTCACACCTTGCCAAGAGCCTTTTATAGTTATTAGTTTACTTTCTTGCCATTTATCTTCCATGCCTCTTATCAAAACCCCAAAATAACTCACAACCAATAACAAGACACTTTATTGTAATTCCTAGGGAGAACGACCCGATGTTTAAATACTTCGGTTTATAAAATTAGGGGTTTGTTACTTGTGACAAACAATCTTTTGTATGAAAGGATTATTGTTTGGTTTAGAAACTATACTTTACAACGAGATTTCATTAGTGAAATTCTAAACCGTCAAAAATCCAATCATCAGTGTCCAACCACTGATGAGGAGAAACAAGCAATGGATGAAATTCCTTATGCCTCAGCTGTTGGAAGCTTGATGTATGCTATGGTGTGTACTAGACCAGATATTGCTCATGTGGTTGGTACTGTGAGTTGTTTTCTCTCTAATCCAGGTAAAGAACATTGGAATGCTATTAAATATATTATGAGATATCTCAAAGGTACAACTAACTTGAGTTTGAGTTTTGGTGGTGAGAAATCTTTGTTAGTTGGATTTACTGATACAGACATGGCAGGAGATATTGATTCTCAAAAGTCTACTTCAGGTTATTTGGTCAAGTTTGCAGGGGGAGCTATTTCATGGCAGTCAAGGTTACAGAAGTGTGTTGCACTTTCTACCACAGAGGCAGAGTTTATTGCAGCAACGGAAGCATGTAAAGAGTTGTTGTGGATGAAGAAGTTTCTTGTAGCACTTGGTTTTAAGCAAGACCATTATGTGTTGTTGTGTGATAGTCAAAGTGCTATTCATCTTGTCAAGAATTCTACTATTCATGCAAGATCTAAACATATTGATATTAGGTATCACTAGGTACAGGATGTGCTAGATTCCAAGTTGTTGGGACTTGAGAAAGTTCACACTGATGACAATGGTGCTGATATAATGACAAAAGCATTGTCAAGAGATAAGCTTGAAACATATTGTTTGATCGCCGAAATGGCGAGAGCCTCCACCTAGTCGAGAAGGGGGAGATTTGTTGGATTTTTTTCTCTCCTTTGTGAGGCCCAAGCCCAATTTTTTGGGGGTGTATTCTTGTACCCTAGTGTCTCTACCCTAATCAGATTTTTTGGGGTCTTTTGAGAGTGTCAAAGAGTAGCCACAAAGTGAGAGAGAAGAGGAAAAATAGAATTTTCATTTTTATGCAAAACAGTAAATGTCAAATAGCAGTTTCTCATTTGGTCACCATTGGATCGACTTGAAATTTGAACTGTGTGTTTTCCTCATCTTGTTCTTCATTCTGAACAGTGGAGATGTTGATTGGAAGTCTGCAGTGGGAGAAATTGGCTTCACAAGAGAGAAAATAGGTTTTCCATTTTTACACAAAGCAACAATCTTTGAACAATATTTTCTGATTCTTTCACCGTTAGATCGACGTAAATTTGGACTGCAGATTTTTCTCATCTTATTTTTCATTGGAACAGTGGAGATTTTAATTGGAGGTCTACAGAGGGAGAAATAGGCTTCGAACAATAGCTTTATTTTTTTAGGTATTTTTTATCTTCTTGCTTCTCGTTTATAAGCTTTGATACTTTAATGTTTTGACTGGTTATATGCACATTTTTGCGCTTTGTTTGAGACTCTTTTGTACCTCATTTGATTATAGTGGAGCTATTTCATTGGTTTGGACGACTCATGATTTTTACCTCTCACATTGAGGGAGTTTTTCATGTTAAAATCTTGGTGTGTTTTTTTTATTATTTTACTTGCTATATTTACTTATTATAGTTACTGCCATATTGTGTTGTGAGTACTTTTATATTTTTTGTGTTGGATATTTGTCTTGTTTTTGCTGATAGGCTCTTTCACAATATGCATTTAAAACTAATAATAATTAACAATAGGCGACTAACTTTCTCAATATCAAATTAGAGAATGATAATGATCTATATACGGTAGTGATTATCAAGAGATGACATCATTTTACCCTACATAGATGATAAGTGCTTAATGAAAAGCAAACCAATTAAATGAATTAATTAACAAAATTTAAATCGTGATGGTTATAGTATTTAAAAGTGTTTGTTTAATTTACTAAAAAGAGTTAAAAAATTAATATTTAATTTTAAAAATATAAAAATAAATAAATATTTTAAATATTTAGAATTTTTCATAAAATAGATTAGACAGCAAATTATAGTTATCCTAGAATTCAGCAATATAAATATATGACAAAACGTGAATAGAATGTATATGGTTCATTTTAATCACCATTTAAAATACCAGATTTTTTATTTTAGTAAATAAAATAATTATAATAATTACTAAAATAAATAATTTAAAAAATATTTATCGAAATAAATATCGTCCCTCTCTTTTCAACAACTAAAAAATAATTTTCTTTTATCTACTATTACATGATAATGCATGTTAATTGAAATAGAGATTTTTTATTTAAATAAAAAATTTTATTTGCCAATTTAATTCAGAATACAAAAATTTACTAATTTGTATATTTAGTATACTTTCACTGTCAACGAATGCAAAAATAATTTTTAAAAGGTAATGCAGATATAATAAACGAAAACGAGATAAAATTATTTTTCTGTTTTTCATACCCTATTAGTAAAAATAAAACAAATCATTTTTTCACGTTTTCGATATCCTTGACAGTGAACATGTGTGTATATGTGTGTATGAGAGAGAATGAACTTTTATGCGATTGAAGTAGTGATGAGTTTTATTAATAAGACATGTGAAAAGGAACTCTCATGACTGAATTTGAATTTTGTATTAATATTAGAATATATTAATTGATATTTGAAATGATGAAATTACTGAACATGCCGCGGTCTTGGTTTTATGAATTATGAGGTCTTAGATTTATGGTGATTAATCTTGTCATCGATTATCACGCTAGATATACTCTAGTAAATGGTTGAGAAATGAGATGCACGAAATAGTACTTCGAGTTGGAGAAAAGAGTCTCAAATAAAAGGAAAAATGGAAAACTCCAGCCAAACTACAAAACTTAGGTAGAAGAAGAAATAACGGTGTACTATTAGCTAAGAAGGAGTTTCGCAAGCCAGAACCTCCTATCATGGAAGAGGAGCAACGACAAAGGAAGAAGAATCAAGGAAACTCAGTAAATCCAATTTGGAACCAAGAGAGGAGAGTGAAACCAGCAGTCAAAGAGAAGCAGAACAGAGGCAAAAAAGGAGGCAGTCCGACATGGAGAAAAATGAGGCAGCAAGCAGCAAAAAAACAAAACCAACCTATAGGAGCCTGATGACACGTCATCTTAAGCGACTTTTAGGGTTTTTTTCATTCATTTTCTTCGATTTTAATCAATTTTTTATATTTTCTAATGGAATTTCATAATAATCAAATATTTGGAGTTGGGATAGTATTTTTGTGTTTTCAGAAGTTTTTGGGCTCCATTGGAAGATACAGAGAGCTTCCAAATTTTATGCACCATTGGAAGTGCAACCTTTAAAAAAGTATTGTGTGATTTAGGGAAAAGTATAAATTTAATGTCATTGTCTATGATGAAGAAGCTACAAATCAAAGAGGAGTAACCAACAAGGATAGCTCTATAAATGACAGACAAATCAATGAAGTATGCACATGGAATAGTTGAGAATGTCTTGGTCAAAGTGGAAAAGTTTTTTCTCTCAGCGGTTTTTGTGATCCTTGACATGAAGAAAAATGAAAATGCCTTCATCATTCTAGGAAGACCATTCCTAACCACTAGGAGAGCTCTCATTGATGTAGAAAATGGGTGAATTAATGTTGAGGGTGCATGATGAGCACTTAGTTTTTCATGTTTTCAAAGTCATGCATCATTCAAGTGAGAAAAAAATTGCACGAAGGTTAAATCAAGTGATCCAAGCCTCCAAAAATCTCTGACATCAAATCTAAGTTTGGTGTTGGGAGTGCATCATCAAATGAAGAAAAGAAAGTGCCCAGAAAGAAGACCAAAGGTTGGAAGAACAAGAAGATACACACAAGTGATTTCTGACTTGCGCAGAAAGTACCACAAGTCCCTCTACCATCAGGGATATGGTCAGCAAGATTCAACAACAAGTGGCATGGCTCTTACACAGTAAACAAGATTCTCTCTTTTGAACACATTGAGCTCATAGATGAAGACACAGGGAGAATATTCATAGTGAGAGGGGAGGAGTTGAAGCATTATGATCAACATCCACCTTAGCAAGTATTAATTGTCAAGCTAGTGACGTTAAAAGAGCGCTTGTTGGGAGGCAACCCAACCATCAGTAACCTTTTATTTTGTTTTTTAATTTCATTTGTTTTATTTGAATAAGTTTTTGCATCACTTATGTACTTTCACTTGATAATCATGATTATTCAAAATTCCATCACCATTGTTTTTTTTTGTTGCTTGAGGAGAAGTAACCACTCTAAGTTTGGTGTTGGAGGCTATGTAAAACATAGCCTAGAAGATGAAGAAGAGGGGGTAACTCTATCTTTGAGCTTTTATTTCTTATATCTTGCATTTGTTTCTGTTCTTAGTTGATAATCATGATTCATTCCTCTTTATTTCACCTTATTTTTAAAATTGCTTGTACCCAATATCTTTAAGCATGCAACAAATAGCTTTTGAATGGAAAAAGTTGAAGAAAATTTTTCACATTTGGGACAATTAAGATTAAGAAAAGTGGAGGTTCTGACAATGTGAGTATGTCATGAGATTAGCAATGTATTATGAAAACTTGCATGGCGAGCTCTAAGACATGGAATGAAATTTAGAAATGTATTATAGAGGTTCTAAAAAATCTATAAAACCAAGAAGCAACAAGAAAAGAAAAAGAAAAGCAAAGATCAATGCTCAAAGCTTTGAGCACCAATGGCTAGGAAGGTTAAAAAGAAATAAAGCTCAAACAGTTATTTTCCTAATTAAGTGCTTGTGGTGTGACTGTGTCAAAGAGAGAGACTTGAGCAAGTAAATCCAGGAAGTGCTTCAACACCCGATACCTTGAACTAACTGTTCGGGAGTGCCAATTGAAAAATCATCTTAAAAAGTCACCTTAAGATAGAACATTAACAGTCAAATCCAAGTGCAATTACCCCAAAAAGAGCTAAGAAAAGAAAAGAAGTATTGCTAAGAAAAGAAACAAATGATCACAACAATAGAAAGAATGGAAAAAACTATCTTCAAGGTGAAAATTTATAAAGAGACCTTTATAATATCATCCGAATGGAATTCCTAAGTTCTAAGACTTTCAATTGTAAGCCTAGCAAGCATTGGAATCCATACATGATCACACAATTCGGAGTTTATCCCACTGTCACTTGATCACTTTACTCATTGAGATATCACAAGCAAGTCTTCAACTCACTTCATTTAGAGAAATTTCTTTGTGCATAGTTTTTTTTTGTTTGGGGACAAGCAAGATCTTAAGTTTGGTGTTGTGATGCATAAGCATCTTTAGTTGTTTTATTTATTATTTCTTTGAATGAAGTTAGTGATTTTCTTATTCTTAATTGAGATTTTAGTGTTTTAATCAATATTTCTTGAATTTTCTTTGAGTTTTGGTATGTGTAGAAAGAACAAGAATGAAAAGAAGCAAGCAAGAGAAACACTAAGAACAAGAAAGAAGAAAGACAGACAGAGAAGCCTTTCGACATCACAACAAGCAAACAGAGAAGCCTCTAGAGAAGACAGGGAGCCGTGCGTTCAACGCACAGCCCCCTATGTTCAACGTGCCATGCAGAAGCACCTCCAGGAGCCAAAGCCAACACCACGCGTCTAATGTGAAGAATGACACATCTAACGCATGGGCCAGCAAACCTTTCAGTGGCCAACCATCTCTCTTTACGTTTAACTTGCACTCTCCTGCATCTAACGCATGCATTTGTGTTCTACTTGCGACACCATGTGTTCAACGCATAGGCTTGGAACACCTCCAGTGGCTTACCCTCAATCAATGCGTTCTACTTGCCTTGCCATTTGGGCTACCTCCAATTCGACTTCATCGAGAGGATCTTGTACTTCAACTTTTTTATTATACAAATCTTTTGAAAACAAATCTGACTTCTCAAATCTTAAGAAGTTGAGATCATATATACAATCTAGTGCACACTCACATGTGCACTCCTTTTTCTCAGCCATGTAGGCTGAGAGTCGAGCCCAATGGCTCGATATAAACATTAAGTGGATTCTGTGGTCAAGCTTTTCTTGGCCTTAGGGACCAACTTCATACTATGGGTCCCAACATAGCAACCTTTGATGAGAGTAGTGCTCATATCAATGTCTAGTAGTCAAACACTAGTATGATACTCCTTAAGGCTGACATTCATCTATTCGACATAGCAGGGGATGTCGTCAGCTTCGATCTCTTCAATTCTTTCGTCCTCAATCCATAGCACTAGCTTTTGAAGTAGGGTCGAGGGTGTTGCCCTATTCCATCGATTCAATCTCTTTCTAGTATCATATTAAAGGTTGCCTTAGTAGGCACCACTATAAATACCATGGGTTGTTTGATACTTCCTACTTTAGCCCTGAGTTGGATCATTCTCAGGGCTGTTGTCGACTTACCATTGAATCCAATAACAGCCAAATTTGTCTTAATCAAAATTTTTATCATTTTATGGAATAATGGGAGCATGCTCTCAAGAAGCAAGTTAATTGCTGCTCCTCTATCAACCAGGATGCGATTGATCACCAATCCCTTGACCTTAGCCTTAATATGCAAAGGTCGAAGGTGACCCTTGCTTATCTCATCAAGATTTTTAAATAAACCTTCTTTAATCAGCCCATCTCAATAAATCTACATTTGTCTATTGGAATGGCATCATCATAATCTTCTTCAAGACAACTCCAAGGGCCTTCAGGGTTGCCCTGAAAATCGAAAGGGAGAACAGACACTGTGGCCATATACCCAAAACCAGTTTTACCAAACATGACGTCTAAGTCATCCTCAAATCCAAATTTGAAAGTTTCTGTCAATGATTCATCATCTTCTTTCCCTTTGGGCACCAGCTTGGTTAATATGTTTCTTTCGACTCATTGTTTGACTTCTAGCTAACCATTGATGCATTATCCCCCTTTTGTTCTTGCTTCTAAGGGACTTTCTCTCTTTGCTTAATTCTGGATATGGACCCTCTGTGTCGACATAAGCACCCTGTGCTTGAGCCACAACTCTTGGAATGAAAAGAGTTTTATCCTGATCATTACATCGAGCTCAACCACCACCTC
Organism: Arachis hypogaea; assembly: GCF_003086295.3. NCBI lineage: Eukaryota > Viridiplantae > Streptophyta > Magnoliopsida > Fabales > Fabaceae > Arachis > Arachis hypogaea. The sequence goes on from NC_092038.1 coordinate 27,850,899, forward strand.
TTCTACTTCTTTCTCACCGAGAAACACCTCTTTTATGGTTTTCATCCTAATGCCCAAATCCTCCTCTTGAAATGCTGAAATTATAATTCCTTGAGTAGTTGGGAGCATTGTTCTGTACCCATTTATTATTCGACACATTAGAAGGGAGAACTCTAGTTTGATTAGACACTCCTTCAGATTTCTGATTGATTGTGACGATAGTGCACATCTGTTGTTTGACAGGAGCATTGGAAGTGTCTCAATTCTTTCCCCTACTTTAATCGAGCTTGCCTCATTTTTTTTTGGAAAATCTGCTCTCTACTCTTTTTTAAGAATCGAAAGCCTTAGAAGTTGATGAGTCGAACAGAGCACTGCATCGGGGGCATATGGCAACGTTTTCCTCTTTTTCTCTTTGTCTTAGCAAAAAATCCAACAAGTCCTCTCCTGCCTTTGGATAGATAGGCCTTTCTGTTTTGAACATATCAAGTTCAAATTGATCATATTTTTTCATAGGCTCGACAGAGGCCATATTGATCGAGAAAGTCATCTCCTTTGTTTCAGCAAGACGTGACCAGGAAATGATCAGAATCCACTTTCATTTCAGGTTTTTCTGCAAACTTCAGTAGACCATTTTCAATATCTTTTTGTATCAAGTCCCTGAAACGTATACAATTGTTAGTATAATGCCAGAGGCTTGATGAAATTTACAAACCTTTTTATTTCTAATTTCAGAAACAGATGACATTCTTTTCCCTTTAGGGAGTACAAGTTGTTTATCTTTTAATAACATGTCAAAAATTTGTTCAGCTTTCGTTAAGTCAAAAGAATAACTTCTTCCCCTTGACAAAGGAGTTTTGTCTTTTATTGGATTAAGAGATCGACACACATATGGAGGCCCATCTTTTAATTCTGCAGCAAAAATAGACTCATTGTTCAACTCTTCTTCACTCATACAGTCGATATAATTTACCTTTTTATTGACTTAAGTTCTTCTTTTTCTTTGTTCAGTTTTTCAATTTGTTGTATCTTATCCGCTAATTGAGCCAAGTCTAAAAATTATTGGTTTACTAACTTCTTTCGAATATTGAAATCAAGACCATTAATGGCCATCTTAACTACCACATGTTCAGGAATATAAGTGAAACACTTGTTTCTCATATCATTGAATCGTATTAGGTAGTCATCAATCAACTCAATTTTTTCTCTTTTTACTATAAATAAATTTGATAAAGCCACTTTCATTTCTCCTCTAAAAAATTGATCGTGAAAGCTCCTTTCTAATTGAACCCAACTATGAATCGTGTTAGGTTGCAAATTTAAAAACCAAGTAAAGACATTTTTCGTAAGTGAAGAAGAAAAATATCTCATTTTCAAATACTTATTGTTAGCCAACTCACCGATTTCGATTGTATATCAAGCTACGTGCTTGACCATCGATTTTTCACTTTCTCTGCAAACTTGGTGAGAGATTTGGGAGTTTTGAAAATCCTCCCCCCTCGCCCCACCCCCTCTCACGCAGAAGTTCAACTTGAAACACATAATCTGAAAAGGGAAATATGAAATAGGGTTGATTTGTCACTCCTATATTTAACTATGCTCTATTCAAGATTTGTTCAACCGCTTAGGTTATATCCTGACCATAGGCTTGAACAGCATTGTTTGCTCTTGCCTCATTCAAGATTTCATTTGGACCATCCCCTCTATTTAACACTCGGAGAGGATTATTACTATACATTCCACCTATTGGTGGTACCAACAGTCGATTGACAGCTCCTGCAATATTATCGATACATCGAGCTATCTACTCTATTCTTGCATTATTATTCTTTATTATAGGATTTAAAAATATAGCCATTTGCATATCGGAGAGTAAGTATATTGGCTAAGTTATGTTGTACTTTTATCAATTGATTATTAATTTAAAAATATTAGTTCTCTAATTTGACCAATAATTTAGACTTTTAAAAAAATGTAAACATCAATAGGGTACTTATTAAAAAAGGAAAATATTTTTATCCTGAAATTATAACTAAAATATCAAAATATACTTAAATAGAAACTATTTTTACAAAATTGTTTTAATTTATACACATCAAAATTAAAACTATGTGCCGGTATGTTACTTTTTTGTATATTTAATTTGAATGTATTGCTTTGCATATTTTAAAATACCCATATTTTAATATATATTTTATATAAATATTTCATTATTGAATGATATTTTATTTGCATATAACATAAATTCTTTGAACAGGGCTAGCAGTAAAACTAAAGTTTTGCTTCAACCCTTTATTGGTACTAGTAAAGATGACAATACTTCATCAAGCCTCATTCAACAGATATTTTTCTAGGCTCTTAAGAAAGAATAAAGTGGACTGCGATGTCTTCGATGTCTTGACACTTTCTTCTACCTCTGATGATGATTCATGGTCATAGGAGATTTTCACGTTGACCAAAGTCCGATGATCTTCTATTGAAGAAAGTTGAAAAGTAGTCTTGTAGTATGTTAAACCTTGATTCAGATAACCCCCTTCAATCACTTGCAGCCCAATTTCATGGTTAACTTCATCAAATTCTGTGATCTTCTCCCTCTGGTAATGAGTTACACTTCTTGCATCTTAGTTCATTAACAAAATAATGTAATTAACGATTAGCAGAGTTAGACAAATCAGAAAATTAGGTTTGATATATATGAATTTGATTAAGCGAGATTCAAACTCCCGATACTTATTTAAGCAGACAAGTGAGCTGACCAATCGACCAATCCAAATTGGTTTGATATATATGAGTTTGATTGCAAATACTAATGCACTTCCAAAAAAAAAGGTAAGGAGTGCATTGCTAATTTTTTAACTTTAAATTCTAAATTAAACATTAAAATTCTGAATATTAAATTCTATATTTTAAATTTTAAATTCTAAATCTTAAATTTTTAACACTAAATATAAATTATTGATATAAAATATAATAAATAAATAGATTAAATAAAATTTATTTAATAATTAACAAAAAATATATATAACACTCCTTAATAAAAAACGTTTAAAAATGAGTTGAGTTTGAGGCGTATTTTTTATATTTTATTATTAAAAAGTAAAAGTAGAATAAACAATTTGGGATATGAAATTGAAAGGTAATATTTCACATAAAGCACATTGATGAAAATCTTGCCATCCAGAAGCACACTCACCAGGCAAAAAATTAAAGATGAGGATTGTTCCAATTCCTCCATTGCCTTCGGTCAGCTGCACATCTTTCACAATATCTGGGAGAGCTTTCGGAACTATGTTTGGAAAATCCTTTGCCAAAGCTGTCCACAGGGTTTCTAACCCTACACCAACCTCTGCTTGTGTAATGAATTCCTTTACCATAGCTTCTTAATTAGTATATGCTTTCATGGAGGATAGATGATGATATTATTGAGATATATATAGGCATATAGTTGCATAACAATTTAAATTTAGGGAATCTTTTTAAATGTAAGAAAGGTCAAATAGTCCCCCACCTCTGCAAGATGCCTTTTGTTTTTTATGGAAAGATTTAAGATTTTTCTATATATACAAATGCGTGCCTAAAGCAACAAGATACATGGAATCCCAGGAATTAATGCACAAAGAAAATTGAATATTGAATAATTATATGGGTTTAGTTAATATATATTTTAAAAACATAAATTAAAGTTATTGATAAAAAATTAAAATTTTATAAAAAAATATGTAAAGTTTAGTTTTTAATATAATTATAGTATATTTATTAAAATGAAAATTTAAAAGTTCTATTGATAACAATATTATCTTGTACTCTACTTTACATGTTTGTTAAACTATAATTATATGTGTCCTACATCCATCCGATCAAATTCGCGGATGCCAAACACATTAGTCAAGTCAAATTAAAAAATACGGAAGAAACCATTCATTGAGTAAATTATTTTTTGTTTTTTTAGTTTTGGACGTTTATCGAAAAATTAGTATATATGCTGTGGCAGAAGATAATATATGAAAATATATAATTTTTTATAAAAGAAATTAAATAAAAATATATATAATAATTATCACTATAAATATTTTATAAAGTTATAATTAAAATTAAAATTTAATTATTTTTATTTAAAAATATTAAAAATAATTAATATGTATTTTAATCAAAATTTGAGTTGGTTGAGTAGTTATTTCACTTATTCACTTAAGCAAATTACTTTGTGTGTGGAGTGACTCGTTGATTAGAAACAGACCCTTAAATGAGCTTTATTCCGCAGTGAATTAGTTATCGATCTGTCGAATTGAGAAATACCGTACAAAAAAAATATTATTGTCTTTAAGGTCTGCCGAGATGATGAGAAAAACTGTAGAAAAAAAAAGGTGCTGCTGTAAATTCAAGTATTTTTGTCAACCAAATCTAACCAAATTCATCCAAACCCAACAAAAATAACTCACAACGAGCGTGTGAATCACATACTTTTTCTTCGCGTTCCTTCTTCTTCTTCGCATGTTTCCTCCTCGTCATCATTCTTTTATTGCTTCGTTTTTCTATCTTTTGCTCATCTTCTTCCTAGTAGTTTTGCAGCATTACGTATGTTTTCTTTTTCTTTGTTTAATTTTTTCTTGTTTTTATTCTTGTTAAGAGAGTAAAATAAAAAGAATTATGAAAAGGTCAAACAAGAAGGAGAAGATGAACAAGAAAAGAAGAAGAAAATGATGACCATAAAAAAGAAGAAAAGAAGGAAGAGTTTTGAGTTATGCAGAATTTATTATAAAATAGCACCGAAATTTTTCAACTATAACACAAAAAATTTCTTAATTTTGATACCAAAATTTCTTAACAGTGTCATTTCTAACTAAAGGTGTATTTTTCTTATCATTGAACTAGTTGGACGTTATTGAATTCATATATAAGAGATTTAACCATTTCTGTGTCATTTACAACAAATTGATGTTTTTTTAAATATATTTGAATGTATTTTGTTAGATAAGTGAGTTAAGGATTTAGATTTGGACATGTGATTTTTCAAAAAAAATTTGTATTATTTACTAAAATTTTCTGTGACATTTATAATATATAAGAGATTTAATCATTTTTGTCCATTTGTGTAAATTTATGGTGTGTCTTTTGAATCTGAAATACATTTCAATATTTTTTTTAGTTGAGTGAATTAGTTTTGAACTTGTAGTCCTTTGAGTAATTTTTGTCATTCATCAAAGATTTTGGTGTCATTTACCCAAATTTTCTGTGTCATTTATAACTAAATGATGTGTTGTTGTTATCGTTAAACCAATTGTATGATATTTAACTAAGAAAAAAAAGATGATGATGATGATGATGATGATGATGATGTTGTTGCCCCTGCAAGCATGGTTCGGCCAAGTGATGAACGAAAATTAAAGCCCACGGATATCGGCAAATACACCGGATCATTCAAGTAATATCATAGTGAGTGGATATCGTTCTCATGAGGATTAAAGGACTGAGCAAGCAAATATCAAATTAAACACCTAATTAGATCAATAAAACATGGATTGATGAAGGCAAAAACTTGTATCTTACTTGGATTCTTAAGTGCTTGAGATATAGTGATGTGAATATTGATTGAAAGAAGACAATGATGGTGAGAGTCAAGGGATTCGGAGATGTTTATGCTCTTAGGGAAATCAAACCTTGTTTACTTATCTTAAAGTATGCAAAGAACTTTCACGACAAATCTTTAGTAACTGATTTTCAATTTGTTGGTTCCTTAGTTTCTCAATAATCAACTAGTTGTTCGTTAATTAATTAAAGAGGTTAAGCACAAAAAACTGATTTAAATTCTAATAAGATTTAAAAGTAGTCCTTAAGTCGAATGATGTGTTATTATTCAAGCTAGTCTTGTCCAGTTAAACTTTAGAAGAAAACACAATTTCTAAAAGTTGTTCTAATCCGAATTATATGTCACTTAAACACTGCAACAGATGTGGGGGATGGCGGCAGCAAATTGCCTGTGGTGTCACCAACAGTAGCAATTCAGGGTGGATAGCTACGATCCCTTCCCAAATCAAACTACCGACGCCGAATCGCACTGATTTAGTGTCGAACCCACGAAGTCCGCTGCTAACCCCAATCCATCTAGTGATGATTTTACCCAAATTCAATTTAGAATATCCAAAATAAAAAACTGAGGAACCCGCCAAAAGAGAGTGCAGAGCGCGCGAAACTCTTCCCTGCTCCATCGTGCCCCACTGTGTCACCATGGAGTCGCATGGCTGCCGATCCACCCTTCTCTCCCTGCCGTCGACCCTTCCCAAAATCATATCCATAGCTTAGATTCTTCATCACGGGAACACATAAGGGGCAGAGGCACGAAACACACCTCCGCGAACGAAGACACAGGACAAAAGGGGGTGAAGCAAAATCTTGTCTTGAAAATCATGTATGTGTCGCAAACTAATTGAACTACTATTCCTATCCGAATTCAAAGAGTCAAGTGAAAGAGTTTTGAAGATTGAATTCAAAGATTAAATTTTCTAATTATAATAAAAGAATTCAAAAGATATTAGCATACTTTTCGATACCATTAATCCTAATGAAGAATGAATAACTCAACCATGAAACAGATCAATGCAAAACCTTAAAATAAAATAAACTTAGATTAATAATCCATAGAAATATAAATAGAGCTCCAAACCCTTTGACAAAGGATTAGTTACCCATGAAAAAGTAAAAGAAAATGAGAAGAAAACTATGCTGAAGAAATGAATATTCGGATTTGAATCCAACGATCCTCCTCCTCCTGGATGTCGATCTTTTGTAAACAAGGTTCACTTATCCTAATTCTAGAGATCAAATTCAAATTCAAAAACTATCATAATCTTATCTTTCGAAAAGGAAGAAAGGTAACTAACTTACTTCAAATTCAAATCAAAATAATAATTCAAAATCAAATCCTAACAACTAAATCTTTAATTTTTTAGAAAGAATTAATAACAAATCTTTTGGAATCTTGAATGTTTTGGATATGATTAAGACTTTTAATGATGTGTATAATTGAGATTAGGCCTTAACTATTGCACCTTGAGAGTTGGAATTGTCTTTACGTCGGGCTTGTTTTAAAGGAATTTGGGTGTAAGCCCAAAATACACTTCTTAGGAGGCACACACACCGGGTGTGTGTCTTGGAGGCTTTAATGGACGCCCGACGGATGAAGGGAGAAGACAGGGTTCACTGGTGTGTGAGGAAGGCCCGTCAGGTGTGTGGGAATGAAGGAGGAAGGCCCGTCAGGTGTGTGGGATATCTGCCGAGCATATGGGCTGTCCGCCGGGCGTGTGGGCTGTCCCTTGGGTATGGATGTTGAGAAGTCTGGGACACTATTTTTTGTGTCCCAAAGATGAGGGTGGCGCGTTCCACAAACTAAATGTCCACTATAAACATATGCATATCATTCTGAAGCTCTGGACGTTAGTTTTATAACGCAACTAAATCTACCTCATTTGGACCTCTGTAGCTCAAGTTATGACTACTTGAGTATTAAGAGGTCAGGATTGGGGACATGCACGCCGAGTTGTAAGCATGCCTGCCGGGCTTGCATGCAATTTTGTGTTTTGGGCTCCAGTTTCTTCCTTTTGGGCATGATTTCATTCCTTAGGGCACGGTTTTTCTACCCTTAAACTGTATTTATGTTTTTCTTATAAAAAGCTTTAATTTCTGTTTGTTTTTTAGCCGAAAATTTTTGAAAACACAAGAACACTATCCCAACTCCAAATATTTTATTATTTATGAAATTCCATTAGAAAACATAAGAAATTTAATTAAACTCCTAAGAAAATGAATATAAAAGAACCCTAAAAATTGCTTAAGGTGACGTATCATCACCAAGTTGGCAACCAAGGTGAAATAGCCGATTTTTTACGTTTTCTTCTTAGATTTCTCGGTCAGAAAACTTTCTTGGTGTTTTGGTGTTGGTGGCTGCAACAAGGTAGGGTTAGAAAATTTTTGTGATAAATAAATATATTAATATTCTGTGATTGCTGGATTGTAAATTTATGCTTGAATTTGAGTGTTGTTATGTTGAAAGTTTGATGAAATAATTAAGTTTCAAAAACTACTGAAAAACCGAACTGAATAGTCATAATTAATGATAAATATAATCTAGAATCATAATAAAAATAATGTGTTTTAGTGACTGGGAATTTATTTTAAATATTGAGAAAAATCGATTACCGAAAATATTGAAAAATTAGTTAAAAATTGAATAAAATTTGATGAATTTTTTATGATTTTGCTTTGGTTCCTTGAAGAACATGAAACCCTCATGTTTTAATTATTTTGTGGCCAAATTTTAATTAAAAAAAGTTTTGGGAATGAAAATTAATTAAAAAAGTTTAGAGTTTAAAACGAAATTTTTAAAAGTTAAGTGGTTAAAGTAAAATTTTTAAAAATTTGAGAGTCAAAATAAATTTTTAAAAATTTTGAGAAATTAAATATTATTAACTGAAAAATATTATAATAAATTTTATTATTATTTTTATTTGAATAATTATCTTTATAATAAAAGATATAATATAACTAAAAGTGATAAACAAACAAGTTTTCCTAAAAGCTTTAAAAAGACAATCTAAACTCAAGATTGTATGATTTTTCCCTTTTATAAAATATTTAGGAAAAGACGAGAGAATAATGCAAAGATAATTTGAGATATTAGAAGAAATAAATTAAAAGAATAATTAAAAAAAAAAGAAAAGAAAAACAATAAGAACTTGTTGAATGTCTATCTGCTGCTAGAGGTACAGTAGATATATGGTAGTAGGCTTACCTAGAGTAGCTTCCAAAAGTAAAATCTTACATGCTTCAACTGGAGAGTAGTGCCTATAAGACAGAGGTTCTTATAGAGGTCATGCCACTGAAAGTCATACCCAGACAAAGGTTGTTAGCTTATGTCGGGAAAGGGTAGAAACTGACAGATGAGCTCATTATCTGCACTAGGAATAGACATGCATCATACTTGTTTGTGCATATTTTTTTGTTATATGTTTCTATGATTCATGTGTATGTGCTTTTTGATTAATTGTTTCTTTGTGTCTTTGATTGTTAAAGTTTGTATGTATCCTGTGATTGTTGTTGTTGGCTAAGTATAACATAAAATGAACCTAACTAACTACCCTAACCCTACTAAGGACTCTCCAATTTTTATCCCCTCTTTTCCACCCTTTCAGCTACAGGTGCGAAGGTTTATTGTGAAGCTACAGATGCATGGAGGAGTTTGTTTGCGAATTGAGTATTTGTTAGAATTTATTTATTTTTCCTCGCCTTGTTAGTTGAAGTTTTATTCGGAAGGGTAGGCTAGTATTTATTATTCATTTGAATAACTATAATGTATTACTAGTAATTATGTGATTATTTTTTATGGAAGTCTTTGTTGAATGATTTTTAATGAATAAAAACAGAATTGACTAGATTTTTCCTAAAACTGGGAACGTATTAATGTCATAAAGGTTTAACATTAAATAGATAATAAAGGAAAACAGGTCAGTAACACCTTATTTTTAGTACAATCATGACGTGCTAAAAGTTGGGTTATTATATGAAACGCAATTTACAAAAAGTCCAAGCACGAATGAAGGCTCGGGATGACAGCAAATACACAGAGCTTGAATTCAATGTGGGAGACTTTGTCTACGTAAAATTGCAGTATATCAACAAAGATTAGTAGCTTTAGGGAAGAATCAAAAGTTGTCTATGCACTATACTTTGGTCCTTTCTCTGTATTGACAAAGATCAGCTAGGATTCGTCCGGCCTTTCACATTTTATTGTTGAAGAAATGTGAAGGTGCACTTTCTCCAGCAACAACAATTTTTTGCTGTTGTTAGTGGATGCAAAAGCGTGGCGGTAGCTCAACAAGTGTGGCAAAAAGTTATCATCACGCTTTTTTCAATTTTTTACCACACTTTAAAAGCGTGGCAATATAGTTATTTTCTTATAGTGATAAAAAGGGTTGCCACTTACAGTCACGGATAGTTATACAGCATAGAATAATTAAAAAGGATGACAAGTGAATCGAAGAGGTTCTGATTCAGTGGCAAAACTCATATGAAGAGAAAGTTACATAGGAGTTATATAAAGACATGAAGACTCAATATCTTACTGTCGACTTTGAAGGCAAAATTTGTTTTCATGGAGGGGATATTGATATAAGTAGAAAATAAAGAATAGTTAGTAGAATTGTGCGACAGAAAGAATATAAAGATTCAAGTGAATTTAACTGACTCCCACAGAAAAAAAGTATGTTGAGAAAAGCATCAAATAGCTGAAAAAGATTTGAAAAGAGACATTGAGCATTGTAAATAGTGTCTCTTTTTCTCTGGATTCTTCTTTGAAGTTTTCCTGTCTTATTGTTTTTCTCTTATTCTATCTTTACTCTATTGTGCAGGTCATTGTCTTCACTTCTATTTTTTCAATTTTTATCCATTCTTGTAATACAATAGTAATTCGTACAATTTTTTTTAGAGTAAAGACCCAATCCGATCCTTGTCCATTTTCATGAAAGACAACGCGATTTCTGTCCAAAAAATGGACACTTCGATCCTCAACCTTTTTATTTTGGGACAATACAATCTCTCTGTTAAAAAAATTATTAAATAATAACAAAAAATAATTGTGTGGGGTTTTATTTGTATTTTGTGGGGTTTTAATCCCCCACAAAATTTTTTCAACAATTAACCAATTACTACCACTACTTTCTTCATCCTCATTATTATCACTCCTACTTCTATTATTTTATTGTGTAACCATATTTTATCATCATCATTATCTCCTCTACTGTCATCATCACCAATACCAATATTATTAACATTAAAGTTATCTTCTTTCATTTCTTATTCGATGTTATTTTTTTCCTTTAAAAGGTATTTGTACTATAATTACTTTTTTTTGTCGAATTATTTTCATCAATGGTTTTTCTTTATTTAACCACCATTGGTGAAGAAATTTTTCAAAAACAAACTTATTAATAGTTTGTGGAGGTTTAAAACCCCTACAAAATACAAATAAAACCACCACAAAACTAATTTTTATTATTATTTAACGGATTTTTTAACAAAGGGATCGTATTGTCCCAAAATAAAAAAGTTGAGTGTCGAAGTATCCCTTTTTTCTGAATAAAAATCGCTTTGTCTTTTATAAAAATGGACAAAAACCGAATTGAGTGTTTACTCTTTTTTTTAACCAACACTATAATTGATGATTCAATATATTATACTCACTTTTCATATACATCAATAATATACCGATTTTTGTTTGATTTTTATATCAATATTTTGATATTATTATATTTTTCCTAAAACATAATTTTGAGTAAAAATCTAACTAAAAAAATTTTAAAATAAAAATATAATTACAAATTTTTTAATTTTAAAAAATTAATTAAAAATTTGACAAAAGCTGAAACTATAAATTATAAAATATAAGAAGCCAATACTTAGTAAAAAGAAATAAGAAGTTTTATTGACTCGAATATAAAAAAAATATATTTATTTCTGAATATTTATCTTCTTAAATTTTACGCAAAATATTTTCTAGATATAATATGCATACACGTATTTTCCTTGTCAAAGTCAAAGGAAGTATAAGAAATAATAACGTTCTCTATATTTTGATAAATGTTATTTCTTTTTCATATTTCATATAAATATAAAATAAAAAAATAAGGGATGAGTAACATTATTAAAAATATAGTTATATTATCATTTTTTAGGGAATATCTTAAATGTATGTATTATAGAGGTAATCAATTAGGACGTTTGTAAACAGTAACCAACTAATATATAAACTAAAAAAAGCTCAACAAAAAAAAGTCACAATCTTAAATAATTAACGGTAATTTTAATCTCATTTTTACTCTTATTTACAATAAAAAAAAAACAAAATCTTTTATCTTTTCTCCTTCGTCCTTTAGTTACATCATTTAGTATTAGGAATAAGTATGATTTTGGTCTCTAACATAGAGGTCGAAAATTGATTTCGTCTCTGACTTTTTTTCGCTCCAAAATGGTCCCCAAAATTTCAATTCGCTTTAAAATTGTCCTTCAAACAAAAATATCTTTTTCCCTTTACCCCAAAATCAACAAAAATCAACCACCATCACCACCACCACCACCAGAACAGAAGCCTACGCCCAACCTGAACCATCACCACCACCACCAGTATCATCATAGTCATCATCATCATCATTAGAATTTTTTTTCAAAATTAATCTAAATCAACAAGAATCCACCACCACCACCACCATTATCATCATGGTCATCATCATCAGAAGAACAACAAAACTCAAAACATAACCCACCACTACCCCCACCATCATCATCAACACCAGGACCCAAATTCAAGCAAAATGCACTTTGAACAATAATCAACAAATTCAACAACAATAATATTTCAAATTCAAGCCAAATCATAAAAAAATTAAATTTCAGAAATTTCACAAAAAATCTCTTTTACAAAAGAAGAAGAAGAAGAAGAAGATGGTGGTGCGGTGATGCAGTGCGGTGCAGCAGGGCAGAAGAAGAAGATGATGATGATAGTGGTGCGGTGCGGTGCAGCAAGACGGCAGCGCGGCGGTATGGTGGTCCCCTTCTCTCCCCCTCCCCCTCCCCCCTTTCTCGTGCCTCCCCCTTTCTTTCTCTCCCCACCCCTTCTCTGTATCCCTTTCTTTCTTTTTTTTATTTATTTTATATTTATTTTATTTTATAATTTTTTCAATGAGGGGTAATTTGGTAATAAAAAGGTAAAATTGGTAAAAAGGACGATTTTAAAACAAACTGAAATCTTTGGGACCATTTTTTAGCAAAAAAAGACCGGAGACGAAATAAATTTTCAGCCTCTACGTTGGGGACCAAAATCATACTTATCCCTTTAGTATTACTACCAACTATCTCAGCCATTATGTCATACCATAATCATGCCGATGTATCGCATTGTCTATCACCGTCGATCGCTCAGTCATCGTCTTCTACCAGCAGATATTTTTTCTGAGAATGTATAATAAAAATAAATAAAAGAAAATTATTAAAAAAAAGATATTATTTCAAAGATTTTTTATATTCAAATTTTGAATGTTTAAATTTTAGAGGCTTTAGATAACACAATGAAACATCCAAAACATAAAAAAATTAAAATTTAAAAAAATATAAAACTATTAAAAAGAATCATTCAAAATCTATAAAAGAAGAAATATCCAAAACATTAAAAAAAATTTAAGACCTATAAAAACGACATATTTAAAACCTAGAAAAAAATATCCAAAACTATTAAAAAAGAATCATTCAAAACCTAAAACGAAGAAGAAGAAGAAGAGACGTGGTGTAAAACCTAGGTAATTAGTAAATAATTAACTAATAAATTAATTATTAATCAATGAAATTAGAAAATTAAGTTTTATAGTTTAATGAAGTTGAAATAATTAAAATATGAATTTTGGTATTAATTTTAAAAATTTTGATTCAGAACCGAGCCAACGGATCAAATCGGTTGGACCGGATCCAAATCGGGTCCAAGGCCCGCTTATATAAACTTAACTCCAGCCCTCTCTTCTCCATTACGTTAGAATCACATTGAAAGGGGAAAAACGGGAAGGAGAACCCTAACCCCATCCAAGACTTTAATCTTCCGTAACTTTCAATCTGTAGCTCCGGTTGACAAGTCGTCAGCGGTCACGCGTTCTTCTCGGAATTCTCTACAAAATCTACCCAATAATTTGGTAAGAAATTTGAGATTTTCTTCTCAGTTCTTCCCTTTCATTTTCGTGATTTTGGTTTTGAAATTGAGAGATTTTGTGATTTTCATGGTTTAGGGATACTTTAGCGGTGGATAATCACCGGGTTCTGTCCAATTGATCCGTGGATAAGGTAAGAAACTGTTAGACCCTTGTGAATCATCGAATTAGTAAACCTTATGATGATTATAGTGATATTGTTTGAATTAGATTGTGTTCTTGTTGATTTGGAGTTCAATTGGGCGGTTTGGAATGAAATTCGGGTGATTAAACTTGAGGAATTGATGTTTAGAAGCTTGGAGCTTGTGAAATGAGAGATTTTTGAGGAGTTCCGAGCTCAAGGAAGAATCGGCCAAGGTATGGTTTTACTTTCTCGTAGATAATATATAATGCTTTATAAAGATATAGGCTAGATGACCATAGGATAAGTTATATGATATAGAAGGTTGAGGTTTTGTGACTCATTGTTAGAAATTATTGAGTGGGTGGTTAAAATGAATGATGATTTATTATTAATGATTGTGAATAATGATGATGAGAATGATTAATGATTGATGAATGATATTGAATTATAATAATGAGCTTTGAAAGGAATAATGAATGTGATCAATAATATTGCTAGTAAATAATGAGGAGGATATGTTGTCGAGAATCGTTGAATATATATACGTGTGTATTTGTGGATGATTGAGTGGTTTAGATGGGACCCAAGAAGAGTGACAAAGTCCGAGTTTTAGGAGATGTACTGTCGAAATTTTATAAAAATTTTTGGAAAGTTTTGTATTAGTTAATTTGGATGAAAGAATAGTTTATCGATTAAGATTGAATGAATGTATGTTTGTGATACCTGGGCAGTAGCAAGGATTGTGGTTCGTCCTGCTTGCTCCAGGTTGAGCTTATAAACACCCACCTGAGTAGTAGCAATAGTAGTGTTTATTCCACTTGCTCTAGGTTGAGTGAGTAGTAACAAAAGGGGGTTGTGGCTCAGCTCCGCTTGCTCCGCGAAAGATGTTTCTGTCCACGGTTAGCTATTAGAACATGTCGGGGTTGACTATATAACTGACAGATGATATCATCAGCTATATGGGAGGCATACATCATATGCATATGTGTGTTTTGCTTATCGTGCATTAATTAGACTTTGCTATGTGATTATTATGCTTACCTGCTATATTTGCTACCTGTTGTATCTATATCCTACTTGTGTTTACTTTGTCTGTATTATTTGTCTGTGCACCGAAATTTTGGAGGACTGGAAGAAGGCAGAAATTAGGGCTTAAGCTAGAAAAGAATTAGAAATAAGAATCTTAGATAACATACCCTATTTATAGCTTTCAATTTATAAACTTTAAGATTTAAACCTGAGTGTCGGAGTTCTAGGATCGCCTCTGACTTTTCCGTGACCTTATATCTTATGTACGTGGGCACCTTTACCATATTGAGAATCCTCTATTTTCATTCCATACATATATTGTGGTTTTCATATGCATGACGCGAGGCACCGCACTGGAGACTCTTGGAAGTGAAGAACTATCTTAGGAGAGTTGGTGTTTGTATTTGGTTTATGTTTATATATGTGTATGAATTATCTATCTTGTATAAATTATGTTTTGTCTGCCTTTGAGATTGACTTGAAAAAACATGATTTATATTTATCTGTTGGTTTATTTTTTGGGGTTGTATATATTTATATTCTAGCCGACCTTTGATTCGTAGGTCGAGTGTAGATCTTGATGATATAACTATTATTTGGAATTCTACTTTTTTTATATCTGTCTTTTGGTTTTTTATATAAGTTCTCCATATTTCCGTTTTTCGTGAGTGTCGTACCTTCAATTTTGTTTTCGTCGTTCTCCTTTTCTTTCAAGGCTTTCAGATATATTATCATTGTTATATACATATATTTTTATTTTTAGATGTCGTAGCGTCTCGTTACCTCTATTTTACATCTTAAATATAAAGTTTTGTGTAATAAGATGTTACACGTAGATGGAAGAATGAAGACAAAGAAGAAGAGACGTGAATGAAAAAAGGGAGACGCCAAAGAATTAGAAGGTGTCATGATAAGAAAATCGGAATTACACACGAAAAACGTGGTGTTATAACAAAAAGAATTAATTAGAGGACGATAGTGCGACGTTGCGACGAGAAGAGTTGAAGGAGGAGGGTACGGTGCGTCGCGGCGAGAGGAATTCGACGAGGAGGGTAACATTGTGCGACAAGACGAGTTGGAGGAGGAGGGCACGACGTGATGAGTTTCTAACGTGTTTTGAGGACAAATCTAATTTTTTACAATTTTAAAATTAAATATTTAAAAAATTGACTGTTAAATTATATAATTAATTGTATATAGAATTGGTTACATATATTTAATTTTATCTTTCTCGAAATATTAAAAGCATTTATGAAGGGGCACACAACGCAAAGCACAGGCCAAATTGACCGAGAATAATATCTAAAGCATCATTAATTCAAGAGATGCTTCTCTAGGGGACCTAACAACAAAGGATAAATTAAAGCATGCATAGAATGGATTCTTTATTATACGAGTCTTGTAACGGGAATCTTAAAGACATTTTTTTTAAAAATATTACACAAATACTTTATTAAAATTTATTAAAAACTGATTTTTTTATATTTTTAATATATTATATTAAATATATAAAAAATTAAAATTATTATATTTTTAAAATATATATTTAAAACACAAATTTACTAAATCCTATTATACATTAGGCTCGTATTCAGAAGAGAGCTTCACATTTTCAAGAGTCTCAAATTCAAATTCTACTATTGAAGATAATTTAAACGTTGTCGTGTAGTCTGATATGGGAAATGGATCTTTTTTATTTTTTTTGTTATTAAAAAAAATAAAATGTAATTTTTTACTTTTAATTTTACAAGTGAGATCAAAAATAAATGAGAGAGAGAATATAATGAAGAGTGAAATCTTCTACTAGATATTATTCAGTTTTTTTTTCCACTTAAGAGAATCCACTCCTCCTGATATGTCTAATGCCTTTATTGAGAATTTGAGATGGCCCCCTTCGACGGCTAATTTTTTTAGTTATAAAAGTTTAAAATGTGTTATGCTTAATTATGAAAAAATGGTGTGTTTTTTATAGATATAGAGAATTTTTTTTTTTAAATTGAAACTCACAAATCGGAGGCTCAGTTTTATTTTTGAAAACAAAACTTAGGGTCAGATTTAGGGTAATAGAGAAATCTGAGTCTCAAATTTGTGTGAGCTGAAAATTTTTTTAAAGAATAAACAAATCAGTGGGTCAGTTTTGTGAAAAAAATGATAAACCATAAATCTGACCTTCAAATTTGTAGTATAACAAAGAAAATTAAAATACACAAAATTGTGCCTCAATTTTATGATTATTCATACAAAAAAAGAATATACCACCTCTCCACATTATTTAAAAACACCACCACAATCTCAATAATAAAAATAAAAAAGTACCCATAGACCACATGCAGCGCAATTTCATATTTTCATGTGATGATAACTCATCAAGCACGGTGATCATTTGGGCTAATTTTGTTGGGTATTATAAAATGAGAAGGGGGGAGTGGATTTTTTTTAATAGAAAAAAATTGGATAGTATTTAGTGTTTAATTTAATTATTTTTTTATTTTTAGTTTTATTTATAAAATTAAAGATAAGAGATCACACTTTATTCTTTTTAATAAAAAATAGAGAGAATTCATTTTTTTTAAAAAATAATGCTGTGGTATTATACTAATTTAATATAATATATTGATATAAAAGTTATCAATGTGACAAAAATTCGTGATTAATAATTTTAAGAAGAGAAAAAAAAATACCAAAATGTGATTAATAATTTGAAGTTGGACCATTTTTTTTAGAATCTCTGTCACCATAAAATTAGTAATCTTGGTTTCTTTTTTAAAATTTGAAATTTTTTTAATGTATAAGCATGAGTAACGATTTTTGAAATCTCCTCTGTATATAACAAAAAATTCGTGTGAAAATAATTTCTTGTAATTGTCTATCTCTTCTCCTCTTGATACTTTTTTTTTTTTTTGCTAATTTCTCTTCTTTTCATGTGTTGTTATTTTTTTTATTTTAGTTACATGGTTATTTCTTTTTATGATATTTAGTTAATTCGTCTTATACTTTTATTTATTAAAATGAAATTTTGATTTTCGTAATCAAAATATAATAATAATATTAGTTTTAAAATTTATTTTAATGATTAAATTTTATTAAAAATATCTAAAGGTGTGATATTTATGTATAATAATTCATGTATATTTGTTTTTTTTTTATAGAGTCGTTCGAAGAATTTAAGAGTTATATTTATTAAAATATAGATCCTTATATACCAAAAAAGTGGCAAAATATTTTATATAAACAACCTATATTAGTATTGATGGGTTCATTCAATTTTAGCGATGTGCATCAATGATGATACAATTCTGTAAGAGATGTTCTCAATCTACTATCAAACCCAATCACATATGTCTATAATTGAGATGTATGTGAAGTTCGAACAATTACCTAATACGATCGAAGAACCTGATCATGATTTCGATTAGAAAAGTTATAACAATGAAAGCAAAGAGGAATATGAAAGCAACAACAATTTCATTGATCCAAAGCAGATGAGGAATAAGCGGACTGAACCGTTAAGTCAGACGTAGAGGACGCGGCTAATGCACTAACAAGTGAGCATCCATTCAAAGAGCCATCTTTCATGTGCGCATTGGATCTTGATGCCATAAATGCTCCAGAGTTTCCAGAGTATGTCAATACAGGTTTGTAGTTACAAGCACCATATTTAAATTAGTAATTTGAATATTATATTCGTATATTAAGATATTACTCTGTCTAAATATGTTTTTACGGTGTTATTGCATATCCACCTATGGTCGTAGATGGCGAGTTTGTTATAGAGATAGAATTTAATTCTAGAGAGAATGTAATAAATACAGTTGAAGATTATACCATTCACAGAAGTATTGATTATCTGGTTTATGAGTCTAAGCCGACAACATTTTATGCAAAATGTGTGCAATATGGACAAAGTTGTGATTGGCTTATTAGAGTTAACATGTTGCAAAAAAAGTATTGTTGGGAGATTAAATGATACAATGGTAGCCATACCTGTATTAGAGCCACCATTTCTCAGGATCATTCGAAGTTGGACTCATACATTATTGCAGAATAAAATTTAGAATAACAGGGTGTTACAATTTTTCAGGAGGTTGTATTTTTCGTAATTTTTTATCAGATTATAGTTATCTATTGACCTAAATGCCATTGGACTTTTTTGTCAGCACAGCACCAATGTTCAAGATTGACATGGAATGATGAGATCTATGATCTAATGCGGTTGACGAATTTCACGGCTTTTAGATCCTTGGACGAAGATAGAGAAAGGACCTGTAAAGACATTCTGATACCGAAGTCAAAATCAATTTTAGAAATTGAGGTTTAGGATTGTTTATATGTCATAATTAAAGAGTGTAAGACTCTTTTTTATATGTACTTCGTTCTTCTCTTTTAATCTTTTAATTTAGATAATGTTAAATTTATCTCTGTAATCGAATCTTAGTGATCTCCGTTAAATTATCCGAGATCCTGAGACCGAAAGAGGGAAGTTGGGCTTAATTCTCGTTGGACCGTGGAGCCGTTAGGGATGTTAGGGGAGTCCACAACAGCAAACTTTTTCAATTAACTAGTTACTTTCTCACTTTTCGATGCATATTGCTTGTTGATAGGTAACTTCATTATTTTCATATCAAACATTATCAAATATGTTTTATTTTGGAATTTAGTTGGACTATCGGCCTCAAATCATGCAGTCCCTATATTCTTTTTTTTATCAAGAGCTTTTTTTGTTGGTTTCTCTTGTTAATCTTGTAATAACGAGATATGGCTCATATAACTTGAATATTATTGAATCTTATGGTTTATTTCTCCTAATCTATCAAGTAAGATATTTTGCTAAGGTCTGCATATTAGACACATTTTAAATATAATACTCATATTTTTTTATATCCAACTATCTTAGTAACAAATAAAAAGTCTTCACTAAACATACTTTGACATACTTAAATATCATTACGGATCAATAAATTTAAAATAATATACATTATTATTTATTTAAATAAAAAATTGTTTTAAACATTTTATATAATTAAAAAATATCAAAATATTTAAAATATTAATTAATATCACGAAAATATTAAAATATTATTATAATTTATTTAAAAATACTTTTTTAAAGATTAAAATTCGTATAATCTATCGTATGCCCATCCTTCATATCTCCCTAATTGCTTGCCTAATTGGTTTGAGAAAATTATTTGTCAACAAAATATTTAGGTTATTTGGATGTCATTAAATTATTAAAAAAATATTTTTTAATAAAGTTTTTTTAATGTGTTGGACAAAATTTAAATAATAAAAATAAAAGTATTAGAAAAATATATATCTTATCTTAGAAATTATAATTATATTTTTTAAAAAAAATTTACTTAAAATTTTTTTTAATATAATAAATAAATAAATAAATATTTTTATATTAATATATCTAAATATAATTATTAAATAAAAAATATTTTTACATAAATTATTTAAACATAAAATTATTTTTGTTTTTTAAAAATTTTTTAAAATAAATTATTTAAAAAAAAAAACTTTTCACAAAAATTCAACTAAACAAACCAATTATTAGCGTGAAATAATAGGAATGAGATGATATCATTTTTCAGACACCACAAAAACTAAGAAACCCTTTTTTTTTATGTCCGTTCTGTTCTCCGTTTATTCGATAATGACAGTTTTAATCAATTCATCAAAGGTCAATTTTCCAGTTTAGTCCATTTCTCGTGGCCACACCAAACTTAGCGGGGCATCAATCTACCCTTTCTCAATACAGCCAGCTCATGAAGCCTTTGCCATATCTGGAAGCCACAAAGGTCAACTATCACTTTTCCTTCCTCATTTTTACTCATCTTTTTAATAATAATAATAATAATAATAATAATAATAATAATAACTTAATAAGGTAAATTCTAGTATAGCTGTACTATAAGGTAGCGTTTGTTTTCAGGTACTGAGACAGAGACTGAGAGACTGAGATTCAGTATTGTGTTTGTTAGTTCAGAGACTGGTACTAAAATTTCTGTCTCTGTCTCCAAAATTTCAGTATTTCAATACCTCCAAAAAGTAGGGACACAGGGGACTGAAATTTTTAAAGATGGAGACTGAAACTTTAATAATATTTTATACCTTAAATACTTTCATTTCAATTAGTTAATTCCAATTTTACCTTTTGTGCAAATTAAATTAGAGTTTCATTCTTGTTTCAATTTCTGTCTCCCGTTTTGCACCAAAAAGAATACTGAGATTTGTTTCAATCCTTGTCTCTCAGTCTCTGTCTCTCAGTCTCAGTCTTTCTGTCTCTGTCTCTCCACCAAACGCTACCTAATAGTGATGGTGATTATATAAGTATTATTAAAATTAAAAAATGATATTTTTTATATTTTGATAATATTTATTTTAGTAATACTTTTAAAAAAATATTATTTAACAATTAAAAAATATTATTTTAATTTTAGTTACACTTTTTAAAACACTATAATCATACTAAAATGACCCTAATAATAATAATAATAATAATAATAATAATAATAATAATAATAATAATAATAATAATAATTAAAGAACTTATAAACTAAGAAAAAACAGACTCTACTCTTCGTTTCAATCAACATATGTACATACATAAATACTTTTCGAGCATGTATAATATTGTAAACATTGACGGATTTTTTTATTTAAATTAAACAAATATAATAATTATAAAATGCATTTAATAAAAAAAGTACGAAAATAAAATACCAATCATATTGCGGGTACAGCAGAAAAAAAATATATTAAATACACATTCTGGTTACATCCGATATATGAAAGATTGGTTGAAATCGAATATAATGTATCTAAAATACGTGCATAACGTGTACTCGAGATATATTGGATGCCTATATATGAAGTGCACTCGAGATGTGAACAGTTACTTGTTAGTTTTTTAAGTCTTACAAGTTTAAAAAGTATAGATGGTTCCACTAGAAGGTTACATACATCAATAAGTTGAATGCAATATGACATGTAGCAGGGACATTAGACTTTGAAATTAGTTCACCTATCTATTCTTTTAAATACTTAATTAGTTTATAATTTATGATATTTTGACTTGTGTAATTTATAATTGAATTGAACTAGTTAGAAAATATAGTAAAATAGTGTAACATTAGTTAACCTAGTGTTAATTAATTATTTCTTGTGCTTACATTGTTTATTTAATTAATTGTATTATATTATATATATAACATGTTTTGAAATGGTAGAACATAATGAGTTGATTAATTATTATATTTATTTAATTTAAATAAATAAAATTCTGAGGTTAATCTGTCTATCTATTATTTTAAGTATTTACTTACTTGATAATTTGTGGTATTCTGACTTGAGTAATTTATAGTTGAATTGAACTATTTATAAAATATGGTAAAATAGTGTAATATTAGTATACTTAGTTTTATTTAATTATTTGTCGTGCTTACATTGTTGAGTTAAATAATATAATAGATTACTTATATAACATGTTTTAAAATAGTAGAATAATAATTTTGAAAAGATTAACGAATGGTTTCTAAACAGGTACCTAAGCTTCTCTTGCCACGTCAGGTGATGTTGAGTATTCCATCGCCTGACGTGCTACTACCGTATATCAGGGAGGTAGATTTTGGACATGCAGTACAATTGAGAGATTTTATCTTCAATAATGTTCTACTCTTTTCATTTGTAGAACCGTGAAACGAGATCACTATCACACTCCAAGATGTGGCATACCATCTTAGTTTGTGCACAGACGATGACCTAATAGGCGGATGCACCAGAAATTTTCAGCAGTTCCACAGACGTCCTATCAAGTAGTGGATTGAGGACTTGTTGAGTGATAGGCCTCCATCCCAGCTAAAAGAGAAGAAGCATGTTTTTAAGATCAGTATGACTTGGCTTAGAAACAGGATGACCCACATTTCGTCGAGGGCAAACGCATATACCCTCCATTAGTACGGTTTTTTTTTTTTTTTTTATGGACAAGTCGGCCAATTTCGTCCCCCTTAGATGGTTGCCCCTCCTAGAGGAATTTGAAACTTGTAGGCAGTTGTCTTGGGGCTCCACATTGCTATTGCACACATATCATCCACTTTGCAGCGCTATCCGACGTAATACTATGAACATTGTCAGTTGTGTCCCGTTAGTTATATCGTGGATCTACCACAAGTTTTTTATATTATGTCCATCTGATTGCATCATTGTGCCTTATCTCAGATGCATCTGATTTTTTTTTATCCCGGATATAGAGTTTTTAATTTGTGTATTTAATATGTTTTCTCTTTTTGTATACGAGATATGACCAGTAGTGTATTTTGGTAATTTTTTATTATATTTATTTTCATAATTATTATATTTATTTAATTTAAATAAAAAAAATCTGATTATTTTTTATTTTGTACTTTTAATTTTTTTTTTAAGTTATATATATTGAAACGGAAAGAGTAAGAAGTTGCTCTTGGTTAACCATGAAAATTCACAGATTGCTATGATACCCTTTTTATATAAGGATATTGGTGGCTAATTTTTTGTACGTATTGTATTGTTGGTGAATCACTCAAATATTAGGTAATTTAATGTTTAACAAACTTCTGGTGCCGTCTGTGACACAATTAATCCGCCAGAGACGTATTGTAAAATATATATATATATATATATATATATATATATATATATATATATATATATATATATATCTTTTAGTTATAAAAGTACAATCCAACAAGAGCGTATTGTTATTTTTTCAGGAGTGTATTATCAATCCACTAGGGACATATTATATGGGAAAATATTTCTTTTTTTATTCGTAAAAGTATAATCTACTGGAAGAATATTGTCAATCTGTTGGGGGGACAAATTATCAATTTCCAACTTTCTGTTAAACACCATTCTATCCAACATGTATGTTTCACACTGCAATACCAAAATAAAAAAAATCGAAGATTTCATTAATGGTTTTGAATTTTATTTTTTAAGTTTTTTTTACATTAATTTTAAAAATAGTTTGTTTTAGTTAATGAGACACAATGACACATGTTAATTTTTTAACCACATACATTATAAATGTACTATTACCTGTAATTTTATAGGTAAATTAATAGTATTATTGAAAAATAAGATTAATAATACCTTATTATTAGAAATATAAAATACTCTACAACATCAAAACTTTAGTCACCAACAAAAAAAAGAGTGTTAAGGGTTAGTAAATTTTATGATTTGTAGTCATCATTAATATTTTTAGTAATGTAAAATTACTCACTTTTTTTTACTAGTTAAGTGCTGACTAAATTTTAATAAAAGTATTGGTGCTATAGCCTTTGCACCAAAGCCTTTTAAAGTGATTAGATCAATGAGATGTGTTGAAATGAAGGTATGTTAATGCATTCACAAGGAATTCCACCCAAACACATTCGATGCACTGGCTTACCATTTGCAAAGCATAGATGAAACTTCAAGTAACAATGGTTATACCAAGTCAAAGAAGATTAGAAAACGAGCACATGCTGAGTTTCTACTTTCTTTATGAACACTCCAAAACCCAAGAGAGCATATAAAGCAAGGAATCACATTGATCCTTTGTGTGTGTGTGTATAACAAGAGAAAAACCATGGCCATCTCAAGAAGCAATGGCCTAGTGTTTGTGATGCTGCTGCTATTTGCTTGCTATGTAATGCAAATAAGTGCAGAAACTCGCACCTGCGTGCAGCGCAGGAGCCCGTGCTTTCTAAGGCGTATAGCATGCCCGCCGGAGTGCCCTTTTACGTCGCCAAAGGATCCAAAAGCCAAAGTCTGCTACATTGACTGTGAATCTCCCATATGCAAAGCTCAGTGCAAAAGTAAGATCCTTTACATGACTTTACAAAATGTATAACAACTCCATGTTTCTTCATTTAACCAAAGATTCAAGGTAACTGCTCTGGAATATTAGAATTCATGGTGTAGATATAGAAATAGAGAGTAGAGAGAATGGTAAACTGATAATATATATTAAGTGAATTGTATCTGATATTTGATACAATCCATAACCAATTTATACTACTAGTTCATCAGAGAATAAAATAAATGGTAATGCTAAACTTCCAAAAGAACTAATTCGTATATGGTTAAGCTAATTCCTATGTGCATTTATTCTTGGTCCACATAAAACTCTAACATCGCTATTCTTTTTGCTTTTGCCATCGTAATTTCATTTACCTTTTTATGGGAGCGTACCTATGCTAAGCTTTTACTCTGTGTTTGGTGATAACAGCTCGCAAACCGAATTGTAATGGTCGAGGATCGGCATGCTTGGACCCTCGTTTTGTCGGTGCAGATGGAATTGTTTTCTACTTCCATGGAAGGCGGGATGAGCATTTCAGCTTAGTGTCTGATGAGAACCTTCAGGTCAATGCACGTTTCATTGGCCTTAGGCCAGAAGGAAGGAAAAGGGATTATACTTGGATTCAAGCATTGGGAATCCTATTTGACTTCCACAACTTTTCTATCGAGGCCACCCGTTCAGCAATTTGGGACAAAGAAGTCGACCACTTGAAACTCTCATACAACGGAGAGGAGCTTGTGATCCCAGAAGGTCACCTCTCCACATGGCAGTCCACAGAGAATCAGCTTAAAGTGGAGAGAACATCAAGCAAAAACAGTGTCATGTTTACTCTACCAGAAGTTGCCGAGATATCAGTCAACGTGGTACCTGTAACCAAGGAGGATAGTAGAATCCACAACTATCAAATCCCTGATGATGATTGCTTTGCTCACTTGGAGGTTCAGTTCAAATTCTACGGCCTGTCCCACAAAGTTGAAGGAGTTCTTGGCAGGACTTATCAGCCTGATTTCAAGAATCCGGCAAAGCCGGGTGTAGCAATGGCAGTTGTTGGAGGAGAAGACAGGTATAGAACCTCATCGCTTCTTTCTCCGGATTGTGGTGCTTGTGTATTTTCTCCAAAACAGCCTTCAGAAAGGAAGACCTCTGTGCTGGAGTATGGTTTGCTGGATTGCACTGGTGTTGCAAAAAGTGGGAATGGTATAGTTTGCAGGAGATAAATTCTGAATCCACAAAGCTGTTGCAAGAAAGTTTTAATTGTTTTCATGTTTATTGTGTTGGTAAAACTCTTATTCTACCAGATTTCATGCTGAATAAAAAATTGTAATCATTTTTGTTTAGTGGAAAAATAAAAATTGTGATATTTTGTCTGTTAATTAAGAAATTTTTCAAACAGTGTGATTAAATGCAAGATTCTCTCATTCATACCCCTTATAAAATCATGCCAAAGATTCATTTATTGCAACCAAAAGATATGCGAACACCTCAAGAGAATTTTGGACACATAGTATATTCATACTAGAATGGATAGATTCTACCTGTCAAGTACAAAACATCTTCACATGCCTGCAAAATTGGTTTCCTTTCAGCTACAAAAGAAATTACATTATAATCTCTATATGACAAAATAACAGTTCATATCTTAAACGATAATCTCAAAACAACATTTAGCTTATTGAAGTTCCACATTGATTGCACAATACTCTATAAAAATCATTATAACTTTGAAATGAGTGTGTTTTAGCAGCCATAAATAACAGCTTACCAAGGATTTTGGACAAGTGAAAATGGAAAGCGATTTAGCTTATTATTGCCTGAGCTCTGAAGAAGGAATTTCTAACCCACATATATGTTGTAACAACAACCAAGTCTTATTCCACTAATTGAGACTGGTTACATGGATCAAGCAACCTGTGGTGTCCTATTTATGATTTTAATGTGTAAGAATTATCAGGAAGACTGAATTCCTGATTGGTTTGTATGAAGTACAACAGAATATTAGGAGTACCATACATAAAATTCCTATCCTCATTGGCAATCATCACTATCACTGAAGTACATTATGTATAAACTTGCTTATGAACGAAAAATGGATCATGAAGCAGTAATTAAATAAGGCATAACCATCCGCCAAACATGAGGTTTCAGACTAGTTCCTAGGCAAGAATAGCCGCGGCAATTAATGGCATGGCTAGAATGGTGAATACAAGAGGAACTCATCTTCCGCGAGGATTTACCAATTGTGAGAACACTGTGCTTGTAGCTGCATCTTCTATATTGTCATATGTGCAAGAGTTTATCTCATCAATCATAGTAACACTGTTATCAAAGTGTTCAAGGGGAGTCAACTGAATTCCAGTAATGTGGTTTGTGCTGTTGTCTTCTGGTTCTGTGAGGCTCGACGAGGTTTCTTGAAGCTGAAGAGCATATTCAAGATTCCACAAGACATCTCCCATAGACGGACGGTCCACACCATACTCAGCCAAGCACTTCTCTGCTGTCTCCCCAAACTTATTAAGAGAAGCAACGCTCACCTTCCCCACAAGATTTTGGTCCATGATTTGATCAAGCATCCCTTTTTTCTGCCACATCATTGCCCATTCGGCTATATTAACCTGGTCCCTAGGAAGGACAGGGTTCAAGGCTGGCCTTGTGCATAACACCTCCATTAACACTACTCCGAATGAATAAACATCAGATTTCTCGGTTAGTTGTTGCCTTCTAAAGTACTCAGGATCGAGATAACCGAAACTACCTTTAACAGCAGTGCTCACATGGGTTTGATCAAGAGAAGGACCAGCTTTGGAAAGGCCAAAATCCGCAACTTTAGCAACAAAGTTCTCATCTAAGAGAATATTTGTTGTCTTCACATCTCGGTGAATTATGCTTTGAGCGGCACCGGTGTGGAGATAATGAAGGCCCCTTGCAGCTCCGATGCAAATTTCAAGTCGCTGCTTCCATGATAGAGGTGGCAAGTCTGTTCCATACAAATGACTCCTAAGGGGTCCATTAGCCATGTATTCATAAACAAGAATCATTTCCGACCTCTCATCACAATAACCAATGAGCGACACAAGATGACGATGACGAAGCTTTGATAACATTTCAATTTCTGTTCGGAATTCAGCAAGACCTTGTTCAGATCTTCGGTTGCCTCTTTTAACAGCTACATTAGTCCCATCTTCAAGTGTTCCCTTATAAACTCTACCGAAACCACCAACACCAAGAAGTAGGTTCTCATCAAATTTGTTGGTTGCATCTAGGATTTCTTGGAAACTGAAGAATCGTCCGAGATTCGACGATGTTAAAGATTTGCAGCTTGCTGTTCCACTCTTCTGTGAAGTTGTTGACATTTTCGTCAAGGTCAGCGAGTTTCCATAGATGGGTAAAGGTAGCCATGAATTACCCCGTTCAGTAGACTTCGACTTGCGCCCTATTAAGCAGCAACAACACAAACCAACCAATGCTACGACAACCAAAGCCCCAACAGCAGAACCAACTATAATTGCTATCTTGTTCTTCTTTGACAATGAGCCAGGAAGGAGACTGCCAACTGAAGAAAGCCCATCCAAACTCCGCAATGCATTGCTGATCTTCATTATCTCCAGCCCGTTCATAGTGGCATTTGGGAAGTCAGCCATTTTATCCGGACCAACACTTACTGTCAAAGTGTTTGAGCCCGCCGAGGCATTGGAAACAAAGTCCTTGAAGTAAGGAACAGACAAATCATTAGTTATGGATGACAGATCAAGACTTCCAATACCTAAGTCAGTATTTATAAACAAATTGAAGACCAGAGTGTTGAGAGACTTGCTCATGATATCACAAAAATGCACCCGAATAAAATACGAGAAATTTGGATCAACATTGAAGACCCAAGTGATGTTGAAATTCGGACTGCCTACATTTGGATCCCCCATTGCTTCTGCAGTGGCATAGACCAAATTTGGAGCAGTCTCGGGCGTAACACCCACTGGATACTTAATGCTCGAAGGATTGACAGACACATTAACAACCGAATTGTTCACATGAAGGTATTTCTGATCATTCACCCAAGTCCTTCCCAATGTGTCATTCTGAGCTGTAATTGAAGGACCCCCAATGTTGAGGCGATAAACAGTTTCCAAAGCAACCCCAGAGAGTCCGCTGACCGGCGCAGTCGGGTTAAGACCCAATGCTTGATCAACAAACAATTCATCCGGCATTGACACAACTTCAATTGCATTAATAAAGGCTACCGAATCATTGGACGGAATGAAACTAAGAGTCAAGGTATTATCAGTAACGTTGATTGCATACTCCTTGAACACACAAGAACCATGGGGCCGATTCTTAAAGGTAAAATTACTCAAAAGGACAAAATTATCAGTAACAACAGTCATTGAAGCAGAACTCAAATTGCGACCGGAATTCAAAAGAGGCGAAAAGTATAGCCGGAGCCAGTGCCTACCTTGCTGCCCAATTTCAAATTTATAAGAAGCTGCCTCAGTGAAAACCCTAGCTGATTTGTAAACTGGAAAAGGGGCACTGGAATTTGAACCCGCAACAACCGAGTTCTGAGTTTTCAAAGTGAGTTTCGAATGCTGTGAGTCAGGAACAAAATTGCGACCTTGGAATGTAATATTCTTCGAAGAACCACAAGCAATAAGATAGTTATCAGTAAAAGTGTACGAACCAAATGTGCCATTAACCAAAACCACTAAGAAAACAACAAGAAGAGCAAAACCACTTGGAATCCTTTTCACAACCACCATCTTCACTTGTTCCCCATTGTAGCTTCTTCACAAGTTCAATAAACTATTCCACTTCCCGAAAAGAAAAAAGGAAAAAAAATGCTGAAAGTTCTGGATCGGAAAAAAGAAAAACACAGAACCTGCAGAAAACCTGGATCTATCAGAACCAATGCACAGAAACAGACATAGGTGTTATACAAGAAAAGACAAATTACGCAGTTTCCAATGTAACAAGAAGCACAAAAGCAAAGAGTTGAGTTCTGTTGGTGTAAGAGTCTTATAACCTTAAGGGGAGCAATAATGTAGAACCGTTTATGAAGATAATAAGAGGGAAAATCTTAAATCCCAGTTTAAGAATACATGAAACCAATTAGTTATTAGTGACAGTGATAGAAACATTTTCCTTTTTTTCAGGGGAAAAAGGAAGAATAAGTTCAACGTCAGAGGTTTAAACTTTAAAATGTAACGCTAAACAAACTTTTACAGGCTGTTTTAATAGGGGAAGTGGGCCCCACTTTAGAAGGAAAAGGCGATGAAACTTGCCCGGGGTAAGAATGCTATTGGGTGAAAACTCAGTTAAAGTCGACTTCACCTGAAGTTGATACTTTAAAGTCGTTAAATAAAAATTTAGTCAAATCAGTCAAATCATTTAACGGCTCTCAGATATTAACATCACGTAAAGTCGATTGCATATGAGTTTTCACCATTTAAAAAATTATTTTTTATAAATTATAATTTATATTTTTTAAAATAATTTTTATTAAAAAATATTTTTAATTTGATAAATAAATAAATAAATAATATTTTTATATTCGATAAATTATTTATACTTTTGATTCAAAATGTTATAAAAGTATTTGGATAACTATTTAAAAATATATATATAAAATGTCGAGTTAATATTCAAAATGACCCCTGAAATTTGAAGACAGGCTCAATTTGAACCCCAAATTTAAATAAGTGAGTCACGTTAATCTCCGTTAACGGCACGCTTACTTAGAATGTTAAGTGACACGTGGGCTTGACAGGTGGGCTTATTAAACGACGTCGTTTTTTTTTTCTTGGCGTGTAATCTCTCTTCAAACGACAGCATTTTCCATTTGGAGGTTAAAATTCAACTCCACCAATGATCAAACCACTCAAAACAGAGAAACTCTTCTTCTTCTTCATTCTCTCGCATGCACCATACTGTGGAAGATCAATGTCACTGCTAGTGTAGGGCGCTGACAAAGCTTGTCGCAGGCGTTCTTGTTTGCTAGCACGAGAAAGAAGCTGTGCACCACTATTTCTCCAAAAAAGGTTAGTAACGCAAGCATTCTATGTTTGGGTTAAATGTTATGTTTTGTATCTTCTCTTGGTTGGGATTTACAGGCCATTAATTTATACTCTATTTGATACTCAAATGGATTGGGTCCATTGTGAAAGAAGATAGTTTTAGTTATTAATTCCTTTCTGTTAGGGTTTTTTTCTTTTTAAAAACTAATGATTAACATTAACTGTGTTACAGAGAAGAAAGGACATCTAAATTAGTGAAGTCTACCACTTCTTTATGTACCAGTTTCTGTCTATAGATGATTTCAATAGCTAAGCTTTTTTTCTGAAAATATAAAATGAGAAATTCATGAATGAGTAAATAGATTATGCTTGTCAATGTGATAACGCGGAGCTGTTAATTATGGATAACAAAAAATTGTTTAGCTGTTGTTACATGGATAAATTTTATATATGAATTTTTATATTTTCTGTTCTGAAAAAAATATTGATTGGCATGTTAATGTAGAATTATCTGATGCATGATATGAAAGGCCTTGGATGTTGATGTTAATTTGTTAATTGTTTGAATTATATTTGTAAATGGGTGATTTGATAACCATTATCTATCATCACGGAAGCAGTTTTGTTACAAAGAATGATGGCAGTATAGTTTACGAAAAAGATAATTCGAAAGAGTTAAAAACCCCAGATACTGAAGATGAACTTAGTGATGAAGAAAGTGATGACATGTTTCCAGTATTCTCACAAGCTGCTCGGTTTAGACAGCTGATGCTCCAAGTTGGAATGAAATTTAACACTAAACAAGAATTTATGGAAGTTGTGAGGGACTTTACCATTCAAAAGGGGAGGCAAATAAAATTCAAAAGAAATGAAAGCTACAGGGTGAGGGCAGTTTGCAAGTGGAAGAATGAAGAAATTAAATGTCCATGGGTTGCATATGCATCTAAGGACCATGAGGAGACATGCTGGCAGTTAAAGACGTTCAATAATGAACATGTATGTCCTAGGATGAACAAAAACAGGGTAGCAAATAGAAAGTGGCTTGCTCAGAATTTAGTCAAGAAGTTAAGAAAATATCCTAACTTGAAGCATTGTGAGGCAGCAGCTTATTTTAAGAGGAGATGTGACCTAAATTTGAACAAGTTCTCTTTGACTAGAGCTTTAACAGATGCAAAAAATGCAGTGTATGGTGATGCAGTCTCACAGTATTATAGACTTAGAGATTATGGTGAGACATTGCTTAAAAGCAATCCAGGGTCAACAGTTAAAATTGGAGTGATTCCACAGGTTGAAGGCGACCCAATATTTCAAAGAATGTATATTTGTCTGGATGGTTGCAAAAAGGGGTTCAAGGCTGGATGTCGGTCATTGATTAGTTTAGATGGAACTTTTTTAAAGACGCATTTCGGGAGACAAATACTTTCAGCTGTAGGATAGAATGCTAACAATCATATATATCCGATTGCTTGGGCGATTGTAGATGTCGAGAATAAGGAAAATTGGAGGTAGTTTCTAGAATTGCTTCTTGAAAATCTTGGAGACTATGAACAAGATAAATGGAGCTTTATATCGGACATGCA
Organism: Arachis hypogaea; assembly: GCF_003086295.3. Lineage (NCBI taxonomy): Eukaryota > Viridiplantae > Streptophyta > Magnoliopsida > Fabales > Fabaceae > Arachis > Arachis hypogaea. The sequence goes on from NC_092038.1 coordinate 27,883,181, forward strand.
AAAGGTAATTTAAACTTGAGCTTTATACAACTTGTTTACAAATTTAATTTATTTTAATTATATACTATAGAGTACTTAAGAGTTTTAATTACACTATTAAACGTGACTTATTAATATATCATAAGGACTTGCTCTCCCTCCAGAAAATACTTATACATACTTGTTTGAAAGCATATATGTTATCTTTTGTGGATAAATTGATAAATGTAATCCAAAGTTGTATGTTTTGAGGTTATTTTGTGGCTGTTTTGTGGCTGAAATTTGTGTCAGGGTTGTTTATGCCCTTTGTCATGTCTTGTATAGGGCTTTGGTTTGAAACCTCTTAAATAGCCGTTTTGTTTTTGTGATTGTAATGATGACATTCTAGATATCACTCTTAGTTTATCATATGTTACAATGGTCATTGTCATGACTATGGTTGACCTATGAAATCAGATTCAAGGTTTATTATTATAATTTATTTTGCAATTTAGAGATTTGGTAGATAAATTACAAGTTACTTTATTATTGATATTTGCAGATTTGTAATCAGTCTCTTGTTTATTCTTACCATTTTACTTTTACAGGTTTAGTCACAACTTTTAATTTACAGAATCATACCTATTTATCCTTATTGAATTTTTAGGTTTAGTCAAAACTTATAATTTACAAAACAGATTTGTATTGAAAAAAAAAAACATAATTGTAGTGACATTAATTCAATTTTATTCATCACTTTCCCACACCCAAGACATAGCCAATGGTTACAACTACAAACAAAACAAGAAAAAAACTCAAAATACTATTTCATACTTTTAAAATCCTAATTTCAGCTTCTATTGCTCTAATCTTTCAGCCCACGTTATCTTTCAGCCCACGTTCATCTCCCAATACTCAATGTTATTTGCAATTTTATGTCTGCCAATCATGTCGTCTTCTTCCACGCCATTTGTCCACACAAAAAATCCACACCATCTATTTCCAGAAGTCTATCACAACAAGAACCACAAAATAAATTATGCATGTATTACAAAAAAAAGATGTAAATTCAAGAAGGAAGTAATTCAACAACTCATATTATAGTTTGGACATCCAAAAAATGGTCTGTCTGGATTTGCTTCTGTCCCAGACCAACGAAAAACGGGACGCATTCCACAACCACACCAGTGTGGAACCTTTTTAGATCTAGCTCGATTTGGATTCCTATCCAAACTTCTATATGAATGAGATATGTTGCAGCTTCCGGAACCTTGGCTGGTGCTCCTCATCATCTTCTCCAACACCCAAACAACGATAGCAATTTGGAAATTTGTCACTTGTTAGGGTTTTATATTCATTAAAAGGGGGCTAAATTGAGTCTAAATTTTTTTTTCCTATGTCAGCAACGTTTAATAAGGCCATCTGTCAAGCCCACGTGTCACTTAACGTTCCACATGAGTGTGCCGTTAATGGAGATTAACAAAATGGCTAACGTGAGTCACTTATTCAAATTTGGGGGTTCAAATTGAGTCAATTGAAATTTCGAGAGTCAAATTGAGTTTGTCTTCAAATTTTAGGGACCATTTTGAGTATTAACTCATAAAATGTCAGATCAAATTTTTTTAGATTTTTGTTTTTATTTTTTTAATATAAAATTATTAAATTTTAAAGATAAAAATAATTTTTTTTAGTTAAATTCGTAAAAATTCTCATAAAAGTAAAATTTTAAAAGTACTTTTTGAAAATATATTTTAACATTTGGTATTTTATTTTATTTTAAATATTTTAAAAATATTTTTGTAGTTAATGAGCAGAGGGCGGTCTTGGACTTTTGGTTGTTACTCTATTTCTTTTACTCTATTTTACAAAGATATAAAAACTGATCAGGTCATTTAATTAGTGGAGTTAGAGATTTAATTATTTCAAAGTTTTATATAGATTTAATTGTGATCGAACCAAATATGATAAAATAGTATATCAATTTAAGTTAAAACGATTTATTAAAATTTCTTAATAAATTGCTTTAGATCGTTTTATTTTTAGAAACGTAATTTAAAACAGGATAATCTAATAGTATTAAAAACCAATCCATTTAAAAGAGTGATTTATCCAAATATTAAAAATAACAAAATAAAATCATTATTATTAAACTATTATGTATTTAGTCTAATTAATATTGTAAGTTGTTAAATAATATTAAATACTATGTCGATACTTTATAAAATGTAAAAAAATAAAAGCACTGAAAAAGTTACATTGTAACAAAATTCAACAAATATACTCAATATTTTACCATATCTAAAAGAGTATAGAAACTATTATACCGACAATTAGATATATAATATTAGAATGTTTTGAATTAACTCTTAATTTATGTGTTGCTTTCACTGCGTGCATTTAATATTAAAAAATTAGTAATAATAACCAAAAATATTAACAATATATTTGTGACCCACAACTTAATCAGTTTTAAAATGAATAAAATAAAACTCAATCAATATTTTATAAAAAGTGTTCAAATTTATATTATCACCCGATTTCACAGAAGTCGCACATGATAACATAAGCCTAATCATACTTAGTTAAATAAGTAATTATTAATTAACTTTTATAATCTTTTCTATTAACTTGAAAAAAGAAATATTGACAACCTTCTTAATAACAAAAGGGAGTAATCTATTATCAAATATGGAACTATTTAAAAGGTGGTTATTAATTTTATCCTTATATTCATAAATATATTGACATTTTCATGTATTTTTCAAATTTCAATCTACTAAAAATTTGTCTAAAATCCTTGCAAATTTAAGTATCAGAGTCCCTTGCAGGTACCATTCTCCCTTTATCAAGACGTTGGACGGCGGCACCTCATTAGCAGGGACGTCAAATACAATCACGAAAAGGACCTGGACCTCACGTTCAGCCCCAAATCACAGTTTCAGGTAACACCCGAAACATTGGCACCATTGCTGGAGACTTGGTAATCAATACCATAGGATGGCGGATGACATCCCAGAAGACGAACATATGACTTCCAACTCGGAAGCCTATGAAGAAGAACAACACAACCACGATTGCACGGTTGTCATACCTCCTCGACCTAACAAAAGGAAAGGAATTGTTGGAGATAGTCACCCTACAAATCAAGGAGGACGAAGAATAAGCTCAGAATTTCATCATGCGTGCTAAAGTTTTCAGAAATTTTAAAAGTTCAGACATAGACATTTATGATGGAACGACCAATCTGAATAACTTCAAGAGTTGCATGTACTTGGCTAACGCGTCGGATGCAACTCGCTGCAAACTAAAATACGCACACCTCATTGCAATTCTTTTGAGAGACGACCCAAGATCTAATACTCTCAGTTTTTATTGGTTTGACTTAGTGACAAACAAATTAAACTTTGATATGAGTAATTTGTTAGTTTGGAACTATACTTGCAACGCGATTCTTTTTGAGAAATTCTAAACCGACATTTGGCACCCATCAACTCCCAAGAACTCCTGAAATGCATGTCCACATGATTGTTGGAGGATTTGTCGAAGGGGGGATAACAAAATATTTTCGGAAGAGGCACCTAAAAGAAGTGTATTATGTCAGAAAATATGCTAAAATACCCGACCTACCCACAATTGCCTTCATCAAAGAAGACACACGAGGAGTAATACCCAAGCACGATGACCTAGTGGTAATCACAATGATCCTCACCAATGCAAACCTCCATAAAACTTTAATAGATTAAGGAAGCTCGACATATATCTTATTCAAACCAGCTTTTGATAAGCTGGGTTTTGAGAAAAAGACTTGCGAGCATATATAGATACTCTCTTTAGTCTGGGAGATACCCCTATTCGATCTCTTGGGTTTGTCTCTCTCTACATTACCTTTGGTAAGGGATTAAAAACAAGAACCTTAAGCATAAACTACATTGTGGTGGACGTAGCATCTGCGTACAACGCTTTAATAGGTCGGTCAACGCAAAATTGACTTGCGACAGTAGTTTCAACTCCTCATCTTTGCATGAAGTTTTCTACTCATGAGGGAATAAAAACTATACAAGAAGATTAGAAACTAGCAAGAAGGTGTTACAATGAAAGTTTGAATTTACGAGGGTATGCAAAAGGGAAAGAAGTCAATACCATAGAGCTCGAAGGTATCCGAGTTCAGGAGGAATTGAGACCTTAACTTGAAGGAAAAATTGAAGAGGTTCATATTGGGGACGAGGTTGGGAAACAAACGTAGGGGCTAACCTAGAAGAGCAGTTAAAACAAGAACTCGTTAAGCTCCTATGAAAAAATTCCGACCTCTTTGTTTGAAAAGCCTCTAACATGCCTGAAATCTATCCCGACCACAAGCTTGTTGTTTACTCGGGTTCAAGACCTGTCCAGTAGAAATAACAAAAGTTCAGTCTCGAAAGAGCAGAAGTTGCAGAAGAGCAAGTCCAGACACGATTAGAAGATGGGTTCATAAGGGAGGTAAAATATCCGTTATGGCTTGCTAATGTGGTACTCATGAAGAAACAGAACGGAAAATAAAGAATGTGTGTTGACTATACCAACCTCTACAAAGCCTGTCTCAAGGATCCTTACCCTTTGCCTAGTATTGATGCTCTGGTAGACTCAACATCGGGTTATAAATACCTATCCTTTATGAATGCATACTCAGGATATAATCAAATTCTGATATATAAGCCAGACCAGGAGAAAACATAACGCTTCTAGACGTAGTAATGCCCTTTGGGTTGAAAAATATTGGGACTACATATCAATGCTTAATGAACAAAGTGTTCTCATCTCACTTCGGAAAATTAATTGAGGTTTACGTGAATGACATGTTTGTTAAGACCAAGGAGGAAGCCAATCCACTGTCCGACCTTGCAGAAGAATTTGACACGATAAGACAGCATGGGATGCGATTAAATCCCATAAATTACATCTTTACAGTGGAAGTCGAGAAGTTCTTGAAATTTATGCTCACTCAAACAGCCATTAAAGCCAATTCGGAGAAATACAGGGTTATCATAGAGATGAAAAGCTTGACATGTCTAAAGAAAGTTCAGAAGCTAAATGGTTGATTGGCCACCTTGTGTAGATTCTTAGCAAGATCGACTTTGAAATTTCTACCCTTATTTGCAATCCTCAATAAGGGATATCAAATTCAGTAGACTCAAGAATGTGAATAAGTTTTTCAAAACTTTAAAAATTTATTGAGCCAATCACCTATCCTTACCAGACCTGAAGAAGGAGTAAAGCTCGTATTATACCTAACTGTCGTAGACAAGGCTATAGCGATAAATATAGAATAAATAAAAGTTTACAAACATGCAAGGTTGCAAGAACCGAACTGGTCAAGTGACTGATTCAATGGTTCAATAGTTAAATCAGAGTTGAACTAGAATCGAACCGATTTAATTAAATATACAATAAAATTATTAAAAATTCAATATACAATTTCAAATATTCAAATTTTTATTTTTAAACTAATTTTAGTTTAATTACAAAATTCAAATATAAGACAAAATTCAATTCAATTCAATTACAAAATTCAATTAAAAAATATAAGACAAAATTTCAAATATAATCGTAACACAAAACAAAATTCAATTCAATTACAAACTCCTAAATTCGTCGAATATAAGACAGCCAAAGTATATAATCATATTTTGTTTTTGGAATTCTAATCAACATGTGCTCATCTCAAAAATCTAAACTAATCTAAAAAGATATCAACAACAAAAGTAATTGAATGAGCTCAGAGAGTGTGAGACATAGTTATCTAAAATTAAATTCAGAATCAATTCAATATTCAACAAATTGAATTCAAAATCCATACTCAGAATCACATCAACATTCAACAAATTAAATAATCCAATTTAAGCAAATTGAATTCAGAATCCATACTCAGAATCATCTTATTATATAATATGGTGTTGCTTCATGAACCTTGGCTTATTATTATGCCCCTATATATATGTTCCACTCAAGTAAGTAATTGGAGAAATAACATTTGCGAAATAATTGTTATCAGTTTAGGGTAAGAGTGAGAACTATATATAAGAAAATCCCAGCCTCTCTGTAGTGTCAATTTTGGAAACAAATTCCATTGATTCCAGCAAATTGTTGGCATACCATAAGCCTTATGCCCCTATTCCAATTTGTTCATCAAGAAATTAAATAAAACATTAGTAAAAATCAATTGAGATTTTTTTGGTAGCATTACAATAGGAAAAGAAAGATTTTGAATTATAAGTAGAATTTACTGTGATAGAGCGCAAATATCTTGTCTCAAACAATTTTAGTAGATTTGGTTTAACATTCAGCAAATTAAATAAATAATCAAATTTCAAACTCAGAATATAAACTCAACTCAGAATCTTCAAAATTAGTTGGAAAAAAGATGAACGGCGAAGACAGAATGAGCTCAGAGTGTGTGAGACAGAGTTACCTAAAATCAGAGGAGAAGAGAAGGGGGCGACAGCAAAAACGGTGAGGAGCGGAGCAGCGACGAGAGAGAGAGAGAGAGAGAGAGAAGGTGACGGCTAGGGCTTCTGGTGGATGTTTGCTCTGATAGGGTTCAATTTGAGATTTTGGTGAATAATGAATAGTGAGAGAGAAGGGAAAGGGGTGAGTTTTGCTTCTGCCCGTTTGGGCTTTTTTTTTTCTTAAAAATCAAAACGATGCCGTTTTGAAGCCTAAGTAAAAAATTGACTCTCTAAAACACCAGACTAGTTCAACCGGTTCATCGATTAACCATTAGTTCAGTCAATTTTTTTACTGATTATTTACAGGTCAATTTTAGACATCAATTAAACTGGTCAGATAACTGGTTTTCGATTAATCCGATCGAACCGACCAATCCAATCCGGTTTCCAGAACCTGGCAAACATGTAAAAAAGTTACAATATGATAAATTTAAAATTCAATTATTTTATTTTAGTAATTTGTACTTTATTTTATTTATTTTTTAGTTATTTTATACTTCAGTTTCAAGGAAACTGGCAACGACGTCGTTGCGCATCCACGTCGACGACAGCCACAGGAGGACGTGTTCCTTCTTCCACACACGAGTCGTCCTCGTCTTTCTAATGGATTAGACGCTCAAACGCAATCACCACAGCAAAAGGTTGCAACTTTTCAACAATGTCACTCTCTTTCTCTTCTTCTTCCTTAACCGTTTCCCTCACTCGCGAGCTTTCTTCTTCATCCTTCTCTCCAGCAACCACCACCCGTTCCTTCTTCTACCGCACCAGACCCGCTTGTTCTCCTTCCACTATCACGTGCTTCTCCAATTCCAAGAACCACCTTGCGAGGGCCATCGAGCTCGCAAAGGTCACCGTCACGTGCACTTCTCTCTCTTGCATTGTCAAATTTGTTTCGTATTCTCTGAAGCTTTTTGTGTTCCGGTGCTTGCAGGAACTGGTGGCAGGCCAGCGTGACACGTCAGCATCAGTAGCAGCAGAAGCTAGTTTTGTGAAGCAGTTGAAGTTGAAGAATTTGGTTCCCGCCATAATTGTGTCGGTTCAGATCACTCTTTTGCTTCCTTTAGTTGGACCATGGGATTATTCAGGGTCGTATCTGTCACCTTCTGCAATGGCGATTCTGTATTCACCGGATACCAAGGTTCCCAGAACCGGAGAAGTTGCTTTGAGAAGGGCTATTCCTGCAAACGCTAACATGAAATCCATTCAGGTTATTCTTTTTTACTAGATTGTAGCAAATGTGCAATTTTGATCGTTGAAATTGTGTTCGTCTATTTCAGTTTAGTTACGATTGTTTTTCAGGATGTTCAACTTAGTTTCTTAGATTGTTCTTGGTGATTTAATACAAACTATAACATTGGGAGTTAAATTGAATCACAAAGAATGGTCTCGGGCTAAATTGAACACCTGAAATGTGAGCAACTAAATTGAATCGTGCTTGTAATCTCAAGGACGGAATTGAATATTTACTCCAACTAAATTTAATAACTAGATAAACTGCCTCATTATATCAATATTTTGGAACTGTAATTGAGAAACTAAAAAAATAGTAATAAATTTTTTATCTTAATTTTATAGATATTGTGCATGAGCAAAAGGTTGATAATGAACTGGAGTATATATAGTAGTAGTAATGACCCTTGATTAATTGCACTTGTGGTAAAGTTATATGAAGTGCTGTCACGTTTTTTTTTCTTTTTTCTTTTTTACTTTTAAGAACATATTTGATATGAAAAAATTTGCTTAGTATAATGTCACATTAAATTTTCGGAATTCTATTTGAAGTCAATCACACTTTAAGGATACAATTGGATTAGTGATTTTGGGTGAAATGGAATAGAGTTCAGAGGGATATATTGAAACTCTATTGTCTATATTGTTGAATGATACCAAGGGAATGCAATGGTTAGTTATGAATGTGATCCTATCAAGTTTCACCAAAATCCCTTATTCCTTGTTTGTTCAAAATGTCGGGGATAGAATCCTGTTTTCTTTAAACAATACAAAAACAAATAACAACAAAGTCTTATCCCACTAGGTGGGATTGACTACATGAATCAAATGATGCCAGATTAAATAACTCGTGAAAGTAGCCCTTTCATCTTTCGTTAATACGCTCTTCTATGACCGAAACCTCACCATCTTTGTCCTTAATGCACTTAACTCGATTCAAATATCTCCTCTTTCTTTCTCGACTCTTTGCTATCTTGTATATACCTCTTTTCCCTTCCTTCGTATCCAAAGACTGCTAAAGACGCTATTATTTTGTTTAAACAATAGAGTTGAAAAAATATTGTCGTTGGTCTTTTCATTTCACTCTCTTGGAGACTTAGACTCTATTCCACTGCACTTAATTACTTATCCATTATCATCAATCTAAACATAGGTCGATACTTGTCGCATCTTTTGAAGATTAAATACATGTTTGTCATAGTTTTTAATTGTCAGCAATGTGCATTTTTTTGTTTTACTGATTTTAGGATTCTCTGGAAGATATTTCGTACTTGTTAAGGATCCCACAGAGGAAACCATATGGAACAATGGAGGGGAACGTGAAGAAAGCATTGAAGGTATTTAAAGGTTTAAATATTTCCCTCTGAGGTTTCTTTCCTTACTTTTATTTCTGATGACAGCTAATTTATCTAATCTTTATGAGAAACGTCATTCAATTCCTTAAGATTTTTGTGGACGATGATTTTTTTTTATGGATTTTTGTGAATATTATTTTGTTAAGTGTTATTTTTAACATGATATGGCTCAACGGCATAGTTTGATCCATGTAGCCGACCCACCTAGTGGGATAAGGCTTTGCTGTTATTGTTGTCTTTGTGAATGTTGTTTTGTTAATTTTAATTTGATGTACTGATAGTTAAAGAAGTTCTATATGTGCACTCAATTACTTATTGCCATGTTGGCAAAAATAACTACTTCATTGGATGTAGATGACAGCTTTATTTACATTTAAGGATTCAGTAAAATACTAAAATGTATTAATGCAAATAGAATGGGTAGTTAAATGAGATAAAGTTTAGTGTTGGAGGAGTCCACTTTCTTGGATAGAAATCTGTTATGATTAGAGTTCTAATTTTTAGTTGAAAGAACAGCAAAAGATATACTTTTATAGGCTTCTGGACTTATTGGACACTTGCATTAAAACAATGACTTTTCAAGTGAGAGTTAAACTATGTTAGTGACTGGATCTCTATTATAACTAGAGTCTTGTTTCTTCAGAAATTTAACATATACAACATTTGTATCTAATTTTTTCATCATTGTCCATTAGTAGAGTCTAATATAAACGATCTTCAATTAAAGTAGTAGATCTCTTCCAAAATGTCCAGCAAGTCCTCCCTGTACAATAAAGTTACAAATTGGGGTAATACTATGGTGAAGAGTGTTTTTGAATGAAGAGTGAGTATGGTTCTTTTTATAAGAGTAAAGGTAAAAAAAAAAAAAAAAAAAAGAAAAAGGAAGATCATGTGTAATGCACATGTCCTATATTAATCTAGTGAGAATCTTCACTCTTCACCCAATTCTCCACTTCACCAAAGAAAGGCCTATAGAAGCTTGCCATCTCATGGAAACTTCTAACTTCCACATTTTGTTGGACAGTGTGGATCAACATCCATACTATTAGAAGAGATAGTAAAACCCAAGAAATTTACTCGATCACTTAAGAACTCATTCTTAACTTAATTTAGAGCTTTTATGCCATTAGAGTCTCCAAGAACGTTCCAAGGTAAGATGCATGCTCTTCTTTCTTGTGGCTTTAAATGATTGTATCATCTAAATAAACAACAAAATTTTTTCTGCCAATGTATTGCCGGAAAGCAATATGTTATCTTCGTGAAATTGCACAGAAATAGTGAGCTCTCATGGCATCCCGAGCACTCAAGAGCCCTAAATTTTGTAGTGAATGATGTTTTCCATTCATCTCCCAATTGAATTCTGATTTAATGATAACCACTTTGATGAATATTACATGAAGTGTTTGAATATTGTGTATTTTTTGAATGTATAGAATACATCCTCTTTATAGAGGATAGGAACAATTAGAAAACAGGAAAATTCTAGCCCAAAATAGCGGCAAGATTTCTAATAATAAAACTTCCTAAAAAGTAAGCTAAACTAAAAAGATAAGAATATCACAATTAATCCTATTTACAAAAAAGGTTCATAAAAGAAATCGGGGAATCTAATTAGATTTGATGTCCTTCTTGACATCCTATTAACAATATTTAAGGGAAAATTAGCTTTGCAGTCACTAAATCAAGCATATTATCAAGTCATCGTATAGGAAACTGGTACTTAATTGTTATTTTATTAAATTGCTCTATAGTCAAGGAACATTTTTCTAGTTACCTTCTTTCTGAGTGTGATGAATGATGATTGTTGGCTTGGTGTATATGCATTATGACCAAAGTTATTAAAATCGTGAGCTGACACTTCACATTGTCAGATGTGATACATTTAGCTCCCAGGTTCTAATTGCAGGTAAGAATTGGGATTGACGTGCTTGCTTGAAAATGGTGGTTTGGTTGATTTGCCCAGGCCGAGTTACCATCTTTTATGACCCCTATAGAAAGCTAGAAGTAAACTCTAGTAGTCTAATTGTCGGCCTAACCAAAGAGATAGCAGCTAGAATATGCATCTACGATTAGCTGCAGGAACTAGAAGTAGTGACTCATGCCCATCTTGCATAAGTTAAACAAATCCAATCCAGACCATCTTGTGGAAGTTTCCCTCTTCTAGTAGATTCTCATCTCTGCTTTACTTTAATATGTGAAGATTTTGCTCTACTTTGTTTCTGTTGGTGATGGTACCTGCCACTGCCAATTTGATTGGCTTGGTGCACTGCATCATCTTCTGTTGGTGTTGCTATTTGCTTAGTTGCTATCATGGCTGTCTGGCTGGTGTTGCCTAGGGTCAAATATTAAACCTTGTTGCTTGATGGACAAGTGCTGGTCAAGGAGTACGATTGGTTGGCTAAATTTTCTAAATTTTCTAGTTGTTAAACAGAATGGACCGAAACCCAAATTAGGGTGTGCCTATGTTCTTTTAAAATCTTGGTGTATATAGCTTAAGCACTTGAATACTTCACAAGTTGAATACAGAACTTGTGTAGTGTTTACTGCTTTAGAATATCTCCCTGTATTTTTTATATTTTATTTAGTTTGACAATAACCTCATCCTGTATAATGTTTGCACGATGGCTTCTAATTTTGGTAATTGTCTGCCTTGCTTCAGATAGCAGTAGATCAAAAGGAGTCTATACTTGCAAGTATACCAGCAGAATTGAAGGAAAAGGGTTCTTTGGTACATGCATCTCTAATAAATGGAAAGGTATTTCAGAAAATGGAGAACTTCTAGAATATATGATTGTATGTATATATTTTTATGACTTTAGGCATTTCAAATACCAGCATTCCTTTGTTAGCCTCCCTTCTTGAAAAAAACCAAAAATAGTATGATTTCAGTTGAATTGACTTCAAGAATATATTCTAGAGGATAATTCATATATTGAAACTAAGGTCATTTTTCCTTTATTGCTTCTCTCATAAACCTTGTTTACCAATATAACTTGTGTCTGTAGACAAAAGCATGCTGGATACCTCAAAAGAGGATTCAAATAATGAAACAATAAATATGAAATTCAAACATTCTTAGTGAATGAATTTAAGAACTGATTCCATGATGCATAGTTTTTGGAGATGGTATAGTCCCAATAAGATTATAATAGAGGAAATAAATGAGAAGTAGACAGAATTTGGGCAGATGGTTTTAGTTTAAGTAATGTACTGCAGCGTATATAATCTGTAGGTTTAATATGGTGTGTAGAAAGCCTATTTAGAAGTGAAAATTGGGGAAGATATACCACAAGTCGCATGTTTTAAGTATCTTGGATCCATAATAAACTATAGAACTCAAGTTGGATAGTTGAAATGTAGAAGTGATTTAAGTGATTGAAAAGTACCACTCATGATTAAAGAGAATTTTACCACACTACTTTACATGGGTTATATTGTATGTGATTAAATGTTAGGTGATGACACAATAAAATTCAATCAAATGTTACAAAGATGTAGACGTGTTGGATAGTTGAATACACTCAGATAAGATGGGAATGGGAATACATGTGTTGAATTTGAAGAAAATTGTTGCGGTGGAAAAGGTGTGGAACAATATTTGTGGCCAATAACCTACGTTCTTGGGTTCCTTTCCAGAGACAGCCAGCTGTGAAATATATAGACACATTAAAGAGTCAATAGATGCATAGTTTCAAGAACAAAAACTTATCGCTCAGTTATTTCCTAAGATCCTTATTTTTCAATGTCACACCCTAATCACATGATGGATTCAATAGAATATGGTTTATTTCCTAGTAGGTTGTATTACAGAAAATGTTGATGTATCACTTATTGTGAGAACAATTGCAGAATCTTGCCTTAGGTGGTTTGGACATGTGTAGAGAAGGTTCGTAAATATCTCAATGTGCTGCAGCTTAATAACTAGAAAAGGGAGACCAAAGAAAATAACAAGTGGAAACATCGAAACCAGTACATGTTGTGTTTGCACCTAAAACTTGTTGGATGCAATAAAAGTATTTGTTTAAATCACTAGACTCTGAAATTTTGCCTATTCAAGTGATTTCAGTTCATTTTGTTTGGTAATGAAATCTTCTTAATGTTATATAATTCACATATCATGTCAAATAGGTAGCTATGTTTTTAGAATCTGTCTGAATGATGGGAATATTTCGCAGGGTGGGTTGCAAGCACTTCTACAATCTATAAAGGAACAGGATGCAGATAAAGTATCTGTGAACCTTGCTTCTGCACTAGATACTGTAGCAGAGCTAGAGTTATTACAGGCAGGCCCTGCTAGTTAATATGATAATATCTTGAAATCAATATTTAGTTGATCTTTCTAAAAGATAGCTGCATTTATGCACAACAGCAGTATGAGCATGTCCATAATCTGAATTTGATATTGTTCCAACAGGCACCAGGAATATCTTTCTTGTTGCCACAGCAATATGTGCAATACCCACGGTCAGTATCTCTTCTGAAATTTCACTACCTAGATATGGTATATAGATCCTTTGTAGTGGATGCTTGTGAGTTCTAGCACTTCACCTCTTAAAATTTCAACATAAATTGTGTCATTTGACAGAGTAACATAAAAAATGATATACTAACACTTCACTCATAGCTCATGTTTTTGGGGAATTAGATAGTGTGCGAGGAAAATCAATATTTTCTAAAATTTGTTGTAGGCTTTCAGGGAGAGGAACTGTTGAGTTTACCATTGAGAAAGGAGATGGTTCAACATTTTCTCCAGTTGGTGGTGAATCAAAAAAAACTGCCACCATTCAGGTATAACTCACTCCATATGCTTTCCTCCATGGTTAGCTGTTTGACAGAAGAGGTGGTATACGTATACAACATACTTAAAAAATTGGTTCAGTTGTTCATATATGATTAACCTTCATGATTAACCATTGATGTCAGGTTGTTATTGATGGATACTCTGCTCCATTAACTGCAGGGAATTTTGCAAAACTGGTAAGGTAGTTGAGCAGTACTTCAGCCCTATCAATATTGTCGATTGTTATTCCTTGGCAAAGACGACATTTCCCACTCTTGATTTTCGTCATCTCTGATGATTAATCCATTCAGTTTTTCTAGTTCTGAGTGCAATAAATAAGTAATGAATGCTCTTTACTTGAATAGTTTTGTATCTTTGGCTAATGTCTCTTGAGAAAAATACTCGAGGTTTCTTAAATCATCCATTTAATCCTGGTCTATGGGGTTAATGGTTTAAACAGAAAAAGAGTGGCTTCCAAATGCTCAACCTTTGCCACGGCTCTAGTAACAGTTTCCGTGTAAGGAGAAGTTGCATTCGATTGAATACCATGTTTAATTTGTTCAGAATTATTTATTTATTTTTATTTTTATTTTGAGTATTAAATTTGCAGAAAATTTATCCTTATCATAAATCATCTCTCTTAAAAGCTCAAGTTTTTATTATGTCCCTCAATGCAAAAACCTATTTTGGGCTTGAAGTGTGGACCATGCATAGTCCAACCCATATCTTATGTTGAAATTTGGATTTTTGTTTAGAAGAATTTGGACAAAAAAGATTGAACTCTAGACTTTTTGATCATAGAGTCTCATACCATCTTATAAACCATTTCTACTAAAAACTTGAACTTTTAAGTAGAATTTAGTTGAAGTGCATAAATGATTTTATATGTATAATTTTGAAGTGTAAAAGTTAGCTTTAATAATTAGATGGGAAATGAACCAAAATCTTTGCTTTAAGACCCTAACCCAAGTCGGAGTGCAAATGTTACAGAAATTTTCGCATGGGCTGAACCTGTCCTTTTGTTTGGAATTTTGAATTTCTTTTGACCAGAGTCTAGAAGCTCTGTTTGTGCACTTGAAATTTTATATTGCATTACCTTTCTTCAAGTCTTGGTGTTTTAAATGTTAAATTAATGGACTGTACAATCTGCTGGAAATAGCATTCACAGTGGTTATATATCCTTCAGGTGATGGATGGAGCTTATGATGGTGTGAAGCTCAGCACTTCCAACCAAGCTATTCTATCAGATAATGGAGCTGATAAGAACAGTGGTTTCAGTGTTCCCTTGGAAATAATGCCCTCTGGACAATTCGAGCCCCTTTACAAAACAACGCTGAGTGTGCAGGTACGATTTTATTTTAACCTTTATATCTTGGTAGAGAGTTTTTGCAGCAGACATGACTTGACAGGCATTTGTGATACTGATTTCATTTGTTTTCTTGCATATGAATATTGCAAAAGGATGGAGAACTTCCAGTTCTTCCTCTATCTGTTTACGGGGCAGTAGCTATGGCGCATAATGAAGTCTCTGATGAGTATTCATCGCCTTATCAGTTTTTCTTCTATCTCTATGATAAACGAAGTGTAAGTAATCCGTCGTTTTCCCCCCTGCATCCGTTAGATTTACTTACTTCTGTTATAAAAGTCAAGATATTAGTGAAAGGTGGAAGTTGAATTGCTTTGCTTAGATGCAAGAGTAAACACTAGGGAACCAACACTATAACAACCAATTTCAGCCAATACTACAATGGATTGCCAAACAAACCCAGTATTAAATCTACTAAAAATGAATTTTTGTTGAGTTTGGATTTCGGATGTTTCTTCTAATTGAGTTTTCAGAGGTTCTTGTTTTCAAGATTTTCAGATGTTTTCTTCTTCAAGCTAAATGTTGGTTGCACAATGTTGGCTCTCAAGATTTTCTCTAGATGTAGTTGCTTTTTTTACCCACTGAATTCATTCCTTATTTCGTGTAAGTTTTTTCTTTGTTCTAGGCTGGCTTGGGAGGGATATCATTTGATGAAGGACAATTTTCGGTTTTCGGGTAAGCGCCTACTTGTAACCTTGCTATATAATCAATTTCAGAGTCAAATTTGTCCTCCATTGTTTATTATGCCATTAAAATATGCAGATACACGACTAATGGGAGAGATATCCTACCCCAGATAAAAACTGGTGATATTATTCGTTCTGCAAAGCTTGTCGAAGGCCAAGACCGCCTTGTATTGCCAAAGGATAGTTAAGTTAGATCTCTTGGTCTTTTGCCCATGCAGGGAACAATCATTCATTCTTTTGTAATACCATATGTATGCCGCTAATGGAACCAGCCTGATTTTCATGATTCAGGTTGTGTTCTAAGTTACTTCATTATAAATGAGATGGTTGAAATTTGTTGTAAAGTGGAAGTGTTCCTGACAACGCGGAGGGAAAAAAAATTCAAAATTGTCTATATATTTTGGTTAGGCAAGTCCAAAGTATTGCATCATACGTAATACAATAATATGGACATGGTTGTTTCACTTTTCAGGGGAAGTATGCAGTGGTTCCTCACTTCCTCCTCGGTCATGAAGAGATGACACTGGCACTCTCATCGGTCGATATGCGCCAACGATGACACATTCAAGACAGTAGCAACAAAAGTTAGGGGTGGGGATGGAAGTGCTTTTGGTAAGTTTTCTAATTTGTAAAATTACTTAAATAATATTTAATATAATAATATTTAATATTAATTTAGCATAATTATTTATGATTTAATTATTTAATTAATTATTATTTAAATAATTAAATCATATTTAATTTATTAATAATTATGATAATTAATTATATACGTAAAGTATAATATATATAAAGTTAATACATATTATGTAACGGTCATCTTATACATGTATATAAAGAATTTTTAATTTTATTAACAAAATATTATTTAATTTCTTTTAATTTAATTAACACATGTCTATATATTATTGGTTATAGTAGAAAGAAAACAAGTCTCTTTGAGTTGAATTTCTACCACTTCAGAAGTGTCATCTTTGTCTGAATGAGGTTCCAATTTATTTTATCATTGGAGTTGCTCTAATGGTACAAGGGGTACAAGGGATAGAAACTATAAAGTTGATACACAGCATGTGAATACAAAAATGTCAATTTGTACATGACTAATAATATTTTAATATTAGATAACTTATATTTTATTTTTTGTTCTTAAAGTTTATTAAAAGTTATAAAAATATTTTTAAAATTTATTTTGATTCAATTTTGTTAAAAGTTTTCGATTTGTATCAAATATATTCCTGGCAGCTAATTTTTTAAAAAAACTTAGGATCAATTCAGTAATAATTTTACAAGAACAATTATCAACACAAACAAACTAGAGATAGTTGGTATGTATTATTACTAGATTAGTTCTATTTTTTTTTAAATTTAGCTGTTACGGATATATTTGATATAAATTAAAATTTTTTTAGCTAAAATTAAAGCAAAATAAAAGTATAAGTATATAAAAGGTTAAAAGGTTAAATATACTTTACCCTTTAATATTGTATAAGTATATAAAAGGTTAAAATATTATTTTAGTCTTTAATTTTTAAAATAGACTTTAATTTGGTCTTAACATTTGGTCATTTTCAAATTGTTAAAAAGGGCACTTTTTAAAATGGCACCCCAACCAAAGCGTTTTCTGTCTCTGTCTCTGTCTCTCATTCTCGCTTTCTCATTTTCTAAAATGGCACTACAACTTCCACTCTCTCTGCCTCTCACCTTGGCTCACCATTGCTGTTTAGAGAATTTTTCGTTATTTTCAAATTTTTTAATTACGCATTTGGTTCCTATACTTTCACTAAAACTACAAATTGGTCCCTATTGTCAAACATGTGTAGTTCACATGTTTAAAATAGCGAATATTTAAAATAGCGAATATGTTGAGAATATTCTATTAAATCAAATATTTTTTAAACGACAGAGACTAAATTATAAATTTTAATTCTCTTTAGGGACTCAATTAAAAACTTTTAAAGTGTAGGATAATTCACTAAAAGTATAAGGACTAACTGTATAATTTAACCAAAATAAAATTTAGGAGTATTTTTAAAACTTAGTAAATTTTAAGGACAAAAAATATACTTTATCCTTTAATATTTTATTGATATTAAAATATAAACTAACATTTCTAATTATATAAAAGGTTAAAGTATTATTTTGGTCTTTAATTTTCAAGATAGATTTTAATTTGGTTTTAACGTTTTAAATGTCTCATTTTAGTCTAAAAAAGTTTCAATAGATTCAATATTATCCACACTAAATTTGATATGAGCAATTAACCTATTGAAGAGCCAATAATATTCGTTTTAGTACTTAAGTCTACCAATGATCACTAATATAAAAACTTCTTTTGATTTGGGAACGTTCATGATTGATCCCTAAAATTTAGGGTTGGGATCGTCTTTGGCATAGTTATAAAAATCGAATTGGACCGATCGATTTGACTGAAAAATAGGTGAATCGATTTTTTGATCGGTCTAATTTAGTCTCTAGATTGTGTAACGACAAGAATCGGTGTGAACCATTCAAAGTCAGCGAAAATTGGTAGAAACCGGTCCAACTAAACTACTTAAGAGAAATTTCTAAAATTAATGAAAATATAGTTTGAACTCAAGTCCTCCTTATTACTACATACTTTCTTCGTCATTGCACTATGTTATTCCTTAATATTTTATATATTAATTATTAATTATATAGTAAAACTACACAATAATTTTTTAGATATTATTTTAAGTTTATCCTCACTTATATTTAAATTAATTATATTTTTTATTATTCATAATTATTAATAAAAATATTATTAAACATGTATGAATAAAAATATTAAATATTTTTATTAATTATAATATAATTACTTTTTATGATATGATTATATGTTATTTATTAATATTATTTTTTAATAAATATATATAATATATAATAATATAATAAATATAAAAATACTTTAATATAAAAATAAAATAAAAAAATATTATAAAAAAATACTAAAATTTTATATACTTATTTAATAATAATCGAATTATAAGTTATTGATTATAATTTGTTTAAACTTGATTGTTTTTAAAATATTAGTGAAGATATGTATTTTAAATTTTAATTTTGGATTTTTGACTAGTTTATATTTTTTATTTCCATAAGACTGGTTCTACTGATTCAACCAATAATTCATCGGTTAAACTAATAAATTAATAAATCAATAGCTTAATCGGTTTTATCATTTGTTCAGTTTTGACAACTATAGTCTTTGGTAGGGATAGTGAAAAACATCCATAGGTATGGATGCTCATGTGTCTTAGCACAGCTCTGACGCGTGGAGTGAGGAAGCAGTCATTTCAGACAATCCCTTGACAGGAGCAATGTGCATAATAGCTTTTCAGATGTGGTACTATCACGGTCAGAGGATTAAGCGTTAATTATAAGCTCATAATGGATGGCGCTTTTTTTCATTAAATAGGCTGGACGAGCCAACTGCCTTTTGATGCCTAAGCAACAAAGGTCAATAATAAATCTCCCGCTCTATGTTTTTTTACGCTTACTTTTCAAGTCCTATTGAAAGTTCCCAATTTTGCTCTACTAGGATTTTATCTTGTGCAGTTCTCATCTCATTCTTCCGGTAAGGGGAATGCGAGGTGGTTTTGTGAGGGGTGGGGCCTCTTGGCCCCCTGGACCAAGGGAGGAGGTGGAAAAGAGATCTTTGAAAAAAGGGAGGAAGACCAACGCAAATGATGTTTTCTCCGGCATACGAGCTCTGTTCCCATGCTCAGCGAATTGGATGGAGGAAGGGGCAGAGAATAATGTGGTACAGAGGGAGGCCCACGTCGAAAAGGTCCCTGTAGCGGCAGAGAAAAACCAGATGACACAGGAGAAAAGAACACGCTTTTTTGCAGACATGGTAAAAAGCGAAAGAAAAACTGGAAGGGGCGAAGAGGAGGTAATGGAAGGAGACACAAACCAAGAGGAAACAGAGGAAAATGAAGAAATGGAGGAAGATGATGAAGTGGTTATTAAGAAAATGTCGAATGGGCTGTATAACTTGGTAATAGGAGAGCGCATTAAGAGGGACCCAAGGAAAGAGTAGTGGGAATCTCTAATAGTGAAGCTTATGGGCCGAAGGATCTCTCTGATGATGATGAGGAGAAGATTGGAGGCAATGTGGGGAAAGCATGGCAATCTAGTGGTGATAGACTTAGGAAATGACTATTTTCTTGTGAGTTTCTTTAATTCAGAAGACCTTGATTATGCAATTATGCAGGGTCCTTGAAAAATATTTGATCACTATTTAGCTGTTCGCTTATAGAAACCAGAGTTTAATCCAGCCTTAGCTACCATTAATACTATTGCAGCATGGGTTAGGCTGCAGAGAGTTGCTATTGAATACTACCATCAGCCAATTTTGAAAAAAATTGGCAACATCATTGGTAGAACCATCAAGGTTGATAGCAATACGGCTGACGTTGCTAGGGGTAAATATGCAAGAATTTGTGTGGAATTAGATTTGGCTAAGCCACTGATCTCTCATTACATGATCAATAGAATGAAACTTGCAGTGGAATATGAGAGTTTGCATCAAGTCTGCTTTTCTTGTGGAAGAGTGGGACACGACAAAGATACGTGCCAAGAGAAGAATCAAGGTATAAATGGAAACGAAGGCAATGCTATCAGCAATGGAGAAAACAAAGGAGGAGAGAAAGAGGTTGAAGAAGGGGGTAGCAGTGGAATTACGAAAAAAGATAATGGTAAAAAGGTCATTGATGCCTCAGAGGAATCATATGGGCCCTGAATGATTGTGCAAAAGCCAATACGTGGCAAAAAACCTTGAAAATAGGAGAATATGGAAGTAATCACGAAGGTAGTGGTAAGATGAAGGAATGCATGAAAATATGGAATCTTTCTAGATTTTCTGTGTTACAGAATGAGAAAACAAATTATAAGGAGGACTAAAATGATGGGATGCAAAAGGAGGATGAGGCACAGATTATTGAAAAAAATGGCACGGGTAAACAAAAGGAGAAAAATCAAGTAATTAAAGCAAAATATACGGAGCCAACAACGAAAAATACCAGCTTAGTAAATATAGTTAAAAAAATTAGAGTCATTAAAGCAACAAAGAACAAATGGACCTTGACATTACTAATCAGTCATCAAAAGTCCAATCACCAGTTTTTTCATGCAACAATGGGGAGAAACAAACAAAGAAGCTAATGCCAACAAATAATCACCTTCAAAAGTTGTCTACACACTGCCTAGATAATTGGCCATTCCCATTTTTGACTCACAGGGGCCCATATCACAAGAAGTACTTTCTTCACTTGGGCCCACGGAGTTTGTTAAAGGATAAGAGCCATATCGAGGCCAATGGAGAAGAGAGTACTCCATAAATAGTGGAGGAGATGATTATTTTCTGATAGGCCTATGGTCTGAAGTTGATCTGGTTTTCTGTGATTCGTTGGGTATCTTGTGCTTATATCCTTTTGTTTTAGTTTCTTATGAATATTTTTTCTTGGAACATAAGGGGTATTGCAAACAGAGAGACGGTTCACACACTCAAAGAACTAAAGAGGTTGTATAAGTCAGATGTGACTATTCTTCTAGAGCCAAGATGCAGTGGAACAAAAGCAAAAGAGGTGATTCAATCAATTGGGAGCCAGTTCTCATGCGTGGAAGAACGGTGGGGTTCAGTGGTGGTGTGTGAGTGCTGTGGGATGATGCCTCTTTGATGATTTCCATTATTAAAAAATAAGCACAGTTCATTCACATGAGGGTCAAAATAATGAACAATCCTAGCTGGTACATTACAGCAGTTTATGCTTCCCCACAAGAGCGGCTTCGTAGACAACTCTAGGAGGATGTTCAGGACATTACTATAGGTATGACAGATCCTTGGGTTTTAGTTGGAGATTTTAATGAAATTGCAAACTTATAAGAAAGGAAAGGGGGAGGTACCAGAACCATGAATGCTTGCAGGAAGTTCCATAGATGGATTTGTGACTGTAATCTGATTGACTTAGGATATGTAGGTTCAAAATTCACATGAAAGGGGGTAGAGAGAGAAGGAATGGAGAGGATTTTGAAAAGGTTCGACAGGACGGTTGCAAACAAAGAATGAAAAATGATGTTCCCGGATGTTAGAGTTGAAACACTCCCGAGGTGTAGCTCAAATCATCACCCCCTTTTGATAAAAACTATACCAGCTAGAATGGATATAGGAGAAAAGCCTTTTAGATATGAGAATATGTGGGAGACTCATTCAGAATATAAGGAGGTAATCAATGAAACTTGGAAACTAGGATAAGATTTGTCTCAAAAACTAATTTTGCTCACTAATGATTTGATGAAATGGAATAAAGAAGTATTTAGGGATGTGTTCAGAAGAAAGGAGAAAGTTCTTAGAAGATTAAATAGGATACAAAAATCTCCAAATTATGGCAACAATCAAATTTTATACCGGCTGGAGAAAGAACTCACAGAAGAATTAGCGGAAATATTGAAGCAGGAGGAACTCCTATGGCTAGAAAATCAAGGCAGCTATGGATTACAGAGGGTGATTGCAATACAAGATTTTGCCATACAAAAAAGTTGATAAGAAGAAGGAAGAACCATATAGTAAAATTGCGAAATAGTGATGGAGAATGGTGTGAAGATATAGAATGTCTGAAAGGATTAGCAATAAAGCATTTTGATGACCTTTACACTGAAGATCAACAAAAAAGTTTTCAGCTAAATAATACACTCACATACCCGCCTATGGAGAGCGAACACTTGGCTATTATGGAAGCTAATCTCAAGCATGATGAGATAAAGGAAGCGCTATTTGGAATCAGTTTCCTCAATCCCCAGGGGAGGATGGATATCCTGCTCACTTTTTTGAAGAGAATTGGCACCTGGTACAGGAAGCATTTTGCTCATATATCAAGTATTTATGGCTGAATCCGGAAGCTATTACAGAGGTTAACCAAACTTTAATTTCCCTTATATCTAAAATCCTTCAGCCTGAATTTATTACATAATTTCGTCTAATAGCTCTATGTAATGTGGTATATAAATGCATTACAAAGATCTTAGTTGTGAGAATTAAACCCACTTTAGCCACAAGGATTGCTCCTAACCAATCGAGTTTTGTGCCAAAAAGAACTATACATGATAATATTATTATAGCCAAAGAGATGGTTTATGACATGAAGAAGATGAAGGGGAGAAAAACCTTTATGCTATAAAAATTGATTTTGAGAAAGCGTATGATCGTATAAGGTGGAATTTCATTCAGAGGAGTCTTGAAGAATTTGGAATTCCACACCACCTAAGGCGCATTGTAAAGTCTTGTGTTAAATCTGTGTCTTATAAACTCTTGTGGAATGGGTGCAAATTGGAGAAATTCCTTCCAACTCGTGGCATAAGACAAGGAGATCCAATTTCTCCTTATCTTTTTGTCATTGCAATGGATAAACTATCACAACTCATAGAGGAAAAGGTCAACAAAGGAAGATGGAAACCAATGAGGGCTGGGAGACAAGGACCAGCCATTTCACACTTGCTTTTTGCAGACGACCTTTTGCTTTTTATGGAGGTTTCTACAGATCAAATGAAAGTGGTAAAAGGGGTTTTTAAGGATTTTAGGTTTGCCTCAGGATTTCAGGTGAATGTTACAAAAACATCTATCTTCTTCTCTAGAAATATGACAGGACAGACTGAAGAAGCAATTAAACCAGAGCGAATTTACAAAAACAGACTGCTTGGAAAGATACCTCGGAGTGATGATGACAAATGCCCGAAAAGGTAAAGAGAAATTTAAGAATTTAATGGATAAAGTAGCTGGAAAGTTGAAGGGTTGGAAAAGTAGTTGTTTATCTTTTACGAGGTGGGTAACTTTAGCCAAATCCGTTATAATCCCTTCTATGAACTTTGATATGATGCATATGAAGATTCCAAAAGGAATATGTCATGAAATTGAAAAAATGCAAAAAAAATTTGTTTGGGCTGGTGATATGGAGAACAGAAAATTACATGCTGTTAATTGGAACACTCTTTGCCGACCAAAATATTTGGGAGGACTGGGATTCAAAAAGCTGGAGACTATGAATGTTGCTTTTGGTTGAAACTTTTGTGAAAAGTTCATACTTATAAAGAGGCATTATGGGTGCAAACACTAGTGAACAAAAATGTAAAGGATAAAATTTTTCTACATGATATGAAGGCCTGTACTACGTATTTTCTATTATGGAAGGAGTTAACTAAACTCCAAGGATTGTTCTACCAAAACATTTCTCACTCTATAAGGGATGATAAGGAAACAAATTTGTAGAGAGATAGATGGGTGAAGAATGAACCTCCGCTTATGCTGAATAACAAAAAACTTATTGATAACACAACCTTTAATATGATAGTTAGTGAGGCGGCCATACATGGGCAATGGAATTTTGAATTCCCGCAACAATTCCTGCATGAGAAAACTTTGTGCAAGATTAGAGCTATACCACTAGCTGAATCGGAGCTTGGTAGAGATGGGTTGAGATGGAACCCTGCAAATGACGATAACTTTTCCATCTCAAGTACATATCGAATGCTTGAAAATCATGGAGAGCAAACCGATCAAATTTGGAGGATTATTTGGAAGTAGAGAGGACACGAAAGGATCAAATATTTTATATGGCTAGTTGTCCATGAAAGAATCATGACTTCACACAGAAGAGCATGGATATTTGGGATGAAAACACACTACATATGTTGCGGGACTATCTAATGGCACCTAGAGTTTGGGTAAAACTAATCCATCATGAGCACATACATGATTTCTTTAGAGCTCCTTTTAATGCTTGGATCCGATGGAATCTTGCCATGGATCTTGGAACCACCAAACAAGGAAACTAGGAAACAATTTCTAGTAACTTGTTGGTGGTTATGGAAGTGGAGGAATCAAGAAATATTCAAACCACAATTTCAAAGACCAATGCAATTTTTGCCTTTTATCCTAAAACAGGTGAAACTAATCCAGGAAGCTTTCAAGAAGGAGGGTCAGAGGTAAAACAAAATTGAAGCGAATATATGCTAGGAATGCCCACCTGAGGATCGGATGAAAGCTAACACAGATGGGTGATAAACCACTATTTTATGGTTTATATTGTTTTTAATTGAGTGGTTTTATCAAGCTTTTCACCAACTTATTCATAGGATTTGCATGATTTTACAATTCCTTCTTAGTTTAGTTCTATGATTAAAAATATGCTTCTTTGGTCTTAATTTAGCTAATCTTAATCCTCTCTTATTACCATTCGATGCCTTGATCTGTGTGTTAAGTGTTTCAGGCTTCATAGGGCAGGAATGGCTTAGAGAATGAAGAGGAAGCATGCAAAAATGGAAGGAACACAAGGAATTGAGGAGATAACCAGCGAAAAGTCACGCGGTCGCATGGCTCACGCGACCGCGCGAAATAGAAGGAATTACCGTGACGCGCCCACATGCCTGACGCGACCGCGCGGATTGGAAGCTGCACGAACGACGCAAAGGCGTGGACAACGCGCACAGGTGGTACGAAAAACGCTGAGTGACGCGATCGCGTGGACGACGCGGACGCGTGACGTGCGCGATCTGCAGAATTACAAAAGTCGCTGGTAGAGATTCTGGGCCGCATTTCAACCCAGTTTTTGGCCCAAAAACACAGATTAAAGTCAGGGAACATGTAGAGACTCAAGACATCAATTCATATCAGATCATAATACAATTTTAGGTTTTAGATGTAGTTTTTAGAGAGAGAGGTTCTCTCCTCTCTCTTAGGATTTAGGATTAGGATTCCTCTTAAAGGATTTAGTATTTCTTTTAATCATTGGGATTGTTTCTTCGTACCAGGTTCAATAATTTATGTTTCTCTTCTACTTTCATTTACTCTGATGCTTTCATTTGTATCTGATTTGTGTTACCCAATTGGCTTATGAACTTTTCATGTTAGGATTGATTTTCTTATTTAATACACATTATTGAGATGTTTTCAAATATATGATTTTAATTTAGCTTTCTATATTCTTAGCTTTGGTTGACTAATTGGTAACTCTTGAGTTGTCAAACTCATTGTTGACTAAAAATTGGAATTCTTCAAGAATTAATTCGAGTTCCAATAACTCTATCCTTTCCCAAGGAAAGACTAGGACCTGAGGAATCAAAATTAATTCATCACTTAACTTACCTTCATAGTTATAGGTTAACAAAGTGGGAGAAAAATCCAATTCTCATCACAATTGATAAGGATAACTAGGATAGGACTTCTAATTTCTTATATATTGCCAAGAGTTTATTTTATAGTTATTCATTTATTTTACTTGTCATTTAACATACTTCTTTCTTACTTTCAAAACCCCCAATTTACAAGACTCATAACTAATAATAAGAACACCTCCCTGCAATTCCTTGAGAAGACGACCCGAGGTTTAAATACTCGGTTATCAATTTTAAAGGGGTTTGTTACTTGTGACAACCAAAACGTTTGTATGAAGGGATTTTTTGTTGGTTTAGAATCTATACTCACAACGCAACTATAGTTTTACAAATTCTTTACTAGCAAAAATTCCGACGTCAATGGGGCTCCAAAGAGAAATCCTAGAATGACTAGATGCAGAGGTTTAATTCGTAATTATCAAGGTAGATGGAATGCAAGTTTTGTTGCAAATGTTGGTTATTGCACAACTTACTATGCAGAGTTATGGGGGGTTTATTATGGACTCAAAACAGCATGAAAATTGGAATTGAGGAAATCATTCTGGAAGTAGATTCCAAAATAGTGGTGGACGTGATAAAAGGAGCAACAAATTCCAATAAGCACACAGAAGTAATAGTGAGAAAAATAGTGGAGCTCCTCCAGAGGGAATGACAAACTAAACTGGTACATAGTTATAGAGAAGGAAATAGAGGAGCAGACTGCGTGGCAAATGAAAGCTTATTTACTGAACCAGGATATCATTTCATTTATCAACCAAGTACCAAACTTAGGAGCATCTTAGCTGATGATTGTAGAGGGATTACCTTACCCCGATTAATTTCTATTTTGTAATTTCTTTGTTTTGGGTGTTATGCCCCCATTTTGTATGCAAAAAAATAGGCCAATAATAAATGACATGCTAAGGTTAGTCAATGAACGAAGAAAAAAAAGTTTAAATGGTCACAAACAGTAATAAATGACATGATAAGCGGCCAAGTTCTTCGTATGTTTTTGTTTCATTTGCTTTACTGGATCACTACCACATAATAAATATGCATTTAATTAATACTAATATTGATAATAAGAAGAAAAAAAGATAAATAGATCATTGACCTTTTGTTCCACGAATATTTAAGTCTCCGATGATTTGAAAATATATTAAATTTCTGACCTTCTCAAAACCTGGACACATCAATCTCTCTCTTCAATTGGGTCTTTCAGACTCAATGAAAAAATCAAACGTGATTTTCATTGTATTGCCCTGGATAATATACGATTGTACATGTGAGAGAGTTTTTAAAATGGGACAAATTAGACCCAAGAATCGATATGTCTAAATTTTGAGAAGGTCAAAGACTTAAATATATTTTCAAATCCTCGAAAATTTAAATGTTCACGGGACAAAAGGTCAAGAACCTATGTGTTATTTTCTCTAATAATAATAATAATAATAATAATAATAATAATAATAATAATAATAATAGGAACAATTTACATATATAAAATAAACGGAAAAAAGTGTTACACAAATACAGCATTTCAGAAAATCAGATGCAATTGCAACATTCCTAACTATATGAAAATCGCAACACCCTAACGTGGATTCAACTTATACGTAAACCGCTAGACCCTGTCGCGGTTTACGTTCATAGCATGCAAGCACATAAACCGCTACACCCTATAACGGTTTATGAAGAGATACATAGTGAATGTATTCCACGAGACCCTGTCGCGGATTATGAAGAACGTGGTAGCTTGAAAGATTTCTATATATACCAACAAATTGTGTAGAGTGTCATTTTCATTCAAAACTTAAGAATGGAGAGTGAGGAGAGATTTTTAGTGCTAGTGCATTCCTCTAGAAAAATAAAAAAGAGTAAGAGTCATGGTGTGAAGTTTACCGATAGAGAATCACTGAGTGTTTTTATCAGGTCATCTAATACACTGTTAGATCTGAAGACCAGTATATTGCAGAAGTTGGGCGCGTGTGGCACAAAGTGGGTGAAGAAGCTATTCTACAAGATTCCTATTTCGATTGTGTCAACTGGCGTGAAATATGAAACATTCGTGATATGATCGGATGAAGATATGCAGGTGTTGTTTCATTGTTACCGGAGTTTTCTGGAAGTGAGGATACACGAGTTGTTTGCAAAGTTGAAACATGACATCGATAGTTCTGGGGTATCGGCACCGAATCCTCAGTCGACGATGATGGGGGGTGTCTCCACCTCGATGCCTGTCATTGCACCTGATTGTTTGTTGGCTTGTCTTCCAGTTGGTGTAGTTGGGGTCGTTACCTCAGCCCGTCCAACTCCATATGTTGGACGTGAGGGAGAACCGGATCGGGTTGAAAATGTGATGCTAGAGGATGATTCGGATGAAGAGCCTACTGACATTGGTGGAGACAGCGATGATGATATTCCGACAAACTCAGCAACATGTCAGCCACCGTCAAGTTCTGGCACACATGAGCAACCTGCACAATTTTCTACGCTGAACCTGGAAGCCGTCGACCAAGGGCCGGAGTCAGTTCCAACCTTTGGGAGTCAAAGATTGCACGAGGAAATGCTGTAGTTGAATTTCAAGTTAGTCAATCTTTCCAAAGTAAGGAGGAAGTTGTTCTTAGTGTAAAGGATTACAACATTCGCCATGGTGTGGAGTACAGAGTGATGGAGTCGGATCATCTTAAGTATCATGGGAGGTGCAAGGAGTTCAGTAAAGGTTGCACGTGGATGATTCGCATTAGCCTTCGGCAGCGAAAGGGTACGGGGAGGTTCGATGGTACAACGGACCACACACATGCTTGTCTATATCGATATCTAGTGACCACCGACAGCTTGATTATCACGTCATCTTTGCGAAAATCTTTCCTCTGGTTTGAGCCAATGCAGCGGTATCGATAAAGGTATTGAAAGAAGCTACCGAAGCAACGTACGGGTTCAGGCCAACTTACAGGAAGGTCTGGTTGTCAAAACAGAAGGCAGTAGCACAGATCTACGGAAACTAGAAAGAGTCCTATGCCGAGCTACCCCATTGGATCCTTGGTGTGCAGTCTACCATGGAGGCGACCGTTGCCTTGTTGAAGACTTCTCCGGTTCGAGTCAATGATGAAGTTGACGATTCCACTGTGTACTTTCATCGTCTTTTTTGGACATTTCTTCCTTGTGTTGAAGCTTTTCGACATTGCAAGCCATTGGTAAGCATAGACGGTACTCATCTGTATGGCAAGTATGGCGAGACTTTGCTCCTAGCCATCGCCCAAGATGGGAACTCCATCATCTTGCGTATTAATTTCAGTCTCGTGGAAGGGAAAAATGTCAAGTCGTGGTCTTTTTTCCTGACCAACCTACGCCAACATGTGTCTCCGCAACAGGGGATACTGGTCATCTCGGATAGACACAACGGCATCAAGGCTGCACTTGAGGCACCTAACAGTGGGTGGTTACCCCCTCATGCGTATCGAGCATTTTGTATTCGACATGTTGCAGCTAACTTCGCACTCAGTTTCAAGGGCACGGATGCAAAGCGTTTGCTTGTGAACGATGCTTATGCAAAGACTGAGGCATAGTTTCACTATTGGTTTGATATAATGTGGACTGAAAATCTGGCAATGTGTGATTGGGCGAATAGAATAGACTACGATAAGTGGACTCAGCACCAGGATGGTGGTAGACGATTCAGTCACATGACGACCAATATATCTGAGTGTGTTAATTCTGTTCTGAAGGGTACAAGGAATCTTCCGGTTATCACCCTGGTAAAGTCCACATACGGTCGGCTTGCGGAGTTGTTTGTGATTCGTGGTCAGACGGCAGAGGCTCAGTTGGCCAGTGGTGCCAAGTTTTGCCAGTTTTTTATGAAGACGATGAACCGCAACTTGAGAGTCTCCAGGTGCTTCACTATCACCCTATTCGATAGACACCAATCTGAATATACTGTTCCCGAGACGACTTCGACCAGAAATTTTTTGCTTGGGATGTATCGAGTTTTCCTTAGGGATCGTACCTGCGACTGTGGATACTTTCAGACTCTCCATTATTCATGTTGCCATGCTGTTGCATGTTGTGCCCAGTCACAACTTGACTGGTCTGTTTATGTCGACGAAGTTCACACCATGTAGAAGGTGTTCATGGGGCAAATAATTTACATGTTTTGTGAATTTAACGTATGTGTATTCTTTTTGTTTCAATTTATATATGTTTTGTGAAGGGAATAACGCATCATAAAGAGATGTTCAAAAATAAAGAATTTATTTTAGATATCCAAACACAAAAATAAAAAAAAATATGAGAGAGAATTTCATTTTTGATAAAAAAAAGAGTAGTAATTTTAATTTTAACTTTTAAAAGTATGTTTAATTTTAGCTATTAAATTTAATTCAACAGTAATAATTACTTTATCACATTTTTATATAAATAAAAGTATAAAACAAATAAAAACTCATCTTCATTAGATATATTCTCTATAGTTTTTTTTTTTATTTTTTTTTAAAAAGGGATAAACAAATTTTAAATGAAGAAAAGTTTAATTAAAAATTACAACTCTTTTAATTATTTTGCATAATTTAATAAATAATCAAAATATTTAATATAAAATTTTAATTCATTTGATAAATATTTTAAAAATTAAAATTCAATTAAATTCAATAATTTTATTAATTTATTTTAAATGTTAGAATTTAATTTAATTGTGACTAAAATTTAATTTTTAATAAAATTTAATTTAATTTTATATCATTAAAAATTTTGAAACAGATTAGAAAGCTAGATAATTTCTTTTTGTTAATCTATTTTTAAGTAAGATCTCTCATCCAACTATTTTAAAACTTAGCCTAGGAATATGAGAATGCACCATAAGCAATTAAGCATGACTTGGTCTTCTTACCGGCCGATCAAAGCCGGCACTGTGAATCTTAGGTAATTTGCAGCCCGTATATCACTTGATATCTTTAAATTTTAAAAAAAAAATAGGTTGACAATAAATTTAGTGAATAAGGCAGTTATATATACGGTAATCACTTTTTTTCACTTGTGATTTTCATGATTTTCATAGGAGTATAGTGTGTTTTTATTTTATTGAATCAAATTTAAAGTCCGTTATTCACATTATTTATTAAAGTCATTGTCTACCTAATAAAATCGTTAAATTTATATTTAATGTTTTTACATTTTTTATTAAATAAAAGAATATTGGATATTATGTAACCGAATTCCCTAAGAAGTTCATGCATACTTTTACACACGATTGTTTTTTGTAATTTATAATATAATTTCATACACAACCTTATATTCTTCTATATCTATCTAAAATGATGACTTTAGTGTTCCTTTTATTTTCTTTCTATTTCATGGGATTTTCCCCGTTTCTGTGATTTATTTATTTAATTTTACTTAGATGTCAACAATTGTCATGAGCTCGTTAGGGTCAGGGGATGTGCCACGGTCCGAATGATTCCAAATGTATACGAATTGTTCAGAACTTTTGAAACTGGAATTGATCTGATTTAAGAATTAATTTTTTTTTTGTTTAAAATACGTAAGAAGTAGAAATTAATAAGATTTGAAAATAACTAAATATCATAGATTTATATTTTAACTAAACTTATCGTCTTAGAAAAAAAAAGAATAATTAGTGGGTTTTTTTACACATTATATATGTTGTCATCGGAACTATATAAATAGTATGCTCCATCTTCATACTGAGCATAACACACTTCACTCCCTCCGCTTTACGGATCTCTGTGTCTTTCTCCCATTGACATGGCTGATTGGGTTTCTAAATTGTTTACTTTCGTAGTCTTCCTCTGCCTTGCACTTCTGCTTTTCTCCTACAAGAAAAAAGGCCTATGGCCACGCTTTTTTTTGCCACGCTTTAAAAGCGTGGCCAAAAGTGGTCAATAGCCACGCTTTTGTGAGGGTGGCGATTGAAAAGAGATTTGGCCACGTTTTTTCTTGCCACGCTTCAAAAACGTGGCGAAAAGGGTCAACGACCACGCTTTTGGAAGGGTGGCAATTGATTAGAGAAACGGCCACGTTTTTTTCTGCCACGCTTCAAAAGCGTGGCCATAGAGAGAAACAGGGACATTTTAGAAGTGTGGCGACAGAGTTTCATTACGGCCACGCTTACAAAATGTGGCCATATCGTAGTATTCTTTTGGCACGCTTTAAAAGCGTGGCCAAAAGCTTTTTTTAAAAAAAAACCCTAAAGACCCGGCCCCTAACCCAGTCCCCAACCCAATTGACGTTCTTTCAACCCGTCCCCAACCCTTATCGAGCTACCCTCATCGAGCTCATCACATCCCTTGGTCACTCTTTCACCCTTGCTACCCTATTCGAGCTCACATCCCCGCCGTCTCCAACACCACCCTCGCTGCGCCGTTAGCCTCCGCTCCCTCTCCGCCTCGTCTCTTCGTCGCCGTTACCAGCATCCTTACCGTCAGCGTCAGCGCCAATGGCTTTCCGCGTCTCTTGCTCGGTGTCGGAGCTCGGAGGCGGCAACTGTTTTCTGCGTCTCTTGCTCGGATTCGATGTCGGTCTTGCCCTTGTTGAAGGAATAGTTGCTTTGTTGCATTGTTTCAGGTTCTTCTCCTCTTTCTTTCATGTTTCAGTTCGCGCCGGCAGTGCATTTGCAAATTTTAGGGGTTTTTTTAGTGTTGTGCACAATTTGGGGGAGGTTTTGGTGGGGAACGGGAATTGAAAAATAACGATGAAATAAAGGACGGTTTGTTTATGAGTTCAAGCCTCTGGAAATTTTGAATTCCATCTGCTTATAAATGCATTCATGAGCCAATTTTTTGGGGTTTCTTTAATACCTTGTTTATAGAATATTTTGTTGTTGTTTTGTGTGTTTGCACCTATGGTTACATGTTTGTACCCGTGATTCTTTTTTTAAGTTCTGTATTCCTCTTTTCTTTTCTATTTGTTTTCTTCACTAAATCAACTTCCTTTTGGTACTACTCTGTTGTATTTCTCTGCCCTTGTTTGATGTTTTTTCCATTGGAAATTTGGAATTTTGCTAGCAGGCCAGGGAAGTATGTGACTGAAACCTGAACTAGATGTAGGAATGATGTAATTTTCGTTGGCTTTTCAAGAAATGTTGCTTGTCATCCTTGAGTTTGTTTATTGTTCGAGTTGTGATTTTTTTTCTCTGATTTAGGGACTGGTATAACCTTGAGAAGTCGAAGCAGGTGAAGGCATTTCGTTGTGGAGAGTATGGTGAGTGCATCGAGAAGGCGAAGGCATCTACTGCTAATTCGAATAAGAAGGCGGTGAAGTATGCTCGCAGGGAGGATGCTAGTTCTGGAAGTTAGTTCATCAAAACACTCAGCACCAACTTCTTCTAAAGTTTATTCTGCAACAACTTTTGGCAGTTGCTCCATCCTGGTTCATTCACTTGGTTGGTATATTCTGTTTCGTAATCATCAATATACTTGGTATGTTTCATGGTTGGCCGTAGTAAATTTGTGTACTTAGTGTTTTCGAGTTTTTTCAATTTGTTTGCAGATGGTGAAGAAATTATAGGGCTTCAATATTTTCAATCTAGAGGAATGAACATGAAATACAATGTCTCTCTTTCTTCTTTTGGATTTATTTTCTTAATAATTTGATTTCAAGGTAGCATGACTTACCATTGATGTGAAGAAAAGAATCACAAGTTCACAACTGTGTTTCTTTGTTGTTGTTGCTTCTCAAAAGTTTTGCAGTGTCATATTCTGGATTTTTTCAAGGTACATCATGTTTAATGTTCTACTGATGTTTGTAATTTTGGCTTTCTAGGATTTTCTTGGCTTGGTGGAGAAATTTTACTATCTCTCTGGCATATATGACATTGAGCTGACTGTTGGTGATGCTGTCATGGTATCTTGAAGTGTTTGCTCAGCTTAATTTCCCCTTTCTCAATTCTATTGGCAATCTGAGAAAAAAAATGTGTATTGTTTCAGGAGAACTCTTTCTTACGGCCACTTGGCCATCTTGAATTAGATCTTCCAGAAGCACCTACTATCAAGGCACCCCGTCTTCCTCCACTAGCTGTTGATCCATACACGAGATATGGGCCCAAAGCAGAGATAACCCACTTATTCAGGACTCCTGAAAGTAAAGTTGCTGTAGAAGGGAGAGTTCAGTTTGATCTGCTCCAGGTAATGTTGATTTTGCTTTTCATTAACTACCCTCTGTTTGGATAATCCAACTTTATTGTTGAGTAAGTTTTTTTGGCTTTGTTTTATTTGAAGGTTATGCAAAGAGACTACAAATTAAGTTCTTATTCTTTGAATTCTGTTTCAAAAAGTTTAAGCTTTAAGTGTGTAATTGACCGCAATGTTTAAGACTACAAATTAAGTTCTTATTCTTTGTATTGATTGTATCGAGTTAAGTGTGTAATTGACTGCAATGTAACTTGGCTATAGCATTGTTTGATTTGTATAGTTAACCTCGGCTAATATTTTGATTTTTGTGCTTTATGTGTGTGCAGGTCAGCTTCACCGGTTCAATGGAGGTAGGCCGTGAAATAATGCATGCTGCAGCTAGCAGCAACTTGAAACAAGTTTCACTTGAATTAGTAGGAAAGTCACCTCTTCTTATCTTTGATGATGCTGATGTAGATAAAGCTGCTAGCCTTGCTCTCTTGGGCATAGTATATAACAAGGTCAAATTTCTCTTAAGTGAATAATAATGAAGAAACTCATGTTACACATTATAATGACACTCTTTAACATTTTGTTCTTGTTTCGATTTCAGGGTGAGATATGTGTTGAAAGTTCAGTGTGTTTGTTCAGGAAGGGAATGTGCTCAATAATTATATTAAAAGATGGATTTAGGCATTCTTTTCTTCCTCTTTCACACCCTGCAGGTTTTTTCAAACATTTTAACTAGAGTTCCATATTATGCTTATTATTTTTTATTTATCAGGCAAGGGTTCCTACTGGAAGAATTATTTTGGAATTGCCTGCTGGAATGTTGGATGACGACAAGGGTGATTTCGTTGGCACTGCAGTTCGTGAGGCTTCTCTCTCTCTCTCTCTCTCTCTCTCTCTCTCTCTCTCCAATTCTCTTCATGGCTTAGTTGTGCCTCTGACAGGTTGAAGAGGAGACTGGCATAAAGTTCAAACTTGAAGACATGGTTGATCTCACTGCTTTCTTGGATTCTTCAACAGGATGCAGATTTTTTCCCTCACCGGTATAGTTGTAGCTTGAAAAAAGAGCTAATAATGCATCTGCTTTATAGTTGTTCAATAATTTAGTTTGGTATTTTGAGCATAGTTTAGTTTCGTGTTATTGTACTTTTAGATTTGCATTTACCAATCAGTGAGCATTCAATTCAATTTCTGGCTATCTGTGGTTCAATCTAACAGTATTTGATAATCCTCGCTTATGGGTCTTTTTTTTCTAAATAAAATAAAATAAAATAGTGAGAATTTATTATCTCTCTCTAAGGATCTAATTTTTTTGCTAAATGATTAACAGACAGTAGACTATAAGAGACCAACCTATGAAGAAGTTGAGAACCTACAAGCCTTACTTCCAAGGGAGTGCAATATCTACCAAATGCAAATCGGCGAAATGGTGAACTTTATGGATTCAAAATGTAGTTCAATCCATTTTCTTCACTAATTTTCACTTACTATGAGTTTGGAATACCACTGCCACTATTTGTAAATGGATGCTAGGTAGAAGCTGCTCATTAGGTGCCTACTACTTTTTGTAATAATAAAGATAAATAGATGTTCAAGGTGTTTGGAATTTTTATTCCTATTAGCATAACAATGCTGATGAATTTTTATAGTAGAATGTGAACCTGGTTTAATTTGGAATTGTTAATACATGAATAAATTAGATTATTTCTTATAATATTTTTATATATATCGTTTTTGTTGGTTCAATTTGTTCTTGATATTTTGCTGCAGGCTAGTATTGGAATGGATAACTTGAACCCTTAATGCACAAAGTGGAGCAGTTTTAGGTTGATTTTGATCTTTTACTAAGTATTTAGGTTGATGATCATCTCTATTAGTGTAATTTGATATATTATGAGCAATTCTAACTTGTATTGTTTCTGTATTTTTCTTCGATTTTTAGTTTTGGAATCTGAACTCGAGATTTATTTTGTATTTGAGTAATAGGTTTTTAATGTATAAAACAATTATAGTAAATTATATATCTCACTAATTATTGTTTGATTTGTCTTGTAATAAAAATTGCATACTATATTTGTAGGTTTGGTAATAAAAAAAGATTGAAAATTTATATTGTGTAGCAATGAAGATCAAGTACGAAAAGAATTTTTTTTTTAATTTAACAAGGCTTTCGCCACGCTTTTAAAGCGTGGCTGTATATTTTGCTATCGCCACGCTTTTAAAGCGTAGCCGCATCTCCACCTATCGCCACGCTTTAAAAGCGTGGCCGTATCTCCACCTATTGCCACACTTTAAAAGCGTGGCCATATTTTCCACCTACAGCCACGCTTTTCCAAGTGGCCGTTTGTAAAAAAGCGTGGCAATAGGCTGCAAAAAGCGTGGCGATAGAGCAACCGCCACCCTTTGATAGGTCACCCTTTCAAAAGCGTGGCGGTAGCTCAAAAAGCGTGGCAAAAAGCTATTGCCACGCTTTTTTCAACTTTTCGCCACGCTTTAAAAACGTGGCAAAAGACGTGTTTTCTTGTAGGTTAACCTTATTATCATCACTAGATAAAATTAGGCATTTAGGTTTATAGGAAATGATATTGCCATAATTCTTATTTTGATAATGTTATTTCATTTTTTCTTTTTATAAATTCGTAAAAGCATACAATGCCAAAAAATCATATTTAAAGTGGCATTATCAAAAATAAGAATGGAATGATCATTTTCCAGGTTTATATGTACAAATGATAAGATGAGAGTATTTAAGAAATTTAATTAACGTGGCATGTAGCATATAGGCAGGCACATACCTACATAGAAAATGATGAGAGCACTTGTCCCCATTAAAATTTTAATTTTTTCAAAAAAAATTATATTTATATATAATATGACTCCATTCTAAATTTTAAATGATCTCATTTTAAATAAATTAAATTTAATTATTTAAAATTTTAAACTTAATTTTTAATTTTTTATCTCTTCAGTATTTTGATTATTGGTTAACCTATAAATTTAGTCTTTTTTCATTCTCAAATCACAACAACTGTAAATCTTTTATTTCTTTAAATTCTCTTAGTTTCTTTTTAAATTATTAACAATATTGAAATGAAGAGAAAATAAAATAGTAACCAAATTTTTTATTATTTATTAGTTTTATATTTTCAATCTTCTTTTTCTATTCTTTATTTAATGGTCATTTTCTATTTGTCAAAAAGTAAATTGTAAATTCTCTATGTTCTTCTATATAGTTCTCTTTTTGATATTTTTAATTCGATGAATTATAATTTAAATATTAATCTAATTTTTTATTCTCTTTATGATTTTATATATTTATTTTATTCTTAATTTATCGATCTTTATTATTTATTTTTTTTATCTTTCATTCTATTATATGTAATTATATTGCATATAAATTTTTAAAGTAATTTGATCAATTTTTAGAATATGTTTTTAATTTTTAAAAATAATAAAAGATATATTAATTACAATACATAGTTAAACAGATACATAAAATCTTTAATTCGATATTATATTAAAATTATTTAAAAAATATAAAAATTTAATTATTTTAAAAAGAAAGAAAGAAAAAATTATAAAATAAGTTTTTATTATTTTATATAAAGATAATTTTCATATACAGGTTTTATATATTTGGTATTTATATATAATTTTAGCTTCAAATTATAAATATTAGTGTATTATTAGGCATTAATTATAATATGTCAACTGTCAAATGATTCAATCTTTTATTATTATATGTATATAAAAATAAATGAAAGTAAAATTCGTTGGAATAACAAATTATTTATAATTTAATTAAAATATTTTAAGTTTAAGTTTTAAAAATATTTTTTTTATAAATTATATATAATGAATAATATTTTAAGAATAAAAGTGTTCATTAATTTTTTTAATTTTATATTTCTATTATATTTTTTGTATAATTAATCATGTTCAATAAAATTTATTTTAGTATATATATTCTTATCTCTACTTCTAAAATTTTTTGAATTCATCACTGCATGTAGGTCTAAATCAGTTAAATCAAAATATGAGATAGAGTCACCATAAAGAAAATGTTTTTTGGGTTCCATTTTGAAATAGAATAAACTATTAAAAAAATATAGAAACTTAATTTTTAATTAGTAAATATTAGTCATTTTTTGAATTATACAAATTCTTATTTTTTAAAATATTTAAAGTTTAAGGTTTATAATTTAATATTTAAAATTTAAAATAAATAAAATAATTTTTTAAAAAAATATCTGATGTTGACTAAAAAAAATTACCCCTAGCATTACTCAACCTCTCTAATGATTTCAAATTACGAACGACAAAGTCATAATATTACGAGTTTAGACTGGCCAGTTCAATCGCATTAAGCTGCAACTGCTATGCGTAAAACAATCACATAACTTGATTTAATCAAGATTTTGAATTTTGATCCTCTCTGTTTTGGTTCTTTTAATTAGAGATGCATATTGTGGAAGCACTTTGTACACAGCCAAGCGGGACATTTTCGGGACTTTGTTTCTCGAGCAGCAGCTGCGCTAACGTGTGTACTACGAAGGACAATGGAGTTGGGGGCTACTGTTATGGGCTTGTTTGTTTGTGCATTGGCACATGTTAAGAATTTAAACCCAAACTGCTACTCATGCTACATGCCTATAGCTTTTTCTTTTGAATCAAAACTGTTATGTACTTTTTCTATCGGTGAAATTTCTTTCTGAACAGGATGCATGTGTGTATTATTTTTAAAAGTGAAGTGACAAATAAAATCTTATAAACCTTATATTTCAGACAAAGTAGTTTTTAAAGGAATAAAAATATCGATAAAATTTTCAACGATAATAGATATGGATACATTGTCTCTAAATTAGTTTCCATAATCAAGATAAAAATCTTAATTTAAACATAATTTTTGCATGTTTTTTAATGTAAAAGACTTTACTGATATTTTTTTTTAAAATTAATATATACAAAGTATAAATTTTTTAAGGGCTTATTTGTTATTTTATCCTTTTTTTTTATTGACAACAATCAAGTTTTATAACCTACTTTACGATTTTATTTATGCTCTATTTAAGTCTCTTGTTACATGATACATGCGTTATCAGCGTAGTTAGTGCAGTTCGTATTTGGCCAAGCTTAATAGAATCAGTTATAGGAGATGCTAGTTTATTTAGTTATGTTGGTTAATATGGTAGGCTAGGAGCCGGTAGTTACAGCCATATGACTCCACGAGTAGTGTTGGTAATGGGTAGGGTCGTAGGATTTAGACTCTACCCTAATTCTACCCACGGATTGAAAATTTTTTTAAACTTCTACCCTATTCTACTCTATCCACGGGTTGAGAATCTCTCAACCCTAACTCTACCCGCACCCTAAAATTCTAAACCCTATCCTACCCAACCTTATCCGCAGAAATAAAAAAATTTTTAAATAAATATAAAATTCAACCATTCCAAATTTCATATATAATAATAAAATAGAAAATAAAAAACTAAGCTCAAATTAAAATTAAAAAAAAATAAAATCTTAAAGAAATCCAACATAAAATTACAAATAATATGATAATCAACTAGTTTAATGATTATTTCAAGTTTTTATAAGAAAAAAATTGTGAGTACAAGACTCACTTTCTTCACTACATACGTAACTTTTACATGTATATTATATAATATATTAAAGGTTACTCTAAACCCGTACCCTACCCTATTTGCAGGCAAATTTGCACCCTACCTGCAACGGGTGGTCCGGATTAGATACCCGTGGGTAGAGTATATATTGCCAGCCCTACAAATGAGTTATGTGAGGGTTATTTTTTTATCTAAATAAAAAATTATATTATTTACCAATTTAAATTCATTTTAGAAGATTTATCAAGATGTACTTTTTGAAAATAATACAATTTTTTATTTAAAAAATACCAGTATATGAGTTAGATGAGATAAAAAAAATATTATATTTATTAATATATGTATTTTTTGAGATATTTACATTTTGTTTGCTATCTCATTAGCATAGTGTAAAAAAATGTTAGTGTCTATCTCGTTTATATTACCAACGAGATAAGTATTAAATTATGTTTTACTCTTATCTTGTTTTTAAATAAGATATATATTTAAAAAAATTTTTTATTTGATTTGTAATTAGGAATGGTGGAGAGAAAGTCTCGTTTGAATACGCCTATCCTACCTAATACCTAGTTGTCATGATGAATTGTTGGTTGAGTTGAAAAATCTCAAATATGAGGGCATTAGATAAAATAAAATAGTGAATTTTGGATACAGACTTCTAACAGTTGTTAGAAATCAATGCTTTCGATATCGAATTCTTTTAGCTTGAAGGCAATGAACAAGTTCGAGTGATATTTGATTGTCATGCAAAATTTTGGCCTAATAAGTGATAGAGCTCTACATTGAGGTTGTAGACATCGGGGAGGTGCAGGGCCTTCAAGATCTAGTCCGCAAGTTCTATTTTGAGATTATTATAGCTGTAGAGGTTCAGCAGGAGCACCACCTCCCATCCGGTACCCATGCTTTAATCCAGTCAACCACATGGAGGAGGATTCTGGACCAAATGACGAGTATGCAATAATTGAGACCAATGTATCCAGTGACAACGATGAGGAGTTTGAGTTTGTGCATAGTACCCCAATTCTTTCTATTGAAACCAATTCTTGTAGTCTATCACAATTTTTCTATTGACATCATTTTTGTTCTAAATTAGCTGTCATTGATTCTGAGCCACTATTTCACTTTGGTTTTTGATGTAATGCAAGAGAATAATTCATTTAGTGGTCAAGGGTTGAATGATCACAAAACATATGAGATGTCAAGTTTATGTGAGGCACGACATTACAATAAATAAGAATTTTTGCAATGGTAAAAAACTATTGTTGTAGATCAGAAAATCGTTTCTAAAAGTTTAGGCAACGCTTTGACAACGATTTTTTATCTGTGGTATATGCGGCCATTACCAATGCTATAGGCAATGGTTTTTTACCTAAGGTAACGGCAACAAAAAAAACCGTTGTCCTTGTTACCCTAATAGACAACAGTTTTCACAATAATTTTTATACAACGATTTTTACCGTTGTCTGTGATTATGCAACGGTTTATAACCGTAACAGGATTGGCAACGATTCTACGCTGTTGTAACTTTGTTACTAATTTAGACAATGGTTTGAAAACTGTTGTCTTTTGTTGATGACTTTAAAAATAGTTTAAGAACTGTTGCCTTTTGTGTTTTTTTTTTTAATAACGGTTTTAATATAATTGACATTTTGTAGATACTGTTTTAATACCATTGTTTTTTGAGATTTTTGACAATAATTTTTTGTAGTTATATATTTTTTATTTCTAATGGTTTTCTCATATTATATTTAAATTAGTATTCCAACTTTTTTTTATTTAGTCCCAATAAATAACCTTAACTATTTGATTCAAATTATTAAAACAGCTAATAGAATATTTACCAACAAATTCGATTTATAAAGTATTCTATAAGATTCACACACATTACATCATCATTGCAAAATACTATAATACTAGTCTAAGTCATAATAATCTCTAACTATAACATCTTTGCAAAATATTTAATAACAGAAAAGAGTTAAAGTAATTAAGTAGTCTGTAGCTTTATCATCATGCCCACAACTTCATGACTTTTACTCTTTAAAATTTGATCTTCAAATTTTGTAACATTAAGTTCTTTTTCCCTTTCAAAAATATTTTTTTGTGAATAAAACAAAAAAATAGTAAATCAAATATAAAACTACACATTTCTAATGCTAAAAATGTTTGCTATGGAAGAGAAAAGGAGAAGGAACTAAATTGCATTGGCCAACAAACTAATTTATGACTTATGAGAATGAGATTAGGTGCATGCTTCAAGACATACAATACAAATCATTAGACAAAAGGGACAAGAATTTAATTCGGCGAAGGCTACCATAGCCTCAGACACCAAGATGCTCTGAGAGTGGAGAGAGGAGAAGTTGAGGGAGAAAGAAAGGAGATTGATAGTTGACGAGTGTTTATGGCTAAAACAATCTAGTGGACTTGCAACATTTGGGGACTACCTCTTTCACTAATGGGATATAGGATTTCTTTGGGTTGTTCAATATGTTAGCATCACAAGGAATGGATTTGGTCTGCAACCAAGGAAAAACATCAATGAGAAGAGATACTAAAGAAGAGGTTATTGGAAGAAAAGAAGAGCATGACAGAGGGGCTGGCAGGAGGCAATTAGGTGGCGAACCAGAGAATGCATGCAACAGATTTAGAGAGCGTAAGGTGAACAATATATCTGAAAATCTGAACCTATAGAGAGAAAAATCTGAAGAGAGAGACGTGTTTTTGATGGGTCAATCTATGGTACAAAATCAATTTGATACAGATTTTACAGATGTTTTGTATGAAGTAGTTTGTGAGTGACATGTTATTCTGTCGTTGTAGGGTTTGTCTCCTGATTGATGGTATGGGTGGTTGAGCCGTGAGCCAGGTTTTTTCCGTTGGAGTCTGCATTGGTGGACTTTGCCAAGAAAAACCATTGGGTATTCAATGAAGATGGGCCCTTTTTTCTTTGGCAATGGGATGAAAAAAAAAGAAAGGCATACTGTGATGCATCCACGGAGGGTGAAGCATTGAGAAAGTTTCTATGCCCAGAAACGAAGCCTTAGGTTTGAGGGAGACGAACACAGCCGTATAAGGTGTTGCCACATCGGAGGTCGAAGCCTTCAAACCAACTACAATCATGGTTGCTTTGACGTCTCCTATTGGGTGCTGACTGCGTCTGTCCCTGACACG
Organism: Arachis hypogaea; assembly: GCF_003086295.3. Taxonomy (NCBI): domain Eukaryota; kingdom Viridiplantae; phylum Streptophyta; class Magnoliopsida; order Fabales; family Fabaceae; genus Arachis; species Arachis hypogaea. The sequence continues at coordinate 27,926,132 of NC_092038.1, forward strand.
CTGCCGCTGCAAGCGTGGTGGGAGCTGCTGTTGTGTCACTTGGGGGGATCGCCGCAGGTATGAAATAGGTTATTTTTGCTCTATTGCAGTATACTTTATTGAAACTGGGGTGTTGCTCTAGTGGTTTGGAGCATTGGGTGTAGCGAATTCAAATGAATCCATGATTTTTTTGAAAAATTCCGCTTCAATGGTTTTGGCTTTGGGGTGCACTAAGGAGTATCGTTATCTGGTTTATGTTGTTTTCCTGGACATTCGACTGCCTTCGCACTTTTCTAATTTTCAATTTCTGTCACTCGAATGCCAACGTTTGTCGACCAACATTAATAACGAAATGGGTGTAGGAATAGAGTTATGATAATAAACTAGCTTAATGATTATTTCAAGTTTTTACAAGAAGATTGTGAGTACAAGACTCACTTTCTTCACTACATACAAAATTTTTTCATATATATTATATAATATATTAAAGGTGCAGGTAGGGTGGGGTAGGGTATACCCTAAACCTATATCCTACCCTATTCGCAGGCAAATTTGCACCCTACCCTACCTTACCCGCAGCGGCTGGTCTAGATTAGGTAACTGCGGGTAGGGCATATAATGCCAACCCTACATATGAGTTATGTGAGGGCTATTTTTTTATTTAAATAAAAAATTATATTATTTATCAATTTAAATTCATTTCAGAAGATTTATCAACATGTGCTTTTTGAAAATAATATAATTTTTTATTTAAAAAATATCAGTATATGAGTTAGCTGAGATCAAAAAATTTATATTTATTAATATATGTATTTTTTGAGATATTTACATTTTGTTTGCTATCTCATTTGCATAGGGTAAAAAAAATGTTAGTGTCTATCTCTTTTATATTACCAACGAGATAAGTAAAAATTATGTTTTATCCTTATTTTGTTTTCAAATAAGATATATGTTTAAAAAACTTTTTATTTCGTTTGTAATTAGGAATGGTGGAGAGAAAGTCTCATTTGAATACGAATATCCTATCTAATACCTAGTCGTCATGATGAATTGTTGGTTGAGTTGAAAAATCTCATATTGATGAATATGAGGGCATTAGATAAAATAAAATAGTGAATTTTGGATACAGACTTCTAACAATTGTTAGATATCAATGCTTCTGATATCGATTCTTTTAGCTTGAAGGCAATGAGCATATTTGAGTGATGTTTGATTGTCATGCAAAATTTTGGCCTAATAAGTGATAGAGCTCTACATTGAGGTTGTAGACATCGGGGAGGTGCAGGGCCTTCAAGATCTAGTCCGTAAGTTCTATTATCAGATTATTATAGCTGTAGAGGTTTAGTAGGAGCACCACCTCCTATCCGGTAACCATGCTTTAATCCAGTCAACCACTTGGAGGAGGATTCTGGACCAAATGACGAGTATGCAATAATTGAGACCAATGTACCCAGTGACAACGATGAGGAGTTTGAGTTTGTGCATAGTACCCAATTCTTTCTATTGAAACCAATTCTTGTAGTCTATCACAATTTTTCTATTGACACCATTTTTGTTCTAAATCAGTTGTCATTGATTTTAAGCCACTATTTCACTTTGGTTTTTGATGTAATGGAAGAGAATAATTCATTTAGTGGTCCAGGATTGAATGATCACAAAATATATGGGATGTCAAGTTCTATGTGAGGCACGACATTACAATAAATAAAGATTTTTGTAATGGTAAAAAATCTTGTTGTAGATCATAAAATTGTTTCTAAAATTTTAGGTAACGCTTTGACAACGATTTTTTATCTATGGTATATGCAATTACTACCAATGCTATAGATAATGATTTTTTACCTAAGGTAATGGCAACAAAGAAAACTGTTGCCCTTGTTAACCTAATAGACAATGATTTTCACAATAATTTTTAAACAACGGTTAATGCAACGACTTATAACCGTAACAGAATAGGCAACGATTCTACGCCGTTGTAGCTTTGTTACTAATTTAGACAATATTTTGAAAATCGTTGTCTTTTGTTGATGACTTTAAGAATGGTTTACGAACCATTGCCTTTTGTGTGTTTTTTTTTAACAATATTGTTTTAATATAATTGACATTTTGTTGCTATTATTTTAAAACCAATGTTTTTTGTGATTTTTGACAACAATTTTTTGTAGTTATATATTTTTTAGTTCTAATGGTTTTCTCATGTTATAATGAAATCAGTATTCCAACTTTTTTTTTATTTAGCATTAGTACATAACCTTAACTATTTGAATCAAATTACTAAAAAATCTAATAGAATATTTACCAACAAATTCGATTTATAAATTATTCTATAAGATTCACACACATTACATCATCAGTGCAAAATACCATAACACTAGTCTAACTCATAATAATCTATAACCATATCATCTTTGCAAAATATTCAATAACAAAAATGAATTAAAGTAATTAAGTAGTCCGTAGGTATATCATCATGCCCACAACTTCATGACTTTTATTTTTTAGAATTTGATCTTCAAATTTTGTAACATTAAGTTCTTTTTCTCTTTTAAAATGATTTTCCTGTGAATAAAACAAAAAATGGTAAATCAAATATAAAACTATACACTTTTAATGCTAATAATGTTTGTTATGCAAGAGAAAAGGAGAAGAAACTTAATTGCATTAGTCAACAAACCAACTTATGACTTTTGAGAATGAGATTAGGTGCATGCTTGAAGACATACAATACAAATCACTAGACAAAAGGGACAAGAAAAGCTTCATTTAGTAGGAATTCATGGAGGAGACATCATTTTAGAAATAGAGGACAAACTTGAGAAATCATTGCAAAATGAGGAATCTTATTGGAAAGATAAGTCTAGAGTCAAATGGCTCAAATTCGGTGATCGGAATATAGCTTTCTTCCATCAGAAATATAGAAATCAAATCCGAAGGAATAAAATTTGGCAACTAACTGGCAATGGTGGTGAAGTGGCTACTTCAAATGCTGGTATTGCTTCTGTAGCTGAATCTTATTTCAAGGACATCTTCTTCTGTACTTGTCATGAGAACCCTGAACCTCTGTTTACTGATTTTGAACCTAAGGTTACAGCTCACATGAACCATAGGCTTCAAAGACTAGTGACTATGAAAAAAGTGAAACGTGTAAAATTTAGCATTCATCCTCAAAGTGCTCCAGGAGATGATGGTATGATAGTAAAGTTTTTTCAAAGCTTCTCGAATATACTTAGTGGTGATGTGTTTCGAGCAGTTAAGAGCTTCTTTTTAGGAGGCAGAATTTTGAAGGGTTTTAACCACACTTAGATCTGTCTTATTCCCAAGATTTCTGATGCTAAAGATATTACTCAAGTAAGACCAATAAGCCTATCCTTAGTCTTTTACAAGATTATCTCTAAAGTACCTGTACATAGACTTTAGGGTATGATGAATAGACTAATTTGCCCTATGCAGAGTGCTTTTATTAAAAGAAGATTAATCTCTGATAATATCCTAATTGCTAATGAGTGTATGCATTACTTGAAGAACAAAAAAAAGGGACTCAAAAATGAAATGGCGCTAAAATTAGATATGAGTAAGGCATATGATAGGGTAGAATGACACTTTCTTTAGTTTATATTGGAGAAGTTTAGTTTTGACTCCTGGTGGATCATGTAGATTCGAGAATTAGTGACAACTGTTTCTTATTCTATCATTGTGGAAGGACAACCCTATGGTTTCTTCAAACCAAATAGAGGTATTCGACAAGGATCCTCTGTCTCCCTATCTTTTTCTTTTCTGTGCAGAAGGTCTCTCCTTGCTACACAAGGCAGAACAAAATAGACTAATTCAGGATCTTCAGATACATAGGCGATCTCCCAGGGCCAACCACCTCCTCTTTGCTGACGATTCCATCTTATTCTGTAAGGCTAATCCTGAAGCATGTTCAAACATCCTACATTTATTGAATTCTTATGAAAGCATCAGTGGCCAGAGGGTAAATCTTAATAAATTTGCTGTATTCTTTAGCCACAACATTCCCTCCACTACTCGTACACTACTGGCTAACTCTATGAATATTAATCATATTGGGGCCCAGGATAGATACATTGGTTTGCCTTCTACAGTCTCTAAATCGAAAAAAGGCTTCTTTTAGTATGATCAAAGAGAAGGTTCAGAAGAGAATCCAAGGGTGGAAGCGCAATCTTCTATTGTCAGGTGGTAGACAGGTATTGCTTAAGGCAGTGGGAGAAGCTATTCCTATTTATACATTGTCTTGCTTCAAGTTGTTTGATGGTTTAATTTCGAAAATTCACTCTCTACTTTCTTAGTTCTGGTGGGGACAAAAAAGTTCTAAAAGGCGGATGGCTTGGATTAGCTGGGATACTATAACTCGCCCATGAAGAGAAGGAGGCCTTGGATTTAAAGATCTCAGAATCCAAAATCTGGTGCTTTTAGACAAACAGTTTTGGTGACTTGTAACACAACCTACTTTCTTATTATCCAAAATCCTAAGAGGTAAATACTTTAGCAATGGTAATGCTATAATTGCATAAATTGGAGTCTTACATTCTTGGGGATAGAGGAGCATGCTGGAAGATCGAAAGATTGTTGAAAAAGGTCTTAACTGGGCTGTGGGTACTGGAGAGAATATCCGAATTTTTGAGGATTCTTGGCTGCCTCGTCCATATCCTTTAATGATTTCTGACATGCCAAACAGACATGCTATTTCTGAGTTGGTTCAAAGAGTTAAAGATCTAATTACTAAAAACAGGAATTGAAATCAGAATCTCATTTAAGAATTATTTTCCCAAGACGTTGCAGACAGAATTTTGTCAGTTAAAATTCAGCAGAGTAGGGACAAATTGCAATGGGATTTGAACAAATTCAAGCAATATGATACATGTTCAAGTTATAGAATTGGCTATTTATTTTACCATCCACCTTTGGAGTTTTGCCCTAATTATATGCAATAGAAAAAGCTGTGGATTGATCTATGGAAGTTGAACTTGCCTCACAAAATTAAGCTATTTATCTGGAAAGCTCTTCATGGCCGGCTTCCGGTGCTTGTTCAGATTCACAATCGCATCTCATCTATATCGCTAATAAACCCCTGCTATCATGAAGCAACAAAAACAATCACTCATGTTTGATCGATTGCTCTAGAATTAAAGAAGTATAGTCTCAGAGTTATTTTCGTGATTGTCTTCCCCCTTAGAGCCCTAACGACTTTTAGACATGGTGGATTGCATCAACAGAGATGCTTAACCCGTTGAAGAATGCTGACCGTAATCCTTAATTGCTTACCATCATTTGCTGGAACTACCAGAAAGCTCGCAACCAGTTAATTTTTGAAGGTTCTACTTCAATGCCGTCTACCATTCTAGCAAGCTCTGTCAAGTTACTCCGTGAAATCCAAAGAACTCCCAATTTAGATCGTTATCTCCATGAAGCAAACTCTTAGTTTCATTCAATTTGATTTATCATTCTTTCTTCTTTAAGATTTTTTTTCGTTTTTTGACCATGCACTATTAGATGAATACCTTCAGTGTATTGTTTTAAAAAATCCCTACCTTTCATGATGTTATCCTACTTTTGGACATCTTTATATTTTATTTTTCAATAATTAATGAAATATAACCTACTATTTTAAAAAAATATATACCTTGACCCCAAAAATTATTTCAATACCAAAAGGAGTACATCACAAAATTTACAAACAAACTTTAGATTTTTAGAATAAATTGACAAAAATTTATATAAAAAAAATTAGAATAGATAAAAATACATCACAAAATTTACAAATATTAACATATATTTTAAAGATTATTTTTTATAGACAAAAATATTCATATTTTACAAATCCACAACAATATGATATTTTTGTTTGTCGAAAACAAATTTTGTGATGTACATTAATATTTACAAATTTTAATTTGTACTATTGTCCATCCAAAACTTTTTTACTATACTTTTATCTATTTATTTTATATTTTTATCAAAAATATTATTTATATATTATTTAGTGGACATCTAGCTACCGCGATTATATTTTTATATGTAAGGTACGGTTTATTTTTTTCCATCAATAGGAGAGTGTTTTCTCAGAACACGAGATTTTGTTCCTTCAAAGAGCTTTCTAAACTAATCTTAATTTCTTTACAAACCATAAAACTAAATAACTTTCACTGTCCAACCAACATCACTGTCACACTTATCACGTAACATCGTACCCATACACTAGTTCAGATCTCATATTACAATGGCAAATTTGGGATAATTGACCACAATAAAAAAAAGACTTCGAAATTCCTACAGCAATGGTTTACTGTGACCAGTCAAAATGCAGTTGCACAAGGGAGTGGAAAGAGTGGAATTAGGGCTGATGGGATAGCAAAGCGTGGGAAATAAAAATTTGCTTTCGAAATACCAATGGCAAAGAGGAATATCCAAGAATAAAAAAGAAGGACTGGAAGAATTAGAGGTGGTCCATCTCATCAGCAGAATAGTTAGGGATCTAAGTGAGAAGAGAAAAGGGAAATTTAAAAATGAGTCCCGCTAGGGAGACAATGACTTATTTGTACAATATGTACAATGGGTTATTGAGTTATAAAATGAACATCCCTCATACTATCTAGAATAACCATTTGAGTACTAGAGATAATAAACATCTTCCCAAAAGCTTAAATTGATTTTCGAATTCACCAAGGATTGAACTCTTAATCTTTCGGATCTAGAGTTCTAATACTATGTTATGATACTACTCATCTCAAAAGGTTCAACTGATAGAAAAAGGTAACACTAATAGTTATATCTCTAATACTCCCTAAATTTCCATTGTACACATTATATAAATATTTTATTAACTCCTCGTGCTTTCTTTTTAAAAAATATAAGTATAGGCTATGAAAGTATGAATGAATAAATTAAAGAGCCAAGTCATTGATGATAAATGGGGCTATATCTTCACTCTAACTTCAAATTGGCCCAAAAGAAAAATATGTCACACTTATCAAAATAGTACAAGAATAAAAAATACGAGTGGATAATGCCTCCCTTTGAGCTCAAAGGAAATAGAGAAATTCAAGCAAATCATAAAAAGGTCCATAGCCCAGGGGAGCACAAGCAAGGAAGTCAGTCCGAGCATGGAGCAAAAAGAGACCGAATAAGTGGATATACAGAAAATTAAGTTGGGTTGGTCTAGCGATTAGTTTATTAATTCGTTCAAGTAAGTATTGGAAGTTTGAATTTTATTTTATTCATGCGATAACTAATTAGCAGCGACAAATTTTTAAATAGTGCTCCGATCAGCGACGAATACTCCGATCACGAATTAATCATTGGCCTACCAAACTAAAAAATATCGTGACAAAACAAAAAATGAATCTACGGAAAAAACAAAATTTAGTAAAAAACAGACAATAAAAAAAGGACAATCAGCTGTCGAATAGGTGAAATATATTGTATAAAAAGTTAAATTTCTCGATCAAGTTCTTTAATTTTTTTAAATTTGTAATTAAGTCTTATATTTTAAAAGTTTTTAATTAATTTCTTATATTAGTTTTAAATTTATAATTAGATTATTTTTAACAATACGTTACAAAAAATATTTTCATCCATTTCACTAATTAGTGAACCTCAACATATCCGTTAAGTTAAATGTTTTTAAACGATAAAGATACTATTATAATTTTAAAATTAATATAAAAATCTAATCAAAAATTTAAAATATAATAATTTAATTATAAATTTAATAAAATTATAACAACTGATAAAATAATTTAACCGATATGAAATTGGCTAATGACGAGGAGAAAAAAAAGAGAAATTTAAGCGAAGCCTAGCTTATACACTAGCCATTAGGAGCAATCTTTAGTAGAAGATATCAAAAAGGAATTGACGTTGAAGAGATGAGATAAAAAGCACCATATTTTAATAGTGGAAATTCATATGCAGTCGACTTCATGTGAAGTTGATTATTGAGAGCGGTTAGATAATTTGACTAATTTGACTAAATTTTCATTTAACGACTCTCAACTATCAACTTCACATGAAGTCAACTGCATCTGAATTTTCACCTATTTTAATAATATATGAAGAAAAAATTACTAAAAAAAATTAAAACTAAAAAAAATTTGTAAAAAGTAAAATGTACAACTTGATAGTATCAAAAATATTTTTGACACTCAAATTTTGGCAATAAATTTTACCTAGAGTCATCGAAAACTAAAAGATCAATATAAGTTGTAAATCTCAAGTTCCCTTTTCTAATTATTTTAAATTTCTTCTAATCTAATTATTATAATTCCTTGTGATGTATCTTGTCATAACTAGTACTATGTATTTCAACACAAAAATTTAACACACAATTTATCATGAATACTAGTTGAATATAGTACTAATTATATTTAAATTAAAATAAATCTATACGATTTATTAATTATCTCAATTGGAGAAAAGAATACAAAATCAATTGAGATTGAATGAAAAGTAAAAAAACTTTATTCAAAACCAAGTAATTACATACATTTTCTACTATAAGACTCTACAAATATAAACGATGCGAAAATACGCATGTCGCTAATTACGGTGTTGATTGGTGATGGTCAAGTCCAACTATCTAATCGACATCAAAGGGCTCCCGCTATTAGTAGATTTTGATAAGAGTAATGTGTATAATGGATTATTTATTTAGTCTAATATGAGTTAAAAATAAAAATTATTTACGAAATAATAAATTTAAAAATTTTTATTTAATTATTTCACATTAAATTTTAAATTTCAAATTCTACAATTTCAAATTTTAAATTTTTAAAAAAATTTATTAGTTATTTCAAAAAAATAACCATCTGAAATTCTTAAATATTCTCTTCTTTTTCAACCGGCGGCCACCACACCTTCATCAATAATTATCCCATTTCACTGTCGCTATTTGGCTTGTCACACGCCACTCATCCTTAATAAAAATAATTATCCACTTAAGGATAAAAATAATCATCCGTATACCTAATGAATTGAACATCTAACATTTTAATTATATATAACTAAACTCAATCCAATCAAAATAATCATCTACATAAAAATAGAATAATCATCCGCATACTTATTAAAATAATCATCCTAAATTGACCATTAAAATAGAAGAAGAAGATGAATAAACAGAAGAAACTATTATTGTGGTGAAATATAATTTTAAAAGACTAGTCATGACAAAAGCGACACTGTTGTGAAGCATAGGGCTCAAATTATGAAAGAAGCTAACCATGCTTGGATTTGAAGAAGAAGAGCATAGTGGTATCATTTGTGAGAAGAGACTTGAAGGAATGGGAGAAAACGAAGGCGCCTCCGTCACAGCCAGTGTGTCGAAAAGAAGGCACACACTGGCTGTGACGGAGGCGCTGGACGTCCGGGTTGCTACAGTGCCGTTAGTTCAACCCACACAATATGTGCGTCCTTCCTTGGCGGTGGCCTGTGCGGCAATGGTGCTAGTCGGAACAGTGTCGGCGCGATTTTCGATGGCAACTGGTGACCGTGGCGTTAGTGTACCGGCGAGACTCCATGAGAAAGACATAGAACGCTGACAAATCGTATTAAGAGAGAAAAGTGAGAGAGGGATATAATTTCACTACTAGAAAATTAGTTATTACAGACGGATATTTTCGACGGATTTTATCCCACGGAAATACAGACAAAATTTAAGAGGGATTTTTTTGTCGAAAAACAAAAAAAATGAATTAGCATAAATTACAGACGGAAAATAAAATCCGTCGATAATTCCGTCGAAAAAATTATTTTTTTTTCCGTGAAAAATGATACAGACGGATTTTTCCATCTGTAATTAAATAGACAAAACGCTATTTTTTATTAAATTATTACAGACGGAAAATCCGTCTGTAATTTAAAATTTTCCGTCGGAAACATTCAGATAACCCTAAACTCAACCCTATCTTCTCGAGCTCCATCCACACCCCACACAAGTGAGAGCTCCGTCGCACGAGTTTCTTCCTCTCTCCTCCTTATTTTGCAATATAAAATTGTGCTCCTCCGCTCCCCTTGCCGGTGGTGCTACCGTCCTCCTTTTGATGTTTCTCTTGAGCTCAGAGCCGGCGGCTCCATTCACACTCCACACAAATCTAACGAGCTTCTCCCTCTCTCCGTCAACGAGCTGCTTTTTCTCTCCGTCGCATGAGCATCTTTTGCCGCTGTCGCCGCCGCTCGCGTCGCACGAGCCCTCTCTGCCGCCGCTCTCGTCGCATCTGCTCCCTTCGTCATCGTCCCTTGGAGGTTAGATTTTTAATCCGCTAATTACCGAAACTAAAGCCCTCCGTTTTTCTTCGCTTGGAGGTTAGTTCATTCAGTGTTTCATTCTTTTCGTTGTTCTTGTTCTATGATTTGATAATGGTGATTGATGATATTTATGCAGATCTGCTTTCATTCCTTTTGTTCCTTTCGCTTGGTGGTTAGATTTCATGCAGATCTGCTTCAATCAAAACAAATAAAGTCCTAGTGGTTGTAACGATGAAGAAAGACAATATAATATGGTGTTGTCTATAGTGTTGAAGGGAAAAAGGGAAGAGTTCTTGGAACAGCTTTTGAGTTCTAGGAACAGATCAAGATCAAGGAGTGGAAAAAAGAGATATTCATATGCGGAATGCTCATCATCTTCTTCAGATGTTAGTAAGGAATAATGATTGACCAATATTTTACTTTGCTTTTGACACTCATCATCTTAGGAATATTTCATAAAACTCTTTTGTTGCAGCAGAAGAAGATGTGGCAAAGAACAGCAATGATCTCTTTAAGCAGTTTGATGGTAAGTGTATGGTTTCATTGCATAGCAAAATTGGTTGCAAAAAAATAGCAAAATTGTTTTATTATTGGCATTCTGACGTGTGTGTCCATTAGCAATCTGGTTTCAGAACTCTACTCTTTATCATTTTAGCATGTTTCATACCTCCCACCATATTCAACCTGTTCCTGCCACATTGTTTCATTATGTAGGAAATTTGTGTAGGAAATTGATGGCTTGAAGTCACGGGTGGTTGAATGTTCTAGAGACAAAAACTTGATTAATATGGCGACAGAGGAAATGGGGCAGGCCATAGAGGAAGAACGAAGACTGCAACATTTGCTGTTCAAGTCCTTACTTCCTAAGGACGATGCTGATGAAAGAAACTGCATTTTGGAGGTTAGAGCAGGTGATGTGTCACTGTTGAATAAGAATATCTATTAGTTTTTATAATCAAAATTGTTCTCCGATGAATGTGTATCAAGTTGTCTTGGGTTGTGTTGATTGTTTCTTACTTTTGTTCTGTTTTGACTTTATTTGTTGCCACTTTCATTTGCTTTTACCACTTTTGACAGGCACTGGTGGGGAAGAGGGCTTCTTTGTTTGCAATGGACATCTTCAAAATGTAAGGTTGCATTTGTGTCATCCAAATCAAAAGGGAACTACTGTTACAGTTTTCTAAAAAATGATATTGTCTACCATAATACAGGTACGAAAAGTATGCTCACAAGAATGGCTGGAAATTTGAAGTAGTAGATATTGCTCAATCAGATCTTAAAGGATACAAGGTACATATTTTGTACATTCTGTATGATCTGAGTTACCTGCTTTACTCAAGTTCCTGATATAGTAGAACTGCATTTCATCCTTCATCTGATGGATTTTTTGTTTGAACTTCACTTTCTCAGGAAGCTAGTGCAGCAATTGTAGGAGATGGTGCTTTTGGGAAACTAAAATTTGAAAGTGGAATCCATAGAGTACAGGTTTTGGCTACAACCTTTTACCATCCATGAACAAATGTACTTTCTGTTATTGCTGACTTCTTTCTTCCTTTTTTTTTTAAAATAAAAAACAACAAAACAAAAGAGAGTTCCTGTGACAGAAAAATCAGGACGAGTTCATTCCAGTGCTGTTTCTTTTGCAATCCTCCTCAGGCCGATGAGGTAATTAAATAACTAATAGCTATCATTATGAAATAGTATTTTATGTTCAGTCTAGTATGAGACAATGATATGTTTAAGTATATGCAGGTTGATGCTCAATTGAAGAATGAAGACCTAAAAATTGATACCTATAGATCTAGTGGTTCGGGTGGTCAGCATGCAAATACAACAAACAGTGCTGTTAGAATAACTCACATTCCAACTGGGATTACAATTTTTATACAAAATGAGCGTTCTCAACACCAAGTGAGTATTTTCAAAATATTGGGCATAATTTTCATTTGATGATTTTAATCTGAAATGTGTTCCATCAGTTAAGATGTCTCATTTCTACATTCTACATATGCTTTCTTATTTTTGTTTAGAACAAGGCCAGAGCACTTAAAGTATTCTGTGCAAAGCTATTTGAAATGGAAAAGAAAAATTCTTGTATTTGAACAAGATATGCTAGATTTAGAGAGGAAAAAAAAGTAGAAATTATGATAGATTTAGCATGGCATCAAATGTATTGTTATAATTGAATGTTTTTATTTATTTATGAAAAACTTCTTAAATTTAGGGTTGACTACTTCAAATAACAAATAAAAAGGGTTGGTGATATCTTTTCTTTGTTCGAGTCCGAAACGGTGGAACACTTTCTCTGAAATTGTAGAATTGAGGACATATCCTAATTTCATGGTTAAACATATCCATTTGTGTTAAAATCCTGATTTAATGTAGCTGGCTCCTAATAATTTTTTGCTAAGGCTTTATGGTGTAGTATATACTATTACTGGAAAATGTAAAACTTGAATGGACTTGTTGCTGGTAAATTGCTCTGTGATTTCTTCTTTGCTGGTAAATTACTTGAACCCGCCTGTACCACATCATTCTTATTTTTTGACATTAATAAAGTCCGCGTGATATTTATTATTAAGGTTTCAAGATTGCAAGCTGAGAGGGATCTTAGAGCGGCATTGGAAGTTGGATTGAGTATGTCTTCAGGATAGTTTTCCAATTCACGCGGCATGGATTCCAAGGTTCTTTCATTTCTAGCAAAACTTGATATTCTTTTTCCATTCTGATTTCTTTCTCTATATACACAATCTTACAAAATCGACTTATGCGAAGACAAAGGCCGAGCTGGAGGAGATTTCACTTGCTGAAGCTGATGTTGCCAGGTTGAAGCAGAAAGTTGCAGAACTTCACCATCAACTTAACCAGCAGCGACGACATCACTATGGTTCACTTACAGATGTGGGTGATCGATACCAACATGCCCAAAACCATCCTCAGCAGTAAGTATGCCCAAGCAATGCTGAAACCAAGTTCTAAATCGCGTTTCTTTAATTTATAAGGACCTGCTTTTTGTTTCAAAACTAGGATCTCTAGTCGAATACCCTATGTAACTTGATCTGATTTATGCAGGAGATTTCTTCAGCAAGATTTTGATTCAACTCTTGCCTTTTATAATCATGAAAGGAAACAAAGGACCGAGATAATTTTTGTTCATGAAAACTTATTCCGCCCACCATTAACCTCATAGTTCGAGGGCCGCCATTTTCTCACTTGAAGGCCAATCTTTTATTTTGTATTTTTTATTTATTATGATAAAATCTGGCCATTGTTATGAATTAAAGTTTTCATAGCTTAAAATAACATGGCTATGCATTTTTTCTTTCATTTTCCTCAGGAAGGCTTGTTGGGCACAGATTGGAGAAATCTCAAAGGACATGTATTAGCAGCCGGTAATGGCAGTCGACAACCTACTCGAAAGCAATTTATAGTGATTCAAAAAGTACTGAGGCATCGACAAGCATGTCTGTAGATGAGCTTGGTGCCGTTGACTCCGCTGCTATGCCCTCCACCTCAAGGGCTGCAGAGGTAAGAATTTAGTTCTTAAGAATTGTGCCTTGAAAAGTGCCTCTTTTTCAAAATTTCATTAACGTGTAGAACTATGAAAAACTAATTGTGTATGTAGTCAATGCTTCTGACTTAATCTTTGTTCCAATCACAATATCACATGTCTATCTAGGACAATTTTGGCAGTATATATAGTATGATGCAGATCAAGCATTGTTCTACTCAATGAATAAATGTTCATGTGAGCTGAAAACCATTTCCAGAAGATGGTTCTATTTTTACATAGGTTGAATTATTGTGAACTGCAATTGTCTTGGAAATTATTTGACTTTTAAAATTTGAACCTGTTTCTCTTTTTATAATTTGTTTATCTGATCTCCTGCAAATGGATTATGATTTTTAATTGAAAATTGTTTGGCTTACGCAGTTTGGATCTTAGAAGAATTGAACAAGTCGCCAGGAGATTTTTAATTGAAAATTGTTTGGCTATCTGTTCATCTCATATTATTGTTTCAAACTGTGGTGAGGCTTGCTTCCGTAGCAAATGGGAAGAAATGAAACAAACATGAACAATCAAAGTCTCAGGCAAGTTCTCAAGTTCTACTCACATCATCTGTTGATTTTATCTATAAATAAGTAAACGATGTTCTGTTGGTTAAGATTGTGATACTCTTCTCTTCTTAAGTAATCTCTATAGCTGACAGAGGGTTTTGGTAGCTAGTGGATATTACTCAACCTATTTGAGTTATAGGTTTTTTCATCTGATTTATGATATCTTGTTTCTCGTGGTGAACATTTAGGCTTCTTGCATTGGCTACTTCCTTAGCTAAGGGTATTAATAGTCTATATACTGTGAACATTTAGGCTTCTTGCTAAGGCTTCTTGCACTGGCACTCAACCTATTTTGGAGCATATATACGACTATATATTGCTTCTACTACAACTTTCTTTTCGTCTCGTATCTTTCTTTCTTACTTGATTTCTACATGCATCCATCATCCATGTATTTACTTCTCTGCTGATCTCTCATTTCTCTCTGACCTTTTTTAAAAGAAAAGAATACACCTTTATTTTTATTTTGTTTCCTACAGGGGCTTATGCTTTAAATTAACTTCTTTATTCACAATCATCGAGTACATGAGTATACTTTCTAGTTATTAAGAAGCACCACCAGTTATTAAGGAGACTCCTCTTCTAGTTCAAGATTCTGCAAAGATTAAAGAAGCACCACCAGGTTCTTTCTCTTTTTCTCTTATTAAATTTGCAGCCCCAAATCGAAAGTTATTGGAACTAGACCAGATGTTGAGGTGAGCTTCACTTGTGAATTTGTTACTTGAGATGAAGAATACACTGTACACAGATTATGTTGTCACTATTTTTTCATTTTTGTCAGAATTTGATACTTGAAAAACAGATGAAAAATGGAAAAATATAAGGAGGCAGAGAAGCCTGAGGCAGAGGATCAATTCATGACCACACTGTTTCATTATTGTATATTTTGACTTAATTAGAGGACAATAGTTGATGTATCAATACACTTTGTTGATGTATGGTTGTTACTTGTTATTATAATTGATGTATCAACACTTTGTTTATATTTTGAAATATATTGACTTGTTTGTTTATAGTACTTTTCTTTAAGTTTGATAATACGATAAATTTGTTTATTTTTTGAAATATTATAAATATTTGAATACAAATTAGATAAAAATTTGTATTAAATTTATATTTATTTTGTATGAAAACAAGTTTATTTTGTAATTGAAAAAATAAAAAAAATTATTTTACCTTACTGACGGATTTACAGACGGATTTTCTGTCTGTAATCAGAGTGTGAAATGATTTTTCAAGTTCAAATTACCGACGAAAAATCCGTCGAAAAATCCGTCTGTAATTACAGACGGAAAATTTGTCGGAAAATCTGTCGGAAAATCCGTCTGTAATTACAGATGGAAAATCTGTCTGAAAATCCGTCTGTAATTACAGACAGAAAATCCGTCGAAAAATTCGTCTGTAGTTACAGACGGAAAATCCATCGAAAAGTTCGTCGCTTTTGGGAAATGGATAGAAAATTTACAGAGGGAAAATCCGTCGGTAACTGGTAAAAATCCGTCTGTAATTTTTCGACGGAAAAAAATCCGTCGGTAAATAATTTCCGACGAGGCTTTTACAGAGGGACAAAATCCGTCGGTAATTTCGTCGGTAACCAAAAATCCGTCTGTAATAAAGACTAAATCTGTCTGTAAATCTGTCTGTATTAATCCATTTTCTAGTTGTGTTTATTTGTTTTCAAAATCGACGATAATCCTAATATTTAATTTAAATTTTAAATTAAAAATTATTCAAAATTAATTAGTTATCTATAATTTAAAATTAATTAATTATTTATCAAACATTTTAAATTTTAAATTAACTCTATTATATACATTGTACAATATCTCTATTGTCTTTTCGTACTTTTTCTTTTCATAGATACCAACATTTTTCTTAAGATTTGCATAGGCATTGTAATAATGCAACGGACATATTTGGATGGCTCCCCCCAATTTTATGTAGGTCTCCAGATTGAAGTGGTATAAAGAGCGAAAATAAATTTTTTTATAGTTATCTTTTATTATTTTATTGTTATTCAAAGTATGGGTCCTACTTTTTTTAATCTCTCTTTTATCCCATAAAAAAAAAGATATGTAAATTTACATTTTTACCATATAATTTACCATTATATATATATATATATATATATATATATATATATACCATAAGTTTCCTATGTGGGACCTAAGTGAGAGGGTTACACTCATATTCTCATTGACTATGAGGTATGACTACTATTCAATCTTGTGGATTGTAATTTATTTTTAAATTTTTTAAAATACTCATAACTGATGCATAGAAATTATGTTGATTTGTGCACTACTAGGTTGGTCAGTTTAGAAAATAGTGTAGGAATCACCATGTGGAGAGACTATTCAGATGGCGGTATAGGCTGGACATTACGGGGCTTGATCAAGTATATTATGACTGTTTATGTTAAGAATGTTAATGGCATATGTTTAGGTGTTAGTGTTTATCCTTCATATTGTTGTCTTACCTTTTTGTGTGCTATTATATATTTTATGTAATCTTTTAGTTTCAGTTAACAATATTTGATCTGTAAGAATTGTTGGCCATGAGTAGTTGTGAGGTTTATATATGGAGGGTTGTTATTCCATTGGTGTGCTTCAATTTCGTCCAGTTTTATCATGTGGGCCGAGTTAAGAGGAAGTTTTGGGTCGGGGTGAGGATGTATGATGCATGGTTTGAGGTGCATTGGGATTTGGGAGTGACATGATGGATAGAGAGTTCGTCACTTTTCTACTCACATGATTGTGATTGAGCTAGAGTTTGATCCCCAACCCAGAGAGTTATTTCACTTTATAGCTTCAATGATGTCAGAATAGACACTTGTTAGTTGATAAGGTGCTTGATGATCCTAATCTCGCAGGTTTATCCGATGATGTTCGACCGAAAACAGTGGCAGAACAACAAATATTAAAAATTACAATATTCATTGAATGTTTGACTATATTTTTTAGAAAAAATTCAATTGAAATTTGAAAGACCGATAAAATATAAAATAATACAAAACTCAATAAATAAAATTATCCAATTTTTTAAAAGCTTGCAAATTCTTCATTAGTATATATAAATACAATTATACTAATATTTATTGAATATTTTTATATTTTTTCTAATATAAATTTAAATTTAAAAAACTAATAAAACCTAAAATACTACTAAATTACATTAAAAAAAACAAATAAGTTTGTTCAATTAATTTTTCTTTTTAACTAAGGATGGGGTAATGATAAGGGTACACGTTAATAAACTAACCTTATTCAATTTTAAGCAAATCATCCAAAACTAAAAACGTAACGTGAATCACCACATGATGTAAATATATAAATCGAATTAGTCTAATTCGATTTAGAAGCTATAGTAGTAAATTGAATTAGACTGTGTCGATTTACCAAGAAAATGTGTCTTAAGCATAAATTGAATTGAATCATTTTAAGTTAAGATTGCTCTCACTAAATCGAATGAAGGTTGTTGGATTTACTTATAAGAATTTTTGTTTTACATGTCCATAATACATCAAATAAAGGTAATTCGATTTATACAAAATGGTGGCTATTGTAAATCAAACCAGACTTTGTCCATTTACTATGTATTGATCTATATGTATAAAGAAATATAGCACACTAATAATAGATTTAGTGAGAAATCAACTTATATAAATATTAATTTTAATGATAAAAAAGAGTAATTAAAAGTTATAATTTTTAGAGTAATACTCCTAATAGGTCCCCAAAAAATTTACCATCCGACAGTTTTGTCCTCCATAAAATTTAACTAGGATTTTGACCCTGAGGTTCTCAGATATCCCCCAAATACGTCCCCAAAACTGTTTGATCCGGTTAAAGTGGTGACGTGTTAGGTCAATTGTGACATGTCACCTTTAGGACATTTTGGTCCCCATCCACGGTGGACAAAACGACGTCGTATTGGAACCAGTGGCAAAACGTCGTCGTTTCGGGGAGGACAAATTCGTCCCCACTTAGACAGAGAATGCAAACGGCGTCGTTTTCATGCTGGGGACCTATTTGTCTTATAATAGTATCTTAGCGGACCTATTTGACCTATAATTTGTGATGTTAAAAGAAGCTATATTTACTTCAACACAAACTTTAAAAACACATTGACATTGGTCTGTTCATTTATCAAAATGGTAACATAAACCTGAGAACTCAAACATGTTAACCACACAAATATTTGGCTTCAATAGCAACACAAACCAAATCAAGTCAAAGAAGGTTTATTTTCTTTAACACAAACTAAACGAAACCATTCTAAATAACATAACGTCTCCTTCTTCCAATATAACAAAAGGTGGTAACATAACTAAGACAACAACTTTCACACTAATTCTTAGAAGTATCATTTCTTGAAAGACTGGTTCAACCCTCGTATGCAACAAGTGGCACAGTATCTAAGTTGTTCAAATTCATTCCAATACGAGGGTTGAACCAGTCTTTCAAGAAATGATGCTTGTAACAGCCCAGACCACCCGCTAGCACGATATTGTCCGCTTTGGCACACAAGGCCTCACGATTTTACCTTTGACGATAGGGATGCTAGTCGAAACCCCCCCACACTCACTCGTCAAAACGCGTTATGCTAGGGAGAGGTATCCGCATCCTTATAAGGCATGTTTCATTTCCCTCCCCAACCGATGTGGGACCTTACAATCCACCCCCCTAAGGGAGCCCAGCGCCCTCGCTGGCACATCGATTCGGGCTCTGGCTCTGATACCATCTGTAACAGCCCAAACCACTCGCTAACACGATATTGTCCGCTTTGGCACACAAGGCCTCACGGTTTTGCCTTTGACGATAGAGATGCTAGCCGAAGGCCCCCACACTCACTCGTCAAAACGCGTCATGCTAGGGAGAGGTATCCACACCCTTATAAGGCATGCTTCGTTCCCCTCCCCAACCGATATGGGACCTTACAATGCTTCTAAGAATTAGTGTGAAAGTTGTTGTCTTAGTTATGTTACCACCTTTTGTTATGTTGGAGGAAAAAGACGTTATGTTATTTAAAATAGTTTCGTTTAGTTTGTGTTGAAGAAAATAAACATTCTTTTAACTTGATTTGGTTTGTGTTGCTATTGAAGACAAATATTTGTGTGGTTAACATGTTTGAGTTCTCAGGTTTATGTTACTATTTTGATAAATGAACAGACCAATGTCAATGTGTTTTTAAGGGGTTTGCGTTGAAGTAAATATAACTTTTTTTAACATCACGAATTATAGGTCAAATAGGTCCCCTAAGATACTATTATAAGACAAATAGGTCCCCAACATGAAAACGACGCCGTTTGCATTCTCTGTTTAAGTGGGGACGAATTTGTCCTCTCCGAAACGATGTCGTTTTGCCACTGGTTCCAATACGACGTCGTTTTGTCCAGTGTGGATGGGGACCAAAATGTCCTAAAGGTGACATGTTACAATTAACCTGACACGTCACCACTTTAACCGGATCAAACGGTTTCGGGGACGTATTTGGGGGATATCTGAAAACCTCAGGGTCAAAATCTTAGTTAAATTTTGTGGGGGACAAAACTGTCGGATGGTAAATTTTTTAGGGACCTATTTGGGGTATTACTCTAATTTTTATATGTTATTTTTAAGCTAATAAATAAATAAATATTAATTTTTATTGTAATAACAAAAAATTATAGCATACTAACATTAGAGTACTAAAAAAATACTATATAATATAAAAAATATAGTTAATCAAACAACTTTTGTTCAATTTAGTAGGAACAACCTTAAATAATTCAATTCGATTTATGTTTAAGACCCATTTCTCTAGTAAATTGATATAGTCTAATTTAATTTACTACTATAACTTGTAAATTGAATTAGACTAATTCAATTTATATAGTTACATGCATGGTGTGATTCATAATATATTTTTAACTTTGGATGATTCACATAAAATTAAATGGGAGTTGATTTATTAACGTGAATTATCCTAATAATGAAATTGTTAATATCAAATATAATTTTGTGAATTTATTAAGCCCATTCTAACATTGTTCATTATTAGTCCAACATACATATAATGACAAAATTTTTGATGAATGGTAAATTAAAGATGAAAATTGAACGAAGTACGTGATGCTAACCAAGGTACTGATGAGCTAATTTTGTTTTTGTCAATGGTTTTACAAAATAAGGTAAAGTACATTTTTTATTTTTGAAATAGACAAAAATTTTTAAAATATTCTTAAATTTTATTTTGTTTTAATTTTGTATCAAAAGTTTTCGATTTGTATTAAATATATCTTCGACAGCTAAATTTTTAAAAAAATTAAAACTAATCTAACAATAATGCATGAAAATTATGCTTCATTTGTTTGTGTTGAGGGTTGTTCTTATGAAATTGTTGTTGAATTTGTCTTAAATTTTTTGAAAAATTAGCCGTCGGGGATATATTCGATGCAAATCGAAAACTTTTGGGACAAAATTGAAACAAAATAAAACTTAGGAATATTTTTAAAATTTTTGCCAAACTTCAAGAACAAAAAATATACTTTACCCTATAAAATATTTAGGGGTCATGACTCCATAGTCAAACAGAAATTTGCCTCAACTGAGAGTCACATAGCCTTGATATTATTTAAGTCTTGTCCCATTGTTTTTGTAAACAAGTTATATGGAGTTAAACTTTAAAGTAGTCTTTGAGATTCACGAAATGCACCGATTTAATCTCTGACTTCTCAATTGCACTATTTATATATACCAAATTAAAAAAATGCACCAAATTGATCCCCATTTTTTCGTCTAAGTTGCTTCCCAGCGAGAGTGACCTAGAAAATGATGGAGGACAAATACAGAAGAAGGTTATGTATTTTGTGTATGGTGTGAAGCATGCTGTTCAGAATTGTGTTTGGTTAGGGCTTGTTTTGATAGCTTGGCACCTCTTGTTTGATCAGAAAATTTAGAGAGAGACTCATAGTAATTTTCTTGAGTATGTTACCAAGATTTTGGTGTGTTTCTTGGTTGGTACTCTGTTTGGTTGGTGAAAACCTTTATGATTAAGATTTTGGCCCCTAGTTTCCATGTTAGCACATATTTTGATAGGATTCAAGAGTCACGGTTTAATCAATTTATTATTAAGACACTCTCTGAGCCGCCTTTGGTCGAGCTTCAGTGATATGAGGATGAGGAGCAAAGGGTTCTTGAGGATGTCGAGAAGCTACAGAAAGCCGGAGTTACCATACCTCCTGACCCGAGGACTAATGCCTTCGCGACCAACAAGAGTGGAAAGTTGAGGAGTGAGATTCTCCAGAAAAGCTCCAGGATGGTAAGTGGATGGTTTTCAAGACCTCTCTCTAAGAAGTTAGAAGTTGGGAATGGTGGGATAACTATTGATAACTAGTAAACTGGAAAAAAATCAACTCCCGCCAGAAAATAATTTGGACGGAAAAATGACAAAGGATCAATTTAGTGCATTTTTTTAATCTAGAAAACATAAATAGTGTAATTGAAAAGTCAGGACCAAATTAATGTCTTTCATAAATCTTAGAGACTATTTTGGAATTTAACTCAAGTTATATATATATATATATATATCAATATTAAAGTTTTGGAAGCGGTTCCCATATGGCACGGTACTTAAGCGGAATGTCATATTGCAATCGTTTTGACTATAGAGATATAAATTAAAAGGGTCAATCTATGGTACAGATGCTATTTGATACAGATTTACAGATATTCTCTTTTAATGAATATGAGATGGACACCTGGCTGATTTGTTGCAAGGCTTGTCTCCAGCTTGATGTCAGGGGTGGCTCAGCCAGTAAACCAAGGTTTTTTTGTTTATTTGTATTTTTGGACATGGCTGAAGGGCCAAAGAATTGACCCAACCCACACAAATAGAACCCATCCCGACCCGAACACTACCCAGTACCCACGCAGAGACCTGCCCTTACCTAATAGCCCCAAACCTCCCTTTCTCCCCTTTCTAGCAGTATCTCTGAAGCTTTACATCGTTTGTTGCATGGAGGCAAAATCAGGCAACTGGGTCATTAACCGTGGCCACAATCGGAATCCTCAGGTTCTGCCTTCTTGAGGTCGCCCATGCCGCGTCTACCCCTAGTCGAAAACTCTGTTGCTCGTGTTGAATGGTGACCATTTGTGCCTGTTGACAATGAGTGCGACCTCTCTCTAACCCGCATGTCATTTCATTCTCCTTGGACTGCGCTTGCCAATGCCTTGAAGAAGCTCCTTCTCCTGCTTCGTCGTGATTCTGAACCTCACCTCCTGTCTTGCCTCCCCACATGCATTGAATCTGTCAGCAACTTCTTTCTTGGTCCCTCCTCCCCCTCCCTATTGTCTGATATATAAGCCGGTGGAATTGTTGAACGGATTCATCTCCTAGCCCGTGTTGCCCTCGTCTGGCAGTCGACGCTTCCACTGCAGGCGCGATTGGAAGTTGCCGTTGTTCTGGTTTGGTCCTCGTCACAGGTATGAATGTCATTGTTTTTGCTCTGTTCGATTTCATAGTATTCGAAATTCTGTGTTGCTTTAGAGGTTTAGAGCATTGGGTAAATTGAATTGAATTGAGTTGAATATATAAATTTAAATTGAATTTTCCTTTGAAAGTTTCTGAATCGGACCTAATAGCAGTGCAGTCATGTTTTTGGACTGTACAAGGAGTAGAATCGGGGAGGGTTGATGTGAACCGGTAATAATCTGTCGAATTTGTTAAGAAAACATTAATGATGCTTATGCTTATGATTCTGAAATACCTAGCTATTCTTGAAACATTAGTGGTAAATATGTATTTTAAATTACATAGTCAAATTTTTTAATGCTATTAACGTTTAAAAGATATATTCGACCGAGTCAATCGGTCCAACCAATGATTAACCGGTTGAACCGACGACCCAATGACTCAATACTATAAGCTGCTCGATTAGCAGTTCATCACTGGCAACTACGATCCATTGTTTTGTCTCCTCACGAGAAGACCGAAAAGATTTTACTATGATAGGTTACGTCCGTTTCGAATAGTAATAAGGATATAAGGTCAACAATTACACGAGATTGATAACTGGATTATAACTTATTGATTATAATTTGTTGAAGCATAATTGTTTTTAAATTATTAGTTAAGAAATGTAATCTAAATTTTTACTTCAGATTTTTTAGTATTTTTTTATTTATATAAGATCGGTTCAACAAGTTTAACTAAATTTTCTTTTAAAAAATGTATTTTAACTAAATTTTCTTTTAAAAAATGTATGAGTAAACTATCGTAAAAAAATGATGACTACACTATCTTGTAATATAATGTATAAAATAATTTTTTATTTTAAAATTAATTTTGGTCAATAAAATAAAATTAAAAAAATTACACAAATTTAAATTTGACTTTAAAATTGATTAACAACTCACCTTTTTTTAAATTTTAATAACAAAACAAAATTAATTAAGTGCAAAATATTCAGTATTTAATAATTTCAATCATTTAAATTTCAGTCAGCGAAAATTGGATTAGAAATTAATCATAACTTAATAATCGATAATATATTCATATTAGTACACAAACAATAATATCTAATGTATAATTTATTTAAAATTTTTCAGGGTTCATATATAATTAATTTATTTTTTTATCTCAATAATGTATAATTTATTGAGAATTGATTTATTATCCAAATTTTTTTATAATCATTGTAGTACGTAAAAATAGTGGTCTTATTCTCCTATTTTTATTTAAAAAATTATTCATAATTTTTTTATTACATAATTAACTTAATTAATAATCTTTATTATTATTTCTCTACAAAAAAAGTATTCTTTTACTATTTATATATATATTTTTAATACTAATAAATAAGTAGATATTTATATTATATTTATTGTCCTAGCTTAAGTTGCTTATTTCATATATTAATAATATGAATAGAAAAAAATTATGTAATAAATCATATGTTATTAAAATTAGTTAATTTACACATAAGTTAACTTTACTAAAAATAATTTTTTTTGTATATAATCGTCTTTAATATATGTGATATTATGTATATATTACTATGACATTTTAATTATTATGTGAGTGACGATTATTATTATTATTATTATTATTATTATTATTATTATTATTATTATTATTATTATTATTATTATTATTATTATTATTATTATTATTATTTGTTTATTTTATTATGTTAGTAAATAATATTTAAACTAAAACTGAAAAAATATAATTAAAATATTTTAATTTAATTAAAAAATTTCTTGTAAGCATATCTAACTTTTATATATATTAAATGCAATAATATTTAATAGTATAGTATGTTTTGCAACAATGACTCAAAACATTAATTTAAGTGAGCAAGATCAACCTAGGTCCATTGTCCGAATTCTAAATCCGAATTATGTTTATTATCTTGGGACTCAATGCAGATGAAGTCCACGTGTCCCATCTCAAATTGGCTAAAATTGAATTTCCGTTCTTGACACGACGTTTGATAGGAAGAAAATAGTTTGTTGTAGAAACAACCAAATAAAAGAGTAATTGAGGGCTACTGGTGCTGGGAACCAGGCGACGATGGAGGGCTACTGGTGCTGAGGACCAGGCGACGGTGGTGGCGCTGACGACCTAAGACCGCGGCGACGATGGAGGGCTACTGGGCTGGGAGCCTGGGAATGCTTCGGTTCAGAGGAGGAGGGCTAAGGTTCACTGTGAGACTGAGATGAACGAATGGGGCTCGGGGGAAGAGGGGGTTGGGTTCGTGAGTGGTTCCTGGGTCGGGTCAGGTTTTAGTTTTTATTTTTTTTAAATAATAACAAAAACGGCGCCGTTTAAAAGAACCGGCCGGTCAACGGTCCGGCCCAAATCGACCGGTTTTCGGTCGATTCACCGGTTTTCAAACGGTTTTTTGTCTGGCGGTTATTAGGAAAGGACCGGACCGCTTGCGTCGTCGGTTCGCAGTTAAACCAGTCGAACCGGCCGATCCGATCCGGTTTTTAGAACCTTGCTTGGGAGACAATGATTTTCTTAACTTAAATAATCTGTATTTATTATATTCAGTTAGAATAAATAATAAATTATCTATTTTAATATGCACCTTATAAATTAATAAATTAAAGTGTATCATATAATGAATTATAATTAATTAATTGATATAAATTATCATAAATTATGTATTATTTGAATAAATAATCATATCAATTAGTGGATATAATTAATTTAATATAATAAATTATATTTAATGAGTTAAAAGAAATAAGTTACAAAATACTTTTAATATATAATTGTTTGATATAAATTATAATATGTGAACTTATATTTAAATGTCTAATTCATGGGTTTCGAGACTCTCTGTATTCGAAAGGAAAAAAAAAATTCATACTGTTATATTTGATAATGTGTTGTAAAAATAAATTTTAATAATAATTTTAATAATGTCATTAACTATAGTTAGACGACAATAATTTTATTAATTATAGTAAAATATGTGAAATTAGTAATTCTTAAGCGTAACTTTATGTATTATAGTAACGTAATTTACGTACTTAGCTACTTTTTACTAATTTTATTAGCTAAAGTAATACAATCCGAGAAAGTAGTAAAACTTTAAACTAAGTTAATTAATTATATAAATATGGTTCGCTCAATGAACAACTTTGTTAAATTAGTTTTATTAACTATAGTAATTAGTTTTGTCAAATTATTAGCCTTATAGTAGTTATAGTACATATAGTAAAAATTAGTACAGATATAGAGTATATACAGTGTACAGAGAATACACAAAAAAATTCAGGAATATAACACAAAAAAAAGAAGAAATCTCATATTACAGAAATAAAAATCTCATAAGTCCTAGATACGAAACTCTCAAGTTGTAATTTTAAAATTAATTTGATTAATTTTATATATTTTATAAACAAAATTAGTAATTTTATATTAATTTTTATTAAGTACAGTTAAATGATACGGTAATTAATTTTATTAATCTTAGTAAGATGTTACACAATTTTAGAAATTTTTTAAAATAATTTTATAGGTTTCAGTAATATGATTTAGGAAATTAGTGACTTTTTAGTAAGTTTATTAATAATAATAATAGTATATTATAAGAAATAAAGAAAATAAAAATTATCTTTTGTATTATATTAGTCTCAGTTGGCAAATTAATTATTATGTCCTAAAAATTTTATCCAACGTAGTAATATATCATGAAAAATTATAAATTTATAGAATATTAAATTAGTATTTTCTAAGTAAATTTTATTACGTAGTTGATGGATATTATCATTGATTCGGGAAACAAATCAAAATTGAAAAGAAAATGTAGGTAACAAGTTTTAGGGTTCAAATAATGAAATAAAATATTTTGAGGAAGAACAAAAGAAAACCCTAAATCCTAAATCTTGTATTCTGAACTCTAAATTAGTAATTTATAGAGTAATTTAATTTATTATTCTAATATATATATTGAACCTCTATTGATTTGTTACATTAATATTATTAATTGTAGTTAACTGATATGCAGAAAAATTTAGTTTACTATATTTATAATAAGTCTTAGTTTTTCAAAGTTATATTTATTTTTAATTTAACAAATATGATATTTTTTTAATCATTTTTAATAATTTTAAAAGAGTAACACCAAAAGAATATTCTTGCTCATCACCTCGCAGAATTAACGTAAAGCTAACCTCAACATCTCATTTTTTGTTGATTTCATCGTACTCAAAAAAGAAGCGTACATAGTAGCATTTTTTTATTTTGGTAGACGTTATTGTAAAAGTTATTTAAAAAGATTATATTTTAAAAAACAATTCTTTATGAACATATATTCGCCGTTGCACTGTTAGAATTTACCTAAAATAATAAAAAAAAAGTTAATAAGAAGTAAAAATAATTGAGATAAAGTCATATCAGTAACAATAGACTGTAAAAAAACGTGTAGTAAATTTTTTAATAAAAAATGTTAGCAACATAATAATTTTATCGGCTCCGCTATGTTACCAACAGCATATCTGCCAACTTCTGCCAACTCTTATTTATAATTGTGTTTCATGAAAGTGTGTTCGTGGATGTGTCTAATAAAAATGTATTTTTTATAACTGTGTTTAATAGAAGTGTCTTTATAGATATATTTTCTGGATGTGTCTCTTCATATATGTATTTAAAATATATTAATTATTAGACACATCTATGAATACACTTCTATGAAACACAAATATAAATAAGAATTGGCAGAAGTTGGCAGATGATATGTTGGTACCCTATACTTTTCCTAATTTTATATTTTTGGTTGAAATAGTATTGTGCAGTTACCTTCTATACTCATTAAAATAACTATTAGAGTTAATGTTGGTAAAATACGATAGTTACGAATGGAAAAGGAACAATAGAAACAAATTAGTCTGAAAATATATTTTCCCATCATTTGTTATTATTTGATTTGCCAATCCAACTTTTCCAATCGAATCTAACAAGAACTTATGCAACCTAGAACTGTTGACTGAGTATATATAGGGGGGCAAATATACGTTCGACCTATATCATAACAAAGCCACTAGGTTGGTCCTCCTGTTTCAGGCTCCTCGCATGCGTAGACAACAACACCAGCAGGTGTCAGAACCGAGCAATGTCCACCGGCAACACCCCCCAAGCCTCTTACGAAGAGGTAGCATCCATGGAGCACATACGCGACCTAATCGCTGAGGCACGCGGAGACATCCCGGAATGCATCTCCGTCGCAGAGAGACTGAGGCAAGAACGCTGGGCGGCCGACAACGCGGATGAGGTCGCGAGGCTCATTAGCAACACACGGGGAAGAGGAGCAGGTGAGACACTTAACTTATTCAAGTTTGCATGCTTTAGTTTCCCTTATGTACGCAACTGTGGCACACCCGTTCCCCATGGATGCATTCAGCTGAACCCAAAAGAACCATTTTTCTATTTGCAGTCGACGAGATGGTGCCGGATCGTGACTGGAGCAAGGTTGCCGTTTAGAGGAGCTGCCAAGCAGGTCTACATCAACTTTGCAGGGAGCTGGGTCGAGCGGCTCCATATTACCAGATCCAAACATGAGACTTCACCGTTGTGGGAATTGTTCACAGGTTCTTCATCCTCATTCCTCCGGGAAGGCGCACGGGTGCTCTCTCTGCAGTCGGCAGGTTCTCCACAGACCCCCACATTGCCCTGGAAAATGGGGCGTCGGAGATGATACGGCTACTACTGGAGATTTTCGGTAAGCACCTGGATGACTACAACTACGATCTGCTTGACGAGTCTCTCGCAGTGAACTACGATCTTCAGTGGGAAATCGGGGCAGTGAAATCCAGCTACCGGGAGCTCCGTTCCTCATACAGGTATGTACTTCGCTGTAACAACCCGGAGTTGGTCGAGTCTAACTCCAACTCTTCGTGATAAGGTTCGAAAGTATGAATCTCCCCAACCATCCCTGAAAACGCAGTAGCCAAACCGTATCAGCTGGAACGTGGGTTAAATGGCGTTCATAAAGTATGGCCGGGAAGATGCCAATTTTCTTTACGTCTAACTTGTGTTTACTTAGTGTTGTCCTCTTATTTATAATTCTCGTTTTGTGTGACTAGAAATGTAAAATTCATGGTATTAAGTGCAGTGTTTGTCGGATAAGATATCTTTGCTTCGCGAGTTAAATCTGTTGATCCGGGAAACATGATTTTTTATCTCACCTTGACGAGCGGCGTTTCGTATGTTACTCTACCCGTAGTGTTTATTGACTATAACCGGCGACTAATACGTTTGCCATTTTCCAACTCAATCGTAGCATACAATAGTGTTTACTTAATTAAATCAATCTTATTTTGTTGAAATTGATTTGATGTTATGAATTTTACACTAAAGTGAGGAATATAATTCAATGGTAATCCTGATATAATGAATGACGGTTAAGTGGTTCATATATGTTTCGATATCGTATACTAAGTCTCTAAAAGTAGTGTTGCATACGTCCCACTATAGTGTTGTAACCCCTCACCCAACTGCATTAGACAGTACCGGGTTGAATGTAACATAATCTCCGGTGCAGAGATTGAATGGATTGGACAGAATACATGAATTTAAAAGAAAAGCATAGCGTTCAATGCCAGTGGTGAATATGAAAGTATAAGCATATTAATTAATTAAGATTACATAAGAGTCTCGTGGGATGACCACAAACTTGAAAATTTGTCAAAAACACCAAAACATTTACTTAGTCATGATCTTTGGCCTTTACATGTACAATGAAGTGCAAGCCCATGTTCTTGACACCATCTTGGTTGTAACAGTTGAACGATCCTAACAACAAACTGGCATGACACCCAACGAAAAAATTAAATAAGGCTGTTGACAAATTGTGTGATGTGAAACACTCAACTTTTGGTATTAACATGTAAACATTTTTTCCTACACCAAATGGGCCTTATTCAAAAGTGACAAGAATTCAATTTAAAAAGCCCACGTATGTCCCACAATGGGTTTGCTATTCTGAATTTAGTGGTTAGAAAGTAAGTTGTCGACCCTCCCAGGTAACCGGCATATCACGCTTGTCGTTCGAGGGGTGGGAGGATCCCTGTATAAGAAAAAGGAAATCAAATTACCTAATTGGAATATAATGTCCAGATAGCCAACCGAAAATTACAACAGAAACTCACAATAGCTAAGTAACACAAAAGGAACAGAGGGCAACCAGAAAATCAGCAAGCTTAAAATTAAAAAACTTACACACTCGAACTTAATACTCATAACTGTAAAATTGCTTCAGTTACTTTACATTAGAGAGATTGAACTGGATAAATGCAATTTCAAAAGCCCATGAAACCGAAAAGCCAACCACATGTATACTGCCAGTGATGCTCAGAATTATTTAAAGAAGGACAACGAAAAATACAAGTGATCTTACAAGTAGTACTTTACATTTTCCCTACGGGCGATGCAAACACAACCAATCAAAACTTACAGCAAGTAATCCTGTTTCTGACTTCCTTGATTCTCCAGATCTCATTGAGTCCTGAAAATTTCACTGTCAGGGATAATTATGGTGTACTCACTTTTATGTGTTTATCACGTTGTAATAATCGACAATCGGACTTACCTAACATTTCTCATTCCACCACAACGACAACAACGACGAGCTGCTGAAGAACGTGTGAGGATGTAAATTCGAAACAAGCTGCACCACAAAAAATTACAAACTGAGGGGGTAACTGTCCTGAGAACAAAGGCCTGGCGTATTGCTCTAGTTGAAGACAACAAGATTTACTACAAAAATCACCTTGCCTATAAATTGTTGCCCCCATGCTCCTCCATGTCCTCGTCAACAATCGGGGTGAGAAATTAACGACAATCGTATTAGATATTTCCGTCAAAAATTCTATGTAACACTTTTTCTCGAGTAAAATGCAATATAATGTTCCCTCAACAAAGAAGAAACACACATCATCATCACTCCAGTTAATATTTACATCTTCTTTGTCGACTGTTAATATCTTATTTAAGACGTGCTGCCGACTACAATATTTCCCGTCGTTTTTTTAACAGAATTACAGGAAAGGATTATCAAATCCGATATCGTTGGATTTTTCAGCCGCGGATGGAATAAAAGCAAAATGGATCAAGAAAGAAGATGATAGTATTTGGCTGAATGTAGCTTGGCAAGGAATTGTAGAGCTATACAGGTTAAAGCATCAATATTTTGTAATTTTAAGTATTATGGTGAATCTAAATTTAATCTCGTGGTGATCTGTTCGAATGCTTTGGAGATTGATCACTCAAGTTTGAGAAGTTTCCATAATGCTCACCCCCATATGACTCGGAAAATTATTTCCCACAAGGTGGTGATCATCATGGAAACAAATCAAACTCAAATTATCAATCTCCGAGTCACTCGAATGGATCACCAAGAACTTAAATTTAGATCCACCAAAACAATTCAAAATCATAAAATACTGACGCCCTAAACCCAATAACTTTACAGTACCCTACCAACATTCATTAAACCAAATACTAACATCCTCTTTCTTATTCCATTTTACTTTTATTCCTTCCCCAGCTGCTACCTTCACCGATAACGGATCCGACAACCCTCTCCAACAATCCTTTAAAACTATCCGACTTTACCGCAGCACGTACTCAAATTATTACTAACAACAGGCACAGAAAACTTAACCATACAACAGTATTCTCTATTCTAACGACTTTTTATTGATGAAATAATTTGAACTGGAATTAATGCAATTTAAACAAGTTCTGAGTGATTATTTTGCTTTTTTTTTTGTCAACAAACTATTTACATGACATGATGCGTTGTGTAAATTGACATGTGTAGTCATGTGATTAGGAGAGTGGATTTTTGTGTGTATTGTTGTAGTTAGAACATGTAAATAGGATGCTATATGAGTATATACTAATGAAAGAAAAACATAAAAATTGTCTTTCTTTTCTCTTGGAACACAAATTTAAAAGCAGCATCATAATCAATATTTAGGAGATATCACTATGACTTATATTAAACATAACTACACAACTAATTATGTGGCGTCTTATGAATTATCTGAAATATAATTGAGTCTTGAAGATGATTCTTTTTTATGGGAGTCATAGTTGTATCTTCTATCATACCATTATATGCTCAGGTTTCATGATACCTTTGTCTGCAAATTGTTTAAATTTAGCATTTGTTTAATGTTAAAACTTGGCATTTTAAGCAACAATGCAAATTTTTTTTACACACTTCAATCTTTTTCACTGTTCATCTTAAGCTTGAACTTATAATTTTTTAATTTTGCCAATCCTTATAATTAGAATTCGAAAGGAAAAAAATTATTTTTATCCACAATAACTTTGTACGCAACAGAAATTATTAAAATACAAACCAATTCATGACTAAGGATAGGAGGAGGGAACCACGAGCCGCCTCAACAAATTTGGAGCTGCTCTTCTGTCTTAAATTGGTCTTCGCGTGATTCCATCGGGTTAGAGACAAAGTATTACGATGCGGAGGGACCGGAAAGGCAATTAGAAATAGAAAATCCAATTACTAAGGACTATGAATAATCCACTACCCCATGAACATGGACAGCAATAACTAACTACAGTAACAATCATCAATCATCAAACCATTTGTTTTTTTAAACTAATACGTAGTATTCTCAATTAGACAACATGACAGTGTGTGCTTTGCTAGCATTCAATTGTTCTCATGTAAATCCGGTGGCTTGCCAATACTGATCATGCTTGAATTTTGTACATGTAGACTTATTACTATTCATAGAGAAATTTAATGACATGAATTTCGCGGTTTTAATGACTTTTCTTAACTTAACTGGGTCAGCGATATCGTACCTTCAATATCATATATGGCACCTTCGGCCCTTCCTACCATCAGTAGCAAAAAACAATAACGGTATAATGGGCCAAATTTAGCAACACAACATCATGCAAGCTTGACGGTGACTCACGTTGGCAATTCATACATGCAAAAATTTCTTTTAAGTATTTAAAAAAAATTATTTAGATAAATTTAGGATTAGAATTGTTTCTCCAACTTATAAATATCAGAGTCCTGAGAACAGTATGAAATTGATCAAATTACCTGGACTGATCAACAATAAGTTTTCACTTCGTATCTAATTGAAGTAACAAAGCACCAGCAAAACAATAAAATAAAAATAGATTGGACATACAGTCATCCCATACAGTCGAACAACAGCCCATAATAAAAATAGATATATAAAATAAAATAAATAAATAGGTTGGACATACCTTCCACCTCCTTCATTACCAAGATTAACATATTTGCAGAAACATCGCTGGTTTAACATACCTTTTTTCCAGTTCTAGTGTATGCCAACTTCAGAAATCCCTCCTCAGTACACGTCCAAACGGCAATCGCCCTCATCAGCGCTCCGGATTTCTTACTCTTTATCCGATCTCTCCGCCACTCATAACCTCATTTCACAATTAATCAAACAATAAATCCTAAACCAAAACACACAATGTTACAAGATAAATAACGCACAAATTAAAATACTCTGAATCCCAGAAGATAAAGGCCACGACTTACCATAAAGGCCGGACCGTTTCATACCAAAGAAGGGGTTGACGTTACTGCTTCTACGTGTGATGAACTGGGGTTAGGGTTTTCATTTTTATTAAAACGGCGCCTGCTACATTCTTTTTACAACTGTTACTTTTTCCTGGTCTTGGCCTTAGCCCAAAAAAAATTATCCGAAACAAAATCCCATCCAACCTAATTGAAACCCCACTCAAGACCCGAACGAAACAAAAAATCAAACGCACCTCATTCTCCACAAACACTGTACACGGTTCACAAAGCCTCCTCATGCCATTCCTGCTGCTACCAATGATGCCCAAAAACAAAAACCAAAAAACACTGGCCCAGCCCAGTTTTGGAAATCCAATTGGGGTTCTATAAACTTGGCTTCTTCTTGCCTGTGTTCATTAGCCGGTTAGCACTTCCACACTCAAGAGAGATAGGCTTTCAGAGCTCTGCCAAGCCTGTTCCCTGCAATCAAGGTTCTTGCCACTTGTCAACAAATTTTTCAATCTGTATGTATTAATCTGTACCATATAACTAACCAAATTAAAATATATAAACGATGCAGATTGACGTCATAATGGTTTGAGTGGACACACAATAAAAAGATTTATGAAAGGCAAGCTAAACCAACACAGTGTGGAGACTATTTTTGTAATTCCTTTTTATCACAATTCATAAATTCTATGCTTTGTTTAATTATTATATAAATGATAAATCTAAATTGGGTCGTTATAAAAATTAATTTATTTTACTTATTTTTTTAGAATGAATTTCATTAATAGTTTGTTATATAAAATTAGTTATATAAAATTATTTTATATTTTTAAAGAATTAAATCTAATAATATTAGTTAATAATACATAAAATAATTTCTTTTAGAATGAAAAAAATTTGTTTTATATTACTTTTATTCATGAAAATATAAAACTTAACAATTTATCAAATATAAAAGGCTAAGAAAATAAACAAGAAATAGAGTAATATATATATAATTTACATTATTATAGTTTTTTATTCTAAAATACAGAAGAGTAGTTATCAACTAACCATCTGCGTATTTAAAAAGTAAAAATAAAAAAAGCCACTTGTATTATTATATTAAAATAATTCTATCAAAATATTATAAATATTTAAAGACAGCATGATATTACCTGATATAACATATTACTATTAAATATAAATACATAATATTTTTTAACTCTTTTTTGTCATAGTGAAAGTTGACAAATAATTTTTTATCAAATATAAAAATATTATGAGTAAAAAAAAGCAAAAAAAAAAAAGGCAAAAACAGAACGAAACATGTAATTTTTTAATTGTAAAAATAATATTTGAATTATTTTTTTATATATCAAGCTATAAGGAGAAAGGACAAATTAGACTTTGTGCAGTAACAATTTAGGTCCAAGAGCTCCAAGTTCACCTTTAGATTTGGGTCTTAGCCATCACCAATCGCAAGAGTTAGTCATTTCAGACAATTTATTATAAAAACATGGATTATTTTGATCCTTTAATTTAATCCTTCACTACACGACAAATAGTTAATGGGTAACTTA
Organism: Arachis hypogaea; assembly: GCF_003086295.3. NCBI lineage: Eukaryota > Viridiplantae > Streptophyta > Magnoliopsida > Fabales > Fabaceae > Arachis > Arachis hypogaea. The sequence continues at coordinate 27,961,100 of NC_092038.1, forward strand.
TTTGTATACGAAACACACTGTTTCACTAAGTGATTGCCATACGGGATAATTTTCCTAAAATTTTATTAGCCATTGTTGAGTTTGAAAAACTAATATTAAAATGATAATCAAACATTATTAAAATGTTAATTAAATATTTATTAAAATTATTACAAATTATTTGTTTAATAAATTTTGTTGAGTGTGCAGGATAGAAAATTGAGTTTCTTGATTGGCCCAATTTAACAAGCCCATCAATAAACAAGTTAATTGAAAACAAGTGGCTGAAGAAAAAAAATAAAAATGGTCAAATAAAAGAAATCAAGCCCAAGTGGTAAAGTAGCTCAAGGAATCAAGAATGGATGAATCAAAGAAAGGAACCTAAGGTTCTCAAAGCATGCTTCGGTTACTCCATCATTTGGTAATTGGAACTTGGAATTCAATTTGATTTAATTTCATTAATAGTTTCCATCAAAAATTTCTTTCTTTTCTCTCTTCTCTCTTCTTTCTTGTTTCGGTCACATCATGTGTTCATCCCAGAAAAAGAAAGAAGAAAATGAAAGGTTTAGATATCAGATTTTGAAGAAAGGCAAAATTTTTTTTGCCAAATCAAAGTGAAGAAAAGAAGACTACAAACTATAGCTACTCTCTCGGTCAAAGCACACAAAAAGTTTATTTCTTTATTTGTACTTCGCTGAGGAACGAAGTAGAAAGCCACAAGTTCTCAAGCATGGAAGAAGCAACAATGAAGAACTTGAAGCCATCTTGGGTCAAAAGCACATCAATGGTCAGAATCAAAACTTGGGGCCAAAGTCAAGCTCAATGGTCAAAATTGAAGAAAAAGGATGAGAGATAAGAGGTGAGCATGCATGCAACAACCTCGGGTCTCTCCCTCCTCTCTGTTGAAGCCACTGCTACTTTGATGTTGGAGAAGAAAGAAGGTGTGATGGTTGAACAAGTTTCAACCTTGGAAACTTCACTCTTCTATATTAAGGGTGAATGGCCAAGAGTTGAAAGCAAAGAGAGTAAGTGAAAAGTACAGAGTTCACTCTCATAGCTATCCAAGCTGTTAGAGTTCTTCTCCTTCATGTAGTTTATTTTGTATTTTCTTTTTCTCTGTTTGGATCTGTCTAAGTCTCATTATAAAAGACAAACATAGTGAGACTTGTAAGAAAAAGCCAATGAGAGGTAAAAGGTAGTGAGTTTAAACAGTGAGAAAAAGCATTCAGATGTTTCAGAGGTTCTTTGCACATCTTTCTATTTTGTGTCATGATCCTGTGGAAATTTTCTTACAAGTTGGGTTAGCACTTTGCAGTTGAAAGCTATATTGAGGTCTAGTCAAATTCAGGTTGGGGTTAGAATTTGGATTTGTCCCTGATATGATTGGGTAGATCCTAGGAAGTATTGGTGTTTGTAATCTTGAAAAAGAGATAGTGAAATTCCATTATAGTTTTGATGGAGACAGGATGTAGGCTACATTGCACCTTGTAGCTAAATCAGGATATGTCTAGATGTTATTTCTTCTTCCCTTCTACTTTTCTATTTCTGGTTCTCAGGAGACAAAAATGAAAATATCTCTCAACTGACTATGAAACAAAAGTGAAAATATTTCCTAAGTCTCATCGAGAAAGAAAAAGTAATATTCAGCAGAAAGAGTAGCTAAGATTCAACCCCATTTCTCTTAGCCACTGATAATCATCACTCGTATATTATTTGTACATAAAGCAAATTTGTATATGTCCAATTCACATTGTATGTAAATGAAATAAGTAATAGAATACAAAAATATAAATAATTTAAAAATATATTTAGAGTTAAATATTAAAATGGTCTTTGAATTTGAAATCGAGTCTCCAATTCGTCTTTAAACGTAAAATTGCAATAAATTTATCGCTGAACTTAACAACAGTCGTCCCTAAGATATTTTTTGGCGAATATTTGTGAAGGGAGTGATGGCATGTATGGAAAGAAGTCACAATAGACAACCAACGGTTATATTACGTGGTAATTATAAGATTTTGACTCAATTTATTCCCTGTTATTGATTTATAACCCTAATCCAAATTTAAAGTCCATAAAGTGTGATCCTCCACCTTCACTAGTTCCATCAGATTGATCACCACTCCTTGTTCATAATCTCCATCCTACTATAGAATTTTTCCAAATTTACCTTCACCTTCAGTATCTGCCCTCTCTTCCTCTTCTTCTTCCCGAATTTCACCATAGCGAGCTCTCCTCTCCCCTCGACAGCACCACCTCTGTGGTAGGCCATCAGCGCAGAAGCAAAAGAAAGCAAAACGAACTGTTGAATTTTGGATCTTTGTTGATAAATTATTTCAGATAATCGGTGATCACACGGTTCTTGGTATTTCCAAGGTCATCAAAAGAGAGAGAAGGTAACTTAGCAGCGGAGAGGAGGTCAGCAACACGGCATCGGCAGCTGGTGGGAGAGGATTTGAGGCGGCGGGGACGGGAGTATGTATGGCGGCAAGAATCGGAGCTCTCTCATTGAAGAGAGAGAGTCGATTTTGAGGGTGACGAGGTGGCAACGTATGTAGTGAAAGATCAAAGGCAGAGAGGGTGAAGAAAGGCAGGGAATGGCGTTCTGACTGTAAGAGAGTTGTAGTGTCTATTCAGGAATTTTATGTTGAGAAATTGTTGCTGCTACTACAATGGCAGCACCGGTAGCTGCGAGGTACCTGCAAGAATTAGGTGAGAGAAAAAGATACAGTAACACCAACACATCAAACTCCTGTCAATACTCAATACGACATCGTTTCAGTTGTATTTGGGGCATAAAGAAAACGACAACATTTTATGAGTTCAATATGGTCTCCATCCAACTACGTCATCAATTCATCGCTGAAAAATATTTCAAAGACTACCGTTATTATGTTCAGGAACAAATTTGAGGCAATTTTAAATTTAAGGATGAGTTCGAAATTCGATTGCAAGTTTAAGACTACTTTAAGATTTAATTCATATATTTGTGTATAAATATTAAATTTATTTTGTTTATTTGAAAAATCCTGTAAATGTCTAATGACACATTCTAATCAAAATTGAATTATTATAAACTGATCTAGAATTCACAACTAAAAATAAAATAAATAATAAATAATTCTTCGAAAAGGTTCGTTGTACAAGACTACTACCTTGTATATGCATGCACATTTGGTTTGCACGAATTTCATGCATCAAACGCATATAGCTTGCACGTTTGAAACTTGTTTAAATTGGGAGAAGCCAAAAAAATCATCCCCAAAAGAAGAAGAAATCCATGCCATAAAATAGCAACGCTGGGTCTTTGGTCAAAGAAAAATATCCAAATAGAAAGGATGGAAAGGAAAAGGGACAAGAGAGCAGTCATGTTTAATTTGCACACATGCTCAAGGAACGAATCAAAGAATCTGTAAAGCCGCATATTTGTATGATATATATCTCACTCAGTCGTATGTGCTTTCCAGCATAATAATAATAATAATAATAATATAGGAGAAGGAGAAAGAGAAAATTGTTTTTTGTTAACAAGAATATTTGTTAAAATTATAAAAAAATAAAAATGAACGATATTATATATAAAGCAAATTTTTATACATTTATAATTATTGAAAGTTTTCAATTTTTTAAATAAAAATTAATACTTTATATTTTTAACAAAGGTTACATGTTAATAAAATCCAAATAATAATAGAATATTAAGAGCCAATATTTTTAGTAAAAAAAATTAATATTAATTCAAATACAATATAAATTCAAACAAAAACCTAATAATAATAATAATAATAATAATAATAATAATAATAATAATAATAATAATAATAATAATAATAAAAGAAAAGAAAGAAAAAAAAAGTTAATTTAAATTAAAAAGTTTTGTATTACACAAGTTTTGTTATACACATAATTATTCAAAATTTAAGGTAAGTTTATTTTATATTAAATTAAATTTATTCGGATCAAATTAAATAAAAATTTAGTAAGCCTTTATTACATAAGAAATAATATTTTCTGTATTTTAGAATAAGTATCACCCTTTTAAGTGTATTAGAAATATTTATTTTAAAATAGAAAGAATAACGCAGATGCGTGATATTAGGCCAAAAAGAAGAAAGGAAAAAAAAAGAAGAAAAGTTTAAAGCGGAATAACTGGCACCAGATAAGTATACAAAAGGTTATTACTTTGTTTTAGTTTGGTAAAATTTTTTAAAATAGTATTTGTGTTTTTTAAAAGTATAAATAATTTATTTTTTATTTAATAAATCAAAAAATTTATGCACTTGTACTTATAGTTTTTAAAAGTTAGAGATATTTTTAAAAGTATTTAAGAGAAAAATTTTTAAAATTGACTTATCAAAATAAAAAAATCTAATATAATTTCATATATTAATTCATATCTAAATTTTAAAAACTATAGTTTTTTTAAATTTAAAACCCATTTTAAAAGCACCTCTTGTCTATTATAATATTATTAAATTTTAAAAATTATTTTATCAAACACACTTGTTATTTATGTTTATTAAAAACTATTCTTAATTTAATTTATTAAATATAAATGTTACAACTTTTAAAAAATTAACTTTTAAAAATTAGTTCATAAACTACTTTAAAAAAATAAAAATTTTATTAAACTAAATCTTAGTACTAGTCACTAGGTTTTAGGCTTCAATAGCAGAGTCCTATTCATAAAATGAAGAGGTGAAGTTTGACTCAGTTTTATAGGTCAATTGGCATGAATTTTAAGGACTAAATTTTTAAAGTAGTTTCTCATATTCATAGTTTTTATTATTTTAATTTCTTAAATTTAAAATTATTTAGATTTGTTTTTGAGATTTAGTTATAGATATTGATTTTTGGACTTTTTTAGTACTGATTAGCAAACTAAGTGTCGAATTAATTATGACATGCCACGTTGGACACATGGTTAAATAGCGTTATTTCGTTTTGACATTATTTAAATAAGGCACGAATAAAAAGAAGAAGAATTTATATGATGTGCAAATTATTATATCTTCTTTCATTCTCCAAAACGACCTCGTTTTTGCCTTATTTAAGAGCTAAAATAAAAAGACGCTATTTAATCGTGTGTCTAGCATGACAAGTCAAAGTTAACTCAACATTCTATTCGTTGACTCAACGATGCAAAAGGTCCACGGACCAATATACTACTTGAAGCTGAATCTTATTAAAATAATTTGCCCCCAAAAAGTTTACTTATTTTTATGATTATTATCCTGTTATTATTGGTGCTTGATTGGGTGTGCTATTAAGTTAAAAAATCTAATAATTTTATGTTTGGATATCTGATATAAATTTTTTTTAAGCATTAATTATATTTAAATACAATAAAATTAAAATATTTTTTTATATATTTAATACGTGCAAAATATCTTTTTTTAATTAAAAATATCTTTTAAAAAAGATATACATTATTCTGATGTAAAAATTTTATCACACAAAATATCTCTTATCATAATTTTAATAACAATTATTATTATTATTATTATTATTAAGTATAAAAATACAACAAGAGCCAAAGGTTATTATTATTATTAACCCGTATTGATTATTGATGCCATGTGCCGGTGTCCATTATTATTATTATTATTATTATTATTATTATTATTATTATTATTAAAACTCTATCACCAATAATAAACACTAACACATTGTTATTGTAAAAAGTGAAAATATATAAGTGGTGTTTAAATTTCCTTTTTCTAGCTATTAAAGTCTTTGTCTAAGGAAGGTCTGACCTCTCACAATTTTCGCTTTTTCCAGTTCTCGCCGTTGAAAAGCTGCTTATCTCCTCGCGTCACCGTCTTGATCCTTTAGGAGCTGCTTGACGCCTTGCTGTCTCTAATCTCGTCGTCAAGCACGGATTTATCGTCGTCGTCAGTCCGGAGCTGTTGCTAGTCTATCTTCTTTTCTTCGATAAGCACTCGTCTCTATGGCGCATTGTTCACTATATTGTATAATTTGTATAATCGCGTAATTATGTTCACCCTGTTACTTCTACCTTTACTTTCATGTTGTGTGATATGTAAATTATGTATAATATTTATGTGTGAAATGTGATTCGAAAGCTCTCTATTTGACCTCTAGATCCTCTATTTTTAGATGACCTTCTTAGTTCAAATCAAAGTTACCTTTACATTGTAATAAGAAGCAATTGTTTCTAACTATTTTTATGTATTGTTCTGGTTAAGTTGTTGCATTGTAAAATTGTATGTTTCTGGTTAATTTGTATAAAAATAACCTACCTACATTTTTAGAGAGAATGTGATGTTTTTTTGTTTGCATATTGGTATCAGGAATTTAAGATGGCTAAGAAAGGTCGTTACACAAAAAAATCAAATTTTGGACCAGCGTGTCAGCAACTTCCAACGGGAACGCCTGCGGCTTCGTCTTTCCACCACGATGACTCCCAAATTTCCTTGGTCAGTGGTGATAGTGTCCCCACAACTTCACACGCATTCCGTCTACCGCATAGTGAACCAAGGCCTGATCCACAGACGAGCACAAATTGATCGCTAATGCAAATGAGGTAGATTCTCTTGATCAACACGTTGACGACCTCTTTGTTGCTTCTGGATCTCAAAGTCGCAAAAAACGCAAGACTACGAAATTTTAGAATGTTAAGATTATTGATAACATATATATTCAAATTTCTGTTGTTCAACATGATTAAGACTCTATGTTATATATTAATTTTCTTGCATGTTATCCACAATGAATACATGTAGAAGGTTATTTTATTTTTTATAGATTTCAATGGCATAATTAAGCAGGAAAAATTAAGTGTAAGGGAAGTTATGGAATGTCCTAACGATAAAAGGATCATACTCAAATTCAACAGCAAATTGCAACCAATGGGAGACGAAAATGGATTGTGAGAAAAATTGGCATAAGATTACCACTAAAGACAAGGTTTATAACGAATATGTAAAGATAAAAATTTATAGCATTGTTGAATTAAATCTACTTTGTTTGAGAATTATTAACAAATTGAACTTATCTTTACATCAAATTTTTCACTTTGATGAGGATAATGAAGGAACTATCAAGAAAAATATTTTGAAAAGTATGAAAAAGTTCTGGAAGGATATAAGACTAAGGTTGTATGATGCTTATTGTAACTCAACATTAATGCAGAATAAAATATTGAGAACCACCCACCAGAAATTAATAGAGAGCATTGAAGATGGTTCCTTGGATATCGCAATAAACCTGAGACATGGGTAAAATGTAGTATATCATTTGTAGCACAAAAATTCTATTTATCATACATTGAATCTTTTTAAACCAGTTTTTAATCGCCTTTTAACTCTGATAGACTAACAAGAGAAGTACAGAAAAAATGCGATGAATCGATCGAAACAAAAATATACCCACACTGGCGGTTCGAAAAGTTTGGCAAGGTAGAGGGAAGAAGAGGTAAGTTACGTTTGAATTCACTCTTTGAACTATCTCTACACCTACATTTTTTCTTAAAGGTATGGAATACGGTAATGGCATAAACTATGTTGTTACAGTTGGAACAATAAAGGAGAAAAGTTAGTAAAGAAGAGTTATAGACCAAAGTGCACAAAAGAAAAGATGGCTCATATATCAATGATGAAACAAAAGGAATTAGTGTATGTACTACTTTTTGAGTTGAAAGTGTATTACTGTATTGGTATGCTCTAGCGCGCCTATTCATATATCTGCTGATTTATGTTTTTTGGAAGTGATAAAGTATTTAAATAGCACGTATAGAAAGAAAGAGATTTCTAAATTTATAGATGACAGATAAATCCATTTTATTCAAAAATATACATGCAATTATAATATACTCTTATAGAGTTGTATTGCTTGAATGTAATTTTACTGAGCTGAAAGTCATGCCGTTAATTATCATGTTTGTCATGTTCTTGACATGAGATAGACCAATCAATAATTATTAATTCTATTTGTTGATTTATCTCTATAGAAAAGGATTGACGAGATTGAGCAACATGATTAGTCTTCTAAAGTGATGTCTCAAAATGATTTGTTTGCTCAAGTTTTTAGAAAAGAGAAATTGGGTAGAGTGCGTGGCATGCGTTTCGGACCGACTCCTAGTCAACTCTTCGATTCGAATTCACATCCGCCAAACAACGGAATCCAAGTAGAGGAGATCCAGAGGAAGCTGCTTGAACTATAGCCAAAGCTGAAAGCCGAGAAGTTAAAAAGGAAGGCAATGGAGGATGAAGCAACAACAGAAAAGGAAAAGCGACAGGCAATAGAGAGTGCTATAAGATATCTATTTCAACAGTAGCGTGAGGAGCTGGCACCAGACATCGCTGCGAGAATAAATTTCATAGATGGATAAAGTGAAAAATAAAATATTAAGATTTGAATTATTTTAGTTTGAAATATATTTTTTTTTAATTTGACTATACAAATTTATTGATATTTTTATAAATATATTATTTTATTTTACAGTTTATTTTTTGTTTTGGCTACAAGTTTATATTCAATAGACAGAAACTATTAAGATTTAAAATCTTTAAAAAACAAAAAAAGCGTAAAAAAATATCTATCATATTTAAAAAAAAAATCTGCAAATTTTAAAGAAAAATCCAAATGGACTTAGATTTGAAGGACTTGAAAAATATCACATTGTTTGCTGTCGATAAGGTTGTGGTCACGAAGGCATGAACGTTACGCTTAACGAACAAATGATAAATATTAAATAACATCCGAAAAAAGAGAAGAAAATTTAAATATCTTAAACCAAACATTGCTAATGCCTTTTTAGTACATTTTCATTCAGGTTGCTGATGAGTGAACCTGGGTAGCTATTGCAGCCAAATAATGCATATACATTCCTAAAAAACTTTCAGAATTATGAATGCTTTCACACAATTACTTGAACTATGTTTATTCTGCTTAGTTTCACATCGAACCATCGAATGTGCCTAGCATTTATCAAAACTGCATATTTTTCCCACCTTTGCCACTTTTGAAAAATCTATTAAACCAAATTACCACTACATATATAATATAGTGTTAGCCAAAGAATCCAACAGCTATTTACACAATTGCCCTTTCCTACACTAAAACCACAAGGCCTTGACAATGACAATGCATGACATCTTTTCATTCTCTGAATCCGAATCCAAATTGCTGATTCGGGTATCCGAATCCGAATGAGTCACCCGAACTCGACAAATACCGGTGGGTGAATACATTCGAATTCTGTTGAAATAACCCGAAATTCTCATCAATCCGCTGGGTCCTGATGCCGCTCTGGACTTCCTCCTCCGTCGGGTTACCCGGCACAACCATTGTGTTGACGTGGCAGAACTGTGACGCGGAGGGGACATATAGGTCATTTCCATCGTAACTTGTCATCCCCTGAGTTTGGCTCCCGAACTCAGGGACCGAGTCGAGACCCCCCGAGTTGACCCAGTCCGGGAAATTATTGCCTGTGGCGCCAAGGGTGAGCTTTTCCTCGTGCTGCAGCGAGTTAACCCGCGGTAAGGCGAAGCACCGGTCGTCGATCTCCGGCAATTCGAGCATGTCGTCGATGTGAGACGATGAAGAAGGAGACGATCCATTGCTCCATTCTTTGCTCGTAAAGCTTGGCATATTGACATTTTGCGATGAGCTCAAGTTCTTCTTGTATATCCGACACAAAACCCAATCATCTAGCTGCAAAACACCAATATTCATAAAACAAATGTTAATACTCATTGAAAATATATTTTTTAAATGATATATAATACTTCTGATGGAATAATGTTGTACCTTGGTGCTGCCGAGGCTCTTTTGAGAACCGTTGAGGAGACGGTACTCGTGCATGATCCAGTTTGTTTTGGTGCCTTTGGGTGCTTTGCCAATGTAGAAAACAAGTGCTTTCTTGATTCCAACTTTTCTGCCTTCGGTAGTGATTACTTTATCTGTTCCTGTGGCTTTCCAGTACCCAGAGCCAGCAACCCTGTTCGGTCGCGAACCGTTCGGATACTTTCTATCCCTGGGGCTGAAAAAGTACCATTCTTTCTCCCCAAATATTGCTTTACCTGCACAAAAAGAACCCAAATAGATAAACATCTTGCTCTCAATCACAGAAATAATGTCATTATCCCTTATCAAATATATACCTGGGAGGATCCAAGGGTCGAATTTATACAAATCGATTTCCGCGATGATAGGAAGTGAGAAATGGTTGCCAGCAACCTTGCGACATAGGTACTGAACAAGAAGCTCCTCATCTGTGGGGTAAAATCTAAAACCAGGAGGTAAGCTCAATTGAGAAAGAGGATCCTTCTCTGGAACTCCCATTATGCTAAAACGTTTTTGGTTTCTTGAACTCTTTTCCTTCCTCTGTTTTTTATTTTTATAAGGGCTTTCTATTATTTCTTCATGAAACGGAAGAGATGGCTGTTATTTATAAAGGAAGAGAGCATGAAGACAAAATAAGGGAAATCATTTAGTCGAAGAATTGGGTGGCGGGACCCACTAGAGTATCGGCGTCTGAGAAGCTGCCACGTTTCAGTTTGGCAAGATCACTACGCGGACAACCTTATCTGCTTCTTGTACGGTCCTTAGGCTGCGCCGGATTCGATTCAATGAATAGTTTTACACTGTAGTATGATATGATATGAAACACTTTAAATTTTAGTACTTTATTAATCATGCCTAATTTTTTGATTGCGTGTATTCTATAAACTATAAATTAGATTTTTTATGAACTATAAAATGGAGTTATAATAAACAAGAAATTATAAGTATGATTTATTTACCAAATTAATGTGAAAAAGTCATATAATGTTTTGGAAGTAGGTACAATGTAGATAACCGTCACAAGAAGAAAACTAATAAAGTAATAATAAAAAATTGAGCCAGTCATGCAGATAATGCTTACACGTGGTGGTCTGTGAAGAAGTGAGAAAGAAAAATGTGTTTGCTTAAGTTGTTTTCCTTTTTTTCCTTTACTGCGAGTGTGTTCTTTTGTTCTTTTTCAAAAATTCCGGTCAATGTCATTCTTCACGTGTGTGTTTTTTCAGAGGACGGTGGACACGTGCCCAACTGCAAAATTGACAGTCCACAATATATATTTGTGGCATTCATTTCACTTTGAATTCGGAAACGATATACACATGAATTTTATAAAGTTTAATTGATAATCTGAAGTTAATTTCGTTTACTGCATTTCATATTATAATTGATTAATATGTTAATATAATCAATTTATACTTTTGTTGCAAATTATTTGTTATTTTTTTTATGTAACTTCCATTATATTTAAATTGCTATTAAAACTGTCATTTTTTAATTAAAAAATAATGAAGAAAACTCTCGTTAGAAATCGTGATAAATGATTAATTTTTTCTTGGTGAAATTTATGTTTTTCAATAAAATTTTGTATTTTAAATAAAGGTATTAGACCACTGAGGTAATTACTTTTTTTTTTTTATCACTTTTAGATCTAAGTTGTTTAGGCAAAATAACTGATCATCTGAAATAGGAATATATTATCGTAATTTATGATTGGTTAAAGATGGATCTGAAACTTTCATTACAAAAGAGACGACGGAAATAGAAAAGATAGAGGCACTGAAAAAAAAAAAAAAAGTGGTGCGGTTTTGAAGGGTCCATTGGGTGACACGTGGTGCATGAAATATGTACTTCCTTGTCTTCTTCTTCTCCTTTTATTTTCGTTTTTGCTCTTTACTTTCTTTCTTTCTTTCTTAGCTTTGCTGCTTAGGCGTTTCTTTCACTCTTCAACCTCTATGAGAAAGCTTACAAGTATTGATTGTGGATGTGGCCATTGAAGCTTTCAGGTAATTTTCACGATAAATGAAAGGTGGAGACGTGGCTGGTCAAGGTCAAGAATATGAAGTGGTGTGATTCACTGAACTGTTCTACCTTGATTGTTGACGTTTTAGATTTTTGTGAACGTGGACAACTTTAGATTAAAGATAAGAATGAAAAGAAAAATCACAAAAATGCAATTGGTTCAAAAAAAAGAAGATACTAGCTATAAAGTAACTCATCTTTTTTTAAAAGTTTAAGTGATTAAATAAAAAAATATCTGAAAATTATGTATGTATTTAACACATTTTTTATGTACCTTATATTGGAATATTAAAAAATAAAATAATAAAAATTAAAATCTAAATATTTTGTTCATATAATTGTATGTTGTGGTTGACTGATAATAATATAAAAAATGGCAGAGGCACGCATGGCTTTTGGTATGTGAAGTAGTTCTCATCTGCCGGTCAAAATCTAAATGTGAAAGAAAAGATAACGCATAAAATAGAGAATTATGCTCACCAATAAAAAAGGACGTGTGGAGGGATTTGTCATTAAGTAAATTGGTTTGGAGTGTGGTATTTGTGTGCCATGTGGTGTTAGTATTTTGACAAGTATACACTACGTAATAGGCTTGTTTAATTTTTCTCTGTTTTTAGTTGAGCTTTTTTTCTTTATGGTTGAGAAATAATATGAAAAAGTTGAAGATTATAGGAGTGGCAGCTCAGTGTAGGATATGGATAATCGATAGTGTTGTATTTTTTTTAGTTATTTTTGGAGGTTGTGATGTGATGAGAGTTATTTATATATACCACGTGTTTGATTGGAGTGCAAGATGGCTTGAGCTTAATGGTTTAGCGAGAAACTTGGAAGATTAGAGTTCTGAAAAAGTTGCCACAATAATCATGTTACGTGGAGAGACATTGATTTCATGCACCTAACGTAGTTTCGTCGCAGCATCTGCACATTAATGGAACATTTTCGTTTCAATATATTATTAAATATTTATTTTAACTTTTTTGTAGGAGTTTGTTTAATAAAAATTTTAAAAAATTCCTACAAATAAATTTTAAAATAAAGATATTTTTACCTTTTTAGAAAGATTTATTGACCGCAGCTTTTATTTTAAATAATAAGAGTTTCAAAAATTCCTAATTAAAATCAATTTTTCCAAAAAAATTTAGGCGCATAATCTTCTATCCGCATTTCTTATTGCCTCCCACTTTCATGAGTAAAGCTAATTGCTCCTTCTTCCTTGATTGCTATTCTTTCCTTGATTGCCGTTCTTTCTTGTGATTTATCCGATCCTTCATCGCATCCGTGCCGCTGCTGCTGAATGTGGTTGTGCCGCTATTGTTGGTTGTTGCATTCCATTGCTGTTTGTAGCAGCTATTCTTCTATACAAAACGGTATGTATATGGTATATGTTACATGTGAGTATGTTTGGCAGGTATGATGCATTTGGATTATTTATGTGAGTCGTGTATGAAGTATTTTAGGGACCATAAAAGAACACTTTGAAAGTTGAAGGACGATGTCTTTCAAGAAAGAAGTGCAAAAATTTTGATTAGTGAACTTTTTCTTAGTAATATCGAATATCTGACTGTGTAGGAACGAATTCTTTTTTCAGAACAAAAAACCATATGTGGTGGATTGTGTTGTTAGATTGTTTTGTTGCTTTAAGGACAGGTGCAAAAGTGACCCTTAGCTTGTTGTTAATGGCTATGGTGACGGAAATGACATAGGTGTTACTTATTCATGTTATGTTTCTTGTACGCTTCACTTAGTGTGTTAAGCTTCTTTCTTTAAAAAAAAAAATGGTATCATATAAAATGTGTATATTAATTACAGTTTATTAACAAATTAACCTTCCACTACAAAAAAAATTGAATATTGTCAGATTTATTGTCGAATTTAGTATTGCAGAATAGTGGTGAATTTACGGCAGCAAAGACGTCGAATTCGTAAAGTTAAATAGTTACCAGCGAATTTATGTTTTTGATAGTAATTTTGCTAGTAATAATTGGAGAGAAAAAAAATTAGCGCATCCTTTACAGTTGGATATTCCGACGGTAAATTCACCTAGTGAAACGATGTGTTTTGGTGACCCGCAATGGTTTACCGTCGAATTTTTTCGACAATAAATTTGACAGTAACTATGACCCAAAATTGAAGTGCAAACTCATTTGAATCCGTCTCTCTTTCTCTCTCTAACTCTCTTGCCTCTCACACTCTCTCTACCCTTCTCATCTCTCCGGCGGCCCCCTCCTTTCTGGAAGTCACTCCTCGTTCGCCGTCACTGTTGTAGCTATTGAACGCTGAAGGAGCTGCTCCAGCCAACGTCACTGCTTCTGCCGCACACCAACATTGTTGCTTCTACCGCCGTCTACACCGTTGCTACTGCCACCGCCTACACCACTTTTTCTTCTCACCTCTAGTGCTCTTCTTCAGGAAATGTTTCTAATGTTAGAGTTTTCTGAAATTTTGATTTGTTGATATAAATACTACTTTATATGTTGAAAGTGTCTGATTATTGATTCTAGTTTAGTGGATTTAGGATTGTAGGCTTGAACTACTAAAAGTAATTGATATATCATGATTAGTGATTATTGATAATTGAGTCTAGTTTTAGTGGATTTAGGGTTGTAGGTTTGAATTGTTGAAAATGTTTGATATATCCTGATTATTGAATTGCAAAAAGTGTCTGATTATTGCATGTTGTTCATTGATTGTTGATATTTGGTGCTGTTTAAGTTAATTGATGATGGATAGAGTTTGTGGTGCATTCCAGTTATAGATGAAACCTTGCCAAAATTTGTAAAAAAACCTCTATATATTATGGTTATTTACTTCTAAAGTTTTAATTTATATTTTCATATTAGTTTGTTTTATGAATTGTTGATAGGTTTGCGTCAAACAACAATACATGTACCAAGGAGATGACCAACGTCATCAGGATGATGTACGACCATCCGTGGCCGAGCTACAAAAGATTCTCAGATACCAGAGAGCGATGGTTTCAGAAGTAGGCGGTAATTAATTTAATATGGTCAAACCTTCTTAGCTAGTTTATATCTTTGTGCAAAATATATTATTTGATACAATATTTTTTGATTAACTAATTTTAAAGTTCTTTGTGCAGCTTCTCTTTATATGGGACAAGGAGCACAATGCCCTCATCAGGAAGATATACGACCATCGAATGGGTAGGCGGCAGCAACAGATGCTGGAAGATGTACGTGAGAGGCATGACCACCTCTCTACCTAGCTCTGCCTGGAAATCAAGAAGGCTCTGTACGTTCATTGGGAGACCGATGAAAGGTTCAGGCATCAACGCCTCACAAACAGAGCTAACAAAGCATCGGCCAGGTCATCCAAGTATACGATGGCTCAGCGACCTTCATGAAGACTAAGGCCAGGCTGGTATGTAGCTTGTCTAATTTTGTTTTTAACTTTGTTATATTCTTTGACATATCATTAGTAGGCATCCTAACAGTTTCAATGCAAAATGTGTAGTCGAAGTCGTTAGAGTGCGATGCGACATTGGTGGAGACTTTCAAGTACACCCACACTTTGAAGGAGAACAAAGAGAGATTTGCTGATCGGCGGTCTCAGGATCATTATGTGAGTAAACATATGATCTTATGATATAAAATTAGAGATTAACTATATAGTTATCGTCCTAATCATAATAACATATGTTACATAGGAGTCCTACACGTGAAGACTAGAGGTCACGACTCAGTAATCTCAACAAAGTGGGGAGGACATTAATGGCTCTGCTACTTCAGTTGTCGATTCCAATGTAGTTGGTGCGAGACCACCTCAGTGTTGTACAAGAATCGTGTATACTGGCTAGGGTCGTTCTTTTCCAGTGGCCTCTACACCTCCACAATGAGGCCATCGTTCGCCTCTGCCACCAGTCGTGCCATCGATCTCGAAGAAGGCATTGATTTGAGGCTGCAGGTGGAGGAGCTCACCCGAAGCTTTCACAACCAGGCTCAGGAGCTGACCGAGACTCAGAAGAAGTATTAGGAGATCTTCACACGCGTGACGGACATGGATGACCTCAGGCTAGAGTGAAGGGAGCAACTGGAGCGGTTTCAGTGAATGGAGGCTTGAATGGATGTGTACCAGACTCAGATGTGCGTCGCTGGCATCAGCCCTACTAGTGGGACACAGACATCACTATCTTCTCCGTCACCTCAGCAGTACTATGGGAATGACAACGTCGACGACTACTAAGATCTTTAGTGATTAGGGCTTTATTTTACTATTTCATTATATTTATTTGAATTTTAATTTATTTAATATTTAATATTATATAATTATTTTCTATTATTTATAAATTGACCACTGATCGTGTAAAAAATAAATTAAAATAAAAACATTGCGTCACAATAATTTAAAAAAAATCGAGATTACCATCGGATTTATCAAGAGAATAATTCGACGGTAATAGTGCGGAAAACAAGATATTGTGGCGTCAACATTACCGTTGGCAAATTTTGCCAGTAACCAAATGGTTTTTTAGATAAATAATCTGTTGCAGAATTTGACAATAAATCTATCGATAATTAACTTATTATCAGATTTTAATAAATTTGACGGTACTCAACATTTTTCTTGTAGCGTTATTAATTTATCAGTTGCTATTTGAGTATATTTGCTTTATACTTTTTGGCAAAAGTAATACAGTGGCAGTAGCAGGTAACTAATTTTCTCACTATTTTTTTTCCTTAATTTCAATCCAAACTTAGACCTAAGCTATAATTTGTGCATTAGAATGATAATAATTTGCATTCTATAACATATATATAATTTTATTTTATGTTTCTCAATTTTAATTTTGTTGCAGGGATACTGAGCTTCTTAAATATGTAACAAGGTCAATCAATTGAAGGAATTGGGTATGTTTGCATTTCTTTTTTGGAACCTGTCAATTAAAGTTCTATTCTTCTTATATAAATATGCTTCTCAAAATTAGTAGGAGTTTTGCTCTATACTTATGCAAGCTGTTCAATTGCATTTAAATTTGTTATTTTAAATTGCATGATATGAGTAACTGATATTTCAATTTATGTCAATGAGTTATTTGAATACAAATAAAATTCTGCATAATTGAATTTGTTAAACCAGTAATTTGTATGAGTTATTATTCTTGCCTCAAATTGAATTTTAACCTTGAACCAATTTTAAATAAGAGATTATTTAATTAGTTTATTGTCCAAAAAATTTAGATTTGTTGGAGTTGTGGTTTATGAATTATGATTATTTTATAATAGAAATTTTATGCCAAAATAAAATATGTTTCTCATATCAGTAACTTTGCATAGTCACAATTCTGAAATATAAGGTGATATTGAGTTGAATCTAATTGCAAATAAAATTCTTCTGTGTCTAGTTTATTGAGTTTGAATTTTAAAATTTTTTGGCTAGTGTGGAATTAACAGTGAGTTTTATAAGTTGGACTGTGAGAGTTGTTTCTACCAGATTCCAAAAAACAGGACAGCTTTTTATTTTGCAAGTGTACGTATTTTGATAAGCCATGGTTTTGTCTCTGCATTTGCTGCCTTCTACTCATACAAAACTTTATTTCCTCATAAGGTTTTTTTTTAAAATTAGTTCTTATGTTTTAGATTAGATTTTTAGAGAATAAAACCCTTTTTTTATCTAGAGTTTTTATTTTTTTTTTAAATTTAAATTTATGTTTATTTGAGTTGTTCTTATCTTCTTTGTTAATTTGATAATTTTGAATTTTGGTTTTATTTACTTGCATTGAGTTTTGTTTATATACCAAATATTTGATGAAATGCGTTTAGTTTATACAGAGTAATTTTTTTGTCTTGATTTAAGGATAGGATATATCTAGGGAAGTCTTGAATCACATAATTGATCTTAACTAATTGTAATTGAATTGTAATTGAGATGGTTGAATCAATTGAATTGATATAGCTGTATGTGATTTTTTATAATACCAGTGGACGATGGGTTAGAACCTTGTTAATTGTGTTGAAAAACTCTAATAAACTTACCGTTGATTATTTTCAGTGACTTATTAGGACAACTTCATCTCAATTGTACGTTTATTGATAAGATTGAGTTTAATTGAATTTGCTAGATTAACATAACTCTATCCAACTTTCTACAATACTAATAGACGATGGGGTAAGACCTTTTTAATCCAGTTGATGAAAAACTCCAATAGACTTATCATTGATTTTTTCGATTGACTTATTAAAACGATTTATTCTCTCGTTGATATAAAGTAAATGAAAAGGATAAATAATTCTAGACATAATAAGATAAGTGAAAAGGACAAACAATTCAAAAAGTAATCCCTTTGATTCAATATATGTCATTACTTTTTGTTGCTTGAATTTACTCTTTACTTACAGATAGTCTTTAATTCTTTAATTATAAATTCCCGCAC
This sequence comes from Arachis hypogaea, assembly GCF_003086295.3. NCBI lineage: Eukaryota > Viridiplantae > Streptophyta > Magnoliopsida > Fabales > Fabaceae > Arachis > Arachis hypogaea. Next base: position 27,979,296 of record NC_092038.1, read on the forward strand.
TCATAATCGAACCTACTCTCAATAGATTGTTGCATGTATAAAGTAGGATTCGAACTCTCGACAATTACTTAAGCGGACAAATAAGCTAACTACTTGAGCAACCCAAATTAATTTATATAAGATTTTTTTTGGGTCTTTATATAGAATCCTTTTAGTTGCCAAGTGGGGTTTGTTGACTTGTTGGGCTACTATATTGTCAACTTGATGCAAAGTCAACTTAGAAATTACAACATTTAGTCCAATGTCATATGCTATATGCTTGCTAGTTGCTATGGGCGTGCGTTGAATATCAAATAGCTAGATGAGAGCCAATCAAATGTAATAATGTTTGGTACAAAAATGCTTGTCTACGTTCAATTTTAATTTTTAGCCACTAATAACTCATTTATATTTAAATATATAAACATGTAATTTTTTATTTATGGATACTACATGTGACATTACTCAATTTGCAATGGTGGATAAGACAAGTGAGTCAAACTCCTCTGAAGTGTGAATAAAGACTGTTAGTTGTGGAATGGAGGGACAGGGCCGTACAAGAAATGAAATCAATGATAAGAACAAAAAGCTCGAGAAAGAATTAATAAGATCCCACCTTTACAAAACAGTGTCTAATGAAACGTCTCACATACAGTTTCACTTACCAAACAATCATCACTTTATTTACAGGGAAAGCAACGATTTTTCAAAAAGAAGAAAGGGAAGAAGCTCAAGAAATTCATAGAATCGAATAGAGATGGGTTTCGGAGCAGAGGTAGTTATGGCCGTTGTGGGATTGTGGGGTGTGTTTCTGCGGCCAATAATGTTCAGATATGCATCTGAGATTTTCCAAGTTTTGGGATGCGCCATTTACCATATTGTAAGTGGAACAATGCCTTCTTGGCTTCACTCTAATAATAATAATACTCCACTCTATGGCCCATTAACATAATTACTTTTTCATCATCTTTTAATTTTAAGCGTGTAATGAAATAAGAGTTTAAGGATTAGGAAAGCCTTAAGTTCCTGTTGTAAACTATTGTAGTCCCAGAAATATGTATGCCTTTTTCTTATTCAATTTCTAGGTTCAAGGATTCCACTGGTTTCTTTAGTGTACTACCGCTTATGCTTATATTTTATTTAACCTTTTGAAATTAATATCCAACTTGGACAAATCTTATAAACATTGTACTTTGGTCCCACGCATATTATGGTCTATATATCTAACCATTCAGTTGACTGCACCTAAAAGCCATTGAAATTAGTGGATCCACCACGAAATCTCATAATCATTAGCTTTATTTCGAAAGTTTAATTTGGTGACTAAAATCTTCTGTATAATAAAATATTGTCACGTTATACAAAAGAAAGAATGAAGTCCTTCGTAAAAAATATTGTAAAAAAAAAAATCTCCTGTGATTTGATCCTTTTCCGTTTGAATTCATGTAAACAGAACTTCATTTAATTTGGTAGAATTATTTAAATAAACTAATTAGGTTTAATTTAAATTATATTATTGTTGAAATTGATATTGATATTTTCATTTCTGTGGAAATTCAATCAACCACCACTAACTCAGCTATCGAAGCATAATACGATATTTAATATAAATGATTATATTTACCATATATATTATACATAATTTTGGTGTACATATTTTTTTTTCTAAAATATTTCTTTCATATATATTCATATAAAAAAACTTTTTACTATTATCAAAAACTAAATTCAAAATCTCTTAAAATAGAATGAAGGTACTCAGTATTTTGGTTATTAATAAATAGTGAGTAAGTGATAGAATAACCAGCAAAAAAAAAAAGCAATAATTTCACACTCAAAAATAGCAAAAAAAAAAATTGTATAGTAAACTGAACAATGAAAATTAGCAACAGAAATATAAAAGTTGTATTACAATTGCACATATTCAAGTCTCATAGAAGAGTGCAGCTAAAGATTTAGTTGAGTGACAATATATGGTGCTTTTTAATATGTTGTCCCGAGTTCGATCTTAGCAATGATCAAGTAGTATATAGAATGTTAGGAAAGCTGAAGATGGCGATGATCAAGTGGTAGATAGAATGTTAGGAAAGCTGAAGAGCACCAAAGACCTGCAGAATATTGAGAACATCGTAGAGTCACTTGGTTCACAGTTTGTAACGAATTAGTCGGTTCTCAACATGTTGATTGTATAAATTGTCCAAACTTTCAACCGAACCGGCTAGACCATTAATTAATCAATTTTTCGGTCGAATTGGCTGGTCCAATTCGATTCTTACTACTATGGAAGAGAGTTGAGAGTTGCAGAAGAGTAGAAGTAAAAGATTTTTTTTTTATGAGTAAATTGACAAAAGTACACACGAAAGATTAGTATGGATGGACAAAAGTAATACACAATTAGTTAGGCTCCATTTCCGTTAAGTTTACTGCGTATGTAACAAAGTAACCTGACAAAGTGGGCTGTATAATAAGGGTTAGGTGGAATTAGGTTATTTAAAAATTGAAAAAAAAATAAAAAATCCAAAGTGTATTGAGTGCCCTAATTTTATAGAGAAGTATTCTCAAATTAAGCAATACGAGAATCTCTAGCATGTTGATGCGTCACTGTCATTATCCTTGGTCTCTCTAGCAAAGAAAGTTTCGTGTGTTGTGAGAGTCAGGTCCAATTTGGGTAAACAACTTAATTAAAATTTTTTTGATAAAATAGTTTAAACAATAAATAGTTATTTAAAAATAGTTTATAAATAAGTTATTTTGTATTTGGATTTTTAGTTCTAAAAGTACTTATTTTATAGAAATGTGATAAAAAGTAGTAGTATTATGAGAGAAGTCATTTTTTCAATTTCTCTATAAGCTCCTAAATAACTTCTTAGAAAGCTGCAATTTGGTTTTGAAAATTGCACCAAACATTAATACTACTACTTTTCATAAGTCAAAAGCTCAAAAAAATTACTTTTGAAACTTTCCAAACGAGTTCTTAGTCCATGTTAAGCGAGAGAGACGTGTTTTTTGTGGTGCAATCCCCGTGAAGAGGTCTCGTTTATGTTCGTTGAGCATTAAAGGTAAGCTCTTTGATCCTTATGTTGTGCATAATTGATACTATCGTATGTAATGTAACTTGCATTGTTTGGATTTTTATTTTGATTGTTTTATTGGAGATTTTGTTAGAGTTTTATGTTGATTCGATTTTCGTTTGTACTGATAGAACAATGTCTACACACATCACATTGGTGTATCATCATATAAAAAAGTTAAAAAAGAATGATAACCTGAATCTAGTCTATGCGATATAAAAAACTATATTGAGAGAATGAATGTTGATACCTGAATATGTTTTTCATAAAGGGTTTATTATTGGACTTAGGGTACCAAAAATTTAATGAGATGTATTGGCTAGATGAGGATTAGGATTTAATGGTGGGGATTATATATGATTAGGGGTGACAATATTGTTATAAAGATGTATAATCGGGCACTTAAACATAAAAGGAGAATTCGTGTATTTTTTGATCATCTAATTGATAAGCCAATTGAGTTTATTGACCTTGAAAAAGAGAGCGACAATGTCTCATCCCTACCTAAAGAAAAAATCATAACACCAGTTTAGAGGAGGTATATTCTAAAGTTTTTTTTTTGGTCAAGTACCCCTTACAAACACCCCTTTCCTTTTCCAATGGGTTCCATATATCAACTTTCTAAACCTAGTTAGGATTTGAATCCGATGCACCTTCTAGTAAGGCAAACATAGTTGCCATTAAACCAAGTCTTGCGGTGCATTCTAAACTTAAATAAGATCCTAACCTCTAAAAAACAGTCAGTTAATGTGAAACCCAACTCACAACCAAACCCAAGTCACAACTCACATCAAAAACAAACTTGGAATCTAAGTTACAATCCACACTCAAAATGGACCCCATACTAAATTTACAACTCAAACCCATACCACAATCCACACAAAAAATAGACCTGAAATCTGAGCCACAATCCACACCCAAGTTACAGGTTAATTTTAAACCACAACTCACATCTATCACAAACTCTACAACTAAAACAAAAACAAAATTCACATCTAAAACAAAGCCCACACCTAAACAATAGTCTACATCTAATGTACAATCCACGTTGAACATACACCCCTTTTCTAATTTGAAAAATTAATCTAAGATGAAGTTTAAAATTCAACAATTTAAAATTTAAACACAAAAACCTGAAGTACAAACAAACACACAAACTGAACCTGAAACACAAACAAATAAAGAAGTTCTAGAAAAAATAAACTAAATAGGAGACATATCTATAAGCAAAGTTTATATTTTTATTTAATAGCAAATAAAATATAAATCATGATTGAATAATTTATTCTCTAAGTCTACACAGTACACTAAAGTGGAACAGTCAGAACAATAGAATTTTCGTTTTGCCTTAGAGGATTTATCCCATAGTTGGTGCCAGTCGAGCATATTATATAACATTCCTCTCCATGCATCAAGTGGGGCATACATAGAGAATAACCAGACTAGATGAGACTGGACTTGAGTGCGATTACACAGGATGTGATATATAAGGAAGAGTGGCACTATGATAGCACATGTATATATGGAAGATAGAGCCCAGATATACCACATCATTTCCTTTGGTATAGGTCCTTGGATTATTGGTATAGTGCAAAAAGGGGTATCCATGTTGAAGTACCTTAGATTTGGATAGATTTGGGTTATGATAAGGAGCTGGTGTAGCCAATAAAATAAAGTTTGTCTGGCTAGACAGTCTATTTGGAACTCTGTCTGAGGTTTTGCTTTGAAGGAAAAAGGACCAATCTTTCTTCTGTATGGGCTCCTGTGAAGTGGACAATCAGGGAATGGAATGGTGTATGAAGGATTGTATGTACTCATGGTGCAAATGTAATGGATTGGTTTGGGGAGTGGTTCTTTGGTTGGTCTGGATAGGAAATCAACAAGTGTGTTTTGATGTCCTTTGATGTGTTTCACTTCAAGTTTATAGCGAGAGAACCAATCTTTCCATCTCAAGAGTTGAGATTTTGGCAAGATCTTTTTCTTAATTTCCAGCATTGATGGGAAAGAGGTGTTATCCATCTCCACAGTGAAATGATAAGAACTGAGGTGGAAATTGAATTTTTCTATTCCTCTTTTGACAGCAAGAATCTCTTTGTAAGTGGCATGGTAATGTTTTTCGGATTCTTTGAACTTTCTACTAGCATGCGCACAGTAGTGTCTTGCCCTATCAATCTCTTCAAGTAACACAACTCCCCAGAATTCATCAGTAGCATCTGTCTTCAATATTCTTTTTCCTGTGCCGAGAATCTTTAAAGGAAGGGGGTCGTGTGCTATCTTCTTTAGGATTTTGACAGCTGTGGTTTGCTCAGGTCCCCATGATGGGGCTTCTTTTTCAAGAGTTTTGACAGCTGGCTGGTGTGTTTGGTCACATCTGGGATAAAGTCTCTGATGTAGTTGACGATTCCCAAGAATTGTTGGACTTGTTTGACCGTCATGTTCTCATCAGGGAAGTTGATTAGCTCTTTGGCAATATGTTCTCCTGGTTGGAAAAATCCATCTTTGAAGACCATGCCAGGGAATTCAATCATTTTCTTAGCAATAGAGCTCTTTTTTGATGATAGCATGATTCCCTGATCTTTGATGATTTGAGTGAATTGGGCCAGGAGTGCCTTGTGGACCTCATTATTTTTTGAGAACAGTAATATATCATCAATGTAAATGAGTGTGGAGTGTAATATGGGCTCAAAAATTTTGGTCATGGCCTTTTGGAAAAGGGATGGGACTACTTTGAATCCAAATGGCATTACTATCCATTGATATTGGGCTTCAGAGATACAGAATGCTGTTTTGTATCTATCTTCAGGGTGGAGCCCAATTTGCCAAAAACCAGCTTTTAGATCAAACTTGCTGAATATCTTTGCTTCACTTAATCTCTGTGTAATAACTGAGATTCTTGGTAAAGGAAACTTGTCGTCCTGTAAGAAGACATTAAGTGGCTTATAGTCAATAACAAGCCTCTTCTTTCCTCTATTTTGCTCAGCCCTTTTTTCAACATAGAATGCTTGACACGCCCAATTAAAATTGGTTGGTTCAATGAGTCCTTGAATAAGAAGGGCTGCACATTCAGCTCTTGCCAACTTAGGATCTTCAGGGTTCATCCCTGAATGCGTGGCCTTTGTTGGATTGATGTCCTCATTCTTTTTGAAGGGGAGGCATACATAAAATTCTGGATTCTTCCACAAAGGTGCAGGATGGTTGAATTGATCATGACTGTCACAATAGGCACTAAGGAGTATTTGCTGGACCTTCTTATATTCTTTTGGAGCTTCTTGGATTTCAAAGATGCTTTGCATTCCTGTGAAAGGCAAAAACTGTCCTTTGTAACTTAGACCAGTGGGTTTGATGTGTAGTCCATGGGTTCAGAAGAATGCATCAAATCCGAACAAAACGTCTTTGTCTGGAAGATGGCTTCCTAGTACCCTGAGCCAAGTAGTTTGGCATGCAAATATTTCCAATCCAATGGGTTTTTTGGAAATAAGATTGATGGTGAAGATTTCACTGTTAGCAGCTGTGAATCTTTTAGAGATAGGTGCCCACATTTCTTTGGATAAGACATGTGGTCTTAGAACAGTGGCACAAGATCCAGTATCCATTAGTACAACAGCTTCTGTTGGTTTGTCATAGACAGATGTCTTGACCTTTAAATCGAAATGAGGACGAGGAGTACCATCTATCTGCTTCATTCCCAGGGATCCAAGGTCTTCTTCTGAGAAGTTCGATCCTTTAGGAATTTTTGTGGTAATAGAAGCTATGGGTGGTGCAACGGAGGATATAGAAAAGATTAACCTCTTTGGTGGGAGGTCTTCTTCTGAATCAGAGTCTTGGAAAACATATTCAATTTCTCCATCTTTGACTTCTTGTTCTTCAAGTACTGATTCAAGATCTTCTTCATTTTCGATGGAAGCTACATCCATTAAAGACTGAAGCATTTTTATCTCCTTCTTTGTCTTATGAGGACATGATTTAGCAAAGTGTCCTTGTTTTCCACAAATGAAGCATTTTTTGACTTAGTATGAAGTTTTCTCCTTTTGAAATAGTGGCATTTCTGCTTCTTTCTTCCCCTTCTGAATGTATTCTGGTGAAATCTCATAGCCGGTGATTGCCAATGCATCTTCTTCTTTGGCTTACATTCACACGTGCTTGACTCTTTGCACTTGATCTTCAAATGGGATTTGCTGCATGATCCTTTGAGTTTGCCTGAGTTTTTTTTAAGCTGTTTGAACATTTGTTGTTGTTCACACAATTTGTCTAGAATAGCTAAAGCCAACTGATATATTTCTCCAATGATAGTGGTAGCTACTTCTTTGCGAAGAGTCATCATCATTCGCTGTAATTCTGGCTGAAGTTCATCTGGCAAGGATGCCATGAAGACTTGTTTTAATGGAGGATTGTTATTTCTTCCAAGATGATAATATTTAGCAGCCATCCTCTTGTAATGTCTTTCCAAGTTCTTTCTGTTGAGTGAGCAGCATTTCATTTCAAAATATTCTTGAGAATTTCTTTTCTGGATTATTGAAATATCTCCCAGAAATTCTTGATGTATAATTCCCAGAAACTGTGAAGAGGTACCATTGATGAGTTGGAGTCTTTCATACTCAAAAAGGTTATTCACCCACTCTCGAAGATTGCAAGTCATCCGATTTATGAAATCTGCAAGGACTTGTCTGCTTGAAAGGTTTGGATTGGCCATGGTGGTTTCAATCCAAGCACTAAATTCATTCAACCTTTCTCTGTATCTTGCTGGTGGGATATCATCAAAAGTGAACCATTTGTTAGAAGTTTTGACTTCAAAGGACTCTGTACGAGTATGGCTAGCTGAAGTTGTTGGTTCATCACTTTCAAAGGTTACTTCTTCCTCTTCTTCTTCCACAGGATTAACCATGGCTATTGCTGAAAGGTCTGCTTCATAGTCCTCTTCGGACCATTTATCTGTTTCTTCACCAGTCTCAGTAGTATCCTCAGATACCTCAGTGGTTTCTTCTTCGGGTGATTGATTACCCAAAGTAAGGGTATTTATTGATCGTCTTGGGGTAGGTGACCCTTTTTTGATGCCCTTGTCTTTTGTAAGGGAACTAGAAGATGTTTCTTCTCTGAAAAAATTTCCTGGTTTCCAAGGAGGATGAGGCCTGGGTTGAAGAGAAGGCTGGGACTGAGATGAATATCACCGTCCTTGGGGAGAGATAGATTTTTGGGTGTTTGCTTGTCTGGCTAAATGGTAGGTGAATTTGAAAATGGAATCATAATCTGGGATTTCTGGAAGTGAATATGTTGAAGGAACCAAAACAGGTGAATACGAGGGATATGGTTTAGGATACATGGATAATGGGTCTATAGCCAATGCTTGAGGTACAACTGCTTTGTTTTTGTCCATCTCAATCTGTCAAAGTTGGGCCTTGACTTGATCCAGATCTCTATTTTTCTTATAGAGTTCTGGGCCGAAGTACCTATCGTCAATATAGGTGTTGAGTTCTTGATCAAGTTGAAAAGCTTGTACGGTGAGCCAATTTCTGAGTTCAGCAACCTATTCTGCCACGGAACCTATTTATGCTGAAAGACCTTCAATTTTTTCTACAAGAGCATCAATGGTGTCATCTATGCAAAGTAAGACTTTATTTTGCCTGACTGCGTTGTCTCTGGGCCAATTAAGTACTTCCTCTTGAGGAGTTGTTGCTTGATGTCCATGTGGAGTAATCCCTTGGGAAATTACATAAGGTCTTCTAGTGATTTTCTTTTCATCAGTCTGAGTCATTAAAGGTAGGAATTCTTCCTCATAAGATCTGAGAATGGCAATGCATGGGATCGTATTGGCTGGCTGATAAAGATAATCCTTAGAGCATTTTCGGGACAGTCTTGTCTTCCTGAGCATTGGTTTCTTTCTGAGCAGTGGGGCTGCTTCAGCATCATCAGGAGGCTCAGGTCCTTTGAAGGAGTAAGGGGCTTGTAGTAACTTCTTCTTCTTTTTCTTGTTCCTTTGTCTCCTGACATAATTTTCATCATCAGTGTCACTCCATTGGTTGGCACAGTCAGAGTTAGAATCACACATAGAAGGATCAACATCCCAAATGAAGTGGCCATTTATATGAGAAACATAAATAGGTTTTCCGTTCTCATAAAAGTGTACAGGTGGATCATTTTGATCGTGGGTTGTTTGCACCTTGACAGGAGAGATCATATTAATTCTTCTAAAGGATGGTCCTCGCAGTGAAGTCTGTTTGGTTATTCCAGGTCTCTGAAAAATAGTAGTCACCGTTCTATCACTATTATGAGTAATGGTTGGAGATGTTGTAGTATGAACATCAACCTGTTCCTTTGGGAAAGCTTTCTCATAATTAGTAATCCATTCTAATGGAATGATAGAAGAAAGTTCACCAGTAGTGATCATTCTTGGAATGTTTACAATTGCTGGTCCTCTTGCATTATCTGTAAACATGAATAATGCTTCTCCTATAGTGTTTGGGAGATTGAGATCGAGAGCATGGTCTTGAACTCTATAGAGGACTTGGTGGTGCAACGTGGCTTGTTCAGCAGTGGAATCTTGGATTACTCCTACTAGCTGTATTTGGATCTTTAGCCTTTGACATATTGTGGGATCTGAAAGTCTCATAGTGAAATTAGGAGCTATAGTGAGAATAACACTTCCATTTGAGAGTGTGGTTACTAATGCTCCTGTCAAGGGGCATGTTGGTATTCTTTGAAAGTGGTATCTAAAAGAGCAACTTTGGCTGTCATCAGAAGGGATCTTCTTCCATGGAGAGTAAGAATAAGCCTAACTGCTTCTAGATGCAAATGAGTGTAGCCCTGATTTTGGTAATTTTGGATGAGTTCCTGTGGGATTTCTAGGGTTATGTATTGTTCAGCAGTAGTAGCTTTTAGACCACACTATTGTAGATAAGAGGACTGGATGACTTCTTTGGGAGGAGGAGAAGGGTTTCTGTGGATGAGATGGTGAATAGAGGTGAAGGTTGATTTCCTTTGTCTTTGGTAGAAGGAATAGGGGCTTATAAGAGGGTATTCAGTGGCTGGGGTTCGAGAGTCTTCTGGAACATGAGTAAATTCTACCAGTTGGCCAATTTTGTTGCTAAGGGTTTTCTTTAAACTAGAAGGTAATCGGTCTATGCTCAAAGCGATGGAGTGATGTATGGGTTGTGAAGAACTTGAAGAGTCTACAGGATTCATGTTTAGTGATTCTCTCTTACTTGCTTTTACTAGTAATACCTTCTTCTTCCTCTTATAAACCTGAGGCTCTGATATCACAGGGGTGGATCTCCAGTACTTCAGGATAACAATAAAATAATACATTGTTTGCTTATCCCAATCACTCTTTGTAACCATAAAAACGAGTGAGATTAAAGGGTCTGAGCAACACTTAGCATTATAACATTGAATCCCTTTTCCACTATAAGAAATTTTCGTGGATCCTATCCATGCTATTTTCTGATGAGCAGGATCCTCTTTTAGAGGCAAGTTCAGAGCATACTTTTATGGCACTAGATTGAGAAAGAAGAAAATAACACTAGCTAAGCTTTCAGAGAGGGAAGGAAAATTTAGAACATTTTTTAAGATAGAAAAAGTGGATGTATTACAATGTTCATTGAAATCTGATTACAACTGCGGTGAGCACCTCCTTTTATAGAGGTCTCTAGATAGAAGTGATATCTTACGAAATCTAGACAAACCTATCATTCAATGCCAGCTAGAGGATAAGGATAAGCCTTATCTCTTGCTGACTTTTCTTAGACATGTGACATAGGTCACTTTATTCTAGCACACTTAATAATTATACATAGTGGAGTTATTGTCCTAATAAAGGGACGATTTGAAATAGTCTTCTGGAAGGGTCCCATCACCATCTGAGAAGAATGTTGTATCTTCAGAAGCTAAATTGACAGCTCTAAGATCCATATCCGGGTCTTGTAGATAGGTAAACGGGTCTTCAGTGTTCCCTTCATTTGAATCTTGGACATCTTGCAGATATGGATCATATGGGTTTGAGTTTGGGCCTTCAGCATCATTGGGTATTCCTGCATCAATTCTAATTGGGCTTGGTGGTAAGGCATACACTCTTCCACCTGAATCTTCAGAATTCAGATCTTCTTCAGAATTTCTGCTTGGAATATGTGTAGACGTGCTGGGCTGGTCTCTTGGAACATAAAAAGAGTATTGTCTAAATTGATTGATTATTCCTGAAGTTATGAATCTGGACTGGAATTCTTGGAGGGTTATTGGCGGAACATCTGTCTGAAACGGGAGTCCTTCAACTACATCTCTCTTTCCATATAGTCCAAACTACCAAAGTTGACAAAGGTATTTAGCCAGAGCATTTAGGACTGTTTTTTCATCTGTGGGCCATATGGTGGAGTATCCAATAATATCGACTTTATTCATAGTATGTGAAGGGTAAAATTGAATCAAATTAAACCTCATAAGTAATTTTAAAAAATTTCAAAAATATTAAGGATAAAAAACGTACTTTATTCTAATAGTAATCTTCTAAATTTTTGATGCATTTAATACATTAAATATATAAAAATATTTATTTTTATAATAACTTTTAATAAAAAATTTATTATTCTTAAAATGTGCTATTATGGCACATGTTAGCAAAATCCATAAAACAATAACCATTTCTTATTTCTACACATAAATGTTGATTATGCTGAAAAATTATTTAAAAAAAATAAAAATACTATTTACACAGTAAAATTAGTAATTATATATTTGTATATAAATATATATTTAATTTTTTATGTATATTTTATATTTTAATATAAAAATATTATTTTAATTTTTAAAAATTATTAATATAAAAAATAGTCAATTATTAATCATATATTGATATATCAATAAAAGTAATTAATTTTTAAATTTATCACTTAAAATTTATATGAATGTATGAATTTGATTAAAAGATTTAGTAAAATTATTTATATTATAAATATACTAAAATTAAACTAAAAAATATACCAATACATAATTAGTTTATTATTTAAGAAAATTGATCAAAGGCTCAAAGCTCATTGGCCATGGGATTTGGTATTTAGATATTTGATGAAGTATTACATATTTTTCTCTGAAGATCCACTAGGGCTCAGTGCATCTTCCATTTTTTTCTTGATCTCTTTGATTGTAGTCTTTTAGTTGGTCTCCTAAAGGTCCGCCCATCAAACGGCTAACATTCTTCGAGACTTCCTCCTTTGCAATCACCGTTGGATCACTTTAAATTAATCCTAACCTTCCAATAATCCACCACTTGTTTTCTATTGGTAATCTGATCATACATCAAAGGAAAACACAACAATGGAACCTCACACCAAATGCCTTCTAATATAGAATTCCAACCCCAATGAGTCAAAAATCCTCCAATAGCAGGGTAGGGGTGGCAAAGCGGGCCGGCTCGCCCCAATCCACCCCACTCCGCCTAGGCCCGCCTTATAAACGGAACGGACCGGCCCGCCCTGCCAACTAAAATAGGTTCAAAATGCTAGCCCGTTCCGTTTTATGGCGGATTAGCGGGTTGGCGGGTTAGCCCGCTTGACTCTTTTTTTTTGAAAAATAAAATTCATTAAAATTAACAAAAAAATAATAATTAAAAAATAAAATACAAATAAAAAATAGTCAAATTATAATATAATTTTTTACTCTTTTTTTTTAATTTTTAACTTCAATAAAATTGTTCAAAATAATATTTGTCAATAAAATCATCTTTATTTTAAAAAATAAATCACATAATTTGAGCATATATACGAAATTATAAAATAAAATAAATAAAGTTAATAACTAAAAGAAGAATAAAAACAAAAAATGAAAAAAAATTGTTTAAAAATTTTATAATTATTAATTTTATAATAGTAACCACTCTTTTATTTAATAAAAAAAAATAAAAAGCTTCGACCCGACGAACCGGCCCGTCCTGCCCCGCCAAAACTCGCCAATTTGGCGGTGCGGGTTTGGCGGGCTCCAAATCCTAGCCCGACCCACCTTTTTAGCGGGTTTAGCGAAACGGCCCGGCGGGCTCGACCCGTTTTGCCACCCCTATAGCAGGGTGGGCCAAAACTTGGGTTTGACTACACCAAGGTATTACCATCCCACGGTCACGAATCGCCTCCCGAAATCCAACGGGCAGCGGATCTACCTCAATTGAGCCCACAACATTGGGCCTAAGCACCCAAACAAAACTCACATTACTAAGCAAAAGCCCATTTGCAATTTCTCAAGTACACTTCTGTTATATGGGCTAGGCTACCAAAAGAAACATACAAGACCGAACCATGAGGCTTGGAATTGAGCCATTGGGTGCAGTCTGACTCGGCCCATAGGCTAGTGGCCATGATAGTATTGGTGAACCCAGTTGCAAAAATGGGCCCAATTGAACTGTGTTACATAGCACAAAATCTGCACCTTTAGCATCAATGAAGGAAGCAGAAATTAATTGGTGGAACATTGTGGATGTGTCTTCTGATTCTTCCTTTGGATCAATTGTTTCCACCCCAGGTAAGTAGTCAATGAAATCTTTCCTCATGTCTGAAGAAAACAAAAAGTTCCTTTTTTCCCTTAAAATGGTCAAATACTTTCAATATGAAGAAATGATTAATAATACACGTAAGTGTTGGCAACAATGCACCATGTGAACTGGGAAGTGTTCATATAAATTAAAGGAATGAAGTTAACGAACATGGTTACAAAGAGACAAAACAAAATATAGAAAAGAAGCATGTGAATTGTGAAAAGTGGTAAAGACAAATAGATGACGACTTCGCTACGCAATAAGTGCGTACTGTTCTTTGAGTTTATGTGGTGATATTAGGAAAAATGTTTCCTTAGCTTTTTGAACTTATTATATATATTTATAAATATACATAAAATAAGAGAATACCAACATATACTAAATATTATGTATAAGAAAAAAAAGTCTTAAGAGATTAATATTTTTTAGTTAAATGTAAATAACAAACTTTTTTAAACCAATATATTGTCTCTATTTTGACTAAATATTGTTGGAGAAAAGAATTGAAACTAATTTCTTAAAGCCAACAATCAGTAAATATCTTTCTTTTTTTCCCTCAAATTTCTCTTTCTTTAATTTTCTTTAATATTTGTTTGTCAATTATTTTATTGACTGATTGCTAGTTAAAGAAAAAAAAAAATTATTCCTTAGCAAAACCCATATTGTTGATCAGCTAATAGAACTCAAATTTCTTATTATGTGTTTATAGTATATTCATAAATTAAAATTTTAAAAAATGATATAATCATTAGTATATTTTTATCTATCATCTTAGACTTCTTTTGAAAGGAAAAAAATCACGACAATTATCATCATCGAGCATCATAAATAGAGTAGTGATTGATTATGTAGAAACTTAAATGCATTTATTTTATGTGAAGTTATTAACGATAAATTATAAACTGTTACATGATAATTTAATTTAATCAGTTAGATTATTTAACAATTTTCAAGTTTTAACAATCACTTTCACATAAACTTAACTATACATCAATTTCTACTTTATATATATATATATATATATATATATATATATATATATATATATATATATATATATTCAACATGATGAATTAAAATATGCTAAGGAAATTGAAAAAAATGAAATATGATGAATGATTTTACTTAGTTAATTACCATGGCAAGCAAAATGACGGTTCTTTGCAAAATGACACGTAACCAAGGCCAAACTTTGTAGCTATGGCAGATGGCCAAACAAAGAACGTGTCCGCAACCAAGCAACTAGGGCTAGCAATGGATAGGATAGAATAGGATAGAAACCCACCATACCTACAGATTGAAAATTTTATTAAAATTTTATTTTATTCTATTCGTAAGTTGAAAATTTTTCAATCCTAATTCTACTCGTACCCTAAAATTTTAAATCTTATTTTATCCTATTTTACTCGTTAAAATATCAAATTTTTTTAAAGTAAATATAAAATTCAATCATTTCGAATTTTATATATATTAATGACATAAAAAATTAAAAACTAATATTTTAAATTACTAATTAACTAACTAATTTAATATTTGTTCAGTTATCGTAAGTTATTATATAAGAGAGGTTGTGAGTTCAACTCTCATCACTTCTTTCATTATATACCTAATTTTTATAAAATATATGTTATATATGAGGTGCGAATAGGATAGGATAGAGTACACCCTAAACTCGTACCCTATATTATCCGCAGGCATATCCAAACGTACTCTACCCTAAATGTAGTGTGAATTGACAAAGGTGAACCTTGGGATGCGAGCTTGATGGCGAGGTTGGCCGCCGAAATGACGTGGCTTTGGAGTGGATAGGCGAAGAGTAGGGCATGGCGAGAACCTTGGTATGTTGCCATGGAAAGAAAATGGTTAGTGCTTTGCTTTGATGAGATTCTAGTTTGGAAGGAGTTTATTATTAGGCACAGATGTATCATGATGCTGGCTATAATAATAATAATAATAATAATAATAATAATAATAATAATAACAGTATTTGATCAATAAATTAAAGTATATATTATTTTAATTTTACTAAAAAAATGTATATTTTATAAATAAAATAAAAAATATTATTTAAATATTTTGTAAAAAATATATTTTATATATAAAATAGAATAAAGATAAAAATATCATTCCGTAACATCAATAATTTTTATAACAATACAATAAGTCAAGATCAAATAAGGATAATTTTATTACGAGTATATTACATGTAACAAAAATTAGGAATATGCTATGGTGTTGAAGAAAAATTTTTTCACCAAATATTGAAAGTAGGTGGCGCATTTCAAGAGTTGACACATGTGCAGATTGTTTAGATGATCTCGGATAATTTCAGCAGTTGTTTAATGAGTGATGGAAGTAGACAATAATATAGATGTAGTAATGTTTTGTTAACGATGATTAATTTGTTGTTGGACTTTTTTTAGGAGGTCCAAAAAAGATGTGATATGATATTTTTGGGAGTTCAATAAATATTAGATGTTGACATTAAAAAAGATAAAATCTGAAAAAATAAATAATGATAATAATAATAATAAAAGTAAGAATAGTTATTTATCAAAAAGAAAAAAATAAGAATAGTTATAATTATTTTTTTTAAAAAGAAGTAAAGTTCGAAATCAAATAGTTAGAACAATTTTAAGAGAGAATAAAATTTAAAAGTTTTATCCTATAATTTAATAAACACAGAAAAATTCATATGAGTTTTATTTTAATTTTTTTTGTTTAATGTTAAATTTGATTAGATTATTTTAATAATTTGTATGTGAAATTTTATATTTAAATAAAAATAATTATATTCAATCTATATTCAAGTATTTCGTTAAAATTAATTTATATTTTAAATTTGTATTTATAAATAAATATTAAAATATATCACAAATATATCATTTTTTATTTGGTATATTAAAATAAAAATATGAGATAAAGTAAAAACATAAAATTAAGATCAGTAAAAGAAAAAAAAATAAAATTTGGTATTTATAACTTAACGTAGAATTGTATTTCTTTTTGTAACTTGACATAACCATAACCATAAGAATTATCAATTTTATAAGTTTATTTTTATTAGTTTATTTAACAATAACTCAATAAAAAAATTTAATTTTGGTATTCTATTTGCTAAGACACAATATCATGCATTTTCAGCTTAAAAAATTAGTTATAAGATTATTAATTACCATTATTAAAATTATATTATATATATACACACAAAAAAAAATAAAATATAATTCTCCTTACATAAAAAATAAAACTCATATGAATTTTTCTATATTTATTAAATTATAGGATAAAACTTTTAGATTTTACTCTCTTAGAATTATCCTAACCATTTGATTTCAAACTTTACTTTTTTTTTTTAAAAAAAATAATTATAACTATTCTTACTTTTTTTTTGATAAATAACTATTATTATTATTATTATTATTATTATTATTATTATTATTATTATTATTATTATTATTATTATTTATTTGTTCAGGTTTGATCTTTTTTTATGTCAACATCCAACATTTGTTGGACTTCCAAAAATGTCATACCACATCTTTTTTAGACTCCGAAAAAAAGCCCAACAACAAATTAGTCATCATCAACAAAACATTACTACATCTATATTATTGTCTACCTCTATCACTCGCTGGACATGCCGCAGAAATTGTCGGAAATCATCCAAACAACTTGCACACGCGTCAACTCCTAGAATGCGCCACCTACTTTCAGCACTTGTTAAAAAATTTCTTCTTCAGCACCATAACATATCCCCAAAAATTAATTATTAAATCAATCACCATTAATATAAATACATATTTAATTATAATATATATATATATATATGATAATAATGATTTAACAGATAATTTATTATGTACAGGTAATATTTTTTATTAACACTTAACTTTATAAAAAAAACTAAAAATTAAAGAAGTAAATAGTACAATAATTTGGTACAAGAAAGCACCTAGTATTGAATTATTTAATCAATTTTGTTAGAAAGACAATGAAAAATTTAAACAATATAAATAATAGGCTCCAAATTTAGCTAAATACAAGAGAAAAAAAAGTAAAAAAATTTTTCAAATTACCTGAGCCAAAAAATCCAAACATGTTATTTTAAAAAATTAACTATCTCAATTCTAATTTACTAAAGAAATTCACCCAACCACCTTCTTTCCTCCCAAATCGTCTGCCACCCCACCTCATCAATCATCCCACTTCTCCGACGTTAGAAACTCCCTCACCGGCCATCATCGTCCACCCCTGTAGACTCTTCTCGCATCACCGTTGCGGGATCGTCATCTAACAACCATCTACATAATTATTAAAATAATCATCCAACTACCTAGTGAAATGACCATCCAGCATTTGTTAATTGTATATATTTAAACTGAATTTAACAAAATAATCATCCAATTAAGAATTAAATAACCATCTATGTACCTAGTGAATTGAACATCCAGCACATTTGCGGGGTGGAAAGAGTCGATGATGACGCACGGAGGCAGGAGAGGAAATTCAATGGTGGAGGAACAAGAGGTGCAAGTCTTTCCTTTGATGCGCATTCGGCATACATGAACATTTCTCTCATTGGATTCGTCTCTGTCTAAGGTGGCTTCAAAACCAGCATCTTCAATAGCCTCCCGAATGGTCTCCTCGTTAATGAAAGTGGGGTAGAAGAGGACCTAAGCATGGTTGTTAAGAACATCTATGACGGCCTCACGAATACCCGAAAGACGTTTGATGGATTTTCAGACGGAGCTGATGCAGGTGGAGCAAGTCATTCCAGTGACGCAGAAATATGCTTTTGCCATGGACATAGTGTCCATGCTGCTCCCTTCTGCTACCATGACGCCCTTCAGGTACCTCGGCATAGAAGGGTAGCATGGTCGCGGCGAAAGGTTGCCGAAACTCGAGCCTCCATCGTTGCATACGCAAGCTAACGCCAGAAAGTTGTTAGCCATGGCGGCATGCGAACAATCGGTGGGAAGATGGTGACGTCGATGAGGTGCGGCACAGCAGTAACAACAGCACGACAGGGAGGACAAGCGAAATACGGAGAGGCTAGGCATCGTCGGCATGAGGCTGGGCGGCGTTGGCGGGAGGATGGGCGGCATTGGCTGGGCGATGTCGGATCGGACAGCAGGGAAGTGCAGCGGCACTGGGGTGACTGTGCGGACCGGAGACCGCAAATGGAGAATGGGAAGTTAACGTGATATTAGGAGTAACTGTGCCAATTGTGATTTATTTTAATTGAAAATTCTTATTTTTTAAATTTCAAAATCTGAAATTAAAAATAATTAATTACTAATCTGATTTATGATTTTAATTTTAGTTTTTTTTTATTCCATTGTTTACGTTGTTTAGTATTCTCGTTGTTTTTCTATACTTTTTCTTTTTCCAATTATATGTCACTGCATTATAAGTAGAACTTTCATTTATAATTGCTCAAACTTGATTGTGATGTAGTTGGTTATTTTCATACTTTTTGACTCCTTATTTTTCTATACTGGCTTCCTTTTTTACGACTACACGCTTGCTAAAAAATTGAAAAAACTTTTAAGAAATTTAATTTTGGTAAGACTTTAATATTACTAAATCAAGTAAGTAGTTAATTAGTAGAATTTAGTTTTTTGCATTATGTGATATTCTGATTAGAACGAACTTATGACTTATGACTTGAGTATAAATTCTTACTAAAAATGGTATTATAGATATATTAATATTTTGGTGTACTATTTTGTTTATTTGACTATTTTTATCAAACATAGGTATAGAAACATCAATGAACTCATGCAATACAAAGGTATAATTATTATATTTGAACAAAAATAAATATACTTCCTAATATAAAAAATTGATGAAAATATAGGTAATATAAGTAGATACTAATTAAAGATGTATCTTTTGTACATAAAATAATATATAAAAGAAAATAAAAAAGTAGCATAAATATCGTGGAATGCTCAAAAATTGTGGTGCATGAGCATTATGATTGGGTCACTAATTAATTCTGTAATAAAAAAGGACGTAGGATGATTTATTGTTTACCCAATTGAACTTGTCTGTCCCCACAACCATTCCTACTCTATTTCATTATACTTGTTTCTTTCTCTCTCAACCTCAGGCTATATATTTATACTATATCTTGTAATACGGTAATAGATTTATTATTGAATACCTTGAACAGAAGAACATTTTTTCAATACATTTGTCCATCAAATCATATAGTTTTTTCCTCATGAATCCGATAGAAGATAGAGAAAAAGATGTAGAGGGAGAAGAGAACCTCAGTGTAATTGCATCACCTTCGTCATCGACAACAGGAGACACATATATCAAGACCCCATTAAGATCATCAACGTTAGTAAATTCGCTTCGCGGATGTGGCCTTTCCAATGTTCGCATTGACACGGAAAATCTTAGACAAAACCTTACAATGCCACAATACCTTCGTTGTGCAATGCGTGATAGCATTCGTCTTCAAGATCTCATTACTGAAGAAACTCGTACAATTGATTCTGTGGACAATGAGATCACCGCAGAGCGAACACCCCTCGTTGTCTTCATCAATCCCCGTAGTGGTGGCCGCCATGGTCCTGTCCTTAAAGAGAGGCTCCAACATCTCATGAGTGAGGAACAGGTCATTATCATTTCATGTCTTTTTTATTTTAAATTCATAATTCTAAAAAAAGTTTAAACTTAGCACATATAATTTATTTATTTCTTTGTTTATGTTTTTCTAGTAAGAAATTATTCTATGATATAAATTAAATATGACAAAACTCTTAACAAGATTCTTTTCAATATATTTAATATTTAAAATGCGTTGAGTTTTTTCTATCAACCTGTTTTGGGATTTTATGAGGTTAGAAGTATTAAAAAATATTGGTTGAGTTTGTCTTCTTGTTGTAAAGTTTTTATTACACAATTACAATATTATTTATGTATGTTAAGTTGTGATGCAGGTTTTAGATTTAGTAGATGTGAAGCCAGATGAATTTATCCGATATGGATTAAAATGTTTAGAGATGCTAGCTGATAAAGGAGATACCTGCGCTAGAGAGATTCGTGAAAGAATAAGGATTGTGGTATATGTTCATTGTGTTCGTGATGATTGAATTATTCCACATGATAGAATGTAAAATATATTTGTATTTTTGTTGAACTCTCTACAATCACAAATTTTTTATTTCATAATATTAAATTCGTTATCGAGTACCTCCTTTTAATACTTACAACACTATTAAAACACTATTAATTTAGTTGATCACATATTACTATATAAAAAGATGAGTTATGTTATGTGTACACCAAAATCAGCCACCAGTATAAAATACATGTTGAAATACAAATACACATTGAAAATAAATTAAACCAACATGTATTTATACACAAATACATTAGTGACTGATTTTAGTGGCTGACTTTGGTGTACAAATAGAATTTTTGTAAAAAGAATCTTAAGCTAGAACTTTTAAATAGGCATGTAGACGAATATCTGGCTAATAAAAGTTGTGATTGTACATGATGAAAATAAAATAACCCTTGTCAAATATGTTTTTATGATTGATGTTAAGATATTTTACACAAAAAAATACTTTTATTATTATTTTATTGATGGCATTGAATAGATACGGTTGGATTGATAGGTTGCTGGAGGTGATGGTACAGTTGGATGGGTATTAGGATGCCTTACAGAGCTTCACAAATATGGTCGAGAACCAGTTCCTCCTGTTGCAATCATACCACTTGGTACAGGCAATGATCTTTCTAGGAGTTTTGGATGGGTAAGAAATTGCATAAATTAAGAAATGATACGTTCACTGAAATAAAAGACTAATTTATAATGTGTCTTTTTTTTTCTTGTGGTGTTAGGGTGGTTCATTTCCTTTCTCATGGAGACAAGCAATAAAGAGAACACTTTACAAAGCTACTACTGGTCCAATTTGTCGTTTGGATAGGTATATATTATAATATAAATTTAGATCTTATATTTTGTTTAATTGATTTCTCAAGAAAGAATTGTTTAGAGCTTAATATCTTATTGGACGTTGCTTGATTTTTGATATGATCTTCTTTTCAAATGCAGATATTGAACGAATATGATTAACATATTATTATAATTTAGTATGGAAATACCTTCTAGTCTTGAGTAGCCTGGGGCAAAATTAGACAATTCATGAGACAAGAAACAATATGTTTTTTCACTTTAGTGTTTGTAGTATTTCTCAAACTTTCTTTATTCTTTTGAATAAAGTGAAATGTAATAAATTAAGAAATAATAAAGGATACATATGGACTATTAAACTTAAAAAAGTTAATACATTATGATGTTAGTCCCAAAATTTTTAAAAATGACAGACGAAAAAATTACAAGAGATAAAGTTTTAATAAAGATATTCAAAATTGTGGTAGTGACTGTTGTCCTCTACAACTACATTAGGAATCACCTTAGTTGAGTGTTTATTTTCATGTATAATATTTGTAACGAAAAATATTATATGCATTTTTTTTATAAATTTCTTTTGTATATTTTCTACATTTGGTTTTAAAAACAGTTGATGAAAAGTGATAAAAGATAAAAAAAAACTATCTTTTGTAGCATAAATTTCTTTTATTACTATAATTAAAGACCATAGTCATGCTTTTAACAAGCAGACTAAATCATTTTGCACCATCTCCAATTTTAAGAAATCAAGCATTATTTAAATATTAATTATTTTGACAATTTTCATGCAGTTGGCGAATTTCAATTACAATGCCCGAAGGAACAATAGTAGAACCACCACATTCTTTGAAGCAAATAGAAGGGTGCACTTTTGATGAGGTTGCAATATAATTTTTTATGAAAAATTATACTAATTTTTCTAAAATTTGGTAAAAATCAACATCATCATCATTCCCTTTTATATGTTCTAGTGAATTTAGTCTTCTATAAATCAAGAAAAAAGCATAATTCATAGTGTTTATCTTACAAAATATAGAAAAATCAAATATAATTTTACCAAAATATCTTCACTTTAATTAAAGAATATTATGTTAGAGATTTTTTATATAAGTTTTGTTCTAATATGCTTTAACGACATGCATTTTAATCACTATCACTGTAATTATCCCATTTGAAAGTTCATAACTATTACTACAAATATGTTTTTCAAACTTTATGTATAGTTCACACAATTGTATAACAATGACATATATAATAACAATTCTTTACATAACTAGATTGTTGACACATATTTTGATAGTGAAAGCTTAATTATTATGAACTAATTTGAAGGATATTTGTTCTTAAGATAAGATTTTATAATAAGAGCTCCTTAATTGATTGTGTATTTTTTCAGTAAATGAACATATAAAGTAAACATGTAATTTATATAATAATTATGCATATTTATTTTTTTATTTGATTTTTTTATGTTCAAATTTTACTTACATTATACCTTGCAATTTATGAATTTTATCATACTTGCAGGACATAGAAGACGAGGAAGGACTGCCGGAGAAAATTATAAGCTATGATGGCGTCTTTTACAATTATTTTAGCACAGGTATTTTGGTATTTTATATTTTTTTATATTTTTATGACCACATTGATTATAATACTGAACGCATCATGTTCACCGTCACATTTCAAAATTTGAAACAAAAGTTTTCAAATACTAAATAATATCAAATTTATTAAAATCTAAAACAAATGTCTAATTTTATTTGTTGATTACTCTTAGAGATTAGTTATTTCAGGAATGGATGCCCAAGTTGCCTATGGGTTTCATCATTTGAGAAATGAAAAACCGTACCTTGCACAAGGTCCAATTGCAAATAAGGTAACAACTCATAGTCTTTAAAGTAATTTTAAAAAAAATCTTTAAAATTGTACCTTTGCACAAGGTTGAATTACAAATAAGGTAACAACTCTTGGTCTTTTCTTCTTTATTGTTGTAGATCATTTATTCAGGTTATAGTTGCACCCAAGGTTGGTTCCTTACTCCGTGCACAAGTGATCCAAAGTTAAGGTAAAAATGGAGAAACAAAAGTTCTTATATTTAATAGAAATAATTCTTCTTATCATTTTTTATACTTGTTTTTTTAACATTAATCTTAGCCTTAAGTAAAAAAAAAAATGCTTATTTCACTTATTAAGTATAAAATTTTTATTTTTATATTTTTATTAAATTAAAAGAATATACACATAAAAGGACCACAATATAAGGAGTACCTATTGGATTTTTAGAAGAGTAGATACACACAACTTTATGTCTTTACCTCTCTAAGTTATAATCCACACTTAGAAGATATATTGAACTCTTAAAAACTCCATCATGCATAGTTTTTTTTCAAGTTTAGCATATGTTCCATTAAATCTCAACTAAAACTCAAGCGCTTGTCTATAAACATTGTCAATCCATTAACAACTATACTTGAAACTTGAAGTCACCTTGATCTAATTCAGTATATTATTGACAAGATATCCTATACTTGTTATTAGCCTTTGTTAACATAAAACAATACTCTTTAATTAGTTTTTGAAGTGGTTGCATTGTCCAGGCTGAAAATAAGTCATGTCTAGAGTTCAGAAAAATTGTCTTATGGTTTTTATATACTCAATTTGGTCTCACAACTTAGCATTGTGACTCATGTTGGTCCTTGTCCTTGTTTCATCGTAGAATCGTTAAAAATGTACTGAGATAGATTGACAGCTGCCATGCTAGACTTTCCAATGACTATTTGGTGTGAGAGTTGGAACTTTTTTACCTCCATAGCTATTAGATAGTCTAGTGTGGCAGACGTCAGTCAATCTCAACACACCCTTAATAATTGTGACAAAAATAGGACCTAGGACTAACGTGAGTCACAAATGCTAAGTTGGGTAACCAAATTGCGTAAATTGAACCTTCAAGAATCAGATTAAGGTACACGTGTAACTTCTAAGACTAATTTTAGTATTAACTCAAATTTTAAAATAAATAAAAAGTTACAAATATTCTTAATTAACTTTCACGTATAATGTAACATCCTAACTAATGAGTCGATTATTGCAAAAACATAATAGGCTATTAGTGAGAGCATTACTAAGACCGGTAACATGTATCTTAAACAATTGTATAATAATAATAATAATAATAATAATAATAATAATAATAATAATAATAATAATAATAATAATAATAATAATAATAATCTGCGAGATCTTTTTTATACACATGAATACTGTTTAAATACATGAATACAAAAGAAGTGGTACGGTGTAAGAATGAAAAATTTTTCAAATTGAGAGGTTCAAATTCAAATAATACAAATGATAAAATAATTATAAATGCATGTAAAAGATAGGTAATAAATCCTAAGGCCTGACCCGTGAAAAGACAACCTAAAGATGAACCTCAAACTAGAATGACCAGAGATATATAAAATCCCATCTTTTGGCTTAAAACTCACACAAAAAAATACATCAATAGTGAAAGAAGATTGCGAAGAATAGAATAAACACAGGAAGTGTTATGAAATTTGACTTTGAAAGTTGTTAAAGTCTACTATGATAAAAAATCTAAACCATGGGTGAGAAGCTGATGATTCCTAACGGGGCTTTAAAATCAGATAATAATTACATAACAAGACATGGGCCCTAAGCATTCTTGGTCTCAACCCCACTCCTCAAACCTAAAAGTCACAAATCTAAACCTTAAGCACTACTCACTAGCTCATAATCTTAACAATTTACCTACAATCGCCCTTCCAAGTCCATTTCCTTTCATTACCATTTTTGTCTCTTAACAATCCTCAAGCATAATTCAAAATAATTGATATTTCTTGCTATCCTAAATACTTAATATTTGAGGGTTCAGCTAAAATCTTTATTCATACAAACTCTTTAGTTTTTGTTATTGTTCCTTTCCTCTAATTCTATACTTATTCTCTATCAAATTTATTTTTCTCACCAATCCAAATCAATGCCTTCAAGAATAAAAATACTATCGAATTTCAACACCACTCTCTCTCTCTAAAACCTCCAATTAGTTTAGGAAAATACAAATAATAGCAAACATAACCAATTCACAATTAAATCAATTAGACAAGTAGCACATAGTTGAACAAATAGGCAATCTCTAATAATTATGCAAATCCAAGCAATCCAAACAATGCACATGATGCATTCTTGTCCTATTGGCCATGAGATCATGTGTCGATTATTATGTCAGAACTCGACACATCTGATAGTTAACCCCAGACATAATTTTCTAGATGTACATTCCGTAAGGGGTATCTAAAATCAAATATATAATGTTTATAAAAGTCAAAAGAGAGTGTCCTGTCACATTTTCTTGGAGAAAAACTATCCGAAAATTGCATGTCTGACCATACTTACAAATTAGAAGAGTTGCATATATGGTCACGGTATCAAATTCAATAGATATCAAATTGATAGCACATTAAGTCATCGTGAACTATACGCATCCATGTTTGATTGTCATTAATACATGGGAAATATAAATGATTTATATGATAAAAAAATCAATATCGTTATAAGCTAACTCATGGTCTTTCCTTTGTCATTCACGTCATCAATTTTATAATCTTATACATCCACGATAAATTATTATCACACCATGAAAAACATGCTCATACTTGTTATCTCTTACATCGAAAATCTCAATTCTACAAAGCTTTCCTCAAGCAAACAATTAATTTATCCTCAAATTAAACAATACGCATTTTAATGACTCTATCTCAAATTAATTTTCTAAAATATGTATAAACTTGAGTTAAATCAAATATTCTAAAATTATACAAGTTTCATAAAACAAATATATATACTCTCATACCTATTTTCTAAAAATATAATTTTCATAGAAATTATTATTCGATTATAGTAAATAAAAAATTATTATCCAGTCAAATTAAATCAAATATCCAAGATCGACATAATATGATTCTTTTTGTAAGGAGACCTTTGAACTTCACAAGATTCTTATTTTTTTCTCTTATTATTTGAATGACAAAAAAGCTCTCTCGAACTCCTCTCAAAAACACTCATAACATAAAAAGAGTATACATACAAGATGGACATCTTTATTTTTATATACATATAGCTATATAGTTTAACTACACAAATTGTCCTCCATAGCTACATGTAGGCTATTTTTATTCAGTAGGTCAGCAAGATCATCACTATAACTATTTACAAAAAACAAAAAAGACAATATAAGAAAATAGATTAGGACTGAGAACCTGAAAAGGTTGTTAGAAGATTTGATAAAACTATATTGTTTATTTACTTGCCCTGATTTGTACCTCTTACCCTTATCCTTTTTCTATGTATTATACTAATTTTGTTGACACTTAATTTATATTTCTATAGTTCGATAATAATACAAGTACTTGTAATATATATAATGTATGTCTTTTGAAAATTCGATCATAAATTTGTGTCAAATTTTGGCTAAAATCTAATACACCAATAGCTAATTCTTATCCTACATTTTTGTCTGAGTGAGAAAAAATTCACAATTCTTAGAATTATGAATTTATTTAACCTACAATCAAACAATTTAATCACAAGCTATACTTAAAATAATAACATAGAATATTCTTATTTTATATCATAACATAATCATTGATATTAAGGCCTTTAATCTTGTACTCTATAAGAATAATTATCATTTTTTAGAAATACAATACGATTTAAAATTCTATTTATTTGTTAATATAAATTTTATTTTATTTAATAAAAATGATACCTTCGATATTCTAACTTAATAAAACTATAGGACAACAAAATAATATTGAAGGTCAATTCTATAATAAAATTAGTTTGTGTATCAAATATTAAGGTTTTTGTTTCATAAAACTAATTATTTATATGGTATAACATGTTATTAAAACTCAATAATGTATAAAGACCAGAATACTCTGATTTGCACTTTTTTTAGAGGGAGAAGGAAAAGAAGACATGTCTAGCTTTAAAAATTATTTCTTGCCTAGATATACAAGAATATAAGATATATGCTTGATATTGTTATTAGTTGTTATATAAATTATCTTTATGAAGTACTTCAAAATCAAGAGAAAGGATAAATTAATAAATTTTTTGATGTTCTTCATGAAGCACATAAAATTTATACACTAGATAGTAATGACGACACCAATTTAGAATAAAAGTAGTTAAATATCTTAACAATTTACAATAACATCACTATGTTTAGAGACTTTTTATTGGATTAATTTGTTCATTGTATTAACTGTGCTAATATATTATTCAATTAAACAATTTTAACTTTTTTTTATTAGCGTGTGTCTCAAATAAATATTTTTGTGTGTATGATATATTTTTTAACAAATTTTTAAATGGTAGGAGTTATTTCAAAATTATATCAACTCAGAATTTTTATAGCATTTTCGGAAAAATAAGTTCAAGTTGCAACACATGTATTATTTCTCAATGAATATGCATATTTTGTTTTTTTATTTTAGAACATGCAACCTCTTCACGGTCAAATTTGTTGCCTAATTTAGTATAGAGATTTATATATTTGACTCCTTAACCAGATGAATGACAATGTACATAAAATAGAAGAGATAAAATTTGACAAAGAAATAATTATTCATATTATTCTACTGAAAAGATTCAAGATATAGTTACTAGACTATACATTTTTAAATATATTGTATTTCTATTCAAACAATATTGTGGTGTAATAAATCTATTTTTTTATTTAACTTCTATTTGTATTGGATTGAAAATATGCTAAACATGTTCTTACATCTTTTTATTTTTCTTTTTTTTTATGCCTCTTATTTTGTTTCATGATATAAGTTTAGTATTTTTTTAATTATGTAACTTTTTTCGCAATAAAATTTTTAAGCATTACTAGCTTTATTGATTGTGACATATCTTTTTTCTATTAAATTAGGTCCTTTTCTTTTAGTAGAATATTGAAAAAAATGTATATATTGGCCTATATATATTTATCCTATTCATAATCAATAAATCTATTTTAATTAAAATATTTTGGTATTAGGGGATTAAAGAATATTTTACGGATGCATGTCAAGAAGGTTAATAGTTCAGAATGGGAGCGCATTCCTGTTCCTACAAGGTATACTACTACTTATTATCATATATGAAATTTGTATGTTAATAATTTTTAAAATAATAAATAAAAATATGTAGAACAGATAATATTAATTCCTTATATTAAACAATTATGTTATTTGTTTTCAGTGTTAGGGCAATAGTAGCCTTGAACCTTCATAGTTATGGAAGTGGACGAAATCCATGGGGTAATTTGAAACCAGAATATTTAGAAAAGGTAATATATGTTCGTTACATTTTGATAATCACAAACTACAAGAAATATGCATGATCCAAAATGTCTCTAGAAAAATTAAGTGCTAAATGCTTTGCACGATTTGAACTAATAATAATTAACGCTATGTTATATTCGAAATGTTTAGCAATAAAATAGATAATATACAATGAAAGCAACAGAAAATTATAAAGATCGTAAATAATTATCTAATATGTGAAAAGCATGATATTATGCATTGAAAGCTATTTTGTATAAATTATTTACAATATTTATATTTGAAACTACATAATTTAAAGATCCAAGAAACAAAACAAAGTAAGAAGCCATAAATTAGAAATTTTAGTACCAAGAAAATTAACTAAAATAAAAGAAAAGCTTAAAGGAAGAAAAAAATGAACACTAGAACCATGTCTATGTCTTGCAACAACTTGGTGAGCACCATTACTTCTACAATGAACACCATCTACAAGCGAATCATAGAGGTTGGAGAATGTCTACGATTTAAAGTACCAAAGGGGTAGTCGGGTGCTCGTCATAAATATTATAGAAAGGTTGGTGAATCTAGTAGAGATACATAAGAAACTTTTAGAGTGATGACTCGTCTAGAAATAGTTAAAGCACTTAGAATTCTCTCTTATCCTTGAAGTCTTTTTGGAGAATAGAATGGTGATTGGTATAATAGAAATGTCTATAAATACCTCACTTGTAACTGATTGACTTTGCTTGATTATTCAATTAATAGAGACCAGTCAATCTCTACTCTTTTCGTATTCTCTTTCTTTTCTAATTATATTACTCTAGGTTTTCAATTCTCCAAACTAGATCTAATACCTTTATGGTATTAGAGCTTAGATTTTATCACTTTCATAGCTACTGAAGGCTCAAACTCTTCAGATTTAGGTGGTGTTCAATCTCAAGTATCCATAGGCTTCACTTTGATTCCAATTGAGATAAAACTTGATGAATTAAATTACCTGTAATATTTGATCATATAAAA
This sequence comes from Arachis hypogaea, assembly GCF_003086295.3. Classification (NCBI taxonomy): domain Eukaryota; kingdom Viridiplantae; phylum Streptophyta; class Magnoliopsida; order Fabales; family Fabaceae; genus Arachis; species Arachis hypogaea. The sequence continues at coordinate 28,009,152 of NC_092038.1, forward strand.
TTCACAATTAATGAAAAATTCTTTTTAGTCACATCACTAGAGAGGAGATATCAAAAAAGTTTTTTATTGTAGCAGATGTAGCTTTAAGATCAGTAAATCTTGAACAAAGAAGGTGAAAACGACAAGATGCATTATTGAAGTCATGGCTCCTAGCCTTTTTGATTAAATCATTCACAAGGATGGTTTGATGCATGTTTGCTCATGAAGTGTGGAAAAGACTGGAAGATAATTTTGCTTCTTAGATAAATGCGAAGGTAGTACAGTTGGAAAATAAATTAAGCAATATTCAAAAACTTGGTTTGGTAAAACTTTTTGAAGAGGTGCTTCAAAAGAGTAAGCACCTTGTTTTGCATTTGGTAAATAAAAAATTTCACGTACTTGCGCTTGCAACTTTTAAAGGTTAGGAGTGCTCTTGAAAGCACATAAAGGGGAGCTTTTCAAAGTTGGCTTGTGCTTATCAAAATTAAAAAGTCTAATGTAACCTCATACATTAATTAATATCTAATTTTTAAGTCTTATGTTAATGTTTATTATAGTATTTTTAAATTTTAAAAGTTATTTTACCAAGCGCACTTGATGTTGCTTGTGCTTATTAAAAGCTATTTTTAATTTGAAAGTAATTACCCAAATTAGTCTCCAAGGATTTTAAAATCAATCATTTTAGTCATAAAGAAAATTAATACACAGATCAATCCCCAATATTTTTCTCCATCAGACTTAACAGTCTCCGATTCATTTTTTGATAAGACTCACAAATAGAGAATGCTTAGTTGGCACACAAACTCGCATACGTGGCAGTTAACTGTCCACGTATGCAACGGGGACAAATTAGTCTCTGACGTTCTAATTAAAAACTCTAGCCACGCATCCTCTATATCAAACTCTCTCACCACCGCAACCACAACCTCCACTAACTCCACTCCATTTCCAAAATCTCAAGCATGAAAGCTATTGATGACGGAGATAGCAAATCCCTCTTATCCTCGTCCCCCTCATCCTCGACTTCAGATCAGCGGCCAATTCCTCTGGGTCAACTGTGACAAAGACTACGTCTCCTCCACCTACCGCCCAACCCAGTGCTTCCTCGCCGGCTCCACCTTCTGCATCAGCTGCAACGCCCCTCCCCACCCAGGATGCAAAAATCATATACTGATGACTTCTATCAGAAAGATTCCAACGCTTCCCTATGATAGATTTTATAGTAGCTAACATTTTCTCCATATCAAGAAAGTTTTCTTTGATCATTGTGACATTCTTGAAATTATTGAACCATGAATGCAAGAGAGGGAACTTCTCAGCTTCTATGAAATTCACTTCATTAACATCTTCTATAGTGACTAAAACTTTGAAAATTGACCCAAAAGCTATGTCCACATATTAATAGTATCCCCACTGAAGAATTTCCTCTTATCACCTAGGCATTGATCATCAATAACTTTGAGACCAGATCTTCTCTATTGGGTTCTCTTTTTCTTCACCAGCATCGCATTTGAAGTAGAGCGTCACAAATAATGCAGGAACTTGTAAACATTTATCCATCATTATTGACATTTTAAACTAATATAAATTCAATCTTACAAATTATGTGTTTCTAAAAACTTACCATTTGATCAGCATTGTTAACCTAAAACCTTGCTTGAGCTCTCTCATACGGATCATAAGGAACCAATGAATTATGTGGCCATATCTCATCAATATATTCAACAATGATAATGGATTCACGTATGGGTTTTCCAGAATGAACAAGCACTGGAGCCTTCTCCTATGCTCTTTCATTGGCTTCTTCAACACCTACTATTTTGCACTTCCTCTTCTCCTGCACCCCTACTTTCCTCCTCAAAGACCTCACTAGTGGCGTCTCTAGCATGGCAGGTCTCAAAAGGACAAAAATTGTGCTTCTCTTGCAGATTTTTCCTGTCAATTCAAACTGGTGAAGTTAGTCAATACGACGTAGTCATCAACTAAGACTCGAAATTGAGCTCGACCAGATCAAGTTTGGGTGATATGAATGCATGGAAGTGGAACCTAACGATGTGACTTCCTTTGTATTGAAGGAAGAAACTATAGCTAGCTGGATTAGTGAAAATCCTAGCAGTATGGTAGATAGGAAAAAGGCCAGAGACGATGTTATCGTTTCAAAATGAAATGACAGAAAAGGAAGAAAGGGAGTAGAAAGGAGAGTTGTATGTTCGAGCGAGATCATCGGAGAAGAGGTAATTGCCGACGTAGAGGGAAGAAGTGGCAACGATGGTGAGTGAGGTGGCAGAACTACAATCGAGGAGGTAGTTGTCAAGAGAAAAAATGGTGAGAATGGGAAAAGGTGGAAAAGGTAAAGAAAAGGAAGAAGAAGAGAGTAGTATGGTGGATGAAGAACATGGATGAGAAGGTGAAGAAGAAAGCCAAAGACTAATTTGTCCTATTCGCACATGTGGACACTTAATTGCCACCAATTCGAGGTTACGTGCCAACTCAGTATTCTCTGTTAGTGAGTCACGTTGGAAAATGGATGGGAGACTGTTATGTATAACGGAGAAAAATGTTAGGAATTGATTTGTGTATTAATTTTTCTTGAAAATTAAAATGTTTGCTTTTAAAATCCTCAGAGACTGATTTGGTTAATTACTCTAAATTTAATTTACAAAACATGAATGCTACAACTTTTAAGAAGCTAACTTTTATAAGATACTTTTAAAAACTAAAAGCTTTACCAAACTAAGCTAAATTGACTCATCAATGAGTGATTATGTTCTTGCAATAAAAAAGTACAATAGATGCTTTAGGCTTAGTTAGAGAACCTATAAAAGAAAGTGATAATGTCAAAGCTATCCTCCATTGTTTGATTGAAAATTATGCTCCACTAATCACATTATTAATGATTCGGCCACAAAACATTAGTGTTAGTTAATTAGAAGCAGTATTGATGGCTCAGGAATGTATATTAGAAAGATTTAAAAAATATATTCATTTATCCAAGCAAATATAGCTCAACACACACAACTTTGTAACACCCTCACCTATTATATATTTGTGCTTAAGTCACAATGGATAACAGACAAAGTATTACTCAACAATAAACATGTGAAGATTTGATACATACATAAACACATACATACATATCAAAAGTGTTTACATAATTATGAGCCTGTAAAAATTTTGAACAATGAATACATCACTCTGTTGTTAAGCATCCATTTACAAAACCTTAAATAAACATGTAGGTCCATAGTTTAATATATTAGAGGTTTGCAAAAAAAAAAAAATTAGGGGCATACACCAATACTTAATTACAAAATATAGAAATACTATAAAAACATGTAAATAATAAATAACCCCAAATCCTGGTCATAAAAAATCACCTAGATTGGTACTCTGGCTAGAATTAGATGATTAAAATCATGACTCTCTAAACAACCCCTCTACCAAGTTTTGTTGTACATAAAGAGGGAGAGAGTGCTACTGGCAAAAGAAAATGACAAACTTTTCACTTTACTTCTTCTCCACATCACGCGTCCATCAACAAGGCATACCACAATCTGCATCTAAAAAAATTGGAGTGAACAATAACGGCGGAAGCTAAAAGTTCCTAGTAAGATTCTAAAATTGAAGCATAACAACCTAATGAGACGCGACCTTAGGCATCCTAAATTTCAATCCCAATCATAATACCTAGAGACAAACATCCAAGTTGTTAAGATCACTTATTTCTTTCATAATTGCAATAACTCCTCGACTATATTTGAGAAGAAAGTACCCCATCACAAGGGATATCTTAAAATTCTCTTTTCAAATGTACATATAATGCGCACAAATAATTGAGAGGAAAGTACCCCATCACCTTTTTTAGGAGAAAAACTATTCGAAAATTGTATGCCTAGTCACCCTCACGAATTAGAAGAGAAACATATATGATCCCAGTATCCAAATCAACAATCTTCATAATTAATATTATAGTTATACATTATGAACCGTACGTAACAACAAAATTCTCATAAATATATTCACATAAAACTATTTTCATTTCATCCATGTTTAACTATCATTAGAACATGGGAAATACTCATGTTACACACCTCATATATTAATTATCATTAGGTTAACATCAACACAAAACACCACGAGGGCCATGGAAATCTATCATCAATTTATCTTTTTAAATTAGTAAGGGTTCCCAATTATACAATTCAACTATTATCCTCATTACTAAGATCATAAAATCCTCACTAATCACACTATCCCTTTTTTGAAACTCACCAACAGAGGGTATCCTAAGTTGAGCATAGGTTATAGTTAGGTTCAGGCTCACCAAAAAGATCCATTTCATCAAATCAGTTAGCAAACCATCGCTTACACAGCTAATTCCATGCACATTGCCATTGTTAGGTGCTCCGTTTTTCTTTTTCCATTGAGGCCGAACCTAAACCTGTGCTCGAGAGATAGCTGTCCATATACTGATAAGGGATGTATGAATTCTCGAGAAGAGAGGAGCCGTGGTGGTCCCCCCTGGACCGCCCAGATCCCACGAGTGAATAGAAAGTCAGATCTACATTGGATCTCACCTGAATCGCCCCATCTATCCTTTTGAGGAGAAGTTTGGTTTCAAACCCCGGTTCGAACAGGAGAAGTACGCCATGCTAATGTGCCTTGGATGATCCACATCTCAGGGTCAGGCGCCGATGAGCACATTGAACTATCCATGTGGCTGAGAGCCCTCACAGTCCAGGCACAACGACGCAATTATCAGGGGCGCGCTCTACCACTGAGCTAATAGCCCGTCGTGTGGGCCTCCCGCTGAGGCCCGCTATGCCAAAAGCGAGAAAAACCCCATCCCTCTCTTTCTTTCTTTTTTTTCGCCCCTTCTCTTTGTCAAATGTTTCATGTTGGCTCATATACGGGTAATGTCAAATATGTGTCCTTGAAGCTCTTGACCCTTCGTGTACACGAGTCCTATTGCATAGGAATCATCTTTCCCCTGCTAACATATTTTGCATAATTCAAATCTAACCTCCAAACTCCCAACTACCAAGATTACGTCTTAAAAAGTCATTCAGCCTCATTTCTTCGAAGGCAATAAATTAGACATCCCTAATTTTTTTAATAATACAAAGTTTATAAACCTCATATAATTTTCAAGATTTAATGGGCCAAGTTAGGACCTACCAAAATTTTTTCAAATTACTTAAATTATACATATTTTCCTAAACAAACCAACACTCAATCGACCACTTCTTTTTTCTATTACCCAAACCACATCTCACAACTAATTTTCATGTATAATTTAAACATTTTGGTACCTCAAGCCTAATTCATTTTAACTTAACTCATTTCAACAAAATCAATATTATCAATAAAAATTTAAACTCGATATAAAAAGTATGAATTTTCCAACCCAACGGATTTCTTTCCTTTGTATTCAATTTTCAAGATTTTTATACAACCATAACTCAAACATGATTTCACAAATGGTAACTATAATTTTACAAATCACACATTCTAACTTTCAAACAACATCAACATCATCCAACTAACAAGGAATTATGATATGTTATAAGGCCTCTAACCTAAGGTTTTCAAATAACATTATATATAAATACCCAAAATTAAAATCCATACCTTAAACGAAGATCCTCCTAGCCTTTTAGCCTTTTTTGAGTTTTTCTTTGCCTTAATGAAATCTCATTCAATTACTTAATCAATTTCATTAAATTCTCAATTATAATTTTTAAGAAATTAGAGCAAATGAGAAAAAAGGGATTCCTTCACCTTACATCACAAAAATCTGACATCCAAAGCTCCAAAAATAGGAACTATTCTAGCTCCTTTTCCCTATTCATTTTATCATATTTTATACGAAGATTCCTAAAGTGTGTTCAGTTTCTTGTGACAAAGGAACTCATTTTCTTAAAAATAATTACCTCATCATGCTAAGAAAATTATATTGTATTCAAATTATATCGGCGAATCTCTTAACTAAAAAAAAATTAATTTTTAACCTATTTTAATCGAGTTTGGAAGGTTTAGAATTGTTGTAAAACCAATTTATATTTAGAAAATTAGCTGAATAATTTTCTGAGCCTTACAAAGTAATTTTGAAAGAGACAATTTTAGAAGAGGCTATCAAGAAAGAAGAGAAAAAATGTTCAAAGAAAGTATATTGCTGTTCAATGCTAAAAGATCATCAATTTAAGATAATAGATATGAGAGTTTTTGTGGAAGCAAAGTTGACAAAGGCAATTTCATTAGAGTTAGAGACAATTTCCATGAGAGAACTTAGCAATTTGGAGAAAGAAAAAATTTGTCTAAAAGAATTCAGTGTCAAGTATGTAAAAAAAATATGGTCGTATAGAATTAAACTACTGCCATAAGTATGATGGAAGCTACATCGAAAGTAATGAGAATCATAGTGGTAGATTAGTAGATAAGTAAGTACAAATCTCAACAACATGATTGTTACACCAGCTACGATTGATGATCCAAGTTGTTATCCAGATTTAGCAGTAACATAGCACATGATATCCAACTCTTGGTGGTGGACAATTTTTAGGTTTGCAAGTTAACCATACTTGAAAGCCGTTTTTAAAATTTTATTTGAGTTCTAGAGTTTTCTTATTAAATAATTTGCAACATATACTTAGCATAACTAAAATTATAGGACACCAATGAAATACTTCGAGGAAAAGTGGATAAAGGCCTCTATAAAATTTTCGATTACACTTCTTCGAATAACAAACCTGTAGCGTTAGTATCAGTAGTAAATGAAGATAGATTCTTACTGTGGCATGCACATTTATGTCATAAAAATAATATAGTGTAAAATGTTCCTAAGATTTGTAATATCTCTTTTTATACAAATAAAATTGTATGCAATGCCTGCTATATTAGAAAAAAAATTTTTAATCTCTACAACTATCTATGATCAGCCTTCGCAGCTGGTATAGTTTTATATGTGGGGGCCATCACCTATCTCAGGTAATATTGAAAATATATACTTTGTTAATTTCATTGATGTTTGTACCAAATAAACTTGCCAATATTTAATTCGTGCTCGAAGCAAACACAAATCAATTTTTAATCAAACTCATAAAATGGTTGAACTGCAATTTAATAAGAAACTTAAAATACTTCAAAGTGATACTTTAGAATACTTAAACTTGTGCAAAAGTTTTTAGGAACATAAAAGGAGTGATTCTTAGGTTTTTGTGTCATGACTTCATTAGCAAAATTACAATGTTGAAAGAAAACATCGACATGGATTATAGACAGGACTAACTCTCCTAGCTACTGGTGGTATATCTACAAAATATTAGAAAAAAAATTTTAACAACAGAAAGCATCAATAATTCACTACCTACACTTACTCTATCAAATATTTCTCTTCATAAAAAGGCTTTTGGCAAACTAACTCCCTATAACAGTCTAAGAGTATTTTGTTACCTTTGTTTTCGACACTTGAGACCGTCTATAGAGGAGCTTGGTTGAACTTGCTTAAAAAATTAACTTGGTTACACTATATTTTCATATAAATATTTTATTCTTTTACATTCTTTTCAAACAAAAACATTTTTTATTTAATTTTTGTAAAGTAAGAATTATTCATGAGATGCTTTGATTGTATTTACTTAAAACCTTTTTATCTATACTTACCTTATTTTTCTTGACGATTATATTATATGTTATCAATGTTGATATTGTCATTTGATAATGTTCATCTAGATGTGCATCTAATTGTAAACTACTTTATCTTTTTCTTTCATAACTTGAAAAGTTAAATTTTTGTTTATTGTATTGTAGAGAGGATTTGTGGAAGCACAAGTAGATGATGGACTTTTGGAAATATTTGGTCTAAAACAAGGATGGCATGCATCATTTGTCATGGTTGAACTAATTTCAGCAAAACACATAGCTCAAGTAGGTACTCATTTTATTGTGATTTTTTTTGTTATTAATAAGAACTGCACAATATTTAAAGGCCTCAACATGACTTTTAATCTACATTCATTGAATCTTGTACTTAAGGTAGTTAGGTAGAACTTTAGTTGCAAACTCCATTAACTACAACGTAGCACGAAGAACAAATTATAGAATGAGTTTAATTAATAGCTCCATAAACCATATGTGTAGTAGTAATGTCGTTGTTAACTCCAATACAATGCTATAATGAATGATTGTCCTTAACTATATTCAATTTTTTGATACTCAATAATTTGACTGAAAAGAACTTGAAAGTAAAATTTCTCAAAGTTAAGGCAAAATGATAAAGTCAATCTTTCATTATGTGTTCAAATGTAATTGAACTAACATGTCACCAATTTAGGTGAGGAACATAAATTTCTTTAACTCTTATCCCATAGTCATTTCTATAGCAAGGTATACATCACATAGTTTAAAGTGAGTTAGGTAGAACTATCCTAATAGTGTCAGATCAGTCTCGTGTGCTAATTAAGTTTCAAGGATATCTATTTTATATAGAACATAACTTTGTAACTCTTAAGACATAATAATATTCAAAATATTTGTATAACTGTTATTAGTCAACCCTCTAATAAATAAGGAGTTGGTTACCTTCAATGGCTTGTTCAATAGTCATTAGAAGAATTTAATTGTATCATCATAATTAATACTAACCATCTTTTTAACCTAAGTCTTGAAAATCAAATCACTCAACCATAGTAAAATTATTTTTGCAAATTATAAGAGTTTTAAACTAAACTCCAACTTACAATTTTCACCTTTCTCCAACTTTCAAAAACAAAATTCAAAAGCTAAAAAGAACATAACCAAAGAAAAACCAAAATAAAGTTAATATAGAATAAAGAAATTAGAGATTTATCGAAAATTTGATTGCACCATATTCTATGTTCAATTGAAGCAAAAACCGAAAAACTCTAATTAACACAATAAAATTATGATCACGTCAAGTCTATATGGAACATTTTAAAGAAAAAGCTAACATAAAATCTAGAAATTATGCAATGATATTGCTAAATTCTGTGTAAAAAGAAATATTGTTATTGAAATATCACAAATCACTATTACACACATAGTTTTTATGATTGTTAATATTTTCAAATATCATAGGCAGGCCGTATGTCTAGAAAAATATATCGACATTTAAATTATTTATTTTTAAAGTTATGCACACATTTCATTCTTTTAAAACCAACTAAATTTACAACTACTTTTATATGTAATACATTGTAATGGAACATGAAATATATTGTAATCAAATTTTTAATAAATTTTTAATAAATTTTTAATTCTCTTGTTCTTTGTATGCTATTTAGTTTTTCTTCTTATATGTTCTTTCAGCTTTAGAGTTTTTTTCTTATTTGAAACTAATTTATAAATTGGGTGGTCTGAAAAAAGATAAAAATTTTTAAATTGGAACTTATTTAAAAATTTGTGATTTGCAAAAATGATTTTACCATAGTTGAGTGATTTGGTTTTTTAAATTCGGGTTAAAGAGATGGTTAGTGTTTACCATAATGACACAATTGAATTCCTCCAATGGCCATTAAACAAACATAGAGAGTAGCAAATTTTTTACTTATGAGAATGTTAGTTAGAAATCACAATTTATATAATCCTAATATTAAAATTTATCATGTAATATTCTATTATTGTAAATTTACAATGAAAAGGAGAACATTTTCGTTAGAAGGACTAGAACATTCTCATTAAAATAAAAGATCTGTTGTTTTATTTTAATTTTTATAATTTTTTTATTCTAGTCATGTAAAATTTAAAAGATTTCTATTTATTCTAATTGTTAATTTGTTTCATTAGCATATAACCTACTATGTCATTACTTAACAAAACAAACTAACCTTGAGGAATAAACTTTTTTTTTTAATTTTACTTGATAAAAAACAAAAGAAAAACTTGATAGGTGCCAAAAGCTTATTTAAATAGTGGGATAAAATTAGAAAACTATTTTTAGTAATGTTAAAAGTAAAATAGTTTTAAAATTATAGTGAAGAATTATTTCAATAATTATAAAATTAAATTTGTATATTATCATTATGTTATCTACTAATCATAATTAAATAAACTAACTAATTTAATATGATAGTAAAAAAATTATTCTCACAAAATACTCTCTCTTTTATATATATATATATATATATATATATATATATATATATATATATATAATAGTAAAATTGTTTATTTTCTGATAAAATAAACAACTCAATATCTATTATTTGTAATTGAATAAACTAACTCTAATTTATATATATATATATATATAATAGTGAAATTGTTTATTTTATGATAAAATAAATAATTCACTATTTATTATTTGTAATTGAATAAACTAACTCTAATTTAACAAAACTAAGAACATTATATTATGACTAAAATATAGTTTGATATCTTTATGTATATCTTTCTAGGTGTATATAAATAAAATAAGCAATTATATTTTTGTTTCTTTTTTATTTTGATTTTGATAATAATTAGTCTCTCTTCATGTTCATTACATGTAATTAATCTCAATAACTTGCATATTCATATTCTAACTTTTTTTTAATAAGTTAAATACAATCCTATAGTATTATTATTAGAATAAATACTAGACATACTAACACTCTCTAACAAGCATTAGCTAACGTACATTTTTTTATCATTTTTATTATTAGTTATATAATACAAGAAATAGCAAAAAATTCGTCAAAATGAGTATCAGTAGGATTAATAATTATGGGGACTAAACAGGAATCCACAAAATTCCCACAGAAAATGGAATTATCTTTGTGAATAAATGAGAACAGGGACAAGGTCATAGATATTTGTCCCGTGAAAACTCATTAATTTCCGTGAATTTGAAATTACCATATTGCTCTAAATGGAGCTTGAATTTGCAATGATTTTGTCCTTGACATATCGAGTAGAAAAATACCATAGAAAACTAATATATATATTATGTTGGCAAAAATATATTGTCATTATTTTTGATAATGCTACTTTATATATGAGTTTTTTTACATTGTATGTTTAGATGAATTTATAATAAGAAAAAGAGTGACTTTATCAAAATAGGAGTGATAATATCCATTTCTATTATATGTTGAAAGGTATTGTTACATTTTTTTTAATTGTTATTTTTTATAATGAACATGTTATTGATTTTGTTGGATTGTGTTAAATTATGTTAAATTGTATTAGATTGTGTTTTTATTGATTTATTTTATGATTGTTATGATATATTATTTTGTTAAATTTTATAAAAAAATTTAAAAAATATTCATAGATACTCGTGGGTATCTACTTTTTTTTTGTGGAGATAATTTATTGGGACCCACGATTGAAATAGAAAAAGAACAAGAGGCATCGTTTTAAATGACGATGCCATAGGGGATGGCTACCTACCCCTGTAGACTTTCTTATTGGTAAGTTCTAGCATCTCTTAACAATAAAAGTTTATTGATTAAATCTTTCAGGCAGCAGCAATTCGATTAGAAATTAGGGGTGGTGAATGGAAAGATGCATACTTACAAATGGATGGAGAACCTTGGAAACAACCATTGAGCAGGGAACACTCAACATTTGTCGAAATAAAAAGGGAACCTTTTCAATCATTTATGGTTAGGGGAGACTGATTATTTGAAGATTGGTAGCTCTATAGGAGGGAATAATGTAAAATGTGCATTTCAAATGCAACTTTGGCATTTTTCTAAGTCTGTTAAAAGTTAATATTGTCGAAATTAGTTCCATTTAGTTTATCCCAAAAGAAAATTATAATCTTAAATATAGTATGGAATATTATTTACTACACTGGTGATGCTAGTATTTGAGGATATGAAACCAAATTAATACAACATAAGTGACTTTTCTATTTTGATGGATTCCATAGTGAAAAAAGAAGGTGGCACCATATGCCAAAAAAGATTATTTGATCATCGATATATAAGATAGTGTATGTTATTAAAGCTAATAGAAACTAAAGGGAATAAATAGAGAAAAGTGACTATAATGTGTTGGAATTAGTTTTGATATATAGCTTTTTATCTTAGTGTAATATGGGGTAATGGCAAAGGATGGAGTATTTTGATATTATGGGGACATCTTAAATACATTTGGAGCATATTGGGTGTATGATTGCTGCGTGATATTGAAGGGAACAAAAAAACATCAGGGGTGTTTCATAGAAGTATATTGCATCTTGGCCCACTGTATGTGTAAGTGTGACCAGCCAGTGTTGCAATGAGCAAGGTTCCCTCTTTTATTAATACATTTCTCACTCACTCATTCTCATATGTCTCAACTTAACTCGTTACACCCCTCTCCTTAAATCATACGCCTAGAAATACATATTAAAAATAGTGTAACATTATGACAACACATGGATTCACATGGTCCGTTCTCCTTACAAATTATACTCTTAAGTTTCTCAAATGATATTGTTAAAGGAACAATAACACTACATGAAATCTCACATGCAAATCTTACACTATTTATAGTAAATTTGACCATTGTAATATGATGTGTGAACTTTTTTTGATATAGAATTTTCCTCAAATGGATGAATTCTCGTTGCAAGTATAGTTCTACACCAACAAAGAGTCCTCACATGCAAAAATTTTGGTTGTCACAAGGAACAAACCCCAAATAAGAATTAACCGGAGTATTTAGACTCCGGGTCGTCTCACAAGGAGTTGCAATGAAGTGTATGATTATTGGTTATGAGGTATTTTGGGGTTTTTTTAAGATTTTGGACAAGAAATGTAAATTTCAAAGGAAACAAGCTAACAACTAGTAAAGCTCTTGGCAAGATATGAAAATTAGAAGTCTTATCCTAGTTATCCTCCTTAATTGTGATCATAAATTGTTTATTGCTACCACTTCGTTAACCTCTATCCAAGGAGGAAAGTCAAGTGGATGAATTAACTTGATTCATCTTATCCTAGTCAACTCCTAAAGGAGAGACTAGCTTTAGAGGCAATCAAATCAATTAGCAACTTCCAATTACCAATCAACAAGGGAATTAGATAACTCAAGAGTCACTAATTACTCAACCAAAGCCAAGAGGAACAAATTCTATACTAAAATTCAACCAAGCATTTCATCAAACACTTGGAAGGCATAAAAAGAAAGCATAGTAAATCAACAACAAGAATAAAATCTAACAACAATCAAATGTAAAGAATTAACACAACCATGAAAGGAAACAAGATCTACATGAATTACCTCAAATTCTATTGAAGGAAAATATAAGAAGAAAAAGTGCATCAACAACAAAGTAACAATTACAAGAATGAAATACAAAATTAAAGACAGGAATTGTATAGGAACAAGGATTGATAAAGGAAAAGTAAATCAAAGCATGAAATTAACCTGGATCTAAGAATTCCTAATCTAAATCTAACTTAATCCTAGAGAGAAGTGAGAGCTTCTCTCTCTAAAACTACTCTAAACTAATCCTAATGAGTGTGTGTGTTGATTCCCCTTTTGCTTGGGCTTTAATTCTGCATGAAATACACTTAGAAACAAACTGGAATTGGGCCTGGGTAGCTCAGAAATCGCCCCTAGCGTTTTGCCTTTAAGTGGACCACGTGCGAGTATCGGCGCGTGCGCGCGCTACGCGCTAGCGCGTCGATTGGCCAATTCTTCATCTGCGCAGACGCGGCATGTACGCGGGCGCGTGCCTATGCGAAACCACTTCTGCGCGTGCGTGCCTTGTACGCGTGCGCGCCCGTTGGTGCATTCCCAATCTTTGTTTCTTCATGTATTTTTCCCTTTGTATGCTTTTTCTCCTCATTCCTTCCATCCAATACTTGCCTTATAAACCTGAAATTACTCAACAAACACATCAAGGCATTGAATGGAATTAAAGTGAATTAAAATCACCAATTTAAGGTCAAAAAGTATGTTTTTACATTTAAGCACAATTCAAAGGAGAATTACAAAACCATGCTATTTCATTGAATAAATGTGGGAAAAGATGGTAAAATCCCTTAAAATAAGCACAAGATAAACCACGAAATCGGGGTTTATCAAATCTCCCCACACTTAAACTAAGCATGTCCTCATGCTAAAATCAAGAGAGAAGCAAAGTGTATCACATTTATTCAATGCAAAATAACTAGATGCAACCTATCTAAATGCAACTTTCTAAATGAATACAATTGCTTGGTCAAAATAAATCAATTCCCAAGAAGCATATACGCACAAGGGCTAAGAACTAGCAAATCCAATCCGTAATTGAATTGAGTTATTAAATGTAACACCCTACCATACAGAGTCATATGCTTAAGTCATAATTCAGTGATGGCAAGGTATTACGACCTCTAAAATAAAAATTTAGTACGTATAGTAGTATGAATGATTGATTATAACTAGGAGCCTTTGTAGAAAAAGGGGTAAACAAAAATCGCAACTCGAAAGCGCAACACTCCGATCGATAACGTAACGAACAAGGATAACCAACACGAGATTATATATATACAAATGAGTGTCAAAAACAGGAATATCAAGACTCAAAATCTGGCTGTGAAGATAACCGGTCCGAGCATATAGCAATATATATACATATGATAAAATAAGAAAAACCCTAAAGGAAACCCAAAGGGACACAAATACAGAAACCTATTCTCCAAAATCTCCCATAAGAGGAGTCATCACAGTTTGTATTATTTAATGGAGATAAAAGTATCTAAGCAAAACATATAAACTAAAACAGAGTCTCCAAGAACAAAGGATCTTCGCTAATCCAGAAGTCTCCAGCAGGCCTCAGCGAGAAACCTCACGTCCTGCATCTGAAAACCATAAAATCCGCATGGGTGAGAAATAGAGGTCCCCAGCATGGTAACAGCTTCCACATATATAATACATAATAATAGAGGAAAGCCAAAGGCAATCCTAGAACTTCCTCCAGATAATATCAAAGCTTATAAACAAACTAAACCATATGTGGCGACTGACTAAAGGTTCTTCAGTCTAACTAATACTTCCCTTTCCAATTCCTTCAAACCTCCCATCCACCAGCAGGAGTATAATGTAGCAAACACAGTTATATCAAACAAGAAATATACAAATAGGAACAATTAAGGCATTTAGACAATTAGCAAGTAGTATGCAGTCAAATAGGCAATCTTAAACAATTCATATAGTATGCATATGATGAATGCCTGTCCCTAGTGGCTGATGATATCATCTATCGATTATAGAGCCAACCCACAAGTCCTGGTAGCTAACCATTGGACTGTCCCTCTGTCGCGCATCCCCAACTCGAGTTATACTCATCATAAACTTGATCATAATCATGATCCATATCCATCACCCTCATTGGTGAATATTTACGGGGGCGAGCTCATCCGGGGCTTTCACAGTTCCCGGCCACACTTACGACATAGGGTCAAAAGAGCTTCGAGTCTCAACCTGGAGAACGTGGTGGCTAGCCACTGCTTCCTCCCAGGGAAACTCTCATCTCCAACAGTGGAAGTGCAACATTCACAATTCGTTCAACAGCATATATGCATTTATACATAGCCATAATCATGGCTCCGCCGTAACACGACAATAATCTAGCCATCCGGCTCACGGTTAAATCCATAACCAGCCATTCGGCTCATGGTTAAATCCATAACCAGCCATTCGGCTCACGGTTAAATCTATAACCAGCCATTTCATTAACAATTACAGCCTTTCGGCCCATGGCATAACAAGCACTTCCACCACCATCCTCCGCCTCTCACATAATCATCTTTGATCCTCATTGATCATTCATTTTTCCCTTGCTTCACTCGCAAGTTACCACATCCCCTAACTCCTTTTCTAATAGCTAGGCATATCATAATGATTTAAGACATAAGTGGTGAGATCGGAGGCTTAAAAGTATGAGATTTGGCTTTTAAAACTTAAAAATCAACTTTGGGATGAAAATAGGGCCCCGCGTACGCGCACTCCACGCGCACGCGTGGATGGCCACAAAACTCATCGACGCATATGCGTCATGCACGCTAACGCGTGGACTAAAAAATAAAAAAGCGACACGCACGCGTCCACCACGTGTGCGCGTGGGTGCTCTCGTGCCCAGGCACAAAACTTGCACAGTTTTGGCACAACTCTCTGGAAAATGGCTGGGCATTGGGTGCAGCACATTCGGCGCGCCCGCGCACATCACGCGCACGCGTGGATGGTGCTTTCTGGACGAACGGCGCATACGCGCCAAGTGCGCCTACGCGCGGGGGGTCATTCTGCTAAAAAATTTCTAAGTTAAAAACTGCAGAATTCACAGATTCAACCCCCAATCTTCCAACGGACATAACTTTCTCATTTTAAATCGTTTTTTACCCGTTCTTCGAACGGCATGGACATCCCGGATCCAATTTCATTTCTAAACATATTTGGCATAAAATAGAGATCCGTAGTCCAAGTTATGTCCCGTCAAAGCATGCCCAAAAACCATGTTTTTCATACAAAACCACAAAGTGCCATTTTCAAAACAAGCCATTTTCAACTCTTTTCAAAATCAATCAAAACATGCCAATTTCATCCCTTTTCTTTGAAATCAATCAAAATATATCAAATTTAACATCAAGCCTCCTCAACTCACACATTGACACTTTACCACAATTTACAAAATCACTATCCCATCATTTTAACCCACTTCACCCAAGTGGCTCAAACTCAAACACATGGACATATCATATACTCTTCCTCATGCCAATTTTCAACAACACCAATTCCAATAAATCATCATTGAACACAATCAATATCATACTCACCATCAACATGGTTCAATCCACAATTCAACCATAACCAATCATCAAGCATAGATCACAACATGCATATTTCTCATATATCATACATCAAGGCATCAATAATCATCATCACATATATAACCACATCATACATTTCAACCATCCAACAACATCAAGAATTCAATGCCTATCTTAGGGCCTCTAGCCAAAGTATTTTCTACCACATTACATATTAGATACAGAAAATCGAGACCATACCTTAGCCGATTTCCTAAGCTCAATCGGAGCACTTCCAAACCACTTTTTCTCAAGCTCTCAAGGCCTCAACACCTCCAAGAACAGATTTTTCACCACCAAATCCCTTTTTAAGCTTTCCAAAGTCTCAACCAAGCCTCAATATTCATATATATACAACCTAAGCCACAATCATCATACCCATACACAACATCTCAATACCCAAACATCATAGAACAACAAATTACACTAAGGTTGAGAATCTTACCATACCCAAGGTCCAAGGAGACAAGATTAACCTTCTCCTTCAAGAGAGTTGGGTGCTATAACATCAAAGAGCCCAAAATCTCAACATTTTTGCTCATGAAACTCGAAAACAAGGCTGGAAATTCGAAGAGCAAAACGTGGCTTACCTCAAGATTGATTGTATGGGTTTTGTAGAGCTCTCCGCGGTGAATGCATGGCCGTAAACGGAGCGGCAATCGGAGCTCTAGATCAAAAGTTATGGTGGTTTGAAGATCAAGTGAGAGAAAGAACTTGAGAGAGTATTCTTCCTCCCCTCTCTTCAATTTTCAGCGTGTATTAGTGTTGTGTGAGGAGAGAGAGTACTGAAAACTAGGGTTTTGGTTTAGTTATGTTGGGCCAAGGGCCCACTTTGGGTCCGGTTGGCCTGGTTTGGCCCGTTCGGTCCAATCTTGGTCCGAATTCTATAAAATTGGTACCAAAATTCTCGTCTCAACCTCCTCTATCACATTTAGCCATAAAAATCATATTTTGGGCTTTCTAGAATAAATTCTCATTTATGGGTTAATTAGCCATTAATTAATCGGGTTTTACATTCTACCTACCTAATTGGGAATTTTGCCCACAAAATTCAAATGCAATTACCTGAGAATAAGTGCGGATAATCCGTTCGCATCTCCGACTCAAGTTCTCAAGTGTGTTCCTCAACACCGCTTCGACTCCATGCCACTTTGACTAATGAAACCTCCTTTCCATGTAACCGTTTGATACTAGTATCATTAATTGTGACTGGAGCCACTGAAAGCGTCAAATCTTTCCTTAACTGAACCGACTCAGGTTCCAACACATGGCTAGCATCAGGAGTGTACTTCCGAAGCTGCGACACGTGAAATACGTCGTGCAGGTTCGAAAGATGAGGTGGTAGAGCCATTTGATACGCCACCGGTCCAACCCTCTCCAGGATTTGAAATGGACCAATGTATCGAGGATTCAACTTCTTTGCTTTAATTGCCCTACCTACTCCCGTGGTTGGAGTAACCTTAAGGAAAACATGGTCTCCTTCCTCAAATTCTAAGGGCTTTCGCCTCTGATCGGCGTAACTCTTTTGACGACTCCGCGCCGTAAACATCCTATCTCGGATTTTCTTGACTTGTTTAGTGGTCTCAGCTATCATTTCTGGCCCCAACAAGCTTTTCTCCCCAGCTTTGTACCAACATAGCGGAGATTGACATTTCCTCCCATACAAGGCCTCATACGGAGCCATTCCGATGCTCGCATGATAACTATTATTGTATGCAAACTCCACTAATGGCATATACCGATCCCAACTTGCTGGTTGGTCCAAAACACAAGCTCTCAACATATCCTCTAGTGTTCAAATCGTCCTCTCGGATTGACCATCTGTTTGAGGATGGTAAGCTGTACTCAAGCTTAAGCGGGTTCCAAAAGCTTTCTGAAATGCACCCCAAAACCTTGAAGTGAAACGAGGATCTCTATCAGAGATTATAGTAGCAGGTAAACCATGAAGTCTCACAATCTCCTTTATGTATAACCGTGCTAGCTCTTCAAGGGTGTAAGTCATACGAATGGGTAAAAAGTGAGCTGACTTCGTCAGTCGGTCCACAATCACCCAGATAGCATCAAAACCAGTCCTAGTCCTTGGCAATCCTGACACAAAGTCCATTGCAATACTTTCCCACTTCCATTGTGGAATCTCTAAAGGTTGTAACATCCTGGAAGGTCTTTGATGTTCAATCTTTACCTTTTGACAAGTTAAGCACTTTGAAACATATTCCGCCACATCATTCTTCATACCCAGCCACCAAAACATCGCCTTTAAATCATGATACATCTTAGTACTTCCCGGGTGAATGGAGAATCCGCTTTTGTGTGCCTCCTTTAAGATATCTTGCCTCAAAGTGCCAATATCCAGCACAATGATCTTACCCTTGAACCTCCATAACCCATCTTTTTCTTCTGACACTCTCAACTGTTTTCCTTGCTCAATGGCCGGTAACACCTTCCATAACGCTTCATCATTTTGTTGAGCCTTTAGGAGTTCGGACTTAAAGTCACTTGAGATTTCTAATCGGCTCAAACACAAAGTTTCGGATACTTCTCGAGCACCAATTTTCAGACTCTCGAATCCCTTGAGCAACTTCTCCTCTTGAAGCATCATCCAAGCCACATATAATGACTTCCGACTTAACGCATCCGCCACTACATTCGCCTTTCCCGGATGGTAATTCAACTCAAAGTCGTAGTCTTTCAACAATTCCATCCACCTTCTCTGCCTCATATTAAGCTCTTTCTGACCAAATAGGTACTTCAAGCTCTTATGATCAGAGAAAACTTGGAACTTAACCCCATAGAGATAATGCCTCCACACCTTCAAGGAAAACACAACCGCAGCGAGTTCCAAATCGTGTGTAGGGTAATTAACTTCATGTGGCCTCAACTGCCGTGAGGTATACGCCACCACATTATGATGCTGCATCAGCACGCACCCTAAACCCTTTAATCAAGCATCACAGTGCACCTCAAATGGCTCGTTCGGCTCAGGTAACACTAACACAGGTGCAGTGGTCAACTTTTTCTTCAATGTCTGAAAGCTCTCCTCGCATTCAGGAGTCCAAACAAACGGAGTGTCTTTGCGGGTTAACTTTGTCATTGGCAAGGCTATCTGTGAAAATCCCTTGATAAACCTTCAATAACAGCTAGCTAAACCCAGAAAACTCCTAATCTCCGTTACGGTGGTTGGTTGCTTCCAATCCAACACAGCCTCCACCTTAGTTGGATCTACGGCTATTCCATTCTTACTCACCACGTGACCCAAAAACTTTACATCACTCTTCCAAAACTCACACTTAGACAGTTTTGCATAGAGTTTCTTTTCCTTTAGAATCTGCAACACGGTCCTCAAGTGTTCCGCATGCTCTTCTTCAGTCTTGGAGTAAATCAGTATGTCATCAATGAAGACAACAACGAATTTATCCAGAAATGGACGGAAAACTCTATTCATATAATCCATGAATACTACTAGAGCGTTCGTCAATCCAAAAGACATTACAGTGTACTCGTAATGACCATATCGAGTCCTGAAAGCGGTCTTAGGGATATCCTCACCCCTCACCCTTATCTGGTGATAACCGGATCGCAAATCGATCTTGGAGAAAACTCCAGCTCCTTGCAACTGATCCATGAGATCATCAATTCTCGACAATGGGTACTTGTTCTTTATTGTAACCTTGTTCAGCTATCTGTAATCCACACAGAGCCGCATACTCCCATCTTTCTTCTTTACCAGTAGCACTGGCGCACCCTACGGAGAGACACTTGGTCGTATAAAATTCTTACTCAACAAATCCTCTAATTGAGACTTCAACTCAGTCATTTCTAACGGTGACATCCTATAAGGAGCACTTGAGATTGGTCCCGCTCCAGGCACCAATTCAATAGCAAACTCAACCTCTCGGTTAGGTGGAAACTCATCAATATCATCGGGAAACACTTCCGGAAACTCACACACAACCGGAATCTATTCCAACCTTTGATCATCACCCGAAATGCCTGTGGTTAACAACAGGATACCCTGACATTCGATTCCAGAACAGTTCACCATCATCGAATTCAAGTAATAATTATTCACCACGACCGGCCCTTCTGTATCTTCCGGCATAAAGTACACCGACTTTGTAGAACAATCAAGCAGGACATGGTTCTTAGATAACTAGTCCAATCCCAAGATAAGATCAAGACCGATCATCGGTAAGCAGACTAAATTATGAACAAAATCACGCTGCTTGAACCTAAAGGGAACTTTTGGGCATCCTAGCCTAGTTACCATGGCTTCATGGGTAGCATTATACACTTTTAGGTCATAACCTAAAGTTACAATCTTTAATCCTAACTCATGGGCTTTCTCAAATGCAATGAATGAATGCGATGCTCCCGAATCAAATAAAGCATTTAAAGTTTGACCAGCCATTTCACAGTTACCTCGAATAAGTGCCTCAGATCCCTCAGCACCTATAGCTGAAGTGGTGAACACCCAACAATTTTGTTGTGCCTTCCCAGTACCTTGATTCTGCTTCTCCGGACAACTGGCGGCTTTGTGCCCCTCTTTTCCACAATTGTAGCACAAGCCCCATCCGGCCTTGCATGGTGCTCCCGGATGGTGACTCCCACATCTAGTACAAGCTTGATCATTCTGAGGTTGCTTCCCAAACTTTTTCCCTTGGGAGTTGTTGTTGTTGGGCCTCCTGAAAGAGCTTCCCCTCTTGAAAGGCGGACCTCTAGGTGCAAAGCTCTTCCCTTGGTTCTGTGGGAATGATCCTTTATGACTCCCTTTCTCAGCAGTTGCCCTTTTTACACACTCTTCAGCAACCCTACACTTGTTTACCAACTCGGAGAAAGTCCTAATCTCCATTGGTCCCACTGAGCTGAAGATATCGCTCCGGAGTCCTCCTTCATACTTAACACACTTCCATTCCTCATATTCCACCGGAGTCCCTTGACACATACGAGAGAATCTGAACAACTCCTCAAACTTGTCAGTATACTCAGATACGGACATAGTACCCTGCTTCAACTGTAACAATTCAAGCTCCTTGGCCGTCCTAGCAGAAGTCAGAAAGTATTTCTTATAGAACTCCTCTTGGAAGACATTCCAGGTGATATAGTCATCACCCTGCTGCAGAAGACGTCGGATACCTTGCCACCAATGCGACGCTTCACCGGTGAGCATATAGGTAGCAAACTCGACACGCTGTCCTTCAGGTACCACTTGTGCTTGCAGTGCTCGCTCTATAGCCTGAAACCATGTATCAGCCTCAGTCGGGCTAGTAGTTCCCTTGAACTTAGGAGGATTAACCTTCAAAAAGTTTGCCAGTGTCATCGGGCCTTGAACTCCACCTCCATCATTACCATGGTGGTTCATCTGTTGACCAAGAGCCTCAGCAGTGGCTTGCATAGTAGCAGCCATGTTCTCCAACGCAGTCATAAAGTTCACCGGGTCATTAGGGTTATTCTCCGGCGCATGAGCATTAGTACGATCTCTTCCATGGCCTCTACCACGTCCACGAGGTGCCATCTGGTCCCTATACACACCAAACAATTGATATTAAGTTGGTCAGTCTCAATATCGGAAGTCTAGTGCTTCAAAGTCCCAAATGCATGCTCATGAACGTTTATGCCAATTATATCAAGTAGATATACTAATAGCACATAACACACATACAGAGAATGCACAAAAGCATAGTCAGTCCGTCCCTCAGGCTCTACAGGAACGAACTGCTCTGATACCATAATGTAACACCCTACCATACAGAGTCTTATGCTTAAGTCATAATTCAGTGATGGCAAGGTATTACGACCTCTAAAATAAAAATTTAGTACGTATAGTTGTATGAATAATTGATTATAACTAGGAGCCTTTGTAGAAAAAGGGGTAAACAAAAATCGCAACTCGAAAGCACAACACTCCGATCGATAACGTAACGAACAAGGATAACCAACACGAGATTATATATATACAAAGGAGTGTCAAAAACAGGAATATCAAGACTCAAAATCCGGCTGCAAAGATAATCGGTCCGAGCATGTAGCAATATATATACATATGATAAAATAAGGAAAACCCTAAAGGAAACCCAAAGGGACACAAATACAGAAACCTATTCTCTAAAATCTCCCATAAGAGGAGTCATCACAGTTTGTATTATTTAATGGAGATAAAAGTATCTAAGCAAAACATATAAACTAAAACAGAGTCCCCAAGAACAAAGGATCTTCGCTAATCCAGAAGTCTCCAGTAGGCCTCAGTGAGAAACCTCGCGTCCTGCATCTGAAAATCACAAAATCCGCATGGGTGAGAACCAGAGGTCCCCAGCATGGTAACATCTTCCACATATATAATACATAATAATAGAGAAAAGCCAAAGGCAATCCTAGAACTTCCTCTAGATAATATTAAAGCTTATAAACAAACTAAACCATATGTGGCGACAGACTAAAGGTTCTTCAGTCTAACTAATACTTCCCTTTCCAATTCCTTCAGACCTCTCATACACCAGCAGGAGTATAATGTAGCAAACGCAGTTATATCAAACAAGAAATATACAAATAGAAACAATTAAGGCATTTAGACAATTAGCAAGTAGTATGCAGTCAAATAGGGAATCTCAAACAATTCATATAGTATGCATATGATGAATGCTTGTCCCTAGTGACTGATGATATCATCTGTCGGTTATAGAGCCAACCCGACAAGTCCTGGTAGCTAACCATTGGACTGTCCCTCTGTCGCGCATCCCCAACTCGAGTTATACTCATCATAAACTTGATCATAATCATGATCCATATCCATCACCCTCACTGGTGAATATTTACGGTGGCGAGCTCATCCGGGGCTTTCATAGTGCCCGGCCACACTTACGACATAGGGTCAAAAGAGCTTCGAGTCTCAACCTGGAGCACGTGGTGGCTAGCCACTGCTTCTTTCCAGGGAAACTCTCATCTCCAACAGTGGAAGTGCAACATTCATAATTCATTCAACAGCATATATGCATTTATACATAGCCATAATCATGGCTCCGCCGTAACACGGCAATAATCTAGCCATCCGGCTCACGGTTAAATCCATAACAAGCCATTTCATTAAAAATTACGGCCTTTCGGCCCATGGCATAACAAGCACTTCCACCACCATCCTCCGCCTCTCACATAATCATCTTTGATCCTCATTGATCATTCATTTTTCCCTTGCTTCACTCGCAAGTTACCACATCCTCTAACTCATTTTCTAATAGCTAGGCATATCATAATGATTTAAGACATAAGTGGTGAGATCGGAGGCTTAAAAGTATGAGATTTGGCTTTTAAAACTCAAAAATCAACTTTGGGATGAAAATAGGGCCCCGCGTACGCGCACTCCACGCGCACGCGTGGATGGCCACAAAACTCATCGACGCATATGCGTCATGCAGGCTAACGCGTGGACTGAAAAATACCAAAGCGACACGCACGTGTCCACCACGTGTGCGCGTGGGTGCTCTCGTGCCCCAGGCACAAAACTTGCACAGTTCTGGCACAACTCTCTGGAAAATGGCTGGGCATTGGGTGCAGCACATTCGGCGCGCCCGCACACATCACGCGCACGCGTGGATGGTGCTTTCTGGAAAAACGGCGCATACGCGCCAAGTGCGCCTACGCGCGGGGGGTCATTTTGCTAAAAAATTTCTAAGTTAAAAACTGCAGAATTCACAGATTCGACCCCCAATCTTCCAACGGACATAACTTTCTCATTTTAAATCGTTTTTTTCCCGTTCTTCGAACGGCATGGACATCCCGGATCCAATTTCATTTCTAAACAGATTTGGCACAAAACAAAGATCCGTAGTCCAAGTTATGTCCCGTCAAAGCATGCCCAAAAACCATGTTTTTCATACAAAACCACAAAGTGCCATTTTCAAAACAAGCCATTTTCAACTCTTTTCAAAATCAATCAAAACATGCCAATTTCATCCCTTTTCTTTGAAATCAATCAAAATATATCAAATTTAACATCAAGCCTCCTCAACTCACACATTGACACTTTACCACAATTTACAAAATCACTATCCCATCATTTTAACCCACTTCACCCAAGTGGCTCAAACTCAAACACATGGACATATCATATACTCTTCCTCATGCCAATTTTCAACAATACCAATTCCAATAAATCATCATTGAACACAATCAATATCATACTCACCATCAACATGGTTCAATCCACAATTCAACCATAACCAATCATCAAGCATATATCACAACATGCATATTTCTCATACATCATACATCAAGGCATCAATAATCATCATCACATATATAACCACATCATACATTTCAACCATCCAACAATATCAACAATTCAATGCCTATCTTAGGGCCTCTAGCCAAAGTATTTTCTACCACATTACATATTAGATACAGAAAATCGAGACCATACCTTAGCCGATTTCCTAAGCTCAATCGGAGCACTTCCAAACCACTTTTCCTCAAGCTCTCAAGGCCTCAACACCTCCAAGAACAGATTTTTCACCACCAAATCCCTTTTTAAGCTTTCCAAAGTCTCAACAAGCTTCAATATTCATATATATACAACCTAAGCCACAATCATCATACCCATACACAACATCTCAATACCCAAACATCATAGAACAACAAATTACACTAAGGTTGAGAATCTTACCATACCCAAGGTCCAAGGAGACAAGATTAACCTTCTCCTTCAAGAGAGTTGGGTGCTATAACATCAAAGAGCCCAAAATCTCAACATTTTTGCTCATGAAACTCGAAAACAAGGCTGGAAATTCGAAGAGCAAAACGTGGCTTACCTCAAGATTGATTGTATGGGTTTTGTAGAGCTCTCCGCGGTGAATGCGTGGCCGTAAACGGAGCGGCAATCGGAGCTCTAGATCAAAAGTTATGGTGGTTTGAAGATCAAGTGAGAGAAAGAACTTGAGAGAGTGTTCTTCCTCCCCTCTCTTCAATTTTCAGCGTGTATTAGTGTTGTGTGAGGAGAGAGAGTACTGAAAACTAGGGTTTTGGTTTAGTTATGTTGGGCCAAGGGCCCACTTTGGGTCCGGTTGGCCTGGTTTGGCCCGTTCGGTCCAATCTTGGTCCAAATTCTATAAAATTGGTACCAAAATTCTCGTCTCAACCTCCTCTATCACATTTAGCCATAAAAATCATATTTTGGGCTTTCTAGAATAAATTCTCATTTATGGGTTAATTAGCCATTAATTAATCGGGTTTTACATTCTACCTACCTAATTGGGAATTTTGCCCACAAAATTCAAATGCAATTACCTGAGAATAAGTGCGGATAATCCGTTCGCATCTCCGACTCAAGTTCTCAAGTGTGTTCCTCAACACCGCTTCGACTCCATGCCACTTTGACTAATGAAACCTCCTTTCCATGTAACCGTTTGATACTAGTATCATTAATTCTGACTGGAGCCACTGAAAGCGTCAAATCTTTCCTTAACTGAACCGACTCAGGTTCCAACACATGGCTAGCATCAGGAGTGTACTTCCGAAGCTGCGACACGTGAAATACGTCGTGCAGGTTCGAAAGATGAGGTGGTAGAGCCATTTGATACGCCACCGGTCCAACCCTCTCCAGGATTTGAAATGGACCAATGTATCGAGGATTCAACTTCTTTGCTTTAATTGCCTTACCTACTCCCGTGGTTGGAGTAACCTTAAGGAAAACATGGTCTCCTTCCTCAAATTCTAAGGGCTTTCGCCTCTGATCGGCGTAACTCTTTTGACGACTCCGCGCCGTAAACATCCTATCTCGGATTTTCTTGACTTGTTTAGTGGTCTCAGCTATCATTTCTGGCCCCAACAAGCTTTTCTCCCCAGCTTTGTACCAACATAGCGGAGATTGACATTTCCTCCCATACAAGGCCTCATACGGAGCCATTCCGATGCTCGCATGATAACTATTATTGTATGCAAACTCCACTAATGGCATATACCGATCCCAACTTGCTGGTTGGTCCAAAACACAAGCTCTCAACATATCCTCTAGTGTTCGGATCGTCCTCTCGGATTGACCATCTGTTTGAGGATGGTAAGTCGTACTCAAGCTTAAGCGGGTTCCAAAAGCTTTCTGAAATGCACCCCAAAACCTTGAAGTGAAACGAGGATCTCTATCAGAGATTATAGTAGCAGGTAAACCATGAAGTCTCACAATCTCCTTTATGTATAACCGTGCTAGCTCTTCAAGGGTGTAAGTCATACGAATGGGTAAAAAGTGAGCTGACTTCGTCAGTCGGTCCACAATCACCCAGATAGCATCAAAACCAGTCCTAGTCCTTGGCAATCCTGACACAAAGTCCATTGCAATACTTTCCCACTTCCATTGTGGAATCTCTAAAGGTTGTAACATCCTGGAAGGTCTTTGATGTTCAATCTTTACCTTTTGACAAGTTAAGCACTTTGAAACATATTCCGCCACATCATTCTTCATACCCGGCCACCAAAACATCGCCTTTAAATCATGATACATCTTAGTACTTCCCGGGTGAATGGAGAATCCGCTTTTGTGTGCCTCCTTTAAGGTATCTTGCCTCAAAGTGCCAATATCCGGCACAATGATCTTACCCTTGAACCTCCATAACCCATCTTTTTCTTCTGACACTCTCAACTGTTTTCCTTGCTCAATGGCCGGTAACACCTTCCATAACGCTTCATCATTTTGATGAGCCTTTAGGAGTTCGGACTTAAAGTCACTTGAGATTTCTAATCGGCTCAAACACAAAGTTCCGGATACTTCTCGAGCACCAATTTTCAGACTCTCGAATCCCTTGAGCAACTTCTCCTCTTGAAGCATCATCCAAGCCACATATAATGACTTCCGACTTAACGCATCCACCACTACATTCGCCTTTCCCGGATGGTAATTCAACTCAAAGTCGTAGTCTTTCAACAATTCCATCCACCTTCTCTGCCTCATATTAAGCTCTTTCTGATCAAATAGGTATTTCAAGCTCTTATGATCAGAGAAAACTTGGAACTTAACCCCATAGAGATAATGCCTCCACACCTTCAAGGAAAACACAACCGCAGCGAGTTCCAAATCGTGTGTAGGGTAATTAATTTCATGTGGCCTCAACTGCCGTGAGGTATACGCCACCACATTATGATGCTGCATCAGCACGCACCCTAAACCCTTTAATCAAGCATCACAGTGCACCTCAAATGGCTCGTTCGGCTCAGGTAACACTAACACAGGTGCAGTGGTCAACTTTTTCTTCAATGTCTGAAAGCTCTCCTCGCATTCAGGAGTCCAAACAAACGGAGTGTCTTTGCGGGTTAACTTTGTCATTGGCAAGGCTATCTGTGAAAATCCCTTGATAAACCTTCAATAACAGCTAGCTAAACCCAGAAAACTCCTAATCTCCGTTACGGTGGTTGGTTGCTTCCAATCCAACACAGCCTCCACCTTAGTTGGATCTACGGCTATTCCCTTCTTACTCACCACGTGACCCAAAAACTTTACATCACTCTTCCAAAACTCACACTTAGACAGTTTTGCATAGAGTTTTTTTTCCTTTAGAATCTGCAACACGGTCCTCAAGTGTTCCGCATGCTCTTCTTCAGTCTTGGAGTAAATCAGTATGTCATCAATGAAGACAACAACGAATTTATCCAGAAATGGACGGAAAACTCTATTCATATAATCCATGAATACTACTAGAGCGTTCGTCAATCCAAAAGACATTACAGTGTACTCGTAATGACCATATCGAGTCCTGAAAGCGGTCTTAGGGATATCCTCACCCCTCACCCTTATCTGGTGATAACCGGATCGCAAATCGATCTTGGAGAAAACTCCAGCTCCTTGCAACTGATCCATGAGATCATCAATTCTCGACAATGGGTACTTGTTCTTTATTGTAACCTTGTTCAGCTGTCTGTAATCCACACAGAGCCGCATACTCCCATCTTTCTTCTTTACCAGTAGCACTGGCGCACCCTACGGAGAGACACTTGGTCGTATAAAATTCTTACTCAACAAATCCTCTAATTGAGACTTCAACTCAGTCATTTCTAACGGTGACATCCTATAAGGAGCACTTGAGATTGGTCCCGCTCCAAGCACCAATTCAATAGCAAACTCAACCTCTCGGTTAGGTGGAAACTCATCAATATCATCGGGAAACACTTCCGGAAACTCACACACAACCGGAATCTATTCCAACCTTTGATCATCACCCGAAACGCCTGTGGTTAACAACAGGATACCCTGACATTCGATTCCAGAACAGTTCACCATCATCGAATTCAAGTAATAATTATTCACCACGACCGGCCCTTCTGTATCTTCCGGCATAAAGTACACCGACTTTGTAGAACAATCAAGCAGGATATGGTTCTTAGATAACTAGTCCAATCCCAAGATAAGATCAAGACCGATCATCGGTAAGCAGACTAAATTATGAACAAAATCACGCTGCTTGAACCTAAAGGGAACTTTTGGGCATCCTAGCCTAGTTACCATGACTTCATGGGTAGCATTATACACTTTTAGGTCATAACCTAAAGTTACAATCTTCAATCCTAACTCATGGGCTTTCTCAAATGCAATGAATGAATGCGATGCTCCCGAATCAAATAAAGCATTTAAAGTTTGACCAGCCATTTCACATTTACCTCGAATAAGTGCCTCAGATCCCTCAGCACCTATAGCTGAAGTGGTGAACACCCGACCATTTTGTTGTGCCTTCCCAGTACCTTGATTCTGCTTCTCCGGACAACTGGCGGCTTTGTGCCCCTCTTTTCCACAATTGTAGCACAAGCCCCATCCGGCCTTGCATGGTGCTCCCGGATGGTGACTCCCACATCTAGTACAAGCTTGATCATTCTGAGGTTGCTTCCCAAACTTTTTCCCTTGGGAGTTGTTGTTGTTGGGCCTCCTGAAAGAGCTTCCCCTCTTGAAAGGCGGACCTCTAGGTGCAAAGCTCTTCACTTGGTTCTGTGGGAATGATCCTTTATGACTCCCTTTCTCAGCAGTTGCCCTTTTTACACACTCTTCAGCAACCCTACACTTGTTTACCAACTCGGAGAAAGTCCTAATCTCCATTGGTCCCACTGAGCTGAAGATATCGCTCCGGAGTCCTCCTTCATACTTAACACACTTCCATTCCTCATATTCCACCGGAGTCCCTTGACACATACGAGAGAATCTGAACAACTCCTCAAACTTGTCAGTATACTCAGATACGGACATAGTACCCTGCTTCAACTGTAACAATTCAAGCTCCTTGGCCGTCCTAGCAGAAGTCAGAAAGTACTTCTTATAGAACTCCTCTTGGAAGACATTCCAGGTGATATAGTCATCACCCTGCTGCAGAAGACGTCGGATACCTTGCCACCAATGCGACGCTTCACCGGTGAGCATATAGGTAGCAAACTCGACACGCTGTCCTTCAGGTACCACTTGTGCTTGCAGTGCTCGCTCTATAGCCTGAAACCATGTATCAGCCTCAGTCGGGCTAGTAGTTCCCTTGAACTTAGGAGGATTAACCTTCAAAAAGTTTGCCAGTGTCATCGGGCCTTGAACTCCACCTCCATCATTACCATGGTGGTTCATCTGTTGACCAAGAGCCTCAGCAGTGGCTTGCATAGTAGCAGCCATGTTCTCCAACGCAGTCATAAAGTTCACCGGGTCATTAGGGTTATTCTCCGGCGCACGAGCATTAGTACGATCTCTTCCATGGCCTCTACCACGTCCACGAGGTGCCATCTGGTCCCTATACACACCAAACAATTGATATTAAGTTGATCAGTCTCAATATCGGAAGTCTAGTGCTTCAAAGTCCCAAATGCATGCTCATGAACGTTTATGCCAATTATATCAAGTAGATATACTAATAGCACATAACACACATACAGAGAATGCACAAAAGCATAATCAGTCCGTCCCTCAGGCTCTACAGGAACGAACTACTCTGATACCATAATGTAACACCCTACCATACAGAGTCTTATGCTTAAGTCATAATTCAGTGATGGCAAGGTATTACGACCTCTAAAATAAAAATTTAGTACGTATAGTAGTATGAATGATTGATTATAACTAGGAGCCTTTGTAGAAAAAGGGGTAAACAAAAATCGCAACTCGAAAGCACAACACTCCGATCGATAACGTAACGAAGAAGGATAACCAACACGAGATTATATATATACAAAGGAGTGTCAAAAACAGGAATATCAAAACTCAAAATCCGGCTGCAAAGATAACCGGTCCGAGCATGTAGCAATATATATACATATGATAAAATAAGGAAAACCCTAAAGGAAACCCAAAGGGACACAAATACAGAAACCTATTCTCCAAAATCTCCCATAAGAGGAGTCATCACAGTTTGTATTATTTAATGGAGATAAAAGTATCTAAGCAAAACATATAAACTAAAACAGAGTCCCCAAGAACAAAGGATCTTCGCTAATCCAGAAGTCTCCAGTAGGCCTCAGCGAGAAACCTCGCGTCCTGCATCTGAAAATCACAAAATCCGCATGGGTGAGAACCAGAGGTCCCCAGCATGGTAACATCTTCCACATATATAATACATAATAATAGAGAAAAGCCAAAGGCAATCCTAGAACTTCCTCCAGATAATATTAAAGCTTATAAACAAACTAAACCATATGTGGCGACTGACTAAAGGTTCTTCAGTCTAACTAATACTTCCCTTTCCAATTCCTTCAGACCTCTCATACACCAGCAGGAGTATAATGTAGCAAACGCAGTTATATCAAACAAGAAATATACAAATAGGAACAATTAAGGCATTTAGACAATTAGCAAGTAGTATGCAGTCAAATAGGGAATCTCAAACAATTCATATAGTATGCATATGATGAATGCTTGTCCCTAGTGACTGATGATATCATCTGTCGGTTATAGAGCCAACCCGACAAGTCCTGGTAGCTAACCATTGGACTGTCCCTCTGTCGCGCATCCCCAACTCGAGTTATACTCATCATAAACTTGATCATAATCATGATCCATATCCATCACCCTCACTGGTGAATATTTACGGTGGCGAGCTCATCCGGGGCTTTCATAGTGCCCGGCCACACTTACGACATAGGGTCAAAAGAGCTTCGAGTCTTAACCTGGAGCACGTGGTGGCTAGCCACTGCTTCTTTCCAGGGAAACTCTCATCTCCAACAGTGGAAGTGCAACATTCATAATTCGTTCAACAGCATATATGCATTTATACCTAGCCATAATCATGGCTCCGCCGTAACACGGCAATAATCTAGCCATCCGGCTCACGGTTAAATCCATAATCAGCCATTCGGCTCGCGGTTAAATCCATAACCAGCCATTCGGCTCACGGTTAAATCCATAACAAGCCATTTCATTAAAAATTACGGCCTTTCGGCCCATGGCATAACAAGCACTTCCACCACCATCCTCCGCTTCTCACATAATCATCTTTGATCCTCATTGATCATTCATTTTTCCCTTGCTTCACTCGCAAGTTACCACATCCCCTAACTCCTTTTCTAATAGCTAGGCATATCATAATAATTTAAGACATAAGTGGTGAGATCGGAGGCTTAAAAGTATGAGATTTAGCTTTTAAAACTCAAAAATCAACTTTGGGATGAAAACAGGGCCCCGCGTACGCACACTCCACGCGCACACGTGGATGGCCACAAAACTCATCGACGCATATGCGTCATGCACGCTAACGCGTGGACTGAAAAATACCAAAGCGACACGCACGCGTCCACCACGCGTGCGCGTGGGTGCTCTCGTGCCCCAAGCACAAAACTGGCACAGTTCTGGCACAACTCTCTGGAAAATGGCTGGGCATTGGGTGCAGCACATTCGGCGCGCCCGCGCACATCACGCGCACGCGTGGATGGCGCATTCTGGAAGAACGGCGCGTACGCGCCAAGTTCACCTACGCGCGGGGGGTCATTCTGCTAAAACATTTCTAAGTTAAAAACTGCAGAATTCACAGATTCAACCCCCAATCTTCCAACAGACATAACTTCCTCATTTTAAATCGTTTTTTACCCGTTCTTCGAACGGCATGGACATCCCGAATCCAATTTCATTTCTAAACAAATTTGGCACAAAACAGAGATTCGTAGTCCAAGTTATGTCCCATTAAAGCATGCCCAAAAACCATGTTTTTTATACAAAACCACAAAGTGCCATTTTCAAAACAAGCCATTTTCAACTCTTTTCAAAATCAATCAAAACATGCCAATTTCATCCCTTTTCTTTGAAATCAATCAAAATATATCAAATTCAACATCAAGCCTCCTCAACTCACACATTGACACTTTACCACAATTTACAAAATCACTATCCCATCATTTTAACCCACTTCACCCAAGTGGCTCAAACTCAAACACATGGACATATCATATACTCTTCCTCATGCCAATTTTCAACAACACCAATTCCAATAAATCATCATTGAACACAATCAATATCATACTCACCATCAACATGGTTCAATCCACAATTCAACCATAACCAATCATCAAGCATATATCACAACATGCATATTTCTCATACATCATACCATCAAGGCATCAATAATCATCATCACATATATAACCACATCATACATTTCAACCATCCAACAACATCAACAATTCAATGCCTATCTTAGGGCCTCTAGTCAAAGTATTTTCTACCACATTACATATTAGATACAGAAAATCGAGACCATACCTTAGCCGATTTCCTAAGCTCAATCGGAGCACTTCCAAACCACTTTTCCTCAAGCTCTCAAGGCCTCAACACCTCCAAGAACAGATTTTTCACCACCAAATCCCTTTTTAAGCTTTCCAAAGTCTCAACCAAGCCTCAATATTCATATATATACAACCTAAGCCACAATCATCATACCTATACACAACATCTCAATACCCAAACATCATAGAACAACAAATTACACTAGGATTGAGAATCTTACCACACCCAAGGTCCAAAGAGACAAGATTAACCTTCTCTTTCAAGAGAGTTGGGTGCTATAACATCAAAGAGCCCAAAATCTCAACATTTTTGCTCATGAAACTCGAAAACAAGGCTGGAAATTCGAAGAGCAAAACGTGGCTTAACTCAAGATTGATTGTATGGGTTTTGTAGAGCTCTCCGCGGTGAACGCGTGGCCGCAAACGAAGCGGCAATCGGAGCTCTAGATCAAAAGTTATGGTAGTTTGAAGATCAAGCGAGAGAAAGAACTTGAGAGAGTATTCTTCCTCCCATCTCTTCAATTTTCAGCGTGTATTAGTGTTGTGTGAGGAGAGAGAGTGCTGAAAACTAGGGTTTTGGTTTAGTTATGTTGGGCCAAGGGCCCACTTTGGGTCTGATTGGCCCGTTCGGTCCAATCTTGGTCCGAATTCTATAAAATTGGTACCAAAATTCTTGTCTCAACCTCCTCTATCACATTTAGCCATAAAAATCACATTTTGGTCTTTCTAGAATAAATTCTCATTTATGGGTTAATTAGCCGTTAATTAACCAGGTTTTACATTAAACATTTTTACAAACTTGCATGAAGAGTGATGATTGTAGGTGGAGACATGTAGTTAAGCATCGAACCCTCACCAGGAGTGTTTTCACTCTATTCGCTCGGTGTCTAGGGTTGATTCACTCAATTCTCCTCTAATTATGCTTTCCAAGAATTGTTTTTCATCTAACAATCAACAATTATTCAATGCATGCATACATTCATCATGAGGACTTATTCATAGGTTGTAATGGGGCTAGGGTCAAGGTAGGATGCATATTTGGTCAAGTGGACTTGATATTTGAATCTTTGATTAACCTAAACTTCCCACCTAACCTATGACAACCTATACAATTAGGTTCTATCCTAACTACCCATTCCTCACTTTTTTCACATACTCATGCATTCTCTTTTCATTTCACAACACATATGCATTGTTCTTCATTAAAATTTACTTTGGGACATTTTGTCTCCTTTTTATTGCTTTTCTCTCTTTTCTTTCTTTTTCTATTTTTTCTTTTTCTCAATTATATATATATATATATATATATATATTTCTTTCCTTCAAGAATATCAATACATAAGGTCTTATATTCAATTAACGCATGAGTATACACCCAATTTCCCAAAATATTGACAAAAATATAAAAACACACTTTCATCCCAACCAATGTTCCCAACTCTCCCAAACTTATATGATGAGCACTCTCACTAGCCTAAGCTAATCAAAGATCCAACAAGGGACATTTATTGTTTTTTGCTTTAGGCTTGTAATGTGCTAAAATTAAGAACAAATGGGTTAAGCATAGGATCAAAGTTGATTAACAATGGAAGATAAAAGGTAGGCTATTTGGGTAAGTGAGCTAATTGAAACGATGGCCTCAATCATATAAATGCATGAATACAAGGAATAATGGACATATAGACTCAAACAAAGTAAATATTACAATTATAGAGAAAGAATAATTGCACACAAGAAGGGAGAATAAGTGGTTATAAGATGTAACCACATCAATAGGCTCAAAACTCACTAGGTTGTGTGTTCTTATCTCAAAAACATGATCCACAATATATATAATTCAAGCAAGTTCTTAAAAAAAATTTTTTCACTCAAAGCAATTGAGGTGCCCTACACATAAAATTCTTGAAAAATTTTCATTATTTTGACCAAGCTTATTGTGTGTGTATATATATATGCAAAAATAAGAAAATGCAACTAAAATCCTAAAAGACCTAAAAATGAAATGTAAAAGTGTTGAGATTAGAAATTTGTCACCCCAAAATTGCCGAACGGTCGGACGACCTCCCCACACTTAAAAGTTTACACCGTCCTCGGTGCACTTAAAGATGAGGAAGGGAGTGCTACCTTCAGCTGGTAGTTCAACCGGTTGTTGTGTGTTCTTTTTCCCGCTTCCATTATTGCTTGTGGTGCGTCAATCATGAAAAACAAAAATATGACACCATAAGATGAGAAAATACAAAGCAAGGAAGCACATATTGTTGGAATGAGATAAATCACTAGAATTGAGTGAGTGAATTAGTGTGACATTTATGACAATAAGGTGTGTGAATTCTAAGTTGCGTGGTTTAGAACACACATTAGTATAAAAAGCTATGTCACCAAAGAGGTATGCACATCACTCATCCTAGTGTGCTTGAGATGCCTTAAGAAAACTTGTAAGGTGAGACAAGCATTAAAGAAGCATGAAAGCATTCAAGTCAAACACATATGGATGCATGTAATCATGAAATATAATGCATTAATGTAAATGCACAACATCATCCATCAAGAGACTGCCTAATCAATGAGAGAGTTCAAATCACATGGTGGCCAAATCATGCAATTAAAAGAAAAGATCAATCATGCTTGAAGGCAGACCTAGTGTACTTGGTATTCACCAATTGAAGTATGAAGAACTCAATACCAAGTAACAATACATAACCTCGATCAAAGAACCCAACAACGGAGATCAACAACAATGATGTTAAAATAACATCTCATCAATGATTAGCATCAGTGAACAGTGAACAAGATTAATAATTCAACACTTAGTATCAAAAAGAGAAAATGAAATGAGAATTAAACTAACTAAACAACTAACTAACTAACTAATTAACTAACTAAAATAAATGGTTGTCAATGGTGTTGGGAGTGTTGGATGAGGGGTAGAAGAAGGGAAGAAGAAAGGAGAAGGAAATAAATGGAAAGAAGAGAAGAGAAGGAAGATGGGTGAAACAGGACAATCCACGCGTGCACGTGCATTGTGCGCGCGCAGATGAATGAGAGGAGAAGGGGGCGCGGTCGCGCCATGTGCGCTCACGCGTGGGTATGGAAATGTGAAGGGGTGCGGACGCGCACAGCATGCGTCTACCATAGTTTAGGCAAAGAGTTGGCCCAGAGTTGGCACGACTCTCGGGTCCATGGCCTGGAGGTGGAACTTCTGGATCCACGCGTACGCGGGCTTTGCACATGCGCGTGGATGGTCAGAAATGCTTGGGGCACGCGTACGCGTGGATGGTGCTCTGTTTTTTTCAAAATTTTTCCAAGTTCTTGCACCAAACCAAGCCTTCCAAACCTCCTAACAGCTACCAAAGTACCCTGAAACCTTATTCAACCCTACCAAACTACCAAATAGACTCAATTAACTCGACAAAACATGAAATTAAACTAATATCTACTAATATTTATTGAAGAGAAAATGGGAAGATATTACCTTGGTGGGGTGTCTCCCACCTAGCACTTTTGTTTATTGTCCTTAAGTTGGACTTATGGGGAGCTCCTCTCAAGGTGGCTTGTGTTTGTACTCATCCTTGAATCTCCAAGGATCTTTGCTTCTTGAATGGTTGACAGAATTTCCAACCGTCTTCACCAAGCTTGGGCAAAGTTCAACCCAAGATATGAGTTCCCCTAATTGGTCTTCATTCTTCGATCCGGGATCCCATATCTTATTTCCGCACCCGTCTTCAATTTGATCTTCATACTTTTTCTTTCCGGGTGGTTGACACATAGAATTCTCTTTAGCACACCAAGTCTTTCGTCGAGACCCATGCAAAGTGCTATTCTTCCAATCACAGTCCATATCCCTTGGAATATTGACCTTAACGAGCCTAATACCAAATTTCCAACCACTACACAACTCATTCTTACTTTTAATTCCACAAAGAGCTCTAAGTTGTCCATCCGTTTCAATCAAACCATATTCAAGCGAGAAAGTAAAGCTTAGGGATAAGATATTTACCCACTTGAATGTTGTGTTGGATGGTGACTTGGGAAGGGAGACCTCCCCACACTTAGACAATGCAAGGTCTACTTCCTTGTGCTCTTCTTTGTGTAATTCCACTTCTTTGCAAGCTTCCTCAATTTCAACCTTTTCCTTTTTATCACATGGCTTGGTGTTGTCTTCAAGAACTTTGATTTCTTGCTCAATGGGAGGTGATTCAATTTTGAATAGGAATTCATTGATGAATAAATCCATCTCTTGATCAACCTCTCTATATTCTTCAAATTAGATATACACCATGCCAACTTTTTCCTCTTGGTAGCCCTCTTCCCATTCGCTCTCTTTCTCATTGCTCACCAAGGGTATGGGAGGTTGTGCACACTCTTCTATAACTTTAACTTCATGTCCAATGGAAAGGGATTCGATTGTAGACAGAAATTCGTCTATGATTGAATCTATCCCTTGATAGGCATCTTTCAAGTCTCCAACTATGGCATGCCTTGGAGGTTGCGCACCCTCCTCAACATCAATTTCAAGTTTCTTGGAAGAATGCTCCATGATGCTACACTCCCATGGACTTTCAACATCTCCTAAATCTTCAACCACTTATTCCTTTTCTTCAATGATCATAGGCTCCTCCAATTGTTCCAACACAAAATTTGACTCTTCCTTCTTCACCGCCTTTTCTAAATTCTCCTTCATGCTTTGCTCTTCTTTTGACTTTTCACATGGGTTTATGGAAACAACTTGAGTATTCAAACATTGGTGGGCTAAAGCGTACATCACCTTGGTCACGTTGGTCACAAACTCAAGTGTATTCCGCTTCATGACCTCTTGTCTTTGAAGTATCAAAGTGAGAGAATCGTCTATTGGGGCTTAGGGTGAATAGAAAGGTTCATTATTTTGGAGAGAGGGTTCATGGTAGGAAGGTGGTTCTTCTTGGTAAGGGTATGGAGATGGTGAGTATTGAGGCGAGTATTGAGGTGGTTCTTGGTAATAATCATGATAGGGTTGTGGTGGTTCTATAGGTTCTTGTTCATAATGGTCATAAGAATATGGTATGGGTGATGAGCGGATAATTTATACTATTTTTGGCATTGTTTTTAGGTAGTTTTTAGTATGATCTAGTTACTTATAGGGATGTTTTCATTAGTTTTTATGCTAAATTCACATTTCTGGACTTTACTATGAGTTTGTGTCTTTTTTGTGATTTTAGGTATTTTCTGGCTGAAATTGAGGGACCTGAGCAAAACTCTGATAGGAGGCTGACAAAGGACTGCTGATGCTGTTGGAATCTGACCTCCCTGCACTCGAAATAGATTTTCTGGAGCTACAGAACTCCAAATGGCGTGCTCTTAATGGCGTTGGAAAGTAGACATCTAGAGCTTTCCAGCAATATTTAATAGTCTATGCTTTATTCGAGATTGATGACGTAAACTGGCGCCCAACGCCAGTTCCATGCTGCATTCTGGAGTCAAACGCCAGAAACACGTCATGAATCAGAGTTGAACGCCCAAAACACGTTACAACTTGGCGTTCAACTCCAAGAGAAGCCTCAGCTCGTGGATAGATCAAGCTCAGCCCAAGAACACACCAAGTGGGCTCCGAAAGTGAATTTATGCATCAATTACTTACCTCTGTAAACCCTAGTAGCTAGTTTAGTATAAATAGAACTTTTTACTAGTTTATTAGATATCCTGGATTGTATTTTTGATCATGTGACCATGTTTGGGGGCTGGCCTCTCGGCCATGCCTGAACCTTCATCACTTATGTATTTTCAACGGTGGAGTTTCTACACACCATAGATTAAGAGTGTGGAGCTCTGCTGTACCTCAAGTTTTAATGCAATTACTACTATCTTCTATCCAATTCGATTTATTCCTGTTCTAAGATATTCGTTGCACTTCAACTTGATGAATGTGATGATCCGTGACACTCATCATCATTCTCACCTATGAACGCGCGTGACTGACAATCACTTCCATTCTACCTTAGACCGGGCACATATCTCTTGGATTCCTTGATCAGAATCTTCGTGGTATAAGCTAGAATTGATGGCGGCATTCATGGGAATCCGGAAAGTCTAACCTTGTCTGTGGTATTCCGAGTAGGATTCCGGAATTGAATGACTGTGACGAGCTTCAAACTCGCAATTGCTGGGCGTGATGACAAACGGAAAAGAATCAAGGGATTCTATTCCAACATGATCGAGAACCGACAGATGATTAGCCGTGCTGTGACAGAGCATTTGGACCATTTTCAATGAGAGGATGGGACGTAGCCATTAACAACGGTGATGCCCTACATACAGCTTGCCATAGAAAGGAGTGACAAAGATTGGATAAAGACAGTAGGAAAGCAGAGATTCAGAAGGAACACAACATCTCCATACACCTATCTGAAATTCCCACTATTGGATTACAAGAGTAACTTTATCTTTATTTTCTATTTAATTTATTATTATTATTATTTGAAAAACCAATAATATCTTAAATTAGCTAAATCCGCCTGACTGGAATTTACAAGATGACCATAGCTTGCTTCATACCAACAATCTCTGTGGGATCGACCCTTACTCACGTAAGGTATTACTTGGACGACCCAGTACACTTGCTGGTTAGTTTTGCAGAGTTGTGACAAAGTGTGATTTATGTTTGAGAGCACCAAGTCTTTGGAGCCATTTTTGATGATCACAATTTTGTCCACCAAGTTTTTGGCGCCGTTGCCGGGGATTGTTCGAGTATGGACAACTGACGGTTCATCTTGTTGCTCAGATTAGGTAATTTTCTTTTCAAAAATTTTCAAAAATCTTTCAAAATTGTTTTTTATTCCTATTTTCGAATTTTTTTTAAAATAAATCATTCTATGGCTTCAAAACATTTAAGAATGGATTCCAGAGTTTCATGAAGCATGTTGAATCCTGGCTGGCTGTTTAGCCATATTCAAACTCCTTTGGAATTGGTCTTCAACTAATCACCACAATGCATGTAATTCCATCCTAAAGTTGACTGGCTATTAAGCCATGTCCAACCCTTTGATTGGAGCTTTGGGCTAATATTGAAAGATTTCTGAAATTCTTCTTAAAGATTTTGAATTTCTTATTTTCTTTTTCCTATATGTTTTTCGAAAAAATAAAATAAAATACAAAAAAATTAGAAAAAAATCAAAAATATTTTGTGTTTCTTGTTTGAGTCTTGAGTCAATTTTTAAGTTTGGTGTCAATTGCATGTTTTTAAAATTATTATGCATTTTTCAAAAATTCATGCATTCATGGTGTTCTTCATGATCTTCAAGTTTTTCTTGACAAGTCTTCTTGTTTGATCTTGATGTTTTCTTGTTTTGTGTTGTGTGTTGTTTTTCATATGCATTTTTGCATTCATAGTGTCCATGCATTAAAGAATTCTAAGTTTGGTGTCTTGCATATTTTCTTTGCATAAAATTTTTTTCAAAAATATGTTCTTGATGTTCATTATGATCTTCAAAGTGTTCTTGGTGTTCATCTTAACATTCATAGTGTTCTTGCATGTATAATTAGTTTTGATCCAAAATTTTCATGTTTTGGGTCATAATTCTGTTTTTCTCTCTCATATTTAAAAATTCAAAAATCAAAAAATATCTTTTCCTTAATTTTCTCATAATTTTCGAAAATTTGAGTTGACTTAGTCAAAAATTTTTAAAATTAGTTGTTTCTTACAAGTCAAGTCAAATTTTCAATTTTAAAAATCCTATCTTTTCAAAACTTTTTCAAAAATCAAATCTTTTTCAATTTTATCTTATGATTTTTGAAAATTTAAAAATATTTTTCAAAAATATTTTTTTAATTTTATCTTTATTTTCGAAAATTATGCTAACAATTAATGTGATTGATTCAAAAATTTAAAGTTTGTTACTTTCTTGTTAAGAAAGGTTCAATCTTTAAATTCTAGAATCATATCTTTTAGTTTCTTATTAGTCAAGTAATTAATTTTAATTTTAAAAATTAAATCTATCTTATCTTATCTTTTATATCATATATTTTTCAAAAATTTTGTCTTATCCAAAAATTTGATTTCAAAATATCTTCTTATCTTCTTATCTTTTCAAAAATGATTTTCAAATCTCTTTCAATCAACTAACTAACTTTTTGTTGGTTTCTTATCTTTTTCAAAACCACCTAACTACTTTTCTATCTCTAATTTTCAAAAATATCTCCTTCTTTTTCAAAAATTCTTTTTAATTAATTAATTGATTTAAATTTTATTTTAATTTTAATTTCTTATCTTAAATTTTTGAAAATCATTAACTCCTTTTCAAAAATATTTTCGAAAATCTCTCTCTCATCTTCTTCTATTTATTTACTAACACTTCTCTTCACCTATCTTCATCTCAATTCACTACCCCTATCCTCACCCTTCTATTTGGAGTCTCCTTTCTTTATCCCCTTTCTTCTTCTACTAATAATAAAGAACCTCTTTACTGTGACATAGAGGATTCCTCTTCTTTTCTTGTTTTCTTCTCTTTCATATGAGCAGGAACAAGGAAAAAGGCATTCTTGTTGAAGCTGATCCAGAACCTGAAAGAACTCTGAAGAGAAAACTAAGAGAAGCTAAATTACAACAATCCAGAGACAACCTTACTGAAATTTTTGAACAAGAAAAAGACATGGCAGCCGAACCTAGCAACAATAATGCAAGGAGGATGCTTGGTGATTATACTACACCTACTTCTAAGTTTGATGGAAGAAGCATCTCAATTTCCACCATTGGAGCAAACAATTTTGAGCTGAACCCTCAACTAGTTGCTCTAATGCAACAAAACTGCAAGTTTCATGGACTTTCATCAGAAGATCCCTATCAGTTTTTAACTGAGTTCTTGCAGATCTGTGAGACTGTAAAGACGAATGGAGTAGATCTTGAAGTCTACAGGCTCATGCTTTTCCCTTTTGCTGTAAGAGACAGAGCTAGAACATGGTTGGATTCACAACCTAAAGATAGCCTGGACTCATGGGATAAGCTGGTCACGACCTTCTTGGCTAAATTCTTTCCTCCTCAAAAGCTGAGCAAGCTTAGATTGGATGTTCAGACATTCAAACAAAAAGATGGTGAATCCCTCTATGAAGCTTGGGAAAGATACAAGCAGTTGACCAAAAGGTGTCCTTCTGACATGCTTTCAGAATGGACCATTCTGGATATATTCTATTATGGTCTATCTGAATTCTCTAA
Source organism: Arachis hypogaea (assembly GCF_003086295.3). Taxonomy (NCBI): domain Eukaryota; kingdom Viridiplantae; phylum Streptophyta; class Magnoliopsida; order Fabales; family Fabaceae; genus Arachis; species Arachis hypogaea. The sequence goes on from NC_092038.1 coordinate 28,051,797, forward strand.
GATGTCACTGGACCATTCTGCAAGTGGATCTATTCCCCTAAAGAAAACGCCTGCAGAAGCTCAAGAACTTATTGACATGGTTGCAAATAACCAGTTCATGTACACTTCTGAGAGGAATTTCGTGAATAATGGGACGCCTCAGGAGTTCTAGAGATTGATGCTATGAATGCCATATTGGCTCAGAACAAAGTGTTGACTCAGCAAGTCAACATGATTTCCCAAAGTCTGAATGGATGGCAAAATACATCCAACAGCACCAAAGAGGCATCTTCTGAAGAAGAAGCTTATGATCCTGAAAACCCTGCAATGGCAGAGGTAAATTATATGGGTGAACCTTATGGAAACACCTATAATTCATCATGGAGAAATCATCCAAATTTCTCATGGAAGGATCAACAAAAGCCTCAACAAGGCTTTAATAATGGTGGAAGAAATAGGCTCAACAATATCAAGCCTTATCCATCATCTTCTCAGCAATAGACAGAGAATTATGAACAGAATACCTCTAACTTAGCAAATTTAGTCTCTGACCTGTCTAAGGCCACTTTAAGTTTCATGAATGAAACAAGGTCCTCCATTAGAAATTTGGAGGCACAAGTGGGCCAGCTGAGTAAGAAAGTCACTGAAACTCCTCCTAGTACTCTCCCAAGCAATACAGAAGAGAATCCAAAGAGAGAGTGCAAGACCATTGATATAGTCAATATGGCCGAATGCAAGGAGGAAAGGGAGGACGTGAATCCCAATGAGGAAGACCTCATGGGACGTCTCCCAACCAAGAAGGAGTTCCCTATTGAAGACCCAAAGGAATCTGAGGCTCATATAGAGACCATAGAGATTCCATTAAACCTCCTTCTTCCATTTATGAGCTCTGAAGACTATTCTTCCTCTGAAGAGGATGAAAATGTAACTGGAGAGCAAGTTGCTCAATATCTAGGAGCCATCATGAAGCTAAATGCCAAGATATTTGGTAATGAGAGGAAGCATGAACAGCTTCTTTCAATGCAGAGTCAAACAGAGCCCCCACAGTCAAACTCTAAGTTTGTTGTTGGGAGGCCACAACCAAACTCTAAGTTTGGTGTTGAACCCCCACATTCAAACTCTAAGTTTGGTGTTGGGAGGTCCCAACAATGCTCTAAACATCTGTGAAGCTCCATGAGAGCTCACTGTCAAGCTATTGACATTAAAGAAGCGCTTATTGGGAGGCAACCCAATTTTTATTTATCTAATTTTATTTTATTTTCATTGTTCTTTTATGTTTTATTAGGTTCATGATCATGTGGAGTCACGAAAAAAATACAAAAATTAAAAACAGAATCAAAAATAGCAGAAGAAAAATTACACCCTGGAGGAAGGACTTACTGGCGTTTAAACGCCAGTAAGGAGCATCTGGCTGGCGTTCAACGCCAGAACAGAGCATGGATCTGGCACTGAACGCCAGAAACAAGCATGGATCTAGCGCTGAACGCCAGAAACAAGCATGGACCTGGCGTTCAACGCCAGAAACAAGCATGGACCTGGCGTTCAACGCCAGAAACATGCTGCACATGGGCGTTGAACGCCTAGAATGAGAATCACTTCGGCGTTTAAATGTCAGAATTGTATGCAAAGGCATTCTACATGCCTAATTGGTGCAGGGATGTAAATCCTTGACACCTCAGGATCTGTGGACCCCACAGGATCATCTCAGGATCTGTGGACCCACATGATCCCCACCTACCTCACCCTCTCCCTCTCCATTCACGGTCATCCCTTCTGTTTTCCACTCACCACTCACATCCATCCACTCTTCCCCATACACCCCACCTACCTTCAAAATTCAAAATCTCTTTCCCACCCAAACCCATCCTACATAGCCAAATACATACCTCTCCCCCTCTCCTCCATATCTTCTTCTTCTTCTTCTATTCTTTCTTCTTTTGCTCGAGGGCGAGCAACATTATAAGTTTGGTCTGGTAAAAGCATAGCTTTTTGCTTTTCCATAACCATTGATGGCACCTAAGGCCAGAAAAACCTCAAAAAAAAAGAAGAAGAAAAAGGGAAGACAAAAGCTTCCACCTCTGAATCATGGGAGATGGAGAGATTCATCTCAAGGGTCCATAGCTCAGTAGAAGAGCATTTGACTGCACATCAAGAGAGCATGAGAAATTTCCTCATCAAGAAATCCCTGAGATACCTCAGGGGATACATGTTCCTCCACATAATTATTAGAAGCAACTAAGGATAGGAATACCAAAATCACTAGGGATCATGCAACAGAAGCAAGGAAGAGACATAAAGGAGCTCAAAAAGTACCATTGGTCCTTCAAAAGGCGCCACCCTCACTAAGGTGGACTCATTCCTTAACTTCCTTGTTCTTATCTCTCTGTTTTTCGATTTTTATGCTATATGTGTGTTTATGTTTTGTGTCTCTACTTCATGATCATCAGTATTTAGTAACTATGTCTTAAGACTATAAATAATTTCATGAATCCTTCACCTCTCTTAAATGAAAAATGTTTCTAATTCAAAAGAACAAGAAGTACATGAATTTCGAAATTATCCTTGAATTTAGTTTAATTATATTGATGTGGTGACAATACTTTTTGTTTTCTGAAAGAATGATTGAACAGTGCATATTTTTGATCTTGTTGTTTATGAATGTTAAAGTTGTTGGCTCTTGAAAGAATGATGAACAAAGAGAAATGTTATTGATGATCTGAAAAATCATGAAATTGATTCATGAAGCAAGAAAAAGCAGTGAAAAACAAAAGCTTGCGAAAAAAAATTTATTGGCAAAAAAAAATAGAAAGAAAAAGAAAAAGCAAGTAGAAAAAGCCAATAGCCCTTAAAACCAAAAGGCAAGGGTAAAAAGGATCCAAGGCTTTGAGCATCAATAGATAGGAGGGCCCAAGGAAATAAAATCCAGGCCTAAGTGGCTAAATCAAGTTGTCCCTAACCATGTGCTTGTGGCACGCAGGTCCAAGTGAAAAGCTTGAGACTGAGTGGTTAAAGTCGTTATCCAAAGCAAAAAGAGTGTGCTTAAGAGCTCTGGACACCTCTAACTGGGGACTTTAGCAAAGCTGAGTCACAATCTGAAAGGGTTCACCCAGTCATGTGTCTGTGGCATTTATGTATCCGGTGGTAATACTGGAAAACAAAATGCTTAGGGCCACAGCCAAGACTCATAAAAGTAGCTGTGTTCAAGAATCAACAAACTTAACTAGGAGAATCAATAACACTATCTGAAATTCTAAGTTCCTAGAGATGCCAATCATTCTAAACTTCAAAGGAAAAAGTGAGATGCCAAAACTGTTCAGAAGCAAAAAGCTACAAGTCCCGCTCATCTAATTAGAATTAATATTCATTGATATTTTGGGATTTATAGTATATTCTCTTCTTTTGCTTGGGGGACAAGCAACAATTTAAGTTTGGTGTTGTGATGAGCGGATAATTTATACTATTTTTGGCATTATTTTTAGGTAGTTTTTAGTATGATCTAGTTACTTTTAGGGATGTTTTCATTAATTTTTATGCTAAATTCATATTTCTGGACTTTACTATGAGTTTGTGTGTTTTTCTGTGATTTCAGGTATTTTCTGGCTGAAATTGAGGGACCTGAGCAAAACTCTAATAGGAGGCTGACAAAGGACTACTGATGCTGTTGGAATCTAACCTCTCTGTACTCAAAATGGATTTTTTGGATGTAATATATAATAGTCCATACTTTATTCGAGATTTGACGATGTAAACTGGCGCCCAACGCCAGTTCCATACTACATTCTGGAGTCAAACGCCAGAAACACGTCTCGAACCAGAGTTGAACGCCCAAAACACGTTACAACTTGGCGTTCAACTCCAAGAGAAGCCTCAGCTCGTGTATAGATCAAGCTCACCCCAAGCACACACCAAGTGGGCCCCGGAAGTGAATTTATGCATCAATTACTTACCTCTGTAAACCCTAGTAGCTAGTTTAGTATAAATAGAACTTTTTACTAGTTTATTAGATATCCTGGATTGTATTTTTGATCTTGTGACCACGTTTGGGGGATGGCCTCTCGGCCATGCCTGAACCTTCATCACTTACGTATTTTCAACGGTGGAGTTTCTACACACCATAGATTAAGAGTGTGGAGCTCTGTTGTACCTTAAGTTTTAATGCAATTACTACTATCTTCTATCCAATTCGATTTATTCCTGTTCCAAGATATTCGTTGCACTTCAACTTGATGAATGTGATGATCCGTGATACTCATCATCATTCTCACCTATGAACGCACGTGACTGACAACCACTTACATTCTACCTTAGACCGGGCGCATATCTCTTGGATTCCTTGATCAGAACCTTCGTGGTATAAGCTAGAATTGATGGCGGCATTCATGGGAATCCGGAAAGTCTAACCTTGTCTGTGGTATTCCGAGTAAGATTCCGAAATTGAATGACTGTGACGAGCTTCAAACTCGCAATTGCTGGGCGTGATGACAAACGCAAAAGAATTAAGGGATTCTATTCCAACATGATCGAGAATCGACAGATGATTAGCCGTGCTGTGACAGAGCATTTGGACCATTTTCACTGAGAGGATGGGATGTAGCCATTGACAACGGTGATGCCCTACATACAGCTTTCCATAGAAAGGAGTGATAAAGATTGGATAAAGACAGTAGAAAAGCAGAGATTCAGAAGGAACACAGCATCTCCATGCAGCTATCTGAAATTTCCCACCATTGGATTACATGAGTAACTTTATCTTTATTTTCTACTTAATTTATTATTATTATTCGAAAAACCAATATTCTCTTAAATTAGTTAAATCCGCCTGACTGGGATTTACAAGATGACCATAGCTTGCTTCATACTAATAATCTCTGTGGGATCGACCCTTACTCACGTAAGGTATTACTTGGACGACCCAATACACTTGCTGGTTAGTTGTGTGGAGTTGTGACAAAGTGTGATTTATGTTTGAGAGCACCAAGTCTTTGGAGCCATTGTTGATGATCACAATTTCGTCCACCAATGGGTGATTGGTCATATGGTGGATATGGATCATAGGGAGGTGCTTGGGATGGAAGGGCTTGTGAGTATGGTTGAGGATTATGTTGAGGGTATGGATCCACCGTAGCCATTGGATTGATATGCATCATAGAATGGCTCTTATTCATAATGCATTGGTGGAGGTTGTTGCCATGAGGATTGATCATATGCATATGATTTCTCCCACCTTTGATTATCCCATCCTTGATGCATGTTGTCATTGTAATCTCCACTTCCTACAACATAATTGTAACCAAGCTCATAGCCAAATGAGAATTCATTATGAAAAGAGAAAACAAAAATCAAAAGCTAATAAAAAATAAGAGAAACAAAATTCTACAACCAGCAAATAAAGCAAAAAGTGAGATATTCACACTATTCACATATATACAATAACCAATAACATAACACCATTGCAACTCTCCGGCAATGCCGCCATTTTGATGTGTGAACTTTTGTTGATATAGAATTTTCCTCAAATAGATGAATTCTCATTGCAAGTATAGTTCTACACCAACAAAGAGTCCTCACATGCAAAAATTTTAGTTGTCACAAGGAACAAACCCCAAATAAGAATTAACCGGAGTATTTAGACTCCGGGTCATCTCACAAGGAGTTGCAATGAAGTGTATGATTATTGGTTATGAGGTATTTCGGGATTTTTTGAGATTTTGGACAAGAAATGTAAATTTCAAAGGAAACAAGCTAACAACTAGTAAAGCTCTTGGCAAGATATGAAAATTAGAAGTCCTATCCTAGTTATCCTCCTTAATTGTGATCATAAATTATTTATTGCTACCACTTTGTTAACCTCTAACCAAGGAGGAAAGTCAAGTGGATGAATTAACTTGATTCATCTTGTCCTAGTCAACTCCTAAAGGAGAGACTAGCTTTAGAGGCAATCAAATCAATTAGTAACTTCCAATCACTAATCAACAAGGGAATTAGATAACTCAAGAGTCACTAATTACTCAACCAAAGCCAAGAGGAACAAATTCTATACTAAAATCCAACCAAGCATTTCATCAAACACTTGGAAGGCATAAAAAGAAAGCATAGTAAATCAACAACAAGAATAAAATCTAACAACAATCAAATGTAAAGAATTAACACAACCATAAAAGGAAACAAGATCTACATGAATTACCTCAAATTCCATTGAAGAAAAATATAAGAAGAAAAAGTGCATCAACAACAAAGTAACAATTACAAGAATGAAATACAAAATTAAAGAGAGGAATAGTATAGGAACAAGGATTGATAAAGGAAAAGTAAATCAAAGCATGAAATTAACCTGGATCTAAGAATTCCTAATCTAAATCTAACCTAATCCTAGAGAGAAGTGAGAGATTCTCTCTCTAAAACTACTCTAAAATAATCCTAATGAGTGTGTGTGTTGATTCCTCCTTTGCTTGAACTTTAATTCTGCATGAAATACACTCAGAAATAAACTGGATTGGGCCTGGGTAGCTCAGAAATTGCCCCCAGCGTTTTGCCTTTAAGTGGGTGACGTTAGGATTTTTGCTAATAAAGAATTTATAAAAATATTCGCGTTGTAGATATAGCTTCTAAACTAACAGAAATCCCTTCGTACAAAAGTTTTGGTTGTCACAAGTAACAAACCCCTTTAAAATTGATAACCGAGTATTTAAACCTCGGGTCGTCTTCTCAAGGAATTGCAGGGAGGTATGTTCTTATTATTGGTTATGAAAAAGTGTATTTTGGGGTTTTGGATTAAGGTAAAAGGTTTGAATGACAAGTAAAATAAAATAATAATAACTGTAAAATAAACCTTTGGCAAGGTATAAGAACTCGAAGTCCTATCCTAGTTATCCTTATCAATTGTGATGAGAATTGGATTTTTCTCCCACTTTGTTAACCTCTAACTATGAAGGTAAGTTAAGTGGATGAATTAATTTTGATTCCTCAGGTCCTAGTCTTTCCTTGGAAAAAGTCAGAGTTATTAGAACTTGAATTAATAAAATGAAGAAATCCAATTTTCAATCAACAATGAGTTTGGTAACTCAAGAGTCACCAATTATTTAACCAAAGCCAAAAAGGGAAACTATCTAAATTAAATAAAAAGCATTCATAAATAAAACAATCATAAACTGAAATAACTCAAATAATATTAATTAAGAAAATCAATCTAAACATGGAACATTGAAAATAAATAAATACAAAGAACATTGAACCTGGGATTGAGAGTCATTTCTAAAACTAAGAGAAGTCCTAAATCCTAATCCTAAGAGAGAGGAGAGAACCTCTCTCTCTAAAAACTACATCTAAAACTAAAAATTATGAATTATGAAAGCATGATTATGAATGGATGCATTCCCCCACTTTATAGCATCTAATCTGTGTTCTCTGGGCCAAAAACTGGGTCAGAAACAGTCCAGAAGTCACTTCCAGCGCTTTCTGGTCCGTACAGGTCGCGGCCAAGTGACGCGGAGGCGTCGCCCACGCGGCCGCGCGGATTAAAGTTCGCAGATGCGACGCGTTTGCATGGATCACGCGTTCGCGTTGCCTAGCGTCAGGGCAACTATGACATATTATATATCAAATCGAAGCCCCGGACGTTAGCTTTCCAACACAACTAGAACTGCGTCGTTTGGACCTCTGTAGCTAAAGTTATAGCGGTTTGAGTGTGAAGAGGTCAGCCTGGACAGTTTAACAACTTCTTCAACTTCTTGTATTCCTTCCACTTTTGCATGCTTCCTTTCCATCCTCCAAGCCATTCCTGCCCTATAATATCTGAAAACACTTAACACACATATCAAGGCATCTAATGGTAATAAGAGAGGATTAATAATAAGCAAATATAAGATCAAAGAAGCATGTTTTCAATCATAGCACAAAATCAGGAAGGAAAATGCAAAACATGTGAATAGTATGAATAAGTGGGTAAAGAGTTGATAAAAACCACTCAATTGAGCACAAGATAAACCATAAAATAGTGGTTTATTAGTGGGCCACGTGCGAGTATCGGCACGTGCGCGCGCTACGCGCTAGCGCATTGATTGGCGAATTCTTCATCTGCGCGGACGCGGCATGTACGCGGGCGCGTGCCTATGCGAAACCACTTGTACGCGTGCGCGCCCTTTGGTGCATTCCCAATCTTTGTTTCTTCATGTATTCTTCCCTTTGTATGCTTTTTCTCCTCATTCCTTCCATCCAATACTTGCCTTATAAACCTGAAATTACTCAACAAACACATCAAGGGATCGAATGGAATTAAAGTGAATTAAAATCACCAATTTAAGGTCAAAAAGCATGTTTTTACATTTAAGCACAATTCAAAGGAGAATTACAAAACCATGCTATTTCATTGAATAAATGTGGGAAAAGATGGTAAAATCCCCTAAAATAAGCACAAGATAAACCTCGAAATCGGGGTTTATCATAATATCCTTGTAAACAAACTCTATCAGACATTTTTTTTCTATCAATCACTGACCCTCTGGTATTGGAAGAAGAGGAAATATAGAGAAGTGGATGGATATGCAGAATAAGAAAGAGAAATGGTTGTTGTACTGACCAGTGACGGATCCAGAGAATTTTGATAGTGGGGGCGAAATATATATAACATAATAATAATTTTTATAATAAAAATATTATATTTACATAAAAAGTTAACTATCAAATTATCTACTATAAATTTGTGTATAAATACATATATTATTTAACTTATTTTTAATGTGTATTTTATATTTTAAGATTTATTTTGTACAAATGATTATTTTATGTATACGTAGCATAACTGTTGTTATAATGATATTTTGTTATTGTAAAATATAATTAGGTTTCAAAATATCTAATTACAAATTAAAATACTGGTGGACGAAATTGTGATCACTATTCTCTAAGTTGTATGAAATTATTATTGTGGCACCAGTTGAATTCACAACTCCGTTCAACTAACCAGCAAGTGTACTGGGTCGTCCAAGTAATAAACCTTACGTGAGTAAGGGTCGATCCCACAGAGATTGTTGGTATGAAGCAAGCTATGGTCATCTTGTAGATCTCAGTTAGTGAGTGGAATCATAGGGTCAAATGGAATTAAATTGGATAAATAAAATAAGTAAAAGGGATAGAGTACTCATGCAGATTCATTGGTGGGAATTTCAGATAAGCGAATGGAGATACTGTATGGCTCAAGGACGCCTGCTCTTCCATTGCTTCAACTCAATCCTTCTTACTCCTTTCCATGGCAAGCTGTATGTAGGGCATCACCGTTGTCAATGGCTACATCCCATCCTCTCAGTGAAAACGTTCCTATGCTCTGTCACAGCACGGCTAATCATCTGTCGGTTCTCAATCAGGTTGGAATAGAATCCCTTGATTCTTTTGCGCTTGTCATCACGCCCAGCCTTCAGGAGTTTGAAGCTCGTCACAGTCATTCAATCCCAGAATCCTACTCGGAATACCACAGACAAGGTTTAGACTTTCCGGATCCTCATGAATGCCGCCATCTATCTAACTTATACCACGAAGATTCTGTTGGGAAATCTAAGAGATACACATTCAAGCTCGGTTGCATGTAGAACGGAAGTGGTTGTCAATCACGTGCGTTCATAAGTGAGAATGATAATGAGGGTTACTTATCATCACATTCATCATGTTCTTGGGTACGAATGAATATCTTGGAATAAGAATAAAAAAGAATTGAATAAAAGACAATAGAATTGCATTAATACTTGAGGTACAGTAGAGCTCCACACCCTTAATCTATGGTGTGCAGAAACTCCACCGTTGAAGATACATAAGTGAAAGAGGTTCAGGCATGGCCGAATGGCCAGCCCTCTCCATGATCAAGTGACCGAATATTCAAGAGATTAAACTGTCAAAAGATATCTAATACAATAGATAAATGTTCTATTTATAATAAACTAGCTCCTAGGGTTTACATGAGTAAGTAATTGATGCATAAATCCACTTCCGGGGCCCACTTGGTGTATGCTTGGGCTGAGCTTGATTAATCCACGAGCTGAGGCTTCTCTTGGAGTTGAACTCCGAGTTATGACGTGTTTTGGGCGTTCAACTCCGGATCATGACGTTTTTCTGGCGTTTAACTCCAGACAGCAGCATGAACTTGGCGTTCAACGCCAAGTTACGTCGTCAATCTTCGAATAAAGTATGGACTATTATATATTGCTGGAAAGCTCTGGATGTCTACTTTCCAACGCCGTTGAGAGCGCGCCAATTGGAGTTCTGTAGCTCCAGAAAATCCATTTCGAGTGCAGGGAGGTCAGATTCCAACAGCATCAGCAGTCCTTTTGTCAGCCTTCTTCAGAGTTTTGCTCAAGTCCCTCAATTTCAGCCAGAATTTACTTGAAATCACAGAAAAACACACAAACTCATAGTAAAGTCCAGAAATGTGAATTTAACATAAAAACTAATGAAAACATCCCTAAAAGTAGTTCAAACTCACTAAAAACTATCTAAAAACAATGCCAAAAAGCGTATAAATTATCCGCTCATCAAATACTAAAATAGTAATTTTTTTGAGGGCTCCATGACAATGAACGTGTTTGAGGGCTCCATGAATATTTTGAAGAATCATAAAAGTTATGGTAAAGTATCTTTTTTTTTTTACTTCAGATTTTAAGATTATGGGTCTTGGGACATCAAAGCTTACTCAGTTTTATGTTGTATAATTAGGATTCAATGTCACCAACAAGGCATGCTGTGTAGATTTGGAAATTACAAGGGGTGGATCGGGTACTTATAACCAGAAATGGCATGCAATCAATGCAATTTTAGCAAACAACATATGGAATGGTTGGCACATTAAAATGTGGCATCCTATGAACATAGAGGACATGGAAAAAATGATTGATTTGTAAAAAACTGTGTAGATATACATTAATGCTAGTTTAGGATACTATGATTTTTTGCATATGTTGTTGTAAAGTACCGTGTAGATATACATATAAAGTTGTACAATGAGAATCTCTTTTATTAATTACCTATCCCGATACTTTAATTAAAAACTTGAAAATAAACCTATATCTTGTTTTGATTTGCTTGTCTTTTGTGTCCCAAGAAATTTTTTAAAATATAATATTTTTCTGTAACTAAATATTGGATCTCCTTTTAATATCTGTAAGTATAGTTTATTTAGTGGACCAAGTTGAAAGTAATTTTTACCTATGAAAATAACTTTGATTTGCTTGATCTTCTGGATCATAATAATCAAGCTGTGACATTTTTTCCAAAGTAGCCATCATCTTGGATTTCTAATACGGTGAATTTAGTTTAAGATGCAGTTAACATAAAAACATGAAAAACAAGAAAGCGTATTTGTTGAAGTTATAGGATGAGACAACAGCTCTGTTTGGATTATTCAAGTCATGGAGTGCCATAAAAGGATTTGAAAACCTTTAAACAAAGGAACCAACATGAATAACACTCCATTTATCTATTTCCCCTAAAATAACCTCAATTCTTGACTTCAATTCCTTTAAAAATCATCAAAACTCATTTTGTGAGTTCTTTCATTCTTGTTCTAATCGAATACAAATTTGAAAAAAATAATTACCAACACAGCTATGGTTCTAATGCACCATTCATCAGCTTAACAACATATATAACAATCTTTGCCATTTACATTGACATTTAATAAGCTACATTCTGGAAATTTTCTCCCCACCAAGTTGTAGCATGTAGTCTTTCTTTATTTCCTCCAGAATTGCATCATTAGTGCTGTATAAAAAATAGAACAAATAGAAAAAAAGACCATTATTATATTTCTAAAACTAGAATCCTGATTGAGTGTATATATAAAAGTAAGCCAATCATAATACCCTAAGATCAAATGATAGCAGATACATTTGGAAAGCTTACATGATCAAATGAGTTTGATGGCAGATATTTATAGAAAATTAAAGTACAAAACCAGCATTAGTCATTAAAACAGATTCAATTGCCATTGCATTATTTGCATCTAATCTAAAAAAGTCAAAAACTAAGATTATAGTAAGGTTACCTAATGTAAAAGGTTAGTTATTTATCATAAGTCCATAACTATAGTGCAAAAACTCAAAATTTCAATCATATGACTAATGCTGAAAAATCACTCATTAATCATTATAATTATCATTTCAACGTTATAAAAGCAGTGCCACACTGTCAAAAACACAAACAAAATCGTATTAGCTTGAAAAAAAGAGAATCTGAAAATATAACCAAAGACATGACCATGCACAATAGTGCCAATCACAACTACATTTAAGCTAAGCTTTTCACATGAGATCTGACAACTTAGCATGAGGTAGGTTGGTGTCTCTAGGTTCACACATAGGCCTTGTATCCTTTGCAAGAGGGAGTATCCTTGGCAGTTAAGTCTTTTACCTTACGGTTCTAACTCTACACGAGGAAATTAAAGAGTTACACTTACAATAGAGCAATCAGTTACCTACAATGAAAATCACAAGCATGCACAGTAGACTAAATTCACTTACTAAACCATAAATAACCTATTTAACTATAAAAACTAATTTTTCTTTAATCAATAATCAGCTCACAAAAGGTCATTCAATACTACTTAAATTATATCTAGTAATTGTGATTATTTAAGACGCTATTGTACCAAAGATGATTTATTAGCATACAGAATAAAGGAACTACTTTAAAAAAAAGAAAAAGGAATAACAGTGAATATAAAATGCATAATCATAATAATTTATTACCATAATTGGTCACAGCAACAAAGCAATAAGCAATATAAATCACATTACCTTGCAAAGAAATACATCTCGGTCTAAAACTAACCGGAGTAAAAAAGCACCAAAGAGTTGCTCTTATATGTATGTATGTAAATTGTAAATGTAATAAGGGTAACATCCTCGGCAAAGACCAAATAATGCTTTTTTTTAAAAGTAGATTATACTTTGTAGCATACTCAATAAGTAGGGCCTTGAAGCCAAGATTCCAAAAATTACATGAATAAAAGGTACTTGATCATGCAATAGCAAAACCGTGAATTTATAATAAAAGAAATTACGTGAAGTTGAAAAGATACATCTTGACCATTATTGTATCGATTTTATCTAACTTACCAATCATTGGCTTGCTACATATCAATCTTCGGCTTCATTGCTACCATGCGAAGCATCCTCATCATATGCTAAAATATTAGTAAAACAGTATCATTACCAGCTATTAAGCAATTAGAACATTATCATAACTCATTGACATATATACTTACAATCTCATCATGATCAATATTCACATGATTAAGCACGTCATCTTCAAAAATGTCAAATTCAAGGCCTTCTAACTAACATTGATCAATGTCTCGACAAATATGACAAATTATTCAATTTTTCCATGCCACATTCACCACGGGATGATTAATGCCACATCCAAAAGTTGGCCAGCATTAACACCTGCCAGCATTACTTGAAAAAAGAATTACCATCATAGAAGTACTATTTTCCACTTACTAATACAAGATTTTATCAAATGCAAGTCAAAAAGTGAAGAATGGAAAGATGAGACCTCACATGAAGAAATTGGCAGATACTTGTTGGTTCTCATAATACGTTGGCCTTTATAATTCGATGTTCAAACTTAATGTATAATAATACATCACACAAATAAATTTTTGCACACACATCCATGTCCTCTTATCTTATGCAATGCAAAAATAAAAATAATAATGACCCTATATCCCATTCCTAACGAGGGTTTGCTACATGGATGAAATAGTGACATTACATCCTATCATAAACTATATATGAATTTTGGAAAAATTACTTAACATTTCTTTTAACTTTGAACATACTTTAATCACCCACAACCAGATTAGAAAGGAAGAGACTCATCTTAGAAACTATGAAACACAAATCAAACTTCAACAAAAAATATTATGAGTTGTGACAGATTTCTAGCAAGTGAAAAAAAGATTCATCAAGTTCAAATATTCAATGCATTTTTTGATCTCATTATCCACAATTAAAAAAATGAGCAAAAAATAGAATCAATTTACAAATATGACTACGCTAGTAAATATGACTTTGCTAATTTTATAAATATGAGCAAGTTAGAGATATGACACACATATAATCACATAAAAATAAGCAATAGTTATAATACAAAAGTTAAAGTTCTTACTTGTAGCCAGCGAGGACCTCGGGGAGAAGTGAGAAAAGAAAGAAGGTCTTTTCAACACCCTTGGAAGGCTTGGAGAGCAACGAGTATGAAACTGGGCCAATGAGGACATGGACAATTTCAACATCAAGCTGAGCAAAAGAAAATAGATACTCAATCACAATGTTTTTTTTTTATACTAAACGAGGCCTAAGGCCCAAAGCAAAAGAAAAATCAAGCAACACTCTTCCTGGAAAACTTCATTCCTCTTTCATCTGCACACACTAGCGGTACCACCATGGCTGGAGCTTTTTCAAACCACTTAATCCCCTTCTCTATAACTTGTCCATGCTTAGCCAAAACGTCAGCACATTGGTTAGCCTCTCTGAAAACATGCCGAATCACCACCCTATGCGGTCTAGTCATAAGCTCTTTGATGGAACGCACCAGCGAAGCTCCCACATGATTCTCCACCACGGCACTTTGAAGAAGGTGAACGGCACAACTAGAATCAGATTCCACCATAAGGTAAGGGATGCTCATTTCCACCGCTAATTTCATACCCACAAAGAACCCCCAAAGTTCTGCAATTGTGATTGTACACTTCCCGATGTTCATGCTAAAACCGGCGAGAAACCTGCCTCTGGAGTCACGGATGATACCGCCACTAGCTCCTCTGCTACCCGGTTGTAAGACAGAGCCATCAACATTTAGCTTGGCCCAGCCCTCTTCAAGTGGTTCCCACCCAATCTCCACAGTCCTGGTGAGTCTGAGAATTTTGCTACTCTGTTCAGTAATGTTGAGAATGTAATTGTAGTTTGCTGCTAGAACTGTAACCATATGTTGAATTGGGGTTTGTTGACTATTCTGATTATTGAAAACAAGCTCATTCCTGCATCTCTAGGCTGTGTTGCAGGTAGTAATAAAGATGATGGTCCATGGTGTACCATTGTAGGAAGGAGTAAAATTTAACAGATTTCTCTCCAGCCATTCCTTGTGGGTTTGGTTGAAGAAATCAGGTTTCAAGTTACTATCGACAATGCTATTCCAGACGGTGCGGATGAAAGGACAGTCACGCAACACATGGAGCAGAGTCTCATCGTCATTTCGGCGTCTTGGGCAGCTTCCATCATCGGTAAGTCCTCTCTTTTTTCTCTTAAAATTTGTCAAAAGGGCATCATGAGTAATCAACCAACTAAAAGACTTGAGTCTCTGTGGAAGTTTTGCTTTCCAAATATGTTTGTAGAGTCTGTTTTCTTCTCCCCTATCCCTGTAGAACGTATCATATGCTGATTTGACAGAAAAATTACCGCTCGGATTAGCTAGCCAGCTGATGAAGTCATCTCCAACATAGGGGTTGGGTGCTTTAATGGTATGAATAATGTCTGTGACCTCCTCAGGTAGAACCATATTCAATAATTTGATGTGCATACACACGTGAAAAGGCTAAGACTTGTGTTTTGAAAATAATGATCCACCCAAGTGGCAAGACAAGGTCCAATACAAGAATCAATAACAATTTCCAATTCAAATATTGAATAGAGTAAAAAAAATTACTAGTTGTTACTTCTAATGCAAACCATATAGGAGCGAGGTATAGGCGCTCCAATTACAGACACGGCATTAAGACAAGATGAAACCACCCAGCAGCGACGGCGAGGAGCAGAGTATCAGCGATAGCTCATGGTGAAGAGCAAAGAACGAGCGAGGAAGTAGGGCAAGGAATAGAGAACCAGTGGCGACGCAGAGAGATCTAAAAGTGTGGAGTATGGTGCAGCGACGGTAGAAGGAGGCAAGAACCCAGAGACAAATGTCTCTCTTCTTTAAAAGAATGTTTAAAAGAAAAGGGGAACATGTTGAAAAACTAAAAATATAAAGAGGCAATATCTAATTATAAATTTTTCCAAAAACAAAAAACGGGGTTCCATTCATGAATATTTTAGGATAGTTAATGTTACTCCCACACAAGAATCCGTGGCTTTGTAACTAAATTTAATTAAATACTTTCAACCATTTTTTTTTTACTTATGCGTTGTGTCCTTGTTATCATTATCGTCATCTCTTTCTCTTTCTCTTTTTCTCTTTCTTCTTTTTTATTTTTTTCTTTTTCTCTCGCATCATTTTTTTCTCTTTCTTCTTATGTGGTTTCTTTATTTCTTTTATTTCTTTTTTTTGTATTTTTAAAATATTACAAAAAAGAAGATAAAAAATATGAGAAAAAGAAACAAATGAAGAAAAAATGCATAAAAAATATTTTTACGATATATAAAAAATGTTAAAGGTAAACAAAAACGTTTTAAGGCAATCATAAGAAGTAAACACTCAAGTATTATTGATCTTTGTAGATATATCGAATATATATGGCTTATCTTTAAATGCCACTAGTCAACACACAAGGAGTTTGAATATAGTCAAATGAACAAAGATCAAGTTGATAAACGTGAACTTGCTAACCATATCACAAGTCGGAACCATGTGTTCACATTTACAGATGGTGTATACTATATTAGAATTGATCACATCATGCTAAGGATTTTGGTGCTTTAGAATGTGTGCAAGTTGACATTGTAAGGTAATGGATGTGAGTTAGCAAAATCTATCAATGAGAACTCTTAGGTTAGGTTAGAGGGTTTAGGATGTCGGATTGATAAATATAGTATAATTTTTTATGAGCATATTTTTGCGACTTTGAAACACTAGATTTTAGATATTGAAACTGATCACTTTGATATCAATTATTTAATGTAAATAGGACCTGAATGGTATCTCAAGGATGTGGACGGAGAGGAAATGGGGGACCCAGATTGACGATCAATCTGGTTGACTTTATGACTCCTTTGGAGAATATAGTTGCTGCTATGCAAGCTACTGCTAAAGTTTTGGGATAGCATGCTGGCAAATGGAAATGGAAGTGGAGCCAATGGTTCAAGTGGAGCAAATGGAGGGCCGATGACTTTGGCCGCCTTTTTTAAGATGAATCTACCAACCTTCAAGGGCATAATGAACCTAACTGAGGCGGATAACTGGTTCCAAGCCATGGAGAGAGCGTTGCAAGCCCAACATATGCCAAAAGATCTGTATGTGGAGTTTGTCACATATAAGCTGGAGGGAGAAACTCAATTCTGGTGGCAAAGAGCTCATCGTTTGCTACAGCAAGGTGATGCTGTGATCACTTGGGATATGCCTTTCAAGTGGAGTTCTACAAGAAGTACTTTCCCAACAGTTAGAGCGACAAAGGAGTTAGAACTATTATAGCTGAAGCAAGGATCTATGACTGTGGCTGAATACACCAACACATTTAAGGAGCTGTGTCGATTTTCAAAGGTTTGCCAAGGTGCTTCGAGGGGTTATGAGGATTGAATGGAAATGCATAAAGTAGGTGGCCTCTAAGATGACATCATGAGTGTTGTGGTCTCGATCGAGATCAGGAGCTTTTCTGAGCTAGTTAACAAGAGTCGAATGGTGGAAGAGTGCTCAAGAAAAACTGCTATGGCGAGGAGTGGCTACCGGGAAACCTATGAAGGGGGCTAAGACTTTAAGAGTAGTGGGTACTCACCTTAATACTCCCGAGGTCAGAACAATTACCGAAGGAATGACAACTGCTCAAAAAATGGTAAAGAAAAACAGGACGAGGTTACTTCAGATGACTTGAGGTACCAAAGATACGGAAGATACCATCAAAACCAGCCGTGCTAGACTAAGTTAGGTCTGTGCTATCGTTGTGGGGGACAACGACTTATCTCCTGAGATTATTCATAAAGGAAGAATTAGGGTGCGGGTCGATCTCAACAACAAGGTTGAGGTAATTGTGATATTGATAAGGATAACCCAACTTTAACTGCTTTGTATGATACCAGAGCATGCCATTCATTCATATCATATGATTGAGTTGTGAGAATCATGATATCTAAATGCATTATCGGTCGATGACTTTAAGTTATTAAGAAAAATATATTTTTTATTAACGTAGATGAATAGTTAGGTTCTTGGTGGCTAACCATCAGAGTGATGCAGCGAAAGCATGTAGGATTATTGATATGGTATAGTTGTGATGAGTGAATCGCCTTAATAACCTAATTAAGTTTGAGTATTGGTACACGGAATCGTGATTTTCACACTTCTTTACAACTTCGTGCAGCTGATCAGCAAGTGCACTGGGTCGTCCAAGTAATACCTTATGTGAGTAAGGGTCGATCCCACGGAGATTGTCGGCTTGAAGCAAGCTATGGTCATTTTGTAAATCTCAGTCAGGCAGATTCAAATGATTATGGGGTTTTGATAATTAAAAGATGAATGAGATATAGAATAAGATAGAGATACTTATGTAATTCATTGGTGGGAATTTCAGATAAGCGTATAGAGATGCTTTGTTCCTCCTGAATCTCTGCTTTCCTACTGCCTTCATCCAGTCATGCGTACTCCCTTCCATGGCAAGCTGTATGTTGGGGGATCACCGTTGTCAATGGCTACCGTCCGTCCTCTCAGTGAAAATGGTCCGGCTACGGGTTACGTAGGGCTAATCATCTGTCGGTTCTCGATCGTGTCGGAATAAGATCCATTGATCCTTTTGCACACTGTCACTACGCCCAACAGTCACGAGTTTGAAGCGCGTCACAGTCATCCCATCCCACCACAGACAAGGTTTAGACTTTCCGGATCTCAAGAATGGTGCCAATTGATTCTAGCTTATACCACGAAGACTCTGATCGCACGGAATGGAAGGCTCTGTTGTCAGGAGAGACAACCATGTGTCGTGAACCAGGAGCCCAAGAGATACACACTCAAGCTATTGCAAATAGAACGGAAGTGGTTGTCAGGCACGCGTTCATAAGTGAGAATAATGATGAGTATCACGGATCATCACATCCATCAGGTTGAAGTACGAGTGAATATCTTAGAACAAGAATAAGCATGAATTGAATAGAAGAACAATAGTACTTTGCATTAATTCATGAGGAATAGCAGAGCTCCACACCTTAATCTATGATGTGTAGAAACTCCACCGTTGAAAATACATAAGAACAAGGTCTAGGCATGGCCATGCCTCCCAAATAACATGAAATAATCGAAAAAGGGTTCAAAGACCTGATCCCAAGATCAAAGATGATCAAAAGATGAAAATACAATAGTAAAAGGT
Organism: Arachis hypogaea; assembly: GCF_003086295.3. Taxonomy (NCBI): domain Eukaryota; kingdom Viridiplantae; phylum Streptophyta; class Magnoliopsida; order Fabales; family Fabaceae; genus Arachis; species Arachis hypogaea. The sequence continues at coordinate 28,071,043 of NC_092038.1, forward strand.
TCTATTTATAGTGAACTAGTAACCTAAGGTTTACAGAAATAAGTAACTAAGGTAGATAGTGCAGAAATCCACTTTTGGGGTCCACTTGGTGTGTGCTTGGGCTGAGAATGGAAGCTTTTATGCCAGTTCTGTCGTTTAACGCCAGAAAAGGGTCTTTGACCAGCGTTTTGACGCTAATTTGGGCCATCTAATTTCCAACGCAATTGAGAGTGTGCCAATTGGGCTTCTGTAGCTCCAGAAATTTCATTTTGAGTGCAGGAAGGTAAGAATCCAACAGCATCTACAGTCCTTTTTCAGCCTCTGAATCAGATTTTTGCTCAGGTCCCTCAATTTCAGCTAGAAAATACCTGAAATCATAGAAAAACATAAAAATTCATATTAAAGTCTTGAAATGTGATTTTTACATAAAAACTAATAATTATATTCTAAAAACTAACTAAATCATACTAAAAACTACCTAAAAATAATGCCAAAAAGCGTATAAATTATCCGCTCATCACAACACCAAACTTAAATTATTGTTTGTTCCCAAGCAACTGAAAACAAAATAGAATAAAAAGAAGATAATATACAATGAATTCCAAAATATCAATGAAACTTAGCTCCAATTAGATGTGCGGGACTAGTAGCTTTTTGCTCCTGAACAGTTTTGGCATCTCACTTTATCCTTTGAAATTCAGAATGATTGGCATTTATAGGAACTCAGAATTTAGATAGTGTTATTGATTCTCCTAGTTCAGTATGTTGATTCTTGAACATAGCTACTTTATGAGTCTTGACCGTGACCCTAAGCACTTTGTCTTCCAGTATTACCACCGGATACATAAATGCCACAGACTCATAACTGGGTGAACCTTTTCAGATTGTGACTCAGCTTTGCTAAAGTCCCCAGTTAGAGGTGTCCAGAGTTCTTGAGCACATTCTTCTTGCTTTGGATGACAACTTTAACCACTCAATCTCAAGCTTTTTACTTGGACCTTCATGCCACAAGCTCATGGTTAGGGACAGCTTGATTTAGCCGCTTAGGCCAGGATTTTATTCCTTTGGGCCTCCTATCCACTTATGCTCAAAGCCTTGGATCCCTTTTACCCTTGCCTTTTGGTTTAAAGGGCTATTGGCTTTTTTTGCTTGCTTTTTCTTCTTCTTTATTTTTTTCGCCTTTTTTTTTTCGCAAGCTTGTGTTTTTCACTACTTTTTCTTGCTTCAAGAATCAATTTCATGATTTTTCAAATTATCAATAACATTTTTCTTTGTTCATCATTTTTTCAAGAGCCAAAAATTTTAACATTCATAAACTTCACTATAAAAAATATGCACTGTTCAAGCATTCATTCAGAAAACAAAAAGTATTGCCACCACATCAAATAATTAAACTAATTTCAAGATAAAAATTGAAATTTATGTACTTCTTGTTCTTTTGTAATTAGGAACATTTTTCATTTAAGAAAGGTGAAAGATTCATGGAATTATTCATAGATTTAAGACATAGACACTAGACACTAATGATCATGTAATAAAGCTAAAACATAGTCAAACATAAAGCATAAAAAATTAAAAAACAGAAAAATAAGAACAAGGAAATTAAAGAACGGGTCCACCTTAGTGATGGCGGCTAGTTCTTCCTCTTGAAGATCTTATGGAGTTCTTGAGCTCCTCAATATCTCTTTCTTGCCTTTGTTGCTCTTCCCTCATGGCTATTTGACCCTCTCTAATTTCATGGAGAATAATGGAGTGCTCTTGGTGCTCCATCCTTAGTTGCTCCATATTGGAACTCAAATCTCTCAAAGAGGTGTTGAGTTGCTCCCAATAGTTGTGTGGAGGAAAATGCATTCCTTGAGGCATCTCAGGGATTTCCTGATGAGGGACTTCCTCATGTTCTTGTTGAGGTCCATGAGTGGGCTCTCTTGTTTGCTCCATCCTCTTTTTGGTGATGGGCTTGTCGTCTTCAATGAGGGTGTCTTCCTCTATGACAATTCCAGCTAAATTGTATAGGTGAAAGATGAGATAAGGGATGGCTAACCTCGCCAAAATGGAGGACTTGTCAGCCACTTTGTACAGTTCTAGAGGTATGATCTTATGAACTTCCACTTCCTCTCCAATCATGATGCTATGGATCTTGATGGCCCGATCCACAGTTACTTCGGACTGGTTGCTAGTAGGAATAATAGAGCGTTGGATGAACTCTAACCATCCTCTAGCCATGGGTTTGAGGTCAAGCCTTCTTAGTTGAACCGGTTTACCTTTGGAGTTTCTCTTCCATTGAGCTCCTTTTACACATATGTCCGTGAGGACTTGGTCCAACCTTTGATCAAAGTTGACCCTTCTAGTGTAGGGGCGTGCATCTCCTTGCATCATTGGCAAGTTGAATGCCAACCTTACATTTTTCGGACTTAAATCTAAGTATTTCCCCTGAACCATTATGAGCCAATTCTTTGGGTTCGGGTTCATACTTTGATCATGGTTTCTAGTGATCCATCCATTAGCATAGAATTCTTGAACCATTAAGATTCTGACTTGTTGAATGAGGTTGGTGAGAACTTCCCAATCTCTTCTTCAAATCTCATGTCGGATCTCTGGATACTCATTCTTTTTTAGCATGAAAGGGACCTCAGAGATCACCTTCTTCTTGGCCACAACTTCATAGAAGTGGTCTTGATGGACCTTTGAGATGAATCTCTCCATCTTCCATGACTCGGAGGTGGAAGCTTTTACCTTCCCTTTACTCTTTCTAGAGGTTTCTCCGGCCTTAGGTGCCATAAATGGTTATGAAAACATAAAAAGCAATACTTTTTTCACACCAAAATTAAAAGGTTTGCCCGTTCTCGAGCAAAGGAAGAAAGAAGGACGGAGAAGAAGAAGAAATGGAGGAGAAAAAGGGTGAAGAAAGGTTCGGCCAAGGAGGGGGGAAGTGTATATGATGAGCGAAAATGAAGGAGTGATTAGGGGTTTATATAGGAGTGGAAGAGAGGGGTGTCCGTGTGTGAGGGTTAGGTTGGGAGGGAAAGTTTTTGAATTTTGAATTGTGGGGTAGGTGGGGTTTTTGGGGAAGAGTGGGTGGATGTGAGTGGTGAAGAAGAGAGAGAGTGAGTTGAGGTAGGTGGGGATCCTGTGGGGTCCACAGATCCTGAAGTGTCAAGGATTTCTCATCCCTGCACCATTCTGGGGTGTAAATGCCCTCTGAGTGCTAATCCTGGCGTTAAACGCCAGGTTGCTGCCTATTTCTGGCGTTTAACACCAGCTTTTCTTCCCTTACTGGCGTTGAACGCCAGCTTGATGCCCTTTTTGGCGTTAAAGGGCAGTCTGGTGCCCCTTTCTGGCGTTAAATGCCCAGAATGGTGCCAGACTGGACATTTAACGCCCATTCTGCTACCCTTATTGGCGTTTAAATGCCAGTAAGCTCCTCCTCCAGGGTGTGCTATTTTTAATGCTATTTTTGAAATTACTTTGATTTTTGCAGTTGTTTTTGTGACTCCACATGATCATCAACCTAAAAAAAACATAAAATAACAATGGAAAATGGAAATTTAACATAGATAAATAAAAATTGGGTTGCCTCCCAATAAGCGCTTCTTTAATGTCAATAGCTTGACAGTGAGCTCTCATGGAGCTTCACAGATGTTTAGAGCATGGTTAGGGCCTCCCAACACCAAACTTAGAGTTTGAATGTGGGGGCTTTGGTTGACTCTGTATTGAGAGAAGCTTTTCATGCTTCCTCTCCATGTGTACAGAAGGAGATCCTTGAGCCTTAAACACAAGATAGTCCTCATTCATTTGAAGGACTAACTCTCCTTTGTCAACATCAATCACAGCTTTTGCTGTGGCTAGGAAGGGTCTGCCAAGGATGATGGATTCATCCTCATCCTTTCCAGAGTCTAGGATTATGAAGTCAACAGGGATGTAAAGGCCTTCAACCTTTACCAAGACATCCTCTACAAGTCCATAAGCCTGTTTCTTTGATTGTTTTGCCATCTCTAGTGAGATTCTTGCAGCTTGTACCTCAAAGATTTCCAGTTTCTCCATTACAGAGAGTGGCATGAGGTTTATACCTGACCCCAAGTCACACAGAGCCTTCTCAAAGGTCATGGTGCCTATGGTGCAGGGTATTAAGAACCTTCCGGGATCCGGTTTCCTTTGAGGTATCTTCAGCTGAGCCAAGGCGTTTAGTTCATTAATGAGCAATGGAGGTTCATCCTCCCAAGTCTCATTACCAAATAACTTGGCATTCAGCTTCATGATTGCTCCAAGGTACTTAGCAACTTGCTCTTCAGTAATATCTTCATCCTCTTCAGAGGAAGGATACTCATCAGAGCTTATGAATCGCAGAAGTAGGTTCAATGGAATCTCTATGGTCTCTGTATGAGCCTCGGATTCCCTTGGTTCCTCAAAGGGGAACTTCTTTTCATTCAGATGACATCCCATGAGGTTTTTCTCACTGGGAATCACATCCTCCTCACTCTCTCTAGGTTCGGCCATGTTGGTCATGGTTATGGCCTTGCACTCTCTCTGGGATTTTCTTTTGTATTGCTTGGGAGAGTGCTAGGAGGAGTTTCAATAACCTTTTTACTCAGCTGACCCACTTGTGCCTCCAAATTTCTAATGGAGGATCTTGTTTCATTCATGAAACTTAGTGAGGTCTTAGATAGATTAGAGACTATGGTTTCTAAGCCAGAACGACTCTGCTCAGAGTTCTCTGTCTGTTGCTGAGAAGATGATGGAAAAGGCTTGCTATTGCTAAACCTATTTCTTCCACCATTATTGTTGTTGAAGCCTTGGTAAGGCTTCTGTTGATCCTTCCATGAGAAATTTAGGTGATTCCTCCATGAAGAAGTATAGGTATTTCCATAGAATTCTCCCATATAATTCACCTCTTCCATTGCAGGATTCTCAGGGGTCATAAGCTTCTCCTTTAGATGAGGCTTCTTTAGCACTGCCAGATGTAACTTGCAATCCAATCAGATTCTGAGAAATTATATTGACTTGCTGAGTCAATATTTTGTTCTGATCCAATATAGCATTCAGAGTATCAATCTCAAGAACTCCTTTCTTCTGAGTTGTCCCATTGTTCATAGGATTTCTTTCAGAAGTGTACATGAACTGGTTATTTGCAACCATTTCAATGAGTTCCTGGGCTTCTGCAGGCATTTTCTTCAGATGACTAGATTTTCCTGCAGAATGGACCAATGACATCTTGGATAACTCAGACAGACCATCATAGAAGATACCTATGATGCTCCATTCTAAAAGTATGTCAGAGGGATACCTTCTAATCAATTGCTTGCTTCATAGAGGGATTCACCTTCCTTTTGTTTGAAGGTTTGAACTTCCACTCTAAGCTTACTCATCTTTTGAGGTGGAAAGAATTTAGCTCAGAAGGCATTAACCAGCATTTCCCAAGAGTTCAGGCTGTCTCTAGGTTGTGAGTTCAGCCATATACTAGCTCTGTCTCTTACAGCAAAAGGAAAAAGCATAAGTCTGAAGACCTCGGGATCAACTCTATTGGTCTTAACAGTGTCACAGATTTGTAAAAATTCAGCCAAGAACTGATGAGGATCTTCCAATGGAAGTCCTTGAAACTTGCAATTCTATTGCATCAAAGAAACTAATTGAGGCTTAAGCTCAAAGTTGTTTGCTCCAATGGCGGGAATAGAGATGCTTCTCCCATAGAAGTCGGGAGTTGGTGCAGTAAAGTCACCAAGCACCTTCCTTGCGTTGTTGGCATTGTTGTTATTTTCGGCTGCCATGTCTTCTTCTTTTTCAAAAATTTTTGTCAGGTCCTCACCAGAGAGTTGTGCTTTAGCTTCTCTTAGCTTCCTCTTCAAAGTCCTTTCAAGTTCAGGATTAGCTTCAACAAGAATGCCTTTATCTTTGTTCCTACTCATATGAAAGAAAAGAAAACAAAGAAAGTATAGAATCCTCTATTTCACAGTATAGAGATTCCTTGATGTGTCAGAGGAAAAAAAAAAGAATAGAAGGATGAGGTAGATAAAGAAGAATTCAAACATATAAAGAGGGGAGAGGGTTCGAATTATTAAGAGAGGAGGAGTGTTAGTGATTAAATAAAAAGAGATGAGAGAGGGAATTTTTGAAAACTTTTAAATAAAATAAAATTAGAGTTTAAAACAATTAGTTAATTAAAAAGGTTTTTGAAAAAAAATTGTTAGTGGTTTTTGAAAATTAGAGAGAGAAGTAGTTAGGTGGTTTTGAAAAAGATAAGAAATAGTAAGTTTTGAAAAGATAAGTTAGAAAAAGATTTTGAAATTAGAATTTAAAAAGATGTGATTTGAAAAAGATATGATTTAAAAAGATACGATTGAAAAGATGTCGTTGAAAAACAATTTAAAAAGATTTGATTTTTAAAATTAATGACTTGACTAACAAGAAATTAAAAGATATGATTCTAAAATTCAAATATTGAACCTTTCTTAACAAGAAAGTAACAAACTTGAAATTTTTAAATCACAACATTGGTTGTTAGCAAGGATTTTCGAAAATATTAAAAGAAAAATGAAAAAGATTTGATTTTGAAAAAGATATGATTGATAAGAGAGGATATGAAAAAGATAAGATTTTGAAAAATTAGTTTTAAAACTTGAAAATTTGAAAAAGATTTGAATTGAAAACAAAATTACCTCCTTAGTGTTATCCTGGTGTTAAACGCCCAGAATGGTATCCATTCTGGCGTTTAACGCCCACTTGGCTACCTCCTTGGGCGTTAAACGCCCAGCCAGGTGTAAAACCCGGTTAATTAACGGCTAATTAACCCATAAATGAGAATTTATTCTAGAAAGCCCAAAATGTGATTTTTTTTTATGGCTAAATGTGATAGAGGAGACTGAGACAAGAATTTCGGTACCAATTTTATAGAAATTGGACCAAGATTGGACCGAACGGGCCAAACCGGGCCAACCGGACCCAAAGTGGGCCCTTGGCCCAACATAACTAAACCAAAACCCTAGTTTTCAGCATTCTCTCTCCTCACTAAACACACTCACATGCTGAAAATGGAGGCCATGGAAGGAAGAACACTCTCTCAAGTTCTTTCTCTCACTTGATCTTCAAACCACCATAACTTTTGATCTAGAGCTCTGATTGCCTCCCCGTTTGCGGCCACGCGTTCACCGTGGAGAGCTCTACAAAACCCATATAATTAATCTTGAGGTAAGCCACGTTTTTCTCTTCGAAATTCCAGCCTTGTTTTCGAGTTTTATGAGCAAAAATGTTGAGATTTTGGGCTCTTTGATGTTATAGGACCCAACTCTCTTGAAGGAGAAGGTTAATCTTGTCTCCTTGGACCTTGGGTGTGGTAAGATTCTCAACCCTAGTGTAATTTTGTTGTTCTATGATGTTTGGGTATTGAGATGTTGTGTATGGGTATGATGATTGTGGCTTAGGTTGTGTATATGTGAATATTGGAGCTTGATTGGTGATTTTGAAAAGCTTGAAAAAGGGATTTGGTGGTGAAATATCTGTTCTTGGAGGTATTGAGGCCTTGAGAGCTTGTGGATAAGTGATTTGGAAGTGCTCCGGTTGAGCTTGGGAAATCGGCTTAGGTATGGTTTCGATTTCCTGTATCTAATATGTAATATGGTAGGAAATACTTAGGCTAGAGGCCCTAAGATAGGCATTGAATTGTTGATGTTGTTGAATTGTTGATATATATGATGTGGTCATATATGTGATGATGATTAATGATGCCTTGATGGGATGATGTATGAGAAATATGCATGTTGTGACATATGCTTGATGATTGGTTATGGTTGAATCATGTTGATGGTGAGTATGATATTGATTGTGTACAATGATGATTTAGTGGAATTGATGTTGTTGAGAATTGGCATGAGGAAGAGTATATGATATGTCAATATATTTGAGTTTGAGCCACTTGGGTAAAGTGGGTTAAAATGATGAGATAGTGATTTTGATAAATTGTGGTAAAGTGTCAATGTGTAAGTTGAGGAGGCTTGATGTTGAAATTGATATATTTTGATTGATTTCAAAGAAAAGGGATGAAAATGGCATGTTTTGATTGATTTTGAAAAGAGTTGAATATGGCTTGTTTTGAAAATGGCATGTTGTGGTTTTGTATGAAAAACATGGTTTTTGGGCATACTTTGACGGGACATAACTTGGACTACGGATCTCTGTTTTGTACCAAATCTGTTTAGAAATGAAATTGGATCTGGGATGTCCCTGCCGTTCGAAGAACGGTGAAAAACGATTTAAAATGAGGAAGTTATGTCCGTCGGAAGATTGGGGGTTGAAACTGTGAATTCTGCAGCTTTTAACTTAGAAAAATTTTTAGCAGAATGACCCCCCGCGCGTAGGCGCACTTGGCGCGTACGCGCCGTTCTTCTCGAAAGCGCCATCCACGCGTGCGCGTGATGTGCGCGGGCGCGCCGATGTGCTGCACCCAATGCCCAGCCATTTTCCAGAGAGTTATGCCAGAACAGTGCCAGTTTTGTGCCTGGGGCACGAGAGTACCCACGCGTACGCGTGGTTGACGCGTGTGCGTTGTTTGGCTAGTTTTCAATCCACGCGTTAGCGTGCATGACGCTTACGCGTCGATGAGTTTTCGAGGCCATCCATGCGTGCGCGTGGAGTGCGCGTATGCGTGGACCTGTTTTCATCCCAAAGTTGATTTTTGAGTTTTAAAAGCCAAATTTCATACTTCTAAGCCTCCGATCTCACCACTTATGTCTTAAATCATTATGATATGTCTAGCTATGAGAAGAAGGGCTAGTGAATGTGGCAACTTGCGAGTGAAGCAAGGGAAAAATGGATGATCAATGAGGATCAAGCATGAATATGTGAGATGCGGAGGATGGTGGTGGAAGTGCTTGTTATGCCATGGGCCGAAAGGCTGTAATTGTTGATGAAACGGCTGGTTATGGATTTAACCGTGAGCCGGGTGGCTGGTTATAGATTTAACCGTGAGTCGGATGGCTGGATTATTGCCGTGTTACGGCGGGGCCATGATTATGGGTATGTATAAATGTATATATATGTTGTTGAATGAATTGTGGATGTTGCACTTTCATTATCGGAGATGAGAGTTTTCCTGGGAGAAAGCAGTGGCTAGCCACCATGTGCTCCAGGTCGAGACTTGAAGCTCTTTTGACCCTATGTCGTCAGGGTGGCCGGGCACTGTGAAATTCCCGGACGAGCTCACCCCAAAAAATATTCACCAGTGATGGTGATGGATAAATATTCACCAGTGATGGTGATGGATAAATATTCACCAGTGAGGGTGATGGATATGGATCATGATTATGATCACGTTATAATGAGCATGACTCAAGTTGAGGAGACACGACAGAGGGACAGTCCAATGGTTAACTGCCAGGACTTGTCGGGTTGGCTCTATAACCGACAGATGATATCATCAGCCACTAGGGACAGGCATTTATCATATGCATACTATATGAATTGTTTGAGATTGCCTATTTGACTGCATATTACTTGCTAATTGTCTAAATGCCTTACTTGTTTCTAATTGTATATTTCGTGCTTGATATAACTGTGTTTGCTACATTATACTCCTGCTGGTGGTTGGGAGGTTTGAAGGAATTGGAAAGGGAAGTATTAGTTAGACTGAAGTATCCTTAATCAGATGCCCTTTATGGCTTAGCTTGTTTATAAGCTTTGATATTATCTGGAGGAAGTTTTAGGATTGCCTTCGGCTTTCCTCTATTATTATGTATTATATATGTGGAAGTTGTTACCATGCTGGGGACCTCTGGTTCTCACCCATGCGGATTTTGTGGTTTTCAGATGCAGGACGTGAGGTTTCCCGCTGAGGCATGCTGGAGACTTCTAGATTTGCGAAGATCCTTTGTTCTCGGGGCTATGTTTTGGTTTATATGTTTTGCTTAGATACTTTTATCTCCATTAAATAATACAAACTGTGATGACTCCTCTTATGGGAGATCTTGGAGAATAAGTTTTATGTGTTTGTGTCCCTTTGGGTTTCCTTTGGGGTTTTCCTTATTTTTATCATATGTATATATTGCTATGCTCGGACCGGTTACCTTCGCAGCCGGATCTTGAGTCTTGATATCCCTGTTTTTGACACTCCTTTGTATATATATATAATCACGCGTTGGTTATCCTTGTTCGTTACGTTATCGATCGGAGTGTTGCGCTTTCGAGATGCGATTTTTGTTTACCCCCTTTTTCTACAAAGGCTCCTAGTTATAATCAATCATTCATACTACTATACGTACTAAATTTTTATTTTAGAGGTCGTAATACCTTGCCATCTTTGAATTATGACTTAAGCATAAGACTCTGTATCGTAGGGTGTTACACCAGGTACCCTAGCTGACGTTTAAACGCCAGAAATCCTTCCTTACTGGGTGTTTTGAACGCCCAGCTTTTTTTCTCTGTGATTCCTCTGCTGTATATTCTGAATCTTCAATTCTCTGTATTATTGACTTGAAAAGACATAATTTTGAATTTTTTTTGAATTTTTAATGATGAGAGAGAAAAACAACAGAATGAAAGTAAACATGAAAAACTAAGATCAAAACAAGGAATGCATGCAAGAGCACTTTGAATGTCTAGATGAACACCACGAACATATTTTTGAAAATTTTTAAGAAAAGAAAGACTTGCAAGACACCAAACTTAGAAATTTTCATACTTGAGACACTAACAATTTGAGAATGCACATGAGAAACAACAAAATACACAAAACAAGAGAATTTAAAAATCAGACAAAGAAAATCATCAAGAACAACTTGAAGATCAATGAAGAACACAATGCATATATTTTCAAAAAATGCAAGAAAAATAGAAACATGCAATTGACACCAAACTTGAAATTTGACACTAGACTCAAACAAGAAACAGAAATTATTTTTGATTTTATGATTTTATAAAAATTTTTTGTATTTATTATTTTTTTCGAAAATTATTTTTGGAAAAGAAAATAAGCAACTCAAAATTTTTAATAAGAATTCCAGAAATCATGCAATGATAGTCTAAAGCTTCAGTCTAAAAAGATTAGACATGGCTAACCAAGCTTCAGCAGGACATTACATACAACAGCCAAATTGATGGGAATCAACTAGCTCCTGTGATGATAAAAACAACATCTGAAACTCTAGAATTCATTCTTAAAAATTCTGAAGAACAAAATAAAAAGAAAAATACATAATCTAAGCAACAAGATGAACCGTCAGTTGTCCAAACTCGAACAATTCCCGGCAACGGCGCCAAAAAATTGGTACACAGAATCGTGATTTTCACACTTCTTCACAACTCCATGCAGCTGACCAGCAAGTGCACTGGGTCGTCCAAGCAATACCTTACGTGAGTAAGGGTCGATCCCACGGAGATTGTCGGCTTGAAGCAAGCTATGGTCATCTTATAAATCTCAGTCAGGCAGATTCAAATGGTTATGGGGCTTTGATAATTAAAAGATGAATGAGATATAGAATAAGATAGAGATACTTATGTAATTCATTGGTGGAAATTCAGATAAACGTATGGAGATGCTTTATTCCTCCTGAATCTCTACTTTCCTACTGCCTTCATCCAATCATGCGTACTCCCTTCGATGGCAAGTTGTATGTTGGGGGATCACCATTGTCAATGGCTACCGTCCGTCCTCTCAGTGAAAATGGTCCGACTACGGGTTACGTAGGGCTAATCATCTGTCGGTTCTTGATCGTGTCGAAATAAGATCCATTGATCCTTTTGCACACTGTCACTGCGCCCAACAATCATGAGTTTGAAGCACGTCACAGTCATCTCATCCCAGATCCTACTCGAAATATCACAGACAAGATTTAGACTTTCCGGATCTCAAGAACGGTGCCAATTGATTCTAGCTTATACCACGAAGACTCTGTTCGCACGGAATGGAAGGCTTTGTTGTCAAGAGAGGCAACCATGCGTCGTGAACCAGGAGGCCAAGAGATACACACTCAAGCTATTCCTGGAGTTAAACACCAGCTTTGGACTATCATATATTGCTGGAAAGCTCTGGATGTCTACTTTTCAACGCAATTGGGAGTGCACCATTTGGAGTTCTGTAGCTTCAGAAAATCCACTTTGAGTGCAGGGAGGTCAGAATCTAACAACATCTGTAGTCCTTTTTCAACCTCTGAATCAGATTTTTGCTCAGGTCCCTCAATTTCAGCCAGAAAATACCTGAAATCACAGAAAACACACACAAACTCATAATAAAGTCCAGAAATATAATTTTTGCATAAAAACTAATAATTATATACTAAAAACTAACTAAATCATACTAAAAACTACCTAAAAACAATGCAAAAAAGCGTATAAATTATCTGCTCATCAAGTATGAGTGGAGATTTAAGATGAGAACTTGAATTTTAAAAAAGTGAACCTCAATTCTGGTTAATGGTGTTAGGAGTGAAACACTTCGTGAAAAGAGGATTTGTGGGATATAAAATTGTTTCAAAAGTTAGCAAAAGGTTGAAGAACTATACGTTGAGCAAAATTTTTATTAAGGTGGGAAGGATGTAAAATCTAGTTACACGAAAATGCGTAACGACGTTAAAATTAGCTATACTGGCTTAAGTCTGTTTGGTACTATGTGTGAAGGAATTAAAACTGTAGAAATAACAAGAAAAAAATTAAAACAGAAAAGCAGACACTTATCTTGAAGCTTTTGGCCCGAAATAGGGCTAAAAGACCAAAAATTCACAAACGGGCCCATGTTAGACCCAAAGCCCAAACCCATGATATAAAAGCCTTCATTTCGGGCATTTCAGCACATCATCCCCTCATTTGAGAGTAAGCCATGAGCATAAAGAGAAGAGAGGAACCAAAACCCTTGTCACTATTTATACCAAACTTCAAATCCACATATCTCTCAAATCGGAGCTCCGATTGACGATCTGTTTGTGACTATGCATTCATCTCAATTTTCTCTTTAATTCTATACCATTGAGGTTATTACTCCCAAGATTCTTGAGCCATTTTTAGTTTTCTTTTTATTTCAGATTTTGGTAGTTGTGGTGTTAAGGAATTATGATTTTGATGTTTAAGGGAAGTTTAACCACTTTTCTAGCAGGGTTTTTATCCAAGTTTATGTGGTACAAGGTACAAAAACTTTTTCCCTTAGATTTTTCCCTATATGTGTGAGCCCTAGTTGAATTATGTGTGATTTTTGGTGATATTAGAGTTGCTAGAGTTGCTTGCTTGATTTTGGCACTTGAGTTGATTGCGGAGCACTTGATGGAGGCTTAGTGCTGTTAATTGATGCTTAGGTGTGATCGAGAAAAGAATCCAAGTTATTTAAAATTACCTTCATTATAACAGCCCAAACCACCCGCTAGCACGATATTGTCCGCGTTGGCACACAAGGCCTCACGGTTTTACCTTTGACGATAGGGATGATAGTCGAAGTCCCCACACTCACTCGTCAAAACACGTCATGCTAGGGAGAGGTATCCACACCCTTATAAGGCATGCTTGTTTCCCTCTCCAATCGATGTGGGACCTTACAATCCACCCCTCTAAGGGAGCCCAGCGCCCTCGCTGGCACATCAATCTGGGCTCTGGCTCTGATACCATATATAACAGCCCAGACTATCTGCTAGCACGATATTGTCTTCTTTGGCATACAAGGCCTCACGATTTTGCCTTTGACAATAAGAATGGTAGCCGAAGCCCCCACACTCACTCATCAAAATGCGTCATGCTAGGGAGAGGTATCCACACCCTTATAAGGTATACTTCGTTCCCCTCCCCAACTGATGTGGGACCTTACATTCATTAAGGTAGGATTTTGGTTTTGGGTAGACATTATGTAAAGTTATGTGAAAACCTAGGTTAAATGCCCCTAGGATAAGATTAAATGAAAATATTTGAGAAGTGTTATTTGTATGTATGGTTTGAATTGGGTTTGGATTGTGTTTGATTGCCTATGAAAGGCTATGATATGAGAATTTGGGCCGGAGGCCGTGATTGGGAGAAGTGCACCCTTATAGTTAGTTTGAACCTCACTTGAGGTGTTAAAAAGGTAAAATTGTGATTGTGGAATTGTGTGAATTGGTTTTATTATGATTTTTCTATGAATTAGTACATAAAATATTGGTTGATGTTGTTGTTGTTTAATGAGAGGGTTAATTGATCTAAAATTAGGTTGGTTAGGCTCGAATGATTAGAAGGTAATTGAATAGAGATGAATGTGGTTGATGGTGTTTAGAAGTGGTTTGTGATGGTTTGGAATGAGATAAGTGGAAAATTTTGTGAAAAATGCATATTTTGGTAAAAATGAGTGTTTAATAAGAAAAGCCCTTCGGAGTTTGGAATTTGATAAAATATGTTTTAAATTAAGGGTGATGATAAGAGCTTTAAAATGGGTTAAGAATGAAGGAAAACGAAATTTTGTAACGAAAGTTCTGAATGTTTAAAAATTGGTGTTAAAAACTGAAATCTCAGATTCTACAGAAAATAAATAAATTTGGCTGGTGTGCATGGGCACCCATCAGAATGAGTTTACAACCCTGTGCGCACGCACAGTATGGTGCGTACGCACCCGTCAGAAATGACAGTCTAATCTATGCATAGCCATACTTGTGTGCATGGGCACACACCCTGTTTTCTTCAAAAAAAATTCGACTTTTTGACTGTTTAGCCTTCTTGACAAGCTTGCAAATCCCCATAAATCCCGTATAATGTCCAATAACTTATTTTTAAGCTCTTGATAGAGTGTGACTAAGTCTAATGAATTAAATTGAATTATTCCAAGATAAACACTTAGTTTACTAGAGGAAATGTTGCGAAAATAGTGATTTTATCCCGCTCATGGTGAAGATGGTGGTGTTATCTCGCTCACGAGAGGTTGAAACTGATAAGTTGATAAGGAATTGGGATTAATGAATTTAAGTGTGATACATTGATAATGAATTTGGGAGATTGAGGATTCCCTCCGGTTATACATTTATATATGTGATTGGGAATTATGATGAGGTTATGATGGATGTGTGGCGGGCAGTATATTCTGGGACGAATAGGTAAGTTGAGGTTGAGAATTTCCTCTTTTGATGCATCGGTGAGTTGGATAGAAGGTTAAGGATTTTCTTCGGTTCAATTCTGTATTATTAATTCAATTTTGGTTATAATTAAGATTATGTTTAATTGAAATGAGATTTGGATTGATGTGGTGAGAACGGTGACTTTGTTCCACTCACAAATAGGCAAGTTGAGATCGAGGATTATTTTTCTTGCTACGATAGACAAGTGAAGGTTGAGAATTCCCTCTTTTATTGCGATGGGCAAGTGGGGTTGAGGATTCCCTCTTTTACTACATAAGGGAATAGAATGGAGAAGGTTGATGATTTCCTTCAATTCTATTCCTGGCTATGGTAACAACGAGTTAGGTTAAATATTCCCTATCGTTACATCACAGTCTCTCTCTGATTGGAAGGTTGAGGATTTCCTTCATGTTGAGGGATGATAACCAGGTTAGCTACCGGATATGTCAGGTTCTAGCAGTTTAACCGACACGTGAACTCCTGGCCAGTAGGACAGGCATGCATCATCTGTATCTATGTGACATTATTTGAGTGTGCTTATTGTATTTGGTTTGCCTATATGATTTATTTTGTTTAACTGCTATTTGTCCTACCTGCTGTAATTGTTTTTTATTGTGCTTAAATCTCATTACTTGTGTTTGATTCTATTAAGACTAATGAGACCGTTGATAATCCTTTGAGACTGTTGAGATTTACTGAGACTATTGAGACCAATGAGAATATTATGACCTTTGAGACTGAAAATATTGAAAAATAGAATAACAATGATACTTTGATAACCGTATGAGACTGATAAGCTCGAAAGGACTTGATGTTGAATAAGACAATTGTGATATTAAAAATAAAGATGATGATTATTGAGAATAATTGAGGCTAGAGGTAACTAATGAGAACTGAGACTTAGTAAGTAAATCCTGTTTGGATTAAAAAGAACCCTAGACTTGAATTTTGTGCGTTTGGAGACTAGGATTGTCTAGCGAGTTCATGTAGTTTTATCTAGTCTGTACTTGGAACTATTACCCTATTGAAAACCTTCGAGTTCTCACCCGTTGTCGGATTTTGTTGTTTTTTACATACAGTGCGTGACACACCTTGCTAATCATGCTAGATTCACTTGGACAGTGAAGACTTTACATTTGAGTTTATTTTGATTTTATGTAGTATTTTTTTCCGCTTTTATTTTAGAAAAACAAGTTGTATTTTGTATACTTTGATTCTGTAATATTCTAGTCAGCCTTTTTTTCGGAGATCGAAACTAGTACTATAAACCCTGCTAAAATTGATAATTAATTAGTCAATAAATCAAATTTTAATTAGAAAAATTAAGAATGCAAATTTAATATCAAAATGGGATAGAGCTCTTCAAAATGAGAATTTTGATACCAATTTCAAAAAATTTGGCCAAAATTGGACCGGATGAGCCGAACCGATTGAACCGGGGTCCAAACCGGACTCGTGGGTCCAACCGGCCCATAATTAAAAGGGGATAGAATTCTTTTCTTCCCCATTCATCCAAAAACGCTGGAAAGCTAAGCAAAGACAGGGAGAACGTTTGAAGCTTCCAAACCCTCACCCAAAATTTGATTTCTCAATAACTTTTGATTCGGAGCTCTGTTTGACGAACTGTTTGTGACTACGCGTTCATCGCGACGAGATCTACGAAACCCATGGAACAATTTGGTAGGTAACTCACTATTTTCTTCTCAGCCAGCTTCCCCCAATTTCGGAGATTCATGAACAATTATGTTGAAAATTTTCAATTTTGGTGTTCTAGGTTCGATTTAGCTTGCGGAGCTTATTGGGTTTGAGTTGTTATGCGTGTGGGTACAGTAAGAACAACTTAAACCCTAATTAATTTTTATTTTACCATGTAAAAGATGAAATAGGAATATATGTGTGTATTAGGTGTGAATTAAGTTTATATACATGCATTGGAATTGAAAAGTGAGCATTTGGAGGCTTGTTGGTGATTGAAGCTTAGATTGTGGCTTGTTTCTTTGAGATTGAGGGGCTGTGTTGTAGCTTGTGAGGCTGCCTTAGATTAGACAAAGTGATCGGCCAAGGTATGGTTTAGGTTTCGCGCATTTAACATATAAGGTTTTGTGAAAACTTAGGCTAGGGAACCATAGGTTAAGTTGAAATGGTTAAATGTATTAAATGATTAGTTGTGTGAGGATATTGGATAAATTTATGATTTAGCTTGTATAGGAATTTATGAGCTTAAATTGTTGGTGTTGTTGGTGTTGTTGAATATGTGTGCTTGTAATTATTAATGATGGGTTGATGATGATGTTGATATAAGTTAATGGAATTTGGTGATTATGGCTTGCTTAATTAGTTGAGGGTGAATTACGATTTGTTATTAATGAATGAAGGTAATGGGCTATTGATTTTTAAAATGGAAGTTATGGTTGGAAAGGGTGGATTCTTTGAATAATATATGAGTTCTATGAATTGGTGTGAGTATTAATATGTTAGTGGATAGTATTAATGGAATGAAACTTGATATATGATGAAAGTGCAGGTTTTGTTGGTGGGGAATATGAATGTGGTGAAAATGAGGTTTGGGTGTAAATTGGTAAAAGTGGGTTCTAATAAACTTTAGAGGTCCATAACTTGCTCCTCAGATTTTGGATGGAAATGTGGTTTGTTTCAACTAAAAGATAGTTTTACAAGCTTTCGAACGATATCAATTTTGTGAAAAAATAGAATTTTGTAGAGAAAGTTATGGACGACGAAAATTTGGTGGATAAAAACTATGTTATGCAGGTGTTAAAAACTGGTTTGTAGCAGCTTTCCGGGCATTCTGCCAATTTTTGAAAAATGTACGTCCACGCATATGCGTGGCGTGGTATTTTAACGACGCATACGCGAGTAGCCATGCGTGCGTGTGAGAAGCCAATGCGCATGATCACGCGTACGCTTGACTCACACCTACGCGTGACATGCTATTCTTACCACGCGTGCGCGTGGCTTACGGGCACGCGTGGCCCCTATTTGCTGCAAAACTGGATTTTTGGCATTTTAAATCAGATTTTCACTTCTAAACCTCTATTTTCTACCTTTTAGACTTAAGGTATATTACTAAGTCCAGTAGCTAGTTGAAGCTAGGAAAATAAGATAACTTGGGAACGAAGTAAGAGGTAAAATGATGAGTAATATGAAGGAGATGAGAATATTAAAAGAAGTTTAATGATATGGCTTGATAAATGATTATTTATTTATGAAAATAAAATGACTTATGAATGATAATATCTGAGATATGAGTTTTCCTGCGTAAGAACCGTGGCTTGCTACCACATGTTCCAGGTTGAATCTCGATACTTTGTTGACCCTACGTCGTAAGGGTGACCGAGCACGTATAAATTCCCAGGTATGGATAGCCTTCATTGAGTGATTTGAATGATGAATGAATGTAAAATCTATGCATAGACTCTTGGGGATGTGCGACGGGGGACAATCTAAGGTTTTTGGACTTGTCGTGTTGGCTGGATAACCGACAGATGAGCCTCATCAGCCATAGGATATGCATACATCATGTGCATTTGTTTATTTTGATTGCTATGCATTTTCTGAGTTTTCCTAACTGAATATATATATCCTGCTACTTGTTATACTTGCTACTTGCATTATCTGTTTCTTACTTGTGTGTGAACTTGTTTGGTTGCTTGTCTCTGTTGAATTATGGATGAAGGAGGAATGGATGAAGGGTGAAATGGTCTGGTGTTCGTGTTAGTTTTAAAAGCGAGTAAGTTTAGGAAGGCTTAGAGTACCTACCCCTATTTATGGCTCCTGCTTAGAAATTAAGTTTTATAATTATATGACAGAGTTCTAGGATTGCCTCTGGCATTCCCAGGACCTTATTTATTATACGCGTGGCACCTTTACCATGTTGAGAACCTCCGGTTCTCATTCCATACTGTGTTGTTATTTTCATATGCATGTCGTGAGACTCCTCGCTAGGCGTCTAGATCCTGAAGTGGAGTAGTCCCTGGGTTATTTTGGGTTTTATGATCATATATATGTATCTATGTACTTGGCTTGCTCTCCAAGAAACTTGTTTATTTTGTTCCTCATAGAGGTTAAGGAAGAGCTAGGACCTTACTTTTAGTTTTTGAGTATTTTGGGATATCTGTATATGTATGCATATATATTCTCCAGCCAGCTTTGGTTTCGCAGGCTGAGTCAGGAGCTAGTTATGCTATTTTCTTGGCTTTCCTTTACTCTCTTGCTTATCTTTATCTTTACCTTTTAGGTTTCTTAGCACGCAAGTAATTCTATTCCTCGAGCGTTGCGCTTTTTAATTTGCAAATTTTGTTTTATCCATTTTTCAAGGATCCTAGTATATTATCTTTTCCACTATTATATGTATATATTTTACTTTGTAGAGGTTCATAACACCACACTACCTCTGTTCTACAACTTAAGCATAAAACTCTGTGTAGTAGGGTGTTACATTATGGTATCAAAGCAGTTCGTTCCTATAGAGTCTGAGGGACGGACTAACTATGCTTCTGGGCATACTCTGGGTGTCTATACATGCTATTTAGAGTATCTAACTATATATGTGGCATGAATGCTCATGAGTATGCATCTGGTACTTTGAAATACTAGACTTGAGATATTGAGACTGATCACCTTGATATCACTTGTTTGGTATGAACAGGAACCAAAAGGCGTTTCATGGGCGCGGTCATGAGTGTAATCAAGGTCGAGGATGGAGAGTTAATGAGGTAACCATACCGGTAGATAGTTTGACCCATATCGTGACCGCAATGACGAGTGTTGTTACTGCCATTGGTGCTGTGGCTGTTGCGACCATGTGAGTGATGGATGGGAGGGAACCAGAAGTTGGAACTAGCAACGATGGTGATAATGAATATGAAGGTGGGCATAATGTTTCGAATAAAGGGGTACCAGTGGGTTATCCGGAGTAAGTTAACACGGGTAAGGTAATGGGAGAAAGCTCAAGGAGGACTGAGGTAGCAAGGAATAATCGCCGGGAACCCTTCACAAAGAAAAAGGGACATATTACACCTAGGAGCCAAAATTTCAAAAAGAATCGTTTTGTCACTTCATATTCCCAGCGCCGGAATAATGACCGAAGGAACGACAACCATCCGGATCCAATTTCAGAAGGGCAAACTAGTACTCAATCGGATGACTAAAGGTGCCTAAGATGCAAGAAGTACCATCCAAACAGACCATGCAGGGCTGGGTTAGGCGTATGTTACAAGTGCGGGAGACCAGGGCATGTATCTCGAAATTGTCCACACAAGAAAGGCAGGGATGCAACTGAATCCAATTTTCCGACCCAGGTAATTATGAACCAACAGTTGAATTTTTAACTTCCTTGCATACCATTGATATGTAATATTCGTTCGTGACGCATGACAAGTTTCAGTAATCATGAGGTCCAAGTCGATGATTAGTCGAAAACTATTAATTGTTGAGACGGAATGATACTTAGCTAACTTAGAGGAGTGGTTAGGTTCTTGAAGGATAAGAATCAGAATGACGTAGTGGAAGCAGGGTGGATTATACCTAAGGAATTGGAACTGTTGAGAGATATACGGAGTTACCGTTTGGAATCCATTGACATTAAGACTTCGAGGAAGAAGAATAAAGCGGATTCAACCTTTAGTTGTTAATTGATTAAGAAACAAGTAAAGGTGAGACCCAATTTCTATACGGAAGAGTTTTTGAGACCACTCTTGAAGATGTATCAGAACTTCCGTCTTAGAGAGAACGAGAGTTTGCGATAGACTTACGGCCGAAAACCATATCAGTGTTGATTGCACCACAAGCGAAGACATTATTATAATCAGTAAGACTCAGGACCGAATTGAAGGGAGTACTGGAAGAGAGAATCTAAGTATTTCTTTATAAGAGCGTGCGAACTAATCCTCACGACTTAATCTAATTTTTCTCTTATAACTTACATTGAAAGCTCTATCTTGAATCTTTCATGTAAAAGCCCAACTCATCATTCTTATGATTTTGTTCCTTACTTGTATAAAGCTTGTCTCTTTTGAAATAAGCTTGAACTCGTCCTAATATAATCACGTAATCCTTGAATCCTGGAAACTTGCGGTATGTGGAATTGCTCTCTTATGGAAACTCGCATTCCTTTAAAGTCAACTAGAATCTATTTAATTCGACTTATCCTATTCTTTCTATTCAAGCTTTGATTTGAACTTCTTCCTTGAGATGCAACTAGGTTTCTTTTCATGTGCATTCCATTAGTTCTGTACAACTCCGGCTAATCGTATGCAAGACTTTCTTTTGAAATTTTTGTGAACACTGTTCGTGTTACTCGTACGTCCCTTTGAACATAACATTTCTTTGAAAAATCATCTCGTATTGGATTCTACGTCGTGCATAATTCTCAGATGCAACTATTAGAGTGTCAATCTTTCAGAGCAAGACTTTTGAACTTGAAAATGAACCAGCAACATTACTAGAGAATTTAGAGCCTTAGTCCTCTCTGACCGTATTTCTCGTGACTAAATAGATGAGATGAAGTGCACCGTGTGGATAAAATACCAGGATACGATGGAAGCTTTTGAGCCATATAAAGGAGATTGATCTTTATGCCAATGCTTATAACTCTTAAGACTAATGAACCATTACGAAAATGACTACGATGTATTACTGGAGGATTTGAGATACGTGCTGATGCAATATCGTTAGATTGTAGTAGACGCCCTAAGCAGGAAGTTTTTAAGGGACTTTGGACGCTAATTTCAAAAGAGAAAAATGTTAGATGAATTAAAGTTCTGAGTTGGAGAAAGAAAGTGTGGAGTGAAAATGTCAGACTAAATCCATTATCAATTTACAATGTGGTATCGATGAGATACGGGACGCGTAATGAGACAATAAGGAGCTGCTAAAGATGTCAAAATCTGGTAAACAAAAGGAAATTAAGAAGAGATTTATATGCCCAATGTCGAAATAGAGATCGTAGGGTCGAGGACTTAGGGAGCACAATAATAGTGATAAGGAGCTACTAAGAGTATTGAAACCTGTTGAATCAAGAAGATACCGAGAATGAGTTATGTGTCTAAATCGGAAGTTGAGACGAGAAATTATTGTCCAAAACTTACGAGAAAGGATTTTTGAATTTATCGTGGAACTGCCAAGACGTACCTTGAATCAAAGAATATGCTTTTGGTAATCAGAAATAAAGGATAAAGTGGCAATGCATGTGATGGCGTGTTGAAGCAAGAGAAAGTAACAGAGGACCACCAAAAACCATTCAGAATGCTACAACCATTGAAGGTTCTACATTGGAAGTAAGGAAGAGTAATTATCAGTTTCGTATTAGATTGTCAATGACTAGAATAGAAGATAGAGCTTCACAGAGCGCTAAAAACTATCGTATTGATAAAAATTAGAGCATCGAATACCTTAATTCCTGAATTTAATAGCTGAGACAACGGAGAAGAGCTACGCAAATTCGAGTTAACAATCTCACCATGAAAAGCTGACAAAAGTACACGAACCAAGGAAGTCCTGAGCTCGAGAAGGTTACTTTAACAAGATGGAATTAATGAGTGAGTCAAGATGAATGGATTGAAACCAAAGTGTTTTAGGACCTGGGTTAATGGCAAGGACGGACTTTTTCGGATTCTGAAGAGAATTAGGCCAGTGGCATATCAGGTAACTCTACCCCCATATCTTCTAAATTGGTACTATGTAACACATCTCAGTTTTAGGAGTACACTTCTAATGTCAATCACATATTACTACTTGAACCAGTGCAATTGAGGAAGGATCTAACGCTTCGAGTAACCTCGGTTAGGATATATAATAAGATATCGTTGCCAAGCAGTTAGGCAGAGTAGAAGTTACGTTAGTAGAGGATGCAAAAAGTGGAACTGAAAGTTGGAAACGTACTTAAGAACTTGAATCGGACAGGTGGAAGGACTACCCATACCTCCTTTCAAATAATTGAATTTGAATTTTGAGGAAAAAATTCCTAATTAGGTGGGTAGGATGTAAACCTCGCTAAAATCGGTAATTAATTAGTCAATAAATTGAAATTTAATTAGAAAAATTAAGAATGCAAAACTAATATCAAAATGGAGTAGAGCTCTTTAAAACGAGAATTTTGATACCAATTTCGAAAAATTTGGCTAAAAATTGGAGCGGATGAGCCGAACCAGTTGAATCGGGGCCCAAACCGGGCCCGTGGGTCCAACCAGACCCATAATTAAAAGGGGACAGAATCCTTTTCTTCCCCATTCATCGTCAAAACGCTGGAAAGCTCAGGAAAGAGAGGGAGAACGTTTGAAGCTTCCAAATCCTCACCCAAAATTTGATTTCTCAATAACTTTTGATCTGGAGCTTCAATTGACAAACCGTTTGCGACTACGCGTTCACCGCGACGAGCTCTACAAAACCCATGAAACAATTTGGTAGGTAACTCACTATTTCCTTCTTAGCTAGCTTCCCCCAATTTTGAAAATTCATGAACAATTATGTTGAAAATTGTTTAATTTTGGTGTTCTAGGTTCGATTTAGCTTGCGGAGCTTATTGGGTTTGAGTTGTTATGCGTGTGGGTATGATAAGAACAACCTAAACCCTAATTAATTTTTATTTTACCATGTAAAAGCTGAAGTGGGAATATATATGTGTATTAGGTGTGAATTAAGTTTATATACATGCATTGGAATTGAAAAGTGAGCATTTGGAGGTTTGTTGGTGATTAAAGCTTAGGTTGTGGCTGGTTTCTTTGAGATTGAGGGGCTATGTTGTAGCTTGCGAGGCTGCCTTGGATTAAACAAAGTAATCGGCCAATGTATGGTTTAGGTTTCGCGCGTTTAACATATAAAGTTTTGTGAAAACTTAGGCTAGGAACCATAGGTTAAGTTGAAATGGTTAAATGTATTAAATGATTAGTTGTGTGATGATGTTGGATAAGTTTATGATTGAGCTTGTATAGGAATTTATGAGCATGAATTGTTGGTGTTGTTGAATATGTGTGCTTGTAATTATTAATGATGGGTTGATGATGATGTTGATATAAGTTAATGGAATTTGGTGGTTATGGCTTGCTTAATTAGTTGAAGGTGAATTATGATTTGTTATTAATGAATGAAGGTAATGGGCTATTGAATTTTAAAATGGAAGTTATGGTTGGAAAGGGTGGATTCTTTGAATAATATATGAGTTCTATGAATTGGTGTGAGTATTAATATGTTAGTGGATAGTATTAATGGAATGAAACTTGATATATGATGAAGGTGCAGGTTTTGTTGATGTGGAATATGAATGTGGTGAAAATGAGGTTTGGGTGTAAATTGGTTAAAAAGTGAGTTCTGATGAACTTTGGAGGTCCATAACTTGCTCCTCAGATACGGAAGTTTTACTAGGGGAGCAAGAATGGAGAAAGGAAGATCAATTGGGTAAAATGGGACAAAATGTGTTCTGAAAAAGTAAAAAGAGCACTCGAGTTCTGAGATTTTAAAGCTTTCAACCTGGCACTTCTAGCCAAACATGGCTAAAGATTGATGAAAAGACAAAAACCGCTAGCTGTCAGGATTATCAAAGCCATATATTTTTCTAAAAAAACCTACATGAAAGTAACAACTGAATACTCCCCAACTTATACATGGAGAAGAATCCTAAGTGCCAAATAAGTGATAAAAATGGGAGGATTATGAAAAAATGGAGATGGAAGATCAATTAAAATTTAGAGGACAATATGGATGCTAAAAGAAACAAGCATAGAGTTTGGAGCCTTACAATAGAGCTTGGGGAGGAAGCAACAGTAAAAGAACTGTTGAATGATGATGGCTCTAGATGGAATGAAAGGAAAATCAAAGAGAACATCCTAGAATTTGAAGCTAAACCGATATTAGAGATACCAATTCCAGTCACACAACAACAAGACCAAATTTTTTGGAAATTCACAAAGGATGGAAACTATAAAGTCAAGGAGGGGTGGTAAACCAAAGGAATCTCCAAAACCGTAGTTGCATGCCATCCAATCCCAATTAACCAAAATGGAAGAGAATGTGAAAATCAAGAGCACGCCCAAAAACCGTGAATTGCATCTAGCAAATTCTGCATAACTCTCTTTCAACATGCCTAAACCTATAGAATAGAGGAATAAATTGCATCACACTCTTCCTATTACTATTGGATGAAGGAAGAATCACATACACACCTCTTCAAAAATTGTGATTATGCCTATAAATTCTTGTTTTGTCCCATTCACCCTGCACTCAAAGGCAAAGCCAGATAAGCCAATTGAGGAATGGATTGAAGAAATTCTTAGCCAACTTGATTTAGATAGACAAGGATTGTTCATCACAAGCTTTCTCTCGATATGGACGGTCATGAACGAGGCTCTGTTTGAAGGAACCTTGAGACCACCATCTGAATTAGCAGAGAAGGCAATGAGGAAGTACGAAGAGTTCATCAAAAGTTAGAATCAATGTCCAAGAAAGCTCCATCTTCCTCTACTTGGATCGAACAGTGCTGCATGTTGAAAAGGACCACCTACCACTCTTGTCAAAATTAATGTAGATGCATCCTATATTAAAGATGATAAGATGGAGATAGAAATTATTGCTCGTGACTAGAGAGGAGAAATCCTTATAGCAGCCATGTGGAGCAACACCTCATCCCTCCAAAACCACAAAGTTGAAATCCGGGCATGCCTTATGGGCTTAGAAAAAGCCCAAGGATGCTGCTTCTTCAATATTATTTTGAAAAATGATAGTATACATGTCATACATAGCCTGAGTAT
The DNA here is from genome assembly GCF_003086295.3 of Arachis hypogaea. Classification (NCBI taxonomy): domain Eukaryota; kingdom Viridiplantae; phylum Streptophyta; class Magnoliopsida; order Fabales; family Fabaceae; genus Arachis; species Arachis hypogaea. The sequence continues at coordinate 28,096,820 of NC_092038.1, forward strand.
TAAAAAGACTTAAAGCAATTATTTTGACTCTTTTATTACTGATTGCATACCCTTAGCATCAAACCTTAGATATATTTTGTATTTCCATGTTAAAAGTGTAGCAGTAATAAAGTAGTTTATGAATTGACTCAATTAGCTACTCTTATAATTTTAAACACCGTGTGAATGGAAAATACACTAAGTCATATTTGTAATTTGGCCTGTTGGTAGGGTTGGCAGGTGGATTAGCCCACTTGTTCCGCTCGTCTAGTGAGGTGGTCTTAAATTCTATCCTTTTATGCTTAATGGTGAACTGGTTGGTTAAATCAGTCAATTCTTTTTTTATTATTATTAATTTATTAAATATTAAAAAAATATAATTTCACAAACACTTCAATAAAAAAAATATTGGTCAAAACAAAACAAACATTGTCAAAAATAAACAAAATCATTAAATCAATTTTTTTGAAATTATAACTAAATATAATTATAAAAAAATTATAATTTTTAAATTTACAAATATAATTCTAAATATCTAATAAATATAATTATTAAACTAAATTTTTTTAAAACAAAATAATGAAATTAACATTGTCCAAAATAAAATAAATATTGTCCAAAATAAAATTAATATAGGTTTAGATAATTTTTTATCAAAATAAAAAATAGAATAGCAAGCCTGTTGGATTAGTCTGCTTCATTCCGTCAAAACCTGCCAAAATCGATAGATAAAGTAATGTAGATTACATAAATTTTTTATTATAGTATTCTCAAATAAGTTAATTTACCTTTTTTAACAAATTACATGAGCTAACTCAATGGATTTTAGCTCGTTTACCATCCTTACCTGTTGGATGCTATGGGTCCTATCCATGAATAATTGCTATAAACAAAAAATGATAACGATGTAAAAATATATTAATAGTTGATTCTTTGAAAATGCCATAATATAAATGCAATAATTCATTGTTGATCCCTATCTTTATATATTTTCTTTTGAATGTAAGTGATGTATATTCAAAGACAAAAGAGCAATTAATTCATTGCATATATGCATACGTGTATAAAGAAAAAAAAATGGAATGTATGCGTATGTTCTGTTACGCATAAAAAGGGTATCCAAGAAATTATTTAAAATTTTAAATAAATTTTGAATATTTATTTTTATTCAATAATAAAGAAACTATTTAATTAAAGAATTATCTTTTTCTTAATTCTTTAAATTAAAAATTAGCTATTACATATTTAAATTCATAAAGTAAAGTGGTGCAGTATAAAAAAAAATAAAAAATACCTTGAACTAAGTATTTGTTTTAAATATTTTTTAAGAGTATGAAAAATTTCACTTTGTGAATCTCACTTTAAAGAATAAATTGTAATGCAATTATCTTTACTTGATACAATAAGTGTAGTTTGTGTCTCTATAAAAATAATATTGAGATCCAAAATTCATCTGATTTTAAATCGAGATGATAATGAATATCGTCGATTAATCCAGTCGTTTCAACATTTATAATTTGAGTAAATTATTAAATTAGTCCTGAAAGATCACACTATCTCTAATTTAATTCCCGAAAGATTTTTTAATCAAATCCATTTTCCAAAAATTTTAATTTAGTCATGTTAGTCCTTCTGTTAATTTTATTGTGGATGGCGTTAACAAAAGTTCACCTGACACGTTAAGTTCCAAGTCAGCGTTAAAACGACGACGTTTTTTGCAAGGTGAGTCTATGAGAGGCAGTGAATGAAATGAAGCCGTTGTAGTCCCTGCTTCTCTCACAACACTCTCCTTCTCACTTCCATTTCAACGTCGCAGAGGAGAAGAAGAAGAAACCTTCATCATCGTTGCAAAGCCAATGATCAACTTTGAGGTACCAAAAATGTGTCGTCAACAAGAACGAAACTCTAATCCTAGAAATAGTTTTCAGTTCCAGTAAAAATCACCAAAGAAACCGACTTTATCAATAATGGCACAATCTTAACAAGAATTTTAGTAACAGGGAAACAACCTTAACTTCAAAAGAACCGAATTCCGTGAAAAAAATACAAAAATCATAACCAAATACCAGAATAAAAATTAAATATAAACAATGAACAAAAACCTTGATAAAAAGTAGACTCCTTTAATAAACAAAAAAATAGAGTCCTTGGTGAATTTTTATGTATCGAGTTATAATAAATCAACAAAAAAAAACAAAATCCTGAGCTAAAAACAATTTCCTTGTTACTGCTGGTGAAAGCTCTCATGGAACTTGCAAATGTCCAACTACTCCAAATTCTAACCCTTCCATGATTGGAGGAAACCCATTAAGAAGAAGTGTTTGCAGAGAAGAAGAATGAACCGCCGCCATGCACTTTTTCCTGGTGGTAGTAGGCTTGGTGATCATCAACCCCGAAGCGGACGAAGTGTTTGACCTTTGGAGTACCACCATTGTTGTTGACATCAAGCTTTTTGGAAGAAGATGAAGAAGAAGAGAGGTAGAGGAAGGACCGGAAGCCGTTTCTCTTTTTGGGAGTGAAGTCTTGAATGAGTATGTCATCGTTATTGAAGAAATTGGAAAAAAAATAGGAATTAGGTTTGTGGGTTTTGGGGACTAATTTGACATAGTTATCTTATATATGTTAAGATAACGTGACAGCTCAGCAAATATTAACATTGTTAATGATAGAATAGACGGAAGGACTAACGTGATTAATTTTAAATCTTTCTAGGACAATTTTGAAAGGGTGAAAGAAAGAAAAAAGATATATCAATGATATAGAATTCGAATATGTAAAGGTCTTATGGTTATCTCATAAAAAGGGGAAGTGTAATAAAGCATCAACATTAACTAAATCCATATATAGATATATATATTCCCAAAATAAAAAAATCAAGAGCACTGAGTCAATAAAAACTGAGAAGGTTTAAAAAAATCTTTTGGAGATCAAATTAGAAATCGCGTAATCTTTCAGGGATCAATTTGACCATTTACTCTTTATAATTTAGATGAAAACTTGAATTAGCATGTACTTCTTTAAAATAATCTTGTGATCTGTTTCATCCATTACTTTTGATACATCACCAACATATCTTGAATAGAGAAATGGAAGAACTTTAAAAAAGCTAGATCTTTTGCAACATCTTCTGTCGATTGAATAGGCCGATTAAAATCTTCAGTATCATAACCAACAACTACAAAGTTTGCAGCCACATCTGCAAAGTTCTAAGTATCTCTAACCAACAAAAAATTGTAGTGACTAACATGGAATTTTCATGTATCAATATCTAAAGAATTGAAAAAGAATCCCCACACATTATTGGATCAAAAAGTAATGAACTCACCGCAAAGGTGAGACAGTCTCCAATAGACCAATACATCTAGAAATCTCTTCAGCAAACAAAGATTAAATTCCAAATACTGCCTTTCCTCCAATGTTCTCTCCACCAGTAGAAATGTCTTTATTTGAATTATTGTCCTTACTCTATTCAGTAGTATATCATGCCTCACTTTTCCTTATCAGATTTATGAGAAGCACAAACTGAATCTGAAAAATAAATTAAAAAAAATCAAAAAGCAAAATATAACAAAATAAAAATAAAAGCCTACACATATGGTATCCTTTCAAATTAAATTCTTCTTTTGAGAAATGGAATATTGAGATTATTTTAAAAAAATATAATAAAAGCTGAAAACATGCACCATGATGTTTAATTTGGTTTGGCTTTTGTTATTGTGAAATGGAGACTGGTATTCTGCTTTGTAATGCATTAAATGTCAAAACGTGTTCTTGTTTAAAATATTTATAAAAACAATTTTTTGGTGAAGTTTAATGATTAAAAAAACATTTTATCAATTTCATTGATTTTGCATGAATGAATGATTTGTGTGACTATTCTAACTTTAAAAAAATAAATTACCTCTACAACATCATCGAAGACAGAATCTCAGAGTTCTCTGTTCTCTTCACCGGTATCGTCAAGTTGTTGTCAACTACTCCTTCTTCACTGACCGTAGCAACACAACTCACACTTGTCGTTGTTCTTTCTCTTTACTGTTGCATCCATAGCCATCATCACCTCTAATTTATTGTTTTTCATCTCTAATGTTCGACAGAAACATATTCGGAGTCTCTGCCACCATATTTTTTTCTCTTCCATCACTAGCGAACTCCTTCTACTTCTTTGCTGGTGATAGTATTTTGAACCACCGCTCCAGTTGTGGTTACTCCACATTTGCTTCAAACACAAAAAGAAAGAATAAAGAAAAAGAGAGAAATAGAAGAAATCAAGGAAAGATATGATTTTTAAAATTTTTGAATTTGTTCACTTAATCTCTTATTTCAATTGTTCAAAATTTGATCCTAAAAGGGAAAGATTATGCTTAAAATCAATTCTTCCTTGCTTTTAAAATTTGAACTCTTCTTTGCTTTTCCATTGTACCTCTTGTTATGGAAATAGATTGAATACTTGTTAAGCAAACAATGAATTAGTCACTAGTCATTTATTATATATTATAGATAAATTTGTTAGGTGATTAGACATTGATTTTTTTTCTCTTGTTTGACATTATATGACATGTTTTTAGCTTAATTTATGTTAAGATGTGATCATGCTTATATAAATTTTAAAAGTGAATGCTACCATACCCTCTCTAAAATAAAGAGTAAATTACTCCTTGTGATATATATAGTGCTTATAATTATAATTAAGTTGAATGTTAACCATAATAATTAGGTATATGTTCTCCACTTTTTTTTTTCTCTTTTGTGATTATTTAAATTTAGTTTAGTACCGCCAGTTTATGGTGGTGGCCTGGTGGTGGCTGTCACCGTCGAAGAAATCTCTTTGCGATGAACTCACAAACTCATCAACAAGGTACAAGTACATATTCAACTCGTTACACGTGGCAATATTTGTGCTACCGAGGTATGGAGAATCTCTGCTACATAGGCATCACTCCTTCCTAATCTCAGCATACACCCACTGTGGCTCCTCCACCCTCTTTTGTATGGTGATAACATCTTCGAAGTTCACTATCCTCAAAATTTTTGTCCCATAAAAGTGATTAAATTCTTATGCATAATTGTCACCTCATCTTACAAATCCTATTGTCTGCAATTGAATTCGACTTGATCTCCACCTCATTGACAACAGTGTCTTTAATCTCATGAGGATTCCAATCTACCATCCCTTGAAACTTGTATTTGAAATCATTAACAAAATTGTCTTTAACTATGTTTATGACTTAAGAATTTGAAGAATCTTTTCAAATATCTTTATGACTTCTATCATCACAGACCATAAGTTCTCCTCTACCTTCAAGTGCATCAATTGCATTCGTAAAGATATCTTTCACTTCATAAAACTTATCTGGTGAATCACTTTCAATATATATATATATATATATATATATATATATATATATATATATATATATATATATATATATATATATATATCATAAGGGGTAATTTACCCTTTATTTTAGAAAGGGTACGATAGAATTTACCAATTTTAAAACTTAATATTATTTGTTGGATTTCAAAAGTTACACGAATGGATAGGATACTAACAAAGCAAATTAAGGTACAAGTTCTTACTATATATATGTAAGGACATAATAAAGTTTAGAGAAAAGGACAAACAGGTCCCTGACATTTTATCCCGCAGACATTTTCATTCCTGACCATTTGAAAATACTTTTAAATCCCTAACTTTCACAAAACTTAGACAGATGAGTCCCTCCGTCCAAATGCCTCCGTCAGATCCAACGAAAAAGTCTGACGTGACTCCCGTTCTGATGACCTAGCGTGACGGGTTGACACGTGGACTGATGACTAGAAGGGTACTTTCGAAAATTGGACAAATAAGTCCATGAACCTTAAAACTACGTCATTTTGCGTTTGGCCCTAATCCTTAAATTGATTGCATTTCTTTGTGGGGGCTAGTGGTGAGGAGCCCTAATCCTTAAACCTTCACGTCACGGCTTTCATTCCTGCTCCCAGACGCTCCTCCTCCTCCTTTAAGCCGTTTCCATCCCCGTCATTCTGCCCAAGCCACACAGACACTCACACATGAATTCTACAATACTTTCACTACACTTAATTCAAACTACATAAACAAATTGCAATTAGATGCAATCAGAAAGTATAATATGAACTATGATTATCATTAGATTCAGATCCATTTTCATTATTTTAACTGAAACGGAGAAAAAAAATACTAGCATTGAACATGATTTTTCCATTTAATTCTCTCTAATTAATTCGAGACACAGTAAATTAGTTGTGGTAATTAGATGAACAGAGGCAATAATAAAAATTACCACGGCATTAGGTGCAACATTTCTGGTGGAAACACCCTTAGGGATTCCTCCTCTGATTCACGCCTCTTCCTACTACCACCGCCACCGCCACCACTGGCCGCCTTCTATTCTGAAGCAACCGGTCTAGGTTCCCAGTTGGGACCGGCAATGAAATCCCCAAACTGTCCCAAGCAAAACTGCGGCCTCCTGAGCCCCAAGGCGCCGCCTCTAGCAGCGTTGACGGCTTGCAGGAACGGCCAGATCTCTGCCAAGCTAAACGGCACCGTATTGCCTCCCCCATTTCCAAACGAGCCCTCGTTCATCATTGCACCCGGATCCATTCCAAAACCAATCGGGTCACCCAAATCTGTAACACCCTACCACACAGAGCTTTACGCTTAAGTTGTAAAACAGAGGTGGTGTGGTATTATGACCTCTAAAATAAAATGTATATATAATAGTAGAAGAATTATAATATGCTAAGAGCCTTGAAGAATAGGGAAAATAAAAATCGCGAAATAAAAGTGCAACGCTCGAGAAATGAGTTAACTTGCGTGCTAAGAAAGCTACAGATGTCAAGTGTAAAGTAACCCAAAACAGTAACAGAAAGTCAAAGTTACAAAATAATGAGCTCATGACTCAACCTGTGAAGTCAATACTGGCCGGAGAATATACACACATATAAACATATATATACATATCCAAAACCCAAATGTACATAAACAAAATCCTACCTCTCCATACACCTCTAGGAGGATAAAAAAGAATAAGTTATGTGGAAAGAAAGCTAAGTACATATATATACATCATAGCATAACCAAATAACTCAGTAACCACTCCGCTTCAAGAGTCCAGATGCCTAACAAGATGCCTCTCGACCTGCATCTAAAAAATAACAACATAGTGGTTCTCAGTATGGTAAAGGTGTCACACACATAATATATAAGGTCCTGGATATACCAGGGGCAATCCTAGAACGCCGACACTCAGGTTATAAAGCTTAAAGTATTAAACAGAAGCCATAAAAGGTGGTTTTCTAAGAGTACCTAAACCTAACTTAGCTTAATCTTACATCTAAGTCTTATACTACCATTCCTCCATACCTCCAACACCATCATGCATTTCACAGACATTTAAACAGATAAAGGCAAGCACAAAAAGGTTACAAATACTGCAGGTAACAAATATACATTTAACATGGCAAGTACATTTAGGCACACCCACTTAAACAACAAGCAAGTAATTCAAGTAATATGCATATGATGCATGCCTGTCCTATCGCTAATGAGGCTCATCTGTTGGTTATCCAGCCAACCCGACAAGTCTGAAAATACTTAGACTGTCCCCCGACGTGCATCCCCAAGAGTTTATGCATAGCCTTTTCTCAAATAATCAATATTGCTCAATGAGGGTTACTTTTCCGGGAATTTATATAGTGCCCGGTCACACTTACGTCGTAGGGTCAACAGAATATCAAGTTTTCTACCTGGTACATGTGGTGGCAAGCCACGGCACTTTATCCAGGGAATCTCGTATCTCAGATCATTCAAATTCATGAGCATATAAATAATTCAATTATAATTCATCAACATCCTCATCATTCTCAATCGCATCTCATTCATCATCATACATCAATCATATTCAATCCTTATCCTTTATTATCACACCTCCCATTCCGTCCATCAATAGTTCCAATTCAAAACATTATTCATTCTTTTCTAAATGAAACAAACTTAAAAAATGCTCATTTTCTTAATAACTCAAAATCAAACCATATAACCTTTGAATCTAAATCTTTTTAAATAATTATATAAACAAAATCTCTAATTTTTATAAAATTTCGGCAGCATCTCCTCTAAAACTCGGACTTTGCCATCCTTTTCGGGTCCAAACCTGCATCCTTTTCAATTCAACATACCCTTCCTCATCATCATAACAATCACCACAATAAATCTACCTCAGATCAACAATTATACTCATACAATATTCAAATTCAACAACCAAAATTCAACTAAGAATCATAGTTCACAAATCATAGGCTTTTAACACAAAATACCTCATTATCACAACAACCTCCACAATAGTTATACCTCAAATCAATAATTCACCAAATCACCAGTTAATCAACAAGCACCAAACCAACCATGTTCATCAACAGGATACTAAGCATTAAATATACACATGCAATCCAACTTATCCTATAGTCATCTAGCCTAAATTTTCACAGAATATTATATATTAAATGCAAGAAACCTAAATCATACCTTAGCCGATTCCCAAGTATTATTCCAAGACAATTTTCCTAAAAGAACACAGCCCTCAAAACCTCAACCAATCCGCTTCATCCAAGTTCCGGTATTCACAATTTCAAGCTCCAATTATTTATTTTCAACCTAATACACATTCATAACACATATATTTTTAATTTAATACTCAAAGCTCAAATTCAATGAAATTAAAATAAAATTATTATATCCTCACCTTACCCAAGTTTCACATAAGCAAGAGTGAATGTTTTCCTCAAGCTAATTGGATCCTAAAACATCAAAAATCAAAGAAATTCAACCTTCCCATTCAAAATTCGAAAATTGGGGGAAAAGGGGACTGAGAGTGATTAAACAAGTTACCAGTGAAATTGTTCCGGTAGAAATGTAGAGCTCATCGAGGTGAACGCGTGGCCACAAACGGTGCGACAATCAGAACTCGGACGGAGAAGTTACGGGGATCGAAAGGTTACCGTAAGGGTTTCAGGAGCTTTCGTTCTCCCTAGAGCTTTCACGCTATTCATAGGTGAAAATGAGGAAGAAAATGCTTTCAGCTCATTTAAAGTGTTGATCCGGTTGGATCGACGGCCCGGTTTGGACCCGATTAAACCGGTTCGGTCCGTTCGGTCCAATTTTGGACCGATTTCTTCGAAATTAGTGTCAAAATTCTCGTTTCGATGAGCTCTATTCTAATTTGATATAATATTTGCGTTTCTAATCTTCCTTATTAAAAACTAATTTATTGACTAATTATCTACTAATTTAACCGGGGTTTACAGAATCCAAACCAGAAATCAGCTCAACACCACCATTCTACCTAGGGGTGTTCAAATCCAAACCGATCCAAATTAAACCGCTCATCCAATCTAATCCAAACCAAAAACCGATTAAAACCGCACTAATTCGGACTGATTGGATTTTATTTTTTACAAAACGCTGGATCGGATCGGATTTCGGATCTACTTTTCATAACCGATCCAATCCAATCCAAACCGCACAATATGCTATAATATTATTATTTTATTATTATATTTATAATTATACTTATAATATGTTCAATTTATTATACATTTTTATATTATTCATGTATTATTATTATTTAATAAAGATTTTATGTTCAAAATGCTATTTATTATTTATTTTAACTAACTTATAATTTTATTTTTATTATTATGTTATCGTTGGCTTTTTAAGATATTGTTAAAACTTATTATATCATTGTTAATTATTTAAAATTTGATGTTGAGATTTGTTATATGTATTTAAATTTTTTAATTTACAAAACCGCAAATACAATCCAATCCAAACCGCTTGACATTGGATCGGATCGGATCGGATCGGATTTTTTTAAAAACATCATCCAATCCAAACCGCACCGCAAGTAAAATTAGTGTTCGGATCGGATGAGTTTTTGACTCAAAACCGATCCAAACCGCACCGCGAACACCCCTAATTCTACCTGCATCAATTTAAGATAGGGCTCCTCACCACTAGCCTTTACAAAGAAAAGCAATCAATTTAAGGATTAGGGCCAAACGTAAAACGACGTAATTTTTAAGTTTAGGAACTTATTTGTCCAATTTTCGAAAGTACCCTTTCAGTCATCAGTCCACATGTCAACCCGTCACGTCAGATCATCAGAACGGGAGCCACGTCAGACTTTTTCATTGTGTCTGACGGAGGCATTTGGACAGAAGGACTCATCCGTCCAAATTTTGTGAAGGTCAGAAATTTAAAAATATTTTTAAATAGTTAAAGACAAAAATATCCATAGATAAAAGGTCAGAGACCTATTTATCCTTTTCTCTAAATTTTATACAAATCAAAACAGGACTGCACAGAATCATATAGGACAAAAATCGATACCCATTCCATTATTATCTCTAATGCAATTCTTCTTATGATTCTTTGTTCAGGGTGATTCCCAACATTCCCGTTAGATCAAAATTTAATCCCAAAAATAACTTCTAGAATTTATTTGAGAAGCGAGTCTTCAAGTATTTCCCTACTCATCCAACAATGATTTAGCTTTTAAACATCTTTTAAATATAATTATTTTTATTATATTAATTTTTTAATCAATTAGTTAATTATGTTTTCTATTTTAGAGGAACCACTATCAATTTTATTTAATTTAAATTTTATAAGTAACATACCTGGTACTATTATAACTACCTTCGTGAGAAAAGTTTTAAAATATAAAAAAAACTAACATTTTTCATTTTAAAATAACTTATTAACCTGCACCATTTATCAAATTTGTCAACTCTCTTTCCCATGTAAACTTGAAACTAATAGAGTTATAAAAGAGTAAATTATTGGAAAACCAAACAAAAGTAATTAAACAAAATCTTCATGGTTAAAGATGGGAGAATATTGCTTTCTTGTTCATCATCAGCATTGAGCAAGCACACACACTGAATAAACTCTCATAGGACTTACCGAAAGGAAGAACAACAAACAGCGAAGATGCTGATGGAAGAGCTGCGATAAAAACCGTTGAAGATGCTGCTGCAGTAGCGACGAAGACCGGACTGGAGGCAGCTACATTTAAGCTGCAACGAGAAGGTGATGACGATTCTGTTATCAAGAGGGGAAAGTTCTCTCAAAAAAAGGAGCAAATTATTTTCTATCTTCGCTCTATTCCAATAAATTTAGTTTAATTTGATATATATATATATATATATATATATATATATATATATATATATATATAAAATGTGGCTTCAATTTTCATTGTGCTCATAATTTATTTTGTGTGCAATTATATTATTTTAGATGTGTTTGTGACTTATTTATTTAAGTAAGTATCGAGAATTTAAATTCTGTCTTGTGCATACAGAGCTATTTTAACATTTTATTTTTTAACACCATAATTAAATGTCAAAATTGACATCACACTGCTTTTCGTTTTGGGTCATGCTACTCATTCTTTATCTTCAAAATCTCAATTTATTCTTCAGTTTCAAGATCTCATCTCATTCTTTGTTAAAAATTTTTGTTGAAAATATTTTATGTTCAATAAGTGTCAAAATAAATAGTATTTTTGACGGTTAATAAGTATCACAGAAAATATATTCTCAAATTTTTTTAACAAATTATTTTTGACAGCCAATATTTATCAAAATAAGATTTAAACTTTTTTCACGATTACTTATATGTTAAAAATACTATTTTTGACAAAACTTTTATTAACATATTTTCATAGTTAAAATAGTATTAAAATTTATTTTTTTGACAAATTTTAATTCTTTTTTTACACATATAACCCTAAAAATAATCTATATTGTTGTAGTGATTTGAACATTATTTTTTCTTTCTTTCTTGCATGATTCACTTTTGTGGTATTTTTTTATTCTTTTACATATGTTCATAATATATCCAAAATAATAAGATTACACATAAATTATTTGTGGTACATATCCAATATTCATTTAAATTTATACTTATATTTTTCTTAATATAAATAATTTTTTAACACATTTAAAATAATAAAATAATACACACAAAAATTTTAGTACAAATCTAAAATTCGTTCAAATCTTTGTTTATAATTTTTAATATAAATAATAATCTTATAACACATACATTTAAAATTATAAAATCGCACACTAAATAATTTCTTAAAACATCCCAAAACTCACCCAAAAATAATTGTGTTCGTTACTTTTGTTAATTGTAACCGAAAAAATTATATATACCCGTCTTAAAATCGAAAAAAATAATTTTGATAGTATTATTTTAAGTTTGTTTTGGTTAGAATTTAATTTCAGTTTGTTATTTTTATTTTATTAGTTTTAAATTTAAATTTAAATATTCTAACTTAGAGATCTAATTTTAAATTTTTAATATATAAAAAAATTTAAAATATAATATTTAAAAATAATTATTATAATAAATAATAATTAATAAATGATGATAGATACCTAATTGCACTTTTCTTTTAAATAGAAGGGATTCGCATCTCCCTCTTCTTTTAAAACAACTAACCCCTGCCACTCTGATTGAAGCGCAAATACAATACTGAAAAAGGGCTTAAATTAATTGCAGCGGCTTCGTAGGATGCTCATCTCCTTTTTAAAACACCCTTCAAAATGTGATTTGTTCACTTCCAAAAATCAATTTAATTAGTTTGTGTCACTACAAGTTAATTGGAAATCACATTACAATAATATATAGACTATTTTTTAGAATTATTATGTGTCAAAAAAATTAAAAATAATTAAAAAAATAAATTTTGATACTATTTTAATTATGAAAATATGTTAATAAAAATTTTGTTAAAAATAGTATTTTTAACATATAAGTAATTGTAAAAAAAGTTTAAATTTTATTTTGATAAATATTGACCGTAAAAAATAATTTGTTAGAAAAATTTGAAAATATATTTTTTGTGATACTTATTAACCGTCAAAAATACTATTTATTTTGACATTTATTGACCATAAAAAATTCTCAACAAAAATTTTTAACAAAGAATGAGATGAGATCTTGAAACTAAAGAATAAACTGAGATTTTGAAGATGAAGAATGAGTAGTATGATCCCAAATTGAGAGCAATGTGATGCCAAAATTGACGGAGCTTAACGAAATAAAGGAATAATGTAGTAAGTTGAAAACAAATGAGTGTCAAAATTGAAGAATAATTTTCTACAATCAAAGTATTCATAACAAAATAGAGAATTTGACATTTGTGATATTTATTAAAAGAGAAAGTATAAGGACCAGCAGATTTTGTGGTTTTTAGTCATCAATTAATCATCAATAATGTTTTTAATGGTGTGAGATTGCATCTAATAGCAGAAAATCATTCAATTTCCTTTTGATGGTTAAGTGCTCGCCAGAATTTAACAAAACTGCTGACCTCTAGCATTCTTCTTTTTAAAAATATATATTAATTTTTACACTTAACTATGACAGTTAAAAAAAATTATGTTAAAATAACTCTCTTTTCTCGTAGTGTCAACAAGCAAAAAATGTTAGTGCAATTTACTCATATATAAAATAGAACATATGCCTGAATATTATACAATAATCGTAGCATAAAAATAATTAACTGTTTTTTTAATTTACAAAAGTGAAAACCCTATATGTGATTCGTACTGTTTTGATGTCGGAATTTGATGCCAATTAATGGTGGTCCCATTCAGTCCAATTGGATTGACTTCCAACCCGAGGGATGGTGTTAACCCTTGTGTGCTTATCAACCTTGAAGTTGGCTCCACACATGGCTCCTTCACTGTCTATTCTTGGCATTGCCTTCATCTTGTTCATTGGATGCTCAAAGCTCATTAGACCTCCTTCACTGTGAAACATACACCCTGCATTTCAATTCCAACTTGTCATGCTACTAAATACTAATAATTTATTACTGTCCATCTTCCATATTCTTAATAAAAATTGAATTTATAAATTATTATATACATTAACTAATTCAGAAATTTATTGAAAAATAATAATAACAAAAAAAATATATATTTTATACTTATAGTTGATTTTAATCGTTAATTTTGATATATATCTAATATAATTATATAAAATATTAAGATAAGGTATTAAATAGAACATTATAAAATATAAGTAAGGCAGTAAACTATTATTATTTTAGAATAAAAAATACTAAACTTCTTATTAGGATGAAAAATGACGGGGAAAAATATTTATTGCAATTAATTTACCTCTTATTTACCTAAAGCAATTAGTGTTTTCATATTTTTCAATTAATTTTCTTATACTTTCATAACATATATATAATGAAAAAGTTCATTTATATTATGGCCTTTGCACTTAGAATGAACAAAAATATAGTTGGTACCTGTTGGAAAGGGGGCAAACGATTTTGCACAACCCTCCTTTATTATATCAAGATCATCAGATATTACAATAGATCCATCTGCTGCTATACCCCAGTACAACTTCACTACACCATCAGAACCCTTCAACCAAATTTAACTTCAACTTTTAAAATTGAACCACTCAAAATTAAAGCAAAACAATTATTGATTAAAATAATAGCGAGAACTACGATAGGGAGTTGAATAATTAGTTTAATTTAGATGCTGTGCGACAAATTTTATATTCTATAAGAATAGCTGATTTAATGACAAATTTTTTTAGGTTAATATTTAAATTAGTCTCTAAAAAATAAGATATTCTTTAAATTTATCTTTAAATAATTTTTTTAATTAAATTAATTTTTCAAAAATTACGAATTAATCATATTTGTATTTTAGTCACTCCATTAACAATTTTTTTTAAAGATTGATGTTATAAAACGTTAATTGAATAATATATATAATACTTAATATGTCTAATTAGATATTAATTAAATATATTTATGAAAATTTATTAATTTAGTCGTTTTTTCCAATTACAAAAATCTTATTACTAATATAACCTAGTGACTAAATTAATAGATTTTCGTAAACATATTTAGTGAACGTCTAATGGAATATGTTATGTGTGATATATGCTATCAGTTAATATTTCACATCATTAATCGTTGACGAAAATTGTGAGCGGAGCAACTGAAAGACATATATGATTAATTCATAATCTTTAAAGGACCAATTTGATTTAAAAAAATTTTTAAAGACAAATTCAAATAATATCTTATTTTTCGGAGACTAATTTAACTATTAACTCTATTTTTTTTTACGTACACTTAGTGTAATTGAGTTTATAGCTTACCAGTGCAGCGAAGACGTTGCCGGCCTTTCTGTCATAGACAACAAAGGCAAAGCTACCATCAAGGTCCTTAATAACTTGATCGGCAGGGTATGGACCTCGGTCTCTGAGTGTCTTATAAGCTTCAATGAGAAATATGGCTTCATTGCTACTCTTTGACAACCCATATTGCCTAATCAATGAGCATAGATTGTTCAAGCTCCCCAAGAAGAGGCAATATATGTCATCAAACCCACAAAACTGCCTGTAATCCAACAGTACAGCAAGATTAGTTCCTGTCATGTTATTTTCTTAATTTTATTATACACGGGAAACAATTCAGACGTGGTTTTATATTCTTAGAACATATTAACCTTCCTTCTAAATTATCTTAAACACTCATTTCTTTGTATAACATAATTTTGAAATTAAAATATTATTTAGTTAAAATCAATGGTGATAAATATTCTTAAAATTCATATTATATATAATGTTAACTAAAAGGGGATGGGCAGCTTGAACAAATATTCCCGAAATTCATGTTCATATATGTATACTATTTTTGAGACACGTCATAAACTTGATATATTTTATTATAAATAGTTTTTGAAATGTATATAATTTGTTTATATATTTTATTGTATTTTTAATACACACTTATATATTATATATCTCATAGTCATATATATCCGTACCGACTAGAGGAGCAAATAGATACTTTTTAGGAATCTAGAATGGTGGATTCTGGTTACCCACGATTCTATGATGTCCCCAAAAAAAGGCTTACTAAAAGCAAAATTCATCTAGAATTCTTGCGTTAATCTAACTCAGCTCCCATAGGAAATGCTAATTCTTGAGGCAAATAAAAGAAAGAATCATATTATTGATGAGTGGTTAATTAGTTTAGTAGAATGAAAATGATAATTACCTTTGTGGAGTGGGGAAAGATGTTGGAGGACGAACGTAAGCCATAACAGCAGCATTACCAAAGGTCATAGAGAAAGTGTTATTGGGATTATGGGAAATAAAATCTTCAAGAGTTTCCTCTGGAACCTTAGGCTTCTTGATCCCTTTGTAAGATGCAGGACTATTAAGCTCCTCTGGAGGGTGAGCAAAAGCCTCATGAAATATTGCCAACATTTTTTATTCTCTATCTTATTAAGTTATTATTATTGAACCTCGATCGGAATTGTAGTGTAAAATTGTTTGCTAGTTTGAGGAAAATAGAGGGCTATTTAAAGTCTTTACATCATAAATAAATATATCTATATTTGGCTACCGTGCCCAAAAAGGGCAAAACAAAACGAAAGACAAGACGCTGAATCATCAAACCGTGGGCGTGGCTTATAGGCTTTGGATAAGATTCACGAACTTCAAAGGATTCTTATCTTTTGTCGGTTTCTTCTTGTTGGTTTCTTCACTTTTCTTTAGCTTCATATAATACTTAATTAGTGACTCTATCAATCTAAGCATGCGTATATATTTGCTTTGCCTGTCACTGATTTGATCTGATAAACCTTCCACAAATTAAATTGGAGTGAGCATGGTTCATATATAATCCCCCACCGACCAAAATATTAAGGAGCATAATCATGTCACAAGTTAATATTAAATGGGATATAGTGATATAATTCGCGAATAATTTTACTATGTGTATACTTTTTATAATAACTATTATTTTGATACTAATATTTTTTTAAAATTAAACATATATTTTTTTAACTAAAAAAATTTAAATACATAATTAATTAATAATAACTATATTTTTATACGATTGTCAAAAGTGTTTGATGTGTAAATAACATTTTTTATTCTCAACACTACACTAACACTACACTAAATTGGCTATATAGCTACAATAATTTTGTGACATACACTTATTTTAAGAGTTTCCATTAAATAAAATTATGATACTTATATATCTAAAACTTTTACCTTCAATAATAATCAATTTTTTATATCTAACAGCGCATCAAACTTGTTAGAAACAAGAGACTAAATTAGGAAAAAGATTTGTATATTATTAAATGTATTTAAATTATCTATTCAAGTTGTCAGAAATGATACAATATAAAAGAGTATTTGATCCGTCACCTTATAACTTGGTCTTTATTGTGCATTATGAGTTATAACTCGACGTTAATTATCATTCATTCTTTGCTTGTAACTGACACTTTCATTACCGACTTAATGACCATCATTTCAATCTTAATGACCAAACGGTCGTAACATGAATATCATTCATCAATTCTATGCCTATAAAAAGAATCTTTTATATCTAATCTCAGAGAGTAACATGATAAGTTCTATATCATGTCTTACATTTTATATTCATAAAATTATTACACACAACACACACTACAAGAAAAAAAACTATTTTAACACCTTTTTTTTTTACAATCATAATTAAATATAAAAATTAATATATATATTTAACAAATATTACAAATGTCAAATTATCATATTTGTTTTAATATATAATTTGACCGTGAAGAATTATTGTTTATTTTTTACGGTCTTTATTTTCAGCTTACCACTATTCCTCTTCTTCTCTTATCAACGACCCTGTTTCTCTTTTTCCCTTCCGTCAAATTTGGGATCACCTGCTCCTCTTCTTTCCTTGGCTCCGGCTCTCAGTTTTGGATTCCACTACTCATTCGTCATATTCAAAATCTCAGTTTACTCTTCAATTTCAAGATTCATCTCATTCTTCAGCTCCAAAATCAACTTAGTCTTGTTAGGTATTTCTTTTTCCTCTCTCAAAATATTTTATTCTTTCATAAATCTGATTTAATTTTTGTTTTGATGCTTCAGATTTCAAAATTTTTTTATTCAAGCTTCTTATACTATACGTATTAAGGTAAGTTCAGATTCTCAAATCTATTCCCTAATTTATATTTTCTGATTTGGCTTCTTATTGAGCTGTTCTATGATTTGTACTTTTTATTTGTTCCTCATAGCTGATTTGTGGAAATTGATCTGTAATTTTGGTAAAGTTTTTGCTCTTTCTCATTTAATTTTTCTATTTTTTATTCATAATAAAAAAATGAGAGAAAGATAACTGTGACTTGGTGATGCAATGATATTGTTTGTTTTGTTTCAGAGTTCTATTCATTTTATGTTTTATCTAATTTGACTTCTAATCTTTCATTTTTATTCTTTCTAATTTTTGCACACCATGTGTTTGTTCTTTTTCCTAAACCACAGGTTCATATCAAATAGGAGTATCTAACTTTATTTTGAGAGTTTGGATTTCTATATATATATGTATAGAGTTTGAATTTCTATAATATATTAGTTTACATTAGTGATATTGCTTATTTGCATAGTTGCTTAATGTAGGTCAAACAATTTTATCAATGGCTTTCAAATTGCTATTAAAGAAACAAAGTCAACCAACTGAGGCAAGTATTTTTTTTATTATTGCTTATTTATGTGAATTGTAATTGTTAAGGTCATTTATAGTCTTCTAGAATGCATTTTCTTGTTTATTATTGTTTGGTAATGCTGAATATTCTATAATTTGCTATGTTTTCTATGTATAACTCTGTATTAAGTGACATATTCATGCTTACTTTGGAGGAGTCAATGTCAATTCTCACTTCTCTCTTTGCCTGTCAAGTAATTTTTTACGGCTGAATCCACATCTAACTATAATTATTCTGAGGTATACACTTTCGTCGCTCTCAATATTTAGGATTAGAATATCTTTCATGACTTGTTTAAGTAGTGTTCTATAACAAATAGGCTTCTACTTGTGCTTCTGCTATGCATTCTCTCTTTTCTGCTCTGCTTCTTTGCCTCTACTATTTTTGTGATCAAATTTGTGATCAAAAACAAAAAGGTAATCAAGATATATATAAACACACACATCACTGTATGTAATAACAAACTTAGAAGTACCTTGGTGTGCGTTTGGCAAATACGGCGCACTGTTACATTACAAAGGCATATCATTTTGTCCATGGGATATCATCACTTCCTCAGTAGTATAGGTGTTAGCATGCTCAATTGTTCCCTTTAGCTTTGTTGAAAGTTTATCAAATTTCTAATTAAGGTCACAGTCACAAGTAGCTAAATTCAGATAAAATTTGATACATCAAATTAAAGTACACTTTTACCAAGTAGTAAAAAATAATTTCCATTCACGAATAGGAAAGAATAAAAATTCTGATCTTTGTAACTCTCCTTGATTAGGAAATATACCTCTTGCACTAAAGCTGGATTGGTTTCGTATAGCTGCAGCAGATCCTTCATATACACTCCTTTTTATTAACAAACACACGTTACTCTTTCCAGTAATAACTAGATCATACATTAGTTACCAAATTTTAATGCTAACAATTTCTTATGTACATATATTTTGGTCCTTTAGAAAAAATAAAAAACAAAAGAAATTAAAGACAGTGACTATAATGTTGTTTAATTAAGCCTTAGAAATTAACCGACTATATCCCCCTAAAACCAGCAAAAACCAAGGACTAAATTCATGTTACATCCGACCACTCACCATTTGATCATTTTTTTTTCTGAATTAAGAGTTGTGGCTTAATTTCATTGAAATGTTTAGAAACTCACTAGTAATTTTTAATTTTGCCAAATTTTTTTCACCATTAAGCCGTTCACTTGTATAATAGAATATCCTTTATTTTAATATTATTTAATCCTTCATTTAATTTATAGGAGAGATCTTGATCTATTAATTTTTTTCACTGTCAAATCAATCTCTCTTTCTTTCCCTGTTAACTAGTAATATTCTATTAGCATTTTCTTTTAAAAAAAAATTAGATGACTAATATATTCTCTTTTTCTCTGTTAACTAACCCTTTACTTTCTCTTTATCTATTTTCTTTTTTATATTTTTGTTCATTATATGTGCTCCTTAATTTTTTGTTTTGTATATAGTGAGCAGTGGTTGCGTTATATGTTTGCTATGGACTATGTGTCATGCATTCTTTGGATTTTATTATAGCTACACTTGTGTTTTAACTTTTTTTTTCTATTGAGCCTTGTGATTTCTGGTGCTTATTTTTAATATTTTTTTAGGTATGTTAAGCTTGTCATATATTCAATGGACAAGGATTGGATGCAAATTAAGAATAGAGCCCTTTTACAATATAGGAGAGGTGTCAAGGAATTCTTAGATTTTGCCTTTAGTCATACAAAGGATGATAAGATATATTGTCCGTGTTTTAAATGCAATAATTGCCTTAGAAAATCTCGTGAGCAAGTAGAATTTGATCTTCTAAGTCATGGCATAGTAAGAAATTATACAATTTGGTACCACCATGGAGAATCGCTACAAGATGAGTTACCCTATTCAAGTTCATTTGATAGTGAGGATGATTATATGGATAAAGACGACATGGAAAACATGTTAAGGGATCATTTTGGGGTTTGGGATATAGAAGAGGATATTAAAGAACCTAATGAAGAGCATATAGAAGAGGATATAGGAGAACCTTATGAAGAGCATGTAGAAGAACCTAATGAAGATGCAGCAAAGTTTTACAAACTTTTGGATGATTCTGAGAAAGAACTATATCCAGGATGTACGTACTTTTCAAAGCTCTCATTTTTGATGAGATTATTCCATATTAAATGTCTTGGTGGATGGAGTAATAAATCATTTTCTATGTTACTTGAGTTATTGAATGATTCTTTTCCAAAAGGGGTACAACTACCGGCGTCTTACTATGAAGCTAGGAAGATTATTCGAGATCTTGGCTTGGATTATGAGAAAATAGATGCTTGTATTAATGATTGTATGCTATTCTGGAAAGATCATGATAAGAAAGAAACTTGTGATCATTGTGGTGCTTCAAGGTGGAAGTTTGAGGAGAAAGATGGAAAGAAAAAAAATTCCTATAAAAGTTCTCCGTTACTTTCGAATAACTCCAAGGCTTAAAAGATTATATATGTCAACGAAGACAGCATTTGATATGAGATGGCATGATGCAAAGCGAATTGATGATGGGTATTTACGTCATCCAGCTGACTCAGAAACATGGAAATCATTTGATGAGTTACATAAGTCCTTTTCTGATGAACCTAGAAATGTAAGGCTTGGATTAGCAAGTGATGGGTTTAACCCCTTTGGAAATATGAGTACAAAATACAGTGTTTGGCCTGTGGTACTTATACCATATAACTTGCCACCTTGGAAATGCATGAAGGATCCTTATCTAATGTTATCATTGCTTATACCGGGTTCAAAATCTCCAGGAAAGGCAATAGATACATATCTAAGGCCTTTAATTGAAGAATTAAAAGAATTATGGAATGTAGGAGTTGATACCTTTGATGCATATGAAAAAAAAAATTTAAAATGCGTGCAGCTATATTATGGACAGTAAATGACTTTCCAGCATATGAAGAACAAAATAAAGATGTTTGACCTAGTTTTGGTAATATTCATGTTCTCCTTGTTATGTTTTCACTTGCTTTTTTTATTTTTATGTCTATAAAACTCAAACTAATAGTATATGTTATGTTCTTTTAGACATACTTTAAAGTTGAAGGTCGAAAGCATTTAGTATGGGCTCAAATGAATTCTTCTTATCGGAGTTATCGACATCTATTAAAGAAAAGGTATTTTGAACCTTATGATAACCCTGAAATTGCTCGAGCCAATATACCATTGGAAATGGAAAAAGAGGATTGGGATTACCTTGTGAATCTTTGGATTGATGAAGCTGGCAGGTTTGTACTTCACATGACATAATAATTGTTAATTGACTTAGATTTAACTAGCCTCTTTTATCACATGTTATGACCTATTTTGTTAATTATTAGAAAATAAGTCAACAAAACAAGATGAGTGGAGCTGCAAATAGCATTATCCATACCACTGGTGCTAAGGGAGCCCAACAAAGAGCTGAAGAGGCGGTATCTAAATTTTACTAATTTATAGACTTAATTTGAAGATATTTATTAGTTGCTATATTTATAAGATATGTTATTTGTACCTACAGTTTGAGCAAACAGGACAAGAAATTGACCGTCTTCGCCTTTGGGAGCTTACGCATACCCGTGTTAATGGACAAGCTTGCAATGAAGAAACTCAAGAAAAACTTGTAAGATATGTTATCACATATTGTGAGTTTTGTTTATTACTTTGATAACTTCTCAAAATTATTTCTTCCTTCTTTGATAACTTGTGTAATTCTTTAAATAAGTTCTACAAAAGATAGAATCATTAAAAAATTAGTTGTGCTTTGTCGGAAGTACTAGTATATTAGAAGTTGTTTCTGCTTCAGATTTTGTTGTGAAAGTCTTGAAAAATTGTGTTTGTTTTGTCCTTAGTTTATATATATGTTAAATTTTCTGCTTGTTAAAGAAGCCTCTGATTTTGGTTTTAGCTTCAGCTGTGCTGAATGTGATAGAGATTTATATTATTATAACTTATGTGAGATTTATGGCATTAAGTGATAGTTATAAAGAAGTGTTTTTCTTTGCTTTTTATTTAATTTTTATTCCCTCTATTTGCTGGGATTCATGAGTATCTGGGTCTATCATCATGATATAGAATCAAGATTTCTACTTTTCAAAGGGAGAATGACTTTTGAAATTGATGGTAGTCAACAGTATTTGATAATCTTCATTGAGACCTTCAAAAAAAAGTTTCAATATGTTTTTCTGAGGATAAAGGACTGTCCAATGCTGCAAGAGAGTATGTCAGGTGCTTTATCTTAGAAATATAATTTGAGGTTGAGAGACCACGCTTCTTGATTGTTTTGAGTTGATTCTTGAGTTACGTTGTTTAACTCTCTATTTCATGGATCTTGAAAAATAATTTCAACCTTAGACCAAATCTCATGAGCGAAGATGCAAGAGATGCTGCGTTGAATTATGATTAGACAAGAAGAAAAATAGAGCAGAAAGCTTTGCATTGTAACTAAATGACCTCACTTTGTATATCATTCAGTAAATCTGTTCTATCTGTAAGCATACATTCTACTTTTATTTATATTACATGCTGTGGTGCAAACTCAGCAAAACTGGCTGCTGACTCTAACATCCTAACACTCAATATAAGAAAAGAGTCCTAACTAACCTTATTATCTTTATAAAATTTTTTTCTTGTTCTGCAAGATACCCTTAACATGTTGATTGTGCAATGTAGCTACTTTATAAATTTAAGAGGATTGTGCAATGTTGATATTTATGAGATCCAACTTTTAGGAAAAAAGTGTTTAAATGGACTATGAAAGTCTTGAAAAGTTCTGTTATGCAATGAAGAAATTGGATTAATTAGGCATTAATTTTTACAGTAAGCATTTATATTCATGTTTACATATATTTTTATTGATTTTATTAGGTTGATTTGATCCATTTTAGGATTTACTTAAGGAATTATCATCTCAAGTAAATGAGGGAATATTAGAGATGAATGAACATGAGGTGATGGTAGAAGTATTTGGACCTGAACGACATGGACGAGTTCGTGGTTATGGAGCTGGCGTGACACCTACACAGTTATGGGGTCCTAGATCATTCATATTTTCTGATCTCCAAATAAAGCTTCAATGTGCAGAAAAAAATATGAAGACTCTAAAATAGAGGTGGAAGATTTGAAGAAAAAAGTAGATCATATGGCAGGAATACTTGAGCAACTATTGGATGGAAGGTTGCCTATAGTTCAAAGTGATAACAATCCTACTTCACTTGATTAATGCTCAAGACTTTGATGAGTTTATGTATAATTCATATAGCACTATACAAAAAAGAACATTAATATGATATTATGATATTGAGTATTGATTTTGGTACTTGGTGTTAATTGTTGTTGGTATACTTATCAAATGCTAAATAAAGAATGCTATTTGTACTAGTTTTGAATCATGATCAATGATCAAAATTGCAAAGCTTTTGTTTGATTTTATACAATGATTATGTATGATAAAGTGAAAACATATTCATGTCATAGTGGTAGAATTTTTATTTTGTCTATTATTATAGTCATTTTTATTTAAAAAATAAATAATAGGTGAAACCTTAACTTTTATAATAATGAATGTCAAAAAAAATATGATTGAGTTTTTTTTATGGTAAAAAATTGTCAAAAAATATCCATGATATAGTATATTTCACAGTTAATAATTGTAAAAAATTATTGTTAAGAAATTTTTATGGTCAATAAGTCAAAATAAATAGTATTTTTGACGATTAATAAGTATCACAAAAAATATATTCTCAAATTTTTTAACATTATTTTTGACGGTCAATAATTATCAAAATAAGATTAAGCTTTTTTCACAATTACTTATATGTTAAAAATACTATTTTTGACACAACTTTTATTAACATATTTTCATAGTTAAAATAGTGTCAAAAATTGTTTTTTTGACGAATTTTAATTCTTTTTTGACACATATAACCCTAAAAAATAATCTTTATTGTTGTAGTGACATGATAATTTCTATTTCATGTCTTACATTCTATATTCATAAAATTATTCTTATACATCTTAAACACTTACTGACTTGAGCGTCGGAGTGTCTTTTGCAGGTACCCACCCCCTTGTTCTCTCCTTACCGACGTATAACTCATCCCAACGAGAAGCTTGAAGACATTCATCGACGGACGAGCTATACACCGGCCAAACTCAGCAAGAACAATTGGCGCCGTCTGTGGGAACAAGTAAACTAATTCCCACTCCCCTTAGGTTCATAAAATTTGATTTACATTCAAATTTTTGAACCAATCTTAACAATCTTTTTAAGATTTTATTTAATACCTCTTATCAAAATATAATCTATCGTAACTTTTCATAAAGTATGTACTTTATACATTCAAATTGCTTTATTTTTACGTATCATAATATTTCACATCTCATAATCGATCAATGAACAAATCCGAAAACAAACTCGGCTTTCAATCAATCTGAAAACAAACTTGATTTTCAATCAATTTGAGCACAAACCCATTTATCAATTTTGCTTACTTTTTCAAAGTTCTCTATTTACACAAGTAAAATTATATATTTTATTCAACATACTTTTGCATTTATATTTTGTGTAACTAATATTTATTGATTTATTAGTTATATTCAAATCTCAATATATGTTCTATACAATAATGGCATATAAACAACCATGTCAATTGCATTTTTATTTCATTATATATATATTATATTTTTATTATTTAATGATTTCATTTATACAATTAAATGACGGTAATGATGAGTTCAAATCTTAAAATTGGATTCCATCAAATATTAATTGTATATCAATTGTATATAACTGTTACACTATTCATTTTATGCTATTAAATTTTATTTTACTATTTGTTTAATGCAGAAAGTTATTAAACAAAAAATAGTTACAAACATGCAAATTTGTTACTTTTGTACAAGGAATATACCTCATAGCTAAACAAAATTTATTATATTATTATATGACTGTTATCTTATTGCTTTATTATCAAATTAAAGCATGTCCTATAAAACAAAATTCAGATATTCACATTTGACATGTATGACATTCATATATGTCATATTCTTCTCTATAACTATCAACTTTCAAGGTATATTTTTCTACTTTGAACTCTTTTACTTTTACAATATATATTATTCAATATTTGTTTTGATTTTGTACATATTTATTTTCTCAATTTATCTTATTCATGTCAGACCTTCGCTATAAATTATAAATATTCAAATAACTAATTGCTTTGAGCGAGAAATTCATCAATAAGCTGTTGTGGGCCGAAAAAATTCCCAAGACAATTAACCACTATATCCTCGGATCATACAATCGATTCCATCAATAGATATCCATCTCTGAACTTTTCAGTTCACATACAATCAAATGCTAAAATTGTTCTTAAGTGGAAAAGTATCCCCCACGCAACTATCTTGATTGAATGACTCTTATCACTCAATTATTTTTTGAAGAAGTGCTAATATAATAACTCGACTAAGCTTGTGGGCTCACTATATCATTATTCAGTTATCTTTTAACCGAGTTATAAATCATTTTATTGTCTAAGCTTAGCCTGGATCATATGATCGGCAGACAAAGCTTGGGGGCTGTGATCCGTCACCTTATAACTCGGTCTTTATTGTGCATTATGAGTTATAACTCGGCGTTAATTATTATTCATTCTTTGCTTGTAACTGCCACCTTCATTACCGACTTAATGACCGTCATTTCAATCTTAATGACCAAACGGTCATAACATGAATATCATTCATCAATTCTATGCCTATAAAAAGAATCTTCTATATCTAATCTCAGGGAGTAACAGGATAAGTTCTATATCATGTCTTACATTCTATATTCATAGAATTATTACACAGAACACATGATAATTTCTATTTCATATCTCACATTATATATTCATAGAATTATTCTTATACCTCTTAAACACTTACTAACTTGAGTGTCGGAGTATCTTTTGCAGGTACCCACCCCCTTGTTCTTTTCTTACCGACGTATAACTCATCCCAACGAGAAGCTTGAAGACATTCATCGACGGACGAGCTATACACCAGCCAAACTCAGCAAGAATAGTATTTATAGGTACTAAGAGAATCGTAATAATAAAGATGTAATCTCCTATAATAAATATTCACCTATACTAAATAATATTAATTGATCCTAATTGATCCTAATTATATTCTAACATCCCCCCTCAAACTCAAGTGATAACTTGAGTTTGAAACTTATTTAAAACAACGAAATAGAGAGAAAAAATGCATAAACTGATAAAACGGGCGCAGACAGAACTGTCGGAAGGAAGCACAGATGGAACTGCCGCTTGTCTGAAGGAAGCGCAGATAGAACTGCCGCTAGTCTGAAGGAAGCGCGGACGGAACTACCGCTTGTCTGAAGGAAGCGCAGATGAAACTACCGCTATCTAAAGGAAGTGCAGACAGAACTGCCAGAAAGAAACACAGACGGAACTGCCACAAGAAAACATAGACGAAACGCAGACAGAACTGCCATGAGAGAACGCAGATGGAACTGCCACGAGAGAACACAAACGGAACTGCCACGAGAGAACGCAGATGGAACTGCTACGAGAGAACGCAGACGAAACTGTCATGGGAGAACAAACACATTATGATTTCTTCATGAGAATAGGTAAACAGCGGATGACATTGGTGTTTGATCATTCGACTCAGAAAGAAACAACAAGGAGATAATAGACTAGTCGGTGAGGTGAAAAAGTATAAAAAGAAGTGACAAAATACAAGAAAAATGGAATAGAGGAAAAGTGTGAAAAATAAGGTAATTTTACCAAAAGAAAAATAACAAATCTTCTTCAAGGAGGATACCAAAGCTCTGATACCATGTTAGAAACAAGAGACTAAACTGGAGAAGGAATTTGTGTATTATTGAATGTATTCAAGTTGTCTATAAAAGTTGTCTGAAATGATACAATATAAAAGGGTATTTATAGGTACTAAGAGAATCGTAATAATAAAAACGTAATCTCCTATAATAAATATTCAGATATACTAAATAATACTAATTGATCCTAAGTATATTCTAACAACTTGTAAGTGCCGATTGGCTTTCTTATGATTGAAAAATGTTTCTTCCTTTAAAAAAATTCTAGTAAAAACTTACTGACAGGATAATTTACATTTAAAAAAAATACATACACAAAGGAGAACCAAATCTAAATAGTATGTAAGAATTAAAGAAGTTTAACAAACTGATGCAAATTGCCAACAGCAAATGTTAACTTTCTTGAGATTCAGATTTAGATCTGAACAACCAACGCCATCTTCCTAGTGTGGTGAAGGTTGAATATTGCTTCTCTTCTCATATCATCTGATCTCTTCTCATTTGCGAACAACCATTATGTGGCGAATAAGATTTTGAAAGTAAAGGATTATGCTGAAAAAAGTGTAAGAGATATAAACTACCATGTATTGTTCCTTTAGTTTGTATCATAGAGAAAATCATATTCTTTTGTTCTGGTGAGTTTTATTAGAAATAAGAGACTAAATTGGAGAAATGATTTGTGTATTATTGAATGTATTCAAGTTGTCTATTCAAATTGTCTGAAATGATACAATATAAAAGGGTATTTATAGGTACTAAGGGAATCGTAATAATGAAGACGTAATCTCCTATAATAAATATTCAGATATACTAAATAATACTAATTGATCCTAATTATATTCTAACATCCCCCTCAAACTCAAGTGACAACTTGAGTTTGAAACTTATTTAAAACAACGAAATAAAGAGAAAAAAACTGCATAAACTAATAAAACGGGCACAGACGAAACTGTTAGAAGGAAGCGCAGATGGAACTGCCGCTTGTCTGAAGGAAGCGTAGATGGAACTGCCACTAGTCTGAAGAAAGCGTGGACGGAACTACCGCTTGTCTGAAGGAAGCGCAGATAAAACTGCCACTATCTAAAGGAAGTGCAGACAGAACTGCAAGAAAGAAACGCAGACGGAACTGCCACAAGAAAATATAGAAGAAATGCAGATAGAACTGCCACGAGAGAATGCAGACAGAACTACCACGAGAGAACACAAATGGAACTACCACGAGAGAACGCAGACGAAACTGCCATGAGAAAATGAAAACATTATGATTTCTCCATGAGAATAGGTAAACAACGGATGACATTGGTGTTTTATCATTCAACTCGGAAAGAAACAAGAAGGAGATAATAAACTAGTCAGTGAGGTGAACAAGTATAAAAAAAGTGACAAAATACAAGAAAAATGGAATAGAGGAAAAGTGTGAAATATACGGTAATTTCCACGAAAAAGATCCTTTGTATACGATGCCTAATGGTCTTTTGTGATTCTCGGTTGGTGGTTCAACAAATTAAAGGAGATTTCCACGTAAAAGATCCTCTGCTAGAGCAATATTGGCTCATAGCAAAGGATCTAATCTCTAAATATGATAACTTTATTATAATGCACATGCATAGAGAACAAAATACTAGGGCAGATATACTATCTAAACTAGCTGCCACCAGAGCAAATGCACACACTTCCACACTAACACAGCTCACACTAGAAAAACCTAGTATCGGATCATTGTCCATAATGAGTATCACCCAAGTAAATGACTGGAGAATGCCTTTCCTTGAGTATATTAATGCAGGGACCATTCCAAAGAATGAGGCGAATCCCCAACTCTTTAGGCGAAAAGCAAGCTTTTACACAACTGTGGCAAATGACTTATACAGGAGAGGATTCTCACAACCGCTCCTAAAATGCCTCGGTAAATATGAAGCCGATGAAGTTATGGCCGAAGTCCACGAGGGCGCGTGAGGCAACCTGTAACACCCTACCATACAGAGTCTTATGCTTAAGTCATAATTCAGAGATGGCAAGGTATTACGACCCCTAAAATAAAAATTTAGAACGTATAGTAATATGAATGATTGATTATAACTAGGAGCCTTTTTAGAAAAAAAGGGGGTAAACAAAAATCACAACTCGAAAGCGCAACACTCCGAACGATAACGTAACGAACAAGGATAAACCAGCGCGAGATTATATATATACAAAGGAGTATCAAAAATGGGAATATCAAAACTCAAAAGTCGGTTGCGAAGATAACCGGTCCGAGCATAGCAACATATGTATATATACAAGTAAATAAAATAGGAAACCCAAGGAAAACCCAAAGGGACACAAAACTGAGAACCTATTCTCCAAAATCTCCTATAAGAGGAGTCATCACAGTTTGTATTATTT
Source organism: Arachis hypogaea (assembly GCF_003086295.3). Lineage (NCBI taxonomy): Eukaryota > Viridiplantae > Streptophyta > Magnoliopsida > Fabales > Fabaceae > Arachis > Arachis hypogaea. The sequence goes on from NC_092038.1 coordinate 28,126,700, forward strand.
AATGGAGATAAAAGTATCTAAGCAAAACATATAAACTAAAACAGAGTTCCCAAGAACAAAGGATCTTCGCAAATCCAGAAGTCTCCAGCAGGCCTCAGCGAGAAGCCTCACGTCCTGCATCTGAAAACCACAAAATCCGCATAGGTGAGAACCAGAGGTCCCCAGCATGGTAACAACTTCCACATATATAATACATAATAATAGAGGAAAGGCGAAGGCAATCCTAGAACTTCATTCAGATAGTATCAAAGCTTATAAACAAGCTAAACCATAAAGGGCATCTGACTAAAGATCCTTCAGTCTAACTAATACTTCCCTTTCCAATTCCTTCAGACCTCCCAACCATCAGCAGGAGTATAATGTAGCAAACACAGTTATATCAAACAAGAAATATACAAATAGGAACAAATAAGGCATTTAGACAATTAGCAAGTAATATGCAGTCAAATAGGCAATCTCAAACAATTCATATAGTATGCATATGATGAATGCCTGTCCCTAGTGGCTGATGATATCATCTGTCGGTTATAGAGCCAACCCGACAAGTCCTGGTAGCTAACCATTGGACTGTCCCTCTGTCGTGTCTCCCCAACTCGAGTTATACTCAGTATAAACTTGATCATAATCATGATCCATATCCATCACCCTCACTGGTGAATATTTATGGGGGTGAGCTCATCCGGGGCTTTCACAGTGCCTGGCCACCCTGACAACATAGGGTCAAAAGAGCTTCAAGTCTCAACATGGAGCACGTGGTGGCTAGCCACTGCTTTCTCCCAGGGAAACTCTCATCTCCGATAATGGAAGTGCAACATTCACAATTCATTCAACAGCATATATGCATTTATACTAGCCATAATCATGGCTCCGCCGTAACACGGCAATAATCTAGCCATCCGGCTCACGGTTAAATCCATAACCAGCCATTCGGCTCGCGGTTAAATCCATAACCAGCCATTTCATTAACAATTATGGCCCCTCGGCCCATGGCATAACAAGCACTTCCACCACCATCATCCGCCTCTCACATAATCATGCTTGATCCTCATTGATCATTCATTTTTCCCTTGCTTCACTCACAAGTTACCACATCCCCTAGCTCCTTTTTCCATTTCTAGGCATATCATAATGATTTAAGACATAAATAGTGAGATCGGAGGCTTAGAAGTATGATGTTTGGCTTTTAAAACTCAAAAATCAACTTTGGGATGAAAGCAGGGCCACGCGTACGCGCACGCGTGGATGACCACCAAAACTCATCGATGTGTATGAGTCATGCATGCTAACGCGTGGATTGAAAATTAGCCAATCGACGCGCACGCGTTAGCCACGCGTACGCGTGGGTACTCTCATGCCCCAGGCACAAATCTGGCAAAACTTTTTGGAAAATGGCTGGGCATTGGGTGCAGCACATCGGCGCGCCCGCGCACACCACGCGCACGCGTGGATGGCGTTTTCAAGAAGAACGGCGCGTACGCGCCAAGTGTGCCTACGCGCGCGGGGTCATTCTGCTAAAACTCTTCTAAGTTAAAAGCTGCAGAATTCACAGATTCAACTCCCAATCTTCCAACGGACATAACTTTCTCATTTTAAATCGTTTTTCACCCGTTCTTCGAACGGCATGGACATCTCGGATCCAATTTCATTTCTAAACAAATTTGGCACAAAACAGAGATCTGTAGTCCAAGATATATCCCATCAAAGTATGCCCAAAAACCATATTTTTCATACAAAACCACAAAGTGCCATTTTCAAAACAAGTCATTTTCAACTATTTTCAAAATCAATCAAAACATGCCAATTTCATCCCTTTTCTTTGAAATCAATCAAAATATATCAAATTCAACATCAAGCCTCCTCAATTCACACATTGACACTTTACCACAATTCACCAAAATCACTATCCCATCATTTTAACCCACTTCACCCAAGTGGCTCAAACTCAAACACATTGACATATCATATACTCTTCCTCATGCCAATTTTCAACAACACCAATTCCAATAAATCATCATTATACACAATCAATATCATACTCACCATCAACTTGGTTCCACCCACAATTCAACCATAACCAATCATCAAGCATATATCACAACATGCATATGTCTCATACATCATACCATCAAGGCATCAATAATCATCATCACATATATGACCACATCATATATTTCATCCATTCAACAACATCAACATTTCAATGCCTATCTTAGGGCCTCTAGCCTAAGTATTTCCTACCACATTACATATTAGATACGAGAAACTGAGACCATACCTTAGCCGATTTCCCAAACTCAACCGGAGCACTTCCAAACCACTTTTTCTCAAGCTCTCAAGGCCTCAACACCTCCAAGAACAGATTTTTCACCACCAAATCCCTTTTCAAGCTTTTTAATATCACTAATCAAGCTCCAAAATTCACACATACACAACCTAAGCCACAATCATCATACCCATACACAACATCTCAATACCCAAACATCATAAAACAACAAATTACACTAGGGTTGAGAATATTACCACACCCAAGGTCCAAGGAGACAAGATTAACCTTCTCCTTCAAGAGAGTTGGGTCCTATAACATCAAGGAGCCCAAAATCTCAACATTTTTGCTCATGAAACTCGAAAATAAGGCTGGAAATTCGAAGAGCAAAACGTAGCTTACCTCAAGATTAATTGTATGGGTTTTGTAGAGCTCTCCGCGGTGAACGCGTGGCCGCAAACGAAGCGGAGATCGGAGCTCTAGATCAAAAGTTATGGTAGTTTGAAGATCAAGTAAGAGATAGAAGTTTGAGAGAGTGTTCTTCCCCCATTCTCTCTAACTTTCAGTGTGTTTTTGAGTGTTGTAAGGAGAAAGAGTGCTGAAAACTAGGGTTTTGGTTTAGTCATGTTGGGCCAAGGGCCCACTTTGGGTCCGGTTGGCCCGGTTTGGCTCGTTCGGCACAATCTTGGTCCGAATTCTATAAAATTGGTACCGAAATTCTCGTCTCAATCTCCTCTATCACATTTAGCCACAAAAATCAAATTTTGGGCTTTCTAGAATAAATTCTCATTTATGGGTTAATTAGCCGTTAATTAATCGGGTTTTACATTCTACCTACCTAATTGGGAATTTTGCCCACAAAATTCAAATGCAATTACCTGAGAATAAGTGCGGATAGTCCGTTCGCATCTCTGACTCAAGTTCCCAAGTGTGTTCTTCAACACCGCCTCGATTCCATGCCACTTTAACTAATGAAACCTCTTTTCCACGCAACCGTTTGATACTAGTATCATCAATTCTGACTGGAGCCATTGGAAGCGTCAAATCTTCCCTTAACTGAACCGACTCAGGTTCTAACACATGGCTAGCATCAGGAGTGTACTTTCGAAGCTGCGACACGTGAAATACGTCGTGCAGGTTCGAAAGATGAGGTGGTAGAGCCATCCGATATGCCACCGGTCCAACCCTCTCCAGGATTTGAAATGGACCAATGTATCGAGGATTCAACTTCTTTGCTTTAATCGCTCTACCTACTCCCGTAGTCGGAGTAACCTTAAGGAAAACATGGTCTCCTTCCTCAAATTCTAAGGGCTTTCGCCTCTGATCGGCGTAACTCTTTTGACGACTCTGCGCCCGTAAGCATCCTATCTCGGATTTTCTTGACTTGTTCAGTGGTCTCAGCTATCGTTTCCGGTCCCAACAAGCCCTTTTCTCCAGCTTCATACCAACATAGCGGAGATTGACATTTCCTCCCATACAAGGCCTCATACGGAGCCATTCCAATGCTCGCATGATAACTATTATTGTATGCAAACTCCACTAATGGCATATACCGATCCCAACTCGCCGGTTGGTCCAAAACACAAGCTCTCAACATATCCTCTAGTGTTTGGATTGTCCTCTCGGATTGACCATCTGTTTGAGGATGGTAAGCCGTGCTCAAGCTTAATCAGGTTCCAAAAGCTTTCTGAAATGCACCCCAAAACCTTGAAGTAAAACAAGGATCTCTATCAGAGATTATAGTAGTAGGTACACCATGAAGTCTCACAATCTCCTTTATGTATAACCGTGCTAGCACCTCAAGGGTGTACGTCATACGAATGGGTAAAAAGTGAGCTGGCTTCATCAGTCGGTCCACAATCACCCAAATAGCATCAAAACCAGCCATAGTCTTTGGCAATCCTGACACAAAGTCCATTGCAATACTTTCTCACTTCCATTGTGGAATCTCTAAAGGTTGTAACATTCCGAAAGGTCTTTGATGTTCAATCTTTACCTTTTGACAAGTTAAGCACTTTGAAACATATTCCGCCACATCATTCTTCATACCTGGCCACCAAAACATCGCCTTTAAATCATGGTACATCTTAGTACTTCCCGGGTGAATGGAGAATCCGCTTTTATGGGCCTCCTTTAAGATATCCTGCCTCAAAGTGCCAACATCCGGCACAATGATCCTACCCTTGAACCTCCATAACCCATCTTTTTCTTCCGACACTCTCCACTGTTTCCCTTGCTCAATAGCCGGTAACACCTTCCATAACGCTTCATCATTTTGATGAGCCTTTAGGAGTTCGGACTTAAAGTCACTTGAGATTTCTAATCGGCTCAAACACAAAGTTTCGGATACTTCTCGAGTACCAATTTTCAGACTCTCGAATCCCTTGAGCAACTTCTCCTCTTGAAGCATCATCCAAGCCGCATATAATGACTTCCGACTTAACGCATCCGCCACTACATTCACCTTTCCCGGATGGTAATTCAACTCAAAGTCGTAGTCCTTCAATAATTCCATCCACCTTCTCTGCCTCATGTTAAGCTCTTCCTGATCAAAGAGATATTTCAAAAACTCTTGTGATCAGAGAAAACTTGGAACTTAACCCCATAGAGATAATGCCTCCACACCTTTAGCGCAAACACGACCGCAGCAAGCTCTAAATCGTGCGTAGGGTAATTAACTTAATGCGGTCTCAAATGCCGTGAGGCATACGCCACCACATTATGATGCTGTATCAGCACGCACCCTAGACCCTTTAATGAGGTATCTCAGTACACCTCAAAAGGCTCGTTTGGCTCAGGTAACACTAACACAGGTGCAGTGGTCAACTTTTTCTTCAATGTCTGAAAGCTCTCCTCGCACTCAGGAGTCCAAACAAATGGAGTGTCTTTGCGGGTTAACTTTGTCATTGGCAAAGCTATCTGTGAAAAGCCCTTGATAAACCTTCGGTAATAGCCAGCTAAGCCCAGAAAACTCCTTATCTCTGTTACAGTGGTTGGTTGCTTCCAATCCATCACAGCCTCCACCTTAGTTGGATCTACGGCTATTCCCTTCTTACTCACCACGTGACCCAAAAACATCACCTCACTCATCCGGAACTCACACTTAGACAGTTTCGCATAGAGTTTCTTCTCCTTTAGAATCTGCAACACGGTCCTCAAGTGTTTCGCATGCTCTTCTTCAGTCTTGGAATAAATCAGTATGTCATCAATGAAGACAACAACGAATTTATCCAAAAACGGACGAAAAACCCTATTCATGTAATTCATAAATACTGCAGGAGCGTTCGTCAACCCAAAAGATATTACAGTGTACTTGTAATGACCATAACGAGTCCTGAAAGTGGTCTTAGGGATATCCTCACCTCTCATCCTTATCTGGTGATAACCGGATCACAAATCGATCTTGGAGAAAACTCCAGCTCCTTGTAACTGATCCATGAGATCATCAATTCTCGGCAATGGGTACTTATTCTTTATTGTAACCTTATTCAGCTGCCTGTAATCCACACAGAGCCGCATACTCCCATCTTTCTTCTTTACCAGTAGCACTGGAGCACCCCATGGAGAGACACTCGGTCGAATAAAATTCTTACCCAACAAATCCTCCAACTGAGACTTCAACTCAGTCATCTCTAACGGTGACATCCTATAAGGAGCACTTGAGATTGGTCCCGCCCCGGGCACCAACTCAATAGCAAACTCAACCTCTCGGTTAGGTGGAAACTCATCAATATCATCGAGAAACACTTCCGGATACTCACACACAACCGGAGTCTGCTCCAACCTTTGATCATCACCAGAAACACCCGCGGTTAACAACAGGATACCCTGACATTTGATTCCAGAACAGTTCACCATCATTGAATTCAAGTAGTAATTATTCACCACGACCGGCCCTTCTGTATCCTCCGGCATAAAGTACACTGACTTTGTAGAACAAACAAGCAGGACATGGTTCTTAGATAACCAGTCCAATCCCAAGATAAGATCAAGACCGATCATCGGTAAGCAAACTAAACTATGAACAAAATCACGCTGCTTGAACCTAAACGAAACTTTCGGACATCCTAGCCTAGTTACCATGGCTTCATAGGTAGCATTATACACTTTTAGGTCATAACCTAAGGTTACGATCTTCAATCCTAACTCATGGGCCTTCTCAAATGCAATGAATGAATGTGATGCTCCCGAATCAAATAAAGCATTTAAAGTTTGACCAGCCATTTCACAGTTACCTCGAATAAGTGCCTTAGATCCCTCAGCACCTATAGCTGAAGTGGAGAACACCCGACCTGTCTGTTGTGCCTTCCCAGTACCTTGCTTCTGCTTCTCCGGACAACTTGCGGCTTTATGCCTCGCCTTTCCACAATTGTAGCACAAACCCCATACGGCCTTGCATGGTGCTCCCGGATGGTGACTCCCACATCTAGTACAAGCTTGATCATTCTGAGGCTGCTTCCCAAACTTCTTTCCTTGGGAGTTGTTGTTGTTGGGCCTCCTGAAAGAGCTTTCCCTCTTGAAAGGCGGACCTCTAGGTGCAAAGTTCTTCCCTCGGTTCTGTGGAAATGATCCTTTGTGACTCCCTTTCTCAGCGGTTGCCCTTTTCACACACTCTTCAGCAACCCTACACTTGTTTACCAACTCGGAGAAAGTCCTAATCTCCATTGGTCCTACTGAACTGAAGATATCACTCCGGAGTCCTCCTTCATACTTAACACACTTCCATTCCTCATATTCCACCGAAGTCCCTTGACACATACGAGAGAACCTGAACAGCTCTTCAAACTTGTCAGTATACTCTGATACGGACATGGTACCCTGCTTCAGCTGTAGTAACTCAAGTTCCTTAGCCGTCCTGGCAGAAGTCAAAAAGTACTTCTTATAGAACTCCTCTCGGAAGACATTCCAGGTGATATAGTCATCACCCTGCTGCAGAAGACGTCGGATACCTTGCCACCAATGCGACGCTTCACCAGTGAGCATATAGATAGCGAACTCGACACGCTGTCCTTCAGGTACCACTTGTGCTTGCAGTGCTCGCTCTATAGCCTGAAACCATGTATCAGCCTCAGTCGGGCAAGCAGTTCCCTTGAACTTAGGTGGATTAACTTTCAAAAAGTTTGCCAGTGTCATCGGGCCCTGAACTCCACCTCCATCATTACCATGGTTGTTCATCTGTTGACCAAGAGCCTCAGCAGTGGCTTGCATAGCAGCAGCCATGTTCTCCAACGCAGTCATAAAGTTCACCGGGTCATTAGGGTTATTCTCCGGTGCACGAACATTAGTACGACCTCTACCACGGCCTCTACCACGGCCTCTACCGCGTCCACGAGGCGCCATCTGGTTCCTATACACACCAAACAATCGATATTAAGTTGATCAGTCTCAATATCGGAAGTTTAGTGCTTCAAGTCTCAAATGCATGCTCATGAACATTTATACCAATTATATCAAGCAGATATACTAATAGCACATAACACACATACAGAGAATGCACAGAAGCATAGTTAGTCCTTCCCTCAGGCTCTACAGGAACGAACTGCTCTAATACCATAATGTAACACCCTACCATACAGAGTCTTATGCTTAAGTCATAATTCAGAGATGGCAAGGTATTACGACCCCTAAAATAAAAATTTAGTACGTATAGTAATATGAATGATTGATTATAACTAGGAGCCTTTTTAGAAAAAGGGGGTAAACAAAAATCGCAACTTGAAAGCGCAACACTCCGAATGATAACGTAACGAACAAGGATAAACCAGCACGAGATTATATATATACAAAGGAGTATCAAAAACGGGAATATCAAAATTCAAAAGTCGGTTGCAAAGAGAACCGGTACGAGCATAGCAACATATGTATATATACAAGTAAATAAAATAGGAAACCCAAGGAAAACCCAAAGGGACACAAAACTGAAAAACCTATTCTCCAAAATCTCATATAAGAGGAGTCATCACAGTTTGCATCATTTAATGGAGATAAAAGTATCTAAGCAAAACATGTAAACTAAAACAGAGTTCCCAAGAACAAAGGATCTTCGCAAATCCAGAAGTCTCCAGCAGCGCTCAGCGAGAAGCCTCACGTCCTGCATCTGAAAACCACAAAATTCGCATGGGTGAGAACCAGAGGTCCCCAGCATGGTAACAGCTTCCACATATATAATACATAATAATAGAGGAAAGCCGAAGGCAATCCTAGAACTTCATCCAGATAGTATCAAAGCTTATAAACAAGCTAAACCATAAAGGTCATCTGACTAAAGATCCTTCAGTCTAACTAATACTTTCCTTTCCAATTCCTTCAGACCTCCCAACCACCAGCAGGAGTATAATGTAGCAAACACAGTTATATCAAACAAGAAATATACAAATAGGAACAAATAAGGCATTTAGACAATTAGCAAGTAATATGCAGTCAAATAGGCAATCTCAAACAATTCATATAGTATGCATATGATGAGTGCCTGTCCCTAGTGGCTGATGATATCATCTGTCGGTTATAGAGCCAACCCGACAAGTCCTGGTAGCTAACCATTGGACTGTCCCTCTGTCGTGTCTCCCAAACTCGAGTTATACTCAGTATAAACTTGATCATAATCATGATCCATATCCATCACCCTCACTGGTGAATATTTATGGGGGTGAGCTCATCCGGGGCTTTCACAGTGCCCGACCACCCTGACGTCATAGGATCAAAAGAGCTTCAAGTCTCAACCTGGAGCACGTGGTGGCTAGCCACTGCTTTCTCCCAGGGAAACTCTCATCTCCGATAATGGAAGTACAACATTCACAATTCATTCAACAGCATATATACATTTATACTAGCCATAATTATGGCTCCGCCGTAACACGGCAATAATCTAGCCATCCGGCTCACAGTTAAATCCATAACCAGCCATTTGGCTCGTGGTTAAATTCATAACCAGCCATTTCATTAACAATTACGGCCCTTCGGCCCATGGCATAACAAGCACTTCCACCACCATCCTCCGCCTCTCACATAATCATGCTTGATCCTCATTGATCATTCATTTTTCTCTTGCTTCACTCGCAAGTTACCACGTCCCCTAGCTCTTTTTCCCATTTCTAGGCATATCATAATGATTCAAGACATAAATGGTGAGATCGGAGGCTTAGAAGTATGAGGTTTGGCTTTTAAAACTCAAAAATCAACTTTGGAAAGAAAACAGGGCCACGCGTACGCGCACTCCACGCGCACGCGTGGATGGCCACCAAAACTCATCGACGCGTATGCGTCATACACGCTAAGGCGTGGATTGAAAATTAGCCAATCGACGCGCACGCGTGGGTACTCTCGTGCCCCAGGCACAAATCTGGCACAGTTCTAGCACAACTTTCTGGAAAATGGCTGGGCATTGGGTGCAGCACATCGGTGCGCCCGCGCACACCACGTGCACGCGTGGATGGCATTTTTTAGAAGAACGGCGCGTACACGCCAAGTGCGCCTACGCGCGGGGGGTCATTCTGCTAAAAATTTTCTAAGTTAAAAGCTGCAGAATTCACAGATTCAACCCCCAATCTTCCAACGGACATAACTTTTTCATTTTAAATCATTTTTCACCCGTTCTTCGAACGGCATGGACATCCCGGATCCAATTTCATTTCTAAATAAATTTGGCACAAAACATAGATGTGTAGTCCAAGATATGTTCCATCAAAGTATGCCCAAAAGCTATGTTTTTCACATAAAACCACAAAGTGTCATTTTCAAAACAAGCCATTTTCAACTCTTTTCAAAATCAATCAAAACATGCCAATTTCATCCATTTTCTTTGAAATCAATCAAAATATATCAAATTCAACATCAAGCCTCCTCAACTCACACATTGACACTTTACCACAATTCACCAAAATCACTATCCCATCATTTTAACCCACTTCACCCAAGTGGCTCAAACTCAAACACATTGACATAGCATATACTCTTCCTCATGCCAATTTTCAACAACACCCATTCCAATAAATCGTCATTATACACAATCAATATCATACTCACCATCAACATGGTTCCACCCACAATTCAACCATAACCAATCATCAAGCATATATCACAACATGCATATGTCTCATACATCATACCATCAAGGCATCAATAATCATCATCACATATATGACCACATCATATATTTCATCCATTCAACAACATCAACATTTCAATGCCTATCTTAGGGCCTCTAGTATAAGTATTTTCTACCACATTACATATTAGATACGAGAAACCGAGACCATACCTTAGCCGATTTCCCAAACTCAACCGGAGCACTTCCAAACCACTTTTCCTCAAGCTCTCAAGGCCTCAACACCTCCAAGAATAGATTTTTCACCACCAAATCCCTTTTCAAGCTTTTCAATATCACTAATCAAGCTCCAAAATTCACACATACACAACCTAAGCCACAATCATCATACCCATACACAACATCTCAATACCCAAACATCATAAAACAACAAATTACACTAGGGTTGAGAATCTTATCACACCCAAGGTCCAAGGAGACAATATTAACCTTCTCCTTCAAGAGAGTTGGGTCCTATAACATCAAAGAGCCCAAAATCTCAACATTTTTGCTCATGAAACTCGAAAATAAGGCTGGAAATTCGAAGAGAAAAACGTGGCTTACCTCAAGATTAATTGTATGGGTTTTGTAGAGCTCTCTGCGATGAACGTGTGGCCGCAAACAAAGCGGAAATCGGAGCTCTAGATCAAAAGTTATGGTGGTTTGAAGATCAAGTGAGAGATAGAAGTTTGAGAGAGTGTTCTTCCCTCATTCTCTCTAACTTTCAGCGTGTTTTTGAGTGTTGTGACGAGAGAGAGTGCTGAAAACTAGGGTTTTGGTTTAGTTATGTTGGGCCAAGGGCCCACTTTGGGTCCGGTTGGCCCGGTTTGGCCCGTTCGGCCCAATCTTAGTCCGAATTCTATAAAATTGGTACCGAAATTTTCGTCTCAATCTCCTCTATCATATTTAGCCACAAAAATCACATTTTGGACTTTCTAGAATAAATTCTCATTTATGGGTTAATTAGCCGTTAATTAACCGGGTCTTACACAACCATATAGGAGTGCGAGCACTAGCAGCCAAGATCATTAGGACAAGATATTATTGGCCGACGATGAAAAGGGATTGTATAGCAAAGGTCAAGGCATGTGACAACTGTCAAAAGCACGCTCCGATTTCAATGAAACCAGCCGAGGTGTTACACAGTATGGAGGTAAGTTGGCCTTTCTATAGGTGGGGGCTGGACATCCTCAGCCCATTCTCGAGAGTACCGGGACAAGTAAAATTTCTCTTAGTTTCAATATATTACTTCTCAAAATGGATAAAGGCACAGCCATTAGCCAGAATAACAGCTGAAAAGGTACGAACTTTCATATGGAGAAACATCATATGTAGGTTTGGAATTCCCAGAGAGATAATATCGGATAACGTAGACAATTTACATATAGTAAACTCGCATCATTTTTGAAAAACTTTAACATACAACATCATTTTAGCTCGATCGAGCACCCACAGACAAATGGACAGGCCGAACCTGCTAACCGAGTAATCTTGCAGGCAATAAAAAAGAAGCTTACTGAAGCGAAAGGAGAATGGGTGGATTTGATTCCAGAAATATTATGGAGCTATAACACTACAATACAAACCACTACAGGCGAGACTCCATTTAGGTTGGTCTATGGCACGGAGGCACTAATACCCATCGAGATCGGCATTCCAACCATAAGGGCCAAACTATACAATCAACGTCATAACACTAACACAAGATCGGCCGAACTAGAGCTCATAGAGGAAGAGAGAGAAATCGCAGCAATAAAGCAAAAAGCCATGAAGCAACTCATTGAAAGGAGACACAATAAGAAAGTAGTACCAAGAATGTTTCATGAAGGAGACCTTGTCCTCAGAAGAACAGAGGAAGCAAGGCGACCTCCATCATATGGCAAACTTGCAGTAAATTGGGAAGGACCATTCCGAGTTACCAAAGTGCTCGGAATGGGGGCTTATCAATTACAAACACTAAAGGGCGAGTCATTACCAGGGAACTGGAATATTTTTTCATTAAAGTTATATAGACCGTAAAATTTTCAATCAGCGGATGAAGGTACTCTTTTTCCCCCTTAGAGGTTTTATCCCAAAGAAGGGTTTTACCTAAGGAGGGTTTTAACGAGACCGGACGTCGAAAATGTCAACTGTAATCTCGAATACAATACAGTTTATTCTAACAATCATATTCTACTATTCTAGCAATCATATTATAGTCCATTTCTATCAACCATTTTCACAAAAGACTTGCTATAACAAAAAAACAAACAAATAAACAGTCAAACCAGTCATATGAAATCAACATGTCTACCAAAATATGCTAAGTTCCAAGCTTCATACTTGGAAAAAATGTTCAAAGTTTCAGACAACCTTATAGAACAAAAGGTTCAAAACAAAACAACTTAAAATAATAAAAGTCTATTCAGTCTTATCACCAATGCTTGGCCCCTCATCATCCTTGTCAGCTAACAATTCATCCTCTACTAGCTTGCCGTTGACAACAACCTTTATGGCGTTAAGTTTGCCCACATCAGCTTCAGGAAACAACACTTTGACCTGGGAGCAAGCACGGTCGAACCCCTGGGCAAAGGCCTCGTAAACCTCGCCCTCAAGCTCTTTAACCCTAACCTCCAACTATTCGTTTTCAATTTTCACAAGTCTTCACCTATTTTCAACTGAGGAAACCTGAAGACGTTTCTCCTCAAGAAGCTCTGTCTCTTTCTATTTTAGAGAAGAAAAAAGTTCAATGATAACTTTCTCCTTCTCCCCCACAACCACGGACAACTCGGCCACACTTGCCGCTTCTTTATCTTCATTCTCTAAGGCAAGTTCCTAAGTTCGGCCTATAGCTAAAACAGCAAAAGCAGCAAGCAAAACAGCAGAAGTGATACCTAAAGAAAACGACTAGTTCCAGCACAGCCGACTTCGTTGATCATCTTAATATCTTCAAGAAAGTGACAGAGTTCATCAGCCAGAGTCATGAAGGGAAAAAGGCAAGACCATTATGACTCATAAGCAGATTCAACAAGTTAAAGATTCCCAGAACTGTCATCTTTGATTCTGCCAACCTCCTCAGCTTTCTCCCTAATCGGACCCCTTCTCCGCTTGTGGCCCAAATCAGCCTTAGATTGAACAATAACAACATCCTTATTCAAATTGGTGGAAGAATCCTCATTCTCACCTTTTTTTTCTTTGGCTAAAAAAGGACTTCAGCCTTGCAGTAGTGATGGTGGGAGCCCTCTCGGCTGTAAAAAATGGAGAAATGAAGGAAAAGTCAGCAAACAGTCAAGAAAAAAGGAAAAACAAACCACCAAGACAAATTACCTATGTAATCCAAAACACCCTCTTTTTCGAACTCCCATTTCAACAATTCCACAACAGACAACAATTCCTTAGACGATAATGTCTCTAATAGAAAATCTAGGACAACATAATCATCGTATAACCTATTATCTACGTCTAAAACCTGAACAAGTTCAGGAGACCAAGAAAGGGAAAATCTCTCCTCTAAAAATTCATTCACAAAAAACGAGAAATCATTAACCACACTCCTAACCTTCACAAACATATTCTTGAAATCCTTAAAGGAAGACTTGTATAATGCAAAAAAAGCCCAGCCCGAGTGACTACTAAGATTTATCCACAACCCACGTCTAACCCCCTTAGTTTGGAAAAGAGAGAAGAACAGCCTAAGGGACAGAGGATGATCGAGCACTTCCATCAAGACCTCAAAAGCCCTAATAAACCCCCATGAGTTGGAGTGCAATTGAGATGGAGTACAATTAAGCCAGTAAAGAACCCCACATTTGAACTCAGTGAATTGAAACCTAATACCCAACTTGGTCAACAAACAACTGTAACAATAAAGTACGACCAGTCGCTGATTTTTTCACATACACGATCGCCTTCTCCACACGGTAGCAACTCTATCCTAATCTAACTACCCTCTCTTACCCAAACATCCGAACCAAGCAACCTCACCGACTTGACATCGCTAAAACAAGAACACATTTTCACTCTATTGTCAACCCAATTACAAGGATCTGCCTCATCAATAATCACTTTTGGTTTTTTCCATTCTAAGAAACAAATAGAAGTAGAAGGAAACGGTTCCAATTACAAGGAAACGTTTTTTCCCAGGGACAAAGGATGTAAGATAACAATGACACTAGCTAATAAAGAAAAATGAAGGAAACGGTTCCAATTACTAGAAACTGCTTCGAAAATTAAGCCAATAATCAAAGCTCATCATCCATCGAACGATCAAGGATACACCGAATATGCACCACGTTTTCCAATCAATCAAGTCAATAGGTGCGGGAAAATGACGAAAGTATTAAATGCGAGACTGTTCACATAATTTGAAAACCAAAAAGCCAAGTAAAACCGACAAGAAATCCACGACGAGGAAAGACAACAACAAAAAATATAAGCTCGTCCAGCCTTTCTTCGGAAGACAAGACGAGTTTGGGGGCTATGATACATCCCATATACCTCGGAAAAGACGATAAGGTCGTCTAAACTTAACAAACAACAACGGCAGTCAAAGATAAGCTACAATCATAACAAACCTCAATCAAGACAGGAATCTCGGATAAAATCAACAAGAACCACTTCGCTAAGTGCCTATATAAACTGAAGTAGTAAGCTCGGAATAGACAGGTCACACAAGTTACTCTAATCTTTTCATTATTGTTTCTCTTAAGCTATATCATAACTTGAGCGTCGGAGTGCTTTTTGCAGGTGTTCCCGCCATGATGTTTCATCTAAGCCGACATATAACTCCTCCACTCGATTAGAACATCAGTAGAAGGAATTATCATACCTCGGCAGCATACGGACGGAACACATACCCTTAACTAAAACCTTATAATAAAGCTTTAGTAGTTAGAAGATTGCAATAACATTGATTACAATAATGATGATTCACTGTTATTTCATTTCTCATTAATTTCATACATATGTGCACTTTGCCGCAAAGTCATCTAAGCAAAAGGAGTTAGCAGATACCGAAACATGTAATGAACTCATCAGAAAAGGGGAATTTCACTACTCTTAGATGTTATTTTATCCAACTTCATGGCAAATGGCACCAAATGAATCAACTTGGAAGCTCACTGCCATGAACTTTAGGCTAAACCAACAAGCTTCTCACTGATCTCCCATACCTTGCGAGCCTTATCCGCGTCGCTAGCCTCCTGCGACAACTGGTTTTCAAATGAAGCAGAATCCTTGTTCCAGCTCCAGTATACACCTGACTTCGTTAGGCTTGGATCGCTCACAACCTATACAGTAACAGTGGCATTCAATTATATGATACTATATTATAATAATCTCCAGGTATTTTTTTATAGTATCTCCAAATCCGGTAATCTACAAACTAATTTGTCGATAAAAATTCTATTCAACTTTTTAAATTTATTTTTATAAATACAAAATAAATATAATAAAAATTTTCAACTTATAATTTTAACATGTGTCTTTAAGATAATCTTAATTATAATTACCTGTGCAAGTCTCTTTCCTGCCTCATCTTCTGAGACAAACCCTTTGGTAATGAACTTTTGGAATGGAGGGAAGAGAAGCCTGAACAGGGGAATGTGCTCTCTAAACAAGCCAGTTGTGGCAATGCAACCAGGGTAAAGCGAAGCGAATGTGATTCCAGTTTCCTCATGGTATCTTCTGTGGAATTCTTGCATGGTGAGCATGTTGCAGACTTTGCTGTCCTTATACGCCTTTGCACCATCAAAATCTCCTCCATCTATCATGGATGAAGTGTTCAGCCCATTCAAGCCTCCAGCCAGTCCCCTCATGTCCCCCAGGTTTGCCTTGGGAGGCACATTTCCGGCCAATGTGTTCGTGTTTCCTGTTCAATGATATGCAAAATTAGGATTTAATTCATATGTTACGGACCAAAACATATTTTTATCAACAAACCTGTAATTGAGCCAACAATGATCATGCGCTTGGATGGATAGTCAGATTTGTTCAAGTCGTCGAGCAATAGTCGCGAGAGGAGGAAATGTCCGAGATGGTTAGTCCCTACGCTGAGTTCAAATCCTTCGGCTGTGTAAGTAGGTTCCTTAGCAGTTGGCAAATAAACAGCAGCATTACAGACCAGCACATCTAACGGCCTTTCAGAACGCCTGAAGTTATCGACGAACTGACGGACGCTGTCAAGAGATGCAAGATCCAAATGCATGATGGAGTAGTTCTCTTTGGCAATGCCGGCAGATTTCGCAGCTCTTTCGGCTTTTAGGAAGTCCCTGCAGGCCATTATGACATGCCATTTTCCTGTCTCGGCCAATGCCTTAGCAGTCGCAAGGCCGAGTCCGGACGAAGCTCCTGTGATCACAACACTGCCCTTCCTCAATGTTTTCTTGCCACCTGGTGCACCCGCCTTCACGGCCGGCGCCTCGGTAGCCACTGTCTGGGCTCTCACTGCTCCAAACTTTTTATGAAATTCCCTCTGATGTAGAAAGCAGAACAGTAAATTAATTAATCCTTAATGATGAACATTGAACAACAAGATTAATCAGAAACCAATGGGTTCTCAACTTTTGAATCTCTTGAAGATAAATTAGATTATGGCATTGTAGTGAAGATATTATCGGTATCCTCTCTTAAATAATTCTACTTAAATATCTCAATATACTTCCTCCGGAACCAATTAAATAATTGTTCACTACATTAAAAAATCAACATACTTAGACATAAATTAAGTATATACGTATAGGGGTTTTTAATGTAGTACTTTGTTCCAACAAGTCAACAAGAGTTATTTAGAATTAGAGGTAGAGAATAAATAACACAGAAAAGCTTATGATGAGAGTACGAGACTACCTTAGACCTCAATGCAGAGGAGGTTAAGTCACTTTTGACAGTGTCTGAAAATGAAAGACCAAACAATGTTGTGTCTCTAAGTGATGCGCTAGACTTTCCCTGCAAACGCAAAGAACATCATTTTCCACACCGAAAAATTGGGAAAATTATATAAGATGATCTGCACTGAGAAATTGAAGCAAACCTCTTTAGGAATGGAGAAAGAAGCGGGAACCAGGGAAGCAGCCTGAAGAGCCATTTGGAACTTGTAATTTGTTCTGCCAAGAGTATTACAATTATAATTTGGTTATAGTGAGAAATATGAATATCGTGTCACGTGAATTTATAATGCAAAGTGCTTCTTTAGATATGAAAAGGATAAGATAATTTTCAGCATGTGCACTTGCCATGTCACTTTAAACCAACCAATGAGGTTTTGTGTTTTAGATTTCTTGTGATATTTTCATTAACTTTATGCTCTGTGTTTTAGATTTCTTATGATATTTTAATTGATCAATGAGGCGTGAGGTGTGAGCTATGATGTACAGATATGCGAATATAAATACAGGACACGAGACAATTCAAAACACGTCTGATATATGAATTTTAGATAAATTGTACATATTTTGGTATTATATTAATATTAAATATAAATTAATTTTTTAATTATTTTTAATATTTTATTTTAATTATATAAAATATTTAAATATTTTTATTTTAATAAATAATAATATATATTATTATTAAATTTATTTTAAAAATACATATATTAAAAATAAAATTAAATATATTAACATGTAATAATATTTAAATATATTTTAAAAAAATTTTAATTTTTAGTAAAATACGATTAGACATATAAATATGCTTATCAAATAAGTGTCATGGGTATCGAATGTCAATCAATCAATACCATATCTAAAATATGGCAACTCGAAGTGTCCGTACTCTTTATAGGATGCGAATATCAACGTTGAAAAGGATTGGGGAATGGGCTTACATTTTCGATTAAGAGTTCAAGGTGAAAAAGAGGAAAAAAAAAAAGACAAGCCTTCGTTTTCAATTTATAAGAAGGATGTTGTAGCTTGTAATTTTGTATTACATGTTCTGAAATTTCGGACAACCATGTCTCTCTGTCTCTTTCAAGCCACTGTTAATTTCCTAATTAAATCCGTTAAACTTGGCTCAACCAAGGTACTAGATTATTGAGTCACTGAACCAAATTTAATTAATAAACACATGAAGTGTCCAACAAAATAAAAAAGGGAGGAACGTCTAAAATATTTTTTTTAAATATTTTTAATAATTAAAATTTAACACATATAATCAATTAAATTATGTTATTTTTATTAAAATTAGATCAGATAAATTAATTTAACCAAAAAAGTGATTCAAACTTTAAACTGATCTAAATTAATATTATTTTTTATATTATAGAAAATAACTACAATACTTCTATTATAGAAAATGACTAAAATACTCCTATTATATATACTAGCGGCTCAACAGGCACTAACGTGCCTGTTCAGCCGCTTTTCTATTGTTTTGAAGAATTTAATCTTATTTTTAAAATATATTATTCGTTCTTTAAATTTATCATATTATATTTGTTAAATTTTAAATATATCGTGATCTTATTTATATCATATTTTAGTGTTGATATTAATATATCATTTATTCTTTAAATTTATCAAATAAATATTTTTTAAACCATTTTAAAATTAACATAACCTTATTTGTTTCATATTCTGTTGAGGGTAAAACTACTATAGAAAACCTTTAAAATGCTAAATTATAAAAGCACACAATAAAGATATATGTATATTATCAGAAAAAGATATAGTTCCAGAAATAACGAAAAAAATATTATCCTAATTTAAAAAATGCATGTTAGTTATTTACAGAAGATTAATTTTTTCTAAATATCATGGATATTCATGTTTGTCTTCTTCTTTTTTAAGTGGTAGGCCAAAATATGATTCTGAATCTGAAGAGACTTGCATTTTCCTACAAATAATGGAAGGATAGAAGAAATAAATATGCTTATTTTTTGTGTTTTGAAAGATCAAACTATAAGAGTATTACTGAAAAAATAGGAGAATACAAAGATTGTGTAACTGGAAAAAATCCTTCGTAATTCATCATACATCTCCTTGTCAATAACTTCTTGCATCTTGAAAAACTGTCAGATTTTATTTATCATAAAAATAACCGTATAAACGCTTCAGGTTTATTCAATTAAATTGATTGCTTATTATAGAGAATAATTTAATTAAAACCTGTAGAATTGTGACATCTTGTTTTGCATTGAACTTTCTGAAAGGACAAAAAAGAAATGACATTAATCCTTGTTTATCATTGACAAAATGTAAATTAAATGAAATTACATCTTTTTTGTTAGGAATTTTTTTAATAATAATTACCTGCAATGATATTGTTTTGGTTCGAAATGAGTTAGTTGTGTTCTTCTAAGTTCATGGCTGAAAGAAAAGAGTTAAAGTTTTAACATAGTTGGTATATAGGACGAAATAGACGGAAATATTTATTATGTAACAAAAGTTTATTGCATTACCTTTTATTTTTTTGTTCCAATATTTCTCTTTTTACCATCTTCCATAGTTGAGTTTTGTCTGCTTTAACTGTACCTCCCCAACCAATAGAATAAATTTTGATTGGATGAACCTGTGTCAATTTCACGTTTGATCAGTAACACTAAAACAAAAATATGTATCATCAGTATAGTTGTCACTGTCATTAATTCTGTAATCCTTACTTTATTGTCGATTGGTCTCATTGATACAATTGATTGCTCATCCTTCCATGTATTCCATAACGATTGAAATCCTGTTTCCTGTAATTTATTGCATATATGTATCACAATATATTGCAGTAGTGTCCTATATATTACTTTAGAATTAAGTAATGATATATTTCAAATAAGACATACCTCTACCTTTTATTAGCCCAAAAATTTTAATTTTTATACTGTTATTGATAAAATTATAAAATTGATAGCAACATTTAAAGAAATCAAATTTTGAATTCTTTTCAAAGTATATACAAACATTGCAAACTATAATTTATTTAAAAATCAATAATGATATATTTTAAGGATGTATGATATAATTTTCATAATTTATAAGTGAATTGTAGTTGGTGCATACCTGTTGGGTAAAGTAGAGGTTCCAGTTCCTTTCGCTTATCTCTTTTAATATGCTGATGAGCTCTCTTGATATCAATTTATCTGTTAAAAATCTTAGTTATTAGTTGTTAAAATTAGTGAACAAAACTATCTATTCCAATGTTGATATTGTAATGATAAAATTACATAATACACGGATTATACTTGTAAAAAGGCTCACATATTTGCCAAGGACATAAATTACCTGAGGTGCAGGTAACAAAATTTCTTTGAACACCACATTCTTTGTGAATTGTCCCCCTTTTCCATCTACTGTTCCTTCTTTGACTAAGATTTTTGTGGTTGACTGAGAAATACTTCGAGATAGAGCAACGTATAATTGACCATGGCTGAACACATGTTTAGGGAGATAGATCCCTACTTTAGGGATAGTTTGCCCTTGTGATTTATTTATCGTTAAGGCAAAACTCAACCTTACAGGAAATTGTTTTCTAATAAGCACAAAGGGTAGTCCTGAGTTCTCAGTTGTTTTGTGTTTTATCCGAGGCAGAAATGCTCTTTTTCCAGAGTGATGGCCTGTTAAGATTTCCACGTCTAACATATTTTGAAAAGTTCCTCGACACAGTAGCCTTGTGCCATTGCATAAGCCTGCCTTAGGATCTATGTTTCTCAGTAACATCAGAGGAGCACCTTTTTTTACCTTTAACATATGAGGTGGCAATCCACCTGTGGAGATCGAGTTAAGATATTCTTGTTGATACAGATTATTTGTATCTCCTTCTACTTCATCAAAGGATGCTAAAATTCGTTCGTCTCCCGGAAATTGGTTGATGACTATATCATTAAGCTGTTGCACATCATGATTCTTGGGTGTCAATATCGCTCTCTCCACCATATAAGATGCATCCCACCCATGAGATTGTAAATTTGGAAAGGTTTCTTCTATTAGTTTGTGTATTGATGCCTCACCTTCCCATGGTATTGCCATGCCTACTTTTATTTGTACCAAATCTTCACATATGGTAGGCTCAATCCCATCCCCTATGCGCATAAGATACTCCGCAAAATCATGATCATTAAGAGATCGCATATTTTGTCGCAGGTGGAGAATTTTGGTGAATGCCCACAAATGTGATTTAACAATAGAAGCTGAAATCATTTGCGACTTACTTCCTTTCGGCACAACAGGTAGTACTTGGCGAAAATCCCCTCCCATAACCATCACCTTCCCTCCAAATGGATTATTGTTTTCTAAGATGTCTCGTAATGTGCGGTCTAGTGATTCCATTGTCTCTTTATTAGTCATTGGCGCTTCATCCCAAATTATCGCGGTCGTCTGCCTAATCAGTTTTGCAAGATCAGATTGTTTACTTATATTGCACGTGGAGGATGGCTCTGCATTGATTGGGATCTTAAATCTAGAATGAGCTGTTCGACCACCAGGCAGTAAAGTTGCAGCTATTCCTGAGGACGCAGTTACCAAAACAATATGCCCTTTAATTCTTAAGTCTGCAATTATAGCTCTGTAAAGAAATGTCTTACCTGCTCCTCCTGGTCCATCCACGAAGAACACTCCACTTTCTCTTCGATCAATTGTATTCATAATGCACCTGAAAGCTGCAGACTGGTCATGATTCAATCTTTCTATAGAACACAGGTCTTCTTGAGGAACTTCGATGGACATTTCTTCTTGAATAATTCTAGGCATGAAGTTGTCGTTGTCGTTGTCCGAGGTTAGAGCTGGTAAATCGTATTGTGCAATATGTTTTCCATGTTGTAGGAGGATGTCATTTAAATCCCTAAGCAAACGATTAGTCAACCCATTGCAGGTTGTAGTGCTTGTTGATGCGTAATCATCCACCATACATGAGAGAAACTCGTCCCACAGACTTCTTACATCTGTTGGCTCACAAAAAATTAGAATGGTGGCAAACAACCTTCTTAGAGCACATGGCATTCTCAAAATAGATGCCTCTTCCAAACATGATCTTATACTACTATCACTCTCCAACAGTCCTCGATGCTGAGCGGATTGCTTAAAGGACGAATATTGGACACCATCGACTGTTAGCAAATCATCCCAACCAGTTGGGCCTCTTACATTTGACAACAGAATACGCAAATAAAATTTTTCACCTTCTGTTGGCGAAACGGTATAGATCCGACCAATAGCTCTCTTTTGTGACCTGCGTCGACGCCATTCTTTTTCCTTGCTATGCCAACTGTAATATTCTGGGATTTCCCTGTACAAAAGATGCCTAGATTGATGGTCATCAGCCCGATTAAGTGCAAAAAATTCAGTGAGCATTGTTCTTGAGAAATAGTCATTATTAACTATTTCAGAAATAGTTTGGTGCTCATAAAAGCTCACTTGATGTTGATTTGGCAAATGAACTTGCAACCTTTCAACTGATGGATACATTCGGTAAAGGTTGAATCTAAATATCCTCCAACATGCCTCTGGAGCGGCAATCCATCTTGCATCAATGAACTGTTGCACCTCATCATAATGAGAACTTCTGTGAACCTCCATTGCCACACGGTCTGGTCCCTTATAGCAATACTTGTATAGATATTTTATGCTCTTGATACTGCTACATATCTCTACATTGATATGACAATCATACTTCAGTAGTAGCCAAGGGTTGTACGGAACCACCCATCTATTGTCAATTGTGACATTTTGGTTTATAGGGATTGGAGTATCAAATCGCCTCCTATATTGAGGATATGAGTCATCACCTCATCGTGTCTCTGGTACGAACTCTTTTGGGTAGTTACGTTTACATTGACCGTTCTTCATGCACGGTGAAGATTGATTTAGTGTTCCGCAAGGACCATGGACCATATGCCTTAGCACTGCCTCATGTAAGTGGGGTTCTGTTTCTTTACATGGTATTTCCGCTCGGACCAAACTATCATATTGGTCAGGATCACTCAACTTGTCATTGTTTTCTAAGATTAGCAACATATGTACGTGTGGCAATCCTCTTTTCTGAAATTCGGTGACATAGATATAACTTTTCACCTTTCCTAATACACCTTTGGTAATAACATCTTGCTTTAATTGTTCGAACTTGGCTCTGAAAATCCTAGTTGTTAGATCCGGACGATCCTGTGGAGTTTGAGTAGGACTGAGTTCCGAAGCTATTTCTGACCATGATGGATTGCATGTCATAGTTAGAAAAATATCCGGTTTGCCTTCTTTAAGAACAATAGCCATTCCATCCTCGTACCGTTGAGTCATGTCTCGACGACTGCCCACGAACGACGATGGTAATATCGTTCTTCTGCCAACATTTTCTAAAACAGATTTTAGAGAAAAGTATTATTAGTTTTAAAGTTTAAATTTAGGAACACGTAATGATCAATCATGTGGCCGTTAAGTTCTGATTATTACCAGCATTATTCTCTCCTGTGTGCAAAGCATCTTGCAAGCCTTGATACAGTTCAGCTCGAAGTTCCTTTTGTCTTTGTCGAACCCATCTTAACTTGCCTGTTTCCATTTTCACATAGTTGTCAACAACATATTGTTGAAGAAGTCGCCCCGCTTGCAAAACTGTTGAGTGATCATTGGGGCGGATCTACGAATATTGAGGATTATAGAAAATTGTTAGAAATTGTGAAATGATTTATTGGTACAAACTATAATCTACGGAAGTTTATAAATGATGTAACAAATATAGGAGTTTGTACCTGGAGCATATAGCTATAATATGTCCGGCATGATACTTTATTTCCACGTTGAGTTCGAGTATTTATATCCCATCCATGGGTTCCAAATGGAAAAAGAAGAGGATATTGTAGTGGATCGTAATACCCAACAAACTCTTGAATCCTTCTAAGGTTACCAGCATGAGTTTGAACCTTGATATCCCGTCCTCGCACCATTGTTTCAATATCATCACCGACTATTATGGCTGCTACTTGTGAAGCAGTTGGGAGACTGTATTGTGGTTGATTAGCAGGTCGCTCTCTGATCACCAAACTACACTCTTGCACATCTAGTCGTTGTGCAAGCTGGCAGAATACATGGATAAAAGGATTATATCGGTGCAACAATTGTTGTAGCTTCAAAACCAAACTTTCATGCAGTTGTGTGTTCTCCAGCATCCTATTCTGTAACTCGTGATCAGTATCGTATATATATAGTTGCAAGAAGCGTGGCCGCGCCCCCTGATCCGGATGAAATCCTCCTATACTGTGGTACATTGATCCTTGAGAACGGAATGTATATATACCATGTCTTGCTGAAGCTAATTGTTCGTCTATGTGTACACCACATGAAGTGAATGAAAAAACATGATTGTAACCACGAATGTGTTTCCTAAAATGGTTCCCTTCTGCAGAAGGGTCTAAGAAGATGTCTAGTAATTCTTGAGGAGCGTTTACTTGGGGCAAAGAAACTTTTCCTCCATTGCAACACATGTCAAATGTTTCATGGTGAAACAGACGTGCATTACAGTGTGTACATGTCCTTGTAGGAGGCAGTGTAGTTTGAAGCACTGTTGTATTCTCTTGAAAATTTCGAGCACAATTGTGGGATGTTCGGACATGGTGTCTAATTTCTGCACTCGCATAGGAATATTAAATATTATGTTATAAATTTATTTTCCTACATGTGCCAATAATTGTATGGTTAGGTACTCGGGTAGAATTTATTAATTATTTCATATTATTTTAGATAGTGAAATCAAGGGTGAACAAAGAATATATATACAACTTTTCAATTGTGATTTGTGTTTTCAAAATTAAACGTAATTTTTAAAAATGTCGTGACTTTTTCTATATTTTTCTATTGCCTAAACTCATATAAGATTGTCAAAGTTTGAAGTTCTAGGTAATATATGAAGTTAAATATATATTTAATAGAGCAAATTTTTATTCTGAGTTATACTGAAATATACAAAGAATATTTTTAAAATGATATAATTCTATTGTGTATTTATTTGCTATTTAATTTTATGAAAATTTTGAATGTTGCCCACTAATTTGTAAGAATTTTAATTATATTTTTTAAAATTATTATGAAAAATTAACAATATAATAAAAAATTTGTCCATTAAAATTGCATGAATATTTTTATATGGTTAACATATTTGGTGTTTTTTTATTTTGTTATTTTTGTTGGTGTTTATGTTTATAATATTTTATACATGATTAAATTTTAATTTGATGATGTTGTTATCATCAAGGGTTTATTCCCTAGTAACTGTAACGATGTTAAAATATATTTTGCATCAATAAATAATATTATGTGTCTCATAGTTTTTGCTATTGGATAAACGATGTAGTAGCATTTTTTTGAGTTAGTACTTAAATCATTGATTCATTAAAAAAAATTTTTATAACTCATAAGAATGTATATACCGTTATCTATGTTTTTAATTTGAGATCTACATTAGTTAGTTACGTGTTGACTTGTAACTTTTAATATAATGTTTAGTTTTTTTATTTTAAGAAATTATAACACTTTGTGCTATTTGTAAATTTTACCATTTATTAAATGCTTAATTTGTTAATGACCTTATAATAAAAAGGACCCATATAATTTATACAGTTTATTTTTAAATACATGAGATAGGACATCAATATTTTTGTAGTATTTATTAATTGTTGTATTTGTGTTTAAATTTTTTTTGTTCAGTTTTTCTCCTTAATTTGAAAAGATATATGTTGTTACAAAAATTTTATTATATAGTTATTGTTAGTATTATTAGTTTTATGAATGTATCAATTATTTTAAATGTTTTATTTATTAAGTATTTATTGTAAATTTTTTTATTAAATTCAGAATTTTGGTTACAATATATAATAAGCAGTACAGATAATAAACATAATAAAAATTCATTTGTTATTACGATAACTAATAAGCATAATAATACAATAAGTTTAACTAATCACATTTTATATGGCAATGATTATTATATGATGATAATGTTGATAAAATATTAAAAATATAAATAGAGTACTCACCATTTATATTTGCATGGCTTCTAGTATTGTTTATAGTTGGTTCATAAGAAGCAATTGGTTGAGAAATTGAATTAGTAGTTGTAACGGTGTCTTGATGTACACCTATATTTAAAAACAATGCAAAATTCATATGTTATCTACCTTTTTGAAAAAATAGAATATTAGCACTTAGCAATAAAATAAAGCGTGTTAAGTAAGTTGGTTAATTTTGTTACTTATATCGATGTATTTACATGTTTAAAGCATGTAAAGTTACTAACCAGATGATCTATTACTTGGACCAGTTCTATTATTATGTATTTCCGTACCTATATTTTTAAAGAGCAATATAGAAAATAAGCATAAGTTAAACTAATAAGAGAAGAATTAGTTAACGTTGATTGTGTGAAACAAAATATCGGTAACTTTAATTATTTTATAATTAATAACAAATTAGTGCTTAGCAATAAAATAAAGCGTGTTAATTAAGTTGGTTAATCTTGATAGTATTATACGTTAAGAAGATTTAATGTTTAGGTAAAATAACTTATATCGATGTGTTTACATATTTAAAGCATATAAAGATACTAACCAGGAGATCTGTTACTTGGACCAGCTCCGTTACCATATATTTCGGTACCTATATTTTTAAAGAGCAATATATAAAATAAGCATAATTAAACTCATAAGAAAAGAATTAGTTATCATAATATTAGTTAACTTTGATTGCAAGAAATAAAATATCGATAACTTTAATTATTTTAGAATTGATCTAGATTTCTTTATTATAATATATAAATAGTTTTTTCTATGCTTCTATTATATTTTTTTATAGTACTTTTTCTCAAAGATTTGAATTTCGTCCATTAATGTGTGACATATTTTAACTTATTTTTTTAATTTATTATCTTAAATTGATGATATGATGAGTATTTCATCAACTAAGACAATTAAAAATACAAAGATATAATTATAGAATAATTTATTTGTTATACTGTAATGTATTCTTATTTTTTTTATGTTTATGTTGATAATTAAAGGAATTAATCTTTATAAAATAAAAGGAACTAATCTTTATTTATATAGGGCTATTTTAATCACAGAAAATAAAAAATAATAACTCTTGTAATATTTTAGCAATTATGTATAGTTTATTATATATCGGTATATATTTGATTAATGAGTACACTTTTATATGTAATTTTAAAAAAAAAAATGTTGGACATTAAATATATGTAAACCATGTGTTGTAGATTTAATTATTCCAATGACTTTAGTTAATAATGATTTATGTCTCTTTATAATTTAAATACTATTGTCCATTGGAATAACTATTAATAAAATAATTATATTTTATATATTTTCAGTTATCGTCCTATAATAATATATTGATCACTTATATACTATTGTATTATAGGCTATTATGTATGAAACATACTGACAAAAAATAATAAATAATTAATATTTTGTTCACTAATTTTATTTATATATCATTATTATGATCATAGTATAACGTTATTTATATTAATTATTTATATTGAATAATTTTTAAAAAATAGCATGAAAAATTAAAGAAAAAAATATAATTAATAAATTTAATTTTAAAAAATTATGTATCTGAAGTACGTAGTGTCAGTTTTCTTTATTATAAGTGGTTTAATTTTTAAATTCTGTTAAACCCATTTTTTAATAAAAAAGAAACAGAGACAAAGGACTTGGATACTAAAAAAAAATTGGATATTAAACCTGTGCATCTCGATTATATGTTGGTCTTTGTTGATGACATAATTTCGTTTATATCATTATTATTATTATTATTATTATTATTATTATTATTATTTGTATTTTTATTATTATTATTATGATTATAGTATAACGTTATCTATTTTAATTATTGAAAATTTAATAATTTTTAAAAAAATATCATGAAAAGGTAAAAATAAAAATATAATTAATAAATTTAATTTTAGAATGTCATTTATCCTAAGTACGTAGTATGTGTTTTCTTTATTAGAAGTGGTTTAATTTTTAAATTTTGTTCGTAGGTAAGTTCATTTTTTAATAAAAAAAGGGATAAAAAAATAGATGAGAACATGTGTTTTCTCATTATATATTGGTATAGATAGATAGCTTTTGTTATTTTTTTTAGCCGTTATATTTGTAAGTAGGTGAGATATATCCTAATTTTATTTTTGATTTCTTAGAATTATACATCATTACCAATTGAGAATGCAAAAAATAAAAAAAATTAATATTAAAGTGTTGTTAAGAATTTTAATGTTACATTGATTTATTAATTTAATATATAATTTTTATTTTTTATTATAAAATCATAATAAAAAACTTTAATATAAGAATACTTTTTGTCGTTAGTCTTACATGACATCATTTTTTTTTTATTTTTTTTTACAAATATATAAAAATTATATATTACGTTATATATTATATTGGACGGCGAAAATGAAATATATTAAAGAAATATTATTATTAGTTATTGACCATTAATTTTTTAAGAAAAAATTTTATAGATGAATCATGTCTAAAAAATTTGGAATGTTAACTTTTAAATTCATATATGATTAATATGTTGTTTGATTAAGAAAGATACTGTTTGAATGGTAAACCATGTATAGTAATATTAATTTAATTAATTTTGTTACAAAATATTAATGATAAAATAGCAACCAATTATGTTATTTTTATTTCTGTACCTGTGGCAGTTCTATTGCCATGCACTTCCATTCCTGCATTTTTAAAATGTAAAATATAATTATTAAGAACTAATTCAATTTATAACAATAAAATTTAAATGATGTTGTCGTGTTACCTGTAACAGATTGATGATAAGCGGTAGATCTGGCCATTTGTCTAATTGTAGTCAATCTGGCTACCCCTATGTTTGTAGTTAGTCGGGCACCTCCACCAGTGTTTGGCATTGAAGTTGTCTCAGTTGATATGGCAACTTGTTTTCCTTGTCGAATCATCTCCCGATAACTTGCACGTCTTCTAGCCAGGTATTGTTGTCTCTGTTCTTCGGTCATATTCTGTCTTCTTCGCCTAGCATAATCTGTCCAACTGGGTCGACGTTGACGTGGCTGTGAATTTCGTGAAGTTTCCATTTTTATTTGTCAGAAAGATAGGAATAATATGCAGAGAAAAAACGTTTGTGAGAGCACGATTTGTGAGAGCACGATTTAAAGGAAAAGAGTCTCTTAAGAGTTGTGAGAGCACGATTTAAAGGAAAAGAGTCTCTTAAGAGTTGATAGTGAGTTAGTTTTTAAAGTGAGTACGTAGTAGTAGCAGTTTTTTACAGTTTTAAAATATATCGTGGATTGATGGGAATCAGTTTGACATTTCAAAATATTATGTCTTTTGAGTACGTGGTTTCAGTTTCATTTAATAGAAATAGTTCAGTTTTTAAGTTTTGTCATGAGTCAAAAAAGAAACAGGGGTAAAATAGGAAGAAAGATTTGGATACCAAACTTTCATATCCCATTATATATTGGTATAGATTTCATTAAAGAGTATTCTGTTATATATAATTTTTTTAAGTTAAACAATAAACATAAAAAATATATAAACCGTATATATTAATTTTATTATACAATACCAACTAATTATGTTATTATAAAAATATATTGGTATAGATTACTTGTAACTATACAAATATTAATATGAAAATATGACTCAAAATGATTAATAAAATGTTTTCTATTATAAGGTTAACTCTTTGGGTAGGTGTTTTTTAAAATAATAAAATATTTATTTGAAAATGCTTATATTTATTGTTAAATATTTAAAGTTATAATTATTTTAAATATTTTAATTATCTTCAGAGTACTATTATTAAAATATTTTGGTAATAATTTTTATATTTTTTATTATGTTTAATTTTTATATTATTAAAAGATATAAGCAGTTTGATTTTAATCCATTCACGATTGAGAGTGTAAGAGTTACATAACACCAAACGTACTTGAGTAGGTAGTTTTAGTTTACAAAAATAGGGGTAAAATAGGAAAATAAATTTGGATACCAAACTCCCCTATCCGCTTTATATATTGTTATAGATTAATTTTGAGAATTTTAAATTCTAGCTATTTTCTTTCCTATCTCATAAAATTAAGATTTAGAATTTTTAATATATATATATATATATATATATAATATGACTATTTTAGTTATTTTTTATAATGTGGATATTATAGTCATTTTTATAAAAAAAATATTAATTTAGACTAGTTCAAAATTTAATATATTAGTTTTTCGGTTAAATTGATTTATTCGGTCTAATTTTAATAAAAATAACACAATTTAATCAGTTATATGTATTGAATTTTAATTATTAAAAAATATTTAAAAAAAAAACATTTTTAATATCTTTATATAAGTGATTTTCAATAAAAAAATACGTAATGTGATTTAATTTTGAACATGCATACAATATAGATTATCAATATAAAACCATAATTTAGGTATAAGAGGTAATATAAATTAATAGATTCTCCTTACTTTTATTTTTTCATTGTTTTATTATTTTTTCCTTATTCCTGTCAAAATAATTTTTGACAATTAATATGTGACGATAAAATTACTTATTTTATGAATATTGGTTAAAAAAATACATCAAATAAGAAGATAATCATAGTGTTTGGCTTGAATTTTGTTTTTTAGACTTCAACAAAAAGTATTGACTAAGTTTGTATCATTGATCTCAATTTCAAGAATAAATACAATTTTTTTTGTTGGTTATTCTTAGGATTTAGAAATTATACCTACTAAAAGTGTAAAAAATAACAATTATAAAAAGTAAAAAGTAAGAAAAAATAAGTATAAAAAATAAAGAACTAAAAATTATAAGATTTATATTAAAATATGTAAAAATTGACAAGATCTTAAATTAAAATAAAAAAATTTAACTAACAGAAAAAAATAAAATTAAAATTATTAGAAAAATGGAGTCTTCCAATACTTACATGGAATCGTGACTCATGTCTCCATGCCTCAGTGTAACCAAGAATTTTTATAAAGAGTAAGTGTGTGAATAAATGGAAGCTTCTCTAACTTATTGAAACTAATTTCTGTTCATATAAAAAAAAACTTAAAATAATTGATATAACTTTAGACTTCAAGTAAACTTGTATTTTAAGTAATCTTGAACTTCAAATAAATTTAAATTTCAAGTAGTTTTAAACTTCAAGTAAAATTGGACATCAAATACAAGATAATTTAACCATCAAATTTGGTTCATTCTTATTTTCTTCTTGGCGTGCTTCATGTATATATGATATTCTATTTTAACTATTAAATTCTTTTCAATATATCAACCGTTTATGCCAAATTTTTGACACAATACATAAATTTACAATTGTGTTGTTATACATTAACATATTAAAATATATCAAGCAATTTATCAAGCATTATATCTTATATGTAAACAAATATGCATAACATGTATTATTATTATTATTATTTCAAAAAGTATAAACAAAATTTTAAAATGATAACTATTATAATTTATGCATTAATCTTTCAAATTTTAAAACCACGTCAATTTTATAAAGTTTTTTTTTGCAATTTGCCTTCCTAAATTTAACTCCAAACTAATGCAAGTATTCATATTCTAAGGCATCGTAATTACTCATAATCACTCTTATTACTGAAAGGCTAATATACTACAAAAAAAAATGTTGAGTACCATCGGATTTAATATCGAATGTTTGACAATAATGTCGCCAAATTCATAAGGTAACCCCGAATTTGGGATTACTAGCAAATTTTGAGATCCGACGGTAACCCCACCGATAATATTTGGAGTGAAACAAAAAATAAAATTGCACATTTTTTATCATCAGATTTATCGGCGGATTTGTCCGACAATAACGCCAGTTAGTGAAACGATGTATTTTGGTGACTTCCAAAATATTATCGTTGGCTACATCCAACGATAACTAGGACTAAATTCAAAATATAAACCTTTTTTTCTTTATTCATATTTACTCCCTCTCTCACAAAACCACCAAAACATGTAAGATTTTGGATTTTTGAAAATTAAATAATTAACTATTTATGAGCTAACATATTATATTGAGATGTAATTTTTAAGAAAATTATTTTTTAATAAAAAATAATTAAATAAAATTTTATGATTATTAAATTTTAATTTAATTATTATTTATTTTATTAAATTTAAATTATTTATTAAAAAATAATTTGATAAAACAAAAATTAAATTGATTATTATTGTTGTTATTATTATTAATATTATTATTATTATTATTATTATTATTATTATTAAAGTTTAAAGAAAAAGAAAAAAGAAAGGAATTGGCCATCGCCATAAAGAAATCAAAGAAAAGAAACATAATGGCTTATATGTGTACAAGTTTATATATGTATACATAACTTAAGCATGACACGTTTACTTTTAATTAATAACCAAACACACGTGCCCCTCCCTATGACATCCAAACATTAAGCAAGCTAAATTCCCATTGATAATCATCATCATCATAAGCGTTTATTATTGAAGGAAAAGAAAGAAAACCCGAGAGAGAGAAAAGAACGTGATTCCATGGATGTTATGAATTTTTAATTTTGATTTCTTGAGATTTATAGCTCCAATCAAAAATTTTAGTTTGGTAAAAATATTTGTATCTTCTTTTTTTATATGTTAGCGTTATTTTTATCTGATAGAAATTAATGGTGATATAATTTTTTTTTTAAATTTGGCCCAATTAGAATTTTAAGAAGTATAGATAATTTTTAACGTTTTTTTCTTCAACAGCTCAATTAGAAAGCTTTTCTAAAACTTTTATTGATTCTGATTTCATACAAAGGTACGGGATTTTATTTTGAAATTAACTATTTTAATTTATGAAGGTTATGGAAGTCTAGTGGATATTTGCAAATAATTTATGATTATTTGGAATGACTAAATGATAAGTTTGAATTATATTTGTGACTGAATTTGATGAATAAGTGTTTGATTTCTTGTTGTTTAAGAATGCTGAAAATTCTAATTAATGGTTGGTTATAATGAATATTTGTTGAGTTGTGGTTGTTAATGGTGATAGATTTGGTATTACTTGTTGAATGGGAAATATAAGTTAAGTGTGAATTGAGGTTGTAATTGATGCTGAAAATTCTCGTTATGTCAATGTCTTGATTGGATTGTTGATTTGAGAAAAATATTGGTTTGATTCAAGAGCAAAAGATTTGATATTTGAAATGGTTGAGAGATTGTTTGGTTGGGACCTGAAAGGGTGGCGTAGCACGAATTTTAGAGAAAATACTGCCAAATTTTTATAAAACTCTAAGACTTTATTTAAAGTGTTATTTAAAAGCAAATCTGATTTAAGAATATTATTTGATTTCGATTTATTATAAAAGAGTTTTGTTTTCAATTCGATTTATTAAGAAAAGTATAATGTTTTAAACTCAATCTTTTGAGAAGGGATTTTGCTTTAAGTTATATTTTGAGTTCGGTTTAATAAGGAAGAAAAGAAGAAGAATGAAAAGTAAGGGAATGAGAGATAATTAAAGGAATCTCTGTCATAGGAGAGGAGAGAACAAAGATTAAAGGAATATATTGATTAAAGGAATGTCTGTCACATGATAGCAGATGCGATTTTGTTTAGGCCTTAGTGCCAAATGTATAGTGGAGACGCCCACCACCTACCATCGTAGAGTTGTGCATTTGGCCTGATGGAAAAATGGGATAAGTATCGCGTTCAATGCTCATATATTTCCTATTTATTATTTTCTAGTTTTATTTATTATGATCCTGTTATTGCTGAAATTTCCTAAAAAATTGATTCCTGTTTAGTGGATTTAGGTTGATTTGGAATGCAGCTGATTATTATTTTCTAGTTTTATAGATTATGATTCCTGTTGTTTTTGTTGAGATTTTCTAAAAAATTGATTCCTATTTAATGGATTTAGGTTGATTTGGAATGTTACTGGTTATTGTTTTCTAGTTTTATTGATTATGATTTTTGTTGTTGCTTAGATTTTCTGAAAACTTAATTCTTGTTTAGTAAATTTAGGTTGATTTGGAATGTTGCTGGTTATCATTTTCTAGTTTTGTTGATTATGATTCCTGTTGTTGCTGAGATTTCTTAAAAAATTGATTACTGTTTAGTGAATTTAGGTTGATTTGGAATGTTGTTAGTTATTTTTTTCTAATTTTATTGATTATGATTCCTGTTGTTGCTGAGATTTCTTGAAAAATTGATTCTTGTTTATTGGATTTAGGTTGATTTGGAATGCTGTTGGTTATTGTTTTCTAGTTTTATTGATTATGATTCCCATTTCTACTGAGATTTCCTAAAAAATTATTTCCTGTTTAGTGGATTTATATTGATCCTTGTTTCTGGGTTGTTGTTAGGTTTTTGCCAAATCCGAACGCGTAGTACTCAAGAGATGATGGATGATATTCGACTATAGGATGGGTCAGCTGCTCCAGCAGATGCTGGATGATGTTTGCCACGGTCGGGACCAGCGAACGCGTTGGCTCCGACCGAAGGTAAAGAAGGGCATGTTTGCTCATTGGGAGACTGATGCAGGGTTCAGGCATCAGCGTCTCACCAACCGAGCTAATAGGGCATCTGAGAGGTCGTCAAAGTACACTGGCGGCTTAGCGACCTTCATGAAGGCGAAGGCCAGGCTGGTATGTAGTTCCTTAATTATTGTTAATAATTTCTTTATGTTATCTATTTTGCATATCATTACTAGGCATTTTAATAATTTTGTATTTCAATGCAACTTGCGTAGTTGAAGTCGTGGACTGTGAGGCCACATTGGCAGAGACCTTCAAGTACACCCACACGTTGAAAGAGAATAAAGCGAAATTTGTTGATCAGCGGTGTCAAGATCATTATGTGACTAAACATACATCTGATTATCTTCTACTATGAAATTATTAGATATTAATTATATATCTGTCTTAGCTTACTAATCGCACAGTAACTTGTGTTAATTGCACAAGAGTCTAATACACAGAGACTAGAGGCCGCAATTCAGCAGTCTCAACAAAGGTGGGAGGACGCCGCCGATGAATTTGCAGCCTCAATCATCGACCCCGATGCGGTTTGGCGCGAGACCGCCTCAGTCCCATACAAGAACCGTGTATATGGGATCGGTTCGTTATTCGCCAGCAGCTTCCATACCTCGACGTTGAGGCTATCATCAAGCTATGCACCAGTTGAGCCGTCCAACCCGAGGAAGGCGTGGATTTGAGGCTCCAAGTGCAGGAGCTCCAGCGCAGCCTTCACCAGTAGGCTTAGAAGCTTACCGATTATCGGGAGAGGTATCAGAAGATCCCCACCTGTGTGACATCTACAAATGAGCTCAGACTAGAGTTTATAGAGTAGCTGGAGTGGATGCAACGTATGGAGGTTCAGATGGAGGTGTACTTGACCCAAATGCGCGCCGCTGGCATCGACCATGCTGGTGGCACACGAACATCGTCGCCGCCTCCTGCACTGCCGACTCAG
Source organism: Arachis hypogaea (assembly GCF_003086295.3). NCBI lineage: Eukaryota > Viridiplantae > Streptophyta > Magnoliopsida > Fabales > Fabaceae > Arachis > Arachis hypogaea. Next base: position 28,162,444 of record NC_092038.1, read on the forward strand.
GGCCACGAGACTGACGACGACAATGACAACTACCTAGATCTGTAGATATTAGATTTTTTGTTTTATTATTTCATACATTTATTTGGTGTACTTAACTTTTATTTAATTTGCACATTGTATTATTTATTTATTTATTTTAAATAAAAATTTTTCATTATTTATGAATTGACCACTAATTGTGTAAACACTAATTGTGTAAAAAATTTAAATTTAAATAAAAAAATTGACTATTTATTTCAAATTCCAAGAAAATAAAATAAAATGGCATTATTGACAGAATTACCGTACAAATAATCCGACAGTAACATGGCGCGCAGAATTATACTTTGGCGCCAACGTTACCGTCGAAAACATCTGACGATAACCAATTAGTTTTCTGAGCTGAAAATCTGTCGTAAAAATCCGATAGTAAATATTTATCGGCGAGATTTATACCGTCAGATTGTTTCCGATGGTAAATTGATTACTATCGGATATATTTTTGGAATCCAACGGTATATCCGATGGTACTCAGAGTTTTTCTTGTAGTGTTAGTCGGAAGACCAAGAATTACAACCACATCTTTCAGTGTGACAACAGACTCACCAACCGAAAGATAAAATATATCCGTGTTAAGATGTCATCTCTCTCGATCATTACGTTAACCATTGTTGACTAACATTGAATTATTTTAATCTAAAAAACGTGATAAAAATCAATCTTCCACAAATATCCTTCCAGAATCGAATTGTACGAATCCGAGAACAATAAATGATTACACGTTAACATCCATAAACCATACGAAACGTAGCTAAATATCACATCAAACAAAAATATCCATAAAAATTTAGTTAAAATAAATATATTAATTATATATACTATATGTCTAACCATAATAATTAATTAATAAAATTTAAATACATCTCATTTTTATTAACACATAATTAATATAATATAATTATTATAATAATAACAATTGTATCTTTAACTACTCAAAATATATTAAATCTATTTTACAAAAATCCCACCATTATATTTAACTTCTAACAATAATTAATAAAACTTAAAATATATCTAAACTATAATTTTAATAATTATTATTAAATACTTTAAAAATATATTTTCTAACATCTAAACCTATATATTTATAATAATAATAATTAATGACTTAAAATAACTAACTAATTATATAACTAAAAATTTTAAAAAGTATCTAAATTACTCTAATATCGCTATAATACTATTTAGCACTAAATTTATTATTAATAATAAATAATTTATTAAATTAATACAAAATTTAGTGTTAACAATTAATTAACTAAATAATTTACGCTAAATTCAATAATTCGTTAACTTGTAGTCTCACATACGGCTAATAATGTATATAAATTACTTAACTAATGTTATTATAATGATAACAATATATCCAAAAATTTAAAAACATAATTACAATAAAATAAACATATTAATTAAATATTTAATAATAATTAATTAATTATTAAAATTAAAAATATCTAATTTTCGTCACACATAACTAATATATTTATAATAACAATTAACTCATTAATTGTTCAAAAATATTCAAAATTTATTTTACAAAAAATTCACAATTAACTTTTAACTTTTAATAAAATTTAAATATATCTAAAATAAAATTCTAATAATTATTACTAAATTCACTAAATATATTTTTGTCTCAGTAATATTTATTAACTAAATAAAAGAATACATTTCTAATAATTTTACATATCACATTGTTAACAATATTAACTATCATTTAATTATTATAAACAACACTTAAATGGAAGAAGATGAATTTGAAAAATACAGAAACGAGGAAAGTATGTGGAATTTCTAGTTGTGGGGACGGAGAGTGTATGGCAAAAGGGATGGGTGATATATATATGTAGAGTTAGGGGAAGCTGCATAAGCACGATACGTTGAAGAAAAACATAAATTAAACCGTTCAATTTGTGTACCTTAATTAGACTATTGGATTACTGACCGATCAAATTGAACGGTCCAATTTATTCATTCATATCATTACAACGGCATAAAACATTCTGCTCTCCAATAACGTTTCATTATACCATTTTCATTCCCGATTCAAAATAAAAAAAAAAAGTGTTAACTATTTTCCATTTACTTTAATCATCGCATGCTTAGACATGACGATTTCCATGTGCAATTTTTTTTTTTTATTTTCTATTCGCATTCATGAGGAAGAATGTTATTGATTTTTATATTTTTATTGTTAATTATTTATCACGATCATAAATATATGTTACTAATATTTTGATCTTAATGATAATACCATAACAATACACTTTACATATAAATTGTGGCAATTTATAGACTATTTATTTAAAATTGACAAAGGAGTAAACTAGTAAAATGGTATTTAAAAATTTGTAGCGCTAACAAAACGAATTTCAAAAAATACTAACGATAAATAAGTCATTAAAAGATTTAAAAACACGATAAAAAAAATTAAATATTAAATGTAAGAATTATTAATTTTTTAATTTATTTATGAACAATACATATATTACAAAATTAAGTCATTTTATATTAAATGATTTGTATAACAGTAATCTCATTTATTGTTATAAATGCTGAATTAAATAAGTCATTATTATTTTTGATTTGGAATTAAATGAGATTAAAATTATATATACTACTTTATTTGGAATTTAGAGTTTATTAATGTGTGTCATGTTCAAATATAAATAGTGACTTCAGAGTTTTAGTCAAGGTTGCGAGAACTGGACCGATCAATAAACCGGTGAGGTCACTGGTTCAATGGTTCACTGGTTTGATCGGGGTTCAATCGGGGTTCAACCGGTTTAATTAAATATTAAATAAAATTATTAAACTTAATAAAATTCAATAATTTATAACTTAATAAAATTTAATATTTCACATAATAAATTATCCATTACTTAAGATTAGAGGTTCACAAACAACTTCAAACATCAAAATTGATAACTAAACAAAAAATAAAACAGCAAAATTCATGAAACAGCAACTCAAAATTGAAGCAGCAAAATTGAAGCAGCAAAAATTGAAGCAGCGAAAATTGAACTCAGATTCATGAAGCAGCAAAATTCATGAAACAGCAACTCAAAATTAAAGCAGCGAAATTGAAGCAGCAAAAATTGAACTCAGATTCATGAAGCAGCAAAATTGAAGAAACAGCAACTCAAAATTGAAGCAGCAAAATTGAAGCAGCAAAAATTGAACTCAGATTCATGAAGCAGCAAAATTGAAGCAGCAAAAATAATCCCCAGCTGCCTTCAACGCATCATAATAGAAAGCCAAAAACATATTCAAGATTCATCAAACAGAAACCAAAATCATGTAATCCAGATAAACATGAAGCAGCAACTCAAAATCATGTAATCCAGATAAACATCAAAGAGCATGTTTTCTGTGATAGAGAGGAACAAAAACATGAACAGAAATAGGAACATGAACTCAAATAGGAACAGAACCATGAACAGAAACATGCCCGCATACATGAACCGAGGTGGAAGGCAGAGTATTACCGGCGACGACGGTGGAGGTGGAGAGTTGGGCGACGACGGTGGAGGTGGCGAGCTGGGCGGCGGCGATGGAGGAGAGGTGCGACGGTGGAGGTGGCGAGTTGGGCGACTACGATGGAGGAGGTGCGACGGCGATGAGGGGCTGTGCGAGGGTGAGAGGGTGAGAGTTGAGAGATACTGAGATACTGAGGGTGGTGGCTATTAGGGTTTGTGCATAGCTGATAGCCCTTTTCTTTTCTTTTTTTTTCCCTTCAAAACGACGCCGTTTTGAAGTTTAATATGCAAACCAATAAACTGTGAAAAAACCGGACAGTTTTCCCGGTTCACCGGTTAACCGCCGGTTCGACCGGTTTTTTCACCGGTTTTTTGCCAACCGATTTCTGACCTTATCCGGACCGGTTAAGTGACCGGTTCTCAGTTTTCCGGTTGAACCAGCCGGTCCGGTTCGGTTTTCAGAACCATGGTTTTAGTCGCCTCCGTAACTCTTTTCTCATCAGAGGAGTTACAATTCAGTCCTATCAGGAATAGAAAAAATTTTGGTTGAAGAAGATCAAATAACTAAACTTTTCTGATCATGTTCATAAATTCAGATATGCTTTTACACTCAAGTATTTTTTTTAATAATTTAACATGAATGGTCTTAGGATTAAGAAAACTATAAATTTTTAACAAGTGGTATTAAAACCATCCTTAAATCATTAAAAAATTGTTTAATTCAATTGTTAAGATTGGATCGTTTTGCGATCATTAACGACAGAATCCAAAATCGGTTACTGTAAATGTATGATTATATATTTTTTTGGCCTATTTGAGATTAGAGATTCAAAACTTCCAAGTAATGTAAAATTCGTGTGTTGGATCATTCTTTTCTCTTTGCTCTCTTTCTTTGTTGTGTCTATTAATATATATATGCCACACCTGATGAATTGTAAGACATGGAGCCCTGAATATATACCTTCATTCATTAACAAAAGATTTAGAAACTTTATTCTATATATATATATATATATATATATATATATATATATATATATATATATATATATATATATATATATAGATAGATAGATAGATAGTGGTTAAAAGGTTCCATTGTTTTTTGCTTGGGTCTATTCGAAAAGACTCCATATATACACATGGTTTAGTAGTTATGAGTTTTTTCTTGGATTTTTATGGATTCGATCCATTATGCTTGATCACAAAAGGCATAAATTGTATTTTGTACAATGACATATATATCTTGAAGGATTTATTTATTCTTAAGGTTTTAAAATAATAATGGGTAAAGTATTATTTTGGTTCCAACGTTTGGGCCGAATTCTAATTTAGTCCCTAACATTTTATATATTTTATTTTAGTCTTAAAAACTTTTAAATATCTTATTTAAATCTGAAAAAAGTTTTAAGTGGGTTTAATATTGTTCCATCATTAAATTTGGCACAAATAATTCGCATATTGAAGAGCCAATAGCATTTGATTTCAGTATGTAAGTAAAATCGATTCATAAACGATCACTAATATAAAAGTTTTTCCTTTGATTTTGAAGCGTTGATGATTAATTGTTAGGATTTTGAATTTTGTATAAAAAGAAAATTGAAGTGTTACAAGAAGGTTTAGGTTATGTTTTTCTAACACATGGAAGAAGATATGACTTAACTAGTGACGTTATTAACGTTCACGTCACTCATTTTGTTAACTATTATTGTCAAATTTAACGGTATGATCACATTCGACTTGTTTAAAATTTTTTGGGATAGAAATATGATGTTTGAAATGTCAGGGACCAACTTAGGATTTGACGCAAACGTTGAGAACGAAAATAGTACTTTAGTATTCGCGTCTATAATCTGGTTTCCTCCTTCCAACGGTATATATGCATACTTTTGGCCTTTTGTTTTTTGGTGTGCTCTCACATGCTTATATGGATTGAGTTATGTGTTTAGTTCTGATGGATCAATAATTTTTTTGGCACATGATTGTAATTAGTGATGCCTAGGTATCTTTAGTAGTTTTTAGGTTTCTTTTTGAATAGTTTTTTTAGATTTAATTCAAAGTTCTTATGTTTTTAGTGAATTTTTTATGAATAATCATATGTTTGGAGTTACTTTAAAATTATTGTGTTTTTAAGCTTTGTTTTAAAGTAATCAAGATAAAATTAATAAAGAAACACAAAGCACACTCTCAGGAGAAGGAAAAGAAGCTGGCAGTAGCCTTTAAGGACTCAAGCGCAGCGCCAACAGGAGCAAGCCCAGTGCCTAACACCGGAGCCCAGCTCCAGGACACCAAGCCCGATGCCCAAACCTCTAAGCCCGACACCTTCGTAGACCTAGAAGGGCAAGAAGGACTGGCGCGCAGCTTTCAGAAGCGCCCAGCGCCACCCAATTTCAACACAATGGGCACCCAGCGCCAAGTTTCGGAGCCCGCCTTCAAGTGATTTTTCACTTCCAGTGGCCCAAAATTGCATTCAAGTTAGGCGCCAACTACTCAAGCCTAGTGCCGAGTTCAATATCTTCTCCCAGGAAGTTTCAATTCAACTAAAAAAAATTCAAAATTTGAATGATTAGTTAGCATTAATTTCATCTAGAAAGATGATATTTGTTTGTTAAGATTTAGTTTTAAACTATATTTGAATTATTATTTTTATCTATCTTATCCTTCAAAAGATAAGATTAGATTTAGTTTTTGAATTTGAATTCTAGGTTAGAAGTAGAAGATAAATAAGTCAATGTATGGTTCACATAGGGAATCATCAATCATCAAGTCATAACTGGATTCATCCAGCACCTCAATAGTTTTAGATTGTCATGAGTAACTAAACCTCTTTTATTAAGGGTTAGGAGCTCTGTTTACTTTCTATGGATCGGTAATATAAGTGTTTTCTTTATTTTGATTAATGCATTAATACTTTTACAAAATTGAGTCTTGTCCTTCATCTTTAATAGTTAGAAGTATTGGAAAATATTCTAATTCTATCTTAGATTCTGTTATTACTTTGGAAAATTTAATATTAGAATTAGCTTGAAACTCTTTTTCATGATGTTCAACTTGATTAGGAATAGTATTTTTAAAGTTGCGTGGCTTTAAATTGAAGTCATACTTAACCTCTTCTTTTAATTAGTTGACCAAAGAATTGGCGATTAATTAAGTTAAGAGAAATTGAGTTGTCACGGAATTGAAATTTAGTTATAAATGATTTGTCGTGAAAGTATTTTGTATGAGTTAAGGTAAGAAAACATAAGCATTACCTTTTCTAAAAGTTAAACATCTATGAAGCTTTTAACATCTCATTCACTGATTATTTCCCCAAATTCATAAGCATTCTCTCATTCACAAACAAACATTGTATTTCACTGCTCTTTATTACTTCAAGAGTCTACTTCAAGATTCACATCCTCTTGCCAAAGTTTGATCGATCTAATTAGAAGGTTCAACTTGAAGTTTCTTGCCTCAATCTTTTAATCCTCATGGGACCGATATTCACTTACCGTGGTATTACTTAGACCGATTTGGTGCACTTGTCAATATACGAGTGTATCAAGTTTTTCTTGGCTCATCAAGTTTTTGGTGTCGTTGTTAGGGATTAATTGAGATTGACAACATACATCCAGTTAAATCACTAATTTAGATATTGTTTTATTTTATTTATTTTGTTTAATCTTATTTTCTTTTTCTTTATTTTTCTTCTTTATTCCACATGGTATGTTTGATTATTTTTTTTTTGATTATATGCATGCAAGGAAAAGAAGATTGCATTCTCTTCGATCCTAAAATAGAGAAGATGCTTACACAATTAAGGAAGAAATCAAGGGGCTAGAAGAGAAAAGGTAGAGAGAATGACAGAGGAGAATAACAATGTGCCAAAGATCCTCAGTGATTACACCACGCCTTCCACTGATAGTTGCGTAAGGAGCATAGTGAGGCCCACGATTTAAGCAAATAACTTTGAATTAAAGCCCTCACTAATTCAATTGGTACAACGAGACCAATTCAGTGGTAGCCCTCAAAAGGATCCAAATATCCACATAGGTTGTTTTTTGCAGCTATATGACACAATAAAAAGTATTGGAGTTAGTCCCAAAGCCATCCGACTAAGGCTATTTTCATTTTTTTTTGAGAGATAGAGCTATGCAATGGCTCCAAGCTCAACCTTTCGGCAATATTATCTTTTGGGAGGATTTAGTTAGCAAATTCCTAACTAAATACTTTCCAACCCCAAAAGTTGGCCCAATTGATGAATGACATCAATTTCTTTTTCCAAAATTAGGGTGAATCACTCTATGAATCTTAGAAAAAGTACAAAGAGATACTTAGAAAATGCCCACACCATGTTTTCCTTGAATGCTTCAAATCCAAACTTTTTATGATGGAGAATCTCAAGCCTCAAAAATGATGATCGACTCATCGACAGGAGGTTTTCACATAAAAAGACGCTTGAAGAAGTATTGAAATTGATAGAAATAGCAGCAGCCAATAATTTCATCTATTATTCGAAAGGTCTAGCAAAAAGGGTGTCATGGCATTAGACACCATAGATGCAATTCTAGCACAAAATAGAATTAAAGTCCCAACAACTCTCCTCACTCACAAAACAACTAGGACATGGGCAAGTTTCAGCCATTAGAACACAAGCCTCATGTGACTTGTGTGGAAGAGCACATCCAAGTGAAGGGTGTGAATGATGACACATCATCTTAAGCGAATTTTTAGGTCTTTTCTTATTATTTTTTTAGGTTTAATCAAATTTCTTAATATTTTCTAATATAATTCAATGAATAATCAAATGTTTGGAGTTAGGGTAGTATTTTGTGTTTTCAAGAGCTTTGGGCTCAAACACAAACAAGAATCAAGGATTTTTCATAAGAAAAACACAAGTACAACAAAAACGTAGCCTAAAAAATAAAAGCGTACCCTAAAAAAGTGGAGCTAAGACAACACGCACACCTAGCGGACCCCATCCTCGCTCCTGCACACCTAGCGGACAAACCCCACGCCTGGCGGCCTAACAAAACACTCGGCGGCCCCTTCCCATGCCCGGCGAACTCCCATGCTTTCCTCCTGCACGCCCGGCGTATTTGTGCCCCTGAAAGGTGAATTTTTAACCTTTTGCCTAATTTTCTCTAATACAAACCTGACTTAAAGCTAATTACAACTCTCATGAAGCAACAATTAAGACCCAAGCTTAATGATCTAAATCATTAGAAGTTTTAATCACATTCAAAATATTGAAGATTCTAGAAGATTAGTTATTAATACTTTCTAAAATTATAAGAACTTTGGTTGTTAGGATTTGATTTGAATTATTATTTTGAATTTGATATTGAAGTCAGTAAGTAAGTAGTTATCTTATCTTTCTCTCCAAGAGATAAGATTAGGATAGTTTGAATTTGAATTCTAGAATTTAGGATATAAATAAGTGAATCTTGTTCACAAAGAAGGACATTTGTTTCTTCAGCATAGTTTTCCTTCTCATTTTCTTTACTTTTCCATGGGTAAGTAATCTTTTGTCAAAGAGTTAAAAGCTCTGTTTATGTTTTCTATGGATTATTAATCTAACTTTATTTTATTTTAAAGTTTTGCATTGATCTATTTCATAATTGAATTATTCGTTCTTTATTCGGATTAGTGGTATTAGAAGGTATGCTAATCTCTTTTGAATTCTTTTATTATAATTGGAAATTTTGATATTTGAATTATAACTTCAAAACTCTTTCACATGACTCTTTGAATACATGACATATAATTCGACCTAAGAACTACTTTTACATCTTATTTGAATCTAAATCAATTTTCGTGCTTAACCTCTTTGATTAATTAATTGACGACTAATTAATTATTGTAAAACTGTGAAACCAAGGAATTGGAAATCACTTACTAAAAATTTGTCGTGAAAGATCATTGCATACTTCAAGATAGGTAAACAAGGTTTGATTTGTCTAAGAGTATAAACATCTTCGAAATCCTTGACTCTTACCATCATTGTCCTCTCTCAAATCAACATCCAAGTTCTCTGTCTGTAAGCATTCAAGCATTCAAGTTCTAAAGTTCTTAGCAAGACTTAATCTTGCCCTCTTCAATTCAGGTTCTTTTGATCTAATTAGGTATTTAATATGATATTTGCTTGTTCAATCCTTTAATTCTCGTGGGAACGATATCCACTCACTGTGGTATTACTTGAGCGATCCAGTGCACTTGCCGGTACCCGTGAGCTTTAATTTTCGCTCATCAAGTTTTTGGCGCCGTTATCGGAGACTAATTGAAATTGACAACATAACGTCTGGTTAAATCCTAATTTAGATCTTGTTTAATTTTTTTTCTTTTGTACACGTTTAGTCTCCTTATTTTTTTTCTATTCTACGTTCTTTTTTATTTGTTTTTTTTCTCTGTTACATTTATTTTTACATTATTTTCATTCTTTACCTTGTTTAAATTCCTTCTTTTTCCTCTGTATACCGCAAGGTGCATTTTATCTTGTTTTTATTGTTGTCTTGCATGCAAAAAGGAAGAGATCCCACACCTCCTCTCTAGTACGATCTTGAAATAGAGTTAACTCTATTTCGATTAAGAAAGAAAGCAAAAGTCACGAGATAAGAAGAAGAGAGAATGGAAGACGAGCAAAATAATGCAAAGAGGACCTTTGGAGATTATAACACACCCACCTCTAAAAGCTGTGGAGACAACATAGTGAGGCCCACAGTTTAAGCAAATAATTTTGAACCAAAGCCTTCACTCATCTAATTAGTACAGAGAGACCAATTTGGAGGTAGCCCTCAAGAGGATCCGAACATCGACATAGCAAATTTCTTATAGTTATGTGACACTGTGAAAAGTAATGGAGTTAGCCCAAAAGCTATTCGTCTGAGACTATTTCCTTTCTCTCTGAGGGACGAAGCCACACAATGGCTCCAATCACAACCCTTGGGCAACATCACTTCATGGGAGGATCTAGTTAGCAAATTCCTAACTAAATACTTTTTATCCCAAAAGCTAGCCCGGTTAAAGAATAACAACAGTTCATTCTCCCAAAAGGAGGGTGAGTTGCTTTATGAAGTTTGGGAAAAATATAAGGAGATTCTTAGAAGATGCCCACATCATGCCTTCTCCGAATGGTTTCAAATCCAAATTTTTTATGATAGTGTTTCTCAAGCCTCAACGACGATGATTGACTCATCGGCTGGAGATTCTCTGCGTAGAAAAATGCCTGAAGAAGTATTGACGAACGGATTTTTTATCGGTAAAGAAATTCACAAATATAATCGCGTTGTAAGTATAGTTCCTAAACCAACAGAGAATCCTTTCGTACAAAAGTTTTGTTTGTCACTTAAGCAAACCCAATAAAAATAAATAACCGAAGTATTCAAACATTGGATCGTTTTCTCAAGGAATTGCAGGGAAATATGATTTATTATTGGTTATGGAAAAAGATATATTTTATTTTGGATTTTTGAAATAAAGAACAAGTAATTTAAATGACAAGAAAAATAAATTAATAATTAAGAAAACTCTTGGCAAGGTATGAAAATTAGAAGTCATATCCTAGTTATCCTTATCAATTGTGATGAGAATTGCTCGTTGCTCCCGTCAACCTCTAACTATGAAGGTAAGTCAAGTGGATAAATCAATATGAATCCTCAAGTCCTAGTCAATTCCCAAAGAAAGACTAGAGTTAGTGAAATTCAAGTCAATTAGCAACTTTCAATTATCAATCAGCAAAAGAGTTTGATAACTCAAGAGTCTCTAATTATTCAATCAAAAGCCAAGAATATAGAAAGCTAAATAAAAATCATATATCTGAAATACCTCGAATTATATTAAATAGAAAGTTAGATTGAACATAGGAATCCATAAACCAAATTGGCAACATCAAGTAATCAACTAAAGTAATAGAATAAATAAAAGTAGAAGAAAACATAAAGTAAAGTAAAGGAATATTAAACCTGGAATTGAAAAGACGAAGAAATCTTAATCCTAAATCCTAATCCTAATCTTAAATCCTAAGAGAGAGGAGAGAGCCTCTCTCTCTAAAAGCTACATCTAAAAACCTAAAATTGTGAATTCTCAGCTTCTATCATGAATGGATACATTCCCCCACTTTATAGCCTCTAATCTGTGTTTTCTAGGCCAAAAACTAGGTCAAAATAGCCTAGAAATCGCTCCCAGCAATTTCTGGTTCGTACAGGTCACTGCAAAGTCACGCGGAAGCGTCGTCCACGCGTTAGCGTGAATTGGGTTTTTGCCAGGTCATGCGTCCGCGTGATCCACGCGTTCGCGTCGCCTGGCTTTGGGACAGCTATGGCAAATTATATATCGTTACGAAGCCCCAAATGTTAGCTTTCCAACACAACTAAAACCGCATCATTTGGATCTCTATAGCTCAAGTTATGGTCGATTTAGTACCAGGAGGTCAGGCTGGACAGCTTTAGCAATTTCTTCAGTTTCTTGTATTCCTTCCACTTTTGCATGCTTCCTTTCCATCCTCTAAGCCATTCCTGCCCTATAAATCCTAAAATCACTTAACATACATATCAAGGAATCAAATGGTGATAAGAGAGGATTAAACATAGCAAATTTAAAGCCCAAAGAAGTATGTTTTCAATCATAGCACAAAATCCGGAAGGAAAAAGTAAAACCATGCAAATAGTATGAATAAGTGGGTAAATAGTTGATAAAAATCACTCAATTGAGTACAAGATAAACCATGAAATAATGGTTTATCAAGTATTGAAATTGATAGAGATGGTAACAGCCAACAATTTTATGTACTCATCTGAAAAGGCTACAAAAGAGGGTATGATGGCACCAGATACCATAGACGCCCTTCTAGCACAAAATAAAGCAATGTCCAGGAGAATAAATTCATTCACAAATAATTCGAGCAAAATCAAGTGGCAGCCATCAGAAGTCAAATTTCATGTGATATGTGTGGTGGAGAACATCCAAGTAAAAGGTGTGATGCATACAATGAGCAAGTGAACTTTATAGGACATTCTTCAAGGACAGAAAACGGTCCATTTTCAAAAATTTGAAACCACTCCAATTTTGGTTGGAATAACCAAGGACACGAAATTTCAAGAATCTATATCAACAAGCCAATCATCAAAAATTCCCTCTTGAACTCATAGTTGAAAAACTCTCTCCGGTTAACTCATTCATGCAACAAACTAAGGCTTTTATACAAGATGCAAATGCAAATTTCAAAAATCAATAAGCTTTTATAAGAAACCTAAAGGTGCAAGTAGGACAGATGGCCAAGCAATTAGCGAAAAGGCCCACCAATTTCTTCCGTAGTAACACCATACCAAATCTTAAGAAAGAATGTAAGACCATCTCGTTAATAAGTGGAATACTAAAGAATGTAAGGCCATCTCGTTAATAAGTGGAATACTAATACTGATTAATAAAAAGCCCTCCAAAGAGAACAAAAAGACAATCGAAGACTCTCCAAAAGAATAAAGAAAGGAGAACTTAGAAGAAGCTCCTATACCAACAGAATTCATGTCACATATAATTGGACAACTACTACACTTGAAATTGAAGAACAAAAGAGGAAAGATTCTTTCCTCAATGCCAATGACTAGAGCAGTAAAAGTGCAACAGCTAACTTGATCAAAAGAAAAAGATTTTTTACATTGAAGATGAGATTTCAAGCTCTATATATAATAATTCCTTTAAGAAAGAAGGCAACCAATTCGTGCATAATTCGGATCATACACACGGTCTTTGTTTTTCTTGTTTTTGAGTGTGTTCATATTTCTCTATTGTCTATAATTAAACTTATATTGAGAAATACAAAAGGCAACAAGAGTTGTCACACAAAAACTATTTTAATCCTTTGATTTCCCTTAACTAGATTGGGTTAGCACTTAGAAGTTATTAAGTTTGGGATAACTTAAGTGTGTTATAAAAATATGAATCTCTTAAAATTAATTATTGTAATCTATCTTGATTATAGCGAAAATTCTACCTTTATTACGATAGAGACTGAATGTAGGTCACATTACACTTCGTGACTAAACTAGGATATATCGTGATGTTATTCTTCTATATCCCTATTCTCTACAACTTTCATTTCTGCACTGTTTTGCTATTACAAACTGAGACAAAAACTAAAATAATCTCTTAATTTATTAGTTCCGCTGCATAATCTATAAAACTGATTATTACTTGTGTTTCTTGGTTCAACTCCCCTTCTCAAGTCACTTGTAAACCTTCAAAAGTTTCATGAGCAATTCACAACAAAGACTATGAAGCCCAAGCACCCCATCAATATGGTGGTTCAATGATGCCTGCTTGGAAATTGCCAGGTTGACAGCCTTCGTAGCTAGTCTCTGCTTGAGCAACGACCTGATGAACAAAGATTTCCAGAAACATCAAACCATCATGCTTCATGCCTGTTTGGAGCATGCAAGATATCGAAAACATTTGTGCTGAGTACATCAACGATGAGCAGGTGAAGCAAGTGATTGTGGAGAGAAACATAGGGAGCCAAAACCCTAATCTACCAAGCAGGGAACCACCATTCAAATGGCGACCTCCGACTAAAACTCCCCGAATAGGCAAGTTCTAGAGTTATAGCCCCTAATCACACTCATATCCAAGGATAAAGGGCCCATCCTAAGGCTAGGCAACTTAAAGACAGAATCTAAGAAATAAGAACCTATTTTGAGATCACCGCAAAAGCTATGGTCGTCACACAAAGGACTGCTTTGAAGCCATATGAGATGGAAAGCTTCCCGAGTTCTTGAGGCATATTCAGGAACCAAGAAAATTAGAGAGAGATAAGACTCCGAACCAAAAGGGGCGCAACCTTAGAGGCCTCAAGATGACCCGAGAAGAGATAGAAACCGACCCATGCTCGTAGTCAATGTAGAAAGATCGCAAGATTTTGGACAATAGCCACACTGCAACAGCGAAAACACAAGGTGATGTCCCAAATAAGCTTAAAAGAAGGATATTGCTTGACACATGGACCGAATTAAACATCCTGTTCAAAAAATGGCTTCGATGCCTTAGGGCTCAAAGACGACCACCTGAAAACCCACATACCAAAAGTCGACTATACTCTTTTGACTTGAGCGTTTGAACCCCTTTGTATGTATCACCATTCCGATCTCGAGGTTCTTTCAAGATTCTCTCCAAGCAAATCAGGAAAACACTTGATCCAAATAGCACCATTTTCCCTCCGGACTCATTCTCTAAAGTAACGGTATTGCAAGCCTCCATATCGTGTTCATGCCTTGTTGGGATGAGCATCCTATGAAATTCCAGAGAAATCTAATCATTTTATTTGATGTAATTTGAGTAATTATTAAGTTTAGCCCCGGGGAAAGAAAAGAAAAGAAAGTAATAATGAATGATATAGTATGGTGATGTGAACCATTACCATCCCATTCCTCAATGTCATTTGCTTCATGATCATGTTTAGTAGCTCTTTTGTTTAATAATAATACCAGCAATAACACGAGAAATTCAAAGTCAAAACTTTAAGGTAGTAACAATGACAGTTTTTGAGGTAGTAACAATAATAACTGTACCTTAATATAGACGTGACTTTCATCAAGAAATCAAGTGAGTCATGAGCAATGAACAAAAGATATCTTAAGCAACGCTAGCAATATAGCATACTTGTTATGCCTGAATTTCTAGATACATTTTAGATAAGTTACCACTTCACCAATGTCATAGAAAAACCTGTTAAAAGTGTTCCATATATGATTTCGTAGAAAATGGCCGTAATCACTCTAGGAATTGTAACCATACTGTTTTATTGAATTTGATTTCAATAGACAAAAGAATTCATAACAAGACTAATATTAACAAATGTAAAAGAATCATCATTTCTAATTTAATAAGCTTTTCCCTTGCTCGTTAATCTACATTTCCCCATCACATGCATTCGTTGATTTCCAAATTCCATTCCATATG
Organism: Arachis hypogaea; assembly: GCF_003086295.3. Classification (NCBI taxonomy): domain Eukaryota; kingdom Viridiplantae; phylum Streptophyta; class Magnoliopsida; order Fabales; family Fabaceae; genus Arachis; species Arachis hypogaea. Next base: position 28,177,890 of record NC_092038.1, read on the forward strand.
TACCTTTTCCTGTTTTCTTCCTTTCTATTTTTTTTTTCTTTTTCTCATTTTTTTCCCCATCGTGTTTTTCTCAGACGACTGATTGGAAATACAACACATCTCCTCAACCAATAACACCAAAAAGAACAGCGAAAGAAATGGAACTCAGCCTAATATTCTCTCACCCAATATCACTCTGTACAACTTTTCACTCAATAATGAGACAGTGAAGTCTCCCCCACTTCAACTCACACGTTTTATACGCCCAGTGGCAATCCAAAGTTTTGGAAAGTTCGAATTTCCCCTCGAAGGCCGGCAGTTACGATGACCATGCCCCAGGCTGACATGTTTTGACTCACTGCGTTACTAGATAAATCAACACTGATTTGGGAGCTTCGATTCCTCGTTGCAGCAAGTTGTTTTTCATCTGGCCATGTTGCTGAAATTCTGTCGAAAAAATAACTGTCTGTTGCACCTGCAATAGTTCCATGAAGTGGACTATTGTTGCAACCTGACGCAGATTGTGAGCCCTCAGTACCAATATCTTCCTCTACAGGGGTAGGCGGATGGTTGGCCGATGAGACCTCATCCACATTATCATCGAACTCAGGCTGTTCCTTAGAAAAGGTATCATGCATCTCCCATGCATAATCCATACCAGGCCACGGGATAGCCACTGATACATCTTTACAGTGAAAATGCTCATATGAGCTTGTAACGGTGACAGCTTTACTTCTGTTAGGTCTGCAATCAGCTTCATTTCTCCATATGTATATATGGGAATCCTCACTTGCAGCGACAATATACTTACCATTTGCTGTGAGGGAGGCTGAAATTTGGCTAGTCGAATTCCGAAACCCTGCATAAAAGCCATATCATTTTAGTCCGGAATGGGGAACAGAATGTAATTAGATACTGGGGCCCAATTAGCATTCCATCAAGGAATCAGAACTAGGAATAAGCACAACTTTTGGTACATACTGTTCAAATAAAGTTAGATGTCTTCTTCTGGTGCAATGACTATCCAAAGAGAAACCCTACTAAAAAGAATTTCCCCTCCAATATCACATTTAAGCAGAAGCCAGTAGCAGAAAGTACATCAATATTTTTTTCCATAATGAGTTTTTACATTATTTTTGTTAAAAGTCGTTTCAGATTATCCATTGCCACTGTGACCTTAGAGGAGGAGGAGGGGGGCGGGGGGTTGTTAGAAAAAGCTATCGATGAAAAATTATGAGCAACTAATGTAGACATCATAGCAAATGCAGTTCTGACTGCAAAGAAAAATTTTAAACAACATCAAATCAAAGCTAAATAAATGTGCACAATCAACAAAATATGTCTTGCAGGCCAAAACACAAGGAAGTTTTGGTTCAACCGCAAACATAATAGTGTATTTACTTGTCACCTATGTTAAAGAATATTCACTTGATATATATGACTAATTTCACATACCTTTAAACTTATGAACCAGATCAATGCCATCAACAACCCGAATTCGAGAATCTGAAGATGTAATGAGTACTTCAGATGAACTTCCTGGGGCAAACTGTTCACAAAAAATCATTAGGAACTCGAACATAAGCCTTGTACCTTAGTTATAATAAATGGGTAAAGTATATTTTAGTCCCTTAATGTTTGGGCCAGATCTTATTTTCATCCCTAAGGTTTTTTTCGTACTATTTACATTGCTAACATTTTATTTCAATATCAGCACACTACCACATCTCCAATATCATCATCATCAATCTTTGTCATTGTCATTATCAACACCACCATACAACAACAATTGTCATCATCTCCAATTACAACAACATCATTTTCACCCCCATTACCAACAGCACCACACCACTACTAACAAATAGAATAAGAACAACAAAACATCAGGAGGAGGGAAAGATTAAAGGGAGGGGGGAAAAAAGACAAAAAAGGCGGAAGATAAATAGTGGCTGTCAGGGTGGTGGCAGTGGTGGTGTGATTTAGTTGTGTTGGTCGAGGTGGTGGTCGTTGGAGAGAAAGGTAAAGAAAAAGAAGGGAGGTAGGAGGAAGTACTGGTGGAAAGCGAGGAGGATGAAGAGCAGTGGTGGCAATGGTGCTTTGCAATGGTGGTGGTGGAGATTGAAAAGAGAACAAAAAGGAGGAGGAGGAGGAAGTAGTGGTGGCAGTGGTGTCCCAGAGGCGATGGTGGTGGCCATTGCGGTCTTGGTAGTGGTGATTTGGTGCAAGTGGAGAGAAAGAGGGGGGAAGGGAAAGAAATCATAAAGGAGGAGAAGAAAGTCAGAGGGGGAAAATCGAAATAAAAAATTGAATTTTGACCGAAGGATAAAAGTAGGACGAAAATCAAACGTTTGAGATGTAAATAGAATAAACAATATGTTAGGAACAAAAATAGGTTCTGACCCAAACATTGTTACTTTTAATAAATTCACAAGAATAGTAAGCCCTCAAGTTACCATGATTTTTCCCTTTTAAATTTAAAGAACAAAGTAGTTAAATCATCAAATTACCTGGAAGCCAGTAATTTTCCTCGATCTCTTTCTCCTGTTCTGCAGATTGATCTGACTTTTCTGTTGCAGCTTATTTTCTTAACAGAATGAGACAAAATATAGATAATGTCACTGGCCATGATTCATCAAAATAGAATATGGTTTATATAAATAGTAAAACAATCAGTATCAATGAAAATACCAGATGTATTATATAAATGGCAGCTACCCTTGATTGAACCAACAAGTGCACCCTGCAGACACCAGAAAGATTTAGCGAGTTGCAAGTTAAAAAATAAGATAATTTAAATTTGAAACAACGAGATTCACTTTAATGCAGACGAACCTGACCATCAGGTGTATAAGATGCAGCAGTGACCATTTCATGCAGATCAGTCCAATCCACGACTTGCCGATCAGGAATGCTCCATATGCGAACCTTAGCATCCAAAGATCCGCTAATGAAGTATCTATCATCAACAGGATTGAACTGGATGCAAGTCACTGTGCCAAACAGAAAACAGAAAACAGAAAACAGATTGAAGCAATGGGTATAATAACAGAATCAAACCAACAAAAAAGTATATGAGGGGAATGGAAGTGACAGAATTGCTTTGATTGCTAAATTGAAGTATGCATCCAGCGGACAGAAAGAACCCTTAATTAAAGCAATGACTAACAAACAATAAAACTATGCCTATATGCATTCATGGAGAGACCAACTGATCGCACAAATGCTGACTAAGGTTATCCTACTGGGGAGTGGGTTTATTAAGTGTCTTTATACCAAAACCTACAAAAGTTTAAAAAAAAAAATCAGTGATTTGTCATTTGAGGGAATCCATGAAGAATTAGGGCATGTTTGGTTAGTGTTTTCGTTCACTGTTTTTATGTCAAGTGTTTTCTATTTCTAGGATTTTTTGAAGAAAAAAGAAAAAACAGATATTTTATTGTTTTCAATACCTCTTCTTTCAAATCCAGAAAATAAAAACAATGAATGAAAATGAATACCAAACAGGCCCTTAATTTTTTCAACTTTAATCTTACATTTCTTATGTCAGTTAAAATATAGTAATTACTCCCTATGTTCTAGCATCCACTTGGACAAAGTGGTACATTAAAAAAACAATATATCTAGATATAATTTGTGTCTAGATACAATGTTTATTGAATATACCACTTTGTCCAAGTGGATGGTTATTTTAGAAGGAAGGTGGACAAAGGGTCATGTCAATATAAACTAATGTTTTCTAGGGTAAATTACACTCACCTCCTGAGGTTTTCAAAACTAACACATCACCCCTCTATTTGACTGACCACATACACACCACCCCCGCATTACACCAACTTCACGTCTAGAAAAACTTAAACCCTTTGGTATTAATGTAACTAACAATTCCTAGTACATATGGCTATTACCTGCATATTAATACTTTATTTTATTTTGCTTTCTTCAATTGAAATGATACAAGTACCCTTCATAATAACATTGGAATAGAGTTTTGTGATTGCTTTTTTCTAGCTTTACAAGCTCTCTATGCATAGAGAGATTGTGGGGTTAAACCTTTTACAATCTAATTTTTACCGCATCTCAGTATAATGTAAAACAGAGGGAAGGTGAGTATATATTGGTCAAATAGGGAGGTGGTGTGTGTAATTTTCATAAAGCTAGGGATATGAGTGTAACTTACCCTATTTACTATACTTGAGCCAATTTAATGATTTCTATTCCTTGTGCTAAAACCTTAAGAGACACTTAATATTGGAAAGGGATGTTGTATTTGATAAAGGAAAGGGCAGCAAAAGCATCGTATATAAAAGAATATTTTATGCAAGTGCTAACATTATTGTGGTGATAAAAGTGGTTTTCTAAGAAACCTACTTGATACAAAGAAAAGCAAATAGAATGCTGCAAGATATAATAGCTGCTTGTACTCACCATAGTCACTGTGTGAAAAAATCTTCAAACACGACTTGCTAGACAACTGCCATAGCCGCACTGTTTTATCCATCGAAGACGAGAGCAAGTGCTGAGAAAACAGAAAATATATTTAAGATGGTTGCATGCAGACATAATTTAGATTCTAAAACACATGGCACATCATAATCACAAGTAATCAAGAATGTTTAAGATATGTAAGAGAAGACAACCCCTCATATTTAAGCTTTCAAGGACATCTTCTGAGCATGCAACAGCACTTGACACTAAAACCAATGCTTTTACCACATCACTTTAACAGATGTTATTACAAGTCCCAAATTTCTCAAAAATAAAGTGTCTAGATAGTTTATAATTGCGAGGCATCCCTCACCACATAAGCTAGTTTTAGGGGTTGAGTTAGGGCTACTCAATCTCAATTCTATAGTATTAGAGCCTATCCAATCCAATACTGTTGGGCTACCCACCCACAAATGTTCACACTCCAAACAATCATTTCTAGGCGTGAAGGGATATATTATAAGTCCCACATCTCTCAAGGTTAAAGTCACTAGAAAATTTATATGTGTGAAACATCCCTCACTCAATAAGCTAGCTTTTGAGGTTGAGTTAGGCCTATTCAATCTCAATTCTAATGGATGTTCATACCAATACCCACTAGTGACTAAGTGAGTGGTGTTAATGTACATAAGGAGTGTAAGCAAGTTACGGAGAAAGAGGTAAACAATCCAATGAGTTACACAGCTCAGAAAGTCTAGTTAAAGACTGCATAAATTCATAATTCAATAAAATTAGAGCAACTGTAAAATTCAATAATTGTGATGTATAATACTAATAAGAGTGGAATACAAGATGATCAGTTTAAAAAGATTGCTTTATTTTAGATAAACAACTGTCGGAATAAATCCGGGTGAATATTGTGCAGGAATTTTAAGGCAAAATATGGAATTTAATATTACTGTTGAGGTGAAGATTTTCTAAAATCTCTCAAAATTTCCTTGCCCCTCACTTATAGACCATGATTCAAGGCTTGGTCGCACAATTTGTTCTTTGTTCAAGCCCATGGAAGCTCCTCAAGATGAAAAAGGGTGTGAACTATGAACAGTGTTCTGGATGAAAGGTACCCATGGAAGCTCCTTGATTGATTTGTTCTTTGTTCAAGCCCATGGTACCCATGCATTGATTGAACTACACTGGTACTGCAGGAAAAAATCCGTAATCTCCTGCCTTGGCACTGCCGATACCAAATACCAACCAATGTTTAGTCCCTTCTTGAGTGTTTCAATTGCTGTTCCACAGCATGAATGTAATTTAAATATGATATTTTACAAAATTGTCATTTTGAACACTGATTTAAAATTTTGGATATTTGGAAAATACATCATCTAGGCACATTCAAAATTTAAGTTTTGATCTTTCGATAAATCCTAACAATAAATATCATTTTGGTACATGTAAACAATTCCTTATAAATATAATTTCAAATAAATTAAAAAAAATAAGGAATGAAACGAAATATAATTCTCCAATGAAAAAATAATCAATCGAATAAAAGAGAACTTAAGCTTACTGTCATATCGGTTTTGAATCAGTTTTGAAAAATAAAAGTGGAATTTTCATAGATACAATGAATCTTAAACCTGGCCTAACGTACATGGTTATCTGGGTTTTCAAAGTTTAACAAATACTCTGTAAGTTTTACATACGTAACAGTGATAAGTTGACCTAATGTCAAGCTTATGACAAGCTAAATCCAAACCTTGCACAACGACTCCAATTGCTTATTATAAAATCATCATCCACCCATCTAAATAGAAGAAACCACAAGGCATCATCATGCATTTCATAACAAGTCATCCCTCTCACTTGTTCACCGGCTAATGACTTTCAAGGTAAATCTAGAATAATAATGAAACTCTAGGAAATAAGTCCTTGTAGTCCGATTAAATTTTTTTATATAAAGAAAATAAAAAAAATTGGTTTCTCAGGGAGCATAATTTGGATAAAAATATATAAAGAAATCTTCTCAGGGACAAAATTTTCTAGTTCCTACAATGTGTATTAGTGGCACCCAAATTGTGGGGTCAACAATATATAACGGACTGCATTGGACTCCACCAGAAACCCAAAGTACAGTATGACTATTTACACCAATTTCTTTTTCAGCAAATTCTCTCGAACTATGTCACAAGTCCAACTATGCTCCTTTTTAAGCAGATCATATTCCACTTGATCAACTTACCCGTCTAGAGCATCTATTATTTTTTTGTCTCGTCAAAACCAATTAACCATATGCAATTCAGTGTCATCTTCTAATCAGATGGCAAAGTTCTTCTATTTCAATCAATCATAACGTAGAAAACTGAGACTGTTTACCATAAGTAAATTCAGTTAACGGGACAACACTGATAAATCAAAAACAATTTTAATGAATGGGTATGAATCTATAAATTCAAGCCTAAGGTCAAACAAAGGGAATAACAGGGCGACTTAAAAACTTTACAAGGATATTCAAACACTGAACACACAACTGGTAATGCAGAACACACCTATCTTCAAAATAGTAGCTAACCTGAGACCTGGACCAGGAGAGGTCAAGTACATCGTCGAGATGGCCTTCGAAAGAGCAAATGGGTTTCTCCGTGAGCGCAAAAACAGTTTCCGGCACAACTAACTGGTCCAAACTCAATGACTTCCTGCTAACAGATGGCCTCCCCCTTCTCCTCTTCTCAAGGCTACTCTCCTTGCTAGGGGACAGCGTAGCCCGCTCCGGCGACCCATTCATGACAAACAACATATTCACATTGGCGTCTTCAGGCTTCTCCATCAGCAGCAGCTCCCCTTTCCTCTCAGTTTCTACAACCTGCCAAACATGAATCACACAATCCTCGCCCGCACTTGCAAGATACCTCCCATCCAAACTAAACCTTATGCTCCAAATTGATCCCTCATGAGCCTGTATCTCCTGGCTCTTGTAAAGCCCTGTCAGCTCCTTACATGATTTCCCATATTGCCTCACTCTCACTCTCTCAGGACAAAGAAATGAACTGCCATCCTGGCTATCATCTGTCGCGGAGCTGGACCTCCGGCCACCTTTCTCGGACGATGTATCCCTCTCATCACCACTCCTGCTCCACCTCTCCTTATGCCCCGCTGCAGCTACCGAACTCGCCACACTCTTTATACTCTTAAACCAACTCCCCCTTCTCTTCACCTTACTCTCACCACCACTATCACCACCACCACCACTGCGGCTACAATCATTTGAATTCAAATCAACCGCATCTCCATCTCCATCTCCATCTTCATCTCCATCTCCATTACCATCTTCGACATTTTGCCGCCGCATTAGTTCCTGAACAATTGGGGAATGCCCAACAGTCATCTCAAATTCCTCCATAGTCAAATGCCTTCCAGTTCCAACTTCCCTAAGCTTCTTCCACGTGCCATCTTTCCTCACCTCCTTCACCACAAACTCCTTCCCGTTATCAAGATCCCTTATAGTGCACGCTTCCTCTTCCACACTCTCAATCTCTCTCCGAGTTTCATCGCTCTTGCCCCGAGAATCGATGACCGTTGAGACATTGCCATTAGCGCTGCAATTACCGTTATTTACAACCGAACCGGCGTCGCCAGAGCGGCAAACCGATCGAATTGCAGGCTGCTGAGCTGGCACCTGTAAATCACACCGATCCGCGGCGCTCTCGGATTTGGATCGGAGAATGGCGGCGGCAGCAGAGGCTGCGGAGGTTGTGTCGGCGGCGGCGCGGTGGAGGTGTTGCGAGGAGACCGATCGAGCAGGGAGGCCGAAGTGGCGGAGGAGGCGAGAACGGCGTTCGGAGACGGAGGAGGGTTCCGAGATCCATATATCGTACCTGCACATGGCCAAGGCATGAGTGGGGGAGCTAGAGTTGGAATTGTTAGTGCTGTCGTTTTTGGCAGTGTTGGTGTCGTTTTGAGGGGAAGTTGCGGTGTCGTCGTCGGAGTTAGATGAAGAGGTAGAGCACGATAGTAAACGGTCGTGGGAGTCGTAGAACAAAGTGTGGGTTTCTTCTTCTTCTTGTTCTTGGTCAACGATGGGTTTGGTCATGGTTTATTATTGTGGGCATTCCCATTTGGGTGTAAGAGAATGCCCATGAAGGAAATGGATCGGATCAAGATTTCAGGAATTGGATCTAATGGTGCTAGAGATGAATGGGGGTTGGAACCTGCCTTCGCAACTTAGATCCAATGAGAGAGAGAGAGAGAGAGAGAGAGAGTAGAGGGATCGGATACAAATGCCTCTTCTTTGTGTCTGTTTTGGACTTTTGGTTGCTGGATGCGGATGTGTTCCTTTTGTGTAGTAGATGTGTTTTGTGGTGCGGTGTCATGTGTCTTACAACTCGTGTTTTCTGCAAGGGAGGAGTGCTCCTTTTTTTTTGTTTTAGGAGTTTAATTTTAAAGTATTGTTATAAAATATTTTATATGGTTATATAATAAAAATATTATTTATATAAAAAAATATTAAAAATTTATTAGAATTTATTATTTTAATTATCAAATAGTTATTAATATTTAAAAATATAAAATAAAATATATTAGATTATTAGACTAAAAGAATTGAATTGATAGTTAAGTAATGATTAAAATAATAAATTCTGGTAATCTCTAATTTTTTTTTAACATTAAAATTAATCATCATATATCTATTTATGTAAAATATTTTTTTATTAAATTATTTTTAATGTATATTTTATATTTCAATATATATTCTATCTTAGTAACTAATTTTGATGGCTGATTTTTTGTATACATTTAGTATGGTTGATCATGAAATGATATCTATTCTATTAGATAATTATTTACACCGTCAATAAAAATAATTATTATTTTTAATAGTATGATGTTACATAATTTAATGCACGTTTAATGCTACTTTACACCAACAATGCATCTACATTAAATTTTTCTACTTTTTTCTCTTTTTTTATTTTTTTGATGGACTAGAAAAAAAGTATTTTGTCAAAAAGCAATTTATGTTATACATGATATCATTAGCTCATCCTTAAATGTTCCTTGCTAATTATGGAGTGTTACACTTCTTGTTAATTCATCAAATCTCAACTCTTCATTTATTATATTTTATTTGAATGTTTTTTATTTAAAAAAATCTATTAATGAGGTTAATCAATTTTTTTATAAGTTTTGAATTTTTTTTTGTAGATTTTAGATATTGGGTTGAAGTTCAAAACTAAAAAAAAAGGTATATAAATATTAAAAGCAACGTGTCTGTCCAAAAGAAAAAGCAGCTAAGCTTTTAAATTGAAATAAATAATACATAAAAAGTGAATTGAAAATCCATGCACCAAACCCAGAAGAATCACGTTCATGCAATGACCAAAATCTCATCACTTCGGAGATCCACAACTAGCAACTCGAGATAAAAAGTAGTATTATCAAACTTATTTGAAGAATATTGCCACCATAGTCGTTTGGTCTTGAAGATGGGATGTCATCTTTTTACGACGAAGGAGACCGAAGTAGAGATGAACCGAAGAAGCGAAGGAGTAGCGTTGTGTTGTTTCAGACAGAAAGGGAGAAGACACGATGGCAAAGTTTGATGAAGGAAGATGTTGAAGTCTTTGGGTTGGCATCAATGGAGGAGTACCATCGCGTTGAAGAGGAGCACCATCACGTTGAGAGATGAGCTGCTAGTTAGGGAAGGGTGGAGATGTTTAAAGATATCAGATTGACAACAATGGAGTAATTGAAGAGTTCAATCAAATTCTGTTAAGCATTTTGCAGGTGTAATTATAACACCCTATAACGTAGAGCTTTACGCTTAAGTCGTAAAATAGAGGTGGTGAGGTATTATGACCTCTAAAAATAAAATATATATGTTGTAATAGTTGAAAGAAATAAATATCGAGGAGCCTTGAAGGAAAGTTTAAGCAAAAGCCGTAAAAAGAAAAGCGCATCACTCGCGTGAACGGAAACTAGAATCAGTTGGAAAACAAAGAAATATATATACATAAGAGTGGAAAAGCAAAAAAGACAGAATATCAAGCTCCGAGCTCGACCTGCGAAGCCAAGGCCGGCTGGAGAATATCAAATACATACATACATACATATATACATACATACATACATACATACATCCATCCCAAATATCCCAAAATACAGAAAACTAAACTATTTCTCCAAAATAGCCTCTAGGAAGATCAAACACAAGTTATATACACGTAGAAGAGTCTATAAATATAAGTACATAACCAACAGCCTAAAATATAACATCCCAACTTCGCTTGCTATAGGAACCTCTAGACGCTCACTGAGATGCATCTCGACCTGCATCTGAAAACAATAACATGTGTATGGAATGAGAACCGAAGGTTCTCAACATGGTAAAAGTGTCAACGTACATAATATATAAGATCCCGAGAAAGTAAGAGACAATCCTAAAACTCCGACACTTAGATTTAAAACTTAGAGTTATAAATTAAATTAGAAACAAGGCAAACTATTTAGGGTACTTAGGTTCTAATCCAGATACAACTTAACACTTCAATTGCACTTTCCTTCAACCCTTAAAAACTTCGGTAGAACAACCCTCGTCACTCCTCCGCCAGACAAGAAATCTCTTAGTTGCATAGACATATAATACAGACAAAGAAAACACAGATAGAATACAATTACAGCAGGTAGAGCATATAGTAGTTAAGCATAGATTATCAAGTAGGAAAACTCAAATAATACTAACTCAAACAAATTAGACAAATGCATATAATGAATGCCTACCTTATGGCCGATAATATCATCTGTCAGTTGTACAGCCAAACTCGACATGTCTGGTAGCGAATCCTGGACAGAACACCACAACATGAAATAGGTATTACTCGTCTATCCAATCTGGTGTTTCACCCAACCCAAAATAGGTATTACTCGTCTACTCATGTAGGTGTCTCAAACCATAACCCGAATAGGGATTACTCGTCTATCCACAGGACATGACTCTGATAGGAATTACTCGTCTATCTTCGGATAGGAATTACTCCTCTACCTTCAAAATTGCATCATACATAGAGATTACTCATCTATTCTCAAAGTTATGTCTCGGATAGGGGTTACTCACACTACAACAAAAACGCCATTTAGCGGCGGTTCCCAGAGCCGTTTAGCGGCAGTTTTGAACCGCCGCAAAATATTTCGTGGCGGTTTTATGAAACGCCGGAAGATAGGGCGCGGCAAAACGGATAGCGGCGGTTTTATTCAACCGCTGGAATAACCGCCGCTAAACATCTATCAATTTTGCGGCGGTTTGCAACCGCCGCTAAATAACAAATAAACGAAAACAACATTTGTTTTGCGGCGGTTCTAAACCGCCGCCAAATTTTAGTATTTCCGTTCATAGTTATTAGAATCGGACCGGACCGTCCGGTGGTCCAACTGACTCAATCGTTAAACCCGCGCTTCCACCATTAGACCCTCAATCGTTAAACCCGCGCTTCCACCATTAGACCCACAACGTGTGGATCACTGTAGAATATCAACTTTGCAAAGCCTTCCACAAACGAAGAAGGTAGGGCTCGAACTTGGAACCTGGAGGAAAGAAAAGCTTTAACAATGTCATGTTACCACCAAGCCAAATGTCTCTTCGATGTATATAGCGCTAATAATTATATATATCATATGAACACATTTAATTGCCACATAGATTTTTGTTGTATACTTTATATATCTGATCATTGTTATTATAGGCACCTTATATATTGGGTAAAATTCACAATTAAATCAAATGGAGGACTAAATTACACAATTCTACCAAATTGAAAAACATTACCAGGATCTCCCAAAAGCATATTCTTATGTAATTCGAATCAGTCTCATTTGAATTAGACAAACAAACACTACTTTGAATTAGTCCTATTCGAATTAGTAGTAATGCTTGTAATTGGAATTTGTCCAATTTGAATTATACTTGCATATAGTCTTATGGTAGTTCGAACCAGGGTGATTCGAATTATGCACGTTAGGTCGTCCCTAGTAATTCGAATGAGTCTGCTTCGAATTAATTTTGGACCATAGTAGATCGAATTAATTTACGTCTATTTATATATGATCCAAGCATATATAAAGAGTACAATAAAGAGTACATCTAATAATATCCATAATAAATTCAATAAAGAGTATATTCAATCATAAATAAAAAAAACAATAATTATAAATATTTTTTATAAATTATTAAAAATAAAATATTTTCTAAAAATATTTATTAAGATTTAGAATTTAATCTTTAATATTTAAAATTAGTAAAATATATTTGTCAAAAATATTATATTTTGTTGGTCAGTTAGCATTATTAAATCTATTAACCATAATAATATGTAGATAATTGATTAGTTTTCATATAAAAATATTTTTATTCTATTTAGTATTTAATTTTGATAAAACATTATTTTATTTTAAATTTAGTTATTATGAATTTTTATATCTAAGAATACAAGCTAAGCTTGTTATTTAAAAAAAATTTAAATTTTTTATTTTAATAAATGCCCAACAAATCATTAAAATAAAAAAATGATAATTTAAAATTATAATTTTTGTAAAATTATAACGTTTTGAATTTTTAATGACTTGTAGAAAATATTTTTAATTATTATTTTTAATATTTTATAGAAGATATATATAATTATTATTTTTAAAAAATGTTTGATTTTTAATTAGTCCAGAATATGATTTTATTTTCTTCTTTTACATCCATATTTGAATGCAAATTTAAATGCCAATAAAGTAAATAAAAAAATCTTATTGGTAAATTTGTTCACATGAGTTAACATATATAGCTTATTTAACTTGTGAAATTTTTATTTATGTAAAACAAATGTAGAAAAAGTGTTACAAGTTTAAGTAACAATGATTTAAACATATATAGTTTAAGATAGTAGTATTTACTTAACTAGATTATACCTAAATGATTATTACTAAAGAAAACATTGCAATATGTGGTAATATGCATTTTGCGGCGGTTTAAAAGTAACCGCCGCAAAATGCCTAACAAGAAGTCACCGGCGAACATATCGCGGCGGTTTTCGAAAAGAAGCCACGAAATACAAACCTGACCGGCAATATAGCGGCGGTTTGAAGAAAACCACCGCGAAATGTTAACCTTACAGCAATATAGCGGCAGTTTTAGCAAAACCGCCGCTAAATGTCGTCCGGATTGCAGCCCCAACCTTTAACCGCCGCTATATGTGCCGCAATTTGTCTTTTCGCGGCACATTTACAAAACCGCCGCAAAATAACCGTCGCTATCTTAAGGATTTGTTGTAGTGTCATCTATCCCTAAAGCCATTACTCAATATTTCATTCAGCATAATCAATGTCTCATTTATTCAGTTATCACTTCATTACCTTAACAACTCAACCATTCACTTCTCAATCTCCTCTCAACTTTCCATTTAACTTCTTCAACTACCCACCATTTTTCTAAAGCTTGAAGACTTGTTAACAGATATTAAACATGTAAAACCCGGTTAATTAACGGCTAATTAACCCATAAATGAGAAGTTATTCTAGAAAGCCCAAAATGTGATTTTTGTGGCTAAATATGATAGAGGAGATTGAGACGAGAATTTCGGTACCAATTTTATAGAAATCGGACCAAGATTAGACCGAACGGGCCAAACTGGGCCAACCGGACCCAAAGTGGGCCCTTGGCCCAATATAACTAGACCAAAACCCTAGTTTTCAGCACTCTCTCTCCTCACAACACTCAAAAACACGCTGAAAGTAAAGGGAATGGGGGAAGAACACTCTCTCAAACTTCTATCTCTCACTTGATCTTCAAACCACCATAACTTTTGATCTAGAGCTCCGATTGCCGCTCCGTTTGCGGCCACGCGTTCACCGCGGAGAGCTCTACAAAACTCATACAATTAATCTTGAGGTAAGCCACATGTTGCTGTTCGAAATTCCAGCCCTTATTTTCGAGTTTCATGGGTAAAATGTTGAGATTTTGGGTTCTTTGATGTTATAGGACCCAAATCTCTTGAAGGAGAAGGTTAATCTTGTCTCCTTGGACTTGGGTGTGGTAAGATTCTCAACCCTAGTGTAATTTTGTTGTTTTATGATGTTTGGATTTTGAGATATTGTGTATGGGTATGATGATTGTGGCTTAGGTTGTGTATATGTGAATATTGGAGCTTGATTGGTGATTTTGAAAAGCTTGGAAAGGATTTGGTGGTGAAAAATCTGTTCTTGAGGGTTTTGAGGCATTGAGAGCTTGTGGATAAGTGGTTTGGAAGTGCTCCGGTTGAGCTTGGGAAATCGGCTAAGGTATGGTTTCGGTTTCCCGTATCTAATATGTAATGTGGTAGGAAATACTTAGGCTAGAGGCCCTAAGATAGGCATTGAATGGTTGATGTTGTTGAATTATTAATATATATGATGTGGTCATATATGTAATGATGATTAATGATGCCTTGGTGGTATGAGGTATGAGAAATATGCATGTTGTGATATATGCTTGATGATTAGTTATGGTTGAATTGTGGGTTGAACCATGTTTATGGTGAGTATGATGTTGATTATGTACAATGATGATTTATTGGAATTGGTGTTGTTGAGAATTGGCATGAGTAAGAGTATATGATATGTCAATATGTTTGAGTTTGAGCCACTTGGGTGAAGTGGGTTAAAATGATGAGATAGTGATTTTGTAAATTGTGGTAAAGTGTCAATGTGTGAGTTGAGGAGGCTTGATGTTGAATTTGATATATTTTGATTGATTTCAAAGAAAAGGGATGAAATTGGCATGTTTTGATTGATTTTGAAAAGAGTTGAAAATGGCTTGTTTTGAAAATGGCATATTGTGGTTTTGTATGAAAATATAGTTTTTGGGCATACTTTGGTGGGACATAACTTGGACTACGGATCTCTGTTTTGTGTCAAACCTGTTTAGAAATGAAATTGGATCCGGGAAGTCCATGCCGTTCGAAGAACGGGTGAAAAACGATTTAAAATGAGGAAGTTATGTCCGTTGGAAGATTGGGGTTTAAATCTGTGAATTCTGCAGCTTTTAACTTAGAAAATTTTTTAGCAGAATAACCCCTTGCGCGTAGGCGCACTTGGCGCGTATGCGCCGATCTTCCAGAGAGCGCCATCCACGCGTGCGCGTGATGTGCGCGGGCGCGCCGATTGTGCTGCACCCAATGCCCAGCCATTTTCCAGAGAGTTATGCCAGAACTGTGCCAGTGTTGTGCCTGGGGCACGAGAACACCCACGCGTACGCGTGGTTGACGCGTACGCGCCGATTGGCAAATTTTTAATCCACGCGTTAGCGTGCATGACGCTTGCGCGTCGATGAGTTTTTGAGGCCATCCACGCGTGCGCGTGGAGTGCGCGTACGCGTGGACCTGTTTTCATCCCCAAAGTTGATTTTTGAGTTTTAAAAGCCAAATTTCATACTTCTAAGCCTCCGATCTCACCACTCATATCTTAAATCAATATGACATGCCTAGCTATTAAAAAGGGGCTAGAGAATGAGGTAACTTGCAAGTGAAGCAAGGGAAAAAATGAATGATCATTGAGGATCAAGCATGATTATGTGAGATGCGGAGGATGGTGGTGGAAGTGCTGGTTATGCCATTGGCCGAAGGGCCGTAATTGTTTATATATTGGCTGGTTCTGGATTGAACCGTGAGCCGGAATAGCTGTGTATGCTATGAATACTGGTTGGTTATGGATTTAACCGTGAGCCGGAATGGCTGATATGGATGTTGATCCATGGATGAGAATTCATGCATGTTTATGCTGAATTATTGATAATTGTGATTTGCACTTCCACTATCGGAGGTACGAGTTTCCCTGGGTAGTAGCAGTGGCTAGCCACCACGTGCTCCAGGTTGAGACTTGGTACTCTTTTGACCCTATGTCATAAGTGTGGCCGGGCACTGTGAAAGACCCGGATGAGCTCGCCCCCGTAAATATTCACCAGTGAAGGTGATGGATATAGATCATGATTATGATCAAGTTTATGATGAGTATAACTCGAGTTGGGGATGCGTGACAGAGGGACAGTCCAATGGTTAGCTACCAGGACTTGTCGGGTTGGCTCTATAACCGACAGATGATATCATCAGCCACTAGGGACAAGCATTCATCATATGCATACTATATGAATTGTTTGAGATTGCCTAATTGACTGCATATTACTTGCTAATTGTCTAAATGCCTTACTTGTTCCTGATTGTATATTTCTTGCTTGATATAACTGTGTTTGCTACTTTATATTCCTGCTGGTGGTTGGGAGGTCTGAAGGAATTGGAAAGGGAAGTATTAGTTAGACTGAAAAATCTTTAGTCAGATGCCCTTTTTGGTTTAGCCTGTTTATAAGCTCTGATATTATCTGGAGGAAGTTCTAGGATTGCCTTTGGCTTTCCTTCATTATTATGTATTATATATGTGGAAGTTGTTACCATGCTGGGGACCTCTGGTTCTCACCCATGCGGATTTTGTGGTTTTCAGATGCAGGGCGTGTGGTTTCCCGTTGAGGCATGCTGGAGACTTCTAGATTTGCGAAGATCCTTTGTTCTCGGGGCTATGTTTTGGTTTATATGTTTTGTTTAGATACTTTTATCTCCATTAAATAATACAAACTGTGATGACTCATCTTATGGGAGATTTTGGAGAATAGGTTTTATGTATTTGTGTCCCTTTGGGTTTCCTTTGGGGTTTTCCTTATTTTATCATATGTATATATTGCTATGCTCGGACCGGTTATCTTCGCAGCCGGATCTTGAGTCTTGATATTCCTGTTTTTGACACTCCTTTGTATATATATAATCTCGCGTTGGTTTATCCTTATTCGTTACGTTGTCGATCGGAGTGTTGCGCTTTAGAGTTGCGATGGTTTTTGTTTACCCCTTTTTCTACAAAGGCTCCTAGTTATAATCAATCATTCATACTACTATATGTACTAAATTTTTATTTTAGAGGTCGTAATACCTTGCCATCTTTGAATTATGACTTAAGCATAAGACTCTGTATGGTAGGGTGTTACATTATGGTATCAGAGCAGTTCGTTCCTGTAGAGCCTGAGGGATGGACTGATTATGCTTCTGTGCATTCTCTGTGTGTGTTATGTGCTATTAGTATATTTGCTTGATATAATTGGCATAAACGTTCATGAGCATGCATTTGGGACTTTGAAGCACTAGACTTCCGATATTGAGACTGATCAACTTAATATCGATTGTTTGGTGTGTATAGGAACCATATGGCGCCTCGTGGACGCGGTAGAGGTAGTGCGAGAGGTCGTACTAACGCTCGTGCACCGGAGAATAACCCTAATGACCCGGTGAACTTTATGACTGCGTTGGAGAACATGGCTGCTGCTATGCAAGCCACTGCTGAGGCTCTTGGTCAACAGATGAACAACCATGGTAATGATGGAGGTGGAGTTCAGGGCCCGATGACACTGGCAAACTTTTTGAAGGTTAATCCACCTAAGTTCAAGGGAACTGCTAGTCCGACTGAGGCTGATACATGGTTTCAGGCTATAGAGCGAGCACTGCAAGCACAAGTGGTACCTGAAGGACAGCGTGTCGAGTTTGCTACCTATATGCTCACAGGTGAAGCGTCGCATTGGTGGCAAGGTATCCGACGTCTTCTGCAGCAGGGTGATGACTATATCACCTGGAATGTCTTCCAAGAGGAGTTCTATAAGAAGTACTTTCCGACTTCTGCTAGGACGGCTAAGGAACTTGAATTGTTACAGTTGAAGCAGGGTACTATGTCCATATCAGAGTATACTGACAAGTTTGAGGAGCTATTTAGGTTCTCTCGTATGTGCCAAGGGACTCCGGTGGAATATGAGGAATGGAAGTGTGTTAAGTATGAAGGAGGACTCCGGAGTGATATTTTCAGTTCAGTGGGACCAATGGAGATTAGGACTTTCTCCGAGTTGGTAAACAAGTGTAGGGTTGCTGAAGAGTGTGTGAAGAGGGCAACCGCTGAGAAAGGGATTCACAAAGGTTCATTCCCACAGAATCGAAGGAAGAGCTTTGCACCTAGAGGCCCGTCTTTCAAGAGGGGGAGCTCTTTCAGGAGGCCCAACAACAACAACAACTTCCAAGGGAAGAAGTTTGGGAAACAACCTCAGGATGATCAAGCTTGTACTAGGTGTGGAAGTCACCATCCGGGAGCACCATGCAAGGCCGGATGGGGTTTGTGCTACAATTGTGGAAAGGCGGGGCATAAAGCCGCAAATTTTCCTGAGAAGCAGAAACAAGGTGCTGGGAAAGCACAACAGACTGGTCGGGTGTTCACCACTTCAGCTGTAGGAGCTGAGGGATCCGAGACACTTATTCGACGTAACTGTGAAATGGCTGGTCAAACTTTAAATGCTTTATTTGATTCGGGAGCATCGCATTCATTCATTGCATTTGAGAAAGCCCATGAGTTAGGGTTGAAGATTGTAACTTTAGGTTATGATCTAAGAGTGTACAATGCTACCCATGAAGCCATGGTAACTAGGCTAGGATGCCCGGAAGTTTCCTTTAGGTTCAAGCAGTGTGATTTTGTTCATAATTTAGTCTGCTTACCGATGATTGGTCTTGATCTTATCTTAGGATTGGACTGGTTATCTAAGAACCATGTTCTGCTAGATTGTTCTACAAAGTCGGTGTACTTTATGCCGGAAGATACTGAAGGGCCGGTCGTGGTGAATAATTATTACTTGAATTCGATGATGGTGAACTGTTCCGGAACCGAATGTCAGGGTATCCTGTTGTTAACTGCGGGTGTTTCGGGTGATGATCAAAGGTTGGAACAGATTCCAGTTGTGTGTGAGTTTCCGGAAGTGTTTCCTGATAATATTGATGAGTTTCCACCTAACCGAGAGGTTGAGTTTGCTATTGAATTGGTGCCCGGGGTGGGACCAATCTCAAGTGCTCCTTATAGGATGTCACCGTTAGAGATGAACGAGCTAAAGTCTCAGTTAGAGGATTTGTTGGGAAAGAATTTTATACGACCAAGTGTCTCTCCGTGGGGTGCTCCAGTATTACTGGTAAAGAAGAAGGATGGGAGTATGCGACTCTGTATGGATTACAGGCAGCTGAACAAGGTTACAATAAAGAATAAGTACCCATTGCCGAGAATTGATGATCTCATGGATCAGTTACAAGGAGCTGGAGTTTTCTCCAAGATCGATTTGCGATCCGGTTGTCACCAGATAAGGGTGAGGGATGAGGATATCCCTAAGACCGCTTTCAGGACTCGTTATGGTCATTACGAGTACACTGTAATGTCTTTCGGGTTGACGAACGCTCCTGCGGTGTTCATGGATTACATGAATAGAGTTTTCCGTCCGTTTCTGGATAAATTTGTTGTTGTCTTCATTGATGACATACTAATTTACTCCAAGACTGAAGAAGAGCATGTGGAACACTTGAGGATCGTGTTGCAGATTCTAAAAGAGAAGAAACTCTATGCAAAACTATCGAAGTGTGAGTTTTGGAAGAGTGAGGTGAAGTTTTTGGGCCATGTGGTGAGTAAGAAGGGAATAGCCGTAGATCCAACTAAGGTGGAGGCTGTGATGGATTGGAAGCAACCAACCACCGTAACAGAGATAAGGAGTTTTCTGGGTTTAGCTTGCTATTACCGAAGGTTTATCAAGGGCTTCTCACAGATAGCTTTGCCAATGACAAAGTTAACCCGCAAAGACACTCCGTTTGTTTGGACTCCTGAGTGCGAGGAGAGCTTTCAGACATTGAAGAAAAAGTTGACCACTGCACCTGTGTTAGTGTTACCTGAGCCGAATGAGCCATTTGAGGTGTATTGTGATGCCTCATTGAAGGGTCTAGGGTGCGTGCTGATGCAGCATCGTAGTGTGGTGGCGTATGCCTCACAATAGTTAAGACCTCATGAAGTTAGTTACCCTACGCACGATTTGGAACTCGCTGCAGTTGTGTTTGCCTTGAAGGTGTGGAGGCATTACCTCTATGGGGTTAAGTTCCAAGTTTTCTCTGATCATAAGAGCTTGAAGTACCTCTTTGATCAGAAAGAGCTTAATATGAGACAGAGAAGGTGGATGGAATTGTTGAAGGACTACGACTTTGAGTTGCATTACCATCCGAGAAAGGCGAACGTAGTGGCGGATGCGTTAAGTCGGAAGTCGTTATATGCGGCTTGGATGATGCTTCAAGAGGAGAAGTTGCTCAAGGGATTCGAGAGTCTGAAAATTGGTGCTCAAGAAGTATCCGGAACTTTGTGTTTGAGCCGATTAGAGATCTCAAGTGATTTTAAGTCCGAACTCCTAAAGGCTCAT
Source organism: Arachis hypogaea (assembly GCF_003086295.3). Lineage (NCBI taxonomy): Eukaryota > Viridiplantae > Streptophyta > Magnoliopsida > Fabales > Fabaceae > Arachis > Arachis hypogaea. The sequence continues at coordinate 28,198,600 of NC_092038.1, forward strand.
CAAAATGATGAAGCGTTATGGAAGGTGTTACCGGCTATTGAGCAAGGAAAACAATGGAGAGTGTCGGAAGAGAAAGATGGGTTATGGAGATTCAAAGGTAGGATCATTGTGCCGGATGTTGGCACTTTGAGACAAGATATTCTAAAGGAGGCACACAAAAGCGGATTCTCCATTCACCCGGGAAGTACTAAGATGTACCATGATTTAAAGGCAATGTTCTGGTGGCCGGGTATGAAGAATGATGTGGCGGAATATGTTTCAAAGTGGTTAACTTGTCAAAAGGTGAAGATTGAACATCAAAGACCTTCCGGGATGTTGCAACCTTTAGAGATTCCACAATGGAAGTGGGAAAGTATTGCAATGGACTTTGTGTCTGGATTACCAAGGACTAGGACTGGTTTTGATGCTATTTGGGTGATTGTGGACCGACTGACGAAGTCAGCTCACTTTTTGCCCATTCGGATGACTTACACCCTTGAGGAGCTAGCACGGTTATACATAAAGGAGATTGTGAGACTTCATGGTGTACCTGCTACTATAATCTCTGATAGAGATCCTCGTTTCACTTCAAGGTTTTGGGGTGCATTTCAGAAAGCTTTTGGAACCCAATTAAGCTTGAGCACGGCTTACCATCCTCAAACAGATGGTCAATCTGAGAGGACAATCCAAACATTAGAGGATATGTTGAGAGCTTGTGTTTTGGACCAACCGGCGAGTTGGGATCGGTATATGCCATTAGTGGAGTTTGCATACAATAATAGTTATCATGCGAGCATCGGAATGGCTCCGTATGAGGCCTTGTATGGGAGGAAATATCAATCTCCGCTATGTTGGAATGAAGCTGGAGAGAAAAGCTTGTTAGGGCCGGAAATGATAGCTGAGACTATTGAACAAGTCAAGAAAATCCGTGATAGGATGCTTACGGCGCAGAGTCGTCAAAAGAGTTACGCCGATCAGAGGCGAAAGCCCTTAGAATTTGAGGAAGGAGATCATGTTTTCCTTAAGGTTACTCCGACCACGGGAGTAGGTAGGGCGATTAAGGCAAAGAAGTTGAATCCTCGATACATTGGTCCATTTCAAATCCTAAAGAGGATTGGACCGGTGGCGTATTGGATGGCTCTACCACCTCATCTTTCGAATCTGCACGATGTGTTTCACGTGTCGCAGCTTCGGAAGTACACTCCTGATGCTAGCCATGTGTTGGAACCTGAGTCGGTTCAGTTAAGGGAAGATTTGACGCTTCCAGTGGCTCCAGTCAGAATTGATGATACTAGTATCAAATGGTTGCGTGGAAAAGAGGTTTCATTGGTCAAAGTGGCATGGAGTCGAGGCGGTGTTGAGGAACACACTTGGGAACTTGAGTCGGAGATGCGAACGGACTATCCGCATTTATTCTCAGGTAATTGCATTTGAATTTTGTGGGCAAAATTCCCAATTAGGTGGGTAGAATGTAAAACCCGATTAATTAACGGCTAATTAACCCATAAATGAGAATTTATTCTAGAAAGCCCAAAATGTGATTTTTGTGGCTAAATATGATAGAGGAGATTGAGACGAGAATTTCGGTACCAATTTTATAGAAATCGGACCAAAATTGGACCGAACGGGCCAAACCGGGCCAACCGGACCCAAAGTGGGCCCTTGGCCCAACATAACTAGACCAAAACCCTAGTTTTCAGCACTCTCTCTCCTCACAACACTCAAAAACACGCTGAAAGTAAAGGGAATGGGGGAAGAACACTCTCAAACTTCTATCTCTCACTTGATCTTCAAACCACCATAACTTTTGATCTAGAGCTCCGATTGCCGCTCCGTTTGCGGCCACGCGTTCACCGCGGAGAGCTCTACAAAACCCATACAATTAATCTTGAGGTAAGTCACATGTTACTGTTCGAAATTCCAGCCCTTATTTTCGAGTTTCATGGGTAAAATGTTGAGATTTTGGGTTCTTTGATGTTATAGGACCCAACTCTCTTGAAGGAGAAGGTTAATCTTGTCTCCTTGGACCTTGGGTGTGGTAAGATTCTCAACCCTAGTGTAATTTTGTTGTTTTATGATGTTTGGATTTTGAGATGTTGTGTATGGGTATGATGATTGTGGCTTAGGTTGTGTATATATGAATATTGGAGCTTGATTGGTGATTTTGAAAAGCTTGGAAAGGGTTTGGTGGTGAAAAATCTGTTCTTGAGGGTTTTGAGGCATTGAGAGCTTGTGGATAAGTGGTTTGGAAGTGCTCCGGTTGAGCTTGGGAAATCGGCTAAGGTATGGTTTTGGTTTCCCGTATCTAATATGTAATGTGGTAGGAAATACTTAGGCTAGAGGCCCTAAGATAGGCATTGAATGGTTGATGTTGTTGAATTATTAATATATATGATGTGGTCATATATGTAATGATGATTAATGATGCCTTGGTGGTATGAGGTATGAGAAATATGCATGTTGTGATATATGCTTGATGATTAGTTATGGTTGAATTGTGGGTTGAACCATGTTTATGGTGAGTATGATGTTGATTGTGTACAATGATGATTTATTGGAATTGGTGTTGTTGAGAATTGGCATGAGTAAGAGTATATGATATGTCAATATGTTTGAGTTTGAGCCACTTGGGTGAAGTGGGTTAAAATGATGAGATAGTGATTTTGTAAATTGTGGTAAAGTGTCAATGTGTGAGTTGAGGAGGCTTGATGTTGAATTTGATATATTTTGATTGATTTCAAAGAAAAGGGATGAAATTGGCATGTTTTGATTGATTTTGAAAAGAGTTGAAAATGGCTTGTTTTGAAAATGGCATATTGTGGTTTTGTATGAAAATATAGTTTTTGGGCATACTTTGGTGGGACATAACTTGGACTACGGATCTCTGTTTTGTGTCAAACCTGTTTAGAAATGAAATTGGATCCGGGAAGTCCATGCCGTTCGAAGAACGGGTGAAAAACGATTTAAAATGAGGAAGTTATGTCCGTTGGAAGATTGGGGTTTAAATCTGTGAATTCTGCAGCTTTTAACTTAGAAAATTTTTTAGCAGAATAACCCCTTGCGCGTAGGCGCACTTGGCGCGTATGCGCCGATCTTCCAGAGAGCGCCATCCACGCGTGCGCGTGATGTGCGCGGGCGCGCCGATTGTGCTGCACCCAATGCCCAGCCATTTTCCAGAGAGTTATGCCAGAACTGTGCCAGTGTTGTGCCTGGGGCACGAGAACACCCACGCGTACGCGTGGTTGACGCGTACGCGCCGATTGGCAAATTTTTAATCCACGCGTTAGCGTGCATGACGCTTGCGCGTCGATGAGTTTTTGAGGCCATCCACGCGTGCGCGTGGAGTGCGCGTACGCGTGGACCTGTTTTCATCCCCAAAGTTGATTTTTGAGTTTTAAAAGCCAAATTTCATACTTCTAAGCCTCCGATCTCACCACTCATATCTTAAATCAATATGACATGCCTAGCTATTAAAAAGGGGCTAGAGAATGAGGTAACTTGCGAGTGAAGCAAGGGAAAAAATGAATGATCATTGAGGATCAAGCATGATTATGTGAGATGCGGAGGATGGTGGTGGAAGTGCTGGTTATGCCATTGGCCGAAGGGCCGTAATTGTTTATATATTGGCTGGTTCTGGATTCATCCGTGAGCCGGAATAGCTGTGTATGCTATGAATACTGGCTGGTTATAGATTTAACCGTGAGCCGGAATGGCTGATATGGATGTTGATCCATGGATGAGAATTCATGCATGTTTATGCTGAATTATTGATAATTGTGATTTGCACTTCCACTATCGGAGGTACGAGTTTCCCTGGGTAGTAGCAGTGGCTAGCCACCACGTGCTCCAGGTTGAGACTTGGTACTCTTTTGACCCTATGTCATAAGTGTGGCCGGGCACTGTGAAAGACCCGGATGAGCTCGCCCCCGTAAATATTCACCAGTGAAGGTGATGGATATAGATCATGATTATGATCAAGTTTATGATTAGTATAACTCGAGTTGGGGATGCGTGACAGAGGGACAGTCCAATGGTTAGCTACCAGGACTTGTCGGGTTGGCTCTATAACCGACAGATGATATCATCAGCCACTAGGGATAGGCATTCATCATATGCATACTATATGAATTGTTTGAGATTGCCTAATTGACTGCATATTACTTGCTAATTGTCTAAATGCCTTACTTGTTCCTGATTGTATATTTCTTGCTTGATATAACTGTGTTTGCTACTTTATATTCCTGCTGGTGGTTGGGAGGTCTGAAGGAATTGGAAAGGGAAGTATTAGTTAGACTGAAAAATCTTTAGTCAGATGCCCTTTTTGGTTTAGCCTGTTTATAAGCTCTGATATTATCTGGAGGAAGTTCTAGGATTGCCTTTGGCTTTCCTCCATTATTATGTATTATATATGTGGAAGCTGTTACCATGCTGGGGACCTCTGGTTCTCACCCATGCGGATTTTGTGGTTTTCAGATGCAGGGTGTGTGGTTTCCCGTTGAGGCATGCTGGAGACTTCTAGATTTGCGAAGATCCTTTGTTCTCGGGGCTATGTTTTGGTTTATATGTTTTGTTTAGATACTTTTATCTCCATTAAATAATACAAACTGTGATGACTCCTCTTATGGGAGATTTTGGAGAATAGGTTTTATGTATTTGTGTCCCTTTGGGTTTCCTTTGGGGTTTTCCTTATTTTATCATATGTATATATTGCTATGCTCGGACCGGTTATCTTCGCAGCCGGATCTTGAGTCTTGATATTCCTGTTTTTGACACTCCTTTGTATATATATAATCTCGCGTTGGTTTATCCTTATTCGTTACGTTGTCGATCGGAGTGTTGTGCTTTAGAGTTGCGATGGTTTTTGTTTACCCCCTTTTCTACAAAGGCTCCTAGTTATAATCAATCATTCATACTACTATATGTACTAAATTTTTATTTTAGAGGTCGTAATACCTTGCCATCTTTGAATTATGACTTAAGCATAAGACTCTGTATGGTAGGGTGTTACAAAACAGGGGTTAAAAATGTTTGAAATGATATAGGATTGACTTAACACTCAAAACTCTCATTTTTGGCTAAAACAGGGAGCTTGCGTACGCGAGATTTCAAAACAGGGAAGATTCTCGCATCGCGTATACTGCTCGCGTATGCAAGCGCCCAAATTTGCAGTTCTGCGTACGCGAGACCATGTCTGCCTACGCGAGACCATGTTTGCGTACGCGAGATATCAAGATAGTGAGTAAATCTCGCATCGCATGTGCATGCTCGCGTACGCGACCCCTCCTTTTCCCTTAAAAGTTGCTAAGTTATTAAAAATCAGTTTTCTACACCTAACTTCCGACCTTCATAACTTTTTCTACAAAATTTCAATTTTCACAAACTTTAAACTGTTTTAAAGCTCTTGAAATTATTTTTAATTTGAAATAAATTTTATTCAAATCTAAAATTCGAGACTCAAGTTATGATCTGTCGAAATTGGTTAAAAATTACTTTTTACCAAAAATTCAAAACTCAAGTTTCCCAAACCAAACAAAACCATTTCAAACATTATCATGACTCACCAAACACTAACTCATTACTCATCAATCATATAGCCACCCAAGGTACCAACTCTCTTCATTACCAATTCCACATTATATTTCATCACATATACACACATACTCACTATTTGCACCATTCTATCATTTCACTACTTAATCCAACATCATACTCATTAGATACATATATATATATATATATATATATATATATATATATATATATATACATTCATTCCATCAAAAATCTAACCATTCACTATCTACATCCAAACCATTTAATTATTCAACAACTCCATACATAATATTCCAACAAAATTAATCTATATCACCACTAATCATAATACATCTACAACTCACATATCAAATCTCAAATCAATTGCACACATATACATATTTATTCACTAATCACATCAACAACCAAATTCAATTCAATCTTATCATATAGTCAATTAGCCTACGTTTTCACGTTACATTATATATTATCTACGAGAAATTAAAACTATAACTTGATCGATTCCTCCCTAAACTAAAGACACCTCAATTCACAAAATCTCAAGCCTCCACCACCAAGATTTCAGCACCCAATGCTTAATTCAAGCTTCCAACCTCCCCAAATATGTTCCAAATCACATATTTACGACCTAATTCATATCATTACATCCATATACACAAGTTCAATATTCAACCTCATATAATCAAATAATTCACAAGGATTTTGAGGGTTCTTACCTTATCCACACCTCAAATGAATAAAAATCCTATAGTTTTCTCAAACTAATTCAAGCCTAAAACATCAAAATCACACAATTTTATCAAACTCAAAAACTTAAATTTTGAATTTTTGTAGAGTTCAACGCGGTGGTCGCATGGTTATAAACAGTGCGGCGATTAGAGTTTCGGATTGAAAGATATAGTGAAATGAAGTTGGAGCCAATGGTTTGAGTTCTTCTCCCCATTTCCCTTGTGTTTCAGCATGTGTGTGCTTGAATGGAGAAGAAGAATGGCTGAAATAGCTTTATATATATTGGGCCTTGAGTCCGGTCCAATTGGTTCGACTCGTTAATTTAATTTTGGGTCAAAATTTTTAAAATTAATGTTAAAAATTATATTTTAATTAATTCTACTTTTTTAAATTATAAAATTTTATTTTTTAATTTTTTAAATAATAATTAATTTATTAACTAATTATTTATTTTGCAAATTTTATAGTAATAATCGTTCTGTCTTTAGTTGTGTTAAATGAAGTGCTTGTTTTTTTGTCTGTGCCAGATGGTTCGTTCAAGCGATAACAAAATATAAAATCTCAGAAGAATAAAAAATATAAAAAAAGTATTTACAAGAAATAAGTTGATACAGATATACATATATTTTTTATGGTCGAAAACTTGAATGACACCAAATTCTTATAGGAAACAAATACTCAAAAATGACAGAATGGCATGCTCCTCGAAAAGCTGGTTTAGTTTAGCTTTAGCCAAATATTTATAATGTAATGAAATTTTGTCTTGTTGGCTACTTAACAGAATTAGAATGAATTAGACAAATTTTTCACCGTCATTTTATTTTAAATGAAAGCATAATGCATAATTGATATTTGACATAAAGGAAAAAAAATCAATAATATAATAAGATTTTTTATTTTTAAATGTAAACATAAGAAAATATTCTCAAATCTATCATAGTAATATCAAGGAATTAATGATAAATATTTGGAGAATAATATTAAATATACATGTATGGGGAACATTTGTCTCATTGAATCTCAAAAGAAAAAAAAATATATTAGAATTTTAGAAAAAATACCATTAAATTTATATTAGGATAAAATGCATAATTAAACTAAATAGAGAATCAAATTACACAATTCTACCAAATTGAAAAACGTTATCTGAATCTCTCAAAGCCTCATTCGAATTAAACAAACCAACATTTAAGCCAATTCGAATTAGTAGTGATGCTTGTAATTCGAATTTGGCCGATTCAAATTATGCATGCATGGCATGTAGCCTTAGAATAATTCCAATCAGGGTGATTCAAATTATGCATGCAAGGGACGTTCCTATAATTTGAATGAGTCTATTTCGATTTACTAGCAAATTGAGTTCTATCTATAAATCGAATTTGGACTATTAAATTTAATGTGAAATTAACCTGTATAAATATTAATAAAAATTTTATTATAAAAAAGAGTACTCAACGTATCAATTTTTATATGTTATTTTTAAGTTAATAAATAAATAAATATTAATTTTTATTATAATAGTAAAAAATTATAGCATACTAAAATAGAATACTAGAAAAAATACTATATAATATAAAAAAATATAGTTGAAAAAATATAAAAAGATTATCAAATTTAAAAAAGATAATATTATAATTTAATATCATATTTTGTTAGTAATTATCGATTTAAAATTGATTTTAATTAATATTATTCAAACAATATTCATTTTACTAAAATTAATTTTAGTATAAAATGGTGAAACATAAATTAATTTTAACTCCTATTAGTAAATTAAATTAAAAATAACATATAAAAATATATTCATACTTATTAAATTTTAATAACATATAAAAATTTAACCACTTTTTAAATACTCTTTAATTACATATTTATTAGATACTTTTTTTATAAAGTATTTAAATACTCTTTTTATAAAGTATTTAAAGTATATAAAAATGTATTTCTATCGTAAAAAAAGTATTTAAAAAGTGGTTAAGTTTGTATATGTTATTAAAATTTAATAAATATTAGTACATTTTTATATGTTATTTTTAATTCAATTTACTAATAGGAGTTAAAATTAATTTATTTTTGATAATTTATACTAAAATTAATTTTAATAAAATGAATATTATTTGAATAATATTAGTTAAAATCACTTTTAGATAGATAATTACTAAAAAAATATGACATTAAATTATAATATTATCTTTTTAAATTCGTTATAATCTTTTTTTATACTTTTTTTAGTATATTTTTTATATTATATAGTATTTTTTCTAGTATTCTATTTTAATATGTTATAATTTTTTATTATTATAATAAAATTAATATTTATTTATTTATTAACTTAAAAATAACATATAAAAATTAATAAATTAAGTGCTCTTTTTTTATAATAAAATTTTTATTAATATTTATATAGATTGATTTCACATTAAATTTAATAGTCCAAATTCGATTTATAGATAGAACTTAATTTGTTAGTAAATCGAAATAGACTCATTCGAATTACTAGCGATGTCCCTTGCATGCATAATTCGAATCATCCTGATTCAAACTACCCTAAGATTACATACATGCATAATTTGAATTGGCCAAATTTAAATTAGTGTTGGTTTGTCTAATTCGAACAGGACTCATTCGAATTACATATAGATGTACTTTTGGGAGATTCATGTAACTTTTTCAATTTGGTAGAATTATGTATTTAGGCCTCTATTTGATTTAATTGTGTATTTTACCCTTTATATTATGTATATAATATTAAAATTTAAATAAATTTTATTTTGCGTGAAACAAAATTATAATATTAAATATGAACAAAAATAATAAAAAATTTTATATTATATAAATTTAATTAAAAAACATATATTCAAGTAAAAAACAAACAAACAAACATAATAATAATAATAATAATAATAATAATAATAATAATAATAATAATAATAATAATAATAATAATAATAATAATAATAATAATGAATTTTGTGACACTAGTTTATTAGTTATTTATTCAAAGCTAAATCTAGCTTCTTAAATATAAATAAAATTATTAGGTTGTGTCTGAAGGATAGACTAATACCTAGAGAGAGATTGAAAGATAAAAATTAAAAGATGACAGAAATTACATAAATTTCTGTATTATATTTAATATATAATGTATAAAATTGAGTCATGTCTCAATATATTTTTTTATTTAAGATAAATATAAAGACGAAAATAAAACAAAATACTTAAATATCTTTTTTTTAAGGGATATTTTAACCTTTTAAAATTATAATATAAAATTTTAAACATAATTAAACAACCTTAATTTTAAAGGAGTATTTTATTATTTTTAAGATTAATCTTAAAAGGCTATTTTAATATCTTAAAAATTAAATATAAGAGTATTTTTAATATTTTTAAAATTATTTTAATTTTTAAGAGTAAAATATTATTTTTGTTCCTAATGTTTGGGGTAATTCTTATTTGTGGCCCTAACGTTTAAATCGTCCTATTTGTATCCCTAATATTTATAAAAGTGATTCAATGTTATCGTGCCATTAATTATACTAACAGATCAGATTGTGTTTTTTAATTATGCTCACCTGGATGTATTCATTCTCAATTAGGTCTCACTTAGATGTGTTCGATTTCAATATTGTACCCACTATTTGTATTCAGGTTTAATTATATTCCTAAAAAAGTAAATTATGTAAATGTTGCAGGGTTTAGTTTCAACTTTTGATGAACTATTATTCGGAGTGGATCATCAATTTTGTCCCAAACATTTATATTCTAACTTCAAGAAGAGATTTTTAGAACTCCAACTAAAGCTCATGATATGTAATTGACGACAGAATAACATTGACTCACTTTTACAAACGTTAAAGATATAAATAAGATAATTTAAACGTTAGGGATATAAATAGGACTTACTCCAAACATTTGGGACAAAAATGATATTTTACTCAATTTTTAATTTCTAATACAATTAAATAATATGAATTGGTTCCTATAAAATTACTTTAGTATTTTTAGTAACATTCAGAAATTGATTTGTTCTTATAAAAATTAATTACGAGAGTCTTTTAGTTTTAATTTAAAGTTTAGATTTATAATTCCTAATATAATTAAAAAATATTTATTCTCAAAGAGTATTTTAATCTTTATTCTAAAAGGATATTTTAATTTTTTTTAGTTTAATTCCAATTTAATATTAAATTAATATTTTTAATTTCTAATGCAATTAAAGAATCACAAATAATCTTATAAGTATAATTTAGTATTTTAAAATTAATGCGTAAAAGATATTTTAGTACTTTAAGGAGTAAATAGTTAAATTAATTTTTGAAAGATTATTCATTCTTTAAATTAGTCTCCAAAAAATTTTTTTAATCAAATTCGTGTTTTAAAGATTTTAAATTAATCATGGTAGTCATTCTGTCACTTCCATTACTAACGGTGTTAAGGTTTGTTGATGTAGTACGTTAAATAACATTACAACACTCACCTAGTAGTCCTAATTGACTATTAATATTATTAGTTTATAAAATTAGATCAAATTAACCCAAAATTGAGGAATTTCGATGCCTTAAGTTCTTCCCTCAATTAGACTTTGATTTGATATAATTTCATAAGTTTATTTTGTTAATAGTCAATTAAGACTCTTAGGCTGTGTTTGGTTTTGAAAACAAGATAAGATAAAATACTGAAAATAAGACACAAAGGATAGAGACATAAAAATTAGTGTTCTTGAATTTTGTTTGGTGATCAATTAGAACAAATTATGAAAGTCTACTTTATTATTGTTTTATTTAAAAAATTTAGGAACAAAAATATAATAATAAAAGTTATAATTTAAAAAATTAATAAGAATAATGAAAGAAAAAATAAAAAATAAGAAATTTTTCTTTTGTTAGTGTCTCTATGTCTTTCTTATCAGAATAGACACAAAATATATTAATTCAATATCTTTGTCCATGTCTCGTCTGTCAAACACAATTTTGTGTCTCTGTGTGCCTGTCTCAGTGTCTCGTAGCTGTAAACAAACGTAACCTTAGGTGTGTGTTTGTGGTATCATTTAACGTGTCAATCAGTAAATTTTGATTCTATCAACAAAAAAAGTGACGGAAGGACTAACGTGACTCATTTAAAATCTTTAAAAAATGATTTTGATTAAAAAAAATCTCAAGCACCAATTTAAAGAACGAATGATTTTTCAAGATCTAATTTAACCATCTACTCGTACTTTTAATATAAACTATAAGGGCATTTTTTGTTTTTTATTTTTTGTTTTAAATTAATGCTATAAGAATCTTTCAATCTCTTAAAATAGAATCTACGAAAAAGAACTTTAAATTTTCTTAAAGTTTAACTTTGTTTGTGTTATAAAAAAGATATTTTAGATTTTTAAATAAACTAAAATATATTTTAGCTTTTTTTAAAAATAAATTAAATTTAAATTTTTAATTTTTAATACAATCAAACAAGATAAATGAATTTTATAATGGCATTTTAGATTTATTTTTTAAAAAATTAATGGCAAAAAATTGTTGTTCCGAGTTATCTGAAGTCAAGGCGGATTTTGAATTTGGATGTGAGGACCAAACACTTAAGGTTGAATATTCTGACTTGTTGGTCGAGACGGTAGTTATTTCTAATCCTTGTGGGCACAGATATGCAGACTGAACCTTTTTTTTTTTGGTTTTCCACGGTATCCCCCAACCCGGTAGGTCAAGGACTAATCCGCCGTGATACTGAGCTCCATTTAAGGGTTTGTCGCTGGCCAATGGATTGCTGCATGAACAAGGCGGGATTCGAAGCCCCAACACTTGCTTAAGCGGACTAGTGAGCTAACCACTAGACCAATCCAACTTGGTTATATGCAGACTGAACTTATTATCATTAAATCGACTTAGATGCATACAGGCCTATTTTTGGTTTATTTGTGAGCTAGACCCATGTTTAATGGATCTAGATATAAACAATTACTTTATTCTCTTTAAAATTAATTTTGAGAGAATTTTAGTTTTTAAAATTTATATTTATTATATCTAATACAATTAAACAAACTTTATTCTAAAAACATACGATAGTTTTTTTAAAATTATTTTTAAATGAATTTGGTGGGTATTTTAGTCTTTTTGTAATTAAATTCAAATTTTAATTTATAATATAATTAAAAATCTTAAACGTAAATCTTTTTAATATTAATCTTAGAATACTAATTTTTAAGAAGATTAAAATTTTTTAACCTTTTAAAAAATTAATGTATAAATATACCTAAAGATTCAAATAATATGTTATCTTTATAAATTACAAATGTGCCTTATTATTTTTTATCACAATTATCTTTTTAACGGAGACAAGATTTATTTATGATTATTTTTATCACGACTTTAAAATTATTGATGATATTTTTATTATTTTTGTCATTTAAAAATATTTTTGTTGGCACTTAAATTCTTAAAAGAATTTTTAGTAATTTTTTTATTTTTCTACTTCTTGAATACATAACTTGCTTTTATTATATAGACTCATTTGTTTATAATTCTTTATAAGATATTAAATACTAAATTTTGATTATCCAAAATTTTCTTTCAATTGATTAAGAAATAAATTTATTTATTTTCGGTTTAAAAAATGAATTTATATTTAAAATTAAAATTTTTTAGTGCCTTTTGAAAGATTATGTTTTGTTCAAGTAAATTTTTACTTAAGAAAAAAAAAAGAAGAATTTTAACCTAGTTTCATCCTAAATAGACCTAATAATGTCCATTTTCATCGCATAAAAGCATAAAGCCATAATAGAAACTTTTCTTAAAAATTTGTATCACTCACTCTAAATTAGCCAATTAGCCATAACTACTCCTGTCTTCCTGATTAAAAACAGAAGCTGAAAACGACTCTACCTACAATACACGTGTTATTATAGTAATAGCTAAAAGAAAATATCTATACAAACTTACCTCTTTATCTTATAATTCATCATATAAATATACAATGTTTAATATTGTTGACAATAATAATAATAATAATAATAATAATAATAATAATAATAATAATAATAATAATAATAATAATAATAATAATAATTCATCTATGAAATATATGTGGAACTTTGTTTAATTATTCATATACTTAATTTAATTGTATTTTTCTATTAATACTTTAAATATTTTTAATAGTATTTTTGATAATTTAGTTTTCATGTTAGTACATATATTAAAATGGCTTAAAAACTAAAAAAGAGTTGAAATGGTGGTTTATTTCAATTTTTATTTTCAAAACACAGATAAACAAATTAAATAAACACTATTTTGACATTTACGTTTTGTTTAAGGTTGTTAAACTCGTGAGTTTAAGTAAACTCATAGAGTTGGTCTAGACTCGACTCATATGAGTTTATCTGTTATAATTTTTTTGTAAAAAATATATATGTTGTGTATAATATATATGTTTACTCAAATATAGGCATTAAAATTCAATAATTTTAACATAAAAAACATAATAAATTAACATAATACTACAATTATAATAAGTACTCTAGAATACACATTTAAATCCTTCAGTTATTACATAGTTATCCACTAACAGTTGCAAAGTTATCCACTATCAAAGTTGATAAATTCAGATTTGAGATTTTAGAGTTTCAGACATTCAGATTCAGTAACAAGTAATAATTAACTAACACTAACCAGTAACAACTACAAATTACAAGAAGTAGTAATTAAGAATAGACTAAACTAACACTAACAAGTAACAACTACAACATGCAACAATTCAATAACTATTTTTCTTAAACATACTTGAATCTGAATGGCTGAATGGAGTAGACTTAGTTGAGGAACCAGGCATTGTTGTGTTGTGCAAGCAGACAAGAATGAATGGAAACAGAGTACACGACTAATCGGCAGAGGACACGACGAACCGGCAGAGAACGCGACGACCAAAAGAGGATGTGACGAACGATGGCAGTGTGGCGACGGCAGAGTCTCCACGAGTCCACGAGTGTAACACCCAACCATACAGAGTCTTATGCTTAAGTCATAATTCAGTGATGGCAAGGTATTACGACCTCTAAAATAAAAATTTAGTACGTATAGTAGTATGAATGATTGATTATAACTAGGAGCCTTTATAGAAAAAGGGGTAAACAAAAATCGCAACTCGAAAGCGCAACACTCCGATCGATAACGTAACGAACAAGGATAACCAACACGAGATTATATATATACAAATGAGTGTCAAAAACAGGAATATCAAGACTCAAAATTCGGCTGCGAAGATAACCGGTCCGAGCATATAGCAATATATATACATATGATAAAATAAGGAAAACCCCAAAGGAAACCCAAAGGGACACAAATACAGAAACCTAATCTCCAAAATCTCCCATAAGAGGAGTCATCTCAGTTGTATTATTTAATGGAGATAAAAGTATCTAAGCAAAATATATAAACCAAAACATAGTCTCGAGAACAAAGGATCTTCGCAAATCTAAAAGTCTCCAGCATGCTTCAGCGGAAAACCTCGCGTCCTGCATCTGAAAACCACAAAATCCGCATGGGTGAGAACCAGAGGTCCCTAGCATGGTAACAGCTTTCACATATATAATACATAATAATAGAGGAAAGCCAAAGACAATCCTAGAACTTCCTCCAGATAATATCAAATCTTATAAACAAGCTAAACCATATGTGGCGACTGACTAAAGGTTCTTCAGTCTAACTAATACTTCCCTTTCCAATTCCTTCAGACCTCCCAACCACCAGCAGAGGTATAATGTAGCAAACACAGTTATATCAAACAAGAAATTTACAAATAGGAACAAATAAGGCATTTAGACAATTAGCAAGTAATATGCAGTCAAATAGACAATCTCAAACAATTCATATAGTATGCATATGATGCATGCCTGTCCCTAGTGGCTGATGATATCATCTGTCGGTTATAGAGCCAACCCGACAAGTCCTGGTAGCTAACCATTGGACTGTCCCTCTGTCGCGCATCCCCAACTCGAGTTATACTCATCATAAACTTGATCATAATCATGATCTATATCCATCACCTTCACTGGTGAATATTTACGGGGGTGAGCTCATCCGGGGCTTTCACAGTGCCCGGCCACCCTTACGACATAGGGTCAAAAGAGCTTCGAGTCTCAACCTGGAGCACGTGGTGGCTAGCCACTGCTTCCTTCCAGGGAAACTCTCATCTCCAACAGTGGAAGTGCAACATTCACAATTCATTCAATAGCATATATGCATTTATACTTAGCCATAATCATGGCTCCGCCGTAACACGGCAATAATCTAGCCATCCGACTCACGGTTAAATCCATAACCAGCCATTCGGCTCACGGTTAAATCCATAACCAGCCATTCAGCTCACGGTTAAATCCATAACCAGCCATTTCATTAACAATTACGGCCTTTCGGCCCATGGCATAACAAGCACTTCCACCACCATCCTCCGCCTCTCACATAATCATCTTTGATCCTCATTGATCATTCATTTTTTCCTTGCTTCACTCGCAAGTTACCACATTCACTAGCCCTTCTTCTCATAGCTAGACATATCATAATGATTTAAGACATAAATGGTGAGATCGGAGGCTTAGAAGTATGAGATTTGGCTTTTAAAACTCAAAAATTAACTTTGGGATGAAAACAGGGCCACGCGTACGCGTACTCAACGCGCACACGTGGATGGCCACAAAACTCATCGACGCGTATGCGTCATGCATGCTAATGCGTGGACTGAAAATTAGCCAATCGACGCGCACGCGTAAACCACGCGTACGCGTGGGTGCTCTCGTGCCCCAGGCACAAAACTGGCACAGTTCTGACACAACTCTCTGGAAAATGGCTGGGCATTGGGTGCAGCACATCGGCGCGCCCGCGCACATCATGCGCACGCGTGGATGGCACTTTCGAGAAGAACGGCGCGTACGCGCCAAGTGCGCCTACGCGCGGGGGTCATTCTGCTAAAAATTTTCTAAGTTAAAAACTGCAGAATTCACAGATTCAACCCCCAATCTTCCGACAGACACAACTTCCTCATTTTAAATCGTTTTTCACTCGTTCTTCGAACGGCATGGAAATTTCATACAAAAAATCATGTTTTTCATACAAAACCACAAAGTGCCATTTTCAAAACAAGCCATTTTCAACTCTTTTCAAAATCAATCAAAACATGCCAATTTCTTCCCTTTTCCTTGAAATCAATCAAAACATATCAAATTCAACATCAAGCCTCCTCAACTCACACATTGACACATTACCACAATTTATAAAATCACTATCCCATCATTTTAACCCACTTCACCCAAGTGGCTCAAACTCAAACATATTGACATATCATATACTCTTTCTCATGCCAATTTTCAACAACACCAATTCCAATAAATCATCATTGTACACAATCAATATCATACTCACCATCAACATGGTTCAATCCACAATTCATCCATAATCAATCATCAAGCATATATCACAACATGCATATTTCTCATACATCATACCATTAAGGCATCAATAATCATCATCACATATATGACCACATCATATATATTTCAACCATTCCACAACATCAACAATTCAATACCTATCTTAGGGTCTCTAGCCTAAGTATTTCCTACCACATTACATATTAGATACGGGAAATCGAAACCATACCTTAGCCGATTTTCCAAGCTCAACCGGAGCACTTCAAAATCACTTATCCACAAGCTCTCAAGGCCTCAACACCTCCAAGAATAGATTTTTCACCACCAAATCCCTTTTTCAAGCTTTTTAAAATCACCAATCAAGCTCCAATATTCACACATATACAACCTAAGCCACAATCATCATACCCATACACAACATCTCAATACCCAAACATCATAGAACAATAAATTACACTAGGGTTGAGAATCTTACCACACCCAAGGTCCAAAAAGACAAGATTAACCTTCTCCTTCAAGAGAGTTGGGTTCTATAACATCAAAGAGCCTAAAATCTCAATATTTTTGCTCATAAAACTCGAAAACAAGGCTGGAATTTCGAAGAACAAAACGTGGCTTACCTCAAGATTAATTATATGGGTTTTGTAGAGCTCTCCGCGGTGAATGCGTGGCCGTAAACGGTGCAGCAATCGGAGCTCTAGATCAAAAGTTATGGTGGTTTGAAGATCAAGTGAGAGATAGAAGTTTGAGAGAGTATTCTTCTCCTCCCTCACTCCATTTCAGCGTGTGTGTGTAACAAATGAGGAGAGAGAGTGCTGAAAACTAGGGTTTTGGTTTAATTATGTTGGGCCAAGGGCCCACTTTGGGTCCGATTGGCCCGGCTCGGCCCGTTCGGTCTAATCTTGGTCCGAATTCTATAAAATTGGTACCGAAATTCTCGTCTCAATCTCCTCTATCACATTTAGCCATAAAAATCACATTTTGGGCTTTCTAGAATAAATTCTCATTTATAGGTTAATTAGCCGTTAATTAACCGGGTCTTACAACGAGCTTATTTGCATAACAGAGTCAATAAAGAGCAGAATAAGAGAGTGAGAATGAGAGAACAGGAGAGAGAGACAGTGACGAGCTATTTGGAGAACGGCAAATGGCGAACGGCGGCGAGGGACAGACGAAATGCGAAGAGGGCTTGGAGAAGAGAGTGACTGTGTGAGTGTGGCGAGAAAAGTGAGGGATTTAGCTGTTTAGGGTTACGTTCATACGTTGCTTTCTTTTTTCTTCTGTTTTTGAGCCCAAAACAGCTCTGTTTTTGCGAAAAAGGCCAAACAAAGCAAACTCGCTGACACGCCCGTAAACTCGCGAGTTTGATCGAATTTATGCGAATTTATCCGAGTCTATCCGAATCTATCCAGAAACGAGTTTGTATCCGAATTAATTCGATTCTACTATCTAAACTCGTAAACTCGAACGAGTTTATGAGTTAACTCGAGAGTTTGACAACAATAATTTATTAGTAAATTAATACGCTTTTTTTTAGTTTGTTAATAGAAAAATAATTTAAATACATAATTAATTAGCAATAATTATATTTTCATGCAAATTTTAGAAGTATTTCGTATATAATAGTATTTTCTGTAAATTAAAAATTGAATATTCAAAATAACATCTCAAAACCAATTTTGGTAGGTTAAGTTCGTCGAAAACTTTGATATGATACCAATCTATAACATAAAATTAAACAATATAATAAGTAGTTCAAAAAAACTGTGACAATAGTTCTAGAACTTCATTTAAAAGTTAAAATTTATATGCTGAAACCTGAAATTACTATAATTTTTTTTTAAATTTTGCTGAGTTGTAGTTATCCTATGTTTAGGTCATGTTGAAACATTTTGTAAAATCTTTAGTAAAATTAAAACAAATTAGATATTTGATCTTAGTAGTCTTATAACGTGGACACCTCTTTTTTTTATATTAACGAATATTATAGTAAAAAAAAATAACCGCTTCATTTATTTATAATATTTATGTAGTATCTATGTCGTAATTTATTTTAAGAAAATATAATATTAATTAAACTTCATTTACTGTTTTGGATTTTCATTCTTTATTTTTAAAATTAGATTAGATTGCTAAGTTCAACTTGGTTAATAAAGAAGCCGTTATATATTTGACAAAGTAGGGTTGAATTTAAAATAGGGTAAAAAATCATAATAAACCAATGTTCTCCAAAATTTACGTATATCAGCCAAATCGAAAATCGTTTCAGCAATAAGCCAGATTATATATATATAATTCGAACCACGTTGGTTCGAATTGCGTTTGTGAATAAATCGAACTAGGCCAGTTCGAATTACTTGTTGTGTGTTGTTAATAAATCGAACTAGTATGGTTCGAACTCATAATGAATGTAATTCGAACCAGATCGGTTCGAATTATAGAGAGAGATGCTTGTGGAGGTAATTCGAACCAGGCCGGTTCAAATTACACAAATCCTAGTTCGAACAGACCGGTTCGAATTAGTAGGAGCTCGAGGCCTATATATATGGGTGTAAACATGAGTTAGTCTCATTAGAGGGAGTAAGATGGCTAGTTAGGAGAGTTTTGTTGTTTTGGTTCACCACAGAGGATCCGTTAAGAGGAAAACCAGTTCCGGAGTGAAGTTCACAGATAAGAATCCTCTCTGTATTGTCGTTACTCCTACGACGAGCTATGATGACCTTGTTAGAACTGTACTGACGAAGCTCGGTCTGGAGGGTGCGAAGCGGGTTAAGAAGTTTTTCTATCGCATTCCAATCACGGTGCTACAGAATACCGTGAAATATGATTGCTTCACGATTAGTAGTGATGTGGACTTGCAAGTAATGTTTCTTTGTCGGCGGCAGTTTCCGGAGGTGAGGACACCAGAGTTGTTGGCACGGCTGGTTGATGTGGTATCCAGCTCAGGCGGTTCGAATCGGAATATGGCCGATTTAGCCACTCCAGCAGGTTCTAGTTCCCGGCCTGCCGTTGCTTCTTCCTCCATCCCTGTGTATCCACCAGTGGTCCAACCTGTCGCCTCCCCGTCTTTTGCTGCTGACCTCAATAGCGGTGTAGGCGACGAGGTAGGGGCAAGGGAAAATATGACGAACGCTTTATTGGGTGTTGCACCGGTTGGCGTTGGAGACGGATTTTTGGGTGATGCAGAGGAGGATGACGTCGAGCCGAATATGATTGACGATGACAGCGGTGATGATATTGGACGGAGTGAGCCTGCATTGGCGGTATGTGGTTCTAGCTCTGGCACACAGCAGTATCCACCACATTTTTCCTCTCTGGACTTGGATGCCATGAGGCAAGAGGGGGTTTCTGGGCACTCAGTTGGATTCGGAGCTAGAGATGCGGAAGGAACTGCTGGTCTGATAGAGTTCCAAGTTGGTCAGCAATTTCAGGATAAAGAGGAGGCCCTGTTAAGTGTCAAGACTTACAGCATCCGGCGAGGGGTACAATATAAGGTTGTGGAGTCTGATTATCGTCGGTATGTGGGCAAGTGTTCTGAGTTTGGGAATGGGTGCACATGGTTGATTCGACTGAGTCTGCGGCAGCGCAAGGGCATTTGGGAGGTCAAACGATACAATGGACCTCACACTTGTCTTGCCACCTCCATATCCAGTGACCACAGGAGTTTGGATTATCATGTGATATCGGCGTTCATTATGCCAATGGTTAGGGCTGATGCATCCGTTAGCATCAAGGTGCTCCTGAATGCCACGACAGCACACTTTGGATTTAGGCCGACTTACCGGAGGGTCTGGATGGCGAAACAGAAGGCTATTGCCCTCAATTACGGTGACTGGGATGAGTCATACAATGAGCTGCCCAGGTGGGTTTTGGGAGTCCAGTTGGCGATGCCTGGAACTGTTGCAGTCCTAAGGACTAGCCCCGTTCGAGTTGGAAGGCAGGTAGACGATTCTCAATGTTATTTTCACAGGCTTTTCTGGACGTTTCCACCTTACATCGAGGCGAGGTGCTTCACGGTGACTTTGTATGACAGGGATAATTCCGAGTTCACCGTGGCAGAAACCACTCCGACTGGTTCCTTCTCATTGGGTAGCTACAGAGTATCGCTTGCCTCTCAGACATGTGACTGCGGCTACTTTCAGGCGCTTCATTTTCCATGTCAGCACGCGCTTGCATGTTGTGCCTACTCACGAGTAAACTAGACTACTTATGTTCACAGCGTGTACCAGATTAGTTCGGTCTTCAGTGTGTATCGGATGGGATTTACCCCTCCCATTCCAGAGGGTTTCTGGCCACCATACGACGGGCCTACTGTCATACCGGACCCTGACAAGAGGCGTGCGAGAGAGGGTCGTCCGAGGTCCACCAGGATACGAACAAATATGGACGAGGCAGATCCGAACCGTCCAAAGAGATGTGGTCTATATCGCCAACCCGGACACACACGACGGAGTTGCCCACAGCTTGGTGGATCATCTCACACTGGGGGCCCTTAGTAGCCATGTTATAAGCGTTAGTAATGAATATGTTATGTTTCACTTTGAGTTAAGTTTTAATGTTGATTTTTCTAATATAATGTATCGTGCATGCTGCGTTAAGTAATGAATATGTTATGTTTCACTTTGAGTCGTCTGAATAGTCCCCTAAGTGCAAAATTTAATAAATAAATGTATGTAACAGACTGTTTAATGGTGCGATGATGAAAAAAAATATCACTGATAAAAGAGCTAAACATCATTTTTCAAAGTACATATCAATCAACAAACAACAAAGGAAAACATCTCTAATACAAGAACAAAGTAACTCAGCTCCAAAATAACAACAAATTTATACATTAATGAAATCTATGGAAAAAATACATGAAAAGTGAATCATCTAAACAGATGCAATCCCGTAAAGCAACGACGGGGAACCCGTGCCCTCTGACCTCTGCGGATAAAAGGCTCCTCATCCTCGATCTCATCGGCGTCCTCATCGGGGGCTGGCTGTGCCGGTGGCGCAAAATGGACGGGGGCAGCAGACGACCCAACAACAAACTCTGAGGCCGCAGCGTAGGCAGATGGTGGGGTGCCTCCCAAAGTAAAATGATCACCAACAGATGTCGTAGGAGGCTCGTTCAGATCAACATCTAACGGTGCCTGGGTGCCAGATGTCTCACCACGCCTCCTGGCCGGCACGTCCTCCTGCATGATGGCCCTAATGTCCGCTAGAAACTGTGGACTCCCGAAGTCCTGATCAAGCGTATCTGCGCCAAGGAAGTCTGACCACTGTGATCCCGTAATAACTAATGGGGTACCCACCTGCTGAGGCTGGTCATCGGCGGGTACACCGACGAAATAATCCCCAATAGGCCCAGACCCAAGTCCAATGTCACCAGGCTCACCCTCATCACCCATGCCTGACCCATACCACTCACCTCCATGTCCTCCATCGTGGGTACTAACACCACCAACTGCAACAGCCTCGGCACCATCCCCGCCCTCAGGACCATGATGATCGTCGAAACGTCATGGGGGTCACGACGACGGACGTCTGCCGCACCACGCCCTCCCTGTCTCCCTCGCCGACCTCCTCGTCCGCCTCTAGCAGGACCAGCATCGTCATCATCATCAATAGCCGCATCTAGCCACCTCCACTCACGCTGGCTCCGTCGTGTGCCAACACGAGCTCTCCTCTCAACACTCCGCCTGTCAGGCACGTCCTCAGGACGATCCATGTCAGGAATTCGCCCGGCACCCCGCTGTGAGGCCTCAACTGGAATAGGAACGACTCTCGGATCTCCCAACTGCATATCCGGAGACAGGAACCTCTTACCATGCTGACTCCACCACTCGAGAAACAACTGTGAGGGTCCAGGATCGGCAACAACATCAAACCTCAACACCATATCCGCACGGGACTCCCAATGCAGATGCCACTTCCGAAGATCGTACGGGAACCAATGATCGCCGCCTCTGCCGTCCTTCGACATCAGAAAGTCGATGTTCAGTGCGGGATTCGGAGGGGGCTGCACCCCTCCGAACTGTGGAAGAACCCTATCAATCTGATGCCACTCTATGACGGCAAAGTAGATCAGCGATGTCACAGCCCGCCACAATTCCATATGCCTAGGTTCCAGAACCTCTGGATGCACAACCTGAAGTACCTCGGGAGTGCTGTACGGCATCCAGATAAACTGTACAGAAAACTCTCCATATTCAGGGCATATCATAAAGTCTGATAAAATAAAGAAACTCATTAAGTAGCTTACTCACCTCCCTGTCATGTAACTGGTCTATCCTAAGCCTCCACATCTCCACTCTAGGACCCTTCTCACTAGCAGAAGGGTTGTATCCTGACCACCTGCATAATACATGTGTCGTATGGCTAGTTAAATGTGTCTTAAGGGTTTCTAATACATTAATAATGAACATGGATATATTTATACTAAAATGAAATAGGGAAGGCTTAGTAGAGTACCTCGAGGCCAATGGCCAGCTGATCGTGTCAAACCCAGAAGGCCTAAACCGATGAAATCGCCAGAAGATCCAAGACTGAAGTAGCTGAAGTGGGCCTGCTAACTTGACGACATGTCTGTTCGTCACTCGGCACATGCACCAGTACAAACCATGCCAGTGCTGCAGAGGCCCAGCTGTAGGTACCCATCTCCTCCAGCCTAGCTACGTACGGAAGCCATCTAATGTGAATGCGGTTGCCAGATTGTCCCCAAATAGCTGCGTGCCCAACAACATCATAATATACGCACGGGCATATCGCCGCACAGTCTCGTCATCTGCTCCATCGGGACACTCACCAAAAGTCTCCTGAAACCAGCTGCAGTTCACTGCGTACTTCTGAACCTGGCTGGGAGGAGGAACCACTCCAAGCAGCTCCTGAAACCACACCCAGGCTGGACGGCCACCCTGGATGTATAAATGAAACTCTGACAGGCAGCCGCTCACGTAACGCCCGTCCACTGGCAAACCCAACTGGTATGCCACGTCCTGAAGAGTGATGCTGCACTCTCCAAACGGCATGTGAAACGTGTGCGTCTCCGGACGCCATCGCTCGACAAATGCACTGACAAGGGCCTCGTCTAACCAGAACCATCTATCGTTCAGCCTTGCAAGATGGTATAGTCCTGCCATCTGCAAGTACGGAACGTATCTGTCATCTAGTCGCATGCCCTGCTATCGCCGCATGCTCCTAATGCATCGCTGCGGCTGTCGATGAAATGCATCGCATAGTTAGAACTAGCTTAATAACCAACAACAAGTGTAACCAGCACGATAACACATGAACAAAATAATGGACTAAATAAAATCGCATAAAATTACATGAAAGATAACCGCATGTAAAACAAACCCATAGACCGCACAACTAAACCGCAAAACCACTAACTCGCAAATACCGCTACACTCAGAAATATTTTCGTACTAACCTCGTCGTTGATGACCCCGGCTATATGAGTAACTCCGTCCAAGCGATACAAACGTGTCAGATCGTCTCCCATCTGCAGAGTATTCCGTTCAGGTCTTCCTCGAAGAGAATCTGGGTCGTTTTCTCTGAGATTTGGTGGGGTAGGGGGAAGGAAGAATAGTTCGAATGAGGGTGCTTCGAACTCCTTATATAGTCGAATCACCACTAATTCGAATCAGGTTAGTTCGAATTATGAAGGAGCACGCCGAGGGTAATTCGAACCAGGTTGGTTCGAATTACTTGCTTTGATTTCCAATGCATAATTCGAACTTGACCAGTTCGAATTATATTCATTTCGAGTTCGAACCAACTTGGTTCGAATTACGTTCAACGTTTCTCTTCCCCCAATTCGAACCATCCTGGTTCGATTTACTAACGTTTGTAATTCGAACCACCCTGGTTCAAATTACATTAAGATAGCGTTTGGCTTATTGCTGAAACGATTTTTGAATTGGCGTATTTACGTTACACGATTCTTGTCTTGGCTTATTAGAGTTTTTTACCCTTTAAAATATCAATTACAAAAAAATGAGATTTTTTAAAATAATATTTTTAATATTTTATTTATTAATATAAGTAATTTGGATGCAATTTACGTTTTTACATCCTATTACATATTTTATTTAAAGTGTAAATAAATTAATTGTAAGTATATTTTGTAGTGTTAATTATGAGTATATTTCATTTACACTACAAAATATACTCTTAATTAATTTGTTTGCACTGTAAATGAGATATGTGTTTGTAAATATAAAATTATAATTTTTAAAATAATAAAATATTAATAATTTAATGTAGATTAATTTAAAAAAATAAAAATTAATATATTTTGTTATTATTTAAATCGAATGAAATATTAACAAATTTTGTAATTGCATCATTAAATTTTAAAAAAATTCAAATATAGGAGAGAAATTGTGTTTATTTTGTTTGTCAAAATCTTCTCCCATATTTAAGTAACCAATCTTCCTTTCTTATAAGTTATAATCTATTCAAATTTTTAAATTTTATGATTTTTTTAACTTATTTTAATTATTTAATCAGATTTAAAACCGCCCACTATTTTCTAGAGAAAATTTGGAATAGGAGCATATTATTTTTCTAAAAAAGCGAAAAGTAAGAGTATCTACATTAATTCAATATTTTAATTTTTTAAATCACAAAAAAAATTTAATTTTTTAGCTGGCAGTCTCTACAAAATAATGAACGGTTTTAAATTTAGACTAATTTTTTTTATATAAAAAAAATATTGGTGTTTTTATTGAAAATGAGATTATTTGATATAATTACAAATGGGTGAATTTTATTGGAGGAAAATCAACACATGCTCACGTGTTGCAACATATAAAAGGCGTGTTGAACACGTGGCAATATTTTAAATAACACGTGGAGACGTGTTGAATAATTTTCATAATACTGTATACACTTCAAATATCAATATTCAACTAAAACATTATCTCTATTTCCATATTAAAAATAATTTCCATCAAATCTAATGTATAAGAATTTAGGAAGGAAAACCAATAAACGAAAAATTTAAATAAGTGATAGAAAAAGATGTCAAATAAAAAAAATAGTAAGTTGAATAATTTTAAATAAATTTTTTATATACTCTTTTAAGTATTAAAAATTTAACTATACGTATTTCTTGTACAGTTACAAATTTAAAAATAAATTTAAATAAAATTTTTATCTATTATTTTTAGTATTAAAAATTTGAATTATTTTAATCATTTTTTTATAATACACATATTTTGTTTTATACGAGATATGTATATTTTTCTAAACGTTAAATATCTCGTTTACAAATGAGATACGTGCAAAGTAAAATTTGGCTTATCTCGTTTACGGTGTAAACGAAATACATTCACAATTATCTCATTTACATGATAAACGAGATAAGTTTATGTGATGCAAATTAATAAATACGCTACAAATTATATATTTTGGTAAATAACATAATTAAATTATTTATTTAAAAAATTCAGAAAAATTGATAAAAAATTATTGATGAGTCATAAAAATCAACAGCAAATTAGATAGTTAAAATATTAAATAAATTGATAAAAATATTTTTAATGACAAATTTGTTGTTTAAATTATATTATTTTATAAGTATGGAAGCATTTGTCATGCACAAAAGTATTTGAATTTACATTAATGTGCATAAAAAGATAAAACCAATTAAGTGTGTTATATATCTAATTAATTTGTTTTAGAGTGAATTACCAACCCGGCCCCTGTCCATTTTTACGAAGGACAAAGCGACCCTCCAAAATAAAAATGATCCACTTCGGCCCTTGTCCACTACTTCCGTGACACAACACGGTCCTTGTGAGTGTTTTTCCGTTAATTTCAAACGAAAAATGCTGACGTGTCACGGTAATCTTGTGTGCTAGCATACGTCGTTGCTGATGTGGAGGTTTGTTGCAAACGTGGACTATGTGAAATGATCAGAAACTTATTTGTCTTGATTCACGTTGTCAAAAATGTCATTGTTTACATGGAACACGACCTTTCATAAGGATTTCGCAATTGGGATTTCCATAATATCCCTTCATTCACCTTGAAGAATTACCAGAAAACCCTAGGAAAGAACCTTCTTCACCGCGGAGACCATCATTGACCTCGGGGAGCTGAAGGGTAGCACTGACATTGCTATTGACGAGTGCGCTAATGGCATCGTTGTTAACAGAGGTTGAATGATGCTTGGAGGAGTCCACTAATGGTGCTTGACATTGTTGAGGTTAGTTCAGTTTTTCATGTACCAGTTTGTCTCTTGTGCTTTTTGTGGTCCTGTTAACTGATTCTGACACACCACCATTAATGTCTGGAACCCACTTGTGGTCTTAGAAAAAAAAACATAAAGTATGAATAATATTGATTTAATTTTTTTAATAATCAAAGTAGAAAGTATTAGTTTATAACACATTCGAAAACTAGAAACAGATTCCAATAATTTGGTATTGCATGAAAATAGGAAAAATTAAAATTTTTAACTGTGTTGTTTATATATTGTTAAGAATTCAGTATATACATATATTTGTTGTAGATGTTTGAATATTTAGTCACTCCTTTGTTTAATCATAGAAAAAATTTTAGAAGAGATTCAGAGGGAGGTCTCTGCTACTTGCATAGTAAAGTGAAGAGGTTTTTTCCAATGGACCTAGATTATGTTAATTTCTTTGATTTAGTGGCATTATTTAAGGAATTAGGATACTTGGGGTATAAGGAGATGTTCTGGGTTGATATGATAGCACCTACTATGGAGTCTGGTCTTCAGCAATTAAAAGAGATGAAGAAATTAATCAAATGAGAAAAAATAAGCTGATGAAGAGGGAGACAGATGAATTCTATATTTATTTTGATCAGGAAGTTGATATGCCTGAAGTAGTTGAAGAAAGTTTAGCTGTGGAGACTATAGTAGTTAGTTCTTTATCATCATGTGATGATGATAGATATGAGACTACAGAAGATGAGCGATAAAAACCCCCTCGTCCTGGATATGAAACAGATGATAGTAGTAGTGTTGGAGAAGAATTATATAAGAAGAAGAGAGTGTCAAAGAAATCAGCAGCAGGTAAGAAGAAAATGACTAATGAGGCTGCTGGTTATGAAACAGGTGACAAGAATAGTGATGAAAAGAATTTGAGAGTATCACCTAAGAAGAAGAGTGGCTATAAGAAGGCTCCTTCATCTAGTAGTGGGTCGAAGCTGACACCAAAGACTGCTAAAAAGATAATAAGTAAAAAATACTCAGGTATTAAAAGGAGGCATATTTTAAGAGATAGAATACTCAATGAATGGATATCAGGTAAGAACATTATACATGGTCCAAGTGTTGGGGCCCAACAAGACATGGGCCTGCTTGAGGGACAGAGAATGATAAAGGCAACTATGGGTCTAGTTTTATGCCAACCAATGTAGAGATTGATAATGACTATGATAAGTCATATGAGTATGAGAGTGAGGCCTTCAATAGTCTAGTTTCATCAGAAGATGAGGGTAAGACATCATATGATTTATTTAATGAAGACACTAAATATGGTGAGGTTGAGTTCAAGGTTGGGCAGATGTTCACAACAATGGATATATTCAAAAAGGCACTGAAAGACTATTTTTTTATGAGGGAAAGGATGTGTTGTACATTAAGAATGAAAAACATAGGCCGAGGATAACATGTACATTTAAGAGGTGTCCTTGGTTAATATTCACATCTTGAAATTCTGCAAACAGGTATTTCCAAGTGAAGACTTTATTTGATGAGCATACACGTGTTAGAGATTATGGTACTAATATGACTAATCGGGGTTGGGTTACTTCTAAATAAATTAAAAGACTACTAATTCACCCTGATCTGAAACCAATACAAGTAATGGACCACATGATTGAGGAGTATAATATCCAGTTGAACCCAAAAATGATTGCAAAGGCACTCAAGGTTGCTAGAGAAGTTGTAGTTGATAATGCTAAAACACAGTATGGAAAGGTGCGAGACTATCTAATGAAACTACATAGGAGCAATCCCGGATCAACAGCATTGATGGAAATCATTCCCCAGTCGAAGTCTTTGCCACTATTTGATAAATTGTACATTAGCTTGGATGCATCTAAAAGGGTTTTAAAGAGGGTTGCAAGCCTCTCATTGGCCTTGACGGTTGTTTCTTGAAAGAGTTTTATGGTGGCTAACTTTTGACTATCTAATGAAACTACATAGGAGCAATTTTGGATCAACAGCATTGATGGAAATCATTCTCCAACCAAAGCCTTTGCCACTATTTAATAAATTGTACATTAGCTTGAATGCATTTAAAAGGATTTTAAATAGATTATTAGAATTACATTTAAGGAGTTTTTAATTATTTTATAATTTATTATCTTAAATTTTTTATCTTTATTTATAATCTAATATATAATTAAATTTATAAATATCTTATTTTATTATAATTAAATGGTAAATACAATTAAATTTTGGTCATTCGATTAAATCGGTCAATATCTTTTGTTATATAATTAAATATTTTTTGTTATAGTCTAATATAATTATATTTTTTGTTTATAATTTTATATATTATTTTATTATAATACAGATATTTTACTTGACCTATAGTTAGGGCTGGAAGTGAGTCGAGTTGAGTCGAGCTAGACCAAACTCAAGTTCGACTCACAAAAATTGAGTTTGGCTCACGGTTCGCCTCATTAACAATCGAACCTATTTCTTAAGCTCAAACTCGACTCACCGAAAGCTCACGAGCTGGCTCAAATAATAGAAACATAAATACATAATTTATAATTTTATATCAATAAATTATAATTTATATATTTTAAAAAATATTTAAAAAGATCAATTTTATATATTATTATCTATCAATAAATTAAATTTTTTTTATTTATGTCCTACATCAAAATTATATATAAAAAATAACTATAAAATTTTAAATAATTAAAATCATTAATATATATATATATATATATATAATTATATATTGCTATTTCATATGTATGTATATAATATTAAAAATATAAATTAAATGCATATAGCATATGTATATTAATATATCTATATATATTCGAGTCAGCTCACGAGCTAATGAGATGAGTTTATCTAAGTTCAAGCTCAGCTCATTTAATTTATGAGCTCAATTTCAAGCTAAAGTTTGGTTCACTAGTTCACAAACTTAACTTATCGAACTATTAATGAGTGGAGCTCAAATTAGCTCATGAACTTACTTGACTCACTTCCAATCTACCGATAGTTAAACTAGTTGAATTAATAAAAGATTATGGTCGTGGTCGTCATGATTAAAGTTAACTTTTTTTTTTTTCGGATATTGAGTTCAGCAGCTTTAACCAAGATCACTAGCGTAATCGCGTACTTTTGTTTCGTCAAAAAAAAGGAGAAAGCCCAACAGTTCCCACATTTTGTTCTGTTCGTCAGCGAACACAAGTTAGTTTGTGGATAATAATGTTGATAACGGTCAGGGATGCTTCCTTTTCTTCTCCACTCTGTTCTTGGCACCGTCGTTTCAGCACAAAACTCAAATATTCAATTTTCCGAGCGAGTTTTTCTGTCCAGAGGACACCCAACACTACCCTCACATGGAATCCCAGGCATGTCTCCACCTGGTAAATGATGCCAAAACCTGTTCTTTCATTGGTTCCTCTTCCAAAGTGGGCTCTGTCCTCTGCTAGTTTCACTTTTCAATGTTGTAATGCAATCTATCAGTTAATGTATCTCTGATTCAGAAATACTTGCAGCACACTAATTTGGTTTAGGTCTTTACAGTTTGTGTTAATGTTATTTGCAATTATTTTTGCGTAGTGTTTGAAATCAATTTGGCGGTTGATTTTTAGCGTATACATAGCATGATGGATTCTTTGTAAGACTTGTAATGAACCTGACTAAATGTGAAAGAATTACAGTTAACTTAATTTTTGGCAAATCATCCCTTGGTGAACTGGGGAAAGTGCCCTGGGATCACAAGCTACTCTATTTGTAATATGTTCAATGACTTGTGATTGTTAACCACCTGCTGCTTTTGACTTTACGCAGCTATGATGCATCGAATTTTGATCCCTTGGGTATTAACCCGGATTTATCTTCCCGGTTAAATTCTACTTGGGAGAATGTAGTCTCCTTGTTTTCGCAAACTTTTGAGAGTGCTTCAAGTACAGACAAGGAAAAGCCTAATTCTTCACGAGGAATAGCAGGTTTAATTCTTGACTTCATAATATACATTTTTTAAATTTGTGTCCTGACTTGATCATTTGATGAACTTGATGTTATGTAGAAGTGATTATTTATCTTCGTATTTGCAGCTGCTATAGAGGATAGTTCAATTGATTTTGGAGATTTCTTTAAAGGTCCATTGCCAGGAAAGTTTCTCAAGCTTTTAGGGTTTCTTGCCTTGTCACGTCTTGGTGTGTATATTCCTCTAGGTGGGGTTAATAGGGAGGCTTTTGTTGGAAATTTAGATCAGAATAGTTTATTAAGCACTCTGGACTCGTTTTCTGGAGGCGGTATTGGTAGGCTTGGGATATGTTCCCTAGGTATTGTTCCCTTCATCAATGCACAAATTGTTTTCCAGCTTCTTGCACAGGTATATCCAAAGTTGCAAGATCTTCAGAAAAGAGAAGGTGAGGCTGGAAGAAAGAAAGTTCTTCAATACACTCGATATGCCTCAGTTGGATTTGCAATTGTACAGGTCAGGAAATTTGTGATCTATGTGAACACTGCATTTTCTCTTGACTCATGTTTAGATTTAAAATTCTCATCTTTTTAAAACTCATATCTTCTTTATTCTAACTTAAATTACTCTCTTTTTAAAATTTTAAAATGTCTACTTATCTGATGAAGTTGTTATAATCATCACTCCTGTTTTTCATTTCAGGCAATTGGCCAAGTCCTCTTTTTACGTCCTTATGTGAATGACTTTAGTACCGAGTGGGTTCTTTCATCTATTATCTTGTTGACTCTTGGCTCTGTGTTTACAACATACATCGGTGAACGAATCACAGACCTAAAACTCGGCAATGGCACCTCTCTTTTGATATTTACAAACATTATCTCTTACTTGCCAGCTTCTTTTGGTCGAACAATTGCACAGGCATTTAACGATGCTAATTATATTGGACTTGCTACCATCATTGTGTCCTTCTTTTTGTTGGTAGTTGGTATTGTCTATGTTCAGGTATGACTCATTTCAACTGTTAAACAAAGATGTATCTTGTGCACGGAATATTGATCCTACCAACGGCTTTCAGGAAGCAGAGAGAAAAATTCCTCTTAACTATGCTTCAAGATTCACTAGCAAAACCAGAGGACTTGAAAAATCTGCCTACTTACCCTTCAAGGTCTCTCCTTTTCACCAGATCTTTTTTATAATTAATTTAACTTTTCCTAAAATTCAACATTTAAGAATATAGATGTGCACATTGACAGGTAAATAGTTCTGGGGTAATGCCCATCATATTCTCTACATCATCATTAGCTCTTCCCGGTACTTTAGCACGCTTCACTGGTTTGAATGCATTGAAGCAAACTGCAGTAGCTTTGAACCCAGGGGGTATGCTGTTCATTTATAACTGGATTTATGTAGCATCTTATTTAGACTTGAAATGTCGGATTCTGTATATTCGACTGCTAAATGCTCGCATTTCTTGCATTATGAAACTGCTTTTAGATAACTGTTTGTACGAATGTCGGAAGAGATCTGGGTATTTTTGTCATGCATTGGTAAAGTGGAAGCTTATCATGTTGTGCTACCCTTGTTTTGTCTCAGATATTGATTCGTACGTTATAACTGGACTTTCTATTGCAGGCTCCTTCTATGTTCTATTTAACATACTTTTGATTGCCTTCTTCAATTACTATTACACCTTCCTACAATTGGATCCTGATGATGTGAGTGAGCAATTGAAACGACAAGGTGCTTCAATTCCACTTGTCAGACCTGGCAGAAGTACAGCTGCATTTATCAAAACAGTAAATTTTTCCTTCTCTATTTTTACTTTCATTGACTACCTTATTAATTACATCATCTTTTTATTTTAACAATATTGTATAGAATTATACACTTGAATATCAATTTATGCTGATTAATCCAACGTAAAGTTAGTGAGACCTAAAGTTTACTAATGAGGTGATTTGAGATCCCAAGGAAAAGGTGATCTTGTTTTCAAAATTAGATTTCAAGAAAGCTTATTTTTGAATCAGTTGGAATGTTTTGGATAAAGTATTAAGAAAGGTTTGGGATGTGACAGAGAAATTACAGTTTCAAGATGCCTTTCATCCTCCTCTTTTTGCATTTATTGCTAGTAGTAAACCTAGATCCTGATTCATAGTTCATTGACTTTTGACACAAGAAGATCATCTGCCTGCATATCTTTAACCTTATCCAATTGCTGACGATACTATTTTCTTTTTGGAACCAAAGGGAAAGTTTTTTGGTATCCTGTTAAGTTCTAACAATTTATTTCTCGAGATTGTGTTAAGATTTGATAAGATAACTTCATATATCAATTATAGATATCTTTTTCCGCTAAGGGGAATTGATTGTTTACTTTTGTCAAAGATTCTAAAAATTGGGTTTGTTAACTGCACTATTATTATCTCTAAATTGAGTAAATTCTAGTGATTTTTCCTTTCTGTTTTTCTTTTTTTTTTCTTTTTTTGAATTATTGGGAAGTCCAGTGATTGCACTATAAAATTCCTTGGACCCAAACAGGGGATACTAACATTTCATCCACGTTCTGCTACCACTTGAGCAGCTTTTATTATTCCAATTAATTGTATACATGTTACAAGTTTTATATGTATATGCAGTAATGTGATATATGTAGGTACATATTGATACCCAAAAAATAAAAAAGGTGGCGATGATTCTTGTAAACAGTATTGATGTCCCTACGTTTCAAACTACTGTTCAAGTGCCATGTACATTCCACTAACTACTTTACAATGCAGGTTCTTAGTCGAATATCAGTTCTGGGTTCAACGTTTCTGGCTATTTTGGCTGCTGGTCCAGCAGTTGTTGAGCAGACAACGCACTTGACTGCATTCAGGGGATTTGCAGGAACGTCGATTCTTATTCTTGTTGGTTGCGCAACAGATACGGCTAGAAAAGTTCAAGCTGAGATCATATCTCAGAAGTACAAGAACATAGAATTCTATGATTTCGACAAGTACTGACCATGAGAGGATTTTGGTTGTTTATCCAATCTAAGCAGAAATTGTTTTACTTTTGGGCTGGTCAAAATGTAGCTTCAGAATACATATAGAGGTTGTTTACAATGGGGAATGCATAAAATGGTCTTGATGCTCTTTTAACAAAAGGGAGATGAATTTACCATGTTTACCTACTCTATTGGAAGCATCTAATACCCTCCTTGGGAAGTCAAGGTGAATGAAGTATGTTGTAATTTATCAATGTAGATCCGAGGGTATATCAAAATATCAAATATTTCTTATCTATCAACTATCATACTAATTTACTAACTTTTTAATTTTAGTCGCTTGAGATAGTAAAATGGTGATTCTAGATGCACAAGTGTTTTTGTAACAAAGTTCAGTCAAATTGGCAGAAGTCTAATGAAAAAAAAAAATCGCACATACATCATTTCTCTTTTTCCACGCTTTTTGTGACAGACATTTTTGTTAGATTACAAAAGGTTATTGATATAGCACAAAAATTTTGCATGACACAAATTTATTGATGTAGTATAAAAATTTCATACATAACACAAATATTTGCATATAATATAAAAAGTTTTGCACAACACAAATTTTTGTTGCGAATATATTATTAATTGAGTTAATGTTCTAACTATGTGGTCTTTAAAAAATTAACCAACTTGTAGTCTCTAACCTATGGCGACAATAATGAAAACGACCTTAAAAAAAGCGCATAGAAGAAGATAATGAAGCAGCCCTGTGTACATACTTATGAAGTAGAAGAAATACGCGATACTTGGACACCTAACTTTTTTTTTTTTTAATAGATTGCTGCATGCACAAGGTAGGATTCGAACCCCTGACACTTACTTAAGCGGACTAGTGAGCTAACCACTAGACCAACCTAACTTGGTTTGGATACCTAACTTATTGATAGTAAAATGTACGAGCATTTGTCACACTTGATAAATATGGCCAATGGATGTTCATAATGGCCCGTGACCCGAGCAATCTCGCAAGTGGTTTGCTTTAGGCAATTGTGTTAATTGGGCCTGGCCCAATTAAGACAGTAGCCTTGGACTTTTAAGTTTTGTAAGCATGCATTGTATATTGTTGCCCACTTTTTTGTGTTTGTGTTTGTATATCATTACTTATTAAGTCAACTTTATGCAAATGAGCAAATCCAAATAAAATTTTGAAAGGTGTTTTAAACCTTTAAGACAAAAATTGAGAGTTACGTACCCAAGTCGTGTTGAGAAATATCTCAAGTGATTATAAATAAGTGGGGATTGAAATGATAAACATGAAATTAGACTAGCAATTTAAGAGATGAAATTCAAAAGTAATAAAAGAATTCCGACATAAAATACTACTTAGAATTATCCATCATTGTCGTCTAAGTTATGTTAGTAAGATAAGTTGAATCGTCTAAATTAGAACATCAAGGATCAAACTCCTCTAAAATAAAAAAATTGTAAAATAATACTTTAATAATTCTTAAAATAATGGAATTTACAAATAATAAACAAATTTAAAAACAATTAAAACATTATTTACTGTTTTACCAATTTTCTCATTTTAAATGATTTTTTTTCAATTTAAAAAATCTATTGGCATTTGTTAACTATATTAGTAATGTCTCAACCAGTTAACCACTAATTTCGAAAAGGTAGTTGGAGTTATTCTAACCTAATTAATTCTATCCAAAATTCAATCCCTTGATCATAAAGAATATTAACATAATTGGATTAATTTGTCAATTGTAAGTTGTGATTAAGCCTTTAAATTCAGTGAGAATATTACAAATATGTATAATTTTATAAATTGAAAGTTGTGACTAAACTTATATATATAGTAAAATGGTAAAGATAAATAAGAAACTGATCAAGTATATTACAAATCTACAAATAATATTAATGAACTAGTCATATATTACCAAATTTCTAAATTGTAAAATAAATTATAATAATAAAACTTAAATCTAATTTTATAGGTCAACCATAGTCATAACAATGACCATTGTAACACATGATAAACCAAAAATAATGTCTATCATCTTTACAGACACAAAATAAAATGGCTATTTAAAAAGTTCCAAAACAAAGCCTTATAGAAGACATGACAAAAGACATAAACAATCACTGACACAAACTTCTGTCACAAAACAGCCATAAAACAACCTTAAAATACACAACTTTGGATTACATTTATCAATTCATCCATAAAAGACAATATAATTTAATCTCTATTTCTTCCTTGGTGCTTTGAAATCCGGGATGGAGACAAATTTCATAAATTCTATCAATTTTGACGCTGTCCCAAAACTAGCTTCTTGCATTGGGTCCACACCGGAATTGCTCTTTTTTTATGCAGCATCTTATTCAACTTTGTGAGTGGAGGTGGAGGTAGAGGCACCTACATGTAATTGGAAGTGGTAGACTTCACTAACTTGGATGTGCTTTCTTCTCTGTAACACAGTTAACATTAATCATAACCAATCTTTTAAAAAAAATGAATCCTAACAGAAGAGGATCAATAACTAAAACTATCTACTTTCACATTGCACCCACTCCATTTGAGCATCAAATAGAGCAAAAATCAATGGCCTGTAAACCCTAACCAAGAGAAGAACAAAACATAAAATTGAACTCAAACGTAGAATGCCTGCATTACTAACCTTTTCGGAGAAACGGTGATGCACAGGTTGTTCTTTCTCGTCCTAGAAAATGGGAACGCGTGCGACGAGCTTTGCCGGTAATCTACACTAACAGCGACATTGATCTTCCACAATATGGTGCATGCGAGAGAATGAGGAAGAAGAAGAAGAAGAGTTTCCCTATTTGAAGTGTTGTTATATTTTAACCCTAAAATAGCTAAAACGATATCATTTGAAAAGAGATTACGCGCCAAGGAAGAAACGACGTCGTTTAATAAGGTTAGGTGTTCGGTCCATGTGTCGCTTAATGTTCCATGTAAGCGTGCCGTTAAAGGAATTAATAGAAGGGTTAACGTGAGTCACTTATTAAAAGTACAAGATTCAAATTGAGTCAATTAAAATTTCAGGGACTAAATTGAGTTTATTTCTAAATTTTAGAGACTATTTTGAGTATTAACTCACATTAACTGATTAAAGTAAGGTTAAAAGAAATAGAAGAAAACCAAACAAAAATATGTTCTTCCTTGTGACAAATCCAAATTTATCAAATAAAGGAGAGACCCACTACTAGAAATTGAAAGAAACAAGCTTGAAAATCTTGAATGTTACAAAAAATCAAAGAGACATGCATAAACTTAAAGGATAAAAGCTAAACCTAGAAGAAAGAACTGAAAAACCTAGAGACCTAATCTAAACCTAAACTTAGGGAATTTAATTCTAATTAAAACCTAATATTTAAATTTTTAAAAATAGAGATTAACCCATTTTTTCTCTTCAAAAGAAAATGATTAAAGATTATATTAGCATTTATGCATTTAAAAATTTAAATATAAGGGGTAGTACAAAATGAATTAAGCTTTGACCCCATAATTTTTATTATTTAAAATTCGACTTTTATGCGGTTAAAATTGTAAGTATTGGATTTTTATATTTTGTTTGTGATGTGTAATTTTATAATTCTTCGAGGGCTTATTTAAAACATTTTGAAAGTTAAGAGTTTGAATTTAAAAACTCCAACTAAATAAGTTCGAGTATTCGAAAATACGCGACATGACATAAAATTATGTCGTGTAGACTTGTAGGAGAAAACCACGATCTTCACTACAACCTTCACTCGTCCGCACCTATAAATCAGCCTCACTCACATATACCAGAACGCCAAATCTGCTTCAAGAATTCAATAAATTCTTAGGAATTAGAGAGAGCGATATGGTTGATAAAGGTTGAAGAAAACCAAAGGGTGAGGTGAAAGGCTAAATGCGAAGTACCAAGTGAACTCTAAATGATGTTGATATATGTATGTATTGATGATGATGAAATTGTTTGGTTATCAGCTTGTAGATTATATTGGAAATTGATGTAGAATGTTGTGTGTTTGATTATGAGGTTCAAAGATTTGATTGATTAACTGAGGAGTTGGTTTATGATTCTTGAGTTGTAGGTTTGAATCTTTGGTTAACGGAGGTTTAATTATTTGATTTAGATATTTTAAAAGATTCAATAATGAGGATTGTGGTATCAAAATGTGGGAGATGGTGTTGATTTTTTTTTTTTTTTTTGGACGGGGAGATGGTGTTGATTTTAGGTTTGGTGTAAAGGTTGAGTTAGAAAGAATAGAAGCATCTCCAAAAAATTCTTAAACCTCAATATAACACACATAGGCAAGTTTAACAAGTCATGAAAGATGAATTTAACACATGCAAATTGACTTGCCACCACCACCAAGTCACGATCAATAATGTTACTTTCTTAGTCGTTAAGATATTTTTTTATAAAGAGATGTAATGTAAGTGCCCTAGGTTCTATGAAATGAAATAT
Source organism: Arachis hypogaea (assembly GCF_003086295.3). NCBI lineage: Eukaryota > Viridiplantae > Streptophyta > Magnoliopsida > Fabales > Fabaceae > Arachis > Arachis hypogaea. The sequence goes on from NC_092038.1 coordinate 28,236,886, forward strand.
GTATTGGTTTATGCAAAAGAAAATATTGCGTGAGATTGTCCAGTGTTGAGTGATTTTGGACTAATTATTAATTGTAGTCTTTAAACTTACATTTGTTATTAGAGCTCGTTTAATTTGTATGAAAGGTTCTAACATAATTGTTTGATTATAGAATTAGTATGACAAATTTTGGTTATAGTTATTGAAGCATTTCGATGTCTACCCACTAAAGAGTTCATAATCTATATAGCTTTAGTAAACTGGGTTTACAAGGAATTGATGCAGTCCTTTAAAAAGGAAATTAATTAATGCTATCTCAAATTCATCAAGATGTAGAATATATATTATTTGGTAAAATAATAAATATCAAAATTACAAAAAAAAATGAAAAATTTAGAAACCGATATACAAAGGTGTAGATAAGGTTTAAAAAGTAATGTTATAATTTGTACAAATAAAACATGAAAGTATGAAATGTCTAATTCAAAAACTCTTTAAGCAATATTTTATACTTTTACTCGTATTACTAACCTTATAAATAAGATGAGAGTCTATTAATATAAAACAACACATTACAAATTTAGGATGATAGATAACAATCAAACAAATATTGTGAAAAATCACCTTCAGCATACTTGTGAGAATTCTTACTTTTTATTAGCGATTCATGTGTTGAAAAGGAATCTTTTTATTCGTTTAATTATTCTGTGGGTTCCTATAGTTTCATCGAATTTTCAGTTAGGTTCATATACTTTTTTTTTTTCAATTGAGTCCTTATACCTTAATTTTTTTTTCAATTAAATCCCTGCCATCAGTATAACGCTTAACATAACAGAATATTCTTGGTAAAAAAAGAATATTCTTCTCATTTAGCTGGAGTGACCAGGTGAACTAATATGAATTTTTTCCAAATGCCAAAAGCACCCCTCACATTTCATCCAAAGAAAAAAAACCCTAAGTTGCTCTCGTCTCTTGTGTCTCCTGCGTCAGTCCGTCGGCGGCGTCCGTGTCTGGCATCAACTGCAACGAACGCGTGGTGGTGTGCTGTCTGTCGCTTCCTTCCCTCTACGCTTATTCGTCCAAGGCGTCGCCGTCCCTCGCGGTGAAACCCCTCGCCTGGCGTCACCGTGCCGAGCCTCGTAGCGTCTGACCTCCCATTCCCGCGTTGTGCCTCTACTCCTTCTCCCTGCACTCGAACTGTCTGCAAACAGGTAACAAAAAAAAGTTTTTTTTTTCAGTTTTAAAATTTGATATTTATTCTAATTTTATTTCTTCAAAATTATGGCATTGGTTGATTATATATTTCTTGAATTGATTTCTGGATTGTTTTGATTTAATGGTTTATTTAGGGTTTACAATATCAATATTTATATATAGGAATTGTTTTGATTTAATGGTTTGCAATAGTTTAGTTTTGTTTCTCTTAACAGCATTAATTGATTTGGAGCGTTACTCTCAAATTTGCAAATTGCTTTGAAAGATGCATAATTGGATGGTTCTTTTTTGAACATATAAGTATTACCGGTTTGACTATATATATCATACTCTCTAAAGTCATGATCATTCATAAATGGATGTAGTTGATGATCATGATGAAGTATTGAATTTGAAGTGAAGTGTTTGCCTGCGCGTGCTTTAAGTGAATTGTGTGTTTATATTATTGTTTAGTCAAAGTGAATTATGTGCTCATGTTAAGTCAATTGAAAATATTGATCACATTGATCTGGTCTTTGAAATTCCCACACCCACTCATTAAAAGTAATGCTAATATGCTGCCTAAACTCTAATTTGGGAGTATTGGTATCTAATATCTATATCTCTTTTCTTTGGAGTTTTATTTCTTGTTTGTTTTCTTTTCATTGGATGATTCATCTTGTATCATTGCTTTTAAATTGATTGGTGCTAATAACAAGCTTCTTGGACTTATTTTTTGTTTACTTTTCTTTTCTGTTTTTTTTTTAAGCAAGATAGGAAAAGCAATGATAGTTTCCATGTTTAAATAATAAATTGTGTTGATATTTTCACAATCATTACCTTACTTTTTTTTCATGTTTTGGATGTATGCTGAATTGAGATGACTTCTATTATGATAAAATTTTTCTAATTATGTGCTTGAATGGAGTTACTATGGTTGAAAAATAATATATAAAAGAAAAGCAAGCATAGGAGTAAATTTTTAAAAATATGGCATTAGATGATGAATTTTGTTTATTCTTAATTATTAGTTGTTGTTGCTGTGATGATACTATTTTAAATGAATTCTGTTTCTTTTTTTATTATGTAGTGATGGGGCAGGAGAAAGGATAAAAGAAGGAGTAGAGCTGCATCTTCACAACCACTCTCCACCATACCTGCATCTTCACAACAGCTATCCACCACACCTGTTGTTGCTGCCTCTACTCAACCACCTCCCATACTTGCAACTTCAGCTTCTCAGACTCCAACCGCAGCCACTGGTGCAATGGCTCCAACCACAGCCACCTCACAACAAGTCTTACCTCTTGAAGGGCCAGCCTCCCAGCCTCCCCAAGTTGTGGCAAGTGTAAATTTTCAACAATCACCTAGAGCATCTTCTCAACCTTTACCTAAGATAAAGGTGTTTGGTGTGAGGAGAAGTGGGCGGCTAAAGTTAGGAGTGAGGAAGCAAAAATGGACACCTACTCTACATATAGACCTAAGTGATGACTGAAGTATGATTAAATTTATAGTTAGGGTTGTTGGGGTTGCTATTATATAGTATATTTTGTTTTCAATTGTGTCTCTGTGGCCACTGTTTATTATGTGGATAAGACCACTATTTTGATATTTTGAAATTAGGTTGGACCACTTTTAATTGATGCACTTCTTGAACCTTTATTTTGAACTAGATATGTGGCATATATGACCACTTATGCTGTGATATTTTGTGTAAGTAAAGGGTACATGAACACTTATTTAATGAAAATATATGTGGCATATTATCTGGCCTTTTTTTCTGCAAGTTGTTGTCAATTGTAAAACTTTAAATATTCACATTGATAAAGTTTTTTACCAACTATCATTTTATTGTTATACACACACAAAATACATCAAAATGCAAAATTCATTCAAACTAAACATAATTAACTTTAATTGGATTGAAGCTATAGAACCTCTTACATAGAATTTCATAATACAGGTAACTCTAAAATCTTGCAAACCACATTCCAATTATTAAGACTAACAAAAACATAAATAGCATATATTGCATTTTACATTGAATTTTTATATTGTCATTCAATCTCCCAATTTGTTCTTGTAGAATATTGAACTCATCACATAATCTACCCACAAAAGCAGCTATTTCTCTGGTTTCAACAATTAATCTCTCCATCTTCACGTTTAGTCTCTCTATCTTTCTTTCTTATGCATCCAATCTCCACATTTCACCTTCCAACTTAGCAGAATTTTGTGTTCCAACAACTCCAACAGCAGCAGCAAACACGTTATTTCTTGCACCAACTTCATCAACCCACTCAAAAAATTTGCATCTTCTGTTAGGGTAAGAAATAATTCTTCTATTAGAATTTTTTGTTGTTCCTGAAATTTGAAGACTCAGAGTGTCACCATAAAAACAATGAACCCGCCTTTCTTTTTCTTTAGCCACCCATTTTTTACACCGTTATCAACCTCAATCCACTCAAAATCATCAATCTACTAAAAAAAATTTGCATTTTAGTATCTTCCCACAAATAATATACCTCCTACTATGGTCAGAAACGGCTGAGGAACGGCGGATGGTTACCGCCTCTTCATAGAAACACAGGTGTCTTCTTTCCTTCGGGTTGGAGCTCCTAAAAACACAGCTTCCCGAAGAGAGAATGAATGGGGTTCCTTGACTTTGAGCCATAAATTTGGGGAAGATGAAAATTGAAAATGAAAAAGGGAGAAGAAGAGAAATCTCAAATAACTCAGACACAGATATGTTTATAGGGAGATGAAAGAGGTAAATAAGTCATTTCACAACTCATTAACGTTTTTTTAACGTTAAACGTTAACAGAGACTTAATTGAAAAAAAAATTTACGTATAGGGATCCAATTAAAAAGAAAAAAAAGTATAGGGACCTAATTGAAAATTCGGTGAAACTATAGAGACCTGTAGAATAATTATGAAAGTATGAAATATCTAATTCAAAAATTCTTTAAACAATATTTTACACTTTTATTTGTATTACTGACCTTATAAACAAGATGAGAGTCTATAAATATAAAACAACACATTACAAATTTAGAATGATAGATAACAATCAAACAAATATCGTGAAAAATCACCTTCAGCATACTTGTGATAATTCTTACTTTTTATTAGCGATTCATGTGTTGAAAAGGAATTATTTATTTCAACTTCACCAACTTCCTGAGAGAGAGGCAGTTGTGGTTCCAAATAATCTTGAAAAAGGAAATGGAACGAGAACCACCGACAACACAATAACAAAACTCATCTAAATTTATATAACTCTCCCAATTCAATTTAACTTTATATAATTTTATGTCAAAATCGAATATTGTATCCATTATGTATTTATGTTAAATTTTATTTTTTATATTATGTATTTATTTATTAAATTCAACATATAATTCTACAAACAAGGGTTTAGTCAAGTAAAAAAAATGCAGATTCTAGTAATTTTTAACGTGACTCCAAGGACAACTCAAACAGTTATTTATGTCATTTCATGCAATCTTGTGATTTTAGAGATTTTAAGATTTAAATTTACCTACAACTTAAATTCCATGGTGATGATCAAGTTTCAGGTATTACATTATCATGCTCTGAACCATTAGATTTATTGCACGAAAAAATGTGATTTAAATTTACTACAATACTGATCCAATTTTCAACTTCTGTTATATTATAAATGAGCTTTTTTCCCTCGAGTCTTGAAGGTTTCACTATAAGAATTTTACACGAGTACATTGTACAACATGACTTCCTCAGATGAAGAAAGCCTACAATATCTACAACAATCAGAAATACCACTAAGCCAAGCAGGGTTTGCATGTACTCCCTGATAATTATCTTCACCGAATGGAATATAGATTGAAGCTAAATCTGAAAAACCAACTGCCACTAAGCATAACTAATCGTCAGCTTCGGTAGAAAAGTCAGGTTCTTCGGGTTTCGGTAACTTAGGCAGGTCATCTTTTATCTTCAAAGCACCCCTTCTTGTGTTAGCCGCGAACCTTGAAGCAAGTATTGTTACCCCAAGGTTCAATTTAGTCTGAGATGAATTCGAGACGGCAGGGTATTCCTCTTCATCGTCTACTCGCTCACTGACCGCCGTCTCATCTAAAGGAACGGATTCCCTCAAACTGAGGTCTTTGGCAGACATCCTTTTCTTGTACCGTCGCCAAGCAGCCTGAATAAAGCAGGCTGCCCAAGTTCTCCAGTGGTGGGAGTAAAATCGGAAGGTGTGCTGCAGCTTCTTACTGTGGAGGCGCCTAAATTGATTAGCTACAAACTTGAGGTCCTCCGCTCGAAGAGCAAAAGCTTCTACCTCGCTTAGGGCTTTAACTGTCCTAGTTGAGGATGGTAAGTTTGTGGTTGATCTTGGTAGTAAAGCCCAAGAAAGTAGTTCCTCACCACAAAAATCCCCAGGCCTCAGTATGATTGAGTTGAAGAAACCGGTTCGGCCACCATTTGTAGTAGAACTATCCAATCTACCTCTGATAATGAAGAGCATTTCAGTAACAGGGTCTCCCTCGCGAACAATGTAGGTACCTAGAGTGCTGAGAGATGATACCAGCCGCTCACATATTGCATCAAGAAGTTGATCATCCATCTGTGAGAAGAATGGAACCTAAAATAAATTGAAAAAGAAATTTGTTAAATGCTTATATTGTACAATTTATACCTAAGCTCATTGTTATCTTCAGAGGTCTTAATACAGAAGTAATCTTCCAATCAAAGTTGAATAATAATTAAAAGATAAGATGGCAACCAAATTAATACTAAGTGAGCCATTACAATTACTATAAAATGATAATATATAAAATGAAAGCTAAAATAGCCACCAAAAATCATACTCGCCGAACAAGGTCTAAGCATAGGTGGCGCTGGATATCGCGGCGAAGATCTGCAGGTAATGCACGTAGAATGGTTTCTTCATCAACTCCACGAGTTGCAAGCCATTTATATTGAACAAATCGTCTAACACGGCTTCTTAAATCTTCAGGGAGCTGGCGATGCCTCATCCATTCCTCTGTGTCTCTTCGCTTAAGTCTCCACTCCTCAAGCCTTATAGTAATTGATTGCAAATATGTCTATACAAATAAAAGTCACAAAATAATAATAAATAAATAAACAAATAAACAGAACATTGTGAGATATATGCATATTCATATTGTGGGTCATTGAAAACAAGTCAAGCCAGATGACCTACTTGACCTTGTGTAGTGTACAAAGAAAATACATATAGCTCATACAGCTATTGTCAAATACCAAGATTCCAAAGAAACACACACAAAAGCCTTATAGTATCTTGCTTATTGACATTTGATATTAATTTTTAAATCAAGCACAGGTAAAATATGTAGCCTAATTACTATTTAATCTTAGCTAACTAGTGTTTATTAACTAATTAGCAGCACTCCATCTAGGAATTAATCCCTCTTGTACTCAAAGTTGCACACATAGTGTACATATGTAATTTCTCACAAAATGCTATTTTACAACCCACAAACAAGCAACAACCAACTACCCTTTTCCGTGACTCTCTCTCTCTCTCTCTCTCTCTCTCTCTCTCTCTCTCTCTCTCTCTATCTCTATACATATTTGGCATGGTATTTGATAGGAAGAAGTGTAGTTGGTTGATGCTTGCTTTTGGGTTGTATAATTAGCATTGTCCTCATGCCTCAACTTACTGTGCAGTATTAACTGAAATTTGTTAGGAACCACAGAACCAGTGTTAAGAAAAAGTAACTGGAATGAAAACTCAATTGTACTGCTTGCCACAGATAGCTGAATCCAGTGCAGCATCAGCCACTGCAGCAGATAAAAGAAACATCAAACTCACGGTAATTTCACAAGCACAAGGCCTCCAAATACACACCCTACTGACCCTCCTTACACCCCATAAAAATATTCACATTCCAAAAGACCATAAGATTCTCACGTTCCAATTTTTATGTCAGCTCAGCTAGTTACATAGACACTAGAGTTACCCTCCGGCTCATATTCTAATAGGGTCTTCTAAATTTCTTTCTATTATATAGAATTTCACTTTTTGGGATAAAAGAATATCATCAAGACAGAGAAAATAATACAAGGAGATGGAGCATAAGAAATCGTCGAGACAAGACCAAGAAACAATTAAAAGAGAACAATTTATAAAGCATAGTTTTCTAATTTCTCAACACATCTGAGAAAAAGTCCTCCAAAAATATCATGAGCTTTCCACTAAATGACTAAAAGATGCCAAATATCTAATCTATCCCATAAAACTTGTTTAAAAATCAGGGTGGAATAACAAGAAGGTCTATGGAACATCATAAATTATTCCCACCAAGATCCTATTACCTGTAGGACTCATCCATTACATCCACCTAAATTGAATTCTATGGTTTACATCATCTACTGTCCAGTCATTTGTATGAGAAGATACTTAAATCATAGACTAGTATAGTTTCCAATTTTCACTTCCAAGTACGACTTAGTACATGTTTTACTGAACGAAAGTGGTATGCTTCTGAATATTGTCTCAACGCCTTTCCTTAGCACAGTGCTAGAGATAAGTGCAATACACTACATTTTCCTAATTCTTGTCATTCCAAGATTTAGAGCTCGTTTGGAATGCACCAAAACAACATTAAAAATAACAAATAAAGGTAGGTTTGTTCAGTAAAACATTTAAAACCAATTCCTAATCAAAAGCTAATGATTTCAAAGAAATATTTAGTCGATAGTTAATCATAACATACCATGAATGTTTATTTACATTTCAAAATTATAAAAAAAGAGAAGAACGGAATGACTGCAAGTACCTGCATGTTCCCAATCAAATGGGAAAATAATACAAGACCCATGATCGCAATAAGAATAGCAAAGGATGTTTCTCCAATGAAAGTGCTTGTGTCTAGGTTCTGCCCATAAGAACTGAAAGTGTCAAACAGAGCAAAAGAATGAGCAATTGAGCATTCGACCAGTAAAATATTCACAAAAATTCCAAGCACAAATGTTAACTCAAGTTTCTTTTGCTTTGAAAGCCCATGGAGCTCGCTAAAGAATTAATCCCTTGTTATACACTAATTGCTTTCTTAAAACAAAATTAGGAATCCTGGATCCAGATTCAAGATTGAACATTAAATTATTGATCCAATTTATAATAGTAATGTGACATAAAAGGTTGGGGAATTAAGAAGGACTAGATGAAAGAATGACAAGAAGTTAATGGGAATTCTCGGTCAAACCCTAGTATTCCCCTTGTCATCTGCCTATATTGACCAACTACTCTAAGTACCTCAACCCATTAACTACAGAAAGCGGGACTACAACCTCAAATCTACTCCCTACGTTTCAAAATGACCATACACCACTACTCTGCCAAGCTGGCAGAGATAGCTACAAGACCTTTCACCCCAAAATACCCTTAGTTTCTATTTCTGTCCCCTAAACCAAATAACGGTGAACATAACAAATCCTCACTGAATAAATGTCGACCCCTTCTCTACATCCACTCGCATAAAATTGAAATCCCCTCCTACCATTTTCCGTTGCCACATTCACAATACATCATGCTGCCAGTGATTAGCTTGAATATTTCTCACCCATTCCTTAATGTATCCTTCCCTCCTATGCATCCTAACACATCATAATGATTTGTACTATATGACATCTACCATGTCTTCTTTATATAAATATACTTTCACATAATCATAGTGTGTATGTTATATTTTTTCTCCCTTTCAATCCAAAACCTTGTTATTTTAATAGTAACGTTGCAGTATAAAATTATTTTGAAGATTTATGCAATGGAAGTGCCAAGCCGTTACCTTAACTGCTGCAACCCCCACCACAAACAATAAAAGTATTTTGGGATGAAGTTTGAAGAGACCACTTGCTTTTTCACAGCACTTTCAAATATTCCAAACTTGAAATCAATATCATTATTGGGATCACATCTGTTAAACACATTTGTAGTATTTGCCCATATCCTGTGCTGCATGTTATTAGTAAGACTGCAGTCCAGGTAACTGAAGCATTTCTCAGGATTAGGTTCTTTTTTGCAAATTGATTTCCAGCATGTAGTATACCGATCCACAGACAAAAGGTACCATGATGCCCCTAAAACCTGCAACAAAATAGACGCGTGCATTAAGATAGTAGAAAATTACACATAATCCATTACATTTTAATGAATTTAGATAACTCTCTTTTGTGTATATGTTAAGTACCTATGAAAAAGCGGAGAACCACACCTTAAAAGCTAGCTATTAAGGGGGTAAAACCACTATCCTTAAATACAACATCAAGCATCCTATAATACTCGATGTTGGACTTTTGACACCCCGTAATACCCAAGCCCCTAACAATACACCCTTAGAGAACCAATGTCCATAGTGGCTTCACACTATAGACATTGACCCAGCGGCAGCCACTCGGATATTGACTGATTCGGTATTCACCATAATCCAACCTATAGGTAGCCCTTTCTGTACCTAAGGAAAGTGGAAAACCACATCTTAAAAGCTAGCTATTAAGGGGAAAGAACCGCTATCCTTAAATACAATATCAAGCATACCATTCTACTTGATGTATGACTTTTGACACCCCGTAATATCCAAATCCCTAACAACATATCAGTGGAAGAATCCAAAGTGGGGGAGGGGGAAGGGGGGGGGGGGAGGAGAGAAAGAGACGCCTATATTATCAAGAGATAAGATCAATCAAACCTACGTACATGACTAGCCAACATATACAATAGCAGATTATATGCAGCTCCTCCCCAGGCAGTCTTTGTAACCACTCCTGTTGCCTTGATTATTTGAGAACTTAATGGAAAGATCAAATATAATCTCGGAACATATTGAAGCAAAACAATCAATGCCAGAGCATTATTCTTATGATCAGTCTGAGGGCTTCTTGTTGCTGGTATAATAAACCAGATGACCATCTGAAAACCAAAACTTCAATCGGCTATTATCCAATTGTCACATGTTCCAGAGACTTAAAAGTTTAAACATACTCAAATGCTCTTAAAAAGTTAAAATAACTAAGTACAGCACATAAACACCAATAAAAAACAAGAAACTACATAGACAATGCCTCACATTGGAGTCATTTTAGTGACTATGTTTTAGACTATTCCATCAACTTCTGATGTTGTCTACTATATGCACTATTATATAAAGCACCATTTCAAACTGAGATTCTTCAAACTTATTAAAGTAAATAGCAGTAGAGAGCAAAAGCATTAAGCATCAAATTGAAAAGTTTTGGTTAGCTTTCAAAAAGTTTAGTTAATTTATGAACCAAGGCTAAAACATCCGACAGGAGAATAGCACTCAATTTCTGGGACATCTACACCATGTCATCAAATGTAAAATCAACAGGCTTAAACCATGAATCTGAGTATCAAACCTTGAGCAAATTTTGACACTACAGATGAATCAAATCTTAAGCTTGACTAAGTCACTTCAAATGACATAATGTGCTTAGTTCATTTATTTCAGGTCAAGATGTTAGTCGGGTGGATAAGGGCTAAAAACCCACTGCCTCTGTCCAATTTTAACTGTCACATTCTATATAAACACATCTTAAGAAATCACTATTAATAGTGACACTTAAAAGTCCGCAGAGGGTGTACATGGTTAGATTTATCTAGTATGTTATTTCATCATAGTGGTCATATATCCATGCTGACAATGGTAAAGAAATCTATTCATTTCCTTAAGATATTATATTTGTGCAAAAATCAAAGCTTGGTTGCAAGGGAAGTTTCCAGCATATTTTACTTAGGAACAAGAGAACAACACACCTGTGGTAGAGGTAGTGTGGCAATAACGTCAATGAAGAAATCAGATCTAATATATCTCCTTGCAATTTTCTTTGGGTCCATGACTAGTTCACCCCTGCCAAAAACCCGTGAACTCGGTGCGATATATGCTGTTCTGAACTTAATTATTAGGTGCAACAGATAAAAGATGTCAGCAATAGTCCGAAGAAAGGTCACAATAATCCGTAATGTTAGGTCTGTCCGCACACACGCAGACATTGTATTCCCTCTGACACTAGGCAAATAGAAGTAAAGTGGATCAATAAAAAGAGCAACCAAGCATGAAACTATGAAAATCCGGTTCCATTTCAGGACAATCTCACTGCCCGGGTCAAGAATTATTTTGCTCCATGGCTCATGATCTTCGGGGAATACCTTAGATCCTCGACTTCTAAATGTTTCGGCAAATATATTCTTTCCTGATGGAAATACATTGCTAGCTTTATGCAAGGAAGACGAGGCAACCTTGTATCCAGAGGATGACTTCTCATGTGTTGGTGGTTCAGTTGCTCTCCACAATGGTTCTTTCTGCTTTTTACCGTCCGAGTAAAACCTAACATCTTAAATTATTAGAACATACAATACACTGTTCTCAAATGAAACTAATGATCAGTGTTTACCGAATCAGAAAGAACCACCAGAAGAACAAAGTAATAAATTAATGAAATTCATTAAAATTCATGCATTACCAAGGAGCTCGTTGTAGAAGCTTCAAGGTTCAAAATTTATTCCATCACTGGATAGAGTTAATGCTTATATTCACTGTTCTCATTTGCAGCAAAATGGTTTCTTAATCCACGTCTGAATACAACTAAATGAGACCCATTGTATTTTATAAAGACCAAGAATCGAGAAATTTCATTTACTTCATTCGGATCAATATTTTCAAACAAATGTTGATAAATATCGAAACGAGTCTTCCGAAAAGGAAAAAGCATACCTGACAAGCTTTCCCTTTTTGAGCTCCATGTAAAGAGAACGGAAGCTTGAATCCGCTGTTATAGTTAAAACCCTACCATGAACATTGGGGTAAGGGTACCAACTACCAACTAGCTAGGGCGGTGAGGTAGTGAGAGAGAGAGAGAGGAGTGAAGAATGAAGAGTGATTTCTTAGATGAGCAAAGGTCCATTAGAGGGATCTTTCACGGAGGGTATCCCGAAAACCACAGCCACGTCGGACACGACAGCTTCACATGACAAAACAAGTCAACATTTAGTAATGAACCTCCACTAACTATATTGACGATGTGATTTAATTGAACTAAAATAGCGGGATCTATGTATAATAAAAACGGTTTAGTTAATCTGTGTGATAATCGCATTAGTTAAGGTTGTTAATAATAGAAAATTTTAAATATTTTATTTTAATAAATATAAAATAAATGTATTGATAATTTAAATTTTATATTATTTTTTATAAACATTTTTTTAGTTTATAATTTATTATGTGTCTAAAAATAGGTATATAGGTATATGTTAGCTAAATCCTAATAGAAATTAGTCACACAAAAAAAAATCCTAATAGAAATTACAAATTTATATAATTAAAATGGTGGCTAAATCAAAATTTTAATATTAAAGGGGCCAATTTTTAAAATTGATATTCAATTTATAATATTTTTAGTTTTAGTTTTTTTACTATAATGAATTTATTCTAAGAATACATTTTAAGAGTATAATATGATTTAATTATTTTGTTAATTTTTATAATTTTATTAAATTTTTAATTTAGTTCTTATATATTTTTTTTAATTGAGTTTCTACATTATTTTTAATTTTTTAATTAAGTCTTTTTCATGTCAAAAATATTAAAATTAATAGAATATTCCTCTCAAAATATATATGGTCAAAGATATATTACATTTTTAATTATAAATATCTTTAATTTACAAAAAAAAATTAGTTAAATCTAATATTTTTATATTAGAAAAAACCTAATTATAAACTTCAAAATAGTGTAGAATCCATTTAAAAGAAAAAATATATAAAGACTTAATTATAAATTTGGTAAAATTATAAGAACTAAAAGAATAATTAAACTGTATAATAATTAAAAAAATTTAAATTTTTGTATGTATTTATTACATTAAAAATATAAAAGAAATTGTATTTTTATAAAATATTTTTAGGCCAATTCTGATTTCAAAATATTTTTGTATATATAGAATGAAAAAGAGTACTTAATTTTATTTTAAAATTAACAAAAATAAAATAATATATTCTATGTAATAATTATTCAACCACTCATTAAAAAGATTAGTATAACATACAAAATTATTATATAAATTTATACTAAATAGGGATAAGTATTGTTTTGGTCCCTCACGTTGAGGATCGGAATCGAACCCGTCCCTGATGTATATTTTGATTTAAAATCATTCTTAAAGTCGTATTTGAATTTAAAATCGTCCTTTTAATTTTTTTGGACAAAAATACTCTTACCACTACCAACATAATTACCTCCTCCACCACCACCACAACCACCATCAGCACCAGCACCAGCACCAACACCAACACCAATACCAACACCAACCACAACACAACTACAACCACAACCACCATCAACCACCACCACCACCAAGAAAGCAGGAAACAACACCAAACAGAAACAGAAACAACACCAAAAAGAAACAGAAAGCAAGAAAGCAGAAGCAAGGCGTGAGGCAGAGACGGGGGCGGCAATGTGAGGTGGCAAGGCGGAGGCGTGAGGCGGCAGAAGCGAGGCGGAGGCGGCGAGGCGTGAGGCGGCAGAAGCGAGGCGGCGAGGCGGACTCCAACGGCAGTGGCTCGCCGTCCCCCTCCCCCCTTTCCCCTTCCCCTCTTCCTCCCCCTCTCCCCTTTCCCCCACTCCCACCCCCACCCCCACCCCGCGTCCTTTCCCCCTTCCCCTTTCGCCGCCACCGTCCCCCTCCACCCTTTTACCCCTTCATTTTCTTCCTCTTCTTCTCTGACTTCTTCCACTTCCCCTCCTCAATCTCTTCGCCGCCGGCGCCGTCCCCCTTCCCCCCTTTCCCTTCCCCCTTCCCCCCTTCCCCCTTTCCCTCGCCTCCCCCTTCGTATACCCTTTTCTCCCCCCTCCCCAAACACGTTTTTTTAATTTTATAATTTTTTTATTATAGGGGTAGTTTAGGAATAAATTAAAAATTTTATTAAAAATGACGATTTTAAATTCACATACGACTTTAAGGATGATTTTAAATCAAAATATACACCAGGGACGGGTTCGATTCCGACTCTCAACGTAAGGGACCAAAACAATACTTATCCCTACTAAATATATGATTAATAAACTAAAAAAACTAAAAATAAATAATTAACAATTTTACATATATATTTAAAAAAAATTTTGGGAGGGGGCACAATGGCCCATGCTGGCTCCCTTAGTTCCATCGCTGAATTAAAGTATTACTTTATTATTTGAGTTAATTTTTTATTTTAGAAGAATTTTTTAAATTTATGAAATTGAGATTGGATTTAATAATTTTAGTATGTTTGAGACAATTTAAGTAGTATCAATTAAAAATACTAAATTATAATTTTAATATATTTTAAAAATATTTTTTAAAAAAAATAAATAATCATTTTGAGGTTTATTTTTTTGGATATGCAAAGTTTGTGTGTGTTGTGTGTAGTTATGGAAAATGGGCTAAACATAAATGTGGGATGAAGAAATCGGACCATTCGATTTCTTTGTTAAAAAAACTTAGGCCCACAAATTAGACGATCCTATTTATGTGGAAGAGAAAATTTTGAATTTTGGTGTATCTAATTGGATCGTCCAATTTCAATACAGATTTTTTTATTTCAAAAAAGTCAAATCAGATCATCCAATTTGATTATTATATATTTTATTTAAATCATCAGTCAATACAAATCGTTGGGTCCATTTGTTATATATATAAATAAGTGTGTGTAAGTCGTATACAAGTTACCAGATCTCCTCTCCTTCTTCTTCTTCCTTTAACTCCTCTACCCAGATCTATCTCTATCATTTCGTATGAGGTAAAAAAACTTTACAATGAAGTTCATATTCATGTGAGTGAGAAAAATTGATGATAGAGTCCTATTAAAAGTATATTATTTTGGTCAGATTTTATTACAAACATCTGAAGGAGTAAAATTTATTGGTAAAAATCTGTTAGATATTGTTATTCCATTCACAATCTCATTTGAATAACAAAAAAGTGTGATTTGTTAAAAGATAGATTCAGAAAGGTCAAGGAAAATATCATATATTTTATATAGGTATTTGATAAACCCCATTTGTAGGGTTTATCTTGTGTTAAATTTAGAGTATTTTGCCAACCTTTTCTCACATTTACTCAATAAGATAGCAAGGTTTTCATGATTGTTCCCTAATTTGTGCTTGAATTTGAAAACATGCTTTTAGACCCTTAAATTGATAATTTTAATCTTCTTTGGATTCCACTAGATGCCTTGATGTGTTTTGTTAGCAATTTCATATTGAAAAGGACTAGGAATTGATCAAATGAGTGAAGAGAAAGCATGCAAAGTGGAGAAATCATGAAAAGCCAAGGATTTGGGATGCACCCATGGACGCACGCGTGCACCAGCCGCATCCGCGCGGATCGCGCACTACTTCAGGGACGCGTACGCGTGCTGTACGCGTACACGTCGATGCCCGTGCTGACTCCTTTAATGAAATCACACCTGGCGATTTCAGAGAGGCTTCTGGCCCAGTTTTAAGGCTAATCTTTGGCGAAAAAAAAGGCTAAAATGACCAAGGATTGAAGGGGGAAGGCATCACTCAATCATTCAATCATTCATTCACATAATTTTAGGTTTTCGATATAGTTTCTAGAGAGGGAGGCTCTATCCTCTCTCTAGGTCTTAGGTTTATAGATTTAATTCTTCTCAATTTTAGAATTTTACCTTGCTTCAATCTAGGTTTCTTCTACTTTAATTGTTCTAGGATCTTGGTTTATTCATTTCTCTTGTTAAGTGTTTAATTCCCCAATTTGGTTTATGAATTTCTCCATGTTAGATGCAATTCCCTTTTAATGCAATTTGAGGTATTTCATGTTTATTGCTTCTTCCTTCATCTGCTTTCATTGATGCTGAGATTGGCTATTTAGATCTAATATTCTCTTATTGATTTCCTATGTTTTTATTTTGCGCATTCCAAGTATTTGATGAAATGCTTGGGAGGATTTTACCTTAGACTTTTATGCTCTTGGCTTGGGATGGTAACTTAGGAACTCTTGAGTTGCTAATGTCCAAGTAATTGATGATTGGAGCCATTAACTCTAGTTCTCACTAATTGAATTAGTGGAGAGCTAGGATTTATGGACTTGGATTGATGTAGCTCATTTAACTTTCCTTTACTAAGTTAGAGGATGATTTAATGGGATTAATTCTTGCCAATTCTCATGTTGTGGTTAGTGATAAGGATAGAGATCCTTGACCACTAAACCTTGCCAAGACCGTTTTATCAATTGAATTTCATTGCCATTTACTTTTCCCGTTTCCTATCCAAAACCCTAAAACATACTTTTCCATAACCAATTATAAGCATACTTCCCTGTAATTCCTTGAGAGATGACCCGAGGTTTAAATACTTCGGTTATCAATTTTATTAGGAGTTTGTTACTTGTGACAACCAAACTTTTGTACGAAAGGATTATTGTTGGTTTAGAAACTATGCTTGCAACGAGAATTTATTGTAAAATTTTAGACCACAAAAAGGTCCGTTCATAAAAATGGCGCCGTTGCCGGGGAATTGCAAACGTGTGCCTTATTATTGGTTATTGTAAATATTTGATTTTTGCTTATTTGTTAGTTTTGTTAGCTTTAGGACTTAGTTGCTTATTTTTATTAGTTTTTTTTTCACGTGCTACTATGAACTCTCACCATTTTGGCTACGAGTTTGGTTCAAATTATGCTGTAGGGAATGGAAGCTATAATGATAACATGCATCATGGTTGGAACAATTAAAGATGGGAGGAGCCATAAGGATTTTATCAACCCTCTTAGCAACAACCTCCACCAACTTACTATGAGCAAGAGTCATTCCAAGATGCATGCCAACACAATGGTTATGGTGGACATATTCGTGACAATAATCACCCACCACGATATACCTATGAACCCCCTCCTCAACATAGCTTTGAACCCCATACTCACAAGCCACCTACTACCAAACACCCTCATATGATCCTAACCCTTATACACCGTACCAACCACCTTATGAGCCATATGAACCATTTATAGAACCACCCCAATTCTAACCCAATTACTCCCAAAAATCACCACCTCCATATACACCTTGTCCATCCCCATCAATCCAAGAGCCAGGTGACCCTAATTATGTTATCCAAGAGGAACAAGAGTCAATGGATCGTCTCAAGGAAACAGTGGACTAATTTCATGCAACCCTTCATCAGCTGGAGCGAGCGGTAAATCGATTGGCTTCCCAATATTTGGACACTCAAGGAACTCCCATGGCCTCATGCGGAGACTCTGATGGAAAATGTAGCATGAAGGAGACACTAGAAACTCTAGTGGACAGCGGGGAGCATGACTTTGTACTAGAACAATTGGAGAAAGCCGTAATTATTGAAGAGGAAGAAGTGGTTGAAGACTTAAGAGATGCTGAACCTCCATGGGAATCTAGAGTTGTTGTAGAGTATTCCTCCAATAAGCTTGAAATTGATGTTGAGGAGGACAGTGCACAACCTCCAAGGCATATTCCTTATGAAGAATTGGACGGAATAGATCAAGAGGCAAGTTCCCTTGGTGATGATGCTCATGAATCAAGCCCCCCTAGCAATGAACTTGCATCCGAAATTGAACCCTTTGAGTTTGAAGAACCTTCCCTAACTGAATTTGAAGACGATGTCGGGATAGACTTTTCTCAACCTCCAACTTATGACCTGAGTGACGGAGAAGAATTCGAAGAGTTTGATCAGGGCATGGTTGAAGTTGAAGAGGCTTTCAAAGAGGTGGAAGAATTCAAAGAAGAGCACAAGGGAGTGGAGCTTGTAAGGCCACTGGAAACACCTCTCCCCAAGCCATCACCATCCACCCTTTCATTCAAGTAGGTAAACCTTTTCTCTCTAAGCTTTATAATCCCACTGGAATATGGTTTGCTTGAGACGGATAGGCAACTTAGGGCTCTTTGTGGCTTTAAGAGTAAAAGAGAGATGGTTAGCAGTTGGTAACACAATCCTAGGTCCATTATGGTTGGAAGCTCAAAGTTTAAATACAATGGTTGGTGTCGAGCTCAATTGAGCGGGTCTATGAAGTTGTTCGGATGCTTCCGTGAGAATTCAGATTGCTTGCCACCCGGTTTGAACAATGATGATTAACGCGAAGACAGGTGCAAAAACAGGGTTTGGGACCCTGGAATTCATTTTACCAGTCAACACTCTTGGGGCCTTGTCACTTGTTTCAACTTGTTTGAAGGCTTTATACGCCTAGTTTGGGATCCCGAACGCTACTGGAAGTACAAACATTGGTGGGGATTCAAGGACCAGTTCAAGCACAAGGCACCATGACAAGGAGCTCATCCAATGTCCAACTTAAGGACAATAACTAAAAGTGCTAGGTGGGAGACAACCCACCATGGTAGGATCTTTCAATTTTATTATTAGTACTTTGTTATTTTCATCAGTGTTAAGTCCCGCACAAATACTTCCATTCTGCACTCTGCATAAAAAAAAGAGAAGTCACCCACGCATGCATGCGAGCGACGCGTGGGCGTCGCTTGTAGTCCTGCTCCCCTATCCAACGAACAAAGAGTTCTGGTGGAATCGTGTGGCTGGCGTGCTAGGGGCACAATCAGCCTCGTGCATCTGCGTCCTTGACGTGCACGCGTCCATTGCACTTTTGGCACACCACGTGTGCGCGTGCTTGGCGCACACACGTCGTACACACCTCTTGCCCCCTTTCAATCTGAACAGAAAGTTGCGCGAAAATGGTGCTGGAAGCGTGCGTTTCGTACACACTCATCCCACGCAGACGCGTACATCACGCGTCCGCGTCCATGTGCATAACCCTGTCCGCGCTTAGGCGCGCCGTGCGCGTCCGCGTCCATCCTCCCTTATGCCCACCCGCGCGCACGCGTACAAGTTGCGTACGCATGGATTCAGAATGACTTAACCCAGGGATGCGAGCCCTAGCACAGCCACGTCCCTCATTCACCCCCACTCCCCCCAATGTCCCATCTCCTCCCTCCTCCCTCCATAACCGCCGCCCTCAAACTCTGCAATCACCAAGCCGCCACCTCTTTCCGGCGCCAATCACCACCGCAACCCCTCTTCCTTCTCTCCTCTCGTTCTTTCTCCCTCTCTCTCTCTCTCTTCCTTCTCACTGCCCATCTTCCTCTCACCCCCCTCTGATCACTGCTGTGCCACCACAGTCGCCGGCGCCCCTCCCCTATCACGATCACAATCCCTCTCCTCTTCACCCAACCCTCCTCCGCCCCTCTTTCTTCTGCGTCTGTTCGCGCAGTCGACCCCCCTGTGCCACCGTGAAGCTGCCGCCGCCACCACTGTTGGGCGGCATTGCCACCCCCTCCCCTTCCCTTTTCCAGTTCCACTTCTGCATTTCAAGTTCCCGTGCCTCGCCACTGCCTCTCTGTTTTAGTTTATTCTTTCTTTAATTTTGCTTAATTAATTTTAGTTAGTTGATTAATTCTGCTTGTTAGGTTAGCTAGAAATGCATGTTGTTAGGTAGTTAGGTTATGGTTAGAGGATTCTAAGCCTGATAAGTACTTCGTTCCTATTTACCTTCTGCTTGCCAGTTACTTGGTTATTGTGTGGTCATGTCATGTGTCACTTTTGTTACTGCTATGTTATTTTTCCATGCTGCCTTACTACGCTTTACTTGTGAAATTAAACTTGCTGCTGCCTGATATTATGCTTTAATGCCTCATATATAATATTTGCTGCTTTTTGTTTTCCGGGACCATCCGATTTACAGCCGAAATGCTGCCCAAATTTTTAGAAATTATTTTGTTCTTCAACTTGCACCCTAGGCTTTGAACTTGGCACTTTTGTTTTGAGATCTACCTATCTTACACCAAGCTCAGTTCCTAGGCTGCTTTGGTCAGCATTCCCATGTCTGTTTTGTTTCTCGTGATATGCTTTGCACCTTGACTTTGGCTCATTCTGTTGCAATGATTGATAGACTCCACTTGTGTAACTCTTTTCATTCAACTTGGTTCCTAACTTGATTTAGTTACACAACATGTATTTTAATATTTGCAACACCAATTATCGCACATTTAGTAACCATGGCATTGTTGATGACTTGTTTCCCTCTTATATGCTTTTATGCACAAATTCTTATTCAATCATCAATGATTGCATCTACTTTCCTTCTTTGTTTATATCTTGCTGAACGGATTTTTGTGTGGTCTAGAATTCACAAATATGTTCTTGTTGAAAGTATAGTTTCTAAACCAACAAGAATTCTTTCTTACAAAAGTTTGGTTGTCACAAGTAACAAACCCCTAATAAAATTAATAACCGAGGTATTTAAACCTCGGGTCATCTCTCAAAAAATTGCAGGGAGGTGTGCTTATAATTGGTTATGGAAAGGTATGTTTTGGGGTTTTGGATAAGGAAACAAGAAATGTAAATGGAAAAAGAAGTAAACTAACAATTGGAAGAGCTCTTGGCAAGGTATGAGAACTAGAAGTCCTATCCTAGCTATCCTTATCAATTGCGATGAGATTGTTCATTGCTCCCACTTAGTTAACCTCTAACTATGGAGGAAAGTCAAGTGGACGAATCAATTTGATCACTCGAGTCCTAGTCAACTTCTAAGGAAAGACTAGCTTTAGTGGAATCCAAATCAATTAGCAACTTTCAATTATCAATCACAAAGAAGTTTGATAACTCAAGTGTCACCAGTTACTCAACCAAAGCCAAGAGGATAAAAATCTACTCTAGCATCCAACCAAGCATTTTCTTAAACACTTGGAAGGCGCAAAATAAAAACATAGAAAAGTAATAAGAGAATATTAAATCTAAACAACCAATTGCAAACATCAATGAACACAAATGAAAGAAGAAGCAATAAACATAAAATACCTCAATTTGCATTAATGAGAAAATCGAATCTAACATGGAGAATTCATAAACTAAATTGGAAAAGAAGAGAATCAACAAGAGGAATAGATAAACTAAAGTACTAGAATAAATAAGAGTATAAGAGAACTAAATTAAAGGAACATTGAACTTGGAATTCGGAAGAAATAAACCTAGAAACCTAAGAACCGCCTCTCTCTCTGAAAAACTACATCTAAAACCTAAAATTATGTGAATGAGAAGTGTATGCTTGATTCCTCCACTCTGCAGCCCCGAAACTTGGTTAAAAATAGCCCAGAAATCGCCCCCAGCAATTTCTGATACGTCCAGCACGTGGTTCATGCATGCGTACGCGTCATGCATGCGTATGCGTCGCTGAACTTTCACAAATGCACGCGTGCGCGTTGCCTATCTATAGGGTAACCATGACAAATTATATATCATTTCGAATCCCTAGATGTTAGCTTTCCAATGCAGCTGAAACTGCCTCATTTGGATCGCTATAGCTCATGTTATGGTCAATTAAGTACGAAGAGGTCAGGCTTGACAGCTCAGCAATTCCTTCAATTTCTTGTATTCCTTCCACTTTTGCATGCTTCCGTTCCATTCTCTAAGCCATTCCTGCCCTATAAAACCTGAAAACACTTAACACACATATCACGACATCAAATGGTAGTAAGAGAGAATTAAGGATTAGTAATTTAAGGCCAAAAAAGCATGTTTTCAATCATAGCACAAAATCAGGAAGGAAAATGTAAAACATGCGATTTCTATGAATACGTGTGAGAATAATGGATAAAATCTACTAAATTAAGTACAAGATAAACCATAAAATAGCAGTTTATTAATCCTTCTCTATCTGTTTTTAGGATGGCTAACCGCGGAAAGACCAAGGTTACTTCTAGAAAAAGGAAGCACCCTTAGACCTCCACTCCTTCTCCCTTCGCCTACTATGCTAAGAATCCGCTTTCAGAGAAGGATAAAGCGGATCAGCAGCTACCACATACTGATACAGATAGGTTTCCTAACCTGTACTGTGAGCTCCATTTCCCGTCCTATCGGAAGAATAATCTCAACATTGAGAAGAAATTGGCCTTTCCCGCAGACCTCCGGCAACCCATTGAGGCCCGCATTCAAGGGCTGGGTCTCGGTTTCATTGACAGAGAGTTGGGTCGGGTGAACACCTCCTGGGTCAAGAAATTTTACTGCAACTTCTTCAGAGCGACCCTTGAGTCGGTTCACCTACGAGGCGTTCAGATCTTGGTTATGGAGGCTGCTATTGAGGATGCCCTCCAGTGTCTACCTAGGGCCGGTGCCACAGATGCCTATGAGCAAGCAGAGGTTACTTTACGTTCTATGACTTTTGATTATGAGGCTTTGAAGTGTGTAATTGCCACCTCGGATGCCCCTTGGTTGATGGATGCCGATAATAAAAAATCCAAGGGGATGCTGTTTGCTCATTTATCCAGAGAGGCTTGGACATGGCAGCAGATCTTTGCCTCCTATGTCATGCCTACCACACTTCACTGAGATCCCGATCGACATGCTCGTCCTGATCGGATGTATTATGGAGGGGGAATGAGGTGTACTTCCCCAGATTGATCAGGAGGTATATGTGGCGAGCACATATCGGTGGCTTACTCCCATTCCCCACTCTGATCACTAGGATGGCTGAGCTAGCCGGTGCTCCTTGGAGACAAGATGATGTATCACCACCACCACCGGACGACAGTGAGGAGGATGTTATTCCGTAGGGGACGTGGGTGCATGAGAAGCCCCCATCCCGGTGTGCTTCTAGAGCCCGAGCCAGAGCATTACCAGCAGCCGGTCCTTCTTCTTCCTCTGCAGCAGCAGGACCCTCTGCACAAGCAGCAGCACCACCACCACCAGCACCCTAGCCGACATATCTTGTGGTCCAGATTCTGTTCTGCTTCATAAAGCACACTGAGCGCCGCATCATGCGATGCCTGGACCGCGTCGACCAGATGTTCGTGGCACTCGGCGTTGAGTTGCCCCCTCTCCCCGACTCTTTCGCTTCTGAGGAGGAGCAGCACGAAGAGGAGCCAGATCATCCAGAGGCACCTCCTAAGACACAGGCCCTCCCAGAGGCTCAGCAGCCCCCTGCGGAGCCCTAAACTCAGCAGCCCCTAGAGGAGCCATAGCCTGTTGCCCAGCCAGATGCGGCAATTGACCCCTTCCTGAGACCCAGCAGTAACGTCAAGGATGATGCTTCATTTTAAGTGTGGGGAGGTCACCGTCATCACCGTCGGTGGATAGCTCTATTGTGGTGAACATTTTTCTTTTTTTTCAGACAATTATCTTTTAGTTTATGTTATTTTGCTTTGTTTTACACTTTCTGGATTATTGTATATACTAGTATTGTGGATACTTTTGTCTAGCTTGTGGATTTGTACTTTTACCTTATATAGTCATTTTAGCCTTTTGGTTGTGATTAGAAATATATTTTGGATTGTTGAGACTTAGTTGACCCTTTTTGTATATGAAATTTGTTCTGATTGAAAAAATGGATAAACTAAGGAATTTTAAAAAATTCTCAATCACAACACTGCATTTAGAAACAACTTAGTCAAACAATGATATTTCTCAAGGAATTTATCTATAGGGCATCACCCCAATTGATGAAACTGTTGATGAACTTGCTTGAATTTTATATTTTGTGAAGCATGTTTTGAGCTAAGAACACACAACCTGTGAGATTTTGAGCTTGATTATATGGTTACATTATTTAACCATGATTTTTCTTCTTGTGTATTTTCTTCTCTAAGAATGTAATCTTTGCTTTGCTTCATTCTATATGTCCATTGTTTAGTGTATATTCATTCATACATATGATTAAGGCCATCAATTGTTATTAGCTCACCTATCCCAAATAGCCTACCCTTTCATTTGCCTTTGTTTGCCACTTTGAGCCTTTTTAACCCCCAATTATTCTTTAGTCACCACATTACTAGTCTTAGGTGGAAAAATAAGTAATTACCTCAATTGAATCTTTGGTTAGCTTGAGATAGAGATTGTGTGTCAATTAAGTGTTGGAAAATGTGGAAACTTTGGTTGATGAGAGTGTGGTTTATTTTATTGACATATATTGAGAATTCGAGTGCTACTCATGTGAGATTATAAAAACCATATGCATTGATTTACCATGCATAAAAAAAACGTTTTGGTATAGGGGAATAAAACCACCCCATGTTAAGTTCAATAAAAAGATCAATGTATACGAGATGAAATAGAAGAACATTTAAATACATGAGTATGTGAAAAATACAAAAGTGAGATCATGGGTAGCAAGGCATGATTTTAGAAGCATATAGAGTGTGTATATGTATTGGGTGAGAACTTAAGTTAGTCAAAGGTTCAATTTATAGTTCACTTAGCCATACATATATCCTCACCCCTACCTTAGCCCCATTACAACCTTAAAAAGACCTCATGAAGTTTGTATTAGTACACTAGGTATTTGTTGATTGGTTAGATGAAGAGCAAAGTTTTAGAAAATATGATTAGAGGAGACTAGAGTGAATCAACCCCTAAACACTTGAGTGACTAGAGCGGATACACATCCGGTGAGGGTTTGAATGCTCAATCACATGTATTCACCACTATCTTCTATATTCTTGCAACTTTGTGAGACCTTTTAAAAATTCAATACAATTGTGTTCCTATTGCTTTAGCCCTTATGCTTATAACTTTTTCTCTTGAAAAGTTGGTTTATTTTGACCTAAGCATTTATATCCATAATAAGTAGTTGCATTTAGGTAGTATGCATACAGTCTAGTTGTATTGAATAATTGTCATACCCCTTGTTTTCTTCTTGGTTTAGCATGAGGACATGCTAAGGTTGAAGTGTGGGGAGGTTGATAAACCCCACTTGTAGAGTTTATCTTGTGTTAAATTTAGAGTATTTTGTCAACCTTTTCTCACATTTACTCAATAAGATAGCATGGTTTTCGTGATTGTTCCCTAATTTGTGCCTGAATGTGAAAACATGCTTTTAGACCCTTAAATTGATAACTTCAATCTTCTTTAGATTCCACTAGATGCCTTGATGTGTTTTGTTAGTGATTTCAGGTTGAAAAGGGCTAGGAATGGATCAAAGGAGTGAAGAGAAAGCATGCAAAATGGAGAAATCATGAAAAGCCAAGGATTTGGGACGCATCCATGGACGCGCGCGTGCACCAGCCGCATCCGCGCGGATAGCGCACTACTCCAGGGACGCGTACACGTGCTGTACACGTACGCGTCGATTCCCGCGCTGACTTCTTTAATGAAATCGCACCTGGTGATTTCAGAGAGGCTTATGACCTAGTTTTAAGGCTAATATTTGGTGGAAAAAAGGCTAAAATGACCAAGGATTGAAGAGGGAAGGCATCACTCAATCATTCAATCATTCATTCACATAATTTTAGGTCTTAGATGTAGTTTCTAGAGAGGGAGGCTCTCTCCTCTCTCTAGGTCTTAGGTTTATAAATTCAATTCTTTTCAATTTCAGAATTTTACCTTACTTCAATCTAGGTTTCTTCTACTTTAATTGTTCTAGCATCTTGGTTTATTCATTTTTCTTGTTAAGTGTTTAATTCCCCAATTTGGTTTATAAATTTCTCCATGTTAGATTCAATTCCCTTTTAATACAATTTGAGATATTTCATGTTTATTGCTTCTTCCTTCATCTGCTTTCATTGATGCTGAGATTGGCTGTTTAGATATAATATTCTCTTATTGATTTCCTATGTTTTTATTTTGCGCATTCCAAGTGTTTGATGAAATGTTTGGGAGGATTTTAACTTAGACTTTTATGCTCTTGGCTTAGGATGGTAACTTAGGAACTCTTGAGTTGCTAATGTCCAGGTAATTGATGATTGGAGCCATTAACTCTAGTTCTCACTAATTGAATTAGCGGAGAGCTAGGATTTATGGACTTGGATTGATGTAGCTCATTTAACTTTCCTTTACTAAGTTAGAGGATGATTTAATGGGATTAATTCTTGCCGATTCTCATGTTGTGGTTAGTGATAAGGATAGAGATCCTTGACCACCAAACCTTGCCAAGACCGTTTTATCAATTGAATTTCATTGCCATTTACTTTTCCCGTTTCCTATCTAAAACCCCAAAACATACTTTTCCATAACCAATTATAAGCATACTTCTCTACAATTCCTTGAGAGACGACTCGAGGTTTAAATACTTCAGTTATCAATTTTATTAGGGGTTTGTTACTTGTGACAACCAAACTTTTGTATGAAAGGATTATTGTTGGTTTAGAAACTATACTTGCAACGAGAATTTATTGTAAAATTCTAGACCACACAAAGGTCCGTTCATCAGTATCCTATACCGGTATTTGGTGGATTCATTCAATTTCAAACTAAATATATAACTGATAAAGCGAGCATGCAAGAGATGTTTTCAATGTACATTGAAAGTCGCACTCAAATATCTCATCAAATTGTATATTGAGTTTGAACAATCTGAAGCCGACTGAAATATTGAACGGGAAGATTACAATATTGATAGTGAGGAAGAGTTTGAAAGCAATTACGAAATTGTTGTTCCTGATGGAGACGAAGATCAAGGTAACGACACTATGGAGGCAAATGTGACAGACGTGGCAAATGCACTCGCAAACGAACATCCATTTGAGGAGCCATCTTTCATGCGAACTTTGGATTTAGAAGCCATGCATGCTCTGGAGTTTCCAGAATATATGAATGCAGGTACATAATTGCGTATATTTATACAAAGAATTAGAATTTTGTAATAATTTATATTGATCGATGGACCTAATAGTTACGTGACATGTGAAAATATACTGAATTATCATTTGTTTATGTGTTTATTTAGTTAAATTTAAGATAATAATCTTTTTAGTTAGTTATTGTTTTTAAATATTAATTAGTATTTATTAATTATTATTTATTTATGTGTTTATGTTTTTATTTTATTAAAATTGAGATAATAACTTGATGTAAACTTTTTTTTATATTAATATTGATGTAGTGAGTATTCATTTTTTATATTAATATTAAAATAAATATTAATATTGTGAACATTACTTCGATATATGAATATTTATTTATGTTAGTATTGATTTCTTGATATGATTCATTTATAAGATATAGATAGATTTTACTTTTAATTAACTTATTAAATATTTGTTTATTAAATATTTATCGTATGACTGTTGTCGTGGTAGAAATTCCTATTGTCACAGATGGTGAATTTGCCGTGGAAATGGTTCCAAGGAAACTGTTATTATAGCGATGAAAGATTATACCATCCGAAGATGTGTAGACTACCGGGTGTATGAGTCGGAGCTGTTAACATTTTATGCCAAGTAGTGTACACATTATGGGTTAGGTTGTGATTGTAAGCTCCTACATCGGTTGGGAAGGGAAACGAAGCATGCCTTATAAGGGTGTGGATACCTCTCCCTAGCATGACGCATTTTGATGAGTGAGTTTCGGGGGCTTCGGCTATCATCCTTATCGTCAAAGGCAAAATCGTAAGGCCTTGTATGCCAAAGCGGATAATATTGTGCTAGCGGGTGGTCTGGGCTGTTACAGATGGTATCAGAGCCGGAGCCCGGATCGATGTGCCAGCGAGGGTGCTGGGCTCCCTTAAGGTCCCGCATCGATTGGGGAGGGGAACGAAACATGCCTTATAAGGGTGTGGATACCTTTCTCTAGCATGAAGCGTTTTGACGAGTGAGTGTGGGGGGCTTCGGCTATCATCCCTATCATCAAAGGCAAAACCGTGAGGCCTTGTGTGCCAAAACGGATAATATCGTGCTAGCAGGTGGTCTGGGCTATTACAGTGATTGGCTGATCAGGGTTAGCGTGATCAGTAGAAAGTACTGTTAGGTTGTCAGGAGGTATTAATGGTAGTCACACTTGTACCAGAGTCACCATTTCTCAGGATCATTCGAAGTTGGATTCAAACACAATTACAGAAGCAATAAAGTCATTGGTTGAGACTGACCCTTCGATAAAGGTGAAATCAGTCATTGCGAAAGTCCAGTTGAAGTTCAATTACACCATCAGCAATCGGAAAACATGCTTAGCTAAGCAAAAGTTAGTGAAAAAAATATTTGGAGGTTGGAAAGCATCGTATGAAGCTTTGCCCATATGGTTTAAGGCCATGTGTCATAAAGAGCCATCAGCAGTTATCCATTTTGAGACTATGCCTGCATATCAAGGCGATGACTTGGTAACTGATATCCGGGTATTGCATCGAGTCTTCTGGAGTTATTACCCCTACATTAGAGCATTCAGACATTGTAAACCAGTTATCCAGGTGGATGGGACTCACTTGTATGAAAAATATAAGGGTTGTTTGTTGGTTGTAGTTTCACAGGATGGTAACAATAATATCGTCCAAATTGCTTTTGCTATTTTAGAGGGAGAGACTTCTGATGTGTGGCACTTTTTTCTTAGTAACCTGCAACAACATGTGGTGACTCAGAATGGTGTGGGACTGATCTCTGACCGACACGAATCCATCAATGCAGCTGTGGCCCGCAGTAACGAATCTTGGTCACCTCGTAGAGCTTTTCACATGTTTTGCATCAGGTATATAGAGTCGAATTTTTTGAGAAAGTTCAAGGCACCATACCTGCAAAAGCTTGTCGTCAATATAGGTAACGTTGAGTAATTTGAGGTTCATTATTAACAAAGTTACCTTTAAATAGTATTTCTCATTTATTTCTTTTCTCTTTGTTTTTTCTTATTGCACAGGATATTCGAGGACGGTTCGCGAGTACGAATTGCGTTACTAGTAGTTACGAGAACGGGGCGAGGCTTACACTAACTGGTTAAACCGAATCTCCCATGAACAATATGCATTAGCATTCGACGGTGGTTACTGATGGGGTCACACAACCATGAACTTAGTGGAATGCATCAACTCAGTCTTGAAGGGTGCACACAATTTCTCTATCACTGCACTTGTCAAAGCAACCTTCTACAGGCTTAATGAGTTGTTCACCCGAAAAAGAGCTGAAGTGGAGGCTCGGATTAATGCTGTACATGTTTTTTCCAACCTTGTGACCTCTAAATTGTATGTAAATCAACTTCCATCAAGAAACATCCAGGTTAATTACTTCGACAGGCAGAATGAAGTATTTGAAGTGCGTGAGATGCCAAGTGGAGTGGAGTATGCCGTCGACCTCCGTCGACAATGATGTGACTGTGGTGATTTCCAGATTGACTGAATTCCATGTCGACATGTGTTTTCATATTTTGCAAATCAACGGCTAGATTAGCAAGTGTATATTCATGATGTTTATAAAATGGACCAAGTTCGAATGGTATACCGAGCTAGGTTTAGGCCATTGGGGAATCCTACTACATGGCCTGCTTACAACGGTCCTTGATTCATACTAAATCCGTTCCTGAGACAAGTTATCAAAGGTCGCCCAAAGATGACGTGTTTCTTGAAAGAGATGGACACACATATGTTACATGGTCCTAGGCAGTGTAGGCAATGTGGGGTCGAGGGCCACAGCCGTAGTAGATGCCGTCAATCAGAAGGTGCAAGTGCCGGTAATAATGCTCAGTAGAGTTATGTCATTTACATTTTATCGAAGTACTCTATGACATTTCATCTTGCTTACTCTATGACATTTGCGACTTTATATTTCATCCAAATACTCTATGATATTTGAAACATTGTATTTTATCAAATTACTCTATAACATTTGTGACTTTATCAAGTACTCTATCACATGAATAGTAATGATACATAGACAAGTTAAATGATATATAGAAAAGTTAAATGATACACAAAAAAATGTTAAGTGCACCACAACTACTTTCTCATTGTCCAGTTTACATCTTTCACAAAATTCTTGCACTTTTTGACAGCCCTCTTGAACACAGACGGGGTGAATCGATTAGCACTACGATGTGACGGATCAACCCTAAGATTGTAGCCTTTGCCTGTCTCATCTGGAGTTCGTGCCTCACCTGTATATAATTTAATTAAACAGACAATCCAAACATGAATATAATATAATGAAACAACAAAACATCCAAATATGAATATAATATAATCAATCACAGAGCTACCAAATACGAATATAATATAATCAATTGACAAAAATAGTAAACATGTACTAGGACCTGCATGATCACCATGATCAGAGTCATCATTATGGAATTCTTCATCCTCATCCATATCCTCATCTTCATCCTCCTCGTCATCCTCATTATCTAGTTGCTCTACTAGATAGTCATTAGTCTCTTGCTCAATTGCCTTAGCATTTTCTTCAATTAGACCGATTGAAACACGTCGTAGGTTTTGACTATTAAGAATTTCTCGACCACCGTCACTCCTACTAGAGTCTCTAGATACTAGCCCTCTAGAAGTACCCGAGGAAGTGCATCATGGATGGCTCCCGTCCAAGGAATACCTACCCATCATCATATCAGGCTGATGGCTAGATTGTGAACCTCTGTCAGCCATGAACCCAAGTAACTGGCTAAAAGAAGCTCCATCTCCCATGTCAAACTGTGGAGTACTCTAATACTGCTGATGTAATGGGTATGACGGGGTAAACTGTGTTTGAGGAACATATGGGATCGAGGACTGTGGTTGTTCTTGTGGAGGTGGAGGTAGAGGTGGTGGTGACCGTGGCTCCTGCTCTTGATTGTCATCATCCCTAACTGGATTACCCTCATCATTCTCTTGCACCACCAGATTCGATAAGTTCAAGTGGTTGCCATATTTTGTATGGTACCAATACATGTTAATCTTTAAGGGATGCTGTGGAGGCACGGGAAGCTCAGTAAGAACGTGATTATACCTGTTTGTCCAATGTATCACCCAAAATGAATGAGTCATGGCTGTGGCCTAGTCAAGATTCTTAGGACTAGTCAGGACTTTCACGTATGCCTTGTCCAGACTCCGTTCTTGATGAGAAACTCCCTGAATGAAACCAAACTGTTGCCTAAATCAATTGGTTGCACGCCATTCAATGCATTTAAATGATACCAATGGCACCATAGCGCTCCACACAACTGAGTGCATATAAATGTCTGTAGGAATTATGTCTGGCTCAATGTGATCAATACCATAGGCCTCCCACACAAACTGCACACAATAAAAGAAACAAATGATTACAAGTCAAATAATAATTACACTAAACCCGAAACAAATACGTCTTTAATGAAAACAAACCTGACCTTCCTGAAGATCATCCAATGACTTCCTAAAGTGAGCAAGACTAAGATATCTATAGCGTCTATCTCCACACTCCCAGTTACGCCACCTAATATGATTTATTTCATTAACACAATTGGATTCTAAATATGAAGATACGATGTAAGTCGATAATGTTACCTGTTTCGCAAGTGGAAAACTGCGGGGTTTCCTAGGAACCAGCGCAAGATGTGGTAGACGGATCCAAGCCCAAGCTAGTAGAAGTATCATGGACCGTCGATTTTCTTGCAGTCAAAACGAGATGCCCTACATAACGCCCTATCCAAGTGTACTGTTCAATACTGCCAAAATCAAGAAGCAAAGGCAGAAATATTTAGTGCACAGCTTCTCCAAACTTGTCTCCAAACAATATCGTCCCAAATAATAATATAATGTGGCACTTCATGTACCTCTGAATGCTATTTTCATCAATCAATTGTAAACGTTCTTTTAAATCTCGAAGCCACACCAATTTTATGAAGCTTCTTTTACAATCTGACTTTCTAGGTGCAACTCCAAAATGGGGTAAACACTCGGCCTCTAAGGTTTCGTGACTACTCATAGTCACTCATATCACTAGAAGACCGTTTGTCATAAGACCAAGAATAACAGCCATATCTTTCAGTGTCATAGTACACTCACCAATCGGAAGGTGAAATGTGTGTGTGTCTGGGTACCACCTCTCGACTAAAGCATTTACCAGTGCTTTCTGACATTGAACTATTTCAATTTGGGAAACATGATAAAAACCAATGAACCATAAATGCTCCTCCACAACATGATTGTACCGATCCAGAAACAGTAAGTGGTTACATGTCACATTTCGTGAACTCTATAAAAAATAACAAACTATTAGTAAATTAATAATTATTACTAATCACTACTAAAAGTTAATAATTTTTTAATAATAGTAACTAATTTATTAGACTATTGCTAAACTTACCATAGGTTTAGCTAATTTAATAACTAACAGTGCATGCATAAATACAACTAATTTACCAATTATTTAACTATCATTATTAAAAAAATTTCAAATTTAACTACACAAAATATGTTAACTAAGTATCTAACCATAATCATTAATTATTGAAAATACCAAAAAAAAATTGACTTTACTAAATCCAGTTTACTAAACTCCAGAATAATACTCGTGTAACTTCTAAATTTTATTAATAATACTAAAAAATCAACTGTTTACATCTAGAATAATAATAATTATTAATAATACTAATAATTTAACTCCAAAATAGTAATAATTCAACTGTTTTCTAAATTTTTCTTCAATTGTTTTTTACATAATTATTTATTTATTTATTCATAGTTTACTGGATAATAATTCCTATATCACTAATAATAAATACTAACTTACTATTAATAATAACTAATAAATAAATCCAATTCTTAATTAATTAATAATCTTTCACTTTATTAAAACCTCAACTACAATAATATATTTATGTCAATTAAATATCTAACAATAAATAAATAATTATTACCGGAATAAAAATATATTATATTTTACAAAACTTAATTATTAATCATAATTCCCAAAATTATTACAAAAATTATACAACAATTAACGTAGCTCTAAAGTTAATTAATGATAATTTCCAAAATTATTACAAAAAATTCTAAACATATATTTTTTACTAATCTATCATATTAGTCTAATTCAAACATTATCATTGATTAAAATGTTTACTAACTAAATCTAAACATATATATTTCAAACTATTATTTAAACATATATTCCTAAATTTCTAACAATAATAATAATAATTCTATAACATATATATTCCTAAATTTTTAACAATAATAGGTATAATTCTATAACATATATCATTTAAACATATGTTCTTAAATTTTTAACAATACTAATAATAATTCTGAAATATAAAAATATTTAAAAAATAAACTTACATAATCAGAATGACAGAGATAATTGATAATATGAAGTTCAGGACGATCAACATTTTTATATTTTTGTTTTTTGGCATTTTAATTTTTTTTAACTGAAGAAGAAGAATAAATTAAAGTGATGAAGAAGAAAAATGGAGAAAATAATAGCTAGGTGGGTAAGGAAGAAAGCGACTTTGGAGGTAGAGAGTGGGATCAGAATAGGGGGCATGTTGGTATAAGGGGCACCGCTGAGGGGACAACGCATGCACGACACGTGGCTGGGAGGACGCAAATCGAACAGTCCGATTTGTTCCCTTTAAATCGGACAGTCCGATTACTTAGCCTAAAATCAAACCGTCTGATTTCTTTGATCCTGACACCACATCCGCGTAAAGCACCCATGCACTCCATAACGCCGTCTTACACCATTTTCCTCTCCATATCAAAATTAAAAAGTGTCATTTTGACACTCGAAAGATTTCGATTTTAATAAAATGATGCTTAAAAAATATTAAATGACAAAATGACCCAAAAATTATATTTTATTTGACAAAAATATCCAAATGTTAAGTCAATAGTTAATTTATTTAGTCAATTGTTAAATTTTTCATGGAAAAATCCCTATCTTTTCTTATAAAATTATAAATTTACCCACACATTCTCTTTACCATTTCTCTTTCTCATTATCATTACCTACCATCATCATCGCCCATTTTTCTCTCATTATCCTTATTCTAAATACATGTAATAGCATCTCTTCTTTCCCCTACCCCCTGCCACCTCCACTTCCACCACCATCATAACTAATCCATTTTTTTTACTGTCTCAACCCCATCCTCGTCAAACTCTCTCTCTCTCTCTCTCTCTCTCTCTCTCTCTCTCTCTCTCTCTCTCTTATTTTCCTCCTTTTCTGATGATCTGTCTCTATCTCAATCTTCTCCATCTTTCTGCTTTCTATCTCTACTTTTTTCATCGTTCTTTTTTGACGATTTCAATCTATTATTGTTGATAATGATTTTAGGTATATGCGGTGATAAAGGTGTTAAGATTTGATGTGGTTGGCAGTGGTAGGAGATAGTAGCAGTGGTGCTGGTAGTGACGATGATGCTAATACCAGTGAGTGAGGACCAGTGAGATAGGGTGGTGGCAAAGGGATAGGGATAATGGAGATGAGATTATGATAACAGAGGAGGGTAAATTAGTAATTTTATCAAAATTTTGTCAAATGTAATATATTTTCAATATATCGTTGTTGATAATGATTTTAAATGTATGCGGTGATAAAGGTGTTAGGATTTGATATTTCACCGTAGAGGTTGGTAGTGGTAGGGGATAGTAGCAGTGGGTGTTGTTCAATGGTGCTGGCAGTGATGATAATGCTAATACTAGTGAGTGAGGACTAGTGAGATAGGACGGTGGCAGAGAAATAGAAATAATGGAGATGAGATAATGATAACAGAAGAGAGTAAATTAATAATTTCATCAAAATTTTGTCAAACGTAATATACTTTTTTGAGGGTCATTTTGTTTTTAACGTACTTGGCGAACCTATTGATAATTTGGGTCCTGTAGATACTCGCACAACATCTCCTATTCATCGATCCGCGCCTGCCTTTATACAATTAGACACAAAATTATCCATTTTTGAAACCGGAATTAAAGTAGTAGATCTTTTAGCTCCTTATCGCCGTGGAGGAAAGATTGGACTCTTTGGCGGAGCTGGAGTGGGTAAAACAGTACTTATTATGGAATTTTTTAGTATCATTTTGACAAAATCAAAATTTTTCGAATGTCAAAATGGTAAATTCACAAAAATATTCAATCTAGACTCTAATTTTGGCCAATTATTCTTACTCAAAATAAACCATCTATGGCATACCATTTCTTCCCCAATTCCACTCTTGACTTATCCAAACAGTTAAACAGTGTCGACAAACTCGCCTAAATCTCTAAAACAGTCCCTAAGATTCACCCCTTGTATATTAATATGGTTCTTGAAATTTCAATTGCACTATTATCATTCCCAAAATTAATTTACAAGTACCATAGTGGTTTCTCAACCCCCTTTCAACAATGACTCTACAAACAGAATAATGAACTAGCACTCTAATACCACGTCAGACACGAGTGAAACATCATTTGCTTTTGGTTCCCAATGAAAACAGAAACAACAAGGCTTTGATCATACAAACACTTTTTTGTTTTTTGCCTTAATTGGACGCCAAAAGCAAACATAATTTGGTCGACGTCTGTCGTGGCATTGGAGTGCCAGCTCATTACTCTATTTGCTGAGTCATCAAAAAGGGATCAAATGACTATTATAGTGTCTGAAAATCAATCTCAGGGATAATAATATCAATTAGAACTTTAGAGATCAAATCAGTACAAGACATGAATCTCACGAACCACTACGAAGATTTAGTCTGTTAAATCCTCTTGAACAACAAAAATCCCTTCCTAGAAACAACCCACCCCCGAAGTTGTATGCCATGCCCAATTATCTAAGCATCTCAAATGTGCTGCCGTGACTTCAAAGAAATTGTACCCACTACTACTAATCACCCTATCACATGCACTCTCTTTTGTTATGATGCTAACTTGTGGAATTTGTGTTTGTGTCAGATAGTGGTCGAAACTTGGGGTTATCAAGTCAGTACACACGTAACTTCACTTTCTATTGCAACTTTTTCATAAAATCATCTCAATAAGATGATCCAGTGTTACAGCATTTTGTGTGTGCCTATGTGATTTTGTTAAGCTTAAAGGTTAAAATACGAATTAAATGGCAGGGATGTCAGATATGCTGGTGTTTGCCTTTAAGGTTGTGGCTCTAAAGCTCGGTGAAGATTATGAGTCCTTAGAAGCTGCAAATTTTTTTTATTTATATGTGATTCCATCCTTTAAAAAAATAGTTAATTACATTAATTTCAATGTGTTAACCATTTTCCTTTCTTGTTTGACTTTACTTTACTGTTGTACGATATGCAATATTTAAAGAGAGAAATGTAAACTTTCACCAA
The DNA here is from genome assembly GCF_003086295.3 of Arachis hypogaea. NCBI lineage: Eukaryota > Viridiplantae > Streptophyta > Magnoliopsida > Fabales > Fabaceae > Arachis > Arachis hypogaea. The sequence continues at coordinate 28,273,068 of NC_092038.1, forward strand.
GAATATTTAAAGCTATCATGCTTATCAAAATCTTTAAACTTCCGATTGCATATCCGCTCATAGAGCACTTTAGAGAGAGTATTGTGTGAAGCCATTTAACTAAGGTATACCAACCATCTCTTTTCAACATTATTTATTTCAATTAAGCAAGTAAGAACAAGAACAATCCAGGAAAGTAGTGAAGACTAACCATGGACTACGGTACCAGTAATAAATCTGATTTAAAAGGAAGAAATCTAGAGAGATAACACACACAAAAAGATAGCAAACACAAAGATGTAGCAAACACATAGAGATAAGACAGAAGAAGGCATACAAAAGAGAAAGGTAATTACCGGCGACAGAGATTTTGTTCAGGCCAAAGGGATTTGGAGGTAGTGGAAGAGAAAAGAAAAGCATTGGGCTATGTGATTTTAGTTAGGAGACAGAGCTTTTAGAGGTTATTAGTCTAAACTTGAATCAACAGAGGAAGAGGGATGATTGGTTAAATGAACTCACAAAATGTTAACGACAAATAAATCCTAAAATATTTAAAAACGCGATAAAAAAATTAGATATTAAATATATATTCTAAAAAAAATATTTTGATGCAAATTTTTGCAATAATTATTAGAAAATAAGATCTGTTCATCCTTAAAATTTAGTAATTTTATGTCAAGTGAATTTTTAATTTTTTTATCGTGAATGACCATAATTTTCTAAAAAATAAAAAACAAAATTTAGAGAACAAATTTTGCTTTTCTAAAAAATAAAAAACAAAATTTAGAGAACAAATTTTGCTCCGAATTTTTTTGCCACTTTCAAATATTTATTCAAAATGTTACTACAAAAATTCAAATGATTATTACTCACAGACATAATTGCCTAAGCTATAACAAAAATATTAGTACTAAAATATATAATAAGTTCAGTGAACAAAATATTTATTAATATAACTACTAGACTAGTAAACCTAACTTTGAATATACATATTTATAAACCTGTAGCCTCGTCGTAATTATTGAGAGCATTAGTTGCGGTGTTATCTCTAAGTCGTCATCTCTATTCAACTTTAAATCTTCAATGTTATATTAGACAATCTATTTAAATTTGGTTGAGGAGAAAAATCGATTTCATATTGTTCATGGTCTTTACTCATGCCAAACAAATCTTTTGACTTTATATGAATTATTACACTCCATCTCTTATCAACTTTATCATCTACATAATATATAAGATGGCCCTACGACCCTAGAGTGCATCAAATGATAGAAGTTGATACTAGTGAGACCCAAACATCTTCTTTTATGCCTCTACCAATTGTCATGTCTATCCAAAGACCTTTAAATAAGGCATTGATAAATTGGCTATTGTAGTTCATCTCAATGATATCTATTAATTTTTCATAATAAAAACACCATCAACAACAATATAATTGTCATATTTGTTTGCCTAACTTCGAGTTTTAGAAGTGACATAAATTTTACTATTTTAGATTTTCATCTCTTCCATCTTTAATGGTTCTAAATTTAAATATGTTGATGTTGTAATACAGACAACGGCGATGTGCTACTAAATATGCAAAATGAATAAATATAAAACCATTCACTACATGCTTGAACCACTCAGTAAATTTTTTGTGCACAACACTGCTTATATGAGATTGGGACCTTTTTTTTTATTTTACAGGCTTCCTATCATTATGACCCTAAAATCACTATGTATATAACAAGGAATTAATGTCAAGCTCTCAATACTATATATGCACATTTCATAAACTGCAAAATCAACCACACTTGCACCAAAATAATGTCTATAGCCTTGTAATAATTAACTAACATATCACAATGTGCTTTAAGTTTTTCTGATTGGAGTAAGAGTTAAAAATGAAGCAACTCCTACTGTCTTTCGTATCTCAGGACCCATAGTTGCTCTTTCATTAGGCATAACTTCACATAGTCGATGCATTGGTCGATTAATCTTACCCTCTATGTTATCTAAGTATCACGAACAAAATATGAGAATCTTCTCAGCTAAGTAGTCCTTTACAATTGAGCCTTTTAATTGTGCCCTATTATATATGTACTACTTCAAAGGACATAGGATCTTTGAGAATAGAACACAATCTTAGTACATTTAGGTGATCTGAATAAAAATATAGAGAATTTTGTTTAATATTTACCTTTCAATCGGGTACATCTACTGATAATGCATTTGACTATCAAAGTGTATTTTTTTTTACTAGATGCATTGTCAAGTGAACTATGAGTTTGAAGAAAAACATAGGAAAAATCATTTCCTTATGGCAGAGTATGGACCACATGATCATGAAGGAGAGGAAGTTATTGAGAGTCTATGGATTTTGTAATGTCCCTTCTAGCAAAATACCTTACTTAAGTCATGGTATTTCTACTAGAAAGAATATTACGTACACTTATCTACTATTAACTACTTAATATTGAGCCTTTATATCAATACCATGTTCTAGTTTTAGAAAAAAGCTAGTATATTTATGTTTTTATTCATTAATAATCGTTCAACAAAGGCTTTCAAACAATAATAATCACATAATTACTAGTAATAAATTATAGTTATTCAATGAATAATAAATACAAGCCTACTTCTCTGAAATAAAATCTTCAACTAACAAGGTAAGGGAAAAATAAATTCTAGTAACAACTCAACTCGCAAACAAATTCTTCTATGCTTCCACAGCTTCACAATAAGCCTTCACACTTGTAGCTGAAAGAGTTGGAAAAAGAGGGGGCAGGGGTGAGAACTGAGGAGTCCTTAGTAGGGTTGGGATTAGAAGTTAAGTTCATTTTACCATTATTAGCCAACATCAACAAGCAACAGAATACATTCAACTTAACAAATAAAGAACACAAAAGTCAAACAATCATAAAATACATACAAAGCATCCACACGTATACACAAAAAACACATCACAGAGAAATATGCGCAAACAAGTATGATGCATGTCTATTCTATGCAGGTCATGAGCTCATGTGTCGGTTTACATCCCGCAACCTGACATTACCTAGGAACAAGTCCTAGATATGGCTTCGCATTACGTACTATACGTGCATATGTGCCAATATGGTTAATAACACCATTAGGACATGACCACCGGCAATCGTCACAAACCTAGACACCATAATATACGCACAACAAAAAAACAAAAATCAATAGTAAGTGGGCATTCCCAAGTTCAACAATCAATCAGTTCGAGGCCTTTTCCGAGTTCAACAATCAATCAGTACATGCACTGGGCAAGCGAGACAAAATCCTTTCACTTGCCAGACAAACCTTCAATCATTTAGTTCTCGTTTACTAATCCCTATACCTTTCTCAGTTTCTAATTCTTAGTTAGTCTTAGCCATTCTCATTCTCTGCTCGTTTTCAGCATTAAACAATATCTCTGCTTATTTTTTGTGGCAGAAGTTCTTTTAGATTCTTTTTCTTTTATTTCTTATCGTTCTCTTCTACTATCTTACATTTCAACAATAAAAATTATCTTCGCATTCTTTCCTTTCTTTTTTCTAAGTGTCTTATGAAAAGAGAATCAAAGATTCTTAACTTAACTTTGTCTTTCTAAAACTTTTAGGGAATATTACTGTTTTACTTTTTCATTAATAAATATTCAAATTAAATAATATCTTCAGTAAAAGGTTAATAATTATATTATTATGAGTAGACTAACATTAATAATAAAAGAGTAATATTATTATTATTTTGATAATAAAAACTTGTTTATTAAAGTCTTATCGTTAAACTTTTAGGAATTTCATTTTAATTTCAAACTTTTAGAAAGATTTATGTTTTGAACCAATGCCCTTTACAAATTTACTAAAATAATTTACTTAATTATAATTATAAAAATATATTTATATTTTTACAAAATACTCATTTAACCCCTAACTTTTACTTATTACCCAAAATACACATAAATTTATAAAATTATTATTTTTAATTATGATCTTTTATCAAAATACAATCTTATTCTCAAAAATAAACTTTGCATTGGTGATCACACCTCCCCCATAAAGATTGAACCTTGTTTTAATTTTTTTTATTTTTTATTTGATTTTTAGTCAAATTTTGAGCTTTTCGATTACCGATTTTTCAGAGTTCACGTTAACCTTCCAACCACCAAATCTTATCAATTTTTCATCAAGATCAGACTTAATACCAAACCTAAATTTATCAACAACAATTGGTCGAGGACTGGTCTTGGTAGTTGAACCATCAAGTTCATAAATCATCAAAATTTCAAAGAGAATCAAGCATAAACTCATTCAATTTCAAGTAATAATCATCAAACCAATAATTACACATCAAGAACACATTTAATTATTATAAAATTATCAAATCTTAACTTCATATGAAAATTAGCAAAACCGAAGCACCAGGGTAGATTTCTGATCAAGAAATTGAAGAAGAAAACGTAAAAAATTGACTACACTACCTTACTTCCACTTGGTCGAACTATACATAAAAGATCAGCAGTATTACCATTGATTTCTCTCCATGAAAAGTGATATCATTGTGAAGAGGAAGAATAGATGAACACTTTAATCGGTTTATATTTTTTATTAGATTTATGGAACTTAAGAAATCAGGCTCAAAAGGTTTATGTTTCCATGGTTTTTCTCTCATGGTTCTCTCTCTTTTCTCTTCAAGGTTCGGTGATGAAAGAAGAGAGATTAGAGGATGATGATGTATTTTATTAGGGGGGAAAGTATCATATTAGGAGACAAGTGTCGTGGTTCGAGATTACCGAGTCATCGATTCAAGTTATAAATATCTTAAATGGATAATTAGAAAAGATATATATATTAAAACTCAAATAATATATATGGAGATGAATATATATGAGTTACTAATATAAATGACATTAGTAACAAAATGATTATAAGAATAAAAGATATATGATGAAATATTAGCAAAGCAAAATCTATCAGAGATGGATTTGGATCCTCTAAAGTTTGAATTTTACTTTAGAGAGTAAAGTGTGATCTTCTACCCTTGAATAGTTTCTCTTTCATATTTATTATTGGTCTCACCTATGAAATTAATGGTGAGAAATCACACTTTACTCTCTAAAGTGAAATTCAAACTTTAGAGGATCCAAATCCATCAGAGAATACCGATATTTACTCATACCGACAAATTTTGAACTTAAAATATTAATTATCCAAATTAAACTATAAAATATTCATTATTAATAGATTACTAAAAGTATAATTTTAATTATATAAAATATCTTATTATAACAAAATTATGTGATAATATTAATTAATCTAAACTCAAATGATAATAATAATAATTATAAAAATTAATTTAATTTTTTCTATTAAAATAGTTTCTAATAAATAGTTTAAACGAATAGAATAAATCATAATTAATTTAAACTTTAATAATCATAAAATTAATGTAATTACTTTTAATGAAATAGTCCTCTAAAGATAATAAATTCAGGTTAATAAAATAAATCGTAAATATTCTATAATAGAATTTTCAAAAATACGAAATTGTTACAGATTTACTACATATTTGTCATAAAAAGGATGCTAGTTCTGCCAAGATGATAGACACCGAGGCAGTCAATATATTTCTCGATGCAATTGACAATAGGTGTTCCATAAAATTTGGCAATAATAGCTTTTCTAGCCTGACAACTTACGCTATTGTAAGTCAACTCAACAAAAAATGTTGTCAGAGTATCTGAAAATACCACATTCTTGATAGTCTTAAGAAATACATCCTTTTTAATTTTACATGGTAAAGACAGTAGAAGAATACTTACTGTAACGCCCTAAGTTTTTATATCGACAAGCTGTTTTTCGAGAATTTATTTTTTGGTAATTAGTTTTATTTCGACGAGCCAATTTTAAATTTTGAAAACAAAATAAATAATAATGTAATATTATTATTATGTTATTATTTTATTTTACATGCTATAATTAAAATAGAGTTTTTATAATAATATTATTATCGGGTTTGATATTCGCCGATATAAGTAAATATCAATATACTTTGATGAACTTAGAGTTGCTAATGCTTCATCGTATATTTTTATTTCTTATAATCATTATATTACTAATATCATTTATATTAGTAACTTATATATATTTATCTCCATATGTATTATTACTTGTGTTTTAATATATTTATTTTCGTAATTATCCTTTTAAGATATTTATAATTTGAATCACCACCCATAATGCATGACACATATCCCACCCATGACACATAATCATCATTAATCATCACTAATCATCATTCTCTCTTCATGCATGACTGAACCATTTGGAAAAAAGACAAGAAAGAACTGGGAGAGAGAGAAAAAACCTCCATGGCCAACCTCCTTTCCAGTTCGATTTCTTGAATCTGTAGTTCTAATAAAAAATTCAAACCGATTAAAGTATTCATATCTTCTTTCTCTTCATGCTAATGTCACTTTTGTTTGGAAAAAAATCGATGGTGAAGTTTTCTCCTTCCCTTGATGGTTCGGCAGAATGGTGCATTAGAAAGAGTAATCGATTTTCAATGTTTTCTTCTTCAGTTTCTCATTCAAAAACTTTCTCTGGAGCTTCGGGTGTTGTAATTCTTGTATGGAGGTAGTGTTTGATAATTTTGTACTGATTAAATATGATTTTGATAAGTGAATGTTGGTTTATTGATCATTATTTGAGATTGATTGAAATTATATTGAATTTTTTTGATATATTGTTGTTTTCTTGAGATTATAGTTCGGCCATGTGGGAATAACCCAGACCAAAGTATTTTGATGAACTTTTGGGGATGTTGTGATGTGAGGTATTGAGAAAAATTGATGAGGTCTGATTGCTGAGAGATTAAATTTAAAGTTGTAAAAATTGGTAGTCGAAAAGCTCGAAAACAGATTTAATAATCAAGCGGAAGACTTACAAAATGTTCAAGTAAAGTTTCAGTTTTCTTGATAAAGAATATCACCAACATTTATTATTTTTGAATATACGACTATTATTTTGATAAAAGATTAGAATTAAAATAGTAATTAAATAAGTGTAGGGTAATGTGGGTAACAATAAAGAAGTTTAGGGGTAAAATGGATATTTTATAAAGGAATACAGACATTTTTGATAATTATAATATATATAAATTATTTTAGTAAATTCATAAAATATATATATAAGTTCAAAAGTAAAGGGTAATTCCTAAAAGATTTAATGATAAGACTTTTAATAAGTAACTTTTTATTATTATCAAAATAATAATACTACTCTTTTATTATTAATATTAGACTACTCATAATATTATAATTATTATATTTTTATTAAAGATATGATTTAAATTTGAATATTTGTTAATAGAAAAGTGAAACCGAAATCTTTCCTAAAAATTTTAAAAAGTTAAATCTAAACTAAGAATCTTATGATTTACTTGTCATAGAACACTTAGGGAAAGGCAAAGGAAGAGTGTGAAGATAATTTGTGTTGATTGATGTATGAGCATCTTTAGTTTTTTCTTTATTATTTCTTTAAATGAAATTAGTGATTTTCTTATTTTAATTGAAACTTTTATGCATTAATCAATATTTTTGAAGTTGCTTTAAACTTTGGTACGTAGAAAATTGTGAAAAATTTTAGGCAAGAACCAAGAAAAGTGGGGTGCAAAAGGAATTAGTTGACCAATAAATTGGTGATTAGTTAATTAAGGAAAAATTAGGTTGTCAAGAAATTGAAATTTAATTATATATGATTTTGTTGTGATTGATCTTTGCATGCCTCAAATAAATGAATACATGGATTATTATCCTAGAGAGTAAACATCTCTGAAACCTTAACATTCTCATAATCATTGTTTTTATTCACTATTTTGCTATTTGTTTTGCCTCTGTTTATACATATGAATTTTCTACTTCTTTGTTTTTGATTTGTCTAATTGGAATGATCAACTAATCATTGTTACCTAGTCTTTTAATCCTCGTGAGAATGATAACCTATGTAAGAACCGCAATTAAAATCGACCGTTTAGATAATATAAAATAATAATTTAATTGTCTGGAATAGTTTTGAAAAATTAGACATCTTAATTTAAAAATTTAACGGTGAGATTTGAATTCAATGAAATTTTCTGAGTGACAAAATGTAAATTACTGCAAAAAATTACATAAAAATGCGTATCGTTAATTTAGCCGGCAGTACCTGCTTAAGTCTATTTGGTATTGCAAGAGAAAAAATAAAAATAGGAGTAAAAAACAAATAGGTCCCTGATCTTTTTAAACGTGGACATTTTCGTCCCTTAAAATTTAAAAATATATTTAAATCCCCCACCTTATAAAACGCATGACATTAGACCCTTCCGTCGAGTTGGGGTTCAAAACGGCAACGGGCTTGGAAGGGTAGAGTGTCAGGTGTCCGTTTTTGTTGCTAATGTGGATGGATTAGTCCATGTAGCCATCATACGTTCTCTCTCTCCGTCGCAACTCACCTTGGTCCGACTCCGTCGCCGCTCTCATCGACTCTGCCACCGGCCGCTCTCATCGACTCTGCCACCGGCCGCCACCTCTCCTACGTCGATTTCATCCACCGTTCAGAAACCCTAGCTGCCAACCTTACATCCTTCTTCACACTCTCCAAAAATGACACCGCTTTAGTCCTCTCTCCAAATTTCTCTCCACGTTCCTATCCTCTACTTCCTGCTCCTCTCCCTCGGCGTCGTTGTTTCGCCGGAAAATCCACTTGCCACGCGCTTTGACCTCACGTGCATCATCCACCTTAGCAAACCTACCATTGCATTTGCCACTTCATCAGTGGCTAACAACCTTTCCGATGAGTTCCATCACGGAGCCGTCCTCATCGACTCGCCCGAGTTCAAATTGCTCATGACAGCAAGTCGACCTGGCGCCAAACTCGAACAAGTGGAGGTGAGTCAGTCTGACATGGTAGCTATTCTTTACTCTTCAGAAACCACAGGAAAGGTGAAGGGAGTGATGCTAACTCACAGGAACCTAATTGCAGAGGCCTGGTTTGTGAAGATGGGTAACCAAGTTAGTTCCAATCTCAAGCACGCCCTTCTTCTAAAAACTTCTTCGGGAAAGAGGAAGCAGCAGCAACATAGCAGCATCATCAAGAAAAATGATAGTTCAACCATTGACATTCTTTCTTTTGAAGTAGCCAATGTCATATCCAAAACGGTTCACCTTCACAAATTCCTTTCGGATTCTGAGATCTTGAGGCTCAGGAATGATATCTTGACCTCTGAAGCTGTTAGGAGCCTCGTTTCCTCCGACCATTCCTATCTCATCGACCTTGCCCTCGTTGAGAAGCTCGACGAGTTGAACCGCGTTGCCAGCATCATTTCCACGTTAGGAAAGAAGTGTTCTGTTCCTGCATTGTAGGGATTTGAGCATGTGTATGGTGACATTGTGAGTGGGGTCATAGATGTCAATGAATTAGGGTTCTTGGTTAAGTATATGGAAGGTATGGTGAGGAAGATGGATAGGTATGTTAGTAACACTAAGAATTTGTATAGTGAAATGGAGGTTTTGAATCAATTAGAGCAAGCTATGAACAAGTTTTAGAATAATCAAAATTAGGAGAGTAGGAGGGTCTTTGAGCAGAAACTCGCATGGCAGAGGCAAGATGTTAGGCATCAAGGACTAATTTGTCCATTAAAATTTTATTGTCCATCCACATCAGCAACCAAAACGGACACCTAACACTCTACCCTTCCAGGTCAGCATGTTCCGTTGCCGTTTTGAACCCCAACTCGATGGAGGGTTCTAATTGTTACGCGTTTTATAAGGTGAGGGATTTAAATGTATTTTTAAATCTTGAGGGATGAAAATGTCCATGTTTAAAAAGGTCAGGGACCTATTTGTCTTTTACTCTAAAAATAGTAGAAAACATTAGCAAAATATTTATAATTAAAAATTGGACAATAATCTTAAAGGTTTTGGTGCAAAGTGGGCGAAATGGACCTAAAACGCTAACGGGTTAGATCGGGTCCAAATTGGACCCAAGTCCAATATATATAAACACCTTTTAATGAGCATTCAGCTCATTTTCAACCCTAAAATAAGAAAGGGGTGCTACTGAGGTGAGAAGAGAGGAAGAAGAGAGTTGTACTATTCATCTTCTCCTTCATTTGGCCATAACTTGAGTTACGGAGTTCTGATTGAAAGCCGTTTGCGGTCACACGAAACTTTTGCTGAGCCCGTCAATTCTAACTAGGTATTATAGTAAGCTTTTTGAAAATCCTTGTCCAGTTCTCAGCCCTTGTGAATTTCAAAATTAAAGTTTTGGTTTTGAGTGAATTTTTGTGATTTGGTTATTTAGATGCCAACAAATAGTGAGAAATTATTGGGTTTTACCTTAATTTGTGGTGGGTAAGGTAAGATTGCCTTAAACCCTCATGAAATTATGATTATTGATGAATCCTAATATTTATGTTGGGTATATTGCTTGTGCATAGCTTGAAATAGTGATTGTTGGGGTTGATTCAGAGCTTTGGATTATTTTTGGTGATTGAGGCTTGTTCGGAACTCAATTTGGTGTTTTGGTGTATATTGGTAATCGGCAATATATGGTTTTGATTTTCTCTATGTAATATGTAATGTTTAGTGACACTTAGGCTAGTTGACATTAAGATGGGAATGAAATGAATATATGATTGTTTGGGTTGTGTTTGTGGTATATGTATGTTGTGGAGAATAAAATATGTGTTAAGATGACTGTGGTGGACTCTAATATGATAATAATTGATGATAATGTGATTAATTGTATGAGATATTTGATATATGTAATATTGATGATTGTTGAAAATATTGAATGGTGATATTGAGGAGCTTTGATGTGTTTTAGGTTGAATTTGGAGTTGGTTGAGGTATTTATTGAATGGTATAAGTGATTGAATGATTAAGAAATGGTTGGAGAGTGTTTACTATGGATATTTAGGTTGTTTTGGGTGTGTTTAACTTGGTTTGGTTTTGAAATTTTGAAAATTAGAGAATTTTACTGAATTTGGTGAAACATTATTTTTTATGAAATTTGGCGGATTATGACTTGAGCTTCGGACATTGAAATTGAGTGATTTTTAATCTAAACAAAAAATGATTTCAAGAGTTTTAAAATGATATAAAATTTGAGAAAAATAGAGTTTTGTAGAGAAAGTTATGAGGGTTTAAAATTTGTTATAAAAAAATGATTTCTGTAGCTTTAAAAATTTTTCCAACTCTGATAAGGCTTGCGTACGCGATACTGTGCACACGACGCGATCATTTTCCACTGCCTGGGGGTCTCGCATACACGGACACAAGCTTGCGTATGTGAGTATGTAATTATAAGGCTTGCGTACGCAAATTGTAACACAGCGACACGAGCATTCCATTCTGTTTTGGAACACTCGCGTACACGAACAGGGTGCCGTGTACGTGGATGCCCAAATTTTGTCTTGTGCATACGCGGGGTAGGGGTTTGCATATGTGAGACCACTGTTTTGTTGAAAAATTGTTTTCTTCATCTTTTCAAGGATTCTCTAAATTTCTAAACTTCTTTAATGGCCATTTAAGATTTCTCTCTAGTAATTAGGCCCTAAGACTATTAGAGATGGGTTAGTAAATTAAATTGATGAATTTCTGTTATAAGTTTAAAAGACGGTAAATTAGGCTTGGGGTAAGTTCTGTGGATGGAATAGCTTGAGTGTCTGCGCGGAGTGTTGAGGTGACAATGAATTGAGAATCATGAATGATTATGGTTAATGAGATGAGTATAAGCAGTCTTATACTATGGGCAGTGATCTCTGAGATGGAGTATGTGATTGTGATATACATTATTCTCCATCGTAGGGGGGCTGTGACAGTCTCCCGCCTATGTTCAGATGTGAAGGCTGTGGCAGTCTCACGCTCATGTGACATGCATTGATTTAGTAAGTTGCTATGTGCCTCGGACAAGGATTGTAGTAGTCTCCTGCTTGTCGAGGTAGTAGTGCCAGCATAGAGACTAAGGCAGTCTCCCGCGTACGTTGAGACGTGAGGGTTGGAGCTGGGCTCCCCACTCACATTTCTCTCTCTAGTTGTAAGGTGGTAGGGCACTATCTCACGGAATCATACGGCATCCAGGGGAGGGTGGTGGGCACTCTTCCTCAGAACGTTACCCTCTGATGGAGAAGGTGGTAGGACACTCATTTCTCAAAATTATTCCTCTTAAATATGTGCAACAGAGAAACTAATCCGGGAGTTGTCGAGATTGGCACTATAACCGACAAGTGATATCACGAGCTAATAGGATAGACATTTATCATATGCATCTTCTACATGCTTGCTTGCTTTGATTACTTGAGTTATGCCTATTTGAATAACATGCCTAAATTCTAGTTGATTTACTTGCTATATATGTATACTACTTGTGTTTTACTTGCTTGCATTATCTGTGATTGACTGGTGCTGAGGAGGTTAAGTAGGCAGTGGCGATGTGATCGCATGAAGGGTAGGTTGGCGAAGGCTGTGGGATATAGCGGTATAATTTGGTATTAGTTAGAAATTCCCTGAATTTAGATTACCCTGTTTATGGTTTAAGTTAATTATTTGTTTTAAGCTTAAATATTCTGTAACGATGTGAAGTTCTAGGATTGCCTTTGGTGTCCCGGAACTTTATATTGTTGTTATTTTTTAGATACAGGTCGCAACCCACCTATGTGAGTTACAGATTGGTGACAGAGCGGAGAATGGCTTCACTTTATTTTGTATCTGATTCACTTTTGTTATAGTTATTCTCTCATCTTTTGTATAAGTATCACTTTGTTGCCTTAGAGGCTAAACTTGAGAGATAAGATGTATATGTTGTTTTAAATTAAATACTTTATATTGTCTGTATCAACTAGTCGACTTAAACTCCGTGGGTTTCGGCTAGTATCCTTTTGACTATCATACTTATATATATCTATCTTGATTATTATTATATTATGTCTCATGTTGTATCTTGTGCCTTTACGTGTTTAGTTATCGTGAGTGACATTTCGCGCATTGTATCTCTGTTTCTATGTCCTTGAGCTATATTTCTTCATTGGGCTTCTTGTATTATTATTATTCCTTTATATATATATATATATATATATATATATATATATATATATAATCGTATAAGCCTTAGAATTGTCGTGGCAGTTAGTTATCCTTTGCTTACGGCATGAGGTAAGGTTTAGGGTAATTAGAGTGTTACAATCCACTCCCGTAGTATTACTTGATACCATTCGATGCACTTGCTATGTTGAAAATTCTTCCATCAAGTTTTGGCACTGTTGCCGGGGATTAATTGAGATTGACAACTACCACATTAATTGATTCTCTATATTAGACATTTTTATTTTCTTTTGCTACTCATTGGAATTCCCTCCACTATGATGTTGGAAATTCTATCTTTTCACTTTATTTTTTCTTGTGTATGCTTGCAAGACAACAAAGACAAGAAACCACTTCTTTTTTTATCCTGAAATTGAAAGAACACTCCACCAATTGAGAATGAACTCACAAAATCAGAGGGAGTTGGAAGAAGTTGAGAAGCCAGAAAGCATGATAAACAACAATAACAATGCTAATGCTATGAGAACTCTTGGAGACTTTGTTACCCCCACAAGTAGTTGTGAGAGTAGTATTGTAAGGCCTAATGTGAAGGCAAACAACTTTGAATTAATGACCCAACTCATTCAATTGGTGCAGCAAAATCAATTTGGTGGAAGCCCTTAAGAAGATCCAAACTTGCACATATCTAATTTTTTTGTTGATAAGTGATACTATTAAAAGCAATGGAGTCTCTCCCGAAGTCATCAAGTTGAGGCTTTTTTCATTCTCTGTAAGGGATAGAGCTAAACAATGGATCCAAACTCAACCCTTGAAAAGCATAACAACGTGGGAGGATTTGGTTAATACGTTTTTGACCAAATTCTTTCCACTACAAAGTTAGCCAAGCTAAGACATGACATCCAAATCTTCACCCAAAGGGATGAAGAGTTCTTCTATGAAGTTTGGAAAAGATACAAGGAGATGTCAAAAAAGTGTCTTCATGACATGTTTCCTGATTGGTTGCAACTTCAAACATTTTATAATGGAATCTCCTATGCCTCAAAGAACTTACTTGATAATTCACCAGGGAGATCTTTGCATCTTAAAACACCACAAGAAGCTCTTGAGTTAATTGATATAGTGACCAACAATCAATATATGTATTCTACCGAGAGAGCCATGAAGAAGGGAGTGATGGAGTTGAGCACCATGGACTCAATTTTGGTAAAAAATAAGATGATGTCTCAACAAATCTCGTCACTTACAAAGCAACTGGGGCACATGCAAGTATCCACAGTGAGAATATAAGTGGTCTATAACTTGTGTGGAGGAGCTCACAAGGTTGAAGAATGTGAGTTACTCCAGGGAGAACAAGCTACTATTGAGTAAGTGAACTATATGGAGAATTTTCAAAAGCCACCACAAAATGATCCATTTTCTAAGACTTACAATATGGGATGGAAGAATCACCCAAACTTTCGTTGGAAAAACCAAGAACAAAGAAGCTCCAGTACACCACATCAATAATAAGCTTCTCTCATGCAACCACAAATCTACCAAAAGCTCTCTTCTCTTGAAAATGGCATAGAGAAGCTGGCTGAGTCCACCTCTATCTTAGCTCAATCAACTTCCACTATCATGCAATAAATTCGGAGCTTCATGGATGAAACAAGCATCAACTTCAAGAACCAAGATACCTCCATTAGAAACTTGAAAGTGCAAGTGGGACAAATTGTTAAGCAATTAGAAAAATCCGCTAATATATTCCCAATTGATACTGAGATTAATCCAAGAAAGGTGTGCAAGACCATTATACTGAGAAGTGAAAAAGCCATGGATAAAGAAGCCACAAGGCATGAAGTACACAATAAAAGAGCTACAGAGGAGGAGAAAAAAATAAGGAGGCTCATGCACCAACTATTGCCCCAAAGAGAAGAAAACAGTGAAACCATATCAACAAGAATTCCTTTCTCTCAAAGGCTAAAGAAATAGCACCTTGATGGACAATACTCCAACATTCTGGAGGTGTTCAAGAAGCTTCACATCAACATTCTATTCATAGAAGTTTTAGAACAAATACCACTTTATACTAAATTCATGAAGGAGTTGTTGTCCAAGAAGATATCTTTAAAAGGAGATGAAACCGTGGTGATGACCAAAGAATCTAGTACTATAATTCAAAGAGGTTTGCCAATAAAGATGAAAGATCCAGAAAGTTTCCAAATTGCTTACACCATCGGAAACACACTCTTTGAGAAAGCATTATGTGATTTGGGAGCAAGTATCAATATGATGCCCTTACCCATCATGAAGAAGCTACACATTTAAGAGGTAAAACTGGTGCGCAAAATTGAACTCTGCAAACTTCACAAATGAACCGGCAAGTGTACCGGGTCGTCCAAGAAATACCTCAGGTGAGTGAGGGTCGAATCCTACGGAGATTGTTGGATTGAGCAAGCAATGGCTATCTTGTAAATCTTAGTCAGGCAGATAGAAAAGATAGTGGTTGTAAAAAATGCATAAAAATAGATTAAGGAAAGAATTACTGAATTGGTGTGAAAATAGTGATAAGAAATTGGTTGAGGCTTCGAAGATGCTTCTTCTTTCTGAATTAACTTTTCTTACTGTCTACTCCAACAATGGATAAATCATTCCATGACAAACTGTAAGTGATTAACGCTGGGGCTAGTGGTCATTAATCTCTTCAGCTTCAGATCACACGCCGGTGCTAATGGTCATCTAATCTGAACGAAGGTGAAACTCTAGCAATTCAATCCCTGGTGATCCTACACAAAATGCCACAGACAAAGTCGGATCTTCCGGATCAGAGAATGATTCTTTACGGTTCTAGTCTATACCACAAAGGCCTTAATTGCCCATACGTCGGCTGAACAGATGTTCCCATATCCCCAACGAAGTCGTGGATTAGCCGTCTAAGAGATGTATAATCGAGATTGTGATTCAATGCTATCCCGCTAGGGACTCGTAAGAACCCATGTAGAAAATGGGTCATACTCTCGTTCCACCTGGTTTCATTAGTTTGAAGAACAAAGATACATTTAGAATGGAATCAAACATAGATTGAAATAGAAATAGTAATATTATTAATCCATGAGAATCGGCAGAGCCCCTAACCTTAACCTAGGAGGTTTAGTTGCTCATAGCTTACAGAAAATAATAGTAGTTATGTATCTGTGCTTCTCCTCTTCTGGGAGGCCTAATCCTCAGGAGGAAGAACGTCTCTTATTTATAATAAAATACTATACCTAAAAGATGTTCCTCATAATTAAAAATTACAAAAATGTGATAAACTAAGTTAAAGGGTGTGAAAATCCACTTCCGGGCTCACTTGGTGAGTGTTTGGGCTGAGCTTGGGGTGAATCCACGTCCTAGTGCTCTTCTTGGGGCGTTGGATGCCGAGTTTGATCCCTTTTGGGAGTCAAAATGCCAAGCTTGCTCCCTTTGGGGCGTTGAACACCAGAAAAAGGGTGTTTTGGGCATTCAACGCCCGTTTTGGACCTTCATTTCCAAAGACAAGTATAAACTATTACATATTTTTGGAAAGCCCTGAAAGTTAGCTTTCCAAGCCATTGAGACCGTGTCAATTGGACCTTGATAGCTCTAGAAATGTTTGTTTGAATGCACAGAGGTCAGAAGTTGACAGAATCTGCAATCTTTTCTTTGCTTTGAATTAGACTTTTGCAAATCTTGCTAGATTCATCCAAAAATCACCTAAAATCATAGAAAAACGATAAAGACTCAAAGTAGCATCTAAAAAATGATTTTTGCACTAAAACCTACTAAAACATAATAAAACTTAATCAAATGTACTAAAAATACTAAGAAAACCATGCCAAAAAGCGTATAAAATATCCGCTCATCAGAAACCTACAAGAATAGCCCTCAAAATGGCGGATAGATCAATGAAGCATGCACATAGAGTAGTTGAGTATGTCTTGGTTAAGGTGGAAAAATTTTTTCTCCGAGCAGATTTTGTGATCCTTGACATGGAGGAAGATGAAAATGCCTCCATAATCCTAGGAAGGCCATTCCTAACTACTGGCAGAGCCTTGATAGATGTAGAAAATGGTGAATTAATGTTGAGGGTGCATGATGAACATTTAAGTTTTCATTCTTTTAAAACCATACATCATTCAAATAAGAAGGAGAATTGCGTGAGGATTGATTCAATTGATCCAAATATGTAGGAAGCCCATACTGACACGCCTCTAGAAGTTCCACCTCCATGCTTGAAATTATTTCAACTCAAATTGGTCTGGACCATATATAGTGAAAAAAATTATTTCTCTTGAGCATATTGAAATCTTTGAAGAAGACAAAGGATGGAAGTTTATAGTGAGATGAGAGAGGTTGAAACACCATGACCATCCTCTAACTTAGCAAGAACCAACTGTCAAACTAATGACGTTAAAAAAATGCTTGTTGGGCAGCAACCTAATCGTCGGTAACCTTTTATTTTGTCATTGATTTTTTTTTATTTTATTTGAATAAACTTTTTGCATCACCTATTCGCATTTTTACTGGATAAATCATGATCATTCAACATACATCTTTATTACATTTCACCACCTCTATTTCTCTTTGTTGCTTGAAGACAAGCAACCATTCTAAGTTTGGTGTTGGAGGCTACGTGAAACATTGATGCATGAGCATCTTTAGTTATTTTTATTATTTTTTTGAATAAAGTTAGTGATTTTCTTATTTTAATTGAGGTTTTTGTGCTTTAATCGATGTTTCTTGGAGTTGCTTTGTGCTTTGATATGTTTAGGAAGTTGTTGAAAGATTTTAGACAAGAACAAAGGAGGAGAAGGACAACCAAAGAAGCCACTGGAAGAACCAAGGAAGGTACCATGCAAAAGAAAGTGCAAAGAGAATTTGTGGATGTTGTCATCTCTACCTCTTCATACTTGAGTGAGTATAACTTGAGCTGTATAGGTCAAAATCAAGCAGTTCTAGTAGCGTTAAAAAGTCAACTTTCAAAGCTTTCCAACGATATGTAAGTATTCATAGTAGACATTATGTTTAGGCGGCGAAAGACCCTCATCTTTGAGCACAAAAATTCAACATGAAAAAGCCTAGCGTGGGATGTGACCCACGCCCTCTACACGCCTTCCATGCACCAAAATACCCCCTGAAAGTGCTCTACGAAGGCGTGGGACATCCCCACATGCCCAGCCATTCCTCCCATGCCCAAAACATGTCCAAAACACCCTCAAATACACTTTTACACGCCATGTAACACTGCAAACTCCATCCAAGCATGGTGTGCCACATCCCCCACATACCCATGCATGCGTTGCCACACTTGCCTCACCACCTTCACTCTCCAAGTCTTCCTCTCTTCACCAACATGGGACATCCCCCACGGCAAGTCTTCCTCTCATCACCAACGTGGGGTGTCTTCCATGCCATGCTTCTTCTCTATGCGAAGACGTTGCACATTGAGCCATTGGCCAGCAGCCCCAGCTCCCTCACCCACGAGCACGTTGCATGCACCTTCATGAACATCGCACGTTGGGCCATTAGACAGAAGCCCTTACCCTTTGCTCCATGAGGACGTGGGACGTTGCCCACTTCACTCCTCTCCGTGCACGCACATGTCCCACGGCACACGTGCCAGCTTCAAGTCTTCAAGGGCGTGGGAAATCCTTCATGTAGCTCAAATGCCAAAACCTTATGGGAGGTGCACTCAAGCCCAAGATTAAATTCAAGTCCATAATGCTTAAGGAAGTAATTAAGCACCAAGGCTCAAGCTCTACTTTCAAGAAAAATCACTAGTTAATTAAGAGTTATTAAAAAAGATTTAATTTGATTAAATTTGATTTTGTTTTGATTTAGTTTGAATTTGAATTTTAAGTTTTGGTTTTAGGTTTTAAATAAGGACTTTGTCCACAAACAGCGAACACACATTACACAACACACCTCGTTTTACACCACACTTTAGGATTCTATTTTCATTCCACCATGAGCAATTAATCTTCTTTGTTAAGGTTAGGAGCTCTGTTCATCTTTTTATGAATTATTAATATAAGTGTTTTACTTTATTTGAGATTTATGCTTTGATTTATTCTATGATTGAGTTTTTATTCTTCATCCCTAAACATTTAGAATTGCTCGAAAATATTCTGACTTTGTTTTAGATTCTAATATTATTTTGGAAAAACTTAATATTGGAATTAACTTGAAAACTTTCTCATGACTTTTTGATTTAACTAGGAATAGTATTTTAAAGAGTATGCGGCACTTTATGATTTTCAATTGCTCTAGTTTGAACAAGTGACATAAAATTTGGATTAGAAAACTTTTGAACATCATTTTTTTTGTAAGTTTCAATTGTTTAGGACTAGCTTTGGATAAATGACATATAATTCAGCCTAAGGACTATTCTTGAATAATATTTGAAACTAAATCAGATTTGTACTTAACCTCTTTTCTAAATTGGTTGATCAGGGAATTGGTGATTAGTTAATTAGGGAGAAATTGAGTTGTCAAGGAATCAAAAGTCAGTTACATATGATTTGTCGTGATTGATTTTTGTCGTACTGTATCTCGTTTACAGGAAAAAGTTTTAATTCATCATATATCTTGTTTACACTGTAAACAATTTTAGTTTGAACATATCTCGTTTACAGTGTAAACAAGATACGTGGATCCCACTATATCCACATATCACATTTGATACGTGCAACCCGTGATGTATTTTATCTTGTTTATACTGTAAACGAGATATGCTCAAAGTAAAGTTGTTTATAATGTAAACGAGATAAGTAAAAAGATGAATTTTAGCAAAAATGCTACAAATTACCTATTTAAGTTAATAAAATATTTATTTTATTTAATAAAAAAATTTAGGAAGAGAGTTTATTAATGAGAGAGTGTCATGTGACACATTTTGGTTGTTAAATTAGTAATATAATATAGCTATTTTTTAATTTTAATATTTTAATTTAATTTCAATTACAATTGGTTATTAAATTAGTAATATAATATAGCTATATTTTAATTTTAATATTTTAATTTTAATTTAATTTCAATTGCAATTAGAGAATGTCATGTTGCATATTTTAATTGTTAAATTTATAATATTAAAAAATATAATTATGAAAAATTAATAAGAATAATGAAAGAAAAACTAAAAAATAAGTTGTGTCTTTTATTAGTATTTCTGTGCCTTTTCTATTAGGATAGACACAAAATATATTAATTCAATATTTTTTAACACAATGTCTCTGTCTATGTCTGCCAAACATGATTTTATATCTCTGCTTCAGTGTCTCGTGCTTGTAAACAAACAAAGTTTAAGGAATTTTGTGTCGAATGTTTCTATCCCAAAATTTTTTTATTATATTAAAATTCATCAACATTACAAAATTAAGATATACAAGTTTCTCCCTTAGTCAGATTCGTTATTTTTATTTAGACAAATAAACTTTTAAAAGTATAACAAAAAAATCTACATGTCTTACCTTTATAAAGTTCAAAAACCTCAACGTAATAAACTTTTCTTAGAAATCAAAACATCTTATGCAAAATTTGAGGACTTATTTGAGTATATATATATATATATATATATATATATATATATATATATATATATTGTGTGTGTTTATGCTCTTTGTTATTATTTAAAAAAAGGTAATTATTCTCTCAAATTTTATAATTTTATTAAATTTTTAATTAGGTCTTTATATTTTTTTTGATTGAGTTTCTATCCCAGATTTTGTAATTAAGTGTCTATGTTAATAAAAATACTGAAATTAACAGAATATTCCATCAAGCAAAACGAATATACCTAACACTTACCTAAATATTTTGCATAATTTAATAAAATATTCCATTAATTTCAACGTTTTTATCACATTAAAAATTTAGTTATAAAATAATATGGTATAAAGATTTCATTAAAAAATATATATATAAAAACTTAATTGAAAATTTAATAAAATTATGTAATTAAAACAAAAAATCACAACTTACGAGTCTTGCCCTGCTTGATGTGGTGGAGGTCTGGAGGACTTGTCAGAGAAAGGGGGGAGGGGGTTTGATGGTGTTTTCCAAAGAAGGGTATATTAGGTATTTTAACCATTTTTCAGTTAAGATATTTTATGAACCACCGAAATTCCAAAACATCTTCGGACTACTACAATATTCACCCCGATCATTGGTTAAATAAAAGTAATTCTTTACCAAAATAAGAAAAGAAGGTTATTTGATTTTTTTGAATCTTATTTTCATTATCCCCATAGAGAAGAGGAAGAGATTTTTATGTGGTTCTGAGATTACAGGGAGGGGTAGGGGACCACGGACAGGTGTGAAAGTACCAAAATTTTGGTGGCATCTAGGAGGAGTGTGAACTCCTTCCATGATTGAGCTTCACCGTGCTAATTTCATACCCTTCACTTTCATGGCTCTGCCCCCTGAAGGTGAATTCCACTTTCACCAACTGTAATGATTTTTTTCTACCCAAGTCATCCCCACCAATAAACAGTTTCTCATGTTACTGATGTAAGGTTGAAAACAAAAAAAAGAAACACCTGCTATATTTATTTCACTTTTTTTTTTGGGTTTAGAAAGCTAAAACAAGATTCAGAGCTGATACTAGAAACTCATACACTAGAAATTGACATTTGCTTTTAAATAAACGTAAAAGTGTCTCAAATTTGCACAATAAGAATGAAAAAGAGTGTTTGCTAGAAGACTTAAGACTTAATGCGGTTTTAGGATCACTAGTTAACGAATTGAATTAATCATGTTCTTGGTAATAAACTAATAATGTTTGATGACGATTTGTGTAAGTGGATAAGTGGTTTTATCAAGAGGACTTGAGGTTGCGGGTTGTTTTCCTTCCTTTATCATGCTAACTTTTTTGTTACTAATCAACATTTGACTCACTATCATAGCATACTTAAGCTAAAGAAGAAATACAAAATGTGACATGGAAAAAGCGAAAGCAGTAGGCATGTATTGAATTTAGGAAAAAAATGGCCTTTTAACTCTCACGCAAACAACTTTTTTTTTTCTTTTGTCAAAGAGTTTCTACTGTTGATGGACAACGACTTCTCAGTCAAATGCTTCCAAAATTGAAGCACGAAATAGATAGGTGTGATGGAAACTTTAGATTATAACTCTTTCAATTGTTTTTGCAGGATGAGGAAGCTAGTGACTAGTGAGAAGGGTGGATAGTTCATCATGGTTGGCACCATAAAGCAGTAAAAAAAAAAAAAAAGACAAGGGGAACAAAACAACAATCATTCTTTTGTTTGTGCAAAGAGAACGCTCTTTCATCTCATCCAAACGAGAAAATAAAACAAAGACGGTAGAATGAATGCTTATTTCCTCATTTGAAGGTTAAAAGCATACACAAGCATAGATACTTTCACTCAAAGACGCAAAATTCCCATGTTGGGTTATTTGGGTTTGCCCAGTTTTGTCATAGAGAAAATGCTTAACCTTGCATCTGGGTCTGCACTAAGTTGGAAATATTTGATACCTTAAAACAAACTAGCTATTTATTTGTTGTGCATGTTTTTCTTCACACTAGTAGAAACCAGAAATAGAAGTACAAAGAACACAACGACTACTACAAAATGAAACAACAAGATAGCAATCCAAACACAGTTGAAGCAAATAAAACAAACCAAAAACAGTACTCCTTGTCAAAGCTTAGAAACATAGGTTGAAAAATACCATCAATGAACATAAAAATAAAGCAGAACAAACCGGGGGATTGGAAAACCTGAATATTTTCACCCCAGATTTTCTTCATTCCCACGGCATACTGAGTGAGCCATTGAAATCAAAGCATCCAAAGTCCAAACTCATCTTGAACTCTCTCGCAGCTGAGAATCCATTCCAATGCTGAGCTTTTACTTGCTGTTCACTGTCAAACATCTTCAAAGACAACCATCGAACGCTAAGTAGCAAAACAACAAAACAATATAGAATAAAAATTAAAAGTACAAATAATAGAAAGAGGGAGGAAATCAATTGAGATTTCAACAATTTTGCATTGACGGCGTTACCTAAAGAAAAGTTTGGAACTATTGACGTCTTTGCTTTCCGTCAATGGCGAGAATCGGAGGAAGCAGAGGACGGCTTGTCAGATACGCCGTCGTGCTCCTCCGCACCCTGAATTCGTGCTGGTATGCGGAAGCCAGAGAAGCTACCGGATGAAGAGCCGGCAAACCCAATAGAAGCTTGATGGATCGCGGCCGGTGAAAGATAGTGGTGGTGATCCACAGTCATGGCAGCCGTGGCGATCGAAGAAGGATCTATCCAAGCACGAAACGAAGGGGTGTTACTGGACTGAAGGGGTCCCCTCTGAGGAAAAAACTGGCCATGGCCAAACATCGCAGGAGACGGCACAGCCGCCGTCGCCGACGAGTTGAAGATGAATCCACTGGCATGGCCACTGCTACTAGCATCTGCAGCGGCATTATTCCAAGCCACCATTCTCTGCAATCGTCCATGCTCCTGTTCCTCTTGGTGGTGCTGCTGTTCAGACCATCCGGAAGAACCGCCGTCGAACGCTAGTGCGGTGGTTCCGGCGAAGAGCACTTGCTCGTGAACATGCTGTTGGTGTGGCGGCTGCTGCTGCTGTTGTTGGTGGTGCTGAAGAAGAATCGATGGGTCCTGGAAAGACTGCAGCGAGAGCCGCAGATCTTGCTGTTGGTGATGGTGATGGTGGTGGTGGTGGTGGTGGTTGTGGTTGCTTCCGCCGCTAGTTGTACGCGAAAGCAAATCAGGCGGTGGAGGATAGTTATGAAAGGACGACGTCGTTGTTGCAACCTCCCCCGGCCCCACCATCGGAAAGAAAGACTTAATGGTATCAGCTATATCAGTGTCCAAAGTCGGCGGAAAGAAACCAGAACCGCCACTGTTGTATTTGCCACTACTACCGTTATCGTCGTTCAAATGTTGCGGTTGAAATTCCGAGATTCTTCCACTGCCACCAACCAGTGCGGTAGCCTTTCGGCTACCAGAAGCTTCCATAGCGTCGTCCACCGTGGTCGATTGGCGGTGGACGATTTGATTCAGCTGTTGGTTTTCCTCCTCCTCCCGGAGCTTCTGCTGCTGAACAGCAACATTTGAGTTCGAGGCCGCGGCGGCGGCGGCGACGGTCGTGGTAGTGGCAGTTGGTTTCCATGCGGGGAGCTCGGCGAGCTCGTCGATGGCGGCCTTTGCTTTCTTGATGAGCCAGTCGACGGCCTTGCTTGGGCGGTCGTAGCCGAGTCGGTCCTGAACGTCGTAGAACTGGATGGCGGTGTGTGCGGAGAGTCGCACACGGCGGTCCCTCGGGCCCTTGGCTGTGCAGACCTTGCTGTGTCGGTCCTTCCGGCCGGTGGACCGCACAATGTGGCCTCCTTGGACCTCCACAATTTCTCCCCCTCCTCCTCCTCCGGCCACGGCCCTCATCCCAAGTCTTGACGATGTTGGACGGTGATGCTGTGTTTCTCCCATTTTTCTTGCATATTCGATGGGAGTGGGAGTGGGAGTGGGAGTAGGAGCGGGAGTCGGTGATGGTGATGATGATGACGCTGTAGGAAGAAGAGGTGAATGAAGAAAAGAACGTTTTCTTGGTGGTTGCAGTGGGTTTAGAAGGTCGGTGTCTATGCTTATGTAAGAAGGTGGTGGTGGTTGTTGTGGTTGGAGATATTGGAATTGGAGATGAAAATTCGGGTCTTGGTGGTGGTGAGAAGGAGAATCTTGCTCCTCTTCTTCTTCTTCTTCTCCTTCGTCCTCTTCTACATGACTTGGATTTATTCCCGGGTTTTGATGATGATGAGGATGATATTGTTGATGATGATGATGTTGGTGCTGATGCTGTTGCTGACGATGGTTCCTGTAAGGATCCAGACTCAGACCCTTGTGGTTGCTGCTGCTGTTGTTGTTGCTTTGCTTTTCCTCTTCCAGCTTTTAATGGAGCAGTACACTTTTTCTTAGTGGGTTTTTGATTCTCTACAGTCCAGGCTTTGCTTCTTCCTACCCTCTTCTTCCTCTTGTTGTTGTTGTTGCTTGTGCAACTGCCACCGCTGGTTCTGCTCCTTCTGCTTCTGGCAAAAGTCCCTGCCATCCAATTTCCCTAGTTCCATTACCACAAAACCAAAAAGTCCCACACCCACCGTAAAAACTGAACTAGAACAAGAATGTT
The DNA here is from genome assembly GCF_003086295.3 of Arachis hypogaea. Classification (NCBI taxonomy): domain Eukaryota; kingdom Viridiplantae; phylum Streptophyta; class Magnoliopsida; order Fabales; family Fabaceae; genus Arachis; species Arachis hypogaea. Next base: position 28,298,267 of record NC_092038.1, read on the forward strand.
GTTGTTGTTAAACCAACTCTATCTTCAGCCTAACCCATCTCTTTCCTTCCTTTCTTCTCTCTTTTCCCTCTCTATCTCTCTCTCTCTCTCTCTCTTTCTTTTTCTTTCCCTCTCCCTTGGACACCACACTTTTGCCTTTTTACTAATAGAGGACCTTAATGCACTACAACATAACCAAACTAGTTAAATGGATTGAGGGTTGGTTGGTTAATAACCCACTTGGCCAAACAAACCTTTAGGGATGCACCAAAGTGGAAGAGGTGTCCTCTTGGAAAAATTCCAGCAAAATTTCCATATCTCAACACACAGACAGAAAGAAAGAGAGATAAAAGAGTAAATTAAGGCTATAGGGAAGAGGAATTCATTCTGGCCCTATAAGGGGGAGCCCCTTTGATGATGATGATGGCAGTGGTAAGGAAGGGGTGGCAGTGTTTGGTCAGAATGGTGGTGTTAAAGATCTCTGTGATTTTTCATCACTGCGCCTTTCTGCTGCTGTTCTTGTACTACCTACACAAATAACACACATAATACCAACAACCCATCCAAAACTCATTCAATCACCCAAAATAAACAATTAAAATTTTTTCTTCAAAAAAAAAAAAATTGCCTCTTTGTGGCTCCTTTCAACTTTCACCATTTTCACCATTCTCCCTCTCTCCATCCTCTTTCTCAAATTGGGTTATTTTAAAAAAATACAGGATACTAACAATTGTATATAATTATATCAAAAAATATATTTATATGATAAAAATTTTATTACCAAATTAGCTACAGGCCTACAGTATATTATTTATAAATTTACGTGTTATTTAATTTATTTTAATATCTATTTTATATTTTAATAAATATTTTATATTAATTATTGATTTGTTTTATATAAATAGCATGATTCAATTATATATATGTATTAAAAAATTAGGGTAAAACACTGAGATCATCCGATTGCATGCAAAAAATACTAACATCACCTAAAGTAAGAAATGGTTCGTGAATTATCTAAAGACTTTTTCTATATAAATTGAATTAGGGTAACTTTAACTACATATAATTCGAATCAGGTTAGGTAGATTTAGTACACAATTTCGAAGTCTGGTAATTCGAGTTAAGCTGTTTCGAATTAGTCCATGGTTTGTTCCCATAATAATTCAAAATAGGTGGTTTCGATTTACCCAATAGTAAATCTAGCCAACCTATTTCGATTTATATAGGATCCTCGACTCACACTAAATTTAATTCACTTATTTCGATTTACATGGACCCTGACTCTATATAATTTGAATCCACTTCATTCGAATTACATTTTACCAACCCATACTCCACCAAATTCAAAGAAAGTGATGCTGCCTAACATAATGGAAGACAATCTGAATAAGATTTATCGCTTAGATGGAGTCGCACATATCGTTAGTAGCGCGCACGTTGAGGTTAGTACAATAAAACTTAAAATTTTGATTTATTTTATGTAAGAAAAACGCCATGTATTTCTTTTGGTTAAATCAGTTAGATCTTATTTATTAATATGATTAGAAGGTGTAAACTTGTAGTAGTAGTTAGAGGTTTGATTTAGTGGTCACAATATGTTAGAAATCATTTATTGATATTAAATTGTTTAGAAGATGAATATTATAATTGATAGAATCAATAAATCTTGATAAAGGGTAATAGAATTAGCTAGAAGGATGGTAGAGTGATAGAGTATACGAATAAAAAATAAATGTTGGATAAGGGATTCTGAGGATTTAATAGAAGTATGGTTAAAGGAAAAAGACAATTAAAAAAAATCTGTTTTAGATATTTTTTGTTTATAAAATTTTAGGATTTTTAAGAGTATTTTTTTATGTCACGCAGCCCACCGCTGTATCTCGAGTATGAGGAGGCAGCACAGTATGCTGTTAGATGATAGGATCATGCGGTACATCCAGATGGTTAGGCTGGCTTATCTCGTGAGGCTCAATGATCACTGGTTCAAGTTGGACGAGCTGTTAGTCAGTGCATTTGTTAAGAGATGGTGTTCGGAGACTCATACTTTTCATCTGCCGTTCAGTGAGTGCACTATTACGTTACAGGATGTGGCTTACCAGTTAGGGCTCCCGATCGACGGTCACTATGTCAGTGGATATTTGACGGACTTTGAGACGTACATCGAGGGAGGACGGCCGGCGTGGGCGTGATTTCAGGAGTTGTTGGATGTGATGCCGCCACCTGACTGCATCGACAAGTTCACTGTGAAGTGCACTTGGATGCAGCAAACCTTCAGTCACCTTCTAGAGGGGGCAAACGAGGAGACAGTCTGGAGGTACGCCAGAGTGTACATTATGATGCTACTATCGACTTAACTCTTCGGCGATAAGTCCGGTACTCATATACATATCAGGTGGCTTCCGTACGTGGCGAGATTAGAGGATATGGGCAGTTATAGTTAGGGATCTACCGCTCTATCTTAGTTATACAGGTGTCTATGCCGTGTAGCCAACAAGAACGTGGTTAAGTTGGCAGGACCTCTACAGATCCTCTAGTCATGGATCTTCTGGAGGGTTCTGGGTTTTAGGCTTGAAGGATTTGATTTCTTCCACTGGCCGTTGGCCTCGAGGTATGCAATTGATTATTAATTATTTTCTGTCTTGACATGTTATATTTATATTTTTGTTAGTTGTTAACAACGTTTATTGGGTGGCAGGTGGTCAGGTTACCAGCCGACGTCGAGCAAGAAGGGACCTCATGTCGCGCACTGCAGACTGTGGATAGATTTACTTCGTCCTCGTAATGTGAGTACTAAAAGGTTTATTGTTTTTTTGTTGACGTATATTGTGAGTTTACTGTACATTAAGCATTATGTTTGATGTTGTTGCCTTTTTAGTTCATTTGGATGTCGTATAGCTCTCCAGAAGTTTTGCAGGTAGTGCATCCGGAGATATTAGAGCCAACTAAATCTTCATCACTACTTATGACGAACGAATCATACTTCACATCATCCCCCAAAACCGAGATCAGAATTCTGTAGAATAACTTCTCCACCCATTTCACGCCTTACAGACCCATTTTTCGAATTATATTATCCTTAAACTCGATAAAACTCGTCGAAGCTCTAATAAAAACACTAAGCGGATCCTTATCCGTAAACTTAATTTCGGAACGCATTTTTTCTTAATCGACCCTCTATAGTGTACCAAAACCAAAAAGCTCTTATCACTAGCCATTGTGAGGCTCACTATGATGGAGAATTCACATTCCACAACTATTTATACACATTTTCTCCCATCTAAATCGAATTACCCTGCCTCCATTTAAATATGTTGCTGAAACAATAGTAAATCTGCTTAACCTAATTCGAATTATGTGTTCTGATCTCCAACAAGGTAAATCAAAATAGCCTAATTCTATTTACTTGGAATCAAACCACCCATGCATAAATCTGACTAGCCTGTTTAAATTTACTTGTTTCAGGTGTAAATCGAAATTGTCTAATTCAATTTACATGTGGCCTAGTAATTCTACTTAGCTTAATTCGATTTACTAGTATAAATTGCAAACTGTATTACTCTAGTTCCATTTATATAAATAAGGCCTCTGGGTAATCCACGTACCATTTCTTGGTTTGGGTGATATTCGTAATATTTGCCTCCCTTTGGTTTATTCAAGTATTTTGCCCAAAAAATTATGACATGTATTATTAAGTAATCTTTTAATTTAACTTTTACAATATAAATATGATTCATCTTAAATTATTAATAAAAAAGAATATTATTTAAATTTACCAAAAGCAATTTCAATAGAGTATTTTAGAATATTATTTTTATTTTTATAAAAAGTGAACTGATTTATAATTAAAATTTGTATTGGAGTTGATATACGAAAGAATTAACTTCTAAAACGATATTTGAAAAATTCAAATACTCACAAAAACAATCACAAAAGAGCCCTTAAAAAATTGATAAGTTTGACAAAAATGATCAAACATCAATTATTGAAATTTCCGTTAACGAAAAATACTTATGTAACTAACAGAATAGATGACATAGCTAACAGAGTAAATAATATGACAAACATTTTTCAAACTCTTATCTCTTCTTCGTTTTTCTCCTCTATTCTCCCTCTTTCTCTGCCTTTCTCCCTCTCTCTCCCTCAAAAAACACTGCCACACTCTTTTTTGGTGCCTTGCAACTCACCGGCCAACCTTAACCATTGCGTCATGCCACTACTCAGTATTGTCTTGCCTTTTTTCATCTCTGTGCTCCTCTCATCTCACTATTATACTATAAAACCCATTCCCATATTTCAAAAATCAAAGCAATAATAACCCCATATTCATAAAAAGAAACTCCAAAATCACATCCCAAAATGAAAATCTTCTCCCTCCTCGACAAAACCCTCCTCTTTAGCTCCCAAATACCGCTTTCTCTAGCCGCCTTCTCCGTTTTCACGTCCTCGGCGGTAGAAGAGATGATAAAGCCACTAATGTAGAGTTTTTTTCATCACACAGTTTAACAACAACAAAAACATAATTTTTGAAAAAAAATAGAAAATAGATTTGAAAGAGATCAAGATCTAGAGGGAGGAGAGAATAGGAATAACAAAGAAAGAAGAAAGAAAAGGGTTTAGGCGACGCTATTCTTCAAGGAAGAGAAGGATTTTGTATGGTAGAGCTCACAAGGTACGAGGAGGATGTAAAATGTAAAAATTTGATTTTTCATAAAATGATTTTTTGAAATTTTTGTGATTAGAATTCGTAAAATTTGAGAATCACGATTCACCTCAATTTAACGAGGCAAATGAGACGAACCCATATCGAAAATATAAAAAAAGTTTTCATTAAAATATTAATTTTAGTATAGGATGAAAAAGTAATTTTTAATGATAACATTTAATTACTGGATCCAAATTAAACCAATAAGAAATTTTTACGGATATTTTTTCATCCGTTTAATCTCACCAAAATATTTTAGAAATATTTTAAAATTAAGATAATATAAGATACCAATATCAATTATATCGGTATAATTATTTGCTTTATCTAATATAATAAAAATAAGTGATCAAATAATTACCACTTTTGATAATTATTCTTTAAAAATTAATCCTATCCACATGTTTTACTACTCATATATCCATTCTTTTTCCTCGTTTATTATCTAGCACAAGATGAATTAACTTGGAAATAAGTATGATTATGTGGCCAAAGTGACATCATATGAAACACTAATTTCCTAACTCATCGCCTCCCAAAATTTGGCCATCTCCTCACTTTCTTATTGCATCGCACGTTAAATTATTTGTCTTGGTTATCAAGAAAGAAAAGTGAGACAAGATCAAGAAAAGAAAAAGAGAAAAAAAATTAATTTTCAATTTTATCAGTCCTTTTTTGCATCGTTGTATCCTTGTCCTCTTTTCATCGTATTGTTTTAAACTTTTACCGTTAAGTTTTTAAGAGTGAAAGAAAGAGAAAGAGAAAGAGAAAACTAGCCGAACTTGTAATAACCCTGATTTTCGAGTACATGAGATCTTTTTTGAAAGTAAGAATTTCTCTGGAAGATCAGTAAAAGGAACACCTCTGTTATATCATCAAACAACTCAATCCTCATTATCATTATGTCATCCTTAAGCTATAACCTTTACCGAGGCAAGCTTGATAACGCGGTCACGAAAAACCTAGTTTTTGAACCGTATCGGTTGGCAGTTTTGATTCTGATTTTCGTAAATAATCTCTGTTTGACGAACCGGACTCGATTCATGAGAGGAGAGAGATAATAGTATAATATTATCATTATATTAGTATTAGAAAATGCTTGAATGATATTATAAGGTTACCTGGTCTATTTTAGTTAAAAATAGAAAATCGATTTAACCGGGTTTACGGTTTACTGGTGCAACTTAGCACCAGCACTCTCTGATGACTTTAGCAATGCTAAGGCCTCATTATACATGTTTTATTCTCATAATAAATATGTTACTAGTGTCATTTATGCCAGTAGCTCAGAAAATAATTTTTAGAGATGTTTTTACAAGTGTTCCGATACACCTAGTTTTAGTAGTTATACACCTGAGATATTTTAATATTATTTTAATCCACCTTCAAGCCAACCAATCACAACTCACCTTACACCCCCAAGACCTCCAAGTCTGTCTCATTTCATCATTTTGGCCGAAAATAACAAGAGAGAAAAGAGAGAAACTTTCATGAACACTTAATCTTCAAAGCTTGATTTCTTCTGAACCAAAACTCAAATCAAAACTCCGATTTCACCAAAATGATCCTCTCTTCTTCCTCTACATAACCATGTAACTTATCAAGGCTAGAAATAAGGTGAGATGGCTGTCTCTCTCCCTCTTCAATTCGGTTTTCAAGGAAAACCATGCAAAACATGTGTTTTCTTGATGTTCTTCCTTAGGAATCATGCTTAACTTGACTTGAGGGCCAAGAAACATTAATTTTCAGCAAGTCTAAGGTGAGATATCTCTTCCTAACATGCTGAGGGAGATTTGGTCAGTTGAGAGTTTGTGGATTTAAAGTTGTTCTTGATGTATTTTAGGAGGAAAAAGTGCTTAAGGACCACCTGAAAGTTTAACCGAATTAGGAGCAGCAAAACCAGGTAGGGTGTCACGAAATTAATCTTGATTATTTGTGTTTGATTTGTGTGAATGTTGTATAAATTGGCTGTGCTAAATATTGGTTGCATATATGATTGATTCTTGGTGAAAATTTGGTGAAATTTTGATGAAATTTGATGAAATTCAAGCTTTAAAGTTCATGTTCTTGGGCAGCTGGAAAAACGAAACCCTAAGCTTAAATTGAGGTTCAATTTATGTTGAAATCATGTAGAAAAGATGGAGTTTTAGTGGTTGCAATTTTATTTTGAATTATGGTAAAAATCGGTTGCTGAAAAGACTGAAAAACGGGTAAAAACAGAGAAAGAATCTGAAGAATTTATGAAGAACATGAAGAACACTTTGAGTGTGGTGAAGAACATTTAAGAACACCTTTTAGATCTTAGAAAGGGCAAGGAAGTAAATATTTTGGTGTTTGAGGGGTTATTTTGTAATTTCTGAAAGTTAGGGTGGTTAAAGTAGAACTATTAAAAGTTACGGGTGGTAAAAAGTAAATTTTTAAAGGTTAAAAGTTAAAAAGGGGTAATTTTCGAAAAATTAATGATAAAATAATAAATAATAATAAAATATTAAATAATAATATTTAATTAAAAATAATATTTTAATAAAAATAATAAAATAATGTGAAAAAGGGCAGTTTTCTGTAAAAGCTTTAGAAAGACAACTTTAAGCACAGAATCTCATAATTACCTTCATAAAACACTTAGGGAGTGGTAAGAACATATTAGTGAGGTAAAGATAAAGGAAAGATAAGAAGATAAAGAAAAAAAACCAAAGAAAAGTCTGTAAATTTTGTTAATGACAGAAAAACAGACAGAGACTAGTCAACGAACTAGGGCAACATAGTTAGTCCTGGAATTGTGATGAGCGGATAATTTGTACGCTTTTTGGCATTGTTTTTAGTATATTTTTAGTATGATCTAGTTAGTTTTTAGTATATTTTTATTAGTTTTTAGTTAAAATTCACTTTTCTGGACTTTGCTATGAGTTTGTGTGTTTTTCTGTGATTTCAGGTATTTTCTGGCTGAAATTGAGGGACCTGAGCAAAAATCTGATTCAGAGACTAAAAAGGACTGCAGATGCTGTTGGATTCTGACCTCCCTGCACTCGAAGTGGATTTTCTGGAGCTACAGAAGCCCAATTGGAGCGCTCTCAACGGCGTTGGAAAGTAGACATCCTGTGCTTTCCAGCAATATATGATAGTCCATACTTTGCCCAAGATTTGATGGCCCAAACCGGCGTTCAAAGTCACCCTCAGAATTTCCAGCGTTAAACGCCGGAACTGGCACCAAAGTGGGAGTTAAACGCCCAAACTGGCACCAAAGCTGGCATTTAACTCCAAGAAGAGTCTCTACACGAAAATGTTTCATTGCTCAGCCCAAGAACACACCAAGTGGGCCCGGAAGTGGATTTTTATGTCATTTACTCATTTCTGTAAACCTTAGGCTACTAATTCTCTATAAGTAGGACCTTTTTACTATTGTATTAAGGAGCTTTTGATCATGTTTTTATGATTGAACCCTCTTTGGGAGGCTAGCCATTCGGCCATGCCTAGACCTTGTTCTTATGTATTTTCAACGGTGGAGTTTCTACACACCATAGATTAAGGTGTGGAGCTCTGCTGTACCTCGAGTACTAATGCAATTACTATTGTTCTTCTATTCAATTCCGCTTGTTCTTGTTCTAAGATATCACTTGTTCTTCAACTTGATGAATGTGATGATCCGTGACACTCATCATCATTCTCACCTATGAACGTGTGCCTGACAACCACCTCCGTTCTACCTTAGATTGGGTGAATATCTCTTGGATTCCTGATACACGATGCATGGTTGATCGCCTGACAACCGAGCGCTCACCTGACAACCGAGCCAGCCATTCCATGAGATTAGAGTCTTCGTGGTATAGGCTAGAACTGATGGCGGCATTCAAGAGAATCCGGAAGGTCTAACCTTGTCTGTGGTATTCTGAGTAGGATTCAATGATTGAATGACTGTGACATGCTTCAAACTCCTGAGGGCGGGGCGTTAGTGACAGACGCAAAAGAATCACTGGATTCTATTCCGGCCTGATTGAGAACCGACAGATGGATAGTCGTGCCGTGACAGGGTGCGTTGAACATTTCCACTGAGAGGATGGGAGGTAGCCACTGACAACGGTGAAACCTTTGCTTAAGCTTGCCATGGAAAGGAGTAAGAAGGATTGGATGAAGACAGTAGGAAAGCAGAGAGACGGAAGGGACAAGCATCTTCATACGCTTATCTGAAATTCCCACCAATGAATTACATAAGTATCTCTATCTTTATTTTTATGTTTTATTCGTTTATCACCCATATCCATTTGAGTTTGCCTGACTAAGATTTACAAGGTGACCATAGCTTGCTTCATACCAACAATCTCTGTGGGATCGACCCTTACTCGCGTAAGGTTTATTACTTGGACGACCCAGTACACTTGCTGGTTAGTTGTGCGAAGTTGTGTTTATGCCATGGTATTGAACACCAAGTTTTTGGATTCATTACCGGGGATTATTTGTGTAGTGAAAAGTATTGATCACAATTTCGTGCACCAAATTGCGAATAGGGTTAGGTATTATATGAAAAGTTAAACTGTTTCAGTATAGACTTAATGAACCTATACTTGGGACAGACTAACTATTCATACCGAAATTTACATAAGCTTTAAATACATACGTTAAATAGAGAAATCAGAACAGAGTAAAGAAACACAGAGAACAGAGTAACCAGAGCAGAATAAAGGGATACAGAGAAAAGAGTAACCAGAGCAAAGTAAAAAGACAAAGAGAAAAGAGTAATGTGATAAAGAGAAATGGTTTGAGTTACGATGTTGTAAAAGTAAAAGCTGTAAAGTTTGTATAGCATGATTGAACAGAGAAAGAAAGAGATACTGCATAAGAATGTGAAAGTGATGATGATAATGAGAATGATTATGTGATGATCTGCTGCGTGAGGGCAGTCAGATAGATGGTGGTACGACCACTGAGAGTGCTTCCCTGGGATACTTAGCTATAATGCTATTCTGTAAGTCAGAGGACTCTTACGAGGTATCGAGAACACACGACTAGCATATACTCCTGTAAGTCAAAGGACTCTTACAGTGAGAGTGTGTGTGTATGCTCCTGTAAGTCAAAGGACTCTTACAGTGAGAGTGTGTGTATGCTCTTGTAAGTCAAAGGACTCTTACAAAGAGTGTGTTGGGCAGATATAAGTTAACTAGCTCCGCCATGCAAGTCAAAGGATTCTTGCAGTGGGTTGCTAGTGCCGCCCTGCAAGTCAAAAGACTCTTGCAGTGGTTTGCCTCACAAGTCAAAGGACTCTTGCGAGGGACATTGCCAACAGGAAAGCCTTACCTGGTCAGAGGACTCCAGGTAACGTCAGGAGCGGGTATGTAACCGACAAATGAGCTCATTACCTGCGCTAGGGCTAGACATGCATCATACTTGGTAGTGCATTTCCTTTGTTATGATTGTGGTATGAATGTATGTTTTCCTTGTTTGTATTCTATTCTCTGTGTTTGTTTTGTATTTTCTTGTATCCTTCTGTTTGTGTTCTGCTATCTGTTTTCTCTATCTTCTCTATTTATCTGTATCTTTTATTTACTATTTTTTTGTATTTTGCTATTTACCTGCTAAATAACACGGAATTAATGAACTTAACTAATAACCCCGACCCTACTAAGAACTCCTCAGTTCTTACCCCTTCTCTCTCCCTTCCCCCTTCAGATGGAAGCATGAGTACCCTTCCGTAGTTCGCTGACGATCGTTCACAAAAAGGATTCCACTCTAAATAGTCTTCTGAGTCTAGAGTGAACTCCGTTACCTGTTTATATGTATATACTATGAGGCTAGCCAACGTCTGCACCCCGCTTTTCTACAAACTTTAGCCTAAGTCCTCCGTATGATGTTGCTGTTATCTGGCCACTCGATGAAGTACTTGAGAGACGCTCTTTGATGACATATGATCGTGCAGAGGAGTAGCAGATGATGTTCTACCTTTTGGTGACGTTCCACCTGACTTGAGTTTTGAAGACTTAGAGCGTACTTTCCCTCGCTTTAGTAGTTTAGAGGGAATAGGTGAGTATAGAGTCTAGACTAGCCTGGGTGCCAGCTTAGGGACTTCTTGAACAGGTTAGGGCCTGGGATGTTGTATGTATATATATGTATATAGTTATTATCTAGCTATATCTAGGGGTGTTCTAACTAAAAGTCTATACTCTAATAAAGGCTGGATCACTAAATGTTGTTAGCTGCTTGTGATGTATTTATGTGTGGTTGCTGATGAGCGGATAATTTGTACGCTTTTTGGCATTGTTTTTAGTATGTTTTTAGTATGATCTAGTTAGTTTTTAGTATATTTTTATTAGTTTTTAGTTAAAATTCACTTTTCTGGACTTTACTATGAGTTTGTGTGTTTTTCTGTGATTTCAGGTATTTTCTGGCTGAAATTGAGGGACCTGAGCAAAAATCTGATTCAGAGACTGAAAAGGACTGCAGATGCTGTTAGATTCTGACCTCAATTAATCCCCGGTGATGAACCCAAAAACTTGGTGTTCAATACCATGGCATAAACACAACTTCGCACAACTAACCAGCAAGGGTACTGGGTCGTCCAAGTAATAAACCTTACGCGAGTAAGTGTCGATCCCACAGAGATTGTTGGTATGAAGCAAGCTATGGTCACCTTGTAAATCTTAGTCAGGCAAACTCAAATGGATATGGGTGATATACGAATAAAACATAAAGATAAAGATAGAGATACTTATGTAATTCATTGGTAGGGATTTGAGATAAGCGTATGAAGATGCTTGGTCCCTTCCGTCTCTCTGCTTTCCTACTGTCTTCATCCAATCCTTCTTACTCCTTTCCATGGCAAGCTGTATGCAAGGGTTTCACCGTTGTCAGTGGCTACCTCCCATCCTCTCAGTGGAAATGTTCAACGCACCCTGTCACGGCACGGCTATCCATCTGTCGGTTCTCAATCAGGCCGGAATAGAATCCAGTGATTCTTTTGCATCTGTCACTAACGCCCCGCCCTCAGGAGTTTGAAGCACGTCACAGTCATTCAGTCATTGAATCCTACTCAGAATACAACAGACAAGGTTAGACCTTCCGGATTCTCTTGAATGCCGCCATCAGTTCTAGCCTATACCACGAAGACTCTGATCTCACGAAATTGAATAGAAGAACAATAGTAATTACATTAATACTCGAGGTACAGCAGAGCTCCACATCTTAATCTATGGTGTGTAGAAACTCCACCGTTGAAAATACATAAGAACAAGGTCTAGGCATGGCCGAATGGCCAGCCTCCCAATGATCTAAGATAGCATAAGAACAAAGGTAGCTACCCAGATATTCTAAATACAATAGTAAAAGGTCCTACTTATAGAGAATTAGTAGCCTAGGGTTTACAGAGATGAGTAAATGACATAAAAATCCACTTCCGGGCCCACTTGGTGTGTGCTTGGGCTGAGCATTGAAGCATTTTCGTGTAGAGACTCTTCTTGGAGTTAAACGCCAGCTTTGGTGCCAGTTTGGGCGTTTAACTCCCATTCTTGTGCCAGTTCCAGCGTTTAACGCTGGGAATTCTGAGGGTGACTTTAAACGCCGGTTTGGGCCATCAAATCTTGGGCAAAGTATGGACTATCATATATTTCTGGAAAGCCCAGGATGTCTACTTTCCAACGCCGTTGAGAGCGCGCCAATTGGGCTTCTGTAGCTCCAGAAAATCCACTTCGAGTGCAGGGAGGTCAGAATCCAACAGCATCTGCAGTCCTTTTTAGTCTCTGAATCAGATTTTTGCTCAGGTCCCTCAATTTCAGCCAGAAAATACCTGAAATCACAGAAAAACACACAAACTCATAGTAAAGTCCAGAAAAGTGAATTTTAACTAAAAACTAATAAAAATATACTAAAAACTAACTAGATCATACTAAAAATATACTAAAAACAATGCCAAAAAGCGTACAAATTATCCGCTCATCACAACACCAAACTTAAATTGTTGCTTGTCCTCAAGCAACTGAAAATCAAATAAGATAAAAAGAAGAGAATATGCAATGAATTCCAAAAACATCTATGAAGATCAGTATTAATTAGATGAGCGGGGCTTTTAGCTTTTTGCCTCTGAACAGTTTTGGCATCTCACTCTATCCTTTGAAATTCAGAATGATTGGCTTCTTTAGGAACTCAGAATCCAGATAGTGTCATTGATTCTCCTAGTTAAGTATGATGATTCTTGAACACAGCTACTTATTGAGTCTTGGCCGTGGCCCAAAGCACTCTGTCTTCCAGTATTATCACCGGATACATACATGCCACAGACACATAATTGGGTGAACCTTTTCAGATTGTGACTCAGCTTTGCTAGAGTCCCCAATTAGAGGTGTCCAGGGCTCTTAAGCACACTCTTTTTGCCTTGGATCACAACTTTATTTCTTTCTTTTTTCTTTCTCTTTCTTTTTTTTCGTTTTTCTCATTTTCTTTTCTCTCTTTTTTTTTTCGTTTTTCTCTTTTCTCTTTTTTTTTGTATTCACTGCTTTTTCTTGCTTCAAGAATCATTTTAATGATTTTTCAGATCCTCAGTAACATGTCTCCTTTTTCATCATTCTTTCAAGAGCCAACATTCATGAACCACAAATTCAAAAGACATATGCACTGTTTAAGCATACATTCAGAAAACAAAAGTATTGCCACCACATCAAAATAATTAAACTGTTATAAAATTCAAAATTCATGCAATTCTTCTCTTTTTCAATTAAGAACATTTTTCATTTAAGAGAGGTGATGGATTCATAGGACATTCATAACTTTAAGGCATAGACACTAAGACACTAATGATCACAAGACACAAACATAGATAAACACAAGCACTAAAATTCGAAAAACAGAAAAATAAAGAACAAGGAAATTAAAGAATGGGTCCACCTTAGTGATGGCGGCTTGTTCTTCCTCTTGAAGATCCTATGGAGTGCTTGAGCTCCTCAATGTCTCTTCCTTGTCTTTGTTGCTCCTCTCTCATGATTCTTTGATCTTCTCTAATTTCATGGAGGAGAATGGAATGTTCTTGGTGCTCCACCCTTAGTTGTCCCATGTTGGAACTCAATTCTCCTAGGGAGGTGTTTAGTTGCTCCCAATAGTTTTGTGGAGGAAAGTGCATCCCTTGAGGCATCTCAGGGATTTGATGATGAGAGGGGTCTCTTGTTTGCTCCATCCTCTTCTTAGTGATGGGCTTGTCCTCATCAATGGGGATGTCTCCCTCTATGTCAATTCCAACTGAATAACAGAGGTGACAAATGAGATGAGGAAAGGCTAACCTTGCCAAGGTAGAGGACTTGTCCGCCACCTTATAAAGTTCTTGGGATATAACCTCATGAACTTCTATTTCTTCTCCAATCATGATGCTATGAATCATGATAGCCCGGTCTATAGTAACTTCGGACCGGTTGCTAGTGGGAATGATTGAGCATTGGATAAACTCCAACCATCCCCTAGCCACGGGCTTGAGGTCATGCCTTCTCAATTGAACCGGCTTTCCTCTTGAATCTCTCTATCTCCCATGACTCGGAGGTGAAAGCTTTTGCCTTCCCTTTCCTCTTTCTAGAGGTTTCTCCGGCCTTGGATGCCATAAATGGTTATGGAAAAACAAAAAGCAATGCTTTTACCACACCAAACTTAAAAGGTTTGCTCGTCCTCGAGCAAAAGAAGAAAGAAGAGAGTAGAAAAAGAAGAAATGAGAAAGAAGGGAATGGCTTTGTGTTCGGCCAAAAAGGGAGAGTAGTGGTGTTTAGGTTGTGTGAAAATGAAGGAGTGAAGTTGGGTTTATATAGGAGTGGGGGGCTCATGGTTCGGTCATGTATGGGTGGGTTTGGGAGGGAAGTGGTTTGAATTTGAAGGGTGAGGTAGGTGGGGTTTTATGAAGGATAGATGTGAGTGGTGAAGAGAAAGATGGGATTTGATAGGTGAAGGGTTTTTGGGGAAGAGGTGTTGAGGTGATTGGTGAATGGGTGAAGAAGAGAGAGAGTGGTATGGTAGGTGGGGATCCTGTGGGGTCCACAGATCCTGAGGTGTCAAGGAAAAGTCATCCCTGTACCAAATGTCATGCAAAAATGCGTTTTGAGCCAATTCTGGCGTTAAACGCCGGGCTGGTGCCCATTTCTGGTGTTTAACGCCAAGTGCTTGCCCTTTTCTGGCGTTTAACGCCAGTCTGGTGCCCCTTTCTGGCGTTAAACGCCCAGAATGGTGCCAGACTGGGCGTTAAACGCCCATCTGCTAGCCTTACTGGCGTTTAAACGCCAGTAGGTTCTTCCTCTAGGGTGTGCTGTTTTTCTTCCTGTTTTTCTTTCTGTTTTTGCTTTTTCAATTGATTTTGTGACTTCTCATGATCATCAACCTACAGAAAACATAAAATAACAAAAGAAAATAGATAAAATATAACATTGGGTTGCCTCCCAACAAGTGCTTCTTTAATGTCAGTAGCTTGACAGAGGACTTTCATGGAGCCTCACAGGTGCTCAGAGCAATGTTGGAACCTCCCAACACCAAACTTAGAGTTTGAATGTGGGGGTTCAACACCAAACTTAGGGTTTGGTTGTGGCCTCCCAACACCAAACTTAGAGTTTGACTGTGGGGGCTCTGTTTGGCTCTGTTTTGAGAGAAGCTCTTCATTCTTCCTCTCCATGGTGACAGGGGGATATCCTTGAGCCTTAAACACAAAGGATTCTTCATTCACTTGAATGATCAATTCTCCTCTATCAACATCAATCACAGCCTTTGCTGTGGCTAGGAAGGGTCTGCCAAGGATGATGGATTCATCCATGCACTTCCCAGTCTCTAGGACTATGAAATCAGCAGGGATGTAATGGTCTTCAACCTTTACCAGAACATCCTCTACAAGTCCATAAGCTTGTTTTCATGAGTTGTCTGCCATCTCTAGTGAGATTTTTGCAGCTTGCACCTCAAAGATCCCTAGCTTCTCCATTACAGAGAGAGGCATGAGGTTTACACTTGACCCTAGGTCACACAAGGCCTTCTTGAAGGTCATGGTGCCTATGGTACAAGGTATTGAAAACTTCCCAGGATCCTGTCTCTTTTGAGGTAATCTCTGCCTAGACAAGTCATCCGGTTCTTTGGTGAGCAAAGGGGATTCATCCTCCCAAGTCTCATTTCCAAATAACTTGTCATTTAGCTTCATGATTGCTCCAAGGTATTTAGCAACTTGCTCTTCGGTGACATACTCATCCTCTTCAGAGGAAGAATACTCATCAGAGCTCATGAATGGCAGAAGTAAGTCCAATGGAATCTCCTTGGTCTTATTTTGAACCTCAGATTCCCATGGTTCCTCATTAGGGAACTCATTGGAGGCCAGTGGACGTCCATTGAGGTCTTCCTCAGTGGCGTTCACTGCCTCTTTCTCCTCTCCAAATTCGGCCATGTTGATGGCCTTGCACTCTCCTTTTGGATTTTCTTCTGTATTGCTTGGAAGAGTACTAGGAGGGAGTTCAGTAATTCTCTTGCTCAGCTAACCCACTTGTCCCTCCAAGTTTCTAATGGAGGACCTTGTTTCAGTCATGAAACTTTGAGTGGTTTTGATTAGATCAGAGACCATGGTTGCTAAGTCAGAGGTATTCTGCTTAGAACTCTCTGTCTGTTGCTGAGAAGATGATGGAAAAGGCTTGCCATTGCTAAACCTGTTTCTTCCACCATTATTGTTGTTGAAACCTTGTTGAGGTCTCTGTTGATCCTTCCATGAGAGATTTGGATGATTTCTCCATGATGGATTATAGGTGTTTCCATAGGGTTCTCCCATGTAATTCACCTCTTCCATTGAAGGGTTCTCAGGATCATAAGCTTCTTCTTCAGATGAAGCTTCCTTAGTACTACCTGGTGCATTTTGCATTCCAGACAGACTTTGAGAAATCATATTGACCTGTTGAGTCAATATTTTGTTCTGAGCCAATATGGCATTCAGAGTGTCAATCTCAAGAACTCCTTTCTTTTGACTAGTCCCATTGTTCACAGGATTCCTTTCAGAAGTGTACATGAATTGGTTATTTGCAACCATTTCAATTAGTTCTTGAGCTTCTGTAGGCGTCTTCTTCAGATGAAGAGATTCTCCAGCAGAGCTATCCAAAGACATCTTGGATAGTTCAGAGAGACCATCATAGAAAATTCCTATGATGCTCCATTCAGAAAGCATGTCAGATGGACACTTTCTGATTAATTGTTTGTATCTTTCCCAAGCTTCATAGAGGGATTCTCCTTCCTTCTGTCTGAAGGTTTGGACTTCCACTCTAAGCTTACTCAATTTTTGAGGTGGAAAGAACTTTGCCAAGAAGGCATTGACTAGCTTTTCCCAAGAGTTCAGGCTTTCTTTAGGTTGTGAGTCCAACCATGTCCTAGCTCTGTCTCTTATAGCAAAAGGGAATAGCATAAGTCTGTAGACCTCAGGGTCAACCCCATTAGTCTTGACAGTGTCACAGATTTGCAAGAATTCAGCTAAAAACTGATGAGGATCTTCCAATGGAAGTCCATGGAACTTGCAATTCTGTTGCATTAGAGAAACTAATTGAGGCTTAAGCTCAAAGTTGTTTGCTCCAATGGCAGGGATAGAGATGCTTCTCCCATAGAAGTCGGGAGTAGGTGCAGTAAAGTCACCCAGCACCTTCCTTGCATTGTTGTTGTTGTTGTTTTCGGCTGCCATGGGTTCTTCTTCTTTGAAGATTTCTGTTAGGTCCTCTACAGAGAGTTGTGCCTTGGCTTCTCTTAGCTTTCGCTTCAAGGTCCTTTCAGGTTCAGGATCAGCCTCAACAAGAATGCTTTTGTCCTTGCTCCTGCTCATAAGAAAGAGAAGAGAACAAGAAAATGTGGAATCCTCTATGTCACAGTATAGAGATTCCTTGAGGTGTCAGAGAAAAAGAAAAATGGAAGGCAGAGGTAGAAAATTCGAACTTATCAAGAGAGATGGAGTTCGAATTGTGCATTAAGGAATATTGTTAGTCCATAAATAGAAGGATGTGAGAAGAAGGGAAGTAGTATTCGAAAATTAAGTAAAGGATTTTGAAAACATTTTGAAAAACACTAATTGATTTTCGAAAATAAAAGTGGGAAAGAAATCAAGTGATTTTTGAAAAAGAATTTGAAATTAGAAATAAAAAAGATTTGATTGAAAGCTATTTTGAAAAAGATGTGGTTAAGAAGATATGATTAGTTTTAAAAAGATGTGATTGAGAAGACATGATTTGAAAAACATTTTAAAAAGATTTGATTTTAAAAAAAATTAATAACTTGGCTAACAAGAAAAGATATGATTCAAACATTAAACCTTTCTCAACAGAAAAGGCAACATACTTGAAATGTTGAATCAAATCATTAATTGATAGCAAGTATCTTTGAAAATAGAAAGAAATTAAGTTTGAAAAAGATTTGATTGAAAAGATTTGATTTGAAAAAGATTTGATTTTGAAAAACTTTGAAAACTTGAAAAAAATTTGATTTGAAAACAGAATCTTCCCTCTTGTGCCATCCTGGCGTTAAACGCCCAGAATGATGCACATTCTGGCGTTTAACGCCCAAAACTCTACCTTTTTGGGCGTTAAACGCCCAGCCAGGCACCCTGGCTGGCGTTTAAACGCCAGTCTGTCTTCTTCACTGGGCATTTTGAACGCCCAGCTTTTTCTGTGTATCTGCTATATGTTCTGAATCTTCAATTCTCTGTATTATTGACTTGAAAAGACACAAATTAAAAATATTTTTGGATTTTTAATAATGAGGAAAAATCAAAATGCAACTAAAATCAAACAATGCATGCAAGACACCAAACTTAGCAGTTTGTATACTACTAACAAAATGAGAATGCATATGAAACACAACAAAACACTCAAGTCAAGAGAATTCAAAGGTCAGAGCAAGAAAATCATCAAGAATTACTTGAAGATCCTTAAGACACATGAATGAATGCATGCAAATGACACCAAACTTAAAATGAGACTAGTGTCTCAATAAGAAACATAAAATATTTTTGGTTTTTATGATTTTGTAAATTTTTTTTGTGCTTTTTTTTTCGAAAATTAAGTGGAAAAAAGAAAATAAAGGTATCAAAATTCTTAATGAGAATTCCAGGAATCATGCAATGTTTAGTCTAAGACTCCGGTCCAGGAATTAGACATGGCTTCACAGCCAGCCAAGCTTTCAAAGAAAGCTTCGGTCCAAAACACTAGACATGGCCAATGGCCAGCCAAGCCTTAGCAGATCACTGCTCCAATAGCAAGATTGATAGAAATCAACATGCTCTTGTGATGATAAGTTGAAACCTCGGTCCAATAAAATTAGACATGGCTTCACAGCCAGCCAGACTTCAATAGATCATCATGAAACTCTAGAATTCATTCTTAAGAACTCCGAAGAAAAAATACCTAATCTAAGCAACAAGATGAACCGTCAGTTGTCCATACTCGAACAATCTCCGGCAACGGCGCCAAAAACTTGGTGGGCGAAATTGTGATCAATACTTTTCACAACTCAATTAATCCCCGGTGATGAACCCAAAAACTTGGTGTTCAATACCATGGCATAAACACAACTTCGCACAACTAACCAGCAAGTGTACTGGGTCGTCCAAGTAATAAACCTTACGTGAGTAAGGGTCGATCCCACAGAGATTGTTGGTATGAAGCAAGCTATGGTCACCTTGTAAATCTTAGTCAGGCAAACTCAAATGGATATGGGTGATATACGAATAAAACATAAAGATAAAGATAGAGATACTTATGTAATTCATTGGTGGGAATTTCAGATAAGCGTATGAAGATGCTTGGTCCCTTCCGTCTCTCTGCTTTCCTACAGTCTTCATCCAATCCTTCTTACTCCTTTCCATGGCAAGCTGTATGCAAGGGTTTCACCGTTGTCAGTGGCTACCTCCCATCCTCTCAGTGGAAATGTTCAACGCACCCTGTCACGGCACGGCTATCCATCTGTCGGTTCTCAATCAGGCCGGAATAGAATCCAGTGATTCTTTTGCGTCTGTCACTAACGCCCCGCCCTCAGGAGTTTGAAGCACGTCACAGTCATTCAGTCATTGAATCCTACTCAGAATACCACAGACAAGGTTAGACCTTCCGGATTCTCTTGAATGCCGCCATCAGTTCTAGCCTATACCACGAAGACTCTGATCTCACGAAATTGAATAGAAGAACAATAGTAATTACATTAATACTCGAGGTACAGCAGAGCTCCACATCTTAATCTATGGTGTGTAGAAACTCCACCGTTGAAAATACATAAGAACAAGGTCTAGGCATGGCCGAATGGCCAGCCTCCCAATGATCTAAGATAGCATAAGAACAAAGGTAGCTACCCAGATATTCTAAATACAATAGTAAAAGGTCCTACTTATAGAGAATTAGTAGCCTAGGGTTTACAGAGATGAGTAAATGACATAAAAATACACTTCCGGGCCCACTTGGTGTGTGCTTGGGCTGAGCATTGAAGCATTTTCGTGTAGAGACTCTTCTTGGAGTTAAACGCCAGCTTTGGTGCCAGTTTGGGCGTTTAACTCCCATTCTTGTGCCAGTTCCAGCGTTTAACGCTGGGAATTCTGAGGGTGACTTTGAACGCCGGTTTGGGCCATCAAATCTTGGGCAAAGTATGGACTATCATATATTGCTGGAAAGCCCAGGATGTCTACTTTCCAAAGCCATTGAGAGCGCGCCAATTGGGCTTCTGTAGCTCTAGAAAATCCACTTCGAGTGCAGGGAGGTCAGAATCCAACAGCATCTGCAGTCCTTTTTAGTCTCTGAATCAGATTTTTGCTCAGGTCCCTCAATTTCAGCCAGAAAATACCTGAAATCACAGAAAAACACACAAACTCATAGTAAAGTCCAGAAAAGTGAATTTTAACTAAAAACTAATAAAAATATACTAAAAGCTAACTAGATCATACTAAAAACATACTAAAAACAATGCCAAAAAGCGTACAAATTATCCGCTCATCACCTAGGCGTACTGAAAATTGGGTCGTTACAAAACTCACAAAGAGGAAAAAAGAAAAGTCAGTGAACTTGTGTTCATAAAAATCCACCTTCCATTCTTTCAAGATTAAGCCATCTTTTCAAGAAACCAATTAGATCATATAACTCCTCTCATCTTCTTCTTCATTTCCATCTAAAAATTCTCAAAGTTAGTGAAGAGAATGTCTTCATTCCTCCTCCTCGTACATTCGATTTTGTGATTCTTCCTTGAAAGACTCATGTTTCTTCATTTTTTTGTATAGCAAGCCACCTCTAGAAATTTTAAAAGGAATAACTAGAACATCAAAATTCAAGATTAAAAGAGTTAGAAATATTCTCCTTTTTCTTATGAATTCGGCCATAAAGCTTTTATGCAATTAAAAGATGTGTTATTTCTCATTTAGGAGGCTTTTGGTGAACCTAAAGGCTAAGGAAGTAACATAAAAGGATTAGCAAAAAATTAGGATAGCTAGAAAGTCTCTTATGTGACTAATATGTATCTTATGATGTTTTCATGATGTTTTGATAATGATTGATGGCCATGAATATTTTT
This sequence comes from Arachis hypogaea, assembly GCF_003086295.3. Classification (NCBI taxonomy): domain Eukaryota; kingdom Viridiplantae; phylum Streptophyta; class Magnoliopsida; order Fabales; family Fabaceae; genus Arachis; species Arachis hypogaea. The sequence goes on from NC_092038.1 coordinate 28,319,448, forward strand.
ATTGATGATTGCATGGTTGATGAGCTAATGATATACTTTACAAGTGTTTGATATGAATTTTTGATGAATATATATGATGATGATGGATGAATGTATATATGTACTTGGAGATAAATTACAATTTTGTAAAAGATGAAAATCAAGTAAAAAAATTATAAGATGATATTTAAAGAAGTTAACTATATAAAAGATTAAAAGATTGGAAGAAAAGTAGTTAAAAGAGTCTAAAAAAATCATAAACACAAGTTTGAAGTTTTTGAAAAATATATGTTGAACCAAATATATTGAATATGTAATTTAGAGTAAAAGTGGGCTAAAAGTGTAAATAACAAAAGATTAGGCTTAAAAACATAAATATAGAAGACTTATGAATAAAAATATAATTATATAAAAGATTTGGGCTAAAAATATAATTAGGATAAAATTTTGGACATAAATAATAATTTTAGTAAAATTTAAGAGTAAAAATATAACTATAACAAAGTAATGGAAATTGATAAAATAATAAGGATAAAATAGTAATTTAGACTATTAAAGAGTAAAATAGTTATTAAAAAAGATTGAAGGTAAAATAGTAAATTTAGAGACATAAGAGACAAATTAGTCATTTTAGTAAAAGATAATATTAAAATAAGTAATTATGTGAACTAGGGGTGAAATAGTCATTTTAGATAAAAAGAGAAGACTAAAATGAATGATTATTAAACCTAAGAACAAAGTGGTTATTTTGATAAAAATATGAGGTTAAAAGAGTAAAGTGAGAACACTAAGGGTAAAACTGTTATTATTGTAAAGTGTGAGATTAATATGATAAAATTAAAAAGTAAAGGATAAAATATCATATTACAAGATATTGAGGGTAAAATGGTAAATTATGAAGAAGGAGATCTTAAAAGTCTCAAGAAAAAAAAATTAAAAGACATAAATATCATTATGTATAAGGGTAAAAAGGTCCCATAGAAGATAAAAAGGCATTATGGTAATTATAGGAAAAGACTAAAGGTAAAAAGGTCTTTAGAGAATAAAAAAAAAGATAAGCTAAGATGCCATAAGGAATGTAATAAAGTCCCAAGATGCTTAAGACTGCCTGAAAGACCGGAGGTTTCGTCCTGCTTAACCAGTGTCAGAATGATGTGGGGATGCCCACCTTATATAAGAAATTATTTCGCAACTAAGAGGATGTTATTCTTTTTATCTACCCAGATTCATTAGATGAAAAACGAAAGTAATTCTTGAAACTAAATCAATACATTAATTAAAATAGAAAGATAATAGTCTTAATCTATAGAAATAAACAAAGCTCCTAACCTTAACCAAGGAGGTTTAGTGGCTCATGACTCAGAGAGAAAACTAGGGTTCAAAAAGTGTGAAAGTGCGTAAGAGAGAAGATCTCCCTAAAGGACTGAATTTTTTTCCTTTTATATCTAACCTAATTTGATTTGAAATTGAAATAAAATAATAAATTCTAAACCTAAAAGATTTTGTTTGTAATTAAAAACAATTAAAATAAAATAGAATCATTAAAAGCTAAATGAAACTAAAGATGCTCTTTTGATGAAGTGTGATTGGTGCACGAAATTGTGTATGCCAATATTAATGGACTATTTAACACAGCTTCGCACAACTAACCAGCAAGTGCACTGGGTCGTCCAAGTAATACCTTACGTGAGTAAGGGTCGAATCCCACGGAGATTGTTGGCTTGAAGCAAGCTATGGTTATTTTATTATTCTTAGTCAGGATACCAATAGGGTTCTTCAGTTTCGTATTAAGTAAAAAGAGCATAAAATAAATAATTGTTACTTTAATAATGGAGAATATGTTGGAGTTTTGGAGATGCTTTGTCTTTCTCATTTAAGCTTTCCTCTTGTACTCCTCTTCCCACACGCAAGGCTCCTTCCATGGCAAGCTATATGTAGGGTGTCACCGTTGTCAATGGCTACTTCCCATCCTCTCAGTGAAAATGGTCTAAATGCTCTATCGCAGCACGACTAATCAGCTGTTGGTTTTCGATCATGTCGGAATAGAATCCATTGATTCTTTTGCGTTTGTCATAATGCCCAACACTCGCGAGTTTGAAGCTCGTCACAGTCATCCAATCCCAGAATCCTACTCGGAATACCACAGACAAGGTTTAGACTTTCCGGATTCTCATTAATGCCGCCATCAATTCCAGCTTATACCACGAAGATTCTGATTAAGGAATCTAAGAGATACTCATTCAATCTGATGTAGAATAGAGGTGGTTGTCAGGCACACGTCCATGGATTGAGGAAGGTGATGGGTGTCACGGATCATCACCTTCTTCATAGTTAAGCGCGAATGAACATCCTAGATAAGAACAAGCGTGTTTGAATGGAAAACAGAAGTAATTGCATTAATTCATCGAGACGTTGCAGAGCTCCTCACCCCAACAATGGAGTTTAGAGACTCATGCCGTCAAAGAGTATATAATTCAGATCTAAAAATGTCATGAGGTACAAAATAAGTCTCTAAAAGTTGTTTAAATACTAAACTAGTAACCTAGGTTTACAGAGAATGAGTAAACTAAGATAATTGGTGCAGAAATCCACTTCTGGGGCCCACTTGGTGTGTGCTGGGGCTGAGACTTAAGCTTCTCACGTGCCTGGGCTATTTCTGGAGTTGAACGCTAGGTTGTAACGTGTTTTGGGCGCTGGACTCCAACTTGTAACCCGTTTCTGGCGCTGGACGCCAGACTGCAACATGGAACTGGCGTTGAACGCCAGTTTACGTCATCTATCTTCGCGAAAAGTTTGAACTATTATATATTGTTGGAAAGCCCTAGATGTCTACTTTCCAACTCAATTGAGATCACGTCAATTGGACTTCTGTAACTCTAAAAAATCCATTCCGAGTGCAGGGAGGTTAGGATCCAACAGCATCAGCAGTCCTTTTTCAGCCTAACTCAGATTTTTGCTCAGCTCCCTCAATTTCAGCCAGAAAATACCTGAAATCACAGAAAAACACACAAAATCATAGTAAAGTCCAGAAATATGATTTTTGCCTAAAAACTAATAATATTCTACTAAAAACTAATTAAAACATACTAGAATCTACATGAAATTACCCCCAAAAAGCATATAAAATATCCGCTCATCAGTGATCTGCAATGCTGGCATTAAACGCCAGATTCAGCGTTTAGCGCCCTAGGGGGAAGAAAGCTTCCATGGCATTTAGCACCCTGGTAGGCACAAGGCTTTCTTGCACTGCTAAGCTGCTGGTGCTAAACGCCCAGGTCTGCGTTTAGCGTCAGCTTGGCAACTTCCAAACTCTTCATTTTTCTTGCATACAAACTTTGTCAAACTCGCTCGAATATTTCCTGAAATTAATAAAACCACAAAGCGCATGAAAGTAGAATCCAAACAGGCCTAAAATACTAAATCTAAATAAAACTCAATAAATTCATATCTAAAATAATAAGAAAATAGCGAAAAGATGCTTACGCATTACAATACCAAACTTGAATTGTTGCTTGTCCTCAAGCAACCAAAAACAATATAGGATTGAGAAATGAAATTGCTTAAGAGTTGAGTTTTCAATTAAGCTCCTGTCTATTCACTGAGTGGGGTTAATGACACTGTATTCCTGAACAATTTTGGCATCTCACTATTCTTTGAAGTTTAGAATAGTTAATGCCTCTCAGAACTAGAACTCGGATAATATTATGGATTCTCTTCCTTTTTAGCCTCTGATCAATTCTTGAACACAGTTTTTTCTTATCTTTTCTCTTGTGCTTTGCACTTTGAGCCTAGCCGTAATTTCTAAATATTTTGTCTCAAGCTTAAACTTGACACAAAAACACCACAAGCACTTAACTAGGGAACTTTTTGAGTTATGACTTTTCTTTTTAATTTTTCCAGTCAGTGACGCTCAAAGCCTTTGGCATACTCTTTATTAGCACTTGGTCTCGACTCTTAGTGCTCTATCTTAGGAATTCTTTGACACAGTCACACCACAAGCATATGGCTAGGAAAACAACTCTTTGAGCTTTTGATCATGACTAACCTTTCTAGCTATTGATGCTCAGAGCCTTGGACCTTGCTTTTCATTTTATTTTTCTTTTCTTTTTGCTGTTTGTTTTGCTTCAAGGATTAATTTTTTGTTTACTTTAGAGAACTCATAATACTTCTCTAAATTCCTGTACTTCAAGAATCAATAACCTTAACTTCAATATCAAATATGCACTATTATATTTATACATTCAGAACCACAAATAAATACCTCCACAATAAGATAAATAAGACAACTTAGAATATATAACTCAAGTTCTCAACATTATATCAGGCTTCTTTTCTTTTTCTTTTCTTTTTTTTCTTCAGAATCTAACTCAATGAATGATACATGAGACAACTTTTTCTACTAAAATAAAATACTAAAACAATAAACTAAACAGAATGAAAACACTAAAGATCATGCAAGGGTAGAAAATAAACCAACAGAACATAGGAACTAACGAAATAAGAATGGAGAGAGAAAATAAAACAAAAGGAAGCTCAACCACCTTAGTTGTCATGGTGTCTGTCTCTCTCCTCAGGTTGTGGTCTATGAAGATGATTTACCTCCCTTTGGTGCCATTGATGATAAGACAAACAGAGAACGTACTCGACAACACCAAACTTAAAAGTTTGCTTGTCCCCAAACAAAGAAAAACTGAAAACGGGGAGGGACATAACAAATGCACGGTTGAGCAAAAACAAAGAAAATTTAAAATATTGCAAAAGAAGAAGGGAATGATATAAGGGTAAGGAAAATTATTATTATTTAATTTTTTGGGATGAGGACTCGGCGTAAAATGCCCAGGTCCGCGTTTAGCGCTGAGCAAACAAAAAATAGCTCAAAGTTCATGCCAATTCTGGCACTAAATGCCGAGCCTGGCATTTATTAGCGCCACTAACGACGTAAATGCTCCTCAGAATTCTTGCGCTCTGGCGCTAAACGGCCATCATGGAGTTTAGTGCCCCCCAAACAGAGAGCTTATTGAACTTGTGAATAGAATGCTTTTTGAGAGTTGTGCCATCCTGGGTGATAAACGCCATGCCATCCTGGATGTAACCGGCGTTCCTGGCGTTTAGCGCCAAGCAAACAAAATGCTTTTTGAGAATTGTGCCATCCTGGGCGCTAAATGCTGCTCCTGGTGTTTAGCACCAAGCAAACAAAAGTAACTCTATTTTTATGCCATTTCTGGTGCTAAACACCAAGCTGGCGTTAAGCACCACCCAAACAGAAAGCTTTTTGGAATTTGTGCCATTTTTGGTGCTAAACGCCCAGACTGGCGTTTAGTGCCGGGGCACCCGAACTAACTATTCTCCAGGGTGTTCCGTTCTTCCTTCAAATTCCTCCTGTTCCTATTTCAAACACTTTGCATGACCACAAACATAATTAAACCAAGGAAAACTATGAATAACAATAATAAATAAATGAAAATCAAAATGAACACAAAAGCAGAGGATACAAAGAATTGGGTTGCCTCCCAATAATCGCTTCTTTACTGTCACTAGCTTGACGGTCAGCTCCTTATCAAAGTGGGGGTTGATCATAGTGCTTCAGCTCCTCCCCCCTCACTGTGAATCTTTTCCCTGTGTCTCCATGAAGTAGCTCAACATGCTCAAGAGAGAGGATTTTATTCACAGAATGAAACATTACTGGACTCTTAGCTAACACGACTTTCATCCTTGGTGAGAAATCTTTAGTGGGGATCTTCTTGTTTCTCCATCCCCTGGGTATTTTCTTCTTGAAAATTTCCTCCTTCGTGGATGATGCACACCCAACACCAAACTTAGGTTTGATGTCAGGGAGAATTGTATTGATTTTCATCAAAGGAGGCTTGAGCTATAAACCTTGTTGTGCATTATCAGAAGGTTCTTGAAGATTTGAAACAATAAGCTCAATTTGCATGCCCTTCTTCTCTCTGCCTGATAAATGCATAGTTTTGAAGACATGAAAGGCCAGTTGCCCATTATGAACTCTAAGCACCAATTCACCTTCTTCCACATCAATTAGAGCTCTCCCAATGGCTAGGAATGGTCTTTCTAAGATTGTAGAGGCATTTTCATCCTCTCCCGTATCTACCCAGATTCATTAGATGAAGAACAAAAGTAATTCTTGAAACTAAATCAATACATTAATTAAAATAGAATGATAATAGTTTTAATCCATAGAAATAAACAGAGCTCCTAACCTTAACCAAGGAGATTTAGTAGCTCATGACTCAGAGAGAAAACTAGGGTTCAAAAAGTGTGAAAGTGCGTAAGAGAGAAGATCTCCCCGAAGGACTGAATCTTTTCCTTTTATATCTAACCTAATTTGATTTGAAACTAAAATAAAATAATAAATTATAAACCTAAAAGATTTTATTTGTAATTAAAAATAACTAAAATAAATTAAAATAGAATAATTAAAATCTAAATCCAACTAAAGATGCTCTTTTGATGAAGTGTGATCCGCATTACTGGCGCTAAATGCCAGATTCGGTGTTTAGCGCCTTAGGGGGCAGAAAGCTTCCATTCATTTGGGGCTTGCAGGTGCTAAATGCCAGAATTGGCATTTAGCGCCCTGGTAGGTAGAAAGCTTCCTTGCGCTGCTGAGCTCTTGGTCCGCGTTTAGCACCAACTTGGCAGCTTCCAAACTCTTCTTTTTTCTTGCACACGAACTCTGTCAAACTCGTCCGAATCTTTCCTGAAATTAATAAAACCACAAAGCGCATCAAAGTAGCATCCAAACAGGCCTAAAACACTAAATCTAAATAAAACTCAATAATTCATATCTAAAATAATAAGAAAATAGCAAAAAGATGCTCACACATTAGGGGTCTTGTTGATTTCCGCACACAGAGGCTTAGGTTGTAAATTCTTGTTAGCTTCTTTTAAGGTTGTGTCTTAAATTTGCTGCACCATGTCTATTTCTTCTCTTGCTTTCAAGAATGGAGGTGGAACTTCTAGAGGCATGTCAGTATGGGCTTCCTTCATATTTAGATCAATTCATCAACCCTCATGCAATTCTCTTTCTCACTTGAATAATGCATGATTTTGAAAACATAAGAAATTAAGTGTTCATCATACACACTCAATATTAACTCACTCTTTTTTCACATCTATCAAGGCTCTGTCAGTAGCTAGGAATGACCTTTTTAAGATTATGGAGGCATTTTCATCTTTCTCTATGTCAAGAATAATAAAATCTAGGAGGAAAAACGTTCCCACCTTGACCATGACATTTTTAGCTACTCCATGTGCATGCTTTATTGATCTATCTGCCAATTGGAGGGCTATTCTTGTGGGTTTCACCTCATAAATTTGTAGCTTCTTCATGATGGATAAGAGCATCAGATTAATGCTTGTTCCCAAATCACATAATGCTTTCTCAAAGAGTGTATTTTCAATGGTGCAAGGAATTTAGAAACTCCCTGGATCCTTCATCTTTCTTGGCAAATCTCTTTAAATTATGACACTACATTCTTTGGCCATTGATGAGCGGATATTTTATACGCTTTTTGGCATCATTTTCATATAGTTTTTATTATGTTTTATTTAAGTTTTATTCTATTTTCATAGGTTTTAGTGCCAAATTCATATTTTTGAATTCTACTTTGAGTTTCTGTGTTTTGTGATGATTTCAGGTATTTTTTGACTGAAATTAAGGAGTTTTGGCAAAGTCTGATTCAGAGACAGAAAAAGGACTGTAGATGCTGTTAGGATCTGACTTTCGTGCATTCGAAGGAGCATTTTTGGAGCTACAAAAGTCCAAATGGCATGCTCTTAACGGCTATAGAAAGCTAACATCCAAGGCTTTCCAGAAATATATTATAATTCATACTTCATTTTGGAAATTAAGGCCCAAAACTGGCGTTCAACGCCAGCCACCAGCTCAATTCCTGGCGTCCAACGCCCAAAGGGGAGTAGCTGGCGTCTAATGCCCATTCAGAAGTCTAAAGCTGGCGTTGGATGCCCAAAAGGGAGCATTAGCTCGTGGCTTTCCTCAAGCTCAGCCCAAACACTCATCAAGTGGGTCCAGAAAGTGAATTTTTGCACTACAAGACTAGTTTATCTTATTTCTGTAATCCCTAGTTATTAGATTAGGATATATAGACAAGAGTTCACCCTTGTTAGGAGCTCTTGCCCACTCTACAAGTTTTTCATTGTTTCTTTGTACAGTATGAGTCACTAACCTCCTAGGTTAAGGTTAGGAGCTCTGCTGATTCTCATGAATTAACGATATCACAATTCTATTTCAATCTATGCTTGATTCTATTCTAAGACGTATCTTCGTTCTTCATCCTAATAAATTGGGAGTGTAACTTGACCGTCATCCCTATTCACATGGGTTCTTGTTAGTCATTGACGAGATAGAACTGAACCACAAGCTTGATTATACATCTCTTAGACAGCTAATCCACGGCTTCGTTAGGGACTTCTCAAGACATCAGTTCAGCCGAGGTGCGGGGCGATTAGGGCCTTTTTGGTATAGGCTAGAACCCAAGGAGCAGCATTCTCTGATCCGGAAGATCCGACCTTATCTGTGGCATTTTGAGTAGGATCACCAAGGGAATGGACTGCTAGAGCTTCACCCCCGATCAAGTTGGATGACCGCTGACCCGGCGTTAATTATTTACAGCCTGCCATGGAAAGAATCAATCAGAAGTGGAGTAGATAGCGAGAAAAGTTGATCCAAAAGAAAGAAGCATCTCTGAAGCCTCAACCGTTCTCATACCATTGATTTTACACCTATCTATTAATGTTTTATTTATTTATCTGTTTTATGTGTTTTCTTGTGGTAACTATATTTTCTATCCACCTGACTAAGATCTGCAAGGTAACCATTGCTTGCTCAAACCAACAATCTATGTGGGATTGACCTTCACTTACCTGAGGTATTACTTGGACAACCTGGTATACTTGCCTATCTATCTGTGCGAAACATGTGGAGTTAGTTTTTTGCACCAGTCATCACCATAGTTTCATCACTTTTTAAAGACTTCTTCTTAGACAATAACTCCTTCGTGAATTTATCATAAAGTGACATTTATTCTAAAACTTCTATGAGTGGAATGTTGATGTGAAGCTTCTTAAACACCTCTAGGAAGTTGCAGTATTGTTAATCAAGATGATATTTCTTTAGCCTTTGAGAGAAAGGAGTTCTTAGTTGAAATGGTTTCACTATTTTTTCTCTTTTTGGGTAGTAGTTGGTGCATGAGCCTCCTTCTTTTCTTTCTCCTCCTCTATAGCTCCATTATTGTGTACTTTATGGCTTGTGGCTTTTCTACCTTTAAGTTTCCTACTTCTTAGCATATTGGCCTTGCACTCCTCTCTTGGATTAAACTCAGTATCACTTGGGAATGTGTTAGTGGGTTTTGCTATTTGTTTTGCAATTTGTGCCACTTGCACTCCAAGTTTCTAATAGAGGCATCTTGGTTTTTGAAGTTGGCTCTTGTTTCATCCATGAAACTCCTAGTTTGTTGCATGAAAGTAGAAGTTGATTGAGCTAAGGTAGAGGTGGACACAGACAGCTTCTCTATGGCATTCTCAAGAAAAGAGAGCCTTTGGTGGATTTTTGGTTGCATGGGAGAAGCTTGTTGTTGTTGATGTGGTGCACTGGAGCTTCTTTATTCTTAGTTCCCCTAACTAATGTTAGGGCGATTCCTCCATCCTAGATTGTAGGTCTTAGAAAAGGGATCATTTTATGGTGGCTTTTGAAAATTTCCCATATAATTCACTTGCTCAATAGTTGTGATGAGTGGATATTTTATACGCTTTTTGGCATCATTTTCATGTAGTTTTTTGTTATGTTTTGTTTGAGTTTTATTATATTTTCATATGTTTTAGTACAAAATTCATATTTTTGGATTCTACTTTGAGTTTTTGTATTTTATGACGATTTTAGGTATTTTCTGGTTGAAATTAAGGAGTTTTGGCAAAGTCTGATTTAGAGACAGAGAAAGGACTGCAGAAAGGACTACACTTAAAGGAGCATTTCTGGAGCAACAGAAGTCCAAATAACACGCTCTCAACGGCTATGGAAAGCTAACATCCAGGGATTTTCAGAAATATATAATAGTTCATACTTTGATCTAGAAATGAAGTCCAAAAACTGGCATACAACGCCAGCCACTAACCCCATTCCTGGCGTTGGACGCCGAAAAGGGAGCAGCTGGCGTCCAACGCCAATTCAAGAGTCTAAAGTTGGCGTTAAATGCCCTAGAGGGAGTACCAACTCGTGGCTTCACTCAAGCTCAGCCTAAACTGGTACACGAAATTGTGTTACACAACTTCGTGCAGCTGACTAGCAAGTGCACTGGCTCGTCCAAGTAATACCTTACGTGAGTAAGGGTCGATCTCACGGAGATTGCCGGCTTGAAGCAAGCTATGGTTATCTTGTAACTCTTAGTCAGGAGATTAATGATAAAAATTATTTTTGTTTATGAAGAATGAATAACATGAAATAAAAAGTACTTGTGATTCAGTAATGAGGAACATGTTGAGGTTTTGGAGATGCTTTGTCTTCTGAATCTCTGCTTTCCTACTGTTGTCTTCTTCACGCACGCAAGGTTCCTTCCATGGCAAGCTGGTGGACGAAATTGTGATCCTCAAAATTGGTCTCTTTGTATTTGTATGAAATCAAAAATACCCCAAAGAGATCATGGTATGATGAATTGGGATCTTAATAATCCCTGGTAATGGCACCAACAGCTTAGTGTTGTTGTTGGACCAAAAGAGTTACAGGCACTGTTAGAGAAGCTCACAACTCCGTTCAACTTAACCAGCAAGTGTACTGGGTCATCCAAGTAATACCTTACGTGAGTAAGGGTCGATCCCACAGAGATTGTTGGTATGAAGCAAGCTATGGTCACCTTGTAAATCTCAGTTAGGCAGATTAAATGGTTATGGATTTCGAAAATTAATAATAAACAGAAAATAAAACAGGATAGAAATACTTATGTAGATCAATAGCGGGAATTTCAGATAGGCGTGTGGAGATGCTGTGCTCCTCTTGAATCTCTACTTTCATATTACATTCATCCAATCCTTCTTACTCCTTTCCACGGAAAGCTGTATGTAGGGCATCACCACCGTCAATGGCTAATTTTCACCCTCTCTGGAAAATGGTTCTATGCGCTGTCACTGCATGGCTAATCGTCTGGAGGCATCACCCTTGTCGATGACTACATCCCATCCTCTCAGTAAAAATGGTCCAAATGCTCTGTCATAGCACGGCTAATCATCTGTCGATTCTCAATCAGGTTGGAATAGAATCCCTTGATTCTTTTGCGTCTGTCACTAACGCCCAGCCTTCAGGAGTTTGAAGCTCGTCACAGTCATTCAATACCGGAATCTTACTCGGAATACCACAGACAAGGTTAGACTTTCCAGATTCCCGGAATCCTACTCGGAATACCACAGACAAGGTTAGACTTTCCGAATTCCCATGAATGCCGCCATCTATCTAGCTTATACCACGAAGATTCTGTTGGGGAATCTAAGAGATATGCGCCCGGCCTAAGGTAGAACGGAAGTGGTTGTCAGTCACGCACGTTCATAGGTGAGAATGATGATGAGTGTCACGAATCATCACATTCATCAAGTTGAAGTGCAACGTATATCTTGGAATAAGAATAAAAGAGAATTGAATAGAAAATAATAGTAATTGTATTGAAACTTGAGGTACAACAGAGCTCCACACCCTTAATCTATGGTGTGTAGAAACTCCACCGTTGAAAATACATAAGTAAAAGGTTCAGGCATGGACGAATGGCCAGCCCCCTGAATGATCAAAAGACCGAATGGCCAAAAGATTTCTAATACACTAGTAAAAAGTCTTATTTATACTAAACTAGCTACTAGGGTTTACATGAGTAAGTAATTGATGCATAAATCCACTTCCGGGGCCCACTTGGTGTATTTTTGGGCTGAGCTTGATCTATCCACGAGCTGAGGCTTCTCTTGGAGTTGAACGCCAAGTTATAACGTGTTTTGGGCGTTCAACTCCGGGTTGTGACGTGTTTTTGGCGTTTAACTCCAGACAGCAGCATGTACTTGGCGTTGAGCGCCACTTTACGTCATCAATTCCCGAATAAAGTATGAACTATTATATATTGCTGGAAAGCTCTGGATATCTACTTTCCAACGCCGTTGAGACCGCGCCATTTGGAGTTCTGTAACTCTAGAAAATCCATTTTGAGTGCAGGTAGGTCAGATTCCAACAGCATCAGCAGTCCTTTGTCAGCCTCCTATCAGAGTTTTGCTCAAGTCCCTCAATTTCAGCCAGAAATTACCTGAAATCACAGAAAAACACACAAACTCATAGTAAAGTCCAGAAATGTGAATTTAACATAAAAACTAATGAAAACATCCCTGAAAGTAGCTTAAACTTACTAAAAACTACCTAAAAACAATGCCAAAAAGCGTATAAATTATCCGCTCATCACAACACCAAACTTAAATTGTTGCTTGTCCCCAAGCAACTGAAAATAAATTAGGATAAAAAGAAGAGAATATACTATAAATTCCAGAATATCAATGAATATTAATTATAATTAGATGAGCGGGACTTGTAGCTTTTTCCTTCTGAACAGTTTTGGCATCTCATTTTTTTCCTTTGAAGTTTAGAATGGTTGGCTTCTCTAGGAACTTAGAATTTCGGATAGTGTTATTGACTTTCCTAGTTAAGTATGTTGATTCTTGAACACAGCTACTTATGAGTCTTGGCCGTGGCCCTAAGCATTTTGTTTTCCAGTATTACCACCGGATACATAAATGCCACAGACACATGACTGGGTGAACCTTTTCAGATTGTGACTCAGCTTTGCTAGAGTCCCCAGTTAGAGGTGTCCAGAGCTCTTAAGCACACTCTTTTTGCTTTGGATCACGACTTTAACCACTTAGTCTCAAGCTTTTCACTTGGACCTGCATGCCACAAGCACATGGTTAGGGACAGCTTGAATTATCCGCTTAGGCCTGGATTTTATTTCCTTGGGCCCTCCTATCCATTGATGCTCAAAGCTTGGATCCTTTTTACCCTTGCCTTTTGGTTTTAAGGGATATTGGCTTTTTCTGCTTGCTTTTTCTTTTTTTCTTTCTATTTTTTTCGCCACATTTTTTTCGCAAGCTTTCCTTTTTTTTTCACTGCTTTTTCTTGCTTCAAGAATCAATTTTATGATTTTTCAGATTATCAATAACATTTTCTCTTTATTCATCATTCTTTCAAGAGCCAACAATTTTAACATTCATAAACAACAAGATCAAAAATATGTATTGTTCAAGCATTCATTCAGAAAACAAAAAGTATTGTCACCATATCAATATAATTAAATTAAATTCAAGGATAATTTCGAAATTCATGTACTTCTTGTTCTTTTGAATTAGAAACATTTTTCTTTTAAGAGAGGTGAAGGATTAATGGATTTTATTCATAGCTTTAAGACATGGTTACTAACTACTAATGATCATAAAGTAGAGACACAAAACATAGATAAACACAACATAAAAACCGAAAAGCAGAAAGAAATAAGAACAAGGAATGAATCCACCTTAGTGGCATCTTCTTCTTGAAGGACCAACAATGTCCTTAAGTTCTTCTATGTCCCTTCCTTGCCTTTGTTGCTCCTCCCTCATTGCTCTTTGATCTTCTCTTATTTCATGGAGAATGATGGAGTGCTCATGATGTTCCATCCTTAATTGTTCCACATTGTGGCTCAAATCTTCTAAGGAAGTGTTAAGTTGTTCCCAATAGTTGTTGGGAGGAACGTGCATCCCTTGAGGCATCTCAGGGATTTCTTGATGATGAGCTTCCTCATGCATCTCTTGAGATCCGTGGAGGGTCTCTCTTGCTTGCTCCATCCTCTTCTTGGTGATGGGCTTATCCTCTTCAATGGGGATGTCTCCTTCTATGATAACTCCAGCTGAGTAACATAGATGGCAAATAAGGTGAGGAAAAGCTAGCCTTGCCATGGTGGAGGGCTTTTCGGCTATTTTGTAGAATTCATTGGAGATGACTTCATGAACTTCTACTTCCTCTCCAATCATGATGCTATGAATCATGATGGCCCGATCCACAGTAACTTCAGATCGGTTGCTAGTGGGAATGATGGAGCATTGAATGAACTCCAACCATCCTCTAGCTACAGGCTTGAGGCCCAGTCTTCTTAATTGAACTGGTTTGCCTTTGGAGTCTCTTTTCCATTGAGCTCCTTCCACACATATGTCCATTAGGACTTGGTCCAACCTTTGATTAAAGTTGACCCTTCTAGTGTAGGGGCGTACATCTCCTTGCATCATGGGCAAGTGGAATGCCAACCTCACATTCTCCGGACTAAAATCTAAGTATTTCCCCCGAACCATTGTGAGATAATTCTTTGGACTCGGGTTCATACTTTGATCATGGTTCCTAGTGATCCATGCATTGGCATAGAACTCTTGAACCATTAAGATTCCAACTTGTTGCATGGGGTTGGTTAGGACTTCCCAACCTCTTCTTCGGATCTCATGTCGGATCTCCGGATACTCATTTTTCTTGAGCTTGAAAGGGACCTCAGGGATCACCTTCTTCTTTGCCACAACATCATAGAAGTGGTCTTGATGCCTTTTGGAGATGAATCTTTCCATCTCCCATGACTCGGAGGTGGAAGCTTTTGTCTTCCCTTTTACTTTTCTAGAGGATTCTCCGGCCTTAGGTGCCGTTGATGGTAATGGAAAAACAAAAAGCTTATGCTTTTTACCACACCAAGCTTAAAATATTGCTCGTCCTCGAGCAAGAGAAGAAAGAAGAGAAGAAGAAGAAGAAAATATGGTTGAGAGAGGGAGATGGTGTTTCGGCCAAGGTAAGGAAGAGGGTGTTGTGTTGTGTGAAAATGAAGTGGAATGGAGGGGTATATATAGGAAAAGGGGAGAGGGTAGGTTCGGCCATTTTTGGGTGGGTTTGGGTGGGAAAGTGTTTTTGAATTTTGAAGGTGGGTGGGGTTTATGGGGAAGAGTGGATGGATGTGAGTGGTGAAGGGGGTAATTGGGAAGAGAGATTGAAGTTGTTGGGAAGTGTGATATGGGGAAGAGTGTTATAGGATTAGGAGGTAAGGTGGGAATATGTTAGTTGGGGATCCTGTGGGGTCCACAGATCCTGAGGTGATCCTGTGGGGTCCACAGATCCTGAGGTGTCAAGGAATCACATCCCTGCACCAAATAGACATACAAAATGCCTTTGCATACCATTCTGGCGTTTAAACGCCGAGGTGATGCACGTTCTGGGTGTTCAACGCCCATGTGTAGCATGTTCTGGGCGTTCAACGCCCATGTGTAGCATGTTTCTGGTGTTGAACGCCAGTTCCATGCTTGTTACTGGCGTTCAGCGCCAGCTTTCCTTAAGGCACATTCCTGGCGTTCAAACGCCAGAATGTTGCTTGTTTCTGGCGTTCAGCGCCAGATTCATGCTCTGTTCTGGCATTGAACGCCAGCCAGATGTTTCTTACTGGCGTTGAACGCCAGTCTGTCCTCCCTCCATGGTGTGATTTTTCTTCTGCTGTTTTTGATTCTGTTTTTAATTTTTATATTTTTTTCGTGACTCCACATGATCATGCACCTAATAAAACACAAAATAACAACAAAATAAAAATAAAATTAGATAAATAAAAATTGGGTTGCCTCCCAACAAGCGCTCTTTTAATGTCATTAGCTTGACAGTGGGCTCTCATGGAGCCTCACAGGTGATCAGGTCAATGTTGTATAGTCCCAATTCCAAACTTAGAGTTTGGATATGGGGTCTTAACACCAAACTTAGTGTTTGGTTGTGGCCTCCCAACACCAAACTTAGAGTTTGACTGTGGGGGCTGTTCTTGACTCTGAACTGAGAGAAGCTCTTCATGCTTACTCTCTTTTGTTACAGAGGGATGGCCATGTGCCTTAAACACAAGGTAGTCCCCATTCAATTGAAGGACTAATTCACCTCTGTTGACATCTATCACAGCTCCTACTGTAGCTAGGAAAGGTCTTCCAAGGATGATGCATTCATCCTCTTCCTTCCTAGTGTCTAAGACTATGAAATTAGCAGGGATGTAAAGGCCTTCAACCTTTACTAACACGTCCTCTACTATTCCATAAGCTTGTCTCAATGACTTGTCTGTCAATTGTAATGAGAACAAGGCAGGTTGTACTTCAATGATCCCCAGCTTCTCCATTACAGAGAGTGGCATAAGATTTATCCCTGACCCCAGGTCACACAGAGCTTTTTCAAAGGTCATGGTGCCTATGGTACAAGGTATTAAGAACTTGCCAGGATCTTGTCTCTTTTGAGGTAGAATTTGCTGAATCCATGTATCTAGTTCACTAATGAGCAAGGGAGGTTCACTTTCCCAAGTCTCATTACCAAACAACTTGGCATTCAGCTTCATGATAGCTCCTAAATATTGAGCAACTTGCTCTCCAGTCACATCTTCATCCTCTTCAGAGAAAGAATAGTCTTCAGAGCTCATGAATGGCAGAATGAGATTTAATGGAATCTCTATGGTCTCTATATGAGCCTCAGATTCCTTTGGATCCTTAATAGGAAACTCCTTCTTGCTTGAGAGACGTCCCAGGAGGTCTTCCTCACTAGAATTTTCGTCCTCCTCCTCCCTTGTGCATTCGGCCATATTGATTACATCAATGGCCTTGCACTCTCCTTTTGGATTCTCTTCTGTATTGCTTGGGAGAATACTGGCAAAAGTTTCAATGATTTTCTTACTCAGCTAGCCCACTTGTGCCTCCAGATTTCTGATAGAGGATCTTGTTTCACTCATGAAACTGAAAGTGGCTTTTGACAGATCAGAGACTAGATTGGCTAAATTAGAAGTGTTTTGTTCAGAATTCTTTGTCTGTTGCTGAGAAGATGATGGAAAAGGCTTGCTATTGCTCAGCCTATTGCGTCCACTGTAACACCCTACCATACATAGTCTTATGCTTAAGTCATAATTCAGAGATGGCAAGGTATTACGACCTCTAAAATAAAAATTTAGTACGTATAGTAGTATGAATAATTGATTATAACTAGGAGCCTTTGTAGAAAAGGGGGTAAACAAAAACCGCAACCTTAAAGCGCAACACTCCGATCGATAACGTAACGAACAAGGATAACCAACGCGTGATTATATATATATATATACAAAGGAGTGTCAAAAACAGGAATATCAAGACTCAAGATCCGGCTGCGAAGATAACCGGTCCGAGCATAACAATATATACATATGATAAAAATAAGGAAAACCCCAAGGAAACCCAAAGGGACACCAATACATAAAACCTATTCTCCAAAATTCTCCCATAAGAGGAGTCATCACAGTTTGTATTATTTAATGGAGATAAAAGTATCTAAGCAAAACATATAAACCGAAACATAGCCCCGAGAACAAAGGATCTTCGCAAATCTAGAAGTCTCCAGTATGCCTCAGCGAGAAACCTCACGTCCTGCATCTGAAAACCACAAAATCCGCATGGGTGAGAACCAGAGGTCCCCAGCATGGTAACAGCTTCCACATATATAATACATAATAATGGAGGAAAGCCAAAGGCAATCCTAAAACTTCCTCCAGATAATATCAAAACTTATAAACAAGCTAAACCATAAAGGGCATCTGACTAAGGATTCTTCAGTCTAACTAACACTTCCCTTTCCAATTCCTTCAGACCTCCCAATCACCAGCAGGAGTATAAAGTAGCAAACACAGTTATATCAAACGAAGAATATGCAAATAGGAACAGTTAAGGCATTTAGACAATTAGCAAGTATTATGCAGTCAAATAGGCAATCTCAATCAATTCATATAGTATGCATATGATGAATGCCTGTCCCTAGTGGCTGATGATATCATCTTGTCGGTTATAGAGCCAACCCGACAAGTCCTGGTCGCTAACCATTGGACTGTCCCTCTGTCATGCATCCCCAACTCAAGTTATACTCGTCATAAACTTGATCATAATCATGATCTATATCCATCACCCTCACTGGTGAATATATACGGGGGCGAGCTCATCCGGGTCTTTCACAGTGCCCGGCCACACTTACGACATAGGGTCAGCAGAGTATCAAGTCTCAACCTGGAGCACGTGGTGGCTAGCCACTGCTACTACCCAGGGAAACTCGTATCTCAGATAGTGGAAGTGCAAATCACAATTATCAATAATTCAGCATAAACATGCATGAATTCTCATCCATGGATCAACATCCATATCAGCCATCCAGCTCACGGTTAAATCCATAACCAGCCAATATTCATAGCATACACAGCTATTCCGGCTCACGGTTCAATCCAGAACCAGCCAATTCATAAACAATTACGGCCCTTCGGCCAATGGCATAACAAGCACTTCCACCACCATCCTCCACATCTCACATAATCATCAATGATCCTCATTGATTATTCATCTTCCCCTTGCTTCACTCGCAAGTTACCTCATTCACTAGCCCTTTTCTAATAGCTAGGCATATCATAATGATTTAAGATATAAGTGGTGAGATCGGAGGCTTAGAAATATGAGATTTGGCTTTTAAAACTCAAAAATCAACTTTGGGATGAAAACAGGGCCACACGTACGCACACTCCACGGCAACGTGCGGATGGCCTCAAAAACTTCATCGACGCGCAAGCGTCAAGCACGCTAACGCGTGGATTAAAAATTTGCCAATCGACGCGTATGCGTCAACCACGCGTACGCGTGGGTGTTCTCGTGCCCCAGGCACAACACTGGCACAGTTCTGGCATGACTCTCTGGAAAATGGCTGGGCATTGGGTGCAGCACCATCGGCGCGCCCGCGCACATCACGCGCTCGCGTGGATGACGCTTTCTAGAAGATCGGCGCGTACGCGCCAGGTGCGCCCACGCGCAAGGGGTCATTCTGCTAAAAATTTTCTAAGTTAAAATCTGCAGAATTCACAGATTTAGACCCCAATCTTCCGACGGACATAACTTCCTCATTTTAAATCATTTTTCACCCGTTCTTCGAACGGCATGGACATCCCGGATCCAATTTCATTTCTAAATAGATTTGGCACAAAACAGAGATCCGTAGTCCAAGTTATGTCCCACCAAAGTATGCCCAAAAACCATATTTTTCATAAAAATCACAAAGTGCTATTTTTAAAACAAGCCATTTCCAACTCTTTTCAAAATCAATCAAAACATGCCATTTTCATCCCTTTTCTTTGAAATCAATCTAAATATATCAAATTCCACATCAAGCCTCCTCAACTCACACATTGACACATTACCACAATTTACAAAATCACTATCTCATCATTTAAACCCACTTCACCCAAGTGGCTCAAACTCAAACATATTGACATATCATATACTATCCCTCGTGCCAATTCTCAACAACACCAATTCCAATAAATCATTATTGTACACAATCAACATCATACTCACCATCAACATGGTTCAACCCACAATTCAACCATAACCAATCATCAAGCATATATCACAACATGCATATTTCTCATACATCATACCACCAAGGCATCAATAATCATCATCACATATATGACCACATCATATATCTCAATCATTCAACAACATCAACCATTCAATGCCTATCTTAGGGCCTCTAGCCTAAGTATTTCCTACCACATTACATATTAGATACGGGAAACCGAAACCATACCTTAGCCGATTTTCCCAAGCTCACCCAGAGCACTTCCAAACCACTTATCCACAAGCTCTCAAGGCCTCAATACCTCCAAGAACAGATTTTTCACCACCAAGCCCTTTCCAAGCTTTTCAAAATCACCAATCAAGCTCCAATATCCACACATACACAACCTAAGCCACAACCATCATACCCATACACAACATCTCAAAACCCAAACATCATAAAACAACAAAATTACACTAGGGTTAAGAACCTTACCACACCCAAGGTCCAAGGAGACAAGATTAACCTTCTCCTTCAAGAGAGTTGGGTCCTATAACATCAAAGAACCCAAAATCTCAACATTTCACCCATGAAACTCGAAAATAAGGGCTGAGATTTCGAACAGCAACACGTGGCTTACCTCAAGATTGGTTGTATGGGTTTTGTAGAGCTCTCCGCGGTGAACGCGTGGCCGCAAACGGAGCGGCAATCGGAGCTCTAGATCAAAAGTTATGGTGGTTTGAAGATCAACCAAGGGAGAGAACTTGAGAGAGTGTTCTTCCTCCCTTTCTCTCTAATTTCAGCTTGTGTGTGTAACAAATGAGGAGAGAGAGTGCTGAAAACTAGGGTTTTGGTTAAGTTATGTTGGGCCAAGGGCCCACTTTGGGTCCAATTGGTCCGGTTTGGCCCGTTCGGTCCAATCTTGGTCCGAATTCTATAAAATTGGTACCAAAATTCTCGTCTCAATCTCCTCTATCACATTTAGCCATAAAAATCACATTTTTGGCTTTCCAAAATAAATTCTCATTTATGGGTTAATTAGCCGTTAATTAACTGGGTTTTACATTCTACCCACCTAATTGGGAATTTTGCCCACAAAATTCAAATGCAATTACTTGAGAATAAATGCGGGTAATCCGTTTGCATCTCCGACTCAAGTTCCCAAGTGTGTTCCTCAACACCGCCTCGACTCCATGCCACTTTGACTAATGAAACCTCTTTTCCACGCAACCGTTTGATACTAGTATCATCAATTCTGACCGGAGCCACTAGAAGCGTCAAATCTTCCCTCAACTGAACCAATTCAGGTTCCAACACATGGCTAGCATCAGGAGTGTACTTCCGAAGCTGCGACACGTGAAACACGTCGTGCAGGTTCGAAAGATGAGGTGGTAGAGCCATCCGATACGCCACCGGTCCAATCCTCTCCAGGATTTGAAATGGACCAATGTATCGAGGATTCAACTTCTTTGCCTTAATTGCCCTACCTACTCCCGTAGTCGGAGTAACCTTAAGGAGAACATGGTCTCCTTCCTCAAACTCTAAGGGCTTTCGCCTCTGATCGGCGTAACTCTTTTGACGACTCTGCGCCGTAAGCATCCTATCACGGATTTTCTTGACTTGTTTAGTAGTCTCAGCTATCATTTCCGGCCCCAACAAGCTTTTCTCTCCAGCTTCATACCAACATAGTGGAGATTGACATTTCCTCCCATACAAGGCCTCATACGGAGCCATTCCAATGCTCGCATGATAGCTATTATTGTATGCAAACTCCACTAATGGCATATACCGATCCCAACTCACCGGTTGGTCCAAAACACAAGCTCTCAACATATCCTCCAGTGTTTGGATCGTCCTCTCAGATTGACCATCTGTTTGAGGATGGTAAGCCGTGCTCAAGCTTAATCGGGTTCCAAAAGCTTTCTGAAATGCACCCCAAAACCTTGAAGTGAAACGAGGATCTCTATCAGAGATTATAGTAGCAGGTACACCATGAAGTCTCACAATCTCCTTTATGTATAACCGTGCTAGCTCCTCAAGGGTGTAAGTCATACGAATGGGTAAAAATTGAGCTGACTTCGTCAGTCGGTCCACAATCACCCAAATAGCATCAAAACCAGCCCTAGTCCTTGGCAATCCCGACACAAAGTCCATTGCAATACTTTTCCACTTCCATTGTGGAATCTCTAAAGGTTGCAACATCCCGGAAGGTCTTTGATGTTCAATCTTTACCTTTTGACAAGTTAAGCACTTTGAAACATATTCCGCCACATCATTCTTCATTCCCGGCCACCAGAACATTGCCTTTAAATCATGGTACATCTTAGTACTTCCCGGGTGAATGGAGAATCCGCTTTTGTGTGCCTCCTTTAAAATATCTTGCCTCAAAGTGCCAACATCCGGCACAATGATCCTACCCTTGAATCTCCATAACCCATCTTTTTCTTCCGACACTCTCCACCGTTTTCCTTGCTCAATAGCCGGTAACACCTTCCATAACGCTTCATCATTTTGATGAGCCTTTAGGAGTTCGGACTTAAAATCACTTGAGATCTCTAATCGGCTCAAACACAAGGTTCCGGATACTTCTCGAGCACCAATTTTCAGACTCTCGAATCCCTTGAGCAACTTCTCCTCTTGAAGCATCATCCAAGCCGCATATAACGACTTCCGACTTAACGCATCCGCCACTACGTTCGCCTTTCCCGGATGGTAATTCAACTCAAAGTCGTAGTCCTTCAACAATTCCATCCACCTCCTCTGCCTCATATTGAGCTCTTTCTGATCAAAGAGATACTTCAAGCCCTTATGATCAGAGAAAACTTGGAACTTAACCCCATAGAGATAATGCCTCCACACCTTCAAGGCAAACACAACCGCAACGAGTTCCAAATCGTGCGTAGGGTAACTAACTTCATGAGGTCTCAACTGTCGTGAGGCATACGCCACCACATTACGATGCTGCATCAGCACGCACCCTAGACCCTTCAATGAGGCATCACAATACACCTCAAATGGCTCATTCGGCTCGGGTAACACTAACACAGGTGCAGTGGTCAACTTTTTCTTCAATGTCTGAAAGCTCTCCTCGCACTCAGGAGTCCAAACAAACGGAGTGTCCTTGCGGGTTAACTTTGTCATTGGCAAAGCTATCTGTGAAAATCCCTTAATAAACCTTCGGTAATAGCCAGCTAAACCCAGAAAACTCCTTATCTCTGTCACGGTGGTTGGTTGCTTCCAATCCATCACAGCCTCCACCTTAGTTGGATCTACGGCTATTCCCTTCTTACTCACCACGTGACCCAAAAACTTCACCTCACTCTTCCAAAACTCACACTTCGACAGTTTTGCATAGAGTTTCTTCTCCTTTAGAATCTGCAACACGGTCCTCAAGTGTTCCGCATGCTCTTCTTCAGTCTTGGAATAAATCAGTATGTCATCAATGAAGACAACAACGAATTTATCCAGAAACGGACGGAAAACTCTATTCATGTAATCCATGAATACCGCAGGAGCATTCGTCAACCCAAAAGACATTACAGTGTACTCGTAATGACCATAACGAGTCCTGAAAGCGGTCTTAGGGATATCCTCACCCCTCACCCTTATCTGGTGATAACCGGATCGCAAATCGATCTTGGAGAAAACTTCAGCTCCTTGTAACTGATCCATGAGATCATCAATTCTCGGCAATGGGTACTTATTCTTTATTGTAACCTTGTTTAGTTGCCTGTAATCCACACAGAGCCGCATACTCCCATCCTTCTTCTTCACCAGTAACACTGGAGCACCCCACGGAGAGACACTTGGTCGTATAAAATTCTTTCCCAACAAATCCTCTAACTGAGACTTTAGCTCGTTCATCTCTAACGGTGACATCCTATAAGGAGCACTTGAGATTGCTCCCGCTCCGGGCACCAACTCAATAGCAAACTTAACCTCTCGGTTAGGTGGAAACTCATCAATATCATCGGGAAACACTTCTGGAAACTCACACACAACCAGAATCTGTTCCAACCTTTGATCATCACCCGAAACACCCGCGGTTAACAACATGATACCCTGACATTCGGTTTCGGAACAATTCACCATCATCGAATTCAAGTAATAATTATTTACCACGACCGGCCCTTCTGTATCTTCCGGCATAAAGTACACCGACTTTGTAGAACAATCAAGCAGGACATGGTTCTTAGATAACCAGTCCAATCCCAAGATAAGATCAAGACCGATCATCGGTAAGCAGACTAAGTTATGAACAAAATCACACTGCTTGAACCTAAAGGAAACTTCCGGGCATCCTAGCCTAGTTACCATGGCTTCATGGGTAGCATTGTACACTCTTAGATCATATCCTAAAGTTACAATCTTCAATCCTAACTCATGGGCTTTCTCAAATGCAATGAATGAATGTGATGCTCCCGAATCAAATAAAGCATTTAAGGTTTGACCAGCTATTTCACAGTTACCTCTAATGAGTGTCTCAGATCCCTCAGCTCCTACAGCTGAAGTGGTGAACACCCGACCAGTCTGCTGTGCTTTCCCAGCACCTTGTTTCTGCTTCTCCGGGCAGTTTGCGACTTTATGCCCCGCTTTCCCACAATTGTAGCACAAGTCCCATCCGGTCTTGCATGGTGCTCCCGGATGGTGAATTCCACACCTAGTACAAGCTTGATCATTCTGAGGCTGCTTCCCAAACTTCCTCCCTTGGGAGTTGTTGTTGTTGGGCCTCCTGAAAGAGCTTCCCCTCTTGAAAGACGGACCTCTAGGTGCAAAACTCTTCCCTCGGTTCTGTGGGAATGATCCTCTGTGAATCCCTTTCTCAGCAGTTGCCCTTTTCACACACTCCTCAGCAACCCTACACTTGTTTACCAGCTCGGAGAAGGTCCTAATCTCCATTGGTCCCACTGAACTGAAAATATCACTCCGGAGTCCTCCTTCATACATAACACACTTCCATTCCTCATATTCCACCGGAGTCCCTTGGCACATACGAGAGAACCTGAACAGCTCCTCAAACTTGTCAGTATACTCTGATATGGACATAGTACCCTGCTTCAGCTGTAACAATTCAAGTTCCTTAGCCGTCCTAGCAGAAGTCGGAAAGTACTTCTTATAGAACTCCTCTTGGAAGATATTCCAAGTGATATAGTCATCACCCTGCTGCAGAAGACGTCGGATACCTTGCCACCAATGCGACGCTTCACCGACAAGCATATAGGTAGCAAACTCGACACGCTGCCCTTCAGGTACCACTTGTGCTTGCAGTGCTCGCTCTATAGCCTAAAACCATGTATCATCCTCAGTCGGACTAGTAGTTCCCTTGAACTTAGGTGGATTAACCTTCAAAAAGTTTGCCAGTGTCATCGGGCCATGAACTCCACCTCCATCATTACCATGGTTGTTCATCTGTTGACCAAGAGCCTCAGCAGTGGCTTGCATAGCAGCAGCCATGTTCTCCAACGCAGTCATAAAGTTCACCGGGTCATTAGGGTTATTCTCCGGCGCACGAGCATCCGTACGACCTCTCGCACTACCTCTACCGCGTCCACGAGGCGCCATCTGGTTCCTATACATACCAAACAATCGATATTAAGTTGATCAGTCTCAATATCGGAAGTCTAGTACTTCAAAGTCCCAAATGCATGCTCATGAATGTTTATGCCAATTATATCAAGCAGATATACTATTAGCACATAACACACACACACAGAGAATGCACAGAAGCATAATCAGTCCATCCCTCAGGCTCTACAGGAACGAACTGCTCTGATACCATAATGTAACACCCTACCATACACAGTCTTATGCTTAAGTCATAATTCAGAGATGGCAAGGTATTACGACCTCTAAAATAAAAATTTAGTACGTATAGTAGTATGAATAATTGATTATAACTAGGAGCCTTTGTAGAAAAGGGGGTAAACAAAAACCGCAACCTTAAAGCGCAACACTCCGATCGATAACGTAACGAACAAGGATAACCAACGCGTGATTATATATATATACAAAGGAGTGTCAAAAACAGGAATATCAAGACTCAAGATCCGGCTGCGAAGATAACCGGTCCGAGCATAACAATATATACATATGATAAAAATAAGGAAAACCCCAAGGAAACCAAAAGGGACACCAATACATAAAACCTATTCTCCAAAATTCTCCCATAAGAGGAGTCATCACAGTTTGTATTATTTAATGGAGATAAAAGTATCTAAGCAAAACATATAAACCGAAACATAGCCCCGAGAACAAAGGATCTTCGCAAATCTAGAAGTCTCCAGCATACCTCAGCGAGAAACCTCACGTCCTGCATCTGAAAACCACAAAATCCGCATGGGTGAGAACCAGAGGTCCCCAGCATGGTACAGCTTCCACATATATAATACATAATAATGGAGGAAAGCCAAAGGCAATCCTAAAACTTCCTCCAGATAATATCAAAACTTATAAACAAGCTAAACCATAAAGGGCATCTGACTAAGGATTCTTCAGTCTAACTAACACTTCCCTTTCCAATTCCTTCAGACCTCCCAATCACCAGCAGGAGTATAAAGTAGCAAACACAGTTATATCAAACGAAGAATATGCAAATAGGAACAGTTAAGGCATTTAGACAATTAGCAAGTATTATGCAGTCAAATAGGCAATCTCAATCAATTCATATAGTATGCATATGATGAATGCCTGTCCCTAGTGGCTAATGATATCATCTTGTTGGTTATAGAGCCAACCCGACAAGTCCTGGTCGCTAACCATTGGACTGTCCCTCTGTCATGCATCCCCAACTCGAGTTATACTCGTCATAAACTTGATCATAATCATGATCTATATCCATCACCCTCACTGGTGAATATATACGGGGGCGAGCTCATCCGGGTCTTTCACAGTGCCCGGCCACACTTACGACATAGGGTCAGCAGAGTATCAAGTCTCAACCTGGAGCACGTGGTGGCTAGCCACTGCTACTACCCAGGGAAACTCGTATCTCAGATAGTGGAAGTCCAAATCACAATTATCAATAATTCAGCATAAACATGCATGAATTCTCATCCATGGATCAACATCCATATCAGCCATCCAGCTCACGGTTAAATCCATAACCAGCCAATATTCATAGCATACACAGCTATTCCGACTCACGGTTTAATCCAGAACCAGCCAATTCATAAACAATTACGGCCCTTCGGCCAATGGCATAACAAGCACTTCCACCACCATCCTCCACATCTCACATAATCATCAATGATCCTCATTGATTATTCATCTTCCCCTTGCTTCACTCGCAAGTTACCTCATTCACTAGCCCTTTTCTAATAGCTAGGCATATCATAATGATTTAAGATATAAGTGGTGAGATCGGAGGCTTAGAAGTATGAGATTTGGCTTTTAAAACTCAAAAATCAACTTTGGGATGAAAACAGGGCCACACGTACGCACACTCCACGCGCACGCGCGGATGGCCTCAAAAACTTCATCGACGCGCAAGCATCAAGCACGCTAACGCGTGGATTAAAAATTTGCCAATCGACGCGTATGCGTCAACCACGCGTACGCGTGGGTGTTCTCGTGCCCCAGGCACAACACTGGCACAGTTCTGGCATGACTCTCTGGAAAATGGCTGGGCATTGGGTGCAGCACCATCGGCGCGCCCGCGCACATCACGCGCTCGCGTGGCTGACGCTTTCTGGAAGATCGGCGCGTACGCGCCAGGTGCGCCCACGCGCAAGGGGTCATTCTGCTAAAAATTTTCTAAGTTAAAATCTGCAGAATTCACAGATTTAGACCCCAATCTTCCGACGGACATAACTTCCTCATTTTAAATCATTTTTCACCCGTTCTTCGAACGGCATGGACATCCCGGATCCAATTTCATTTCTAAATAGATTTGGCACAAAACAGAGATCCGTAGTCCAAGTTATGTCCCACCAAAGTATGTCCAAAAACCATATTTTTCATAAAAACCACAAAGTGCTATTTTTAAAACAAACCATTTCCAACTCTTTTCAAAATCAATCAAAACATGCCATTTTCATCCCTTTTCTTTGAAATCAATATAAATATATCAAATTCCACATCAAGCCTCCTCAACTCACACATTGACACATTACCACAATTTACAAAATCACTATCTCATCATTTAAACCCACTTCACCCAAGTGGCTCAAACTCAAACATATTGACATATCATATACTATCCCTCGTGCCAATTCTCAACAACACCAATTCCAATAAATCATTATTGTACACAATCAACATCATACTCACCATCAACATGGTTCAACCCACAATTCAACCATAACCAATCATCAAGCATATATCACAACATGCATATTTCTCATACATCATACCACCAAGGCATCAATAATCATCATCACATATATGACCACATCATATATCTCAATCATTCAACAACATCAACCATTCAATGCCTATCTTAGGGCCTCTAGCCTAAGTATTTCCTACCACATTACATATTAGATACGGGAAACCGAAACCATACCTTAGCCGATTTTCCCAAGCTCACCCGGAGCACTTCCAAACCACTTATCCACAAGCTCTCAAGGCCTCAATACCTCCAAGAACAGATTTTTCACCACCAAGCCCTTTCCAAGCTTTTCAAAATCACCAATCAAGCTCCAATATCCACACATACACAACCTAAGCCACAACCATCATACCCATACACAACATCTCAAAACCCAAACATCATAAAACAACAAAATTACACTAGGGTTAAGAACCTTACCACACCCAAGGTCCAAGGAGACAATATTAACCTTCTCCTTCAAGAGAGTTGGGTCCTATAACATCAAAGAACCCAAAATCTCAACATTTCACCCATGAAACTCGAAAATAAGGGCTGAGATTTCCAACAGCAACACGTGGCTTACCTCAAGATTGGTTGTATGGGTTTTGTAGAGCTCTCCGCGGTGAACGCGTGGCCGCAAACGGAGCGGCAATCGGAGCTCTAGATCAAAAGTTATGGTGGTTTGAAGATCAACCAAGGGAGAGAACTTGAGAGAGTGTTCTTCCTCCCTTTCTCTCTAATTTCAGCTTGTGTGTGTAACAAATGAGGAGAGAGAGTGCTGAAAACTAGGGTTTTGGTTAAGTTATGTTGGGCCAAGGGCCCACTTTGGGTCCAATTGGCCCGGTTTGGCCCGTTCGGTCCAATCTTGGTCCGAATTCTATAAAATTGGTACCAAAATTCTCGTCTCAATCTCCTCTATCACATTTAGCCATAAAAATCACATTTTTGGCTTTCCAGAATAAATTCTCATTTATGGGTTAATTAGCCGTTAATTAACCGGGTTTTACATCCACCATTGTTAAAGCCTTGTTGAGGCTTTTGTTGATCCTTCCATGAGAAATTTGGATGATTTCTCCATGATGAATTATAGGTGTTTCCATAAGGTTCACCCATGTAATTAACCTCTGCCATTGCAGGGTTCTCAGGATCATAAGCTTCTTCAGAAGCTACCTCTTTAGTACTGTTGGAAGCATTTTGCCATCCATTCAGACTTTGAGAGATCATGTTGACTTGCTGAGTCAACACTTTGTTCTGAGCTAATATGGCATGCAGAGCATCAATCTCAAGAACTCCTTTCTTCTGAGGTATCCCATTATTCACGGAATTCCTCTCAGAAGTGTACATGAATTGGTTATTTGCAACCATGTCAATAAGTTTTTGAGCTTCTGCAAGTGTTTCCTTTAGGTGAATGGATCCACCTGCAGAATGGTCCAATGACATTTTCGAAAATTCAGATAGACCATAATAGAATATATCTAATATGGTCCATTCTGAAAACATGTCAGATGGACATCTTTTGGTCAACTGCTTGTATCTTTCCCAAGCTTCATAGAGGGATTCACCATCTTTTTGTTTGAAGGTCTGAACATCCACTCTAAGCTTGCTCAGCTTTTGAGGAGGAAAGAATTTATCCAAGAAGGCTGTGACCAGCTTATCCCAGGAGTCCAGGCTATCCTTAGGTTGTGAATCCAACCATATTCTAGCTCTGTCTCTTACAGCAAAAGGGAAAAGCATGAGCCTGTAGACTTCAGGATCTACTCCATTCGTCTTTACAGTCTCACAAATCTGCAAGAACTCAGTTAAAAACTGGTAAGGATCTTCAGATGGAAGTCCATAAAACTTGCAGTTCTGTTGCATTAAAGCAACTAGCTGAGGTTTCAGCTCAAAATTATTGGCTCCAATGGCAGGAATGGAGATGCTTCTTCCATCAAATTTGGACGTTGGTTTTGTGAAGTCACCAAGCATTCTCCTTGCATTATCATTATTGGGTTCGGCTGCCATCTCCTTCTCTTGTTCAAAAATTTCTGAAAGGTTACTTCTGGATTGTTGTAATTTAGCTTCTCTTAGTTTCCTCTTCAAAGTCCTTTCAGGTTCAGGATCAGCTTCAACAAGAGTGCTTTTGTCCTTGTTCCTGCTCATATGAAAGAGAAGAAAACAAGAAAAGAAAGAGGAATCCTCTATGTCACAGTATAGAGATTCCTTTATGTTAGTAGAAAAAGAAAGGGGAGAAGAGTGAAGAAGAGTGGGTTTGATTTTTAGATGAAGAGAGGTGAAGAGAAGTGTTAGTAGATAAATAATTAAATAGAATAAGAAAAGAGAGGGAGAATTTCGAAAATAATTTTGAAAAAGAGGTTAGTGATTTTCGAAAATTAAAGATAAGATAAGATTAAAAATTAAAATTTAAAACAATTAGTTAAAAAGAACTTTTGAAAAAGGAATGAGATGTTTTCGAAAATTATAAGAGGGAGAAGTAGTTAGGTGGTTTTGAAAAAGATAAGAAACAAACACAAAGTCAAAGAGTTAGTTGAAAAAGATATTAAAATCAAATTTGAAAAGATAAGAAGATAAGTTAAATAAGATATTTTGAAATCAAATTTTGAAAAAGATAAGATAAAAAGATAAGAAGATAAGATAAAAAGATAAGATTTTTAAGAAAAAGATATTTTGAAAAAGATTTAATTTTTAAAATTAAAATTAATTACTGTTAACAAGAAACTAAAAGATAAGATTCTAGAATTTAAAGATTGAACCTTTCTTAACAAGAAAGTAACCAACTTCAAATTTTTTTGAATCAATCACATTAATTGTTAGTGTAATTTCGAAAATTTGATATAAAGATAAGAAAAAGATTTTGAAAATAATTTGAAAAAGATTTTTGAAAATTTTTGAAAAACAAAGATAAAATTGAAAAGATGTGATTTTTGAAAAAGATTGTGAAAAGATAAGATTTTTAAAATTGAAAATTTGACTTGACTTGTAAGAAACAACTAATTTTAAAAATTTTTGACTAAGTCAACTCAAATTTTCGAAAATTTGGAGAAAAATAAGGAAAAGATTTTTTTTTTTGAATTTTTAATGATGAGAGAGAAAAACACAAAAATGACCCAAAACATAAAAATTTTGGATCAAAACCAATGATGCATGCAAGAACACTATGAATGTTAAGATAAACACCAAGAACACTTTGAAGATCATGATGAACATCAAGAACATATTTTTGAAAAATTTTTGATGCAAAGAAAACATGCAAGACACCAAACTTAGAAATCTTTAATGCATGGACTCTTACAAACGAAAAATGCATATGAAAAACAACAAACAACACAAAACAAGAAATCATCAAGATCAAACAAGAAGACTTGTCAAGAACAACTTGAAGATCATGAAGAACACCATGAATGCATGAATTTTTTCGAAAAATACAAGAAAAATTTTTAAGGCATGCAATTGACACCAAACTTAAAATTTGACTCAAGACTCAAACAAGAAACGCAAAATATTTTTGATTTTTATGATTTTCTAATTTTTTTGTATTTTTATTTTATTTTTTCGAAAATATTCATTTAGAAAAACGAAAATAAAAGAAAAATTTTGAAAACCTTTTGAAAAGAAAATAAAAAGAAAATTACCTAATCTGAACAACAAGATGAACCGTCAGTTGTCCATACTCGAACAATCCCCGGCAACGGCGCCAAAAACTTGGTGGACGAAATTGTGATCCTCAAAATTGGTCTCTTTGTATTTGTATGAAATCAAAAATATCCGAAAGAGATCATGGTATGATGAATTGGGATCTTAATAATCCCTGGTAATGGCACCAACAGCTTAGTGTTGTTGTTGGACCAAAAGAGTTACAGGCACTGTTAGAGAAGCTCACAACTCCGTTCAACTTAACCAGCAAGTGTACTGGGTCATCCAAGTAATACCTTACGTGAGTAAGGGTCGATCCCACAGAGATTGTTGGTATGAAGCAAACTATGGTCACCTTGTAAATCTCAGTTAGGCAGATTAAATGGTTATGGATTTCGAAAATTAATAATAAACAGAAAATAAAATAGGATAGAAATACTTATGTAGATCAATAGTGGGAATTTCAGATAAGCGTGTGGAGATGCTGTGCTCCTCTTGAATCTCTACTTTCATATTACATTCATCCAATCCTTCTTACTCCTTTCCATGGCAAGCTATATGTAGGGCATCACCATCGTCAATGGCTACTTTTCACCCTCTCTGGAAAATGGTTCTATGCGCTGTCACTGCATGGCTAATCGTCTGGAGGCATCACCCTTGTCGATGACTACATCCCATCCTTTCAGTGAAAATGGTCCAAATGCTTTGTCACAGCACGACTAATCATCTGTCGGTTCTCAATCAGGTTGGAATAGAATCCCTTGATTCTTTTGCGTCTGTCACTAACGCCCAGCCTTCAGGAGTTTGAAGCTCGTCACAGTCATTCAATACCGGAATCTTA
Source organism: Arachis hypogaea (assembly GCF_003086295.3). NCBI lineage: Eukaryota > Viridiplantae > Streptophyta > Magnoliopsida > Fabales > Fabaceae > Arachis > Arachis hypogaea. The sequence goes on from NC_092038.1 coordinate 28,351,614, forward strand.
CTCGGAATACCACAAACAAGGTTAGACTTTCCAGATTCCCAGAATCCTACTCGGAATACCACAGACAACAAGGTTAGACTTTCCGGATTCCCATGAATGCCGCCATCTATCTAGCTTATACCACGAAGATTCTATTGGGGAATCTAAGAGATATGCGCCCGGCCTAAGGTAGAATGGAAGTGGTTGTCAGTCACGCGCGTTCATAGGTGAGAATGATGATGAGTATCACGAATCATCACATTCATCAAGTTGAAGTGCAACGTATATCTTGGAATAAGAATAAAAGAGAATTGAATAGAAAATAATAGTAATTGTATTGAAACTTGAGGTACAGCAGAGCTCCACACCCTTAATCTATGGTGTGTAGAAACTCCACCGTTGAAAATACATAAGTAAAAGGTTCAGGCATGGCCGAATGGCCAGCCCCCTGAATGATCAAAAGACCGAATGGCCAAAAGATTTCTAATACACTAGTAAAAAGTCTTATTTATACTAAACTAGCTACTAGGGTTTACATGAGTAAGTAATTGATGCATAAATCCACTTCCAGGGCCCACTTGGTGTATTTTTGGGCTGAGCTTGATCTATCCACGAGCTGAGGCTTCTCTTGGAGTTGAACGCCAAGTTATAACGTGTTTTGGGCGTTCAACTCCGGGTTGTGACGTGTTTCTGGCGTTTAACTCCAGACAGCAGCATGTACTTGGCGTTGAGCGCCACTTTACGTCATCAATTCCCGAATAAAGTATGAACTATTATATATTGTTGGAAAGCTCTGGATGTCTACTTTCCAACGACGTTGAGACCGCGCCATTTGGAGTTCTGTAGCTCCAGAAAATCCATTTTGAGTGCAGGGAGGTCAGATTCCAACAGCATCAGCAGTCCTTTGTCAGCCTCCTATCAGAGTTTGGCTCAAGTCCCTCAATTTCAGCCAGAAATTACTTGAAATCACAGAAAAACACACAAACTCATAGTAAAGTCCAGAAATGTGAATTTAACATAAAAACTAATGAAAACATCCCTGAAAGTAGCTTAAATTTACTAAAAACTACCTAAAAACAATGCCAAAAAGCGTATAAATTATCCGCTCATCACAACACCAAACTTAAATTGTTGCTTGTCCCCAAGCAACTGAAAATCAATTAGGATAAAAAGAAGAGAATATACTATAAATTCCAGAATATCAATGAATATTAATTATAATTAGATGAGCGGGACTTGTAGCTTTTTGCTTCTGAACAGTTTTGGCATCTCATTTTTTTCCTTTAAAGTTTAGAATGGTTGGCTTCTCTAGGAACTTAGAATTTCGGATAGTGTTATTGACTTTCCTAGTTAAGTATGTTGATTCTTGAACACAGCTACTTATGAGTCTTGGCTGTGGCCCTAAGCATTTTGTTTTCCAGTATTACCACCGGATACATAAATGCCACAGACACATGACTGGGTGAACCTTTTCAGATTGTGACTCATCTTTGCTAGAGTCCCCAGTTAGAGGTGTCCAGAGCTCTTAAGCACACTCTTTTTGCTTTGGATCACGACTTTAACCACTTAGTCTCAAGCTTTTCACTTGGACCTGCATGCCACAAGCACATGGTTAGGGACAGCTTGAATTATCCGCTTAGGCCTGGATTTTATTTCCTTGGGCCCTCCTATCCATTGATGCTCAAAGCCTTGGATCCTTTATACCCTTGCCTTTTGGTTTTAAGGGCTATTGGCTTTTTCTGCTTGCTTTTTCTTTTTTTTCTTTCTATTTTTTTCGCCACATTTTTTTTCGCAAGCTTTCCTTTTTTTTTTTCACTGCTTTTTCTTGCTTCAAGAATCAATTTTATGATTTTTCAGATTATCAATAACATTTCTCTTTATTCATCATTCTTTCAAGAGCCAACAATTTTAACATTCATAAACAACAAGATCAAAAATATGCACTGTTCAAGCATTCATTCAGAAAACAAAAAGTATTGTCACCACATCAATATAATTAAATTAAATTCAAGGATAATTTCGAAATTCATGTACTTCTTGTTCTTTTGAATTAGAAACATTTTTCTTTTAAGAGAGGTGAAGGATTAATGGATTTTATTCATAGCTTTAAGACATGGTTACTAACTACTAATGATCATAAAGTAGAGACACAAAACATAGATAAACACAACATAAAAACCGAAAAGCAGAAAGAAATAAGAACAAGGAATGAATCCACCTTAGTGGCATCTTCTTCTTGAAGGACCAACAATGTCCTTAAGTTCTTCTATGTCCCTTCCTTGCCTTTGTTGCTCCTCCCTTATTGCTCTTTGATCTTCTCTTATTTCATGGAGAATGATGGAGTGCTCATGATGTTCCATCCTTAATTGTTCCACATTGTGGATCAAATCTTCTAAGGAAGTGTTGAGTTGTTCCCAATAGTTGTTGGGAGGAAAGTGCATCCCTTGAGGCATCTCAGGGATTTCTTGATGATGAGCTTCCTCATGCATCTCTTGAGATTCGTGGAGGGTCTCTCTTGCTTGCTCCATCCTCTTCTTGGTGATGGGCTTATCCTCTTCAATGGGGATGTCTCCTTCTATGATAACTCCAGCTGAGTAACATAGATGGCAAATAAGGTGAGGAAAAGCTAGCCTTGCCATGGTGGAGGGCTTTTCGGCTATTTTGTAGAATTCATTGGAGATGACTTCATGAACTTCTACTTCCTCTCCAATCATGATGCTATGAATCATGATGGCCCGATCCACAGTAACTTCAGATCGGTTGCTAGTGGGAATGATGGAGCATTGAATGAACTCCAACCATCCTCTAGCCACAGGCTTGAGGCCCAGTCTTCTTAATTGAACTGGTTTGCCTTTGGAGTCTCTTTTCCATTGAGCTCCTTCCACACATATGTCCATTAGGACTTGGTCCAACCTTTGATTAAAGTTGACCCTTCTAGTGTAGGGGCGTACATCTCCTTGCATCATGGGCAAGTGGAACGCCAACCTCACATTCTCCAGACTAAAATCTAAGTATTTCCCCCGAACCATTGTGAGATAATTCTTTGGACTCGGGTTCATACTTTGATCATGGTTCCTAGTGATCCATGCATTGGCATAGAACTCTTGAACCATTAAGATTCCGACTTGTTGCATGGGGTTGGTTAGGACTTCCCAACCTCTTCTTCGGATCTCATGTCGGATCTCCGGATACTAATTTTTCTTGAGCTTGAAAGGGACCTCAGGGATCACCTTCTTCTTTGCCAGAACATCATAGAAGTGGTCTTGATGGCTTTTGGAGATGAATCTTTCCATCTTCTTCTTATCTTCTTCTTGATGTCTACTTTCCAACACCGTTGAGAGCGCACAATGTGGAGTTCTGTAGCTCCAGAAAATTCATTTTTAGTGCAGGGAGGTCAGATTCTAACAGCATCAGCAGTCCTTTGTCAGTCTCCTATCAGAGTTTTGCTCAAGTCCCTCAATTTCAGCCAGAAATTACCTGAAATCACAGAAAAACACACAAACTCATAGTAAAGTCCAGAAATGTGAATTTAACATAAAAACTAATGAAAACATCCCTGAAAGTAGCTTAAACTTACTAAAAACTACCTAAAAACAATGCCAAAAAGCGTATAAATTATCCGCTCATCACAAGCTTTATGTTAGTGGATCACCATTGTCAATGGCTACCATCCGTCCTCTCAGTGAAAATGGTCCAACTACGGGTTCCGTAGGGCTAATCATCTGTCGGTTCTCACTCATGCTGGAATAGGTTCCACTGATCCTTTTGCACACTGTCACTACGCCCGGCATTTGTGAGTTTGAAGCTCGTCAGAGTCACCCCTTTCCATATCCTACTCGGAATACCACGGACAAGGTTTAGACTTTTCGAATCTCAAGAGTGCTGCCAATTGATTCTAGCTTATACCACGAAGACTCTGGTTCCACGGATCTGAACGCTCTGTTGTCAGGAGAAGCAATCAAACTTGTGGACCAGGAACCTAAGAGATGCACACTCAATCTAAGGTAGAACGGAAGTGGTTTTCAGGCACGTGTTCATAAGTTGAGAATGGTGATGAGTGTCACGGATCATCACATTCATCATGTTGAAGTGCAAATGAATATCTTAGAATAGAAACAAGCGTGATTGAATAGAAAACAGAAAAATTGCATTGATTCATCGAGACACAGCAGAGCTCCTTACACCCAACCATGGGGTTTAGAGACTCATGCCGTAGAAGATACAAATTCAGATGTAAAATGTCATGAGGTGCAAAATGAATCTCTAAAAGTTATTTTTATACTAAACTAGTAACCTAGGTTTACAGAAAATAGGTAAACTAAGATAGATAGTGCAGAAATCCACTTTCAGAGCCCACTTGGTGTGTGTTTGGGCTGGACATTAAAGCTTTCATGTGTAGAGGCTATTCCTGGCGTTAAACACCAGCTTTGGTGCCAGTTTGGGTGTTTAACTCTAACTTTTATGCCAGTTCTGAAGTTTAACGCCAGAAAAGGGTAAAGTTGGCGTTAAAACGCTAGTTTACACTATCAAATATCGAGAAAAGTATGGACTATTATACATTTCTGGAAAGCCCAAGATGTCTACTTTCCAACGCAATTAAGAGCGCGCCAATTGGTCTTCTATAACTCCAGAAAATTCATTTCGCGTGCAGGAGGGTCAGAATCCAACAGCATCTGCAGTCCTTTTTCAGCATCTGAATCAGATTTTTGCTCAGGTCCCTCAATTTCAACCAGAAAATACCTGAAATCACAGAAAAACACACAAACTCATAGTAAAGTCCAGAAATGTGATTTTTGCATAAAAACTAATAAAAAATACTAAAAAGTAACTAAAGCATGCTAAAAACTACATGAAAATACCACCAAAAAGCGTATAAAATATCCGCTCATCACAAACACTCACCAAGTAGACCCGAAAAGTGGGTTTTCGCACTACAAGACTCTTTTATTTTATTTCTGTAACTCTTAGTTATCAGATTAGTGTATATAGACAAGAGCTCACCCTTGTTAGGAGCTCTTGGCCACTCTACATATTTTACATTACTTTTCTGTAAGCTATGAGCAACTAAACCTCTTAGGTTAAGGTTAGGAGCTCTGCTGATTCTTATGGATTAATAATATCACTATTCTATTTCAATATATGCTTGATTCTATTCTAAGATGTATCTTCGTTCTTCATCCTAATGAATTGGGAGTGTAACTTGACCGTCATCCCTATTCTACATGGGTTCTTGCGAGTCCTTGACGGGATAGTACTGAACCACGAGTTTGATTATATATCTCTTAGACAGCTAATCCACGACTTCGTTGGGTATTTAGAGACATCAGTGCAGTCGAGGTACGAGACAATTAGGGCCTTTGTGGTATAGGCTAAAATCAATAGAGCAGCGTTCTCTGATCCAAACTTGTTTGTGGCGCTTTGAGTAGGATCACCAAGGGAATGGACTGCTAGAGCTTCACCCTCGTTCAGATTGGATGACCACTGACCTGACGTTTGACCTGAAGCAGAGATGATTAATGACCACTGACCTGGCATTAATCACTTACAGCCTGCCATGGAATGAATCATCAGAAGTTGAAGCAGACAGTGAGAAAAGTTGATCCAGAAGGAGGACGCATATTTGAAGCTTCAACTGTTCTCTCATCACTGAATTCACACCAATTAAGTAGTTCTATCTTTATTTATTCTGCTTTTATGTGTTTTTCCACAACAATTATATTTTCTATCTGCCTGACTAAGATCTACAAGGTAGCTATTTCTTGTTCAAATCAATAATCTCTGTTGGATCGACCCTCACTCACCTGAGGTATTACTTGGACGACCCGGTACACTTGCCGGTCTATATGTGCGAATATTGCAGAGTCAATTTCGTGCACCAAGTTTTGGTGCCGTTGCTGGGGATTGTTCGAGTTTGACAAACTACCGGACTATCTTGTTGCTTAGATTAGGTACGTTTTAAGGTTTAGTTACTCTTTTGTTTGAGTCTTTTGTTTTATTTTTAAAAAATTTTTCAAAAAGCTTTTCTTTTCTCTATTAATCTTTATCATTTAGTTGAGTCTAGTGTGAATTTCTAAGTTTGGTGTTCCTTGTGTGTTTATCTTTTCTTTAAATTTTTGAATTTGTTCTTGAGTGTTCTTTTTGGTATTCAAGTTGTTCTTGTTTTTTTTCTTTGTTTGATGTTAAAAATTTTAAGTTTGGTGTCTTTTGGTGTTTGTCTTCTTAATTTTTGAAAAACTAGTGTCTTTAATCTTAAAATTTTTAAGTTTGGTGTCTCTTAGTTGTTTTTCTTTTCCTTAAAATTCGAAAATCCAAAAAGTTTTTAAAATATCTATCTTATCTTTATTCAAAATTTCGAAATTCTTACCTTCTTTTCTTATCTTGATTTAAAAATGTTACCGTTTGGTGTTTTATTGTTAGTGAAGTCAAATTTTAAATATCAAATCCTATCTTTTTAAAACTTTTCAAATCTTATCATATCTTTCTTTTCTATCTTATCTTTCTTTTAATTTTTAAAATCTCAAATCATTTTTTTTATCTTCACCATATTTTATCTTTTCAACTTATTTTCAAATCTTTATCTTATCTTGTTTCAATTTCAAAACTCAAAATCAAATCTTTTTCAAATCTTTTCAATTCTTATCTTATCTTGTTGACTTTTTCTTTCCAATTTTAAATTTCAAAATTTTTAAAATCAAATCTTTTTCAAATATCTTATCTTATCTTATTTTCAAATCTTTCTTAATTATTTACTTGTTTTATCTTATTTTAATTTTAAAAGTTTGGTATCTCTTTAATACTCTCCTTTCTCTTTCCTCTTTTTCAAAACTTTCTAACTAATTTCTCTCTCTTCTATTTTCGAAAACTTCTTACCTCTTTCCCTCTCCTCTTTTTTGAAAATCACCTATTTAGTTTTCAGATCTTTTTAGTTAATTAGTTGTCTTAGTCTTTAATTTCCTTTTTCTTTTCGAATTAAATTAATAATTAAAATAAAAACAAAAATATTTCAATTCTAGTTTTCCTTTTTACTTCTTATTATTCGATTCTTCTTCTTATTCCTCTACCCTCATTCTTCTTTCTTGTTCATATCTTACAGGGAGTTCTCTATACTCTGATATAGAAGCTCCCATTCTTTTTCTTTCTTATTTTTCTTTTTCTTGTTTATGAGCAGGAACAAAGATAAAGAACCACTCTTTGATCCTGATCCTAAAACTGAAAGGACTCTAAGGAGGCATTTACAACAAGTTAAAGCATAACACTCCGGAGGAAACCTCACAGAGCTTTTCAAACAAGAAGCTGAAATCATGGCAGCCAATTCGAATGGTAGAAGAGATGCAAGGAAGGTTCATGGTGACTTCACTGCACCCACTTCTAACTTTCATGGAAGAAGCATCTCTATACCTGCCATTAGAGCAAATAAATTTGAGCTAAAGCCTCAATTAGTCTCTCTAATGTAACAGAATAGCAAATTCCATGGACTTTCACTGGAAGATCCACATCAATTCCTATCTGAATTCTTGCAAGTCTGTGATACTGTTAAGACCAATAGAGTAGATCCTGAGGTCTACAGGCTTATGCTTTTCCCTTTTGCTATTAGATACAGAGCTAAGATATGGTTGGATTCTCAACCAAAGAAAGCTTAGACTCTTAGGAAAAGTTGGTCAATGCTTTCTTGGCCAAATTCTTTCCACCTCAGAAGATAATAAAGCTCAGGGTGGAAGTTCAGACCTTCAGACAAAAAGAGGGTGAATCCCTCTACGAAGCTTGGAAAAGATACAAGCAACCAATCAGGAGATGTCCTCCTGACATGCTCTCAAAATGGACTATTCTAGGTATTTTCTATGATGGTCTATCTGAGATGTCCAAGATATCATTGGACCATTCTGCTAGTGGATCACTCCACTTGAAGAAAATGCTTGAAGAGGCACAATAACTCATTGAAATAGTTGCAAACAACTAGTTCATGTACACTTCTGAGAGGAACCCTGTGAACAATGGCGTAGCTCAGAAGAAAGAAGTTCTAGAGGTTGACACTCTGAATGCTATATTAGCTCAGAATAATATCTTGACCCAATAGGTCAATATGATCTCTCAGTATTCGACTGAAATGTAAGTTGCAGTTAGCAGCACTCAAGACACCTCCTATGAAGGAGATGCTTATGATCCAGATCAACCCACAATGGAAGAGGTAAATTACACGGGAGAACCTTATGAAAACACCTATAATCTCCCATGGAGGAATCATCCTAACTTCTCATGAAAGGATCAACAGAAGCCTCAACAAGGCTTCAATAATAACCAAAGTAGAAGAAACCAGAATAGGTTTAACAGTAATAAACCATTCCCATCTTCTCAGCAACATATGGAGACCTCTAAGAAAAGCCTCTCTAACTTGGCAACCATAGTCTCTGAACTCTCTAAGATCACTCACAATTTCATAACAGAAACTAGGTCCTCCATCAGAAATCTGGAAGTACAGGTTGGTCAGCTGAGCAAGAGAATCCCTAAGACCCCTTCTAACACTCCTCCAAGTAACACTAAGGTAAACTCAAGAGAAGAATGCAAGGCCATCGCTGTAGAAGCTGAGGCCAAATCTAAAGTGGATACTTTGGCATTGAACGCTAGTAAAGAAGTCCTTACTGGGCATTCAATGCCCAAAAAAGCACCATCACTGGTGTTGAACGCCAGTAAGGGAGTCCATACTAGGCGTTCAACGCCCAAAGAAGCACCATCACTGGTGTTGAATGCCAGTAAGGAAGTCCTCATTGGGCGTTCAATGCCCAAAGGGGCACCACATCTGGCGTTGAATGCCAGTAATAGGGCAGCTGGGTATTCAACGCCCACTACAAACTCCCCTATTGAAAAACTGAAGGAAACTAAGGCTCATGGGGAGACCATAGAAGTTCCATTAAATGACTTGTTACAAATTATGGACTGTGAGGACCACTCCTCCTTCGATGAAGAAGAGAAAACTAGGAAAGAGCAAGTTGCTCATTACCTAGTAGTCTTCATGAGGCTAAATACCAAGTTATTTGGAACAGAGACATTGGAGGAAGAACCTCCAATGCTCACCAAGGGACTTAATGCCTTAGTTCAGAAGAAACTACCTCAGAAGCTATTGGATCCTGGGCGCTTCGTGATTCCTTGCACCATAGGCACCATTACCTTTGAGAAGGATCTGTGTGACTTAGAGTCAAGTATAAACCTCATGCCACTCTCCGTAATGGAGAGGCTGGGAATCTTTGAGGTACAAGTTGTAAGAATCTCACTAGAGATGACAGACAAGTCAATGAAAGGCATATGGTCTGGTAGAGGATGTCTTAGTAAAGGTTGAGAACCTTTACATCCCTGCAAATTTCATAATCTTGGACATTGGAGAGGAAGAAGATGAATCCATCATCCTTGGAAGACCCTCCCTAGCCACTGCCAATGCCATCATTAATGTAGAAAAGGGAGAGCTAATTCTACAGTTATGGGAGGACCACATCTTGTTCAAGATTCCTAACCCCAACTCTTCCTCTGATAGAAAAGAGACAGTTACACAACACTTGGTGTTCCAACCCTCTCTCTCAGTGCAAAGCTATATAGAGCTCCTAGATACCAACTCTGAGTTTGGTGTTGAGTGTCCATCATCAAGCACTGAAAACACTGGTACTAAGAAGAAAGTACCTAAGGGCTGGAAGGACAAGAAGACTCCCACCGAAGGCCTCTCACCTGGCATGATTGTTGTCTTTATTGACAACCTAGTCATTCAACATACTGTGAACAAGATCCCATCTCTAAAGCATGTGGATCTCATCCATGAGAGCACAGGCAAGAAGTTCACTGTAAGGGGTAAAATTTTGAGCCCCTATCTATCTTTGTAAGGAGCTAACCGTCAAGCTAGTGACGTTAAAGAAGCGCTTGTTGGGAGGCAACCCAATCCTGCTTAAGTAATTTTATTTTTCTTTAATTTTATCTTATATTATTATTCCTTTAAGTTTATGATCATGTGCAGTAGTTAGAACAGAAACAGAGACAATTAGAACTGGAAATAGAACACCCTAGAGTAGGTCCCTTGCTAGTGTTGAACACCACACAGAGTATCCCTAATGGGCGTTCAACGTCCAAGAAAAGCAGCATAGCTGGCGTTGAACACCAGCCAGGAAGTAGAAACCTGGCGTTGAACGCCAGACAGGGTATCCCTAATAGGCGTTCAACGCCCAAAAAGAATAGCATTGCTGGCATTGAACGCCAGCCAGGGGGCAGAGGCTGGGCGTTCAATGCCCCAAATGAGGCAAAGACCTGGTGTTGAATGCCTGAAAGAAAGCTCCCAATGGGCGTTCAATGCCCCATGAGGAGCATGAAGCTGGCATTGAACGCCAGCTAGGAGCAGGAGCTGGGCATCCAACACCTACAAGGGGCAGGGAATTCAAATTCCCTAGCCTCTCAGTTTCAGTGAGTCCCACAGAATCTCCACCTACCCACCTTCTTCTTTCTCTTACTTTCACTCTTCTCCACACACTCTTCCCCCATAAACCCTCAACCAATCACATCCATATCTCTTTTCCAAACCATTATAACTCCCACCAACCCCTACCCATTTCAAATTCAAAATTTCCCACCCAATTCCCACCCATTTATTCGAACCCTACCCTTATAAATACCATTTCTTCCAACCCTTCATACACACATCTCAAACACAAAAGTCTCTACTTGGCCAAACACTCTCTCCCTCCATCTTCCCTATTCTCTTCTTCTTCTACTAATCTTTTCTCCCCTTGTGTTCATTTTTTGCTCGAGGACGAGCAAAGCTTTTAAGTTTGGTGTTGGAAAAGCCTTGCTTTTTTACTTTCCATTCACACTTATGGCATCTAAAGTCGGAGAATCCTCTAGAAAGAGGAAAGGAAAAGTTGTTGCTTCCACCTCCAAACCTTGAGAGATGGAAAGATTCATTATCAAAGCTCATCCAGACCACTTCTATGAAGTAGTGGCAAAGAAGTGGGTGATTTCTGAAGTCCCCTTTACGCTAAAAAAGAATGAGTACCCAGAGATCCGATGAGAAATCTGGAAGAGAGGTTGGAAAATTCTAACCAATCCTACCCCGGAAGTTAGAATCTTGATGGTACAAGAGTTATATGCCAATGCATGGGTCACTAAACATCATGATGTAAGCGTGAACCCAAGGCCCAAAAATTGGAGCACCATGGTCCGAGGGCGACCCTTGGACTTCATCCCGAAAAGTGTAAAGCTGGAGCTCTATTTGCCAATCATGCAAGGAGACCCACATCTTTACACTAGAAGAGTAAATTTTGATCAAAGACTGGACCAAGTCCTTTCAGACATTTGTGTGGAAGGAGCTCAATGGAAAAGGGATGCGCAAGGCAAGCCTGTCCAACTAAGAATGCTTGACCTCCAGCATGTAGCTAGAGGATGTTTGGAATTCATCCAATGCTCTATCATCCCTACTACCAATCGGTCAGAAGTGACGATTAACCAAGCCATCATGATTCATTGCATCATGCTTGGGAGTGAGGTGGAGGTACATGAGGTAATACCTCAAGAACTGTACAAGATAGCTTAAAAGCCTTCCACCTTAGCAAGGTTGGATTTTTCCCACCTTATTTGTCACCTATGCAATTCAGCTGGAATTGTCATAGAAGGAGACATCTCTATTGATGAGAAAAAGCCCATCACTAAAAGAAGGATGGAGCAAACTAGAGAGCCTACACATTCACCTCAACAAGAGCATGTGGAGCCGCCTCAACAAGAAATTCCTAAGATGCCTCAAGGGATGCATTTTCCTCCCCAAGGCTATTGGTACCAATTGCATACTTCTCTAGGAGAATTGAGCTCCAACATGGATCAATGAGGATGGAACACCAAGAGCACTCCACCATCCTCCATGAAATAAGAGAAGATTAAAGAGCCATGAGGGAAGAACAACAGAGATAGGGGCATGACATAGAAGAAATCAAGAGCTCCATTGGATTCTCTAGAGGAAGCAGCAGCCACCGTCACTAAGGTGGTCAAGTTCTATATTCTCCTTTGCTTATGTTATTTTTCTATTTTTCATTATATTTCATTATTTGTTTCCTATTTCTAAATGCATGATCATCTTTATTTTATGTCTTAAAGCTATGAAATATTCCATGCATCTCTCACCTTGCTTGAAAGAAAATTTTTAATTGAAAAGGAATAGGGAGATACTTAAATTTCGAGTTATATCATAAGAATAGTTCAATTATTTTGATGCGGTGGCATTGCTTTTACTTTTTGAATGTATGAATAAACAGTACATATTTAATGTTGGAGTTAAGAATGTTGACTCTTGAAAGAATGATGAAAAAGGAGACGTATTATTGGTAATCTGAAAAATCCAAAAATTGATTCTTGAAGCAAGAAAAAGTAGCAAAAAGCAATAAAAGAATATATATATATATATATATATATATATATATATATATGCAAAAAAAAAAAAGCAAAAGAAAAAAAGAAAAAGCCAGTAGCTCTTTAAACCAAAAGGCAAAAGCAAGGATCTAAGGTTTTGAGCATCAATGGTTAGGAGGGCCTAAAAGAAGCAAGATCTTGGCCTAAAAGTTCAAAAGAACTGACTCCCCTAACTATATGCTTGTGGTGTGAAGGTGCTAAGTGAAAAGCTTGAGACTGAGCAGTTAAAGTTGTGATCCAAAGCAAAACAATGTGCTTAAGAACTCTAGACACCACTGGCTGGGGATTCTAGCAAAGCTGTATCACAATCCGAAAAGGTTCACCCAATTAAGTGTCTGCAACGTTTATGTATCTGGTGGTAATACTGAAAAACAAAGCGCTTAGGGTCACGACCAAGACTAAAAAAAAGTTGTGTTTAAGAATAAAAAAGAACTGAACTAGGAGAGTCAATAATATCACCTGGATTCTGAGTTTCTAAAGATACCAATTATTCTGAGCTTCAAAGGAAAGTGAAATGCCAAAACTATTCAGAAGTGAAAAGTTACTAGTCCCGCTCATCTAATCAAAACTGAGCTTCATTGAAAACTTAAGATTTATTGTATCCTTATCTTCTTTTTTCCTACTTTGATTTTGGTTGCTTGGAGAAAAGAAACAGTTTAAGTTTGGTGTTTTGATGAGCGGATATTTTATACACTTTTTGGCATCATTTTCATGTAGTTTTGTTTGAGTTTTGTTATATTTTCATAGGTTTTTGTTCAAAATTCATATTTTTGGATTCTACTTTGAGTTTTTGTGTTTTATACTGATTTTAAGGATTTTTTCTGGCTGAAATTAAGGAGTTTTGGCAAAGTCTGGTTGAGAGACAGAGAAAGGACTGCAGATGCTGTCAGATTCTGACCTCCATGCACTCGAAGGAGCATTTTTGGAGCTACAGAAGTCCAAATGGCGCGCTCTTAATGGCTATGGAAAGCTAACATCCAGGGCAATAAATGCACGAAACTTGCATTCAACGCCAGCCACTAACCTTATTCCTAGCATTGGACGCCCAAAAGGGCACAGCTGGCGTCCAACGCCCATTCAAGAGTCCAAAGTTGGCATTCAACGCCCTAGAGGGAGTACCAACTCGTGGATTCACTCAAGCTCATCCCGAACACTCACCAAGTGGGCCCAGAAAGTGGATTTTTGGACTACAAGACTAGTTTATCTTATTTCTGTAATTCTTAGTTTCAGATTAGTATATATAGACAAGATCTCACCCTTGTTAGGAGCTCTTGGTCACTCTACATGTTTTACATTACTTTACTGTAAGCTATGAGCAACTAAACCTCCTAGGTTAAGGTTAGGAGCTCTGCTGATTCTTATGGATTAATAATATCACTATTCTATTTCAATCTATGCTTGATTCTATTCTAAGATGTATCTTCATTCTTCATCCTAATGAATTGGGAGTGTAGCTTGACTGTCATCCCTATTCTATATGGGTTCTTGCGAGTCCTTGACAGGATAGTATTAAACCATGAGCTTGATTATACAACTCTTTTACGGCTAAGCTACAACTTCTTTGGGTGCTTGGAGACATCAGTGCAGCCGAGGTACAGGACGATTAGGGCCTTTGTGGTATAGGCTAGAATAAATAGAGTAGCGTTCTCTGATCCGAAAGATTCCACCTTGTCTGTGGCTCTTTGAATAAGATCACCAAGGGAATGGACTGCTAGAGCTTCATCGTCATTTAGATTGGATGACCACTGACCTGGCATTTGACCTAAAGTAGAGGAGATTAATGACCACTGACCTGGTGTTAATCACTTACAGCTTGCCATGGAATGAATCATCAGAAGTTGAAGCAGACAATGTGAAAAGTTGATCCAGAAGGAGGAAGCATCTCCGAAGCCTCAACTGTTCTCTTGTCACTAAATTCACACCAATTAAGTAGTTTTATCTTTATTTATTTTGCTTTTATGCATTTTCCACAACAACTATATTTTCTATCCGCCTGACTAAGATCTACAAGGTAGCCATTGCTTGTTCAAACCAACAATCTTCGTGAGATTGACCCTCACTTACCTGAGGTATTACTAATGCGAAGTTTTGCAACGCCACAACTCAACAAGTATACCGAATCATATCAAGTAATATCACGGTGAGTTAGTTATCGTTCCCACAAGAATTAAAGGACTAAGCAATAATGATTAATTGACTATTATAATTAGACAAATCAAGAAGTAGAAAAATGAATGAAGAATTGAAGAACCCATGTAAATAGAGGACAACAAAAGTAACAAATAGTGAATGTGAAGACAATGATGGTGAGAATGTTAAGGTTTCAAAGATGCTCACTCTCTAGGAAAATAATTCTTGTGTTCATTTCTTTGAGGCATGCAGAGATCAATCACGACAAATCATAAATAGTCAAATTCTAATTCACTGGAAATTCAATTTCTCTTTAACCTAATTAATCACTAATTCCTTAGTCAATTATTTAAGAAAATAGGTTAAGCACAAATCCGATTTAATTTCAAATAAGATTCAAGAATAGTCCTTAGGTTGAATTTCATGTCACTTATCCAAGCTAGTCCTAAACAATTGAAACTTATAAGAAAGAAAGATTTCCAAAAGTTTTCTAATCTAAATTTTATGTCACTTATTCAAACTTGAGCAATTAAAAATCACAAAATGTCGTACACTCTTTGAAACACTATTCCTAGTTAAATAAAAAATTAGTGAGAAAGAGTTTTTAATCTAATTCAAATATTACTTTTTTCAAAACAATATTTAGAATCTAAAACGAAGTTAGAATGTTTTCCAACAATTCTAAATCTTTAGAGATGAAGAACGAAAACTCAATCATGAAATAGATCAAAGCATAAACCTCAAATAAAGTAAAACACTTAGATTAATAATCCATAAAAGAGCTTCTAACCTTAACAAAGGAGATTAGTTGCTCATGATGCAAATGAAAACCTAAAACTATGTATCCAAAATGGATGGGGGGAAAGAGAAAAGCAATGGAATATTTCTCCTCCTTTAAATACTAACTCTAAACCTAATTATTTTAAAATTCAAACCAAATCAAACAAAATCAAATCTAAACTAACTAATGATCCTTCAATAATTGTCAATCAATGCTTTAATTCATGGGCCATGTGCTCAAGAACTAATCA
This sequence comes from Arachis hypogaea, assembly GCF_003086295.3. NCBI lineage: Eukaryota > Viridiplantae > Streptophyta > Magnoliopsida > Fabales > Fabaceae > Arachis > Arachis hypogaea. The sequence goes on from NC_092038.1 coordinate 28,367,180, forward strand.
TTAATTTAAGTGCTTCAAGGGATTGCAGATTAGCGAGAGATTTGGCAAGAGATCACAAGCCCCAGGGAGCAGTCTAAGACCACATGTAAAGCGCATGGATCACATGTAAAGCACAAGCCCAAAGTTGGAGAGTTGGAGGCATCTGTAAAGCATATGTGAAGCACATGAAACCATATGTGAGCGCATGGAACCATATGTAAAGCACCTAAGACTGCATATAAAGCACATGATGTTGCATGTGAAGCATAGGGACTGCATGTAAAGTGCCTGGGATTGCATGTAAAGTGCATGAATCACATGTAAAGCTCATGGAAGGGGTGTAGCCCCTGGAGATGAGAAAGGGCCATAGGTGAAGCGCACAACCTTATATGTAAAACGCATGGTTATGTATAGGGTTGCAGGTGGGGAAGCTGTCCTACCCTGCCAAAAGCCTGTCCTTTGGCGGGTTAGCCCGCCCCGCCCCGCCTAGTGAGGCGGTCCTAGAATCCCACCTTGCCTCGCCTAACTGCGGGATGGCGGGTGAAGCCCGCCAAAGCTCTTTTTTTTTACTATTAACTACTAAATAATATATTTAATTTCATAACCATATTAATAAATTTATAATTTCTAAAGGCATAAAAATTTATATTTTTTATATTAACAACCATTAAAGTCTTTGTAATTATAAATATGTCTTCAAAGTAAAATAAACATAATGCAAAACATAATTATAAATATTGTCTCTAAAACAACATAAACATAATCCAAAACACTCAATTTTCATCTTCATACTCTTGTAAGTTGGGATGGAGGAAGTTGGATTTTGGCAAAAAAATTGCAAAAATACCCCCTTGACAAAAAAAACTAAGCCCGGCGGAGAAGCCCACCCCGCCCCGCCAAATCCCGACAAAGCCTGCAGTTTAAGTGGTGTGGGTTAGGCAGGATTTTGCTCTTTAGCTGTCCCAATTTTCTAGCCCAACCCATCTTTTTTGGTGGGTTATATGAGCCATCCCGGCAGGTTTAGGCCCGTTTGCCACCCCTAGTTGTGTATGTAAAGCGCATGGGAGGAATGCAACTGATGCGAAAAGATTTACGCCGCTCTAGAATTTCTCAATGGAAAATAAGTATTTCGTTGCAAGCATAGTCTAGACCGGCAATTGATCCTCACATCAAAGTTTAAATAAAGATTGCCACAAACAAATCAAATAAACTGGGAGTTTTAAATCTTGGGTCATCTTCCCTCGGACTTGCAATTGAGTGTGCACACTTTTGGTTGTGAACTCGGGGTGTTTCCAAGCATAGAACGAAAATTAAAGAAATTAGAAATTAATTGACTAAAATTAACTATCAAGCAAGACAATGAAGTAAACAAGCAAGAATATAAACAACCACCAAGATAGAATTAGATCAAAAGACAATTAATGCAAATGGAGTGCAATGCATAAAAGAGCCTTGATTTGGGAATGAGAGTCAAGAAATCCTATCCTTATCATAACCATAACTATGACAATTACAATGAGTTAATCTCACTTCGTCAACCCTAACATCGAGGTACTACTTGAGGTACTACTTTCCTAAAACCAGGTCGTACCAAGTAGTACTTCAAGTGAATGAGGGTCGATCCCACGAGGATTGATGGACTAAGCAACAATGGTTAAGTGATTTACTTAGTTAGACAAATAGAAAAGAGTGTTGAGAGTTCAAATGCATCAAACAGTAATTTAGAGAAGCAGAAAATGAGCAGTAAATTGAGGTAAAATATATATGGAGAAAACAGTTAAGGCTTCAGAGTTATCTATTTTTCGGATTGACTTTTCTTACTAACTATTTTAATCATGCAAGATTCAATTCATGGAAAACTATATGTGACTAAACCCTAATTTTTTTAGACCTTTTTAGTCTCATCTAACCTTCATCAACCACCAATTCCTTGGTCACTTGATTCCAATAAAAAGGTTATGTTCAATTCTAGTTTATATGCCACAGAAACCCTAATTATCCAAATATAAGAGTATTATATGTCACGTATCCTGTTAAGTCCAGATAATTAGTAATTTAGGAGAAATTGTTTTCAAGCTATTGTGCAAGTAAAGTGCTTTTCCAAGTTATACAAGAACTCAATTAGAACCAGGGTCATACTTCCATTCCACCCAAATTCATAAGATAAAGAACGAAAACAGTTCTTGAAATAGAAATCAATACATGAATTAAAATAGAAAAATAATAGTATCAATCCATACAATAGACAGAGGTTCTAACGTTAACAGTGGAAGTTTAGCTGCTCATGGTTCAGAGAAAAAACTAGGATTTAGAAAAACTGTAAATTGCAGAATGAGGAAGAAGATAAGAGAAGAGCCCGAAGGGCTGATTCTTTTCCCTTTTATATATAATCCTAATTAATGTAAAAATATATTTTATAAAACTAAATAATATCTTTTCCTATTTATAAATAGAATGAAAGTTTAATAAAAATCAATTAACATCTTGTGCAGGCCTTGAGGAGCAAATAGGGACCACTTGGTTCATTAAAGGTTGCGCCAAACTTGGGCTGAACCAAGTTTGGCGCTGTCACACCCGTATGCATTCTTCAAGTCTCCTTAGTTGGCACCAAACTTGAGGTATCTCAAGTTTGGCTTCGCTTGAACGCCATATACTTCATGGAGTAGGTGAGTGTGGCACCAAACTTAGAGAATTCCAAGTTTGGCACTGTTGAGGTCGAGGGTAATGGGGTTTGAAGCACTCCTGGCTCCAAACTTGGAGAATCTAAGTTTGGCGCCACCTTCTTATTCTGTTGTGGCTTCGTTTCTTCACGCAAACTCTGTCAAATTTGTCTGAAATGCTATCTGAAACAGACAGAATTGCACACAACTCAAAGTAGCATTCATAGTGGCTAAAGGATATTTAAATTTTGATTAAACTTAACAATTCAGATACAAATTCACTAGAAAAAGATAGAAAAGATGCTCACACATCACAACACCAAACTTGAATTGTTGATTGTCCTCAAGCAACCGAAACTAATACTGGCTTAAGATGTAAATTTGCGTGAGAGGTGAGAGTTCAATTAAGCTCTTGTCTCTTCTTGAAGTGGGGTTTACATACTGCAATAATAAATGGTTTTGGCATCTCACTCTCCTTTGAATTAGAGGAATGTCATTGTCATTCAGAGTTAGAATCCAAATAATATTATGAATTCTCTAATCTTTCATACTTTAGTTTAATCCTTAAACACAACAAATTTCCTTTAATTCTCTTTTCGTTAGTGCTTTGCACCTTGAGCCTAGCCGTGACTTTAAATATTTTGTCTTAAGGGTTACTTGACACAAAAACACCACAAGCACTTAACTAGGGAACTCTCTTTAAGTTCTGATTTTTCTTTCAGTTACTCTCAGATAGTGGTACTCAAAGCCTTTGGCATACTCTGTTAATTGCATTTGATCTCGACTCTTAGTGTTCTGTGTCAAGGCTCACTTGACTTGGCGTGTGCACGCTGGGCCATTTTTCAGGAGAGCACTCCAAAAGCCCTATCGAAGGTGTGTCACACTGCAAAACACCATCACACGCTAGCCTTATCATTCTTTATGAGCGTTTAGTTGTGTGTCTAGGCGTGCAAACATTGGGCCAAAACCCAGGGAGCCCCAAGGAGGCCACAACAAGGGCATTCCACATTGCACTACGCCCTCCACACGCCAAGCCTAGCAAGCCTCTCAAGTGCCACATTGAACCACGCCATGCTCACACCCACTCTTCCATCTTTGGGCCAAGTTCCAAGACTTCAAAAGAGCCTTGAAATGCCATACTAATTCATCTAAATATATCACAACTTCACCTAGGCCCAAGATTAAATATCAAGCCTATAAGATTGAGGAGAGAAATAACTAAGCTATGAATCTTAATCACAAAGAGAGCCGAAGATTAATTAGGAAGATGATTTGATTTGTATGATTATGTTTTATTTTTAATTCAAGTTTTAGGTTCTTTTAGAGGGAGATATAAAAAGTCCAAAAAAACTTTGGAACTTGACGTTTTGACCCTCATCTAGTTTTGAATCCTTGCTTTTCTCTTTTCACTATGAGTCAATAATCTCTTAAGTTAAGGTTATGAGCTCTGTTGATTCTAATGAATTGATATTATTACCTTTTTATCTTTGATTATTACATTGATTCTTCTTAAAAAATAAGTTTTTGTTCTTCATTACAAGGATTTTAGCATATTAAAAAATACTTTTAATCTAAATTGAATCCTATACTCACCTTGAAAAAGTTTTTTGTTAGGATAAAGTTTGAAAACCTCTCTCAATTCTTTGAGTTTTGAAACTAGCATGATAAATGATATCAAATTAACTAGGTTTAATTCTCAAGAATTGTGTGGCTTCTAAATTAGATATTATACTTAATCTCTCATCATAACAAATTGTTTAAGAAATTAAAAGTTTGCTAAGCTAAGAAAAATTGAATTTTCAAGAAATTGAGATTCCATTAATTATGATTTGCCGTAAAGATATCGTTGCATGATCAAAGTAGATAGCAAGAGCATTTGTTCTGAAGTTGATATACCTCTGAAACCTTAACGTTTTAATCATATCACTTCTACTCATTTACCGTTACTTTTATTTACATTGTTATTTTAGTATTCAAATCACCTCAATTCAAATTTTTAATTGTCTGACTAAAATAATCAATTAACCATTACTTATTTAGCCCATTAATTCTCGTGGGAATGATAACTCACTCACCGTAATATTACTTGATATTATTCGATGTACTTGCTGAGTTTTGGTATTAAATAATTCTGCATCAACTATGCACTTCTAAGATATGGCAAATTAATGCAATTGCTTTTGATACTTCAAGATCACTTCTAAGATTATATATAGGTTCTGTAGTTTTTCTCAGGTTTAGTTATATGTGGTTTTCTTTGATTATTTAAAGGAAAATATTCTTTAATATATTTAAATACTTGAGCAAATGTTAGATAAAAATGAATAATTTTCAAAATTATATTTATACTTGTTGATCATCAAAATCCTATCCGGGATGCAAGTGGAGCTAACAATATTAACCTTCTCAAGTCTTATACAATTTTAGTTTCCAATTAATTACTTAAAAAAATATGCTCTAATGCTACCGAAACTGAGCAAACCATGAGTATTGAATTAATTGAATTTTAAGATTATATATATTATTTGTGTTCGTCAACCTGAAGATGTTGGGTACTCCACGGGTCGGGTGATGACGGGGACGTGAGGTGGAGAGACCCTAAGCTGGAGTGGAGGGAAGGCATGGGGATGAATGGGAGACGCCGGAGGTGGAATGAGAAGGGGGTGGCCACCTGCAAGGACACTCCGACGATCAAGTCAGTATCTGTTCATACCCGGGGTCGAGCTGTCCGACTCGGGATGTTCTACCGACAAAGTGACCGTCCTCCTCAGGTCAAGGACAATCCGACCTCTCCTCAAAGAATTCGGCCAAACTACAAGGAAAGTCCGATGAAGGGCCCAAACAGAGGAACACGACCCGAATCCAAGGGCAGCCCAAGCCTATAGAGATAAAGGCAGTTCCCTTAAAGATAAGATGACCTCGCTCGAAGATAAAGATAAGATAAGATAACTAACTTATCTTATCTAAAGAAGGTCTCTCTACACTATTATAAATACACTGGAGCACCCAGGTATAACTCATACTCTGATTCTACTCAATACCTGCTTAATAGCCTTGCTAACTTAAGCATCGAAGTCCCTTGCAGGTACCCTCCACCCTTCGGGGATGAAGGATCAGCACCACTACCAAGTCCAACAAGTCGGACACGGCGGCTCCCGCCACCATCATCAAGTTAGACACAACAGCTCTGAGCAGTACAGAAGATCTCGTCCGAGATCGACCTACAGCTTTAGGTAACCCTCGGAACATTGGCGTCGTTGCCGGGGAACCTGGAAGTCATCCCATCATCATGGCGGACGACCATGACAACGACCACACTTCAGATCTAGAAGATAGAACACCGCACAAAAATGCGGACGCCACACCAAAAGATACCTCCCAACTTAACAACAAGAAGAACTCTCCAAACGCAGGAGCCATGGATACACTTCAAGACCGTTTAAAACAACTTAAAGAAGAAGCCCTACGTCAATGAGAGGCCGAGAAAGACCTATAGAGGAAAATAAGGCGATGCCGGGAATTGGAGGACAAACTCCTAAAACTTGAAGCCGATGTTAAAACTAAAGCCAACTGATCCTCTCCTAAGGATAGCTCCCGCAGGGAACAAGATTCGTTCACCAAGGAGATCATGAAGGCCGAAATCCCAAAAGACTTTAAATTCCCAGATATGACCTTATACGACGGCACTACAGATCCCGGCCATCATCTCAGTAATTTCAGAAGTAGAATGTACCTCACCGATGCCTCAGATGCAGTTCGTTGCAAAGCCTTTCCGACTATTTTGACGAAGACGGCAATTAGATGGTTCGACAATCTACCTCCTAGGTCCATCTCGAGTTTTGACAACTTGGCCGAGAAATTTTTGGCCAGATTCTCTATCCAAAAAGACAAAGCTAAACACGTTCCAAGTCTATTAGGAATCAGGCAAGGAGAACGGAAAACCCTTTGCAACTACATGGAAAGATTCAACAAGACATGCCTGGACATACAGAACCTACCAACAGAGGCCACCATCATGGGCCTCATTAATGGCTTGCGAAAAGGACCTTTTAGTCAATCTATATCAAAGAAATACCCCACATCTCTGAACGAGGTATAGGAACGAGCAGAGAAGTACATCAACATGGAGGAAAACTCCCGACTAGGAGAAACCTCGAAAGCTGGATTTGCCTCCCGAGATAAGGACAAAGATTCCAAAAAGAAGGAAGATCGACATGGAGAGAAAATAAAAAATACCACAATTACACTCCCCTTAGGGTGTCTCTTGTGGATGTTTACAGAGAGGTTTGCAACACTGAAAATATATCCCCAGCTCGGCCACTCAAAGGAAAAAAATGAGGAGGAAATCAGGCTGAATATTGCGAATACCATCGGATCCGCGGGCATTCCACCAATGAGTGTTTTGATTTAAAAAATATCATAGAAAAACTAGTAAGAGAAGGAAAGCTAGATCGATATCTGGCCACCCGTGACGATGAACAAAGAAAAAGAAGAAAAGCAGAAGATATTGGACAAACCGAGTGATCACCTCGTACACCAGAAAGACATGTTCACATGATACACGGTGGATTCGTCGGAGGAGGAATCTCCAAATCATCTCGCAAAAAATATCTCAAAGACATATATCATGTCGAAGGGAAGGAAGAAGCACCCGACATCCCCGCGATTACTTTCACCAAAGAAGACGCATCCGGCATCACATGACGATCCCATGGTCATCACTATTATACTAGCAAACGCAAATCTCCACCGCACACTAATAGACCAGGGGAGCTCCGCCGATATCTTATTCAAAACTGCCTTCGACAGGCTTGGCTTGGAAGAAAAAGAACTCAAAGCATATCTGGACAGACTGTTTGGACTAGGAGATACCCCGGTTCAACCGATGGGATACATCTCGCTACACACAACTTTCGGAAAAGGAAGCCAATCAAGAAAACTCAAGATAGATTACATCGTAGTCGACGTAAATTCAGCCTACAATGCCCTAATAGGTCGGACAACGTTGAATCAGCTCGGTGCAATAGTCTCAACCCCACATCTATGCATGAAGTTCCCAACGGTAGGGGGATAGCTACGATAAAAGCATATCAGAAGATGGCGCGCCGCTATTACAACAAAAGTCTAAACCTTAGAGGTAGAGGAGAAGAATTCCACACAATCGAACTCGGTGGAATTCAGAGGCGGGAAAAATTCCGCCCACAACCTGAAGGTGAAATAGAGAAAATCCAGATCGGGGATACCCCGGACCAAACGACCAATATCGGTGCACTCCTAAAAGGAGACATAAAAGAATCACTCATACAGTTTCTACGAGATAATGTCGACCTCTTTGCATGGAAGGCCGCAGACATGCCAGGCATAGATCCCAAGTTAATGTGCCACAAGCTAGCAGTCTATCCAGGATCTCGGCCGGTACAACAGAGGCGTAGAAAGCTGGGACCAAAACACTCTCAAGCTATGGAAGAGCAGGTACAAGCTCTACTGGAGGCAGGTTTCATAAGAGAAGTCAAATACCCACTATGGCTTGCTAACATCGTCTTGGTGAAAAAATCAAACGGGAAGTGGCGAATGTGCACTGACTACACCGATCTCAACAAAGCCTGCCCAAAAGATCCTTATCCACTCCCAAGCATCGACGCACTGGTCGATGCCTCCTCCAGATATAAATACCTCTCCTTTATGGACGCATACTCGGGATACAACCAAATCCCAATGTACCCACCCCACCAAGAAAAAACCTCATTCTTAACCCCAAAGGCAAACTACTGCTACATTGTCATGCCCTTCGGTCTTAAAAATGCGGGAGCTACTTATCAAAGATTAATGAATAAAGTTTTTTCGAATCACATCGGAGAAATCATGGAAGCCTACGTGGACGACATGCTAGTAAAGACACGAAACGAAGAAATGTTATTATCCGATTTGACCCAAGTATTCGACACTATAAGACGGCATAGTATGAGACTCAATCTCGCAAAATGCACTTTCGCAGTAGAAGCCGTTAAATTCTTGGGTTTTATGATCACACAGAGAGGATCGAGGCAAACCCGGATAAATGCCGGGCCATACTCGACATGAAAAGTCCGACTTGTGTCAAAGAGGTACAATAACTCAGCGGGAGATTGGCAGCCTTGTCCAGATTCCTGGACGAATCAGCAATAAGATCTCTCCCCTTCTATGTGCCACTCTAAGAAAGGGAAAGGAGTTTGAATAGACAGCAGAGTGCGAGCAAGCCTTCCAAGATTTCAAAAAATTCCTGGGATAGCCACCTATACTAACTCGACCACGGGAAGGAAAGCCACTCATAGTGTACCTCGCGGTTGGAAGTCGAGCGGTAGCCTCAGCACTAGTCCGAGAAGACGACAGCAGGCAACAGCCCGTATACTTCATTAACAAAGCATTACAAGGATCCGAGCTGAACTACCAGAAAATAGAAAAGTTTGCTTACGCCCTCATACTAACATCCCGACGACTTCACCCATACTTTCAGGCCCACACCAACCAGCCCATAAAAGGGATCTTACAGAAAACAGACCTGGCGGGTAGAATCTTACAATTGGCAGTCGAGTTGTCTGAATTTGATCTTCAATACGAAGCTCAAACGGCCATCAAATCACAATACCTGGCCGACTTCATTGCGGAATTCACGGCCACACCAGAAATCCCCACAGAATGGAATCTCTACGTAGACGGTTCCTCAAATAAGACGGGAAGCGGCACGGGTGTGATAATTGAAAGCAACCAGGGAACCTAAATCGAACTCTCCCTCAAATTCGGATTCCCTGCCTCAAACAATCAAGTAGAATATGAGGCACTACTAGCTGGTTTGAAGCTGGCTAGGGAGGTTGGAGCTCAAAAGCTTATCATCTTTAGCGACTCACAGATAGTTACTTCACAAATAGCAGGAAGCTACCAAGCCAAGGACCCCATCATGAAAAAGTACTTGGACAAAATTTTCAAGTCACAGCAATAATAAATGAATGGTTGGCTTGGGTCAGGTGATTGCTAATTCATGTCCAAAGGGTTTTGTAGAGAAGCCAAATGGCAATGAAGAGAATGCCAGTTCAATAGGCCATAATTAACAACATCTTTTTAAACCACTATTAGGATTAACAATTTCTCCTTTATTATTTTTTCTTTTTTCATCAACATTCACCACAAACAAAGCATTTTCAAGAAGCAGTGGCTTAAGAAAGCAGCAAACAAACACACCTGAGTCGCATAAGTCCGCTGAAAAGGGCTCTTCTGTACATTGAGCTGAAAGAAAAGATTCAAAAGAACACATTATGCTTTAATTTAGAGAAACTTAAAAACACGATTACTTGATTCACTGCTATCTATGATAGCAAATTTTACCCTAACTATTCTGCACAATCCTTTTAACTTGATCACACACATGCACACACAAAAACTGTTCAACCTTTATGTAAAAATTATGACCGATACCTACATTCCAGTTGCTAACGAATTCTGAAGTAAAATATTTTATTCACAAAAACTATTTTTGCCACTTAATTAGCTATAATTAAAGAAGCCTAGCAGGATACTGAAATCCAGTAATCTACCAAGTCTCACGAAAATGATAGAATAAGTTAAAAGGAATCAAGTGAGAGATAAGCGAATTGAGCACGATGAGTGTAAAGCAGAAGTCATTCTCAAACAGGAACTACAACTTCCTCAGATCAACAAGCACACGCAAATCATCTTTCAAATAACAATCAAAAATGAAGGAAAGTAAAGAAAAACCTAATTATCAAAATCTAGTAAACGAAATGGCGATCAAAGAGAGAATTGAAGTGAGGAAGGGTTTATGAAAGAGATAGAGAGTACGGACATCTTTAAACTGAAGGAGGCCATAAGGTCGCCGAGGTAGAAGATAGTGCGATGAGCGGATTCGATGAGCGGAAGAAGAACAAGAAAGAGAAGAAGAGTATGAAGACGAAGATGAAGATTAACAATATGAAGAAGAAGTGGTTTCGAGTGACAAAGGCTAAGGGCGAAGGGCGAAGGGCGAGGGTAATGGGAGGCGCTCTTCCAGGCTTAGGGTTTCGAGTGATTAGGGTTAATGTCTTTGGGTTGGGGACCAGGTTGGGGACCGGGTTGGGGCCGGGTTGGGAGCCGGGTTGGGGCCAGGTTAGGGTCAATCGGTTGGAGCCCCTTTCGCCACGCTTTTAAAACGTCACTGTTTTGCTCTACGGCCACGCTTTTGAAGCGTGGCAGAAAAGAACCTTTTGGCCATGCTTTTGAAGCGTGCCAAAAGAGTACTAGGATATGGCCACGCTTTGTAAGCGTGGCCGTAATGAAACCCTGTCACCACGCTTTCAAAACGTCCTTGTTTCTTTCTATGGCCACGCTTTTGAAGCGTGGCAAAAAAAGCATGGACGTTTCTCTAATCAATTGCCACCCATACAAAAGCGTGGCCGTTGATACTTTTCGCCATGCTTTTGAAGCATGGCAATAAAAAAAGTGGCTAAATCTCTAATCTATCGCCACCCTCATAAAAGCGTGGCCATTGACCACTTTTGGCCACGCTTTTGAAGCGTGGCCATAGGCCTTTTTTCTTGTAGTGAAACCAGAGAACAGCTTGGACAATTCAAAGAATATGAGGTCCGTCACATACCCCGAGAACAGAATGCCCGAGCTGAAGCACTCTCAAAACTAGCCAGCACCAAACCAGGGGGCAATAATAAAAGCCTCATCCAAGAAATTCTACAGAATCCATCAATCTCAGAAGAATAAAAAATCCTGGCCATAACAGGTCGCGATCAAGGATGGATGACTCCCATAATTAACTACATCAAAACAGAAGCACTCCCCACAGAGGAAAAGGAGGCAAAGATGTTGAAACGGGAGGCACAATATTATACTATCATAAATAATACTCTATACAAAGGACGGATTTCAATACCACTGCTAAAATGCATGCTGACTTTCAGTACAAAGGAAGTCCTAGAAGAAGTACACAGTGGCATTTGTGGCAATCACCTCAGAACGCAGGCACTCGCCAAAAAAGTACTTCGGGCAGGATTTTATTGGCCAACTCTACAAAAGGAAGCCATCGAATTTGTAAAGACATGTCCATCATGTCAGAAACATGCCAACTTTCACATCGCCCCACCAGAGGAACTCATCAGCGTGACCTCACGTTGGCCATTCGCAAAATAAGGACTCAATCTTCTCGGACCCTTTCCTCAAGGATCGGGACAAGTCAAATTCCTCATAGTGGGAATAGACTACTTCACAAAGCGGATTGAGGCAGAACCCCTAGCTAAAGCCACTGCTCAAAGAAGTCAAAAATTCCTATATAGAAACATCGTCACAAGATTTGGGTTCTATACTCAATCAAAACGAAGAATGCCTTCCAAATACAATCAAAAGGTAATACAGCGGGCCTTTGCTGAGGACGACCTCATTCTAATCTGAAACAACATTGGAACAACTCGCCCTGGAGAAGGAAAGCTAGCAGCAAACTGGAAAGGACCCTACCGGGTCATAGAAGTGCTGGGAAAGGGCTACTACAGGCTTTCCGAACTCGACGGGCGAGAGCTTCCTAGGTCATGGCACCCCTGCAACCTAAGAAGGTACTATAGTTAGGGATGATAAAGGACCTTTGACAAGGCACACTTTTTTTCTTGAAAAGGTTTTTTAATGAGGCGCCAAGCCAAGACCTACAAATCACCTGACTTAGGGAATTAACCCCCCCCCCCCGCATGTATATATTTGCATTCTCTTTTAATAAAATCTGTTTAGATCTTCTACAAACGCTCAAGCCGCATTACTCTGAAACATTCATCGTCCAATTATAAAGCTACAGATCGACAGAAAGTGAAAATCAAATTCACTGCGCTATCGCAATAAAGACCAAAGATGAAAACCAAATTCATTAAAAGGTCGACCAAACAAGGGTTAAAACCCAATCTTTACAAAACCGGCAAAGGTGAAAACAGAATAATGCAAGAAGTTATAGAAAGTGATCCATAGAAAGGACCTGACAAGGTCCTAATAAAATGGATTGCTATAAAATAACTTAAAGACTAGCTGGCATAAAGAAGTTGGACCAGCCACAATAACCGAAGTTATAAGTAAAGCCCTGGAAAGAGGTCTGGCCAACCCTATAAAAGAGGATTACTATAACTTAGAAAAGCCCGACATGATGAAGTCGGACTCCCACAACCAAGTTACAAAGATAATCCCTGAAAGAGACCTGAACAAGGTCCAAGAAAGAGGATTACCCAGTAACTCGACAAGGCCTGACATGACAAAGTCGGTCCAAAATATAAAGCTACAAAGATAATCCCTGAAAGAGACCTGAACAAGGTCCAAGAAAGAGGATTACCAAGTAACTCGACAGGGCCCGACATGACGAAGTCGGCCCAAAATATAAAGCTACAAAGATAATCCCTGAAAGAGACCTGAACAAGGTCCAAGAAAGAGGATTACCAAGTAACTCGACAGGGCCCGACATGATGAAGTCAGCCCAAAATATAAAGCTACAAAGATAATCCCCGAAAGAGACCTGAACAAGGTCCAAGAAAGAGGATTACCAAGTAACTCGACAGGGCCCGACATGACGAAGTCGGCCTAAAGTATATAAGTTATAAAAGTAATCCCTGAAAGAGATCTGAACAAGGTCCAAGAAAGAGGATTACAAAATAACTTAGGAGGACCCGACATGATAAAGTCGACCCAAAACATAAAGCTACGCTTGAAAGAGACCTAAATAAGGTCCAAAAAAAGGGTTACAAACAATAACTCGGACAAAAACTGACATGAAGAAGTCGGCAACCTCAGCATTATAATTCCTAATGAAGACCTGAACAAAGTTCAAACAAAATGAATTCCTAAAAACAGCATTAGGTAAAGGAATCAAGCTGATCATGTCAGACAAAGTTCCAACACTCCCAAAGCCTATGAAGATACCAAGACAAGTACAGACAGACATGATATAAAAATACAAAGTTATAATAATAGCTAGCTTCAGAAGCCACCAAGTTCAGCCCACAAAGCCTGGAAACTACTTTGTTTATCAAAATAAAGTTGCTAAACCGGCAACTAAAAAAGTGTCAAAAGTCAGCAAAATAACGAGTTCAAAAGCCCACAAGCCGGGCTATCTACACAAGTAATTACAGAAATCAGTTAAACACCCGAAGGCTTCTCGGCAGCATCAGTACAGGGTGAAGGAGGGCTAGTCTGGAGAGGCACTGCATCCACTGTCCCGTCATCCCGATTCAATATCTGGCAATCAGGATCTAATTCAGGACGAGCAGGAGCTGAAGAAGCTGACACAACAGAAGCTTTGGCAACAGGCTCAGAGGGAGGCTCAATATCGTCATCATCAAGATCATCGGGGACAATCTTGCCATCCTTCACAACATTATCTAAACTAAATAAAGCAAGGTCAACCTCCGGGGCAAGAACCCAAACCTGCTCCATCAGGTTCTCATAAGCAGCAGTTACGGTGCCCACAAGGTGACCTTGGAGCTCAGAATAATCAACCCGTACCAACTCTAACTCCCCTCTGAGACGCATCACTTCTCGGTAAGTTGTGACATAGCTGTCTTTGTGCTTTAATGCCGTATCATCAGCCAACTGCACAAAAGCCGCCAAGGCAAGAGAGCTGGCCTTCTCCCCTTCTAGCTCCTTCTTCAGTTTAGTCACCTCCACTTTGAGCTCCTCCTTCAGACCCTTCATCCGATCAAACTCTTGCTTAGCTTCCTCTATAAAGGCTTTGGTAGCATGCCGAGAAAGATTTTGAGCAGTTTGATACAGAGCAGCTCCCATATGAGCCATCTTAATGCTGCTTCGAGTTATAAAATCTAAGTGATGAAGGAGAGAAACATCATCCATGGAGAGGGCACCATAAGGAGAAATCTGTTGGTCGACAAAGCCAATAGGGTCAAAATCTGGGGCATCCAGATTGAAAGGTTCAACAGTTCGAGGTCTTTTGGGAGGAGGGACGACAGAAGAAGAAACCACAGCAGCAATAGAAGATTGTGGAGGATCCAATAAATGAACCCAAGGAGTAGGGATCATTCTCCTCGGGCAAGGAGAACTCGGCACAGATGGCTTTAATGGGACCTGAGAGGACCCTTCCCCATCCACCCGGGTCGAGGTATTTTGAGCTGCAGTAACTTTTCTCGCCTTTTTGAAGGCCTTCATTGCATCATTTTTCTTGGCCATCTCTGAGAAAATGAAAAGCAACAGTTTTACAGACTGGGAAAAAAGGAGAAAAGCAAAAAAACAAGAAATAGTATATATCAAGTAATACCCAATACATCTCGGACGAGGGAGGGGTCTCCCAAACATTTTTTGGTATCCAAATGAGGAGGTTCCCCCCAAAGATCCTCTAAAACCATCACAAAGGCCTGTTCGATCTCATCAAGTATTTCCCACGTATATCGGGATACTACTACATTCTGCTGCCAATGTAAAGGGAAGGATGGCTCCCCATTCGCTTCCAGAAAAAAGGGACAAGCTCCCTCAACAGTTCGAACCTTGAAAAAATAATTCTTGAAGTCCCTAAAGGACTCGTCATACATGGTAAAAACCTTATGTCCTTGTGCAGATCTAAAAGAAACCCACGAGGCTTTCTTTTTTGAAGAAATTATGGGCTTAGTTAAAACAAACAAATAAAGGAAAAGAGTTTGAGAAGGGGTAACATTCAATTCTTGACAAAGAAGTTAAAAAATCTTAATAAAGCCCCAGGAGTTTGGATGAAGCTGGGACGGAGCTACATTACACGACCACAACAAATCGGTCTCAAACAAAGTAAAGGGAAGGGTGATGTCCAACTGGCTAAAGAAATAGTCACAAGCACAAAAGAAAATGCGCTCCCCTTGGGTCAGGACAGGGAAGTAAACCCTCTCCTCGGAGTCAGGTGCCACCAACTCATAATTCTTCTCTTGATCTCTACTCTTACAGAGACGGTGATATTTCCTAAGCTCCACACAGAATTCAGCATTGACCACAGAAACACACATCAAAACAAAGGAGTCCAACCAATCGGACATACCCTCAGAAACCTTAAAGGACGTCTCTACAATATTTTTGCGAGAAGACATAGCCAACTAGTCCTACAAACAAGAAAAGGAGAGTGGATTACTAAAAACATCTCGGACGAAATCAAAACAACTCAACCAGCACAGTCCAGCACAGTCCAAACACAGCACAAACAGCAAAAAAAAAACCCAAGACCCACACCAAAAAGGTCCAGGGGCATCCTTTGGAGGCAATCAGGGAACAAAGATTCAGGAAAATCTACAAGGCTAATGTCCCAACAAAAAACTCACAGCAAGAACAAAGAGAAACCCTTTCTCAGAAAGCAACATCCCAAAAAGAAAAAAGAAAGTCATTACCACAAAAAGGTCATCAAGATAGCTACCTTCCAAATTCACAGTCTTAGCTTATCAACAAAACAAAAAGCAAAACAAACGTGAAGAAAATCAAACGAGCCACCAAAAGAAAAAGTTCTTTTACGGGATTCATCAGCAAGAAAGCTAATCAAACATACGGGAAAAACATCAAAGGAGTAATCTTCCGGAAAAGTAAGCAGGTTCATGCAGTCCGCAAAAGAAGAAAAAAGCAGTATGAACCCTAAAATATAGAGGGGTTATCTCAAAAAGCAAGAAAAAAACCCCAAACAATAAAACAAAGCAGGCGCACAGTGATACGAAAAGGATCAAACTTTCCAGCGTGTATTTAAAAATCAAAGCTTTATCAAAAATCGAAGGTAAAGCAACGAAAGAAAAAAGGGAGGAGAAAGCAGAACCAACCTGGAGAAAGGAGAAAAGCTTGAAAAGGCTAAAAGACGAAGTGACGAAAGACGTTCCTCGAAGCAAAAGACGTCACAAGAGAAACGCAAAAATGCAAATTTCAGACGAAAACAGAAAGGGAGAAAGAAAAGGGGAAGTTACAGCAAAGAAGCAAGAGAAGAGAAACCGTTTTTGTGAAAAAGTTCAAAACGAATAAAGAGACGGAGCATTAAAAGAATTAATGAGGTTATTAAACCCTCGCACATTCCCAAAGCAAGGAGACGCGCGTTTTCGAAAGAATAAAATTTAAAAGAAACGTTTTGCATTCAAAGGAGAACTCTACAAAAAAGAAATCGACAAAATGCTCGAGTTTGGCTTCACCTGGGAAGGTCCGAAGTCCTACAGACCAAAGACTCGACCTCAAAAGGAAGACCGAGCTCAAGCAGGGGCACTGTTCATGCCCGGGGTCGAGCTGTCCGACCCGGGATGTTCTACCGACAAAGCGACCGACCTCCTCAGGTAAAGAAGAATCCGACCTCTCCTCAAAGAGCTCGGCCAAACTACCAAGAAAGTCCAATGAAGGGCCAAACAGAGGAACACGACCGGAATCCAAGGGTAGCCCAAGCCTATAGAGATAAAGGCGGTTCTCTTAAAGATCAGATGACCTCGCTCGAAGATAAAGATAAGATAAGATAACTAACTTATCTTATCTAAAGAAGGTATCTCTATACCATTATAAATACACTGGAGAACCCAGGTATAACTCATACTCTGATTCTATTCAATACCTGCTTAATACCCTTGCTAACTTAAGCATCGGAGTCACTTGCAGGTACCCCCCACCCTCCGGAGATGAAGGATCAGCACCACCACCAAGTCCAACAAGTCAGACACGGCGGCTCCCGCCACCATCATCAAGTCAGACACAACAGTTCCGACCAGTACAGAAGATCTCATCTGAGATCGACCTACAGCTTTAGGTAACCCTCGGAACAGTATCTGTTCATACCCTGGGTCGAGCTGGCTGACCCGGGATGTTTTACAGACAAAGCGACCGACATCTTCAGGTCAGGATAACCCGACCTCTTCTCAAAGAGCTTGGCCAAGTCATCTGAAAAGCCCAAAGAAGGGCCCAAATAGAGGAACACGCCCCAAATCCTAAGGCAGCCCAAACCTATAGAGGGAAGGGCGGTTCCCATGAAAGATAAGCTAACCTCACCTAGAAGGTATTATAGGATAAGATAACTAACTTATCTTATCTAAAAAGGTCCCGCCCCATCACTATAAATACACTGGATCACCCAAGTATAACTCATACTCTAATTCTACTCAATACCTTCTTAATACCCTTGCTAACTTAAGCATCGGAGTCCCTTACAGGTACCCCCACCCTCCGGGGACGAAGGATCAACATCATCACCAAGTCCAACGAGTCGAACACAGCAACTCTGACCACCATCATCAGATCGGACTCCGCAGTTCCGACCAGTATAGAAGATCTCGTCCGAGATCGACCTCTAGTTTCAGGTAACCCTCGGAACATTGGCGCCATTGTCAGGGAACCTGGAAGTCATCCCATTACCATGGCAGACAACCATGACAACGATCACACCTCAGATCTAGAGGATAGAACGCTACACAAAAATACGGACACAACACCAAAAGATACTCCCCAAATCAACAATAAGAACTCCCCAAACGAGGGAGTCCTGGAGGCATTTCAAGATCGGTTAAAACAACTTGAGGAAGACGCTCTATGTCAACGAGAGGCTGAGAAGGATCTACAAAGAGAAATAAGGTGACGCCGGGAACTGGAAACCAAACTCCTAAAAATTGAAGCCGATGTCAAGACAAAAGCCAGCCAATCCATTCCCGAAGATAACGTACGAAAAGAGCAAGACCCATTCACCAAAGAAATCATGAAGACAAAAATCCCAAAGGACTTTAAACTCCCAAACATGACCTTGTACAATGGCACCACAGATCCCAGCCATCATCTCAGCAACTTCAGAAGCAGAATGTACCTCACCGATGCCTCAGATGCAATTCGTTGCAAAGCCTTTCCAATTACTTTAACAAAAACAGCAATTAGATGGTTCGACAATCTCCCTCCTAGGTCCATCTCGAGTTTCAACGACATGGCTAAAAAATTCCTGGTCAGATTCTCCATCCAGAAGGATAAAGCTAAACATGCTCCGAGCTTACTAGGAATCAGACAAGGAGAGCGGGAAACCATGCGTAACTACATGGAGAGATTCAACAAAACATGTATGGATATACAAAACCTTCCAACAGAAGCTGCCATCATGGGTCTCATTAATGGCCTGCGAGAAGGGCCTTTTAGTCAATCCATATCAAAGAAGTACCCCACATCTCTGAATGAGGTACAGGAGCGAGCGGAAACGTACATCAACATGGAAGAAAACTCTCGATTAGGAGAGACCTCAAAAGCAGGGTTCACCCCTCGGGATAAAGACAAAGATTCTAGAAAAAAGGAAGATCGACATGGAGAGAAGGAAAGCTTGATCGATATCTGGCCACCCATGATGATGATCAAAGAAAAAGAAGAAGAGCAGAAGATGTCGGACCAACCGTACGGACATCTCGAACGCCAGAAAGACATGTTCACATGATACACGGCGGGTTTTCCGGGGGAGAAATCTCCAAATCATCTCGTAAAAGACATCTCAAAGACGTATATCATGTCGCCGAAAAGGAGAAAACACCCGACATCCCGGCGATCACTTTTACCAAGGAAGACGCATCCGGCATCACGTCAGGGCATGATGATCCCATGGCCATCACTATTATACTGGAAAACGCAAATCTTCACCGCACATTGATAGATCAGGGGAGCTCTGCCGATATCTTATTCAAAACCACCTTCGACAAACTCGGCTTGGAAGAAAAAGAACTCAGAGCATATCCGGACAGCCTGTTCGGGTTAGGAGATACCCTGGTTCAACCAATGGGATACATCCCGCTCCACACAACTTTTGGAAAGGGAAGTCAGTCAAGAACACTCAAAATAGATTACATCGTCGTTGACGTAAGCTCAGCCTACAATGCCCTAATAGGACGGACAACGTTAAATTAACTCGGCGCAATAGTCTCGACTCCGCATCTATGCATGAAGTTTCCAACCACAGATCAGAAGATGGCGTGCCGCTGTTACAACGAAAGTCTAAACCTCAGAGGCAGAGGAGAAGAATTCCACACAATCGAGCTCGGTAGAGTTCGGAGGTGAGAGGAGCTCCGCCCGCAACCTAAAGGAGAAATAGAGAAAATCTAGATCGGGAACACCCAAGACCAAACAACCAACATCGGCACACTCCTAAAAGGGGACATAAAAGAATCACTCATACAGTTCCTACGCGACAACGCCGACCTCTTTGTGTGGAAAGCCGCAGACATGCCAGGCATAGATCCCAAACTAATGTGCCACAAGCTAGCAGTCTACCCAGGATCTCGACCGGTACAACAAAGGCGTAGAAAGCTAAGACCAAAACGCTCTCAAGCGATGGAAGAACAAGTACGAGCTCTACAAGAGGTAGGCTTCATAAGAGAAGTCAAATACCCGCTATGGCTTGCTAACGTCGTTTTGGTAAAAAAGTCAAATAGGAAGTGGAGAATGTGCACAGACTATACTGATCTCAACAAAGCTTGCCCGAAAGATCCTTATCCACTCCCAAACATCGACGCACTGGTAGATGCCTCCTCCGGATACAAAATAAATCTCCTTTATGGACACATACTCGGGATATAACCAAATCCCAATGTACCTACCCGACCAAGAAAAAACCTCTTTCTTAACCCCAAAGGCAAATTACTGCTACATTGTTATGCCCTTCGGTCTCAAAAGCGCGGGAGCCACTTATCAAAGATTAATGAACAAAGTTTTTTCGAATCACATCGGAAAGATCATGGAGGTCTATGTAGACGACATGCTAGTGAAGACGCAAAACGAAGAGATGTTATTATCCGACCTGACACAAGTATTCAACACCATAAGACGACATGACATGCGATTCAATCCCACAAAATGTACCTTCGCTGTAGAAGCTAGTAAATTCTTGGGTTTTATGATCACACAGAGAGGAATCGAGGCAAACCCGGACAAGTGCAGGGCCGTACTCGACATGAAAAGCCCGACTTGTATCAAAGAGGTAGAACAACTCAACGGGCGGTTGGCAGCCTTGTCCAGATTCCTAGCGGGATCCGCAATAAGATCTCTCTCCTTCTATGCCACTCTAAGGAAGGGAAAGGAGTTTGAATGAACAGTTGAATGCGAGCAAGCCTTCCAAGACTTCAAAAAATTTCTGGGACGGGCACCTATATTAAGTCGGCCACGGGAAGGGGAACCACTCATCTTGTACCTTGTAGTGGGAAATCGGGCAATAGCCTCAGCACTGGTCTGAGAAGACAACAGTGGGCAACAACCCATATACTTTATCAGCAAAGCATTACAAGGGTCCGAGAAGAACTACCAGAAAACAGAAAAGTTCTCTTACGCTCTCATAATAACATCTCGATGACTTCGCCCATATTTTCAGTCCCACACCATTAAAATTCGGACCAACCAGCCCATAAAAAGAATCTTACAGAAAACAGACTTGGCAGGCAGAATCTTGCAATGGGCAGTCGAGTTGTCCGAATTCGACCCTCAATACGAAGCTCGGACGGCCATCAAATCTCAATATCTGGCCGACTTCATTGCGGAATTTACGGACACACCGAAAATCCCCGCAGAATAGAATCTGTACGTGGATGGCTCCTCAAATAAAATGGGAAGTGGCGCAGGCTTAATAATTGAAAGCGATCAGGGGACCCAGATCGAACTCTCCCTCAAATTTGGGTTTCTTGCCTCAAACAATCAAGCGGAATATGAGGCACTTCTAGCTAGTTTGAAGCTGGCTAGAGAGGTTGGAGCTCAAAAACTTATCATCTTCAGTGACTCACAGGTAGTCACTTCACAAATAACAGGCAGCTACCAATCCAAAGATCCCACTATGAAAAAGTACCTAGACAAAACCAGAAAATATCTCAGACAACTTAGAGAGTATGAGATTCGACACATACCCCGAGAACAGAATGTCTGGGCCGATGCACTCTCAAAACTAGCCAGCACCAAACCAGGAGGCAACAATAGAAGTCTTATCCAAGAAATTCTACAGAAGCCATCAATCTAAGAAGAAGAAAAGGTCCTAGCCATAACAGGTCGCGATTAGGGATGGATGACCCCCATAATTAATTACCTCACAACAGAGGCCCTCTCTACAGATGAGAAAGAGACAAAGAGGTTAAAACAGGAAGCACAATACTATACCATCATAAATAATACTTTATACAAAAGAGGGATTTCAACACCATTGCTAAAATGCGTACCGACTTCCAACACTAAGGATATCTTAGAAAAAGTACACAGTGGCATTTGTGGCAATCACCTCGGAGCGCAAGCACTCGCCAAAAAAGTACTACGGGCAGGATTCTATTGGCCAACCCTACAAAAAGAAGCCACAGAATTCGTAAGGACATGTACGCCATGTCAAAAGCATGCCAACTTCCACACCGCTCCGCCAGAGGAGCTCATCAGCGTAACCTCACCTTGGCCATTTGCAAAATGGGGACTCGATCTCCTCGGACCTTTCCCTCAAGGGTCAGGACAAGTCAAATTCCTCATAGTAGGAATAGACTACTTCACAAAATGGATCGAGGCAGAACCCCTAGCTAATGCCACAGCTCAAAGAAGTCAGAAATTCCTATATAGAAACATCGTCACAAGGTTCGGAGTCCCATACTCCATCACTACAAACAATGGTACCCAGTTCAAAGACGCAGGCTTCAGAAAACTAGCGGCCGACCTGAATATAAAACAAAAATTCACCTCTGTTGAGCACCCCCGAGCCAATGGGCAAGCCGAAGCTGCTAACAAAGTTATATTAGCAAGGATAAAACAGAGATTATAGGATGCAAAGGGAGCCTGGGCCGAGGGGCTCCCACAAGTCCTATGGGCGTACCGAATGACTCCACATTCCATGACAAAGGAGTCACCCTTCCGATTAGCTTACGGAATGGAGGCAATGATTCCAGTGGAGGTTGAAGAAGGATCACCCAGAGTAATCCATTTTAGCAAAAAAGTCAATTCCCAACTTCAAAGGGAAGAGCTCGACTTACTTCCAGAAATTCGAGAGAAAGCTCGGATAAGTAATACAGCGGGCCTTCATTGAAAACGACCTTATCCTAATCCGAAACGATATAGGAACAACTCGACCTGGAGAAGGAAAGCTGGCAGCAAACTGGAAAGGACCCTTCCGAGTCATAGAAGTATTGGGAAAGGGCTACTACAAACTTTCCGAACTCGACGAATGAGAGCTTCCTAGATCATGGCACGCCTGCAACCTAAGAAGGTACTATAGTTAGGGGAGATAAAAGATCTTGTACAAGGCGCACTCTTTTTCCTGAAAAAGGTTTTTTAATGAGGCGCCTTGCCAAGACCTACAAATCACCCGACTTAGGAAATTAACTCTTCGTGTATATTTGCATTTTCTTTTAATAAAATTTGTTTAGATTCTCTACAAACGCTCAAGTCGTATTATTCTGAAAATATTCATCGCCTAATTATAAAGCTACAGATCGACAAAAAGTGAAAATCGAATTCACTACGCGATCACGATAAAAACGAGGGCTAAAAACCCAAATTCTACAAAATCAGCAAAGATGAAAACAGAATAATGCAAGAAGTTATAGAAAGTGATCCATAGAAAGGACTGGATTGCTATAAAATAACTTAAAGACTGGCAGCACAAAAAGTCAGACCAGCCACAATAACCCAAGTTATAAGTAAAGCCCTGGAAAGAGGTCTGGCCAACCCTATAAAAGAGGATTACTATAACTTCGAAGAACCCGACATGAGGAAATCGGACTCCTACAAAAGTTACAAAAGATAATCCCTGAAAGAGACCTGAACAAGGTCCAAAAAAGAGGATTATCAAGTAACTCGACAGGGCCCGACGTGACAAAGTCGGCCCGGAAAGATAAAGTTACAATAGATAAATACCTGAAAGAGACTTGAACAAAGTCCAAAAAAGAGGATTATCAAGTAACTCGACAGGGCCCGACGTGACAAAGTCGGCCCGGAAAGATAAAGTTACAAATGATAAATCCCTGAAAGAGACTTGAACAAAGTCCAAAAAAGAGGATTATCAAGTAACTCGACAGGGCCCGACGTGACAAAGTCGGCCCGAAAAGATAAAGTTACAAAAGATAAATCCCTGAAAGATACTTGAACAAAGTCCAAGAAAGAGGATTATCAAGTAACTCGACAAGGTCCGACGTGACAAAGTCGGCCTGGAAAGATAAAGCTACAAAAGATAAATCCTTGAAAGAGACCTGCACAAGGTCCATGAAAGAGGATTATCAAGTGACTCAACAAAGCCTGACATGACGAAGTCGGTCCAAGATACAAAGCTACAAAGGTAATCCCTGAAAGAGCCCTGAACAAAGTCCAAGAAAGAGGAGTACCGAGTAATTTGACAGGAACCGACACAATAAAGCTACCCTTGGAAGAGACCTTAAGTAAGGTCCAAAAAGGAAGGGCTACAAACAAACAAAAACCAAGTTGAAAAATCGGCAATCTCAGTATTACGATAAACAACAGTTTAAGATTGATGAGAGCAGCGTCAGGCCAAAGAATCAAGTTAATCATGACAGATAAAAACCTACGAAGGTGCCAAGACGAGTGCAAAGAAGTCAGGATACAAAAACTACTAAGTTATGATAACATCAAGCTTTAGAGGCCGCCAAAATCAGCCCAGGAAGCTTGAAAGTCACTTTGTTTTTCAAAGCAAAGTTGCTAAACAAGCAATAGAAATATCAACAGTCAACAAAACACCATTTACAAAACAAAAGAGTTCAAAGCCCACAGGCCGGGCTATACACAAATTCATCAGAAATAATCAAAGAGAGTCCAAAGGTTTCCCAGTAGCAGCATCCCGGGGTGAAGGAGGACGAGTCTGAAGAGGCACTGCATCTACCGTCCCATCATCCCGGTTCAGGATCTGAACATCAGGATCGGACTCAGATTGAACGACTTCAGCAGCCTGAGAGAAAGAGGGCGGCACAATGGAGACTTTGGTAGAAGGAACAGGAGGAGGCTCAACATCATCATCATCAGGGTCCTCGGGAACGATTTTGCCATCCTTCACAACATTATCCAAGCTAAACAAGGCAAGGTTAGCCTCCGGGGCAATAACCCGAATTTATTCCTTCAGGTTCTCATAGGCAGCAGTCACGCTGCCCACAAGATGACCCTGGAGCTCGGAATAATCAACCCGGACCGACTCTAGCTCATCCCGGAGATGCATCACTTCTCGGTAGGATGCGACAAAGCTTTCTTTGTGCTTCAAAGCCACATCCTCAGCCAATCGCACAGAGGCCGCTAGGGCAAGAGAGCTGGCCTTCTCCCCTTCCAGCTCCTTTTTCAGTTGAGTCACCTCCGCTTCAAACTCCTCCTTGAGACCCTTCATCCGATCAAATTCTCGCTTAGATTCCTCCATAAAAGCTTTGGTAGCATGAAGAGGTAGATTTTGGGCAGTGCGATACAAAGCAGCTCCCATATGGGCCATCTTGACACTACTCTGAGTTATAAAATCCAAGTGATGAAGGAGAGATACATCATCTATTGAAAGAGCACCATAAGGTGCGATCTGCTGGTCCACAAAACCAATAGGATCAAAATCTGGGGCATCTAGATTGAAAGGTTCAACAGTTCGAGGTCTTTTGGAGGAGGGGCGACCAAAGAAGAAATCACAACAGCGGTAGAAGACTGAGGGGGATCCACTAAACGGACCCGAGGTGTAGGGATCATTGTCCTCGGGCCAGGAGAGCTCGGCACAGATGGCTTCAAAGGAGCTTGGGAAGCTCCTTCCCCATCAGCCCGGGCCAAGATGTTTTGAGCCGCAGTAGCTTTCCTCACCTTCTTGAAGGCCTTCATGGCTTCATTATTCTTGGCCATCTCTGCAAAATGAAAAACAACAATTTATCACGCCAGAAAGAAAAACAGGAGAAAAACAAAGATAACAAGATATATCAAGGCAGTACCCAAAGCAGTTCGAATAAGGAACGGATCTCCCAAAGACTTTTTAGTATCCAAATGGGGAGGTTCTCCCCAAATATCCTCCAAAACACTCACAAAGAACTGCTCAACCTCGCTCAACATCTCCCAAGTATATCGGGATACCACTACATTCCTCTGCCACTCTAAGGGAAAGCAGGGCTCATTATTTTCATCCAGAAAGAAAGGTCGGGCTCCTTCAACAGCCCGGACCTTAAAGAAGTAGTTCTTAAAATCCCGGAAAGATTCGTCATACATGGAAAAGACCTTGTGTCCCTGGGCAGACCTAAAAGAAATCCAAGAAGCTTTCTTCTTGGTAGTCCCAGGTTTGGTCAACACAAAAAGATATAGAAAAAGAGTTTGAGAAGGCGTAACACCAAATTCTTGACAAACAAGCTGAAAAATCTTTATGAAGCCCCATGAATTCGGATGGAGCTGCGAAGAGGCTACATTACAAGACCATAACAGGTCGGTTTCAAAAGAAGTAAAAGGAAAGGTGATGTTCATTTGGCTAAAAAAGAAGTCATAAGCATAGAAGAAGGGACGCTCCCCCTGGATTAGGACTGGGAAGCAGACTCTATCACCAGAATCGGGTGCTACCAACTCATAATTGCCCTCCTGATCCGCACTGCTACAGACACGATGATGCTTTCTAAGCGTCGCAGAAAATTCTGAATCAACTAAAGAAACACACAGCAGGACAAGAGAGTCCAGCCAATCGGACATCCCTTCGGGAACCTCAGAAGACGCCTCGACAATGTTTTTTCGGGAAGACATGGCCAACTAATCCTACAAAGCAAAAAAAAGATTGGGTTACTAAAAAGGCAAAGACATCCCAGACGAAATCAAAACAACTCAGACAGCACATTCCAGGGCGGTACAGCAGATAAAAAGGAAAACCCCAGGACACAACCCAAGGTCCAGAGGCATCCTTTGGAGGCAATCAGGGAATAAAGATTCAGGAAAATCTACAAGACTAATGTCTCAACAGAAACTCTTTCCAAGAAAAACAAATGCGAAAAAGATCAAACGAGTCGCCAAAAGAAAAGGCTACAACAGTTCATGAATCGGAAGAAGCATACAAAGCCCTAAAGAGCCAAACCAAGAAAATACACTCAGAAGCATATATAAGGTCAAAAGGGAAAAAGCATGCATCACAGTAACAAACCAGGCGCAACAAAAAATCAAGCTTTCCAACATGCACTCAGTTAAAATCAAAGCTTCAAAATCAAAACACAACACAGCAGAAGTAAACGGCGAGGGAAAGCAAAACCAACCTGAGAAAGGAGAAGATTACGCAAGAGGGTTGAAGACGAGGAGGTTAGAGATCACCGTCAAAAGCACTTATAATCGCTGAACAAACGTTGCAAGAAGAAACACCAAGGAATGTAGATTTTCAAAAGAAAACAGAAGGAGAGGAGAAAAAGAGAAGTCACAGCAAAAACAGATGAAAAGAGATAACGTTTCTTGAGAGTAAAGTTTAAAATAAAAGCCAAGAGAAACAGAGCATTAAAAACCAATTAATGGGGCATTAAAAACCCTCGCACATTCCCAAGGCCAAGATGCTAATCCAAAAGCGCGTGTTTTTAAAAGGAAGCGAAACATTTTGCATTCAAAAAAGGAGAACTCTACAAAAAGAAATCGACAAAATGCTCGAGTTCGGATTCACCAAAGAAGGATCGAAGTCTTAAAACTAAAGATTCGACCTCAAAAAGGAAGACCAAGCTCGAGCAGGGGCACTGTTCATACCCTGGGTCGAGCTGGCCGACCCGAGATGTTCTACAGGCAAAGTGACCGGCCTCTTCAGGTCAGGACAACCCGACCTCTTCTCAAAGAGCTCGGCCAAGTCATCGAAAAAGCCCAAAGAAGGGCCCAAATAGAGGAACATGCCCCAAATCCTAAGGCAGCCCAAACCTACAGAGGGAAGGGCAGTTCCCATGAAAGATAAGCTGACCTCACCTAGAAGGTAAGATAAGATAAGATAACTAACTTATCTTATCTAAAAAGGTCATGTCCCATCACTATAAATACACTGGAGCACCCAGGTATAACTCATACTCTAATTCTACTCAATACCTGCTTAATACCCTTGCTAACTTAAGCATCGGAGTCCCTTGCAGGTACCCCCACCCTCCGGGGAGGAAGGATCAGCATCATCACCAAGTCCAACGAGTCGGACACAGCGACTCTGACCACCATCATCAGATCGGACTCCGTAGCTCCGACCAGCATAGAAGATCTCGTCTGAGATCGACCTCTAGTTTCAGGTAACCCTCGAAATAGTATCCGTACAAGGTGATAGCGAAATTAGGTAAAAGTTTCACATACCTTGGGGGGAGAGCTGACCTTTCCCCTTATATACCGTGCTGGACGAGCCCATGAGTGACCTAGCCCACTAGCCAGGAAGCTTCTACGAGCTGTCCTAACCCACGTGGGAGGAGCAGGTCATCCCAGACTTCAGGGGATGCTGACCCGTCCGGTGACTTGGGTTGTACGGATGATAAGTCGGGCGGATCCCGGGTCGGGTATTAGGAGCCGACCCGTCGGATTCATCCTGTGGTGAGGGGTGGCTTGGGCCTGGGTCAGGGGTGGTGTCCCAACCCGATGATTAGTTGGGTTGGACCCTTCATGGTCCGTAACAGTGCCCCTAACGCACTAACCTTGAGGTTTGGGGGCTCGTGGCTAGGCACGTTTGTCTTACTTGCCGAGATGGGATGTGCTTCTTCTTCTCGGGAGCTCGTTAGTGGCGCCTCGTGTTTATCATGCGTGGTTACCTCGCCTCTAGTGCTGCCTCATTGGCTTCCGTGCTGGGCATTAAATGCCCATCATTTCATGATTTGAAATTTGCATGAAATGGCAAATATATCCCTGACTTTTGGTGCTTTTCCTCGGCGGTTATACTTTTTGCCCTATTTTGTTTTGCAACTTCCTCATAATTCCACTCTTCTCTTCTTCTTCTCCTTGCTCTCTTACGCTGCTGCTGCTCTTTTTTTCTTCCTCTCTCTTACTGCTGCATCAGTTCCCTTCCTGCTTCCAGTGCTTCCTCTTTTCTTTGGATCCTTTGCTGATTCTGCGTTCTCCTGGTACGTTGTTTTCATGGTTTTTCTTCGCTTGTTTTCTTCTTTGGGTTTTTGTGTGTTCTTCTTTGTGTTTTTCCTATGCATGCCTGGGTTTTTTGTTTGTTCTTGCTTTTCTTTTCTTTTAGAGGGGGTGCCACTGGGTTTTTCTGGGGTTTTGTTTAAGTTCTGGGCTAGTGTTGAGTCAGCGTAGTGGGTGATTTAAGGAGTTGTAGTTTTGTTTTTGCTGTTTTAAGGGTTCCCGACCTCCCGTGGTGCCCCCGCTGTAGGTATGGCCGGTCGCCTCGTTCTTCCGAACCAGGCTCAGCGACTGCTAGCCGACTTTGTTGATCACTATGCTTGGACGTCTTCTGACGTGAAGGACACCCCTTCCAAGGTCACGAAGGAGGGCCTCCAGGACTTGTGCCAAGCAGGGCTCTTGTGTGGGGGTGGTCCCGAGGAAGTGTTTTATCAAGTTTACGTCCCTGCTGACCGGGAGTGTGTCTGCCAGAAGAACCTGGCAGCCCCACGAGTTGTTGACTGGTTGTGAGTTTATGAACCCATGTTCATGACCTTGAGGCTTCGTTTACCCTTCTCCCCCTTTGTCATGGGTTTGTTGAACAGTTGTGATGTTGGTCCGTCACAACTGCACCCGAACAGCTGGGCTGCCATCCGATGCTTCGAGATGGTGTGTGAATATTTGGAGCTTCCGACCTCAGTGAACATTTTCCTCTACCTTTTCCTTCTTACGAACCCTTCTCGTTAGGGGAAAGCAAAGAAGGGGTATATGTATTTCAGGGCCCAACAAGGTCGTATGATCTTTGGCCTTTTTGAGGACTCCTTCCATGGTTTTAAATCTACCTTCTTCAAGGTCAGGCCAATCGAGGGTCATCAACTTTTCTGGCTTGCTGCTGAGGGGAAAAGGCGGATCCCAACTAACTGGAGCTTTAGGGCGGGATCCGATTATTTGATAAAAATTTCTTATGATTGGTTGAGCCCGGAAGATCGTAACATTACTGATATCTTGTTGGCAATCTTTGGCGAGAAAAATCTTAACCCTCGTATGGTTATGGGAGACCGGGAGGCCGGTCAGTCGTATGTTAGTGAGTCTTTTACTTTTCGTATTTTCAGTGTTTGATTCTTCTATTGCTCACATCTTTGCCCTTTTTGCTTACAGTTTCCATGGCTGGTGGGAAGAAAACATTGGCTGACTTGATGAGCCTCATCCAAGGGGATGATGAGGGTGGTGAGGACTCTTCGGTGACTCCTTCAGCGAGTCAGGACCAGGAGGACGCTGAGGAGGGTAGTGGTCGGGTCGATGGGACTGAAAAAGGCCAGTCGGACAAAGTTGAAGTCCCTATTGAGAATGCTTCGGGGAACCCAAGTGTGGGGGCAGAGATTCCTTTTGACGAGGAGGATCTGGGGTTCGGCAACGACGATTTGAAGGTTGTTGGAAACCCGAAGAAGAGGAAGTGGGACTCTGGGAAAGCCCTCTCTGTTATGGAAAAGAACTTTGATGTTGGGGGTTTCATCGAATCCCAGTTGCTTCCTGGCACCGAAGAGTTTTTCCGGGATGCCGACCTTTCTGGGCAGGCGAGGTGGATCTACCGCAACCTTCTTCGAGCTGCTGCTATTGCCAAGAAGGTGGAGCCTGTCTTGGGAAATTATCATGTTTTAGAAGGGAAGCTTTAGAACTCCCAGAAAGACCTGACAGATTCAAGATCTCGGGAAGAGTCTCTGAAGACAAAGTTGTCTGAGCAGGAGAAGAAGGCTGAGGAGGATACAAAAGAGATCAACAGGCTGGTGGACCGAGACCTTGAGTTGATGAAAGATTTGAATATTTCTCGTGGTGAGACTGCCGCCGCTAAGAAGAAAGTCAAATAATTGGAGGAGAAGCTGAAGTTGGCGGAGAGCTCAGCGGCTACTGCCCGGCAGGAGCTGTCCGTTCTGAAGAAGAAAAACAAAGAGCTTTCAAAGGGGGCCTGGGAGGCCGTGAAGCTGACTGAGGAAGGGATCAAGCTTCAGGTGGCTGTACTAGCTCCCGACCTTGATCTTTCTCAGATTGGGGCCCTCAAGATAGTTGAGGACGGGAAAATTGTTGACATCCTTAAGCCTTGACATGGATACTTCTTTACAGCTCTTGTATTCCTTATCTTGCTTTTGAAACTTGCTATCTTTATAATTGGGCCTGTTTAAGGCGCCTTTTATTTGTAATGAACACTTTAGCATTTTACTTTGATTAAGTCATTTACGTTTTGTCATTTGCTTGTTCGGGCCATTGTGGCTTTTGATTACTTTGTCGTTCTCACTTATTCGGGCCGTCATGGCCTTTTGGTGTTTGGTTTACTACTTTTATGGTATTTACTGTTTTTGCCACTTGCCACATTTTAAGTTGTGTTTTGACTTTTGGGTCCCTTTGGTTCCCGGGGTGATCAATCCCGGGTTTCCATTAGGTAGACCAGTCATTGTTTGTTGTTTTGTTGAATCGGTGCATATCTTGCAAAAGATGAAGTTATTGTATGCACACACACACACACACATATATATATATATATATATATATATATATATATATATAAGATTTAAAACAAAGTGATGTAATACACTTTAAGTAAAAGAAATGAGAAAGAGAAAGGAATGCAGAGGAAATTAAGGTAGAGGAGGCGAGGTCGTCAAATCGTGTGGTTGCTCTTTCTTATGAGTGGAATCTTATGAATAATATCGCTTTAGGTTTGCCATCTTCCATGTTCTCGGTACCTCGCTTCCATCTAACCTCTCCAACTTGTAGGCACCCTTGCCGAGGACTTCTCTTACCCTATAAAGGCCTTCCCAATTGGCGGCCAGTTTACCTTCTCCTGGGGTTGGCAGCCCTATGTCGTTGCGTCGAAATTGTGATCAATACTTTTCACAACTCAATTAATCCCCGGTGATGAACCCAAAAACTTGGTGTTCAATACCATGGCATAAACACAACTTCGCACAACTAACCAGCAAGTGTACTGGGTCGTCCAAGTAATAAACCTTACGCGAGTAAGGGTCGATCCCACAGAGATTGTTGGTATGACACAAGCTATGGTCACCTTGTAAATCTCAGTCAGGCAAACTCAAATGGGTATGGTGATATACGAATAAAGCATAAAGATAGAGATAGAGATACTTATGTAATTCATTGGTAGGAATTTCAGATAAGCGTATGAAGATGCTTGTCCCTTCCGTCTCTCTGCTTTCCTACTGTCTTCATCCAATCCTTCTTACTCCTTTCCATGGCAAGCTTAAGCAAGGGTTTCACCGTTGTCAGTGGCTACCTCCCATCCTCTCAGTGGAAATGTTCAACGCACCCTGTCACGGCACGGCTATCCATCTGTCGGTTCTCGATCAGGCCGGAATAGAATCCAGTGATTCTTTTGCGTCTGTCACTAACGCCCCGCCTTCAGGAGTTTGAAGCTCGTCACAGTCATTCAATCATTGAATCCTACTCAGAATACCACAGACAAGGTTTAGACCTTCTGGATTCTCTTGAATGCCGCCATCAGTTCTAGCCTATACCACGAAGATTCCGGTTAAAGAATCCAAGAGATATCCACCCAATCTAAGGTAGAACGGAGGTGGTTGTCAGGCACACGTTCATAGGTGAGAATGATGATGAGTGTCACGGATCATCACATTCATCAAGTTGAAGAACAAGTGGTATCTTAGAACAAGAACAAGCGGAATTGAATAGAAGAACAATAGTAATTGCATTAATACTCGAGGTACAGCAGAGCTCCACACCTTAATCTATGGTGTGTAGAAACTCCACCGTTGAAAATATATAAGAACAAGGTCTAGGCATGGCCGAATGGCCAGCCTCCCAAAGAGGGTTCAATCATCAAAACATGATCAAAAAGATCCAAAGATTGAAAGATCTCTTTAATACAATAGTAAAAGGTCCTACTTATAGAAAACTAGTAGCCTAGGGTGTACAAAGATGAGTAAATGACATAAAAATCCACTTCCGGGCCCACTTGGTGTGTGCTTGGGCTGAGCATTGAAGCATTTTCGTGTAGAGACTCTTTTTGGAGTTAAACGCCAGCTTTTGTGCCAGTTTGGGCGTTTAACTCCCATTTTGGTGCCAGTTCCGGCGTTTAACGCTGGAAATTCTGAGGGTGACTTTGAACGCCGGTTTGGGCCATCAAATCTTGGGCAAAGTATGGACTATCATATATTGCTGGAAAGCCCAAGATGTCTACTTTCCAACGCCGTTGAGAGCGCGCCAATTGGGCTTCTGTAGCTCCAGAAAATCCACTTCGAGTGCAGGGAGGTCAGAATCCAACAGCATCTGCAGTCCTTTTTAGTCTCTGAATCAGATTTTTGCTCAGGTCCCTCAATTTCAGCCAGAAAATACCTGAAATCACAGAAAAACACACAAACTCATAGTAAAGTCCAGAAAAGTGAATTTTAACTAAAAACTAATAAAAATATACTAAAAACCAACTAGATCATACTAAAAACATACTAAAAACAATGCCAAAAAGCGTACAAATTATCCGCTCATCACAACACCAAACTTAAATTGTTGCTTGTCCTCAAGCAACTAAAAATCAAACAAGATAAAAAAGAAGAGAATATGCAATGAATTCCAAAAACATCTATGAAGATCAGTATTAATTAGATGAGCGGGGCTTTTAGCTTTTTGCCTCTGAACAGTTTTGGCATCTCACTCTATCCTTTGAAATTCAGAATGATTGGCTTCTTTAGGAACTCAGAATCCAGATAGTGTTATTGATTCTCCTAGTTAAGTATGATGATTCTTGAACATAGCTACTTATTGAGTCTTGGCCGTGGCCCAAAGCACTCTGTCTTCCAGTATTACCACCGGATACATACATGCCACAGACACATAATTGGGTGAACCTTTTCAGATTGTGACTCAGCTTTGCTAGAGTCCCCAACTAGAGGTGTCCAGGGTTCTTAAGCACACTCTTTTTGCCTTGGATCACAACTTTATTTCTTCCTTTTCTCTATTTTTTTCGAATTTTTTTTCTTTTTCTCTTTTTTTTTCGAAAATATTTTTTTTTTCACTGCTTTTTCTTGCTTCAAGAATCATTTTAATGATTTTTCAGATCCTCAGTAACATGTCTCCTTTTTCATCATTCTTTCAAGAGCCAATATTCATGAACCACAAATTCAAAAGACATATGCACTGTTTAAGCATACATTCAGAAAACAAAAGTATTGCCACCACATCAAAATAATTAAACTGTTATAAAATTTAAAATTCATGCAATTCTTCTCTTTTTCAATTAAGAACATTTTTTATTTAAGAGAGGTGATGGATTCATAGGACATTCATAACTTTAAGGCATAGACACTAAGACACTAATGATCACAAGACACAAACATAGATAAACATAAGCATAATTTTCGAAAAACAGGAAAATAAAGAACAAGGAAATTAAAGAACGGGTCCACCTTAGTGATGGCGGCTTGTTCTTCCTCTTGAAGATCCTATGGAGTGCTTGAGCTCCTCTATGTCTCTTCCTTGTCTTTGTTGCTCCTCTCTCATGATTCTTTGATCTTCTCTAATTTCATGAAGGATGATGGAGTGTTCTTGGTGCTCCACCCTTAGTTGTCCCATGTTGGAACTCAATTCTCCTAGGGAGGTGTTTAGTTGCTCCCAATAGTTTTGTGGAGGAAAGTGCATTCCTTGAGGAATCTCAGGGATCTCATGATGAGTGGGATCTCTTGTGTGCTCCATCCTCTTCTTAGTGATGGGCTTGTCCTCATCAATAGGGATGTCTCCCTCTATGTCAACTCCAACTGAATAACAGAGGTGACAAATGAGATGAGGAAAGGCTAACCTTGCCAAGGTAGAGGACTTGTCCGCCACCTTATAAAGTTCTTGAGCTATAACCTCATGAACTTCTATTTCTTCTCCAATCATGATGCTATGAATCATGATAGCCCGGTCTATAGTAACTTCGGACCGATTGCTAGTGGGAATGATTGAGCGTTGGATAAACTCCAACCATACCCTAGCCACGGGCTTGAGGTCATGCCTTCTCAATTGAACCGGCTTTCCTCTTGAATCTCTCTTCCATTGGGCGCCCTCTTCACATATGACTGTGAGGACTTGGTCCAACCTTTGATCAAAGTTGACCCTTCTAGTGTAAGGATGTTCATCTCCTTGCATCATAGGCAAGTTGAATGCCAACCTTACATTTTTCGGACTAAAATCCAAGTATTTCCCCCGAACCATAGTAAGCCAATTCTTTGGATCCGGGTTCATACTTTGGTCATGGTTCTTGGTGATCCATGCATTGGCATAGAACTCTTGAACCATCAAGATTCTGACTTATTGAATGGGGTTGGTAAGAACTTCCCAACCTCTTCTTCGGATCTCATGTCGGATCTCCGGATATTCACTCTTTTTGAGTGAAAAAGGGACCTCGGGGATCACCTTCTTCAAGGCCACAACTTCATAGAAGTGGTCTTGATGCACCCTTGAGATGAATCTCTCCATCTCCCATGACTCGGAGGTAGAAGCTTTTGCCTTCCCTTTCCTCTTTCTAGAGGTTTCTCCGGCCTTGGATGCCATAAATGGTTATAGAAAAACAAAAAGCAATACTTTTACCACACCAAACTTAAAAGGTTTGCTCGTCCTCGAGCAAAAGAAGAAAGAAGAGAGTAGAAGAAGAAGAAATGAGGAAAAAGGGAATGGCTTTGTGTTCGGCCAAAAGTGGGAGAAGTTGTGTTTAGGTTGTGTGAAAATCAAGGAGTGAAGAAGGGTTTATATAGGAATGGGGAGAGGGGTAGGGTTCGGTCATGTGAGGGTGGGTTTGGGTGGGAAAGTGGTTTGAATTTGAATGGTGAGGTAGGTGGGGTTTTATGAAGGATGGAGGTGAGTGGTGAAGAGAAAGATGGGATTTGATAGGTGAAGGGTTTTTGGGGAAGAGGTGTTGAGGTGATTGGTGAATGGGTGAAGAAGAGAGAGAGTGGTAGGGTAGGTGGGGATCCTGTGGGGTCCACAGATCCTGAGGTGTCAAGGAAAAGTCATCCCTGCACCAAATGGCAAGTAAAAATGCGTTTGTAGCCAATTCTGGCGTTAAACGCCGGGCTGGTGCCCATTTCTGGCGTTTAACGCCAGCTTCTTGCCCTTTTCTGGCGTTTAACGCCAGTCTGGTGCCCCTTTCTAGCGTTAAACGCCCAGAATGGTGCCAGACTGGGCGTTAAACGCCCAACAGCTAGCCTTACTGGCGTTTAAACGCCAGTACGCTCTCCTCCAGGGTGTGCTGTTTTTCCTTCTGCTTTTCATTCTGTTTTTGCTTTTTTCATTGATTTTGTGACTTCTCATGATCATCAACCTACAAAAGACATAAAATAACAAAGAAAAATATATAAAATATAACATTGGGTTGCCTCCCAACAAGCGCTTCTTTAATGTCAGTAGCTTGACAGAGGACTCTCATGGAGCCTCACAGATACTCAGAGCAATGTTGGGACCTCCCAACACCAAACTTAGAGTTTGAATGTGGGGGTTCAACACCAAACTTAGAAGTTGGTTGTGGCCTCCCAACACCAAACTTAGAGTTTGACTGTGGGGGCTCTGTTTGGCTCTGTTTTGAGAGAAGCTCTTCATGCTTCCTCTCCATGGTGACAGAGGGATATCCTTGAGCCTTAAACACAAGGGATTCTTCATTCACTTGAATGATTAATTCTCCTCTATCAACATCAATCACAGCCTTTTCTGTGGCTAGGAAGGGTCTGCCAAGGATGATGGATTCATCCATGCACTTCCCAGTCTCTAGGACTATGAAATCAGCAGGGATGTAATGGTCTTCAACCTTTACCAGAACATCCTCTACAAGTCCATAAGCTTGTTTTCTTGAGTTGTCTGCCATCTCTAGTGAGATTTTTGTAGCTTGCACCTCAAAGATCCCTAGCTTCTCCATTACAGAGAGGCATGAGGTTTACACTTGACCCTAAGTCACACAAGGCCTTCTTGAAGGTCATGGTGCCTATGGTACAAGGTATTGAAAACTTCCCAGGATCTTGTCTCTTTTGAGGTAATTTCTGCCTAGACAAGTCATCCAGTTCTTTGGTGAGCAAAGGAGGTTCATCCTCCCAAGTCTCATTTCCAAATAACTTGTCATTTAGCTTCATGATTGCTCCAAGGTATTTAGCAACTTGCTCTTCAGTGACATACTCATCCTCTTCAGAGGAAGAATACTCATCAAAGCTCATGAATGGCAGAAGTAAGTCCAATGGAATCTCTATAGTCTCATTTTGAGCCTTAGATTCCCATGGTTCCTTATTAGGGAACTCATTGGAGGCCAGTGGACGCCCATTGAGGTCTTCCTCAGTGGCGTTCATTGCCTCTCCTTCCTCCCAAAATTCGGCCATGTTGATGGCTTTGCACTCTCCTTTTGGATTTTCTTCTGTATTGCTTGGAAGAGTACTAGGAGGGAGTTCAGTAATTTTCTTGCTCAGCTGACCCACTTGTGCCTCCAAATTTCTAATGGAGGACCTTGTTTCAGTCATGAAACTTTGAGTGGTTTTGATTAGATCAGAGACCATTGTTGCTAAGTCAGAGTTATTCCGCTTAGAACTCTCTATCTGTTGCTGAGAAGATGATGGAAAAGGCTTGCTATTGCTAAACCTGTTTCTTCCACCATTATTGTTGTTGAAACCTTGTTGAGGTCTCTGTTGATCCTTCCATGAGAGATTTGGATGATTTCTCCATGAAGGATTATAGGTGTTTCCATAGGGTTCTCCCATGTAATTCACCTCTTCCATTGAAGGGTTCTCAGGATCATAAGCTTCTTCTTCAGATGAAGCTTCTTTAGTACTGCTTGGTGCATTTTGCATTCCAGACAGACTTTGAGAAATCATATTGACTTGTTGAGTCAATATTTTGTTCTGAGCCAATATGGCATTTAGAGTGTCAATCTCAAGAACTCCTTTCTTCTGACTAGTCCCATTGTTCACAGGATTCCTTTCAGAAGTGTACATGAATTGGTTATTTGCAACCATTTCAATTAGTTCTTGAGCTTCTGTAGGCGTCTTCTTCAGATGAAAAGATCCTCCAGCAGAGCTATCCAAAGACATCTTGGACAGTTCAGAGAGACCATCATAGAAAATACCTATGATGCTCCATTCAGAAAGCATATCAGTGGGACACTTTCTGATTAACTGTTTGTATTTTTCCCAAGCTTCATAGAGGGATTCTCCGTCCTTCTGTCTGAAGGTTTGGACTTCCACTCTAAGCTTACTCAATTTTTGAGGTGGAAAGAACTTTGCCAAGAAGGCATTGACTAGCTTTTCCAAAGAGTCCAGGCTTTCTTTAGGTTGTGAGTCCAACCATGTCCTAGCTCTGTCTCTTACAGCAAAAGGGAATAGCATAAGTCTGTAGACCTCAGGGTCAACCCCATTAGTCTTGACAGTGTCACAGATTTGCAAGAATTCAGCTAAGAACTGATTAGGATCTTCCAATGGAAGTCCATGGAACTTGCAATTCTGTTGCATTAGAGAAACTAATTGAGGCTTAAGCTCAAAGTTGTTTGCTCCAATGGCAGGGATAGAGATGCTTCTCCCATAGAAGTCGGGAGTAGGTGCAGTAAAGTCACCCAGCACCTTCCTTGCATTGTTGGCATTATTGTTGTTTTCGGCTGCCATGAGTTCTTCTTCTTTGAAGAATTCGGTTAGGTCCTCTACAGAGAGTTGTGCCTTAGCTTCTCTTAGCTTTTGCTTCAAGGTCCTTCCAGGTTCAGGATCAGCCTCAACAAGAATGCTTTTGTCTTTGCTTCTGCTCATAAGAAAGAGAAGAAAACAAGAAAATATGGAATCCTCTATGTCACAGTATAGAGATTCCTTGAGGTGTCAGAGGAAAAGAAAATGGAAGGCAGAAGTAGAAAATTCGAACTTATCAAAAAGGATGGTGTTCGAATTTTGCATCAAAGAATAGTGTTAGTCCATAAATAGAAGGATGTGAGAAGAAGGGAAGCAATTTTCGAAAATTAAGTAAAAGATTTTGAAAACATTTTGAAAAACCTTCATTAATTTTCGAAAACCAAGAGTGGGAAAGAAATCAAGTGATTTTTGAAAAAGATTTTGAAATTAGAAATTAAAAAGATTTGATTGAAAACTATTTTGAAAAAGATGTGGTTAAGAAGATATGATTGATTTTAAAAAGATGTGATTGAGAAGATGTGATTTGAAAAACATTTTAAAAGATTTGATTTTGAAAAACTTTGAAAACTTAGAAAAAAATTGATTTGAAAACAAAAACTTCCCTCTTGTGCCATCCTGGCGTTAAACGCCCAGAATGGTGCATATTCTGGCGTTTAACGCCCAAAACTATACCCTTTTGGGCGTTAAACGCCCAACCAGGTACCCTGGCTGGCGTTTAAACGCCAGTCTGTCCTTCTTCACTGGGCGTTTTGAACGCCCAGCTTTTTCTGTGCAATTCCTCTGCTGAATGTTCTGAATCTTCAATTCTCTGTATTATTGACTTGAAAAGATACAAATTAAAAATATTTTTGGATTTTTAATAATGAAGAATAATCAAAATGCAACTAAAATCAAAAGAACAATGCATGCAAGACACCAAACTTAGCAGTTTGTATACTGCCGACACTAATGAGAATGCATATGAGACACATAAACACTCAAGTCAAGAGAATTCAAAGATCAGAGTAAGAAATCATCAAAAATTACTTGAAGATCCTTAAGACACATGAATGAATGTATGCAATTGACACCAAACTTAAAATGAAACACTAGACTCAAAAAATATTTTTGGATTTTATGATTTTGTAAATTTTTTTGTGCTTTTTCGAAAATAAAGTGGAAAAAGGTATCAAAATTCTTAATGAGAATTCCAGGAATCATGCAGTGTTTAGTCTAAAGCTTCAGTCTAAAGGAATTAGACATGGTCAGCCAAGCTTCAGCAGAACATTGCATTCAAGAGCTAAATTGATGAAGATCAATCAGCTTTGGTGATGATAAGAACATCACCTTGAAACACTAGAATTCATTCTTAAGAACTCTGAAGAAAAAAAAATACCTAATCTAAGCAACAAGATGTACCGTCAGTTGTCCGAACTCAACAATCCCCGGCAACGGCGCCAAAAACTTGGTGCACGAAATTGTGATCAATACTTTTCACAACTCAATTAATCCCCGGTGATGAACCCAAAAACTTGGTGTTCAATACCATGGCATAAACACAACTTCACACAACTAACCAGCAAGTGTACTGGGTCGTCCAAGTAATAAACCTTACGCGAGTAAGGGTCGATCCCACAGAGATTGTTGGTATGAAGCAAGCTATGGTCACCTTGTAAATCTCAGTCAGGCAAACTCAAATGGGTATGGTGATATACGAATAAAGCATAAAGATAGAGATAGAGATACTTATGTAATTCATTGGTAGGAATTTCAGATAAGCGTATGAAGATGCTTGTCCCTTCCGTCTCTCTGCTTTCCTACTATCTTCATCCAATCCTTCTTACTCCTTTCCATGGCAAGCTTAAGCAAGGGTTTCACCGTTGTCAGTGGCTACCTCCCATCCTCTCAGTGGAAATGTTCAACGCACCCTGTCACGGCACGGCTATCCATCTGTCGGTTCTCGATCAGGCTGGAATAGAATCCAGTGATTCTTTTGCGTCTGTCACTAACGCCCCGCCTTCAGGAGTTTGAAGCTCGTCACAGTCATTCAATCATTGAATCCTACTCAGAATACCACAGACAAGGTTTAGACCTTCCGGATTCTCTTGAATGCCGCCATCAGTTCTAGCCTATACCACGAAGATTCCGGTTAAAGAATCCAAGAGATATCCACCCAATCTAAGGTAGAACGGAGGTGGTTGTCAGGCACACGTTCATAGGTGAGAATGATGATGAGTGTCACGGATCATCACATTCATCAAGTTGAAGAACAAGTGGTATCTTAGAACAAGAACAAGCGGAATTGAATAGAAGAACAATAGTAATTGCATTAATACTCGAGGTACAGCAGAGCTCCACACCTTAAACTATGGTGTGTAGAAACTCCACCG
This sequence comes from Arachis hypogaea, assembly GCF_003086295.3. Classification (NCBI taxonomy): domain Eukaryota; kingdom Viridiplantae; phylum Streptophyta; class Magnoliopsida; order Fabales; family Fabaceae; genus Arachis; species Arachis hypogaea. The sequence continues at coordinate 28,407,779 of NC_092038.1, forward strand.
TTGAAAATACATAAGAACAAGGTCTAGGCATGGCCGAATGGCCAGCCTCCCAAAGAGGGTTCAATCATCAAAACATGATCAAAAAGATCCAAAGATTGAAAGATCTCTTTAATACAATAGTAAAAGGTCCTACTTATAGAAAACTAGTAGCCTAGGGTGTACAGAGATGAGTAAATGACATAAAAATCCACTTCCGGGCCCACTTGGTGTGTGCTTGGGCTGAGCATTGAAGCATTTTCGTGTAGAGACTCTTCTTGGAGTTAAACGCCAGCTTTTGTGCCAGTTTGGGCGTTTAACTCCCATTTTGGTGCCAGTTCCGGCGTTTAACGCTGGAAATTCTGAGGGTGACTTTGAACGCCGGTTTGGGCCATCAAATCTTGGGCAAAGTATGGACTATCATATATTGCTGGAAAGCCCAGGATGTCTACTTTCCAACGCCGTTGAGAACGCGCCAATTGGGCTTCTGTAGCTCCAGAAAATCTACTTCGAGTGAAGGGAGGTCAGAATCCAACAGCATCTGCAGTCCTTTTTAGTCTCTGAATCAGATTTTTGCTCAGGTCCCTCAATTTCAGCCAGAAAATACCTGAAATCACAGAAAAACACACAAACTCATAGTAAAGTCCAGAAAAGTGAATTTTAACTAAAAACTAATAAAAATATACTAAAAACCAACTAGATCATACTAAAAACATACTAAAAACAATGCCAAAAAGCGTACAAATTATCCGCTCATCAGGGAGACACTAGAATCTATGGCTACCTTGACCAAGGTAGTAGGCACTTTAGCCTCCCAATGCTTGAGCACTCAAAGCACTCCCATGGTCACATGTGGAGAATCAATTAAAGAGCATAGCATGAAGGAGAGATTGGAAACTCCGGTGGAAAATGAGGAATACCATTTTGTATTAGAACAATTGGAGAAGCCTATGACTATTGAAGAAAAGGAAGAAGTGGTTGAAGACTTAGGAGATGCGGAACCTCCATGGGAACCTAGAGTTGAACAAAACCCCTCCAAGAAGATTGAGGTTGATGTCGAGGAGGAATGTGCACAACCTCCAAGGCATATTCCATATGAAGACTTGGAAGGAATGGAGCAAGAGTTGAGTTCCCGTGGTGATGAAGATCATGCATCCAATCTTCTTGGTGGTGAATCCTTTGAACTTGAAGAACCTTCTCCCAATGAATTTGAAAGTGATGTGGAGGTAGATTTCTCTCAACCTCCCAATTATGACTTGAGTGATGGAGAGGAGTTAGATGAAGTTGATGAACAAGGGATTGAGAATGAAGAAGTTTATGAAGAGGTAGTGATTGACAAGGAAGCAAACAAAGGAGTAGAGCTTGCAAGCACATTGGAGATACCTCTCCCCAAGCCACCACCATCCATTCTCTCATTCAAGTGGGTAAATTCCTTATGCTCAAGCTTTATTATTCCCCTTGAATATGGTTTGCTTAAGACGGATGGTCAACTAAGACATATTTGTGGCTTTAAGAGTAAAAAGGAGATGGTTAGTGGTTTGAAATATCATTCTAGGTTCATTATGGTTGCATGCTCAAAGCTTAATTGTAAAGGTTGGTGTATAACTAGAATACATGGGCCTAGAAGGATGTTTGGTCACTTTGTTGAGAATTCACCTTGCTCACCACCCACATGGATTAATGATAATCAACTTGGAGATGGGTGTGAAGACAAAATATGGGATCCAGGAACACATGAGGATCAACATTGGGAGCCTATGGTTTGTGAAGAACTCCATCAAAGCTCGGAGATATTAATCTTGAATAATGAAGCTTATTGGAAGTCCAAGTATTGGTGGAAGTTTCAAGATGAATACAAGCACATGCCACCTTGAGAGGAGCTCCCCATAAGTCCAACTTAAGGACAATAAACAAAAGTGCTAGGTGGGAGACAACCCACCATGGTAAAATCCTTTCATTTTCTCTTTTGTACATATTGGTAGAACTAGTTTAATTTCATGTTTAGATTAGTTGGTTGAGTTTAATTAGTATTTTATCATGTTAAATAAGGTTTTAGGGTGTTTTGGTAGATGCTTGGAGGTTTAGAATGCTTAGATTGGTGCAAAAACATAGTAAATTTTTTTTTGAAAAACAGAGCACCATCCACGCGTACGCGCACTTCACGCGTACGCGCACATCATGCATTTTGGACCATCCACGCGTGCGCGCCATGCACGCGTACGCGTGGATTGAGAAGTTCCACATTCCATACATTTTCCAGAGAGTTATGCCTACGCCACGCCAACGTTGTGCCTTTGGCACAACCCCACTTGCGCGCATGCGCACATGACGCGTACGCGCCACTCTCGAAATAAACCATCCGCGCGCGCGCGGCATGCGCGCGTACGCGTGGATTTCCTTCCTTCACCACATTTCTTTTCTTCTCTTCTTTCTATTTCTTTCCTCCTCCTTTCTTTTTCCCTCCTCCTACCCCTCATCCAACACTTCCAAACACCATGGATAACCATTTATTTTAGTTAGTTAATTAGTTAGTTAGTTAGTTTGTTAGTTAGTTTTAGTTTAGTTTTCATTTTATTTTCTTTCTTTTCATCATAAGTGTTGGATTATTGACTTTGTTTACTATGCATTACTTCCCCCTTATTGCCTAAATGCTAATTTAGCATTATTGTTTTTAGATAATGTTTGTTGGATTCTATGATTGAGGTTATATTTTGCTACTTGGTTTTGAGTTTTTCGTGCTTATCTTTTGAAAAATACCAAGTGATGAAAATTGCCTTCGAGCTTGTAACCCTTCTTGAATTACATGATTTGGCCACCATGTGATTTGAGCCTTATTTTGTGATTAGGCAACTTCTTGATAGATGATGTTGTGCATTTACCTTAATGCATTGTGTTTCATGATCATATGCATCCATATGTTTTAGCTTGAATGCTTCCATGCTTCTCTAATGCTTGTTTTACCTTACAAGTTTACTTAAAGCATCTCAAGCACACTAGAATAAGTGAAGTGCATGCTTCTCGTGTGACATAACTTTTAGGCTAATGTGTTTTCTAAACCGCGCAATTTAGAATTCACACACTTATTCATCATTCATGTCACACTAATTCACTCACTCATTTTTAGTGATTTACCTCATTCCAACAAAGTATGCTTCCTTGCTTTTATATCTTCTCCTCTTATGGTGTTATATTTTTGTCTTTCATGACGAATGCACCACAAGCAATAACGGAAGCAAGACTAAGAACACGTAGCAATCCGGAGAGTCGCCGTACCCCCTTGCTCATCTTTGAGTGCACCGAGGACGGTGCAAACTTTTAAGTGTGGGGAGGTCGTTCGACCATTCGGCGATTTTGGGTGACATATTTCTAATCTCAACACTTTTGCATTTCATTTTAGGTTTTTAGGATTTTTGTTGCATTTTCTTATTTTGTGCATATATATACACAATAAGCTTAGTCAAAATAATGAAAATTTTCAAGAATTCTATCTATAGGGCACCAATTGATTTGAGTGAAAACTTTTCATAGAACTTGCTTGAAATATATATATCTTGTGGATCATATTTTTGAGCTAAGAACACAAGCAAGTGAGATTTGAGCCTAATGGTGTGGTTACATCCTATAACCACTTATTTTCCTTCTTGTGTGCATTATTCTCTTTCTATGAATGTAATCTTTGATTTGTTTGATTCTTTATGTCCATTATTTTGTGTATTCATGCATTTATATGATTGAGGCCATCATTTCATTAGCTCACTCACCCAAATGGCCTTACCTTTTATCTTCCATTGTTAGCCAAATTTGAGCCTACAATTAACTCTCCTTGTTCTTATTTTAGCACATTACAAGCCTAAAGCGGAAAACAATAAATGTCCTTAATTTGGATCTTTGATTGGCTTAGACTAGTGTGTGTAGTACCATTCAAGTGTGGGAATCTTGGGACATTGGGTGAATAAAAGGGTAATTTTGTATTTTTATTGAAATTATTGGGAATTGGGTACATGCTCATATATTGATAAATTGTATAGACCTTATGCATTGATGTTCTTGTATATAATTTGAAAGAAAGAAAAAAATGAAAGAAAAAGAAAAACAATATGAAAAAAAATAGAAAAAGAAAAAAAAAGAACAGAAAAAGAAAAAGAAAAAAAAAGAGAAAGAAATAAAAAAAATGCCCCAAAGCAAAGTGAAGCTCAATAAGATCAATGCACGAGTGTTGTGAAATGAAAAGGGATACATGAGTATGTGAAAAAGTGAAAAATGGGTAGTTAGGTTAGAACTTAATTGTATAGAATGTCATAGGTTAGGTGGGAAGTTTAAGCTTATCAAAGATTTAAATTTCAAGCTCACTTAACCATATATGCATCATACCTTGACCCTAGCCCCATTACAACCAAAGAAAAGACCTCATGATAGATGTATGCATGCATGAAATATATGTTGATTGTTAGAAGAAGAACAAATCTTGGAGAACATGATTAGGGGAGAATTGAGAGAATCAACCCTAAACACTTGAGCGAATAGAGTGCAAATACATCCGGTGAGGGTTTGATGCTCAATTACATGTTTTCGCCTATGATCATCTCTTCATGCAAGTTTGTAAAAATATTTAATAACTCAATTCAATTGTGGATTAGACTTGCTAGTCCTTAGCCCTTGTGCATATATGCTTCTTGGGAATTGATTTATTTTGACCAAAAAATTGCATTCATTTAGATAGTTGCATATAGGTAGATTGCATTTAGTTAGTTTCCATTGAATAAATGCCATACCCTTACTTCATTCTTGATTTTAGCATGAGGACATGCTTGGTTTAAGTGTGGGGAGGTTGACAAACCCCAATTTGACGGTTTATCTTGTATTGATTTTAGGGGATTTTATAACCTTTTACCCACATTTATTCAATGAAATAGCATGGTTTTGTATATTCTCCTTTAATTGTGCTTAAGAGTGAAAACATGCTTTTTAGGCCTTAAAATAGCTAAATCTAATTCACCTTGATTCCATTAGATGCCTTGATATGTTTGTTAAGTGATTTAAGGTTTAGGAGGCAAAGATTGGATCAAGGGAATGAAGAAAGAAGCATGAAAAGTTGGAGAACTCATGAAGAAATGAAAAAACCGGAAAGCTATCAAGCCGACCTCTTCGCACTTAAACGACCATAACTTGAGCTACAAAGGTCCAAATGATGCGGTTCCAGTTGGGTTGGAAAGCTAACATCCGGGGCTTCGAAATGATATAAATTTTGCCATATGTTGCTTCGCGTTCAGGGGCGCGCACGCGCACTTTGCGGGCGCGCATTGATTCTGTCCATGGCCCACTTTAATGAAATCGTCCCCAGCGGTTTTAGGAGCCTTGTGGGCCCAATCCAACTCATTTCTGATGCTATTTAAGTCAAGGATTGAAGAGGGATGAGAAATCTAGTTACCATTAGTTTAGTTTAGTAGTTAGAATTAGTTTCTAGAGAGAGAAGCTCTCACTTCTCTCTAGGATTAGGATTAGGATTAGGTTTAGTTCTTAGATCTAGATTTTAATTCATCCTCTTCTACTTCTATCTTCTCAATTCCTTGTTGTTACATTCATTCTTCTTCCATTCCCTTAGTGTAATTTCCTTTATGTTGTTCTTATATTCTGTTGTAGATCTACTATTGTTCCTTCCATTTTCTTTCAATTCAATAAGAGGTAATTCACAATAATTGTTCTTCTTTACTTTTCTATTGTTGATCTCTTGTTTTTGTAGTTGTGGATTCCTTTAATTCTTGCATTTAATAATGTTCACTTCTATGCACTTTATGTGTTTGTTGAAATGTCTCTTTTAGTTTTAGTGTAGAATTTGTTCCTCTTGGCCTAGGTAGAGTAATTAGTGACACTTGAGTTATCTAATTCCTTTGTTGATTGATAATTGGAGAGATTGCTAATTGATTTGGAGTGCACTAAAGCTAGTCTTTCCTTGGGAGTTGGCTAGGACTTGTGGCTCAAGTCAATTCATCCACTTGACTTTCCTTTCTTTAGTAAGGGTTAACTAAGTGGTAGCAATGGACAATACTCATCACAATTGAGAAGGATAACTAGGATAGAACTTCTAGTTCTCATATCTTGCCAAGAGATTTGTTAGTTGTTAGTTTATTTTCATTGCCATTTACTTTTCATGCTTCTTATCCAAAACCCCAAAACACATTTCTAACCAATAACAAGGCACTTTATTGTAATTCCTAGGGAGAACGACCCGAGGTTTGAATACTTCGGTTTATAAAATTAGGGGTTTGTTACTTGTGACAAACAATCTTTTGTATGAAAGGATTATTGTTGGTTTAGAAACTATACTTGCAACGAGAATTCATTTGTGAAATTCTAAGCCGTCAAAAATCTAATCATCAGATAGCTCTACCGCCCAGGCCATCATTCTTCCCGCGAGGTCAAGTTTTTGGAGGACTTTCTGAATGGCTTGGTCTGTTCTTAGGATGATCACGTGCCCTAGGAAATACTGTTTTAGTCTTCTTGATGAGGTTAGTAGGGCATAAGCCAACTTTTCTAACTTAGTGTACTTCAACCCCGCTCCTTGGAGTACTTTGCTGATGAAGTATATTGGACGTTGAGTCTTGTCATCTTCTCGGATAAGGACTGTCGCCATGGCTTGTGTGGTCACAGCTAGGTATAGATACAAGGGTTCTCCTTCTCTAGGTTTGCTGAGCAAGTGTGGTTCCGAGAGTATCTTTTTGAAATGGCTGAATGCCTCTTCACATGCTGAGGTCCATTCGAAGGCAATTCCTTTCTTTATTAGGTTGAAGAATGGGAGAGCCTTTTCTGCCGAGGCTCCGAGGAACCCGGACAAAGTTGTGAGCCTCCCGGTGAGGCATTGTACATCTTTGATGCACCCTTGGCTTGTCATCTTGAGGACGGCTTCGCACTTGTCTGGGTTAGCCTCTCTCTCTTTGTGTTATCATGAATCTTGGGAACTTTCTCGCTTCCATGGCGAACGCGCATTTAAGTGGGTTGAGCCTCATTTTGAATTCTCTTAGTACTTTGAAGACAGCTTGAAGGTTGTCTATTAGCCTGTTCAGCTCTGCTATTTTTACCAAGATGTCGTCGACGTACACTTCTACTGTCTTGCCGATGAGGTCGTGGAAGACCTTGCTCATTAGCCTTTGGTAGATGGCTCCTGCGTTCTTCAGCCCAAATGGCATTACTTTGTAGCAGTAGGTGCCTCCTGGTGTTATGAATGCCGTTTTGTCCTCGTCAAGTCGATGCATTGGGATTTGGTTATAGCCAGAGTACGCATCCATGAAGCTGAGAAAGCGATACCTTGCTGCCGAGTCTACCAAGGTGTCGATATTGGGGAGGGGAAAAGAGTCTTTTGGGTATGCTTTGTTCAGGTCGGAGTAGTCAACGCACATTCTCCACTTCCCGCTGGCTTTTTTGACTAGGACGATGTTGGACAACCACGTCGAGTAGTCGAGTTCTTTCATGAACCCTACTTCTAACAACCCGACTGTTTGTTTGGCGACTTCGTCGGCCCTTTCTTGAGACATCTTTCTTTGCCACTGGGCTACTGGTTTGGTGTTCGATTTCACGGCTAGTCGGTGGGACATGACTTCAGGATCTAAGCCTGGCATGTCCGATGGCGTCTATGCGAAGAGGTCGCCATTTGCCCTTACGACCTCCATAAGGGGGCCTTTGAGTTCATGGGGCAAATTTTTGTTTACGAAGGTAAACTGTTCTGCCGACTTCCCTATCTGGAATTTCTCCATGTCTCCTTCTGGTTCTGGCCTTGGCTTGTCTTCCATCCTTACATCCAGGTTTGCCAAGAATACGCCGGCCGCCTTCTTACACTATTTCCTTAGGGAAAGACTGGCATTGTCACATGCGACTGCCGCTTCCAAATCTCCCCTAATGGAGCCAACGGTTCCCTTGTCTGTCACGAACTTCATTGTTAGGAATTTAGTGCATATCACATCTGAGAATTCGTTGATGGTTTTTCTTCCTAAAATGATGTTGTAGGCCGTGGAGTCTCTAAGGACTACGAATTCCGCCATAACTGACCTCTTGGCGTCACCAGCTCCAAGGCAAATTGGGAGTGAGATCATCCTGTCGGGCTTTATGTAGTTGTCACCTAGCCCCATGACACCATGTTGGTGACTCTTAAGGTCGGACTCCCTGAGTCCCATGGCGTCAAACACGTTCCTAAATAGGATGTTGGAGTCAGCTCTAGTATCAACGAGGATTTGCCTGACCAACTTGGTCCCAACCATTGCCGTGATCACCATGGGGGGTTCTCAGGGAGGTCGTGAAACCAGCCAAATGATATCATGGGAGGTGCTCCGTTTGGGGTGGTGGTACCTCCTGTCGAAATAGAGAGGATCCGGGTATCCTTATTTGCTGCTGATTTAGATTTGGGGGGTATCACGTCTGATCACAACGTTAACTACAAAAGTTGGGGGGTTGTCGGCGTTCCCCGTGGGCACTTTCCTAGCCTTGACGGTCCGGCTACGATCTTCTTTTGAGCGCTCCCGTTCTCGTCTCTTCGGTTCCTGAATAAGCTGGGAGAACTCACTTAACTTTCCTTCCCTTATGGCCTGCTCTAAGGCATCTTTGAGGTCGAAACAGTCTTGGGTCTTGTGACCGAAACCCTTGTGATAATCACAGTACAGGCTTTTGTTGCCTCCTGTTCTCTCTTTCAATGGTCTGCGTCTAGATAGGATTTCCTTATCCGCAATTTGCTGGGAAACTTCTACTATGGGCGCCGTGAGTGGCGTGTAGTTTGTGAACCTTCCCACTCGTTGGGGTTGTTTATGCTGCTTTGCTGGGGTTCCGTCCCTGGGAGCCTCTTTATACCTATCGACCTGAGGGGCCTGCCAAACTGAAGGGCTGTGGAGCTGTCGTTTATTGGCGGCCACGACCTGACTGACCTCTTCATCATTGATGTATTCCTTGGCCACGCTTTGAATTTCCTGCATGGACCAGACAGGCTTGGTAGTGAGGTGTTTTCTAAAGTCCTCATTTAGCAGGTCATTCGTTAGGCAGAAACTAGCGACTGAGTCTGTTAGGCCGTCGACTTCCAAGCATTCGTCGTTGAATTTGTCCAGGAACTTCCTGTTCAGCTCCCCGGGTTTTTGGGTGACCCCTAGTAAGTTAATTGGGTGCCTTTCCTTGGCTATGCGTGTCATGAATCGAGCTAGGAAGCTCTGGAGTTATCCGTAAAGGCCGTGATGGATCCTTGTGGGAGTGCGTTGAACCATCGGATTGCTGGGCCAGCTAGCGTCACCGGGAATGCTCGGCATCTGACCGCGTCGCCTACTCCTTCCAAATTTATTCTTGCTTCGAAAGTTGTGAGGTGCTCCAGGGGATCCTTAGCCCATCGTACCTCATGTCCATTGGCTTGTCGAAATTCTTCGGAAGCCGGACCTTGAGGATCGAGGGGTGGAAAGGAGTGGCCCCATGATGATGGGTTCCTGTTGTTTCTTGGCTTTCCCTCTTTGGGACTCCCCGTGGCTTTCAGACCTGCCTTGGTGAGGTCGAAAGGTCACCTACGTGTGTGCCTCGTCGTGCTTTGTTGGGCTCCTTTCTCGGCTCTCGTGTCTTTAGGAGGGGGAGCGGGTGTGCGTGCGGGATCGACCGGCATCGCCGTGGGAGTGGCTAACATCCTTGTTGGATCAGGTTCTCGCTGCCAGCTCCCATTCGAGGTTTTGTACTCTGTGTCTGAGTTCCTGCATGATCTTGGCACTATCGGCTCCAGTCCCACCGAAGGGACGTCTTTCGGGGGTCTTGGTGTAGATTTGTTGGTTAGGTTGGACGAAAGATCGCGGGTGCTCGAAAGTGCAAGCCGTCGAACTCGCGCTGCTCTGGCGAGCCCCTCCTCCTTCGCAAAGCTCCTCCGACGTGGGAAGTCGCTCCATGCCTACTTCAGGGTCCCCACAGACGGCGCCAATGTTCGTCACCTGAAGATGTCGGGTACTCTACGGGTTGGATGATGACGGGGAGGTGAGGTGGAGAGACCCTGAGCTGGCATGGAAGGAAGGCAAGAGGATGAATGGGAGACGCTGGAGGTGGAATGAGATATGGAGCTAACACAAATTTGTTCCAAGTTATATTTTTATGTCTTTTTAATCTACTAAGAAAAGATTAAAAAAAAGATGAACTTAAATTCCTTTTATATATAAATAAAAAAGTGAGTCAAATAAAAAATACTGATAATTTTTAAATATCATTAAAAGTGAGTGTCAACATAATTTTTTATTTTATTTAAAAAGAATATAATTATTAAAAGAGAGAATGAGAGAGAGAGAGAGAGTGGGTGGGAAACACTGGAAGGGGTAGAGCAATAGGTCAAGTCAAAGATCCTAGAGTTTGGAATCGAGAAGAGTATCGACGTTTGGAGAATGAGTCCTTCTCAATCTTCGTAGATAATCTTCCAGATGACATATCAAAGAGAGAACTCTTTCAACTCTTTAGTTGGACTGGTCGCATAAATGACATATACCTATCGAGAAAACAGAAGAATGGTAGTCTTTACATCTTTGCGTTCATACGGTACACAACGAAAGGAGGAGCCTTGAAGGCTATAACAGAAATGAATCGAATGAGGGTGAGAGGCAAGGTCGTCTTTGTAGAGGAAGCTAAATACAGGAGAGTGTCTGAGGTAAAGAGCACGGACAAAGTGCAGCCACGGGGTGACAATAGAACTACCACGGATCGTCAGAGGCCACTAGAAAGAGAAGCAAACCAGAAAATTCCAACTATCTCCTCTAAAGAATTGGTGAAGGAGAAAACAGTCCAAGACCCGAATGGGAATGGGTGGACGAAGAAGGGGGAGGTGGCTGTGGCGAAAGAAAATTTGGACTTGCTATAGAAAAGACTAGTAGGTGGATCGACGAAGGCGATTGACTTTAGGTAGCTGAAGGATTCGGTTGCCAATAACTTTTTCCAAGTTATTCAGGTCCGTGAATTGGGAGCATATAAAGCTCTGTTGACTTTTGATAGTCTGTTGAATGCAGAAGAGACTTACACTTTCAAAATGAATAGCCTTATGCAATTATTTCATAATGTATGGAGGTGGGATGAGTCAGAGAAAAGTGAAACTCGAAGAGTGTGGCTGGAGTGTTTTGGGGTGCCATTACATACGTGGTGCGTGGACACGTTCAGAATAATAGGGAGCCAATGGGGTGAGGTGGTTGAGTGCGATAATGTGACAGAATCGTGCAGTTCCTTTAGTGTCAGCCGAGTACAAATTAATACTTGTGTGATGGATGTGATCAATGAATAGGTTCACATTACAATAGGTACTAGTGGCTTTGATATTATAGTAAAAGGGGTAGGACGCGAAACATATGGAGAGAAATGTCAGATGAAAACTGTGAAAGAAGATACAGTCAGATGTGAACACCAGAAGATGTTGTCTGCAAGGGTTGGTGATGATGTAGCTACATGGTCAGACAGGACAGTATTTTCAACAAAAGGTTTAGATCAGGCAGCAGAGGTGATAATGGAGAGACGACGGAAGGAGGTTGAAGATGAAGATAGAATAGTAAATTCAGAAATTAATTTGAACTAGTGGAGTTATGAATATTTAAGTCTCAATCAATTGAAATTGGTAACATATCAATCTAACAATGATGGTATTGAAGGAGTAGCCGATTCAGGGGGATATGTGGAGAATAATGAGGCGGGGTTTGAACAAACGGTCTCATGGGAGTATTTTTGTAATCCAAATGGGCTAGCTAAGGAGAATGGAAGGAGTAAAATGCTTGGTCCATATAATAAGCCCACGAACGGCAGGAACATAAGCAATAACATGTTGGGCCATGAAGACCCAATCTCCAAGGGAACTAAGCAATCTGGGCTTAAGGTTTCCATCAAGGGGCCAGGTGGAAGGAAATCGGGTCGGGCCTAGAGATCCCTGGATGTTGGAGACGCGCCCACTTCTGCAAGCTTGGAGTCCCGTGACCCGGGAGGCGGCTCGCATTATGGGACGCGCGATCTTCTAGCAGTGGCCTCAAGGTTGCAATGTACAAGCTCGTGTATTGGAGAAGAATCCCATGAGGACGCCGGTGATGAACATTCACCCAAGCTGGGTGATGGCCGATTGGAGGTTGGAAGAGGACCAAGCTGGAACGGAGGTTGGCAAATTCAACACGATGGTGAAGGAAGGCTGACGGCGCAGGTGTTCCAACAGGAATGCGAACCACAGACCTTGGTTGGTATGCAAGGATTGACTGATGATAATAGGGGTATGAAGGTTGGAAGCGGAAGAGATGCAGCGCTGAAGGGGAGTTGCAAAATGACAAAAAATGTGGGAGGGGCAGAAGGGACACAAGGAAATGGGAAGGTGGAACACGGGCATCACGGCAGGGACCGTATTTGCAATGATTCTGAAAGAAGTGGTCGAGTTTATCAGGAGGTTATTAATACAGAGACAGAAGTTGAAGCGACTCAAGACAGAAATTTACCGGTACCTAATAACGAAGAAGATTACGGTGATGATGAAGACAGTGTCGGGGACGAAGAGCATGCAAAGGATGATGAAGCAAGTGATAATGAGTATTCAAGACTGGATGAGCAGCTGATGGAGATCAAAAGGACCTGGGAACTAGCGAAGGAGTCAGGAGTAGAGCTATATAATGAAGAAGATGACATCATGGCGATCCTCCAACAACAGAATGAAGAAATTAGTCAAAGGAGAAGAGTGGCTAAACATAAGGCAAAGGCTAGATGGGGCAGACCCAAAATTCAAAAAAAAAAGGTGTGTAATATTTCTTTAAAATGATCATTAGCTCTTGGAATGTTAGGGGATTGAGGGGTGATGGAAAAATGAGGATGGTAAAGGACCTGAAGCAAAACTGTCATGTAAACATGCTAGGTTTGGTGGAGACTAAAAAATAGTTAGTGACTAGATTTGATGTTTCAAAAATTTGGGGGAATGGTTGTGCAGGATGGGATTATGTTAGAAATTTTTATTGGTGCGTCTATTGGTGCGTCTGGTGGGTTGCTGCTAATATGGGATGAGAAATTTTTAAAATTAGAAATTCTTATAAAAGTGAGAGATGGTTGTGTGTCGAAGGGGTTATACTGAAGAATAATTTCAATTGTGCTTTTATATTAGTTTATGGTGCACATGATAGAAATGAGAAGCTTATTATATGGGAGGAGCTAAGCTACACAGTTGGCCTATGTCAGGTTCCCTGTTGTTTCTTGGGGGACTTTAACAAGATTATTCAGGTGGAAGAAAGACGCGGCACTGACAGATTAACCCCGTCGGTGGAAGATTTTAAGAATTAGATACATGACATGGGTTTGGTGGACTTGCCGAATACTGACCACAAGTTCACATGGTTCAGAGGACGATCCTGCAGTCGTATTGATAGGGTGCTGGTGGCCTTGGACTAGCTTGAGGAGTTTCCGGAGACTCGATTACGAGGGGGTCCACTGGGATTGTTTGACCATTGTCCTATTATAGTGGAAGATAAGCGGCTTAGCATTGGGCCAAGGTCGTTTAGAAGTCTGGACTCATGGTTTACGCATGAAGGTTTTCTGAGGATGGTAAAGAATGAATAGAGAGATTTAGGAGAGGTGTAATTCACAGATAAATTGAAGGCTTTGACAATTCCTTTGAGGAGATGGCATAAAGCCAATTTTGGTGACATGGACAAGAAAATTATGAAGTTCGAGGAAGAGATTAAGAAGATTAATGACAGGGTGGGTGAAGGGGTTTATGATGGAACGGTGGAGGCAAGAAGGAGGGCGCTTGTGGCGTACTGTGAGAAATGATATGTGAAGAAACAACTACATTGAAAGCAGATGTCGCGCTCAAGACATGTGAGGGACATAGATAAGAACACGAGGTACTTCCATAACTTAGCTTCGGCGAGAAGGAGAAACAATAGGATTGATGCTCTGGTAATTAATGGAAGATTGATAAGGAATCAAGGTAGGATCAAGATTGCGATCAGGGACTTCTACAAGGACTTATACAATCAGGAAGAGTCTCTGATGGTGGGCTTTAGAGACGGTCTGGTGGAAAGGATTAGTGAAGAGGATGCGTTGGCTTTGGAGTTGCAACCGACTACTCAGGAGGTTAGGGAAGTAGTGTGGAATTGTGAGGCATCGAAGGCTCCCGGAAGTGATGGGTACAACATGAACTTCATAAAGAAGTGTTGGGATGAAATTGGTCCTAATTTCACGACAGCAGTGTTGGACTTTTTTCGGTCTTCTAGACTACCGGCGGATGCAAATCTCACATGGGTGGCGCTGGCTCCTAAGTTTACAGGGGCAAAGGAAATCAAAGATCTCAGGCCGATTAGCATGGTAGGGTGTGTGTATAAAGTAATTTCGAAGATGCTAGTTAGAAGAATGCGAGCAGTAATGCCAAGGCTAGTAGGCGAGACTCAGAGTGCTTTTGTGAAGGGACAAAAGATGCATGACGGGGCTCTTATTGCTTACGAAATAGTTCAATGGATTAAAATGAGGAAGAAGGAAGCGGTGATAATAAAGTTGGACTTTCAGAAAGCATATGATAGAGTCAAGTGGAGCTTTGTGAAACTTGTGCTACAGAAGATGGGATTTGGACAGAGATGGAGGGGGTGGGTCATAGAGTGTGTCAGTACGTATTCCATGTCAGTATTGATAAACGGTTCACCTTCTAAGCCGTTTAAGATGGAAAGGGGCCTGCGGCAAGGTAATCCACTGTCTCCATTTCTGTTTATTCTTGTCATGGATGTCCTCCACAGGATGTTTGGGGAGGCAGTTAAGAACGGGCGCATATCTCCGTTATTGGTGGGAAAAGATCATATTGAGCTGTCGCATCTCGAGTTTGCGGATGATACTATTCTGTTCTGCCCTCCATAGGAAGAGACCGTTAAAAATTATAGAAGGATTCTTCGTTCCTTTGAATTGATGTTGGGGCTACGTATTAACTTTGACAAATCTAGCGTGATTCCAATTAACTGTGATTATCAGTGGGTTCAGCATATATGTAGCGTACTGGGATGCAAGGAAGCCTCTCTCCCAGTTAAATCCTTGGGGATCTCTCTAGGAGCTAATCCAAGATTGGTGAAGACTTGGAAGCCAATTATAGATAAAGTGGAAGAAAAGCTTAGCGTATGGAAAGCCAATGTTCTCAATAAAGCTGGAAACTGGTGCTCATTAAATCAGTGCTGAACAGCCTTCCTGTATACTATCTGAGTTTGTATAAGATGCCAAAGGCAGTTGCAAAGAAACTGATTTCTCTACAGAGAAGATTTCTATGGAGCAAGGAGGATGGTAAGACTGGTATGGTCTTGGTCAGATGGGAAGTGGTGCAGGCACCCAAAAAGCTTGGTGGCTTGGGTATTGGGGATGCCATGGTGCGCAACACAACCCTTTTATTCAAGTGGTGGTGGCGCTTTTCTAAGAAAGAATGCCCGCTGTTGAAAAAGACGGTTTGCTCTTGTAATAACCTGGACCCAAATGTGATGCTATCCTCCCAAGCTTTACCTATTCGTGGGGGTCCTTGGAAGGATATATGCCAGTTACAGTTTAAGGATCAGCAAGTAAGACAAAAAATGATCACAGGGTTATCTATGGAGATTAGTGACGGGAGAGGAACTCGTTTCTGGTTGGATGTCTGGCTGCGTGGTGGTTCTCTAAAAGATCAATTTCCAAGACTCTTCTCAGTTTCAAACCAAAAGGGATCTGTTATAGGGGACTGTGGGTTTTGGGATGGGTTTGAGTGGATATGAAACTTCCAATGGAGGAGAGCGTTATTTCAGTGGGAGTTGGATTTAGTAAACCAGTTACATGATACACTAAGACTAGTCAAACTTGCTCATGACAAAGAGGATAGAGTTGTGTGAAAATTTGATAAACAATGAGTCTTTTCTACTAACGCTTTTGTGTAGGTACTACAGGCGGAAATAACTCCAGAGGTTGTAACAAATTACAGCTTTACTAGGACAATTTGGAAAGGGCTAGTACCGCCAAGAGTTTAACTTTTTGTCTGGTTTGTATTGATTGAAAAGGTCAATACAAAGGAGAGACTGAGTCGGTTAGGGGTTATCAACCAGGAAGATGTTGAATGTGGGTTATATAACAAAAGTGTTGAATATGGTCACCATTTGTTCCTTGGTTGTGATTTTTCTTGACAGGTTTGGTGTGCTTAGCTGTCATTTGTTGAAAGACAATGGACGTGCCCAGGGACGTTGAAGGAACATTTCCTGAGCTGGACTGAGATATCTTTTCGTACGGAGGTACACAAGAGATGGATGGTGTGTTTCTGTGCGATTATTTGGAACATCTGGCTAGAAAGGAATAGACGGATTTTCCAGCATAAAGGAAAAGGTGTTGATGAGATCATCCAAATGTCCTTTACAAATTACAAGGAGTGGCTAGGTGTGGATCCTTTTTGTTGTTAATGGCAATGTCGAAAATGACAAAAGATTAAGTTTAATATTCTTTGTGTTGGGTAATTTATTTTCTTTTTCTATATAATTTTTGCTGCCTCTGTTTATTGTCTTTGTACGCTCCACTTAAGATGTTGAGCTACTTCCTTTAAAAAAAAAAGGAATATAATTATCAAGTAAATAACTAAATGAAATAGAGTTTGTGAAACCAGAAGGAAAAATTCTGATAACTTTAGAATACTACTAGTTTAAATTGCATTATCACAATTAAAATGTTTGATAAATATATACGTTATAACTTATATCTCATTTGTTAATTTCCTTTTTTATTATTATGTAGCATATACATACTTGCTGCTCCGTATTGAAAATTATTACTGTGAGTTTCTGAAAAAGAAAAAAGAACTTAATATTGAATTTCTAATCATAGTTTGATATAATAAAATTTACAAATATTGATATAAAAACTTTTCATTCAAGAAAAAACACAACAATATAAATAATGAATATAATATTTATTTAATTTAATATTATTAGTAATAATAAATTTGAGTATATTAAAATTATTGTACTTAATAAATTATTAACTTAAGTGCAAAATTGAAGAATTAACTATTAAATCGATACTCAAAAGATTCAAATGCTCATAAAAAAGTTTTTGAAAGATGTTTTCAATAAAGCAGTCCGTGAATGAGCTGAAAATGTGACAAAATGATTAATAAATATTTTTTTTATAAATGACAAAAAAAACGTTCATGTTTAGCATTGATTTATCTATTTGATTTAAATTTTTGTGAAAATATTTGAATAAATATTCAGAAGAGACACAAAAAATTCAGAGCAAATATTTTATCTTTGGATTTTTTTTATTTTTCAAAAAAATTGGCCATTTAAAATAAAATTTTTAAAAGAATTCACTTGACGTAAAATTACCAAATTTTAAAAATAAAAATATTTTATTATTTAAATAATATTTACAAAAAATTACATTAAAATATAATCTCTAGTGTCTTTTTTAATAATATATATATATTTACTATTTAATTTTTTTCGTCACATTTTTTAATTTTTTTGAGATATTTTGTCATTAATATTTTTTAAAATTATTTTTGTTAACAACATAAACTTTTGACTATTATTTTAGTAATTTACTTAAAATAAAAAGAAGGATATTTTAGGATGATTGAACAAGATTACATGAATTAAAATGTGACAATAGGCCTAGAATACTGACAATAACCTCTCCCGAATTAAAAGTTGGAGTAGATATTTAAATTGGTCTTAAAAAATATTAGTTCAGACAATTAGATCAGACATTTTAAGTTTTAATAATTTTTTATTTTCTAAAAATAATTAAAAATTATTTTCATTAGAAAATTAATTTTTTATCACTTTTAATCAAATTTTTAATATATATATTAGACTAAAAAATTTCTAATAAATTTTATTATAAGACAATAATTTATTAAAAATATATTTTATATTTATTTCCTATAAAAACAACGAAAGAGCTAATATGTTTGATAAAAATAATTCTCAAGCATAAAATAAAAAACTTATTAAAAATTAAAATATTTAATCTGTAATTTGTTGAGATTAATTTTACATATTTATTTTAAAAGTTATCATTTTAAAATTACTCCTATTTAAGTGAATTAGGTTTAAGGCTAAACACGTAAATGTCTATTAGGAAACTAAGAGAGGGTCCAACCAAAAATAAGCCAACAAATTATTTTGAATTTTACTCTATACTAATTAATAATTATTAATTAATAATTATTTAAATTTTATATTTTAAAAGATACAATATTAATAATTATTAATTACCTCTTCTTACTCTAATTCACCTTTTACTATTTATTATGCAAACCCAAATTTCTCTTTTTAAAAAAAAATTGAAATTCCAAAAAAAACATACCAAAACATAAGATAAAGAATCATTCGAATGCTAAAAAAAATATACAAAACATATGAAAAGAATCATCCAAAACTAATAAAAAAACATCCAAATCCTAAAAAAACATACAAAACATAGAAAAAAATCATTCAAAATTAATAAAAAGAATCGTCCAAAATTTAGGAAAAAAAACATAAAAAACTAGTTAAAATAATCATCAAAACTAAATAGGAGGAGGAGAAGACCGCAGAGTGGCCGGCGACAACGTCTTGGACGGCGTTGCGTAGATGGTGGGAGACTCGCGGTGGCGCGTTGCGAGAAGGAAGCTACGGAGGTCGTGCATTGCAAGTGGAAGAGTCACCATGGATCGAAATAGTTGATCGCGCGTCGTGAATGGGGTCCGACGGTGGCTACGTCATGACGAATGGAGACCGCGATGATGTTCGGCGATGCAGATCCCACAGCAGTAGAGGCGACTATGTCCAACGAAGAAGAATAGCTCGTACGGCGGCGGAATGATGAGACACCGATGGGGTGGTTTCAAATGCGGCAATCACGTCAAAGGATCGAGAATGAAGTGACACGATGGTTCAAACGGTGGCTCGTGCAGCGGCAAAATGAGGAGTGAGCGATGCGGTGATTCTAATGGTTACAAGAAATGGAAACGGCGGAAAACAACAGAGCTAAAGAACACTCAATGCATGAAAGAATATGCACTTCCAATTCTTCACCGTGATTGATGCTACAGTGTTATTACACCCTCTAAATTTTTTAATCAGCCATTAATACACCCTCTAAACTTTTCAAATCAACCATTACTGTTAATTATTCAAATTATAATTTATTAAAATAAAATAAAATTATTATAATCAATTGAATTGTTTAAGTTGGCTGGTTCGAGACTTAATTTTTTATACTTTCCCAAATATAATATCAAAGAATTGATATTCTTAATAGTTATCACTAAATTCAAGAGTTTATTATCTGTTTTTTTTTTTTATTTTTTAATAGATTTAAAAAATAAAAATTACCCTTATTTTAAAGAGAACTTAGTAGAATTTGCATTTTTTATTTGTTATATTAAAAATATTATTTGTACACTAAAATTAGTCATTAAAATCAGCCACCAATGTATTTGTGTATAAATACATGTGTGGTTTAATTTATTTTTAATATGTATTTATATTTTAATATGTATTTTATACTAGTGGTTGATTTTAATGGCTGATTTTAGTGTACACATAGCATAATTCTTATTATATTATGGTTGATAATAATGTTTTTTTTTAATTATGAAATTTAATTTAAAATATAACACCATTTAATTTGGAATATAGAAATCAGGCCCTCTAATTTTTGAGAGATACAAAAATTGAACTCTCTAATTTTTAGAATATAAAAATCAAATCTTTCAATTTCTAAAATTAAACCTTCCCATATCTACTTCAAAAATATATAAAAAAAAATTAGAATACAAAAGTTAGATCCAATCATTTCTATACCCTCCAAAATTTTAAAAAATATTCAAAATTACAACCTTAAACTATATCACTTATCACCAATGTCAACTCAAACCCAAAAAAAATTAGCCTAGAATTTGCTTCTTAGAACTTAGAAGTTGGGAACCGTTGGTTTTATCCAAAGGCAGTGACCGGTTGATGCCCTTTGATAGAGTAGACACCTTTACATGCCACTACCACACCTTTTGAAAGGGACACCCCTCACAGCTTTTTCTAATATCTCTCTCTCTTTTATGTTTTATCTCTGGCTGTCGTTATTACTTCACTTAAAAGATACAACACCATATCATACATGTCTAAATTTACTTCCTCACCAAAACCACCTTTCTGCTTAGTTTGCAAAATTACTGTAGATTGCATCTGAGAGGGCCTCCCTTTTCTTTCTTTTTGCGGAACAACATTGCGTGCTTATTCTTTTGCATGGTTGTCCTTTCCCTTACCGTAAAAAAGATCGTTGTCCTTTCCCTTCAAAACTTGAAATTACTTTTATAACCTACTCATTAGGAGCTAAAAGCTCAAAACCAAAAAAAGATACTTGTAATTCTTGAAGGGGAAGACAGACACTGAGTCTAGACGATATTATATTATGGTTCCTAAAGATATTTAATTCTTTTTGAGCATAAATATAAAAGTTTAGTTAATATGTATCATAATAATACATAAAAAGATTATTATTAGTAAAATAAGAAAAAGTCTAGCTAGGATAGTAAAGGATTTTTTTTTTTAATAAATCTATGTATCAACTAGTTAGCTCTAAGTTGACTACATTCCTAATTAATTCTCTAGCGGGATCGTTAAAATAAATAAAATAAAGATTAATTTCTTTTATATCTTTTCTAAATTCTTTTAATTAATAATTTTACCATATATCCTAAAAACATGTTATTTTAAATATAATATATAATGCTTTATAAAAATTCCATAGAAATTACTATAAATTTGTATTTTATTTTTACAGAAAGATAATATTAATTTTGATAAAGGTTTAAGTTGATTTGAGAAATTTAATTATGCAATTCACATATAAAATCAAATTTTGTTTGACTGCAAGAATTTAGATACTCGTAGAATATTAAAATTTTTATAATCCATTTTAAAGAAAAAGAAATGGATTGTGGCTTCCCGCCTTCCCCTGTCAGTCTTCCTTGCAAACCGTGTAGTCCATTCCTATTTTCTACACCCCGATCTAGAGATAGTTTTAAAACACCCTAAACAATAGGGTAAAAAACACAAATAAACCATGGGAGGAAAGTTGTTACATAAATAAGTTAAAATAGAAAATTGATTCACGAATGAGCCAAAACACATTTATATGTAATTCGAACCTATTTGGTTCGAACTACATTTCCACATAAATCGAACCTATTTGGTTCGAACTTCAACATCATAATTCGAACTCTATTGTACACACGAATTGTTTGCATCACATAATTCGAACCTAATTGGTTCGAATTACTTAAAGTTGTAAATCGAACCAAGTTGGTTCGAATTACTAAAGAACAGATCTGAATATGTTACGTGCATGGGATCGTAATTGATAAATATGTTTCGTTTAAGGAGTTTTAAACGAAATGTCTGTTGAACACACATGGATATAAATTAGTCTATGAATTAAATTAACTAAGACATGATGCGGAATTTAAGTAACATAAAAATGCAAAGTACAGATGTTTTCATAGTAACACAGGCATACATTTAAAGGTGGATACTAAGTAACACTGATAACAAAATACATAGACGAAGATAGGTAACACACAACTCGGCACAGAAATCATCTAAACAGGTGCGACCCCGTGAAGCAACGACGTGGAACCCGTGTCCTTTGACCTCTCTGGATAAGCGGCTCCTCATCCTCGATCTCGTCGTCCTTGTTCTCGTCCTGCGGGGCTGGCTGTACAGGCGTCCTAGGCTGGACATGTACCGGTCGGGACGAGGACGGCCCGACAACTGAATGTGACCCAACAGTATGTGCTGAAGCTGGGGTACCACCCAAAGCGAAATACTCAGGAGGAGGCACGGAGGGAGGCTCATTCAGATCGACATGTAACGGTGCATGTGTTCCCGTCGTCTGACTCTGCCCACGGGCAGCCTCATCATCATGCATGATGGCACTGATCTCATCTAAGAAGGGGGATCCACCAAAATCCCCACCATACCCAACACCGGCAAGAAAGTCTGAAAACGTGCTACTCGGACTCATCCATGGCGTACTCTCCTGAAGTGTGTGGTCGTCAGAGGGAACTCCAACGAAGTAATCTCCGAGCGGCCCCTCCCCAAGTCCAGCCTCACCATGGGCAGTGGGATCTCCGGTGGCGCACCCCTCTCCACCAAGGACGCCATGATGGGGACTAACAACTCCGACTGCACCCCTACCCCTACTGTCCACGTCATGAAGATCACCATCTTCGTGTCCCGCAACGGGTGCCCTCCGTCTGCCTCCACGACCTCATCCTCGACCACCACCCCTACCTGCCTCATCACCCCCTCCATAGCCTGCTGTAGTCACCTCCACTCACGCTGGCTCCGTCGTGTCCCAACACGAGCTCTCTTCTCAACCCGACGCCTATCAGGGACGTCGTCGACTCGATCCATGTCGGGAACTCGGCCAGGACCCCTCTATGACGCCTCGACAGGAATAGAAATGTCCCTCGGATCCCCCAGATCAAACTCGGGTGATAAGAACCTCTTCCATGCCGACTCCACCAGTCTAGGTAGGCGTGCGAAGGTCCAGGGTCGGCAACAACATCGAACCAGAGGACATGGTTCGCACGGGTCTCCCAAAGAATATGCAAATGTTGTAAAGCGGACGGGTACCAACGTTCACCGCCTCTCTCGTCCTTCGACATCAGAAAGTCAATGTTAAGGGCGGGACGCGGGAGGGGCTGCACACCACCGAACTGCGGTAGAACCCTATCTACCTGATGCCACTCTACAACGGCAAAGTAGATAAGTGACGTGACAGACCGCCAAACCGCCATGTGTCGAGGCTCCAACGCCTCCGGATGCACAACCTGAAGTACATCGGGGGAGCTATACGGCATCCAGATAAACTGCAAAAAAAATAGCTATGTTGTCACGCCAAATCTTATTATACAGAAACATCTGATGTCTAGTTATTCAAATAAAAGTAACCGGAACAACACTCACATCCCTGGGCTGAAACATGTCTATCTTCAGTCGCGTGCTCTGTACTCTAGGACCCTTCTCGCTGTAGGAAGGGCTATAACCTGACCACCTGCAGCACACATGGGTGTTATGGTTAATCAGAAGTATGACATATTTGTAATACACTACAAACGTACATGAACATTAGCTATTTTAACTTGAAATATAAAAGCCTGAGTAGCATACCTCGATGCCAAAGGCCAGCTGCACGTATCGTACCCAGCAGGCCTAAACCTGGGAAAGCGTCAGAAGATCCAGGACTGAAGTAGCTGTAGTGGGCCCGCTAACTTCACCACATGTCTGTTTGCCACTCGGCACATGCACCGGTACAACCATGCCAATGCTGCAGACCCCCAACTGTAGGAACCCATCTCCTCAAGCCTAGCTACGTATGGAAGCCATCTGATGTGAATGTGGTTGCCGAACTTGTCGGCAAACAGCTGAGTGCCTAACAACATCATGATATAGGCACGAGCAAATCAGCGCATAGTCTCCTCATCGGCTCCCTCAGGACACTCTCCGAAAGTCTCCTGGAACCAGGTGCAGTTTACTGCGTACTTCTGAACCTGGCTCGGAGGAGGAATCACTCCAAGCAACTCCTCGAACCAAACCCAAGCTGGACGTCCACCCTTGATATACATATGGAAATCTGTAAGGCAACCGCTGACATAACACCCGTCCACTGCCAACCCCAACTGGTATGCCACGTCCTGAAGCGTGATCGTGCACTCTCCGAAGGGCATATGGAAGGTGTGCGTCTCAGGACGCCACCACTCGACGAAGGCGCTGACAAGGGGCTCATCTAACCTGAACCATCTATCGTTCAGCCTAGTCAGATGGTACAACCCGGCCATCTGTAAGTAGGGAACATAACGCTCATCGAGTGGCATGCCTTGTTGCCGCCGCATGCTCCTGATGCATCACTGTGGCTGCGCATTAAATGGACCGCATTATTAGAACCACATACAATACCGGTAACCAAAAAAAAACTAACACAATATACCACTTACATAAACCATCAACACAACCACATATAAAACCACTAACATAAACCACTTACATAAACCATCAACACAACCGCATATAAAACCACTTACAAAAAACCACTTACCCTAAACCACCAACTAAATCGCATGCAAAACCACTAAAGTAAACCATTTGCAATACCACTACAATAAACCACTAACTATACCACCTAACATAAACCATTGATACAACCGCATATAAAACCACTTACAAAAATCACTTACCCTAAACCACCAACTAAACCGCATGCAAAACCACTAAAGTAAACCATTTGCAATACCACTACAATAAACCACTAACTATACCACCTAACATAAACCACTTACATAAACCATTAACACAACCGCATATAAAACCACTTACATAAAACCCCTTACCCTAAACCACCAACTAAACCGCATGCAAAACATCTTAAATAAACCATTTGCAATACCATCACAATAAACCACTAACATAAACTGCCACTAAAACCACATGCAAAATCACTAACTCAAATAAATCGTGTGCACAAAATTTTCTATCTACTAACCTCGTCGTTGATGACCCCGGCTATATGAGCAACCCCGTCCAATCGGTACAGCCTTGCAGGATCGTCCCCCATCAGCTGAGTCTTCGGTTCAACTATTTCTCGGATCGAATCTGGGTCGTTTTCTTTGGGATTTTGTGGGGTAGGGTAAGTGAGAAGTGGTTCAAATTTTCTTGATTCGAACTCCTTATATAGCCCAATTTAACGTAATTCGAACCAATTAGGTTCGAATTAGTGGACGCACTAAATCATGAGTAATTCGAACCAATTAGGTTCGAATTATGTGATGGGACCAATTTGTGAGTAATTCGAACCAAATAGGTTCGAATTATGTCTTAGCAGTTCGAACCAAATAGGTTCGATTTATATGGAAACCTAGTTCAAACCAAATAGGTTCGAATTACATAAAAATATGCTTTGGCTCATTTGTGAATCAATCTTCAATTTGGCTTAATCATGTAACAACTTTCCTCCACTGGCTTATTTCTGTTTTTTACCCTAAACAA
Source organism: Arachis hypogaea (assembly GCF_003086295.3). Taxonomy (NCBI): domain Eukaryota; kingdom Viridiplantae; phylum Streptophyta; class Magnoliopsida; order Fabales; family Fabaceae; genus Arachis; species Arachis hypogaea. The sequence continues at coordinate 28,432,765 of NC_092038.1, forward strand.
TATGTGCATAATTGAATTTTTATTCAGAGAACAATTGTTTATTAAATTACCAAAAAAAATTTAAAAATTGTTTATAGTTATTTTAATATTAATTTTTTTCCTAAAAATTCCATATCATTCATGAATAAAATTAATACATTAGTAGATTATGGCTTGTCAACAGTGACGGATCCAAAAAATTTTGTAAGTGGGAGCAATATATATAATATGATAATAATTTTTATAATTGTTCTTTGTTATTATAAAATATAAGTAGTCTTTAAATTATCTAACTAACAAATTAAAATACTAAAATAATAATTCAAATAATAATAGAAAAATTAAATTTTATTTTTTTAGGTTTTATATTTTGAAAAGATTTAGTAATTTTTTATTCTCAATACAATCAAATATTTCTGTTTTTATATATGTCGTTAAATAATCATTTAAAAATGCATCTCTCGTATGATTACGAAATCGATTCTTTATAATATTTATATTTAAAAAAAATTTCAACTGATATTGTCCCAAAAAAAACTAAAATTAACTTTAAAAAATTACCAATAAATAAATAGTATTTTTATTTTATTATTATTATTATTATTATTATTATTATTATTATTATTATTATTTAACCATTTTTTTGTTTAATAGTCAATATAAAAAAGTCCCAAAAAAAACTAGATATAAATTAAATATATATTCTGAAAAAAGACTTTAGATGTCATATTTTGATGTAATTTTTTGTAAATAATATTAAAAAAAGATATTTTATTCTTAAAAATTTATAATTTTATGTCAAGTGAATTGTTTAAAAATTTTTTAATTGTGAATGACTAAATTTTTTTGAAAAATAAAAAAATTAGAGATAAATTTTGTTCTAAATATTTTTATACATCTTCTAAATATTTATTTAAACGTACGTTGACAAAACAATTTAAGATTAAACAGATATGTCATTAGTTAAATGCAAAATTTTTTTTATCACTTTTAATAAATATATTATTCATTAGTTATTTTTATTGCAATTTTTAAATCATTTAGAAAATATTTTTGTTTGCGCTTGAATCTTTTGGATATTAAATTAGTAGTTACTTCTGTTTTGAACAAATAATCGAATATATATATATATATATATATATATATATATATATATATATATATATATATATTCATTTAAATATTGAATTACCATTTCTTTTTACATAATTGAGGTTGACGAGTGAAGTTCAATCATAGTGGAGTCAAATTTAATAATATAATGGAGGCAAATAAATTTTATTAATATGTATTAATTAAAAAAAATTTAAATTCCAATGGGGACACTTACCCCCACACCCATGAACTTGAATCCGTCCCTGCCTGTCAACCCCACTTAGAAGCCATGGAAACTTGATCTTGCTAAGGGTGGAAAATGGGGTTCATATTTTTTAAAGTTTCAAGTTTAAAAATATCAGATTTAGATTCAAAAATATCATTAACAAGCCACAATGGGCGTGAATTGGTTAACCTAAGAAGATGTGATTAGGTTCTTCGTTGACTCAGTTAGCCTCTTTATCTCTCTCCTTGTACTCTTTATTGATTCTCTTAGCATCATTTTAACTAATATTCTTGTCACTATTGATAGTGATGGGTCTTTCATTAGTGAAATTTTTTTCTTTACTCTCTGTTGGGAAATTAGGGTTTGTTAGAATCTGATTGGAATTTTTTTCCACCTTATTATGTTTGAATTAATTAAATATGCAGGTAAATAGATTATTGGATTGAGTTTGCCATATAATCAATTCTGTTAGCCACGTAAGTATTTTCTGTTAAGAAAAATGTGACCAGTTAATGTCTGGATGTTTTTGTCAAACTTATAAATCTCTTAGGAATTTTTTTGTTAATAATGTCTTTTAGGTACTATTTTGTCAGCGTTTGAATCTTTCGAGTATTGATTTGGTAGTTACCTCTATTCACTTCACATGTCACTACTATTAACCTAACCCTTTATCTCTTCTTTCAAAGTCAACTTATCAGTCCCTCATTCCTACTTTTTTGATAAATCTACGTATGTGTTTTTATTTTATGTTGTTCTTTGATAAGGATTTTATTTTTGTATATTAGTTAAAAAATAGATAGTGAGTAATTAAAAACTTAAAATCTTAATTAAAATTTTATTTTTTCTTCAAAAATTTATATTTTTTTTGGTAGAATGACTCGCCCGCTTGCCTTGTCCGCCAAAACAAGAGTTGTTTGGCATTTCTAGCCTGATTATTTAGGTAGCGTGGGGCGACCTGCCTCGTTTAGTGGAAGGCTTGGGCTAAAAGGGTATGCTTATTTGCCGCTAATAAACTCCAATTTGTCATTCTAAATTGTGTTAAAAGGTATGGAGTGTGAAGGTTTCAGAATGGCCTAGAAAAGGGAGAGGGGTTGAATCTTTGGCCTTCTTTTAAATATTTTTTCCTTCTTTTAATTCTGACTGAAAGGGAAACTAGTTGCTGAAGTGTTTGTCAAGTAAAAATTCAGGAGACAATTTTATTTTGTCTCTTCATGATGCTTTGAAAAATAGAGCAACCTTTTACTTTTTGAATAGCTGTGACTTTTGAGATAAAGGTAATACAGAATATATTTTCATTTTATCTCTTCACGAAAAAAAAACAGAAGAAGAGTAGAGAAGATAAATTCACATAGCCATGTATGCTGGTTTAGTCACCATGTATAATGTGACCTACATCTATTATCCTTACAACAGTGGTGAAATTTTCACTATCTTTCAAAGATTGCAAACACCAATTTCTCTAGGATTCAACCTAATCCTATCTGGGACGAACCCAGCTTCTACCCAAGCTAGATTTGACTAGGTTCACTCCCTAGATTTTCAACTACTAGGTGCTCACCCAACTTAGCAAGAAAATCCCTTCAGGATCATGTGTACAAAATAGAAAAATATACAAAAGAGCTTTGACATAATTTTCTGGTTTTTTCTTAATAACTCTCTTTGACTTTTCTCTCAATGAATTTTATTGATTCCTTACTGAATGCCTTCTTGCCATTGAAAATAAATGAAGAAAGATGAACACCGAAGAATAGAAACTTCAATATAAAATGTTAAAGGAGAAGAAAGGGATAGCTTGTAAGCTATGAGAACCCAAATTATATGCTCACTCCTTGAATCAATCTCTGGTCATTTATCCCTTTAATAGAGGAGTAAAGCTTCCAAAGCTTGAAACTTGGTTTAAACAGTTGACTTTCTTCTTCCCCAAATATCACAGCAGCAGCGTAGAAGACAGTAGCAGTGATTAAAGCTTACATGCATAAAAACCTAGCTACTTTTCTTTCATCCTTTATCATTTTCTTTAAGGATTTGAGGCATTCATTAAGACTTTGGCTTCAAGTTTCATTCTTGATTTTTGATTTGTAGCAGAGTTTCATAAATCCCGCTTTCTTCAAATTTTCAGTTCGGTGCTTATAGGAGGAGAGCATTTTTAACAAGTTACCAATGAAGAACCAATATAGTAAAGATTCTGATTTACCTCTTGATTTGGTCTTAGCTTCTGAACCTTAGCTTTTGACTTGCTTGATTTTGGTAATTCACTTTTTCAATTTTAATTTGAAACCTAATTAGACTTCCTCTTTCTTGCTTCCCTTTTGGAGTGTTTCATGTGGGTGAGAGAAGAGAGAAGAGAGAGAATGGATTTGGTAGCTTTATTATTAGTTTAAATGAAAGTGAAGCTTCCTTTCTTAGTTAGCAACCATTCCTATTTGCCATGAATGAATTTGATGCTTATGGGCCACTTTGGTCTTGATTAGTTTGTTAATGGACCTATTTTGATTTCTTTATTTTTTGCACAATGAACAAACTAATCACACATATAACTGGGCTTTTAGCCCAATAATAATATTTGTTCATCATCAAATAATTGTTATTAGTTCTTTAAACTCAATAATTTTTCCTGATGACAAACATTATAAAATGAATTGAAATGAAAAGAGTTTAAATGAACTTTCCTTTGATGAAGTAATCTTTGAATTGAGCTCTCTCTTTCTTTCATTCACTTGGATCTCCATGAATGTTATCAATTTCTCAACCTGTTATCAATAGAATTTATACAGTAACCATGCCAAACATCCAAAACTATTTCAGCTTTATACACCAATCAAACTAAGTGAACCAGCTTAATCACTAGCAAATATTTACAAGGCTATTAGTCCAAAAAATCATCATTCAGCCTCAACTAACATAATCATAAAGAAAATATTAATCAGAATAGTGATAAAAAATTATCTATCAGAGATGCAAGTAATATTTTCAAAATGAAACAGCAGCCTCAATCAATTAGTACCAAATAATTTACAAATAAATCATGCTAAAAACAGCAGCACAACAGTTCATGAATTTAAACAACCTAACAATTCATTTTTCATACTCACTCCCCCTTTTGTTATCAAGGAGAAGATGTATTCTTGCACAAAAATTTGTTAGTCTTGAAGAAAAGTGCAAGTCCAATTAGTGCAAAGTTAAATGTCTACGTATCACTATTACAATTATCCAAGTGAAACTAAAAGTATCAAAGCAACATAAATCAAACAACATAAAACGATTTTTTATAAGCAGCAACATTAACAAGGTGCTAGACATCAGATCCCTCATCCTCGATTCCAAAATATCTTCTTCTTTTTTTTTTCAGACATTATTTGATCATCTTCCAAAGATTCAATGTACTTTAAAATTACCTCAACTCGACTTTGGTACTTTCTCAATGAATTTTCATTTTAAATTGCAAGTCGCCTAGCTTGTAGATCATGTACTTGGTGAGGTTTACAAATTCTTGCAACACATCTTTGATAATAAAATTTACCAAGTACTTATTGGAAGTTGATGTATCAGCAGTAGATGGAAGATGTATACTTTCATCTTCTTCTTCTTCCATAACCATATCTCTAGCAGCCTTAGTCCCTTTTTCTTTGTCTGTTTGACTGTACCACCACTTTTAAGAGATGAAATTATATTCTCTTGGGTCTCATTGTTCATATTAACACCAAAATACTCAAATAAACAAGTTAAAAATATGCCATATGGTAATGAAACATTTTTGTCACTTTTGATACAATCAAACGTGACGTATCATCAAATATGCAAAAAAAAAAAAATTAGTTTTGTTGATGATGTCATAGAGAACTAACGTGTTACAAAGTGTAACTCGTTGATATGAACCACTTTGAGGCAAGAGAATGTGGGTAACGATTGGTGTAATTGGGCTTTAACAGGACATAGGGATCGGTGGTTAGGAGTAACACCATCTATAAGAGAAATATTCTCACATATGTTGGTCAAAACATCCTTGTGTGAAATACCCAAATCATTATCCCATTTACCAGTGATGTAGGCATTAACACCAACATCATAGTAGTCTAGGACTTCACCAATAGATTCTTTGTTTAAATGAATTTCATGGCCTTTAACATAAGAGTGAACAGATTCCTCATGAAAGTACATATTGGCATAAAATTCTCTAATTAAATCAGGGTAAACAGGTTTTCGAATTTCAAACAAATTTTTTCAATCCAGATAAATGATATTTTCAACGAAGTTTATCCCCTTTTTTAGCTAAAGCATTCAAGTTGGCCACATATATTAAATACAAAGGTCTTTTAGAAACAATAGCTCTATGAAATTCAAAGTTCATACTAGATGAGAAATGGAGAGGATCATGATGAGAATGTGAAGGTTACCAAAATGTGATTTAAAACCAACAAGATTAGCAGTTTCTGGTTCTTTACAGAGTTAAGAAAGGGTCTACAGTTACCTTTGGGTGCTTTACTCGAGGGTGCCAAATGGCCTTGTGGACGTGATAAAGAATGAGGAGGAGGAGACAATGGTGGTTCTTTCTCAGTCATGGACTTCTTCTTTTTGGTAGTGTTTGCCCTAAAAGTTCCAACCTCTGGTGGTGCTATTGATGGACGGCGAGAGGAGGTCTTTGTCCTTGCCATGGTTTCTGGTACAGGAGAGGAATAAGAAAGAGAAATGAGAGTGTATGTGAATATGGGTGTGATATTGGCCTTTTGGTGGAGTGTTTCATGGAGCAAGATAGGAACCAGTGCCTCTTCGTGTAGCCACCTTCTTTCTCATCTTTATGAAAGAGTAATGAATGCAGTTTTTTAGAGTTAATGGAGGTTAGAGGAGAAGATGAGCGGTTTTCTTTTGATAACTGCTATAAATGCTTGAATTTTGAAAAAACAAAATGTATGTTGAAAAATTTGAAAAGGTGTTTCAAAGATAAATGATTTAAAAAGTATGCAAGCAAGCAGTTGAAAAGACAAGTCAAAGTAAATATGCAGAAATTTGAACTTGATTAATGTCAAAGTTTATATTTAAAATATTTCTACTTCTCTAGATTATAGAAATTTAATTTTTTAATTTCTTTGGATAATAATTAATTTATTAGCTAATTATTTATTAATTACCCGTGGTTTACATTCTACCCATCTAGTTAAGAATTTTGTCCCCACAATTCAATTATTCATGTATCCCCAATTCCCACATATGCTCCTCAAAGTCTGCTCGACTCCAAATGACTTTAACCAATGAAACTTGCTTGACATCCATTATAAGATCCGTGACTTACCCACACATTCTCACTGGTCCAGAATTTACAATCCACAACTTACCGGCAAGTGCACCAGGTCGTACCAGGTAATAAACTCAGGTGAGTGAGTATCAATCCTACGAGGATTAAAGGATTAAGCAAACAATAGTTAATTGATTATTCTAGTCAGACAATCAAAATTTAGGGTTTCAATAGCAAATAACATAAATACAAAGAATTGAATAAAAGCAAACTAAAATTGGTTAAGAAAATAATATGATAAAGATAGTTAAGGTGTCAAAGATATTTAAATTTCTAGATTAATACTCAATGTCAACTACCTTGATCATGCAATGATTATGTTCATGGAAAATCCTAAGTGTTTAAATTCTTATTCCTAGGCAATCCAGTCTCCTCTAATGCAACCAACTGTAAATCCCTTTATCACTCAATTGCATTAGAGGGTGAAGTTCAAATTTCGATTTATATGCCACACAACCCTAAGAATCCCAAAGTATAATTCAGTTATATGTCACGTACCACATTAAGTCCAAATAATTAGGAATTATGAGAAATTGGTTTCAAGCTATAATTCTAGTGATATAATTTTTCCAAGACTCAAATAGAATTCAAGTTGAATTAGAGTTATTTCCCAATAATCACTAATTCTTAGGATGAAGCACGAAACTAATTCTTAAACAATAATCAAAATATTAATCAAGAGTAGAAGAACAAATAATTATTAATCTATAAATTAAATAGAGCTCCTAACCTTAACAATAGAGAATTAGTTGCCCATAGTGCAGAAAACCCTAGTAGAGAAAAGTGTAAAGTGCGAAAGAGGAGAAGAAGAAACCCTATGTCAAAATATCTTCTCCTTTTATATCTAATCCTAATAAATATAAAATATATTTTCTAAAAACTAAAAATATATTTTCTTAATTTAAAACTAAACAAAAGATTAAATTAAATCATTAAGATTTGGGTAGATCACATGGAAACCCTTCTTTCTCATCATACTGGTGCCAAAGTTGAGATTTGTGGTGTTTGGCGCCATGTATGCAGCAAGTATGCATGCGTTCCCAGGCTCCTGGCGCCAAACATGAGATTTTGGCATTTGGTGCCAGCATGGCAGTGGCAAATTTATGTTCTAGCGCCAAACTTCAGGTTGGTGGCGTTTGGCGCCATGATGCTAGAAGCAAAGTATAGACTATTATATATCGTTGAAAAGATCTAGAAGTTGGCTTTCCAATGCCGCTAGAACTGCATCAATGGGACCTCTGTAGCTCAAGTTATGTCGTTGGAGTGCGAGGAGATCAGGGTTGATAGCATCCACTTTCTTCCTTTTCTTCTACACGAACTCTGTCAAACTCACCTGAATGCTACCTGTAATCAATCAGATTGTAAAACAACTCAAAGTAGCATTCATGGTGGCTAAAAACACCTAAATCTTGATTTAATTCAACAATTTCACACACAAATTCACTAAGAAAAGATAAGAAAGATGCTCACGCATCACCACTCTTATAGAATTCAAATAACAACTACGACCACCTCTTCCAATTCCTTAAACCTAATTCAAATCGAATGCTCCAACCCACTTCTGCTACATCGCTCTGATTGTTAGCCACTACAAATCTAATAATTTATCCTTGTCATACTCTATTCTCAACTCGCAAAATATATTGCTCACTTTTAAACTTTCTCAAACTGACTCAAGTAATGCTTAGGCTCATCCTAAAACTAAATCACAAGTTAGGGTCCTCACGCATTCTTAATTTAACTTAAGGTCTCATTCACAATTCTCAACCCTCCAGTACTTCACATAATCCAGGCCGTTAAAGAGATAACTTAATGTCAACTAAGGTTCAGGTCTAATACTCACTTATGGTCCCTGGGAAAATTTTTTTTGGCATGATTCCCAACACCTGCTAAAAGATAGCTATTTCCTCAATTTACCCATACCTCTAATCCGAGAGTTGGATCTAGTAACATCAACTCAGTCTTATTGTTGTGCTTGATTAGCATCTTGAGCCCTCCTACATTGACAAACTATAAGCAAATTAGGCAAAGTCTAAACATGAGAAAGCGATAAAAACACCTCAAAATTTGAATATGAGTAAACAATTCTCCTTAGAATTATTGTCTCATGTGATAGCGTATCTGAAAAATACGGTCACTATTTCATGTGTAAAAAGCTTAAAGGAATGAAAAGTATCTTATCTCATAAATTGTCCTAGTAAAATGTGCATTTTGACTCCAATAGTTCAAAACTATAATACCCAACAAACTAAACCATTTCAATGTAGCTTATAGCCTTGGACAAGAAAGTAAAGTACGAAGCTATTAAAAAGTGAAAAGATATGTTGGCACAAGTAAAAATGCATTTGCCATTATACCTTCTTATGAAACAAGGTGACAATGACCATAAAAGGTTTTTAGTGACTTAGAAATAATCCAAGACTATGTATACAAGAACATAGACCAACTAAAAGATATATCCTATTTAGGATTTCTTGGTGTTTTCTTCACCTCATAAGTTCTGCTCATAAAAGAAAGAAAAGAGAGTTTGTAATCCAGAACACACTATATAATCTCCATTTAGATTGTATTGCAAATATGATAATAGTTCATGTTCATTTTATAATATCTTTAAACTAACTCAAAACTAGAATAGGTTTTAAACTAATTTATTAAGTTTTCAGACTTGTCAATGCTCCTATATAGTCACTATGAATATATCTCAGATTCTTTATATAAATAGATCTTGCAGTGATATCTAGTATTAAGAAGGCTTAAAGTTAGATTAGTGGGATATCCAATCTTAGTCTTGCGTGAGAAGGTCAAATAAATAACTAAAGATCTTAGATTAGTGGATATCCAATTTGAGTTAATGCATAATCTACAGAAGGTTTGTAAAAATAATATCTAAAGGTCTTAGGTTGGTGAGGAGCCAATCTGAGTCACTTTGTAGACCTAAAAAGATTTGAAAAAATAATATCTAATATTCATAGGTTGGTGGGGTATCCAACCTAAGTATTTCTTGAGAAGGTCAGGATAATATCTAAGGTTCTTAAGTTATGTTGTAATCCAATTGGAGTCAAAGCTTAGCTTGAGAAGTCTCAAAAATTTATTATCTAAAGTTCCTAGAATAGGTTACGGTTTAGTCTGAGTTCAAGCTTTATCGTAAGAAGGCTTTATGCAAAGAATATCTATTTGTGCACTTATTATTTAATGAAACTTTGAGTTTTCTTGAGGATTGGATGTAAGTGTTTTAATCCGAACTAATATATATTGTTGTGTGCATCTTTTGAACTATTATCTCTTATCTTATATATTACATTTATTTTCTATTAGAAAAACCCTTTTATACATTCCAGTTATGTGGATGTTTAGAAAATGCTTTCAAATTGATTTGATGTCTTTTAAAGATGTTAGAAGATCTTGTAGTAAATGTTAGAATCTCATGACCGATTTTAAGATGATTCTTAGCAGCTTGTTAAAATCACTCTTGTTCTTTAGAAATTATATTCTCATTTTCAGTGATGTTAGAAGTTATTTTAACCTACGAGCAGAGAATCATTTGAACTAAAATGCTAACAAACTTTGCTACATAGCAGTCCAAAGATTATATAAGAACTGTATAATTTTTCATTATAGTTGGATCTAGTAGTGATCTCTAGTTCTGAGAAGGATTAAGAAAAGAAGATCTAAAGTCCCTAAGTTAGGTTGAAATATTGACAAGCCATGCTAAGAATATTTAAGTCATGCTAAGAAGGTCTAGAATATTGATGAGCCAAAAACTTGATATGGCTGAATCTTGGCAAGTGTACAAATCACTTCAAGTAATACTACGGTGACTGGATATCGTTTCCATGAGGATTAAAGGATTGAGCAAGCAAACTTCTAATTGAATCTTCTAATTAGAGTAACCAAACTTTTGCAGGTGGAAGGATATAAATCTTGGAATAATAAAGAACAGTAAAGGAGAATGTTTGGTGTGAATGAATGAATGCTTATGAATTTAAAGAAATAAACAGTGAATAAAGATGTTAAAAGCTTCAGAGATATTTAACTTTCAGAAAAGGAAATCCTTATATTTATTTACTTTGATTTATGCAAGAATACTTTCACGACAAATCATATATAATCAAATTCTAATTCCTTGGCAATTTAATTCCTTTTTAACTTATTTAATCACCAATTCCTTGGTCAATTAATTAAGAAAAAAGAGGTTAGACACGATTCCGATTTAATATTGCACGACTTTCAAAATACTATTCCTAGCCAAGTTGAAAATTTTAAAAAAAATTTCAACCAAATTCTGATATTAAATTTTCCAAAGTAATAATATGATCCAATACAGAATTAGAATATTTTCTGATACTTCTAATGTAACACCTACCACATAGAGCTTTACGCCTAGGATGTAAATCAGAGGTGGCGAGGTGCTACAACCTCTAAAAGTAAAATACGTACATAGATATATATGAAAGGAAGTTTAACTAAGAGCCTTGAAAGAAAAAGTTAAATGAAACGCCAACAGAAAAGCGCATCACTCTCGATCGGGTCAACGCAGAAAGGTAGATAAGATCGAATGGAAATGATAATATATATAATTAGAGTTTCAAAGATATAAATAACAAGCTCCATGCTTGACCTGCGAAGCAAAGGCTGACCAGAGTATACATATACATCTAGATATATATACAACCCAAAACAGCCCAAAAGATATGATGAACACACATGTTTCTCCAAGTCAACCTCTAGGAGGGACAAAATACAAAATATACAGGACAAAGAATATAGCTACATATATACATAGTCTAACACAAAATATCACAGCCCAGAAACCAAATCTTTGCTTGCTCAAAGAATCTCTAGACGCTCAACGAGGTATCTCTCGATCTGCATCTGAAAAACAATAATATCTGTATGGAATGAGAACCAGGGTTCTCAACATGGTAATAGTGCTCACATAGATAATATATAAGGTCGCGGAAAAGGCAGAGGCATTCTTAGAACTCTAACACTCAGAAATTTAACTTAAATTCAATACTAAGCCATAAAGTTCGATAATCTAACTAATGGAGTCTAAACTTAGTCTAACTCTTCACCTTCTGCCTCCTCTAAACCTCCTCATCACCGGTGGAACAACCCTTAGTATCACTTCTGCCAGCATGAGGGGTCTCCCAGTTGCAAAGACAAACAAGACAAGCAAAGAAAACACAGGTATAGATAACAGTTATCGCAAACAAATCAGATAGCGGTTAATCACATATAAACAATTAGGCAAGCCAAAACAAATGTACACTCATACAAAACATACAAATGCATATGATGAATACTTTTCCTACTGGCCATGAGCTCATGTGTCAGTTATATTGCCAGAACCCGACACATCCAGTAGCTAACTCGGATATCATCTCTCTGACATGCATCCACACTCTTAGGATATAGTACTTGTCACACTCTTGGGATATAGTGCCCATCACACTTATGGGATATAGTTCTGCCGTATTTCTCGGGATAAAGTATTTCCACACTCTTGCGCTATAGTGCCTGTCACATTCATGGGATATAGTACCCGACACACTTCCCAGGATAAAGTGTTCCCACACTCATAGGATATAGTGTCCATCACACTCTTGGGATATAGTGCCCGACACACTTTATAAACAAAGAGAAAACAATACAACAAAAATAGAAAAAAATATACATTCACACTTTATAATCATAATCATTGTCCTCATAATCAATTTCAATCATTCTCAAATTCATTTTTTATTCATTCGCATTCATTTAAAATTCATAATTAAATTCAGTTTTTATCATTCTTCTTTTTCATCTCCTACCCGAAACAAGTGGACAATGCCACTACATATTACCTGGTATATCAACTTTTACCTGGAGTGAGTGGACAACGCCACTGCCTCTTATCCATGGTCTCTTTCTCAATCAGATTCAATCTTATACCACATTCAATACTTTCACACCTCATTAATTGATCTCTTCTCTTCACAGACCTCCTTCCACTTCAATTTAACTTCCTCAATAATTTCACTCTTCTTCCATAATCTAAAAACTAGCCTTCGGACCTTAAATAGTAGTTATCGAGGTTTGAAAATCTAGAGGGATGGTTTTAAAATAAAAAACACAATTTTCAGCCAAAACAGGATTTTGCGTACGCGGAAGTGTGAAATCTTCCATTCTTGTGTACGCAATCCTTGTCCGCGTATGCGGGACATCTGGGAAGAGCCCAGGGTCCGCATCGCGTGCATGTCCGCATACACATGGGCTGCAAAATTGGTAAAAAACTGCTAAGTTCAAAAAATTAGTTTTTATACCCAACTTCGAACGCGCATAACTTTTTCGTCAAAAATCATTTTTAGTCCGTTCTTTGAACGGTATAAACTCCACAGACCTAATTTTCATTCAAAACAAGATTTACAAAATTTGGGGGTCCGAAAGTCAAGTTACGAACCACCAAAGTTGGTAAAAAATCATCTTTTATCAGAAGTTACAAATTCTCTAACTTTCTAAATTTATCAAATTTAAACCATAGTTTTTATTTTTTACAATGAAAACAGCACCTAAAGTGGCCATACCATATTCATGAACTCTCCATTCATTCCACAACATACCAACTCCCATACCCTCCAATCCATTCAATCATTTCATTCATAATTTGTCACCATAACTTAACAAACATCAACATCACCATCATTAACTTATACTCATCAAAATTTAGAATTCAACACACAAACTCATAGACTCATCAAAATCATAAATCCAACATATACAACTTATACACCTGTCATACACAACTCATATATCATATACACCAATCATTCATTTCATTCATATTTTATAGTCTTCTAGCCTAAGTTTTCATGTGACATTAAATATTAGCTATGAGAAACCAAAACCATACCTTACCTGATTTCTTCCTAAGATTAGAACACCCCAAAATCCTCAATTCACAAGATTCAAGCCTCCATCAAAAAAATTTTCAGCACCCAACACTAAACTCAAGCTTCCAACTTTATCAATTTGGTTCCAATTCACATATATACCACCTAATTTCACATCATTACATCCATATTCACAAATTTAATACCTAACCTCATATAATTAAAGAATTCACAAGGGTTTTGATTTTCTTACCGTTACCACAAACAATTGGGCAAAGTTCGACAATTTTTCGTTGTTAAAGTTTACCTAAATCATCAAAACCATTCAATTCTTTAATACCCAAGACCTAGAATATCGAAATTGGGGGAGAGAGAAGCTGAGTATAAAATTGAGATTTTCTTACCAAAATTCTTGTATGGTTTTAAAGAGCTCAACGCGGTGGTCGCGTGGCCGCAAATGGTGCGACAATTGGAGCTCTGGATTGAAAGATAAGTGGAAATTGAATGTGAGGTTAGGGTTTAAGTTCTTGCTTATTGCTCTCTCCTCAATTCTCAGTGTGATTCTCTAATGTTTTGGGAAAGATGAGCCTAATGTAGGTTCGGTTCAATCAGTTCAGCTCAACGGTTCAATTTTGGACAAAAAATCTTTAAAATTAGTGTTAAAATACATATTTTAATTATTTCTACTCCTTCCAATTATAAAATTTAATTTTCTAATTTTTTGAATAATAATTAATTTATTGATTAATTATTTACTAATTACCTGGTATTTACATCTAACCATTATGATGAAGAACGAAACTCCATTCTTGAAAAAATATCAATGCATTAATCAAAATAAATGAAACAATCACGTTACCAATCTATGAAAATCAAATAGAGCTCCTAACCCTTAACAAAAGAAAGTTAGTTACTCATGATAAACAGAAAAACAAAAGCTAATGAATGAGATGTTGGATGCTAGATGATGAGATTATAGATCATTTCTGTGAATCATTGTTCACTTATTTATATCCTAAATCCTATCATAGAATTCAAAGTAAAAAATTAAATCTAATCCTTATCTTTGAAATGATAAGATAACTAAAACAATAATTCAAATCTAAACTAAAACTAAATCTTATCTTTATATAAGTTAATAATAACTAATCGTTCAAATCTTGAATCTTTGGGTTGAATTAGAAACATCCTAGGAGAGGATTATGGGCCTGGCACAGGACTTGGGTTGCTGCCGCCTAATTTGGATAAAATTTGGACCCTTGTGAGTGGAAAATCACTTGAAGTTGGGCGCCGGTCTTGGGCGTTGATCGCCCAGTATGTTGAACTTCACTGAAGTTGGGCGCCCACTCTTGGCGTCGGGCTTGAGCCTTCCAATTTTGTTGAAGGCGCTGGGCCTGGTGAGCATGGCGCTAGGTGCTACCTTTGGGTGCTAGACTTGACTCTCTTGGGCGTTGAGCACCTGTTTTAGTGTTTTTTTGGCGTCTGATGTCCTACTTTTCTTGGAATTTAATATTGTGTCTTCCTTGTTTATTTTTCGTCTCTCTATTTTTTTAAAGAATAATTCTAAATACAGAATGATTCTAAACAACTCGAACTATATGATTAGCCATGAACATTTCATTAAAAATATAAAAACTTCAAATAAAATATAAAAAAGCTACTTAAAAAGATATAAAAAAAATTTCTAAAGATGTCAAGACATCATATATATATATATATATATATATATATATATATATATATATATATATATATATATATATATATATATATATAAGATTCTTACGTTGGTAGAATATTTAATCTGAGTCACTTCTTAGTTTGAGAAAGCTAAAGGAAAGAATATCTAAAGTTATTAAATTAGTGAAGAATTTAGAATTTAGTTTGAGTTACTTTGTAGTATGGAAGAGACTTGAGTAAATAATATATCATACTTTTTCTAAGGTATCCAATCTAACTCTTATTTAAAAAAGTTAGTAAAATATTAAAGGTCCTTAAATTAGGTTGTGGTTTAGTCTGAGTTAAAATTACAGGCTGAGAAGGCTCTATACAAACAATATATTTTGTACACTTATTATATTTGATGGATGCTCAACTATCATTTTAAGCTGAACAATTATATATTGCGGTGTACTTCTTCTGAATCCTTATCTCTTGCATTTACTGCCTAGAAAAAAAAATTCAAAGTACAATTCAACCCCCTTTTTAACTCCCTTTCTCGTGTGCTTTTCATAGTTTTAGTTGAATCATGCTTTGACTTAAATTACTTTTTCGACCCTTATCAAAGTAAGTAGTGACTTAAACGGAATTGTAGTCCAATTTTAAAACTTAAGATATTATTTTCTCAAATCTTCTTAGGACTAAGTAGTAATTTAGATCGAATACTATATTAATCTAAAAACTTTAAGATATTCAACTCACTAATGTAAGAATATTATAAATTCTTTCGTTGAGCCTTCTCAGGACTACTAGAGGTCACAAAAAACCTAAATCAATTTACATTATGATTAATGAATTACATAGACTCATAATGTTTACATAGGAGTATTGAGAAGTTTGAAAATTAACAACTCGATTGGAAAATCTATCTTAGTTTTGAGTTAGTTCAAAGATGTTATCAAATGAGTTTATAAATAGTAAATATTATTATTTATTAAAATAAAAATTATTTTAAATATTTTAAATAATTTAAAAAAGACATTAAAACTATTTATAAGATTACATTATATTTTAATATCAAAAAATATAAAATATTATTATAATTTATTTAAAAAATATTTTATATTTTATATTATATTTCTATGTCTTATAACATTTTAAAATTTGTGTATCTGTATATTCTATATCGTATTCTATATTCATATCCCATATCTGTGCATGATAGATCGAGAGCTAACATTTGGGATATAAGAATTTAAAGTTTTAAACCATCACAACTTCAGGAGACCGGCTCTTAAAAGAGAAATACTATATTATATATGAGCCGCAAGAGACTAATATTTAATTTGGAAAGAAGGCACTATATATCAAGACTCATATGTAACACCTATCCCTAAGTAAAGACATATATACGTTGCTATCTGATGATCGAGAAGTTTCATTCTTCTCTCGTGTAGTTGATATATATTGGAAAAAATTACCAATGATTATTCCTTAAATCTTGACAAAATTAAATCGTCATGTTTTCTGTCCAAACTAGCTTTTAATTTTGAAAAATCGCTTCGACACGAAAAATATTCGTGTCACGATAATATGCAAAAAATAAAAAGTCAATTACGAATTAAGATGTAGTTAGGCTGCCTCGTTAGCATGAAAATTATACAAAATTTTGGTGCATATCAAACATGGAGTTGGTTATTATATAATTTGAATTTGTTAAGTACGAATAGGGTGCCGTCTCAATCATGCATGCCATTGTGGGGTTTGAATCGAGTAACTGCTCATTATATGTACAGCTAGATGGAAAAATCCAGGTATAAAATAATTAGTCTCTTATTTTTGTTCATTTAATTTATAATCATTATAGGGTTATATTGTATTCCCGCTTAAATAATGTACTTATTTCATTTTAATAAGCTATAAAAATTAATTAAATTGGTGTCTCTAATAGAAGGAAACTAATTATAGGTGACAAAATACATGCAGACAAACATGCATACATTGTGATCATGATGACCAATTATAACGTACTAGAAATCATTATTCTAGGGAGCAAGACCTATCAACCAACATCAAGTTTGAAAATGCAGCAAATATATTAAACAATCAATAATTGTACATCTAATGATTATTAAGATCATATTAATCAAGTTTGTTCGTAAAAGAATTTATTAATATATACTGTCATATCAAATAATAATAATTAAAACTAATTACTTTATGTTCATTTTTGAGGTTCAATATGCAATTAATCAATGCACTGTCGTTTCTTTGAACCTTTTGCTGCACGAACCTCATAAAGAATATAAAGAAAGTATACATATGTAATATTATTCTATCCTTCATAATCAATGCATCAACATCAAATCTGATTCTTCATGCATTATTTGCATGGTACAGACTTCAATTACTTTTTTCTGTGTCATTATTATACAGCGAAGGGTGCATCAAGTAGTGTCGGGTGGATATAAAAGGCGGTATTCGTGTGCAAATTAACCAATAAAACAAGAATTTAATTTGAATGCAATATAAATATAAAATAGAGACATGTGAATTTAACTACGTAATTATATATTAATAAAAATAATATATTTTTTATATTAATTGTATATATAATTATTTAAAAAAATAAATATAATTAAATAATTATATAAAATATTTTATATTATTATGAGGGCTAAGTAAACAATAAAATAATATGAAATTAAATTAAAGAAAGAAAAAAAAAAGTAAAATATAAATGAATGATTTTTATCTAATAATAAATACTTTTTTCTTTCTAGGTTGAATCTCATATTTATATTTTTTTTTCGGGACCCAATAATCTTGTTATTCTACTATTAATGCTGCATCGTGACTAATATATTACAGTTTATAATTCGGTCAAAACAAATTTATTTTTCATGCCGCTTTCACGTTTAATAAAAATTATAAACAAAAATACTATTTGAATATTAAAATAAATTATTAAAATTAATTATTATATATTTATATATATATCGTTTAACTTAATTTTAATATATATTTTATATTTTAATATATAATTTTTAAATTTTTTAAATAAATAAAATAAATATTTTAATTACAATATACGCTAATTTGAGAGTATAAGCGGATTTTTATCAAGTGACTTATCTCATTTACAATGTAAACGAGATATGTATGACCATATCTCGTTTTAATTGTAAACGAAATAAGGCACGAACACGTGGCAACGTATCACGTTTATAAACGTTATACCTAAAAAATAGTTGTTTAGTCATATCTCGTTTATACTGTAAATGAGATACGTGGTATTAAAAAATATTTACACAGTAAACGAGATGGAATATGACAAAAATCAACCCCTTATAAAAGGATTAGAAAACAATTGGTATTTCTCGTAAATCTCTCGATTTTTCTTTCTCATCCATTTTTCTTCAAAAAACATAGCAAAAATGTTTAATGGCAGTGGTTTCTTTGTTGTGATGGTGTATCCCAACTATCAGATGAGAAATAATGACAAAGGGGTTATATTTGAGTGTGAGAGTCCGCAACGTTATTCCAAACTCGAAGAACAAATTCGTTGTCTGAATTAAAGAATATGATATTGACGCACGTCGGCAGTGTGGAGAGAAAAGAGGTTGGTAAAGTTGGGTATATAGGATGTTAGCACTGACGGAGAATGGCATATTTCGGTTTCATCTGTTCTGCCTCAATGGCAATGAGCATGTGCGCCTAATTCACAAGAGAATTATAGTTGAGCAAGTGATGGAGCTTTCTGCGGAGGTTTGTGATGTTGGTGGTGGTGGTTTTGGCAGCTCAAACTTTGTACTGGATGACCCTCCTCTCGTACCACGATTGTTGCACTAGCTGTACTATTCCAGTGCAGAACATGGACGTTGAGCATGACGAATCCGACGAAGAGTACGCTACCGATAGCTAGGGGTGGACAAAAAATCCATATTTTGGATTTTAAACCAAATCCAAACCAAACCATTAAAAAAACAATTTGAAACAAAAAAATCCAAACCAAATTAAATTTATTTTATAGTCTGGTTTTTAATCCAATTAATTTAAATAGTTTTAAATCCGGATCTAAATCTAGATCTAAATTAAGATCTAAATCTCAAAAAAAATCTTAACTTTGATTTGGTGAACCAGTTCACACTTAATTCGCACAAATCCTAAAATCCAATCCTCTTCTCCTTCGCCTTTTCTCCTTCGACCGGGTAGTCTTCGCCGCAGCCGGCACCAGAGCAGGCAACTGGCACCTGCACCCTGTTGTCTCCTTCAACGTTGAACGGGCCTCACCTTTGTTTCTCTTCTTCTGCCTTTGGTCTTCTCTACCGTCGTCTTCACCATCGCCGACTCGCCGTCACAGGTGTGGGATTCCGGTTCTTTTGCTTTCCATTCACCTCTGCTCGTGCTTCTTGCCTCTGGGTCACAACCTCACAGGGTTAGTACCACCCATTTCTCCTTCTTCTTACTTCGTCTCTGCCCTTGTTTAGTTGTTTTGCCATCATTTTAACAGAATAATATAAACTTACCCAGAAACCCTTATTTTAGTTTATCAATGTAGTGTGACCTAAGAGGTATGATTTTCTCCTCTTTTTCTTTTTGACTATAAAACTGTGATAAACTTAAGTTTGGTGCATTTTGTTCCTATAAATTTTCAATTGCACAGTTCTATATGCAATGTATCAATGAACATAGCCAAAATTTCCTTTTTCTATTGTGTTAAGAACATCTGTTGATGGATCATGAACAATACACTTAGAAGTGTTTCTACTTTTTTTCTGACTAAACATGAATTAAGTTTTAAAATTAAATAGATTTTTTTTTGTGGAATTTGACATTGAAATTACCTTATATATTTCCCCTGTAACTGTGGTAGGTTTGGTTTACAAATAACTAAAGTTGATCTTAAACTTGTACCATTTTAAAATTTGAAATATTTTGTCTAGTTGGGATGAGATCCAAATTGTTGTGTTTAACTTTCATGAGATCTATAATTATGTAAGGTGGGAAGAATACAAGTGAAAAAATATACACTTTTGATACTTGATGTAAAGTAGACAATGAATCTGCTTATTAAATACTATTAGGTTGCTCTTAAACTTCTCTAAGATGTAGTCTCATAGTGCTAATCCTTTCATAAATTAAGTGCTAACTAGGCAAGATGATTGTTTATATGTAATTATGTTCAAGAACTTGTGGTTTAAGTTTACTCTTTCGTTTCTATATGTTCTGAGATCAAATGAATTGTGCTTAAATATAATGCTCTGTAGCTATATAGCTTACAAAATCTATAAGTTCTTCTTTTAACTTCAGCAACATTTTCTTGCTTCAGGTACTTGCCTTACCACTGAATAGTGTCTCTTGAACAAGAACAGAAATTCTCATATGAGTAAGAACCAAATAGAGAATCAACTTAAGAATCTTAGAGTCAACAAGATTATATGGTTGCCCCATGGATTGTATAGTATATAAACTTGATGCTGATCTTTTAAACTAAGAATCTTCCTATGAATTGATATTATAATGATCAGAATTTTGAATTTGGTGTAGTCAAATATTTTTGTAAAGACCATTTAAATTAGATTTAAAGTAGATTTTTTGTTAAAAAATCTGATTTGGAAATTGGATTTTAAAAAACCAGTTTTAAAATTGGATTTTTGGTTGAAAAAACTGGTTTTAAAACTAGATTTTCGAAAACTGGATTTTTGGTTAAAAAATCTGGTTTTAAAACTGGATTTTAAAAAAAAAATTTGAATTTTAGATTTGGATATTAAAAAACTGAATTTAAAATCGATTTGTAAGTGAAACTGGATTTAAATTCTAAAACCGGTTTTTGTTTTTTCAAACCAATTTAGAACCGACTTTTCTTTTTAATCCAGTTCTGGTTTTGTTTCAAGAACCACAAAACTGGTTCTAAAGTGGATCCAATTTGGATTTTTAAGAATCCAAACCATTCCCACCCTTACCGATAGCCACGAAAGTGGTTCCTCTGATGATGACGACGACGATGAGTTCATACCTGAGACTCCTGTCGGTGGATCAGTTAGATACCTTTAGCATACTCTACCTCCAATTCCAAAGTTATCATATGTACCCAACCACTATCATACATTGGAATTGGATGTGATACACAAGAATACTCTGTATTCGAATATAGTTGCTGACAATTACAATACCGACGGTAGTGCGGAGTTTTGGGTTGGTTACAAATTCCGGAGCAGAGAGGCAGTGCTACAAGATATGAAGAATTACAGCATCTGGAGAAGTGCCGAGTATTGAGTAGTCAAGTCCGATCGATTAAAGTACCACGTACGTTGCCAGCAATTAATGGATGGTTGTCCTTGGAGTCTCTGTGTTGTCCTCTGACAGTGTAAACTAATTAAATCAAAGTAATTAGTTATCTAACTTTCACTATGAGTAAATTATACACCTAACTCATGTTACTAATTTGTCAACTAACCTAAATTGTGTTACCTCAATATTATCTAGTTTACTCATGTGTTAAAACACTAAATCTATAAAATTTCTTAAAATAAAATCACATACACTTATTAATTTAAACAATACACTACAACAGTACCGGCAGATAGCGGAAGTTCCAGAGGCATATTGCGGCGGTTTTCGCCCGCCGTTAAACATATTGCGGCGGTTAAATACCCGTGGAAGATAAGTTGCAGGCAAGCAGTTAGCGGCAGTTTTAGCTAACTGCTGGAATAACCACCGCGTAATAAGAAATGGTTTTGCAACAGTCATTACCCGTTGCCATAGGGGGTTTGTAAAATGTATAATAATTTTACGGCGGTTTGCAACTACCGTTAAATAGCAGGAAAATGAAAACAATGGTTGTTTTGCGGCGGTTACTAACCGCCGCCAAATTCCAGATTCACATTAAAGTTTTAGCATTTTTAATTATTTTGCCTCTTTTATAGTTGTCTGTTTATTCAAGTTTAATTTATTAATTACCGATTAATTTAAATAACTTCCAACCAAATAAAACAATAAAATAACATAACAAACCAAATTATATATATGCAAACATAACATATATAATTAGATTGTCATAAGTGCATCATTTAATATAAAGTAAAATTCGATAATTTCAAGAAAATAAACATAAAATTCTAAAACCATTAATAAATTCAATAGTCTCTAATAACATTGACTGAAAGCCGTTATTTTTGTTGTAGGTCATGATTGCCAGAAGAAGATAGCCTTGCGCGCGATGAGCTTAGGGTACTACCCAAATAATCCAGCTCTTCAGCAACGTGAGAGGGCAAATCGTCTCTTGCTGTCGAATTAGATATCCTAAAAGCTTCTTTGTCAACTGTCTCTTTGCCTTTTCTTCTGCTACCTCAGCCTTTAATTTTGCAATCGTCCTATGATACTCTTCAGTTAGTACACCAGAACCCGACAATTGTGCATGAGCGTTACCAAAAACTTGGGTGGGACATGGTTCAGCACCTAAGGCACGAACTCGTCCTGGGTGCTCCTTTCCAAGAACTTGTGCTAGCAAATCATTTTGTGAAAGGTTCTTAGAGGATTCATCTTGGCTCACGATATTCGTAATTGCTTCCTACAGATATACAAGAAATTGGGTTATGATGATTTAAAATTAGCATGATATATACAATAAGGGAAGCTTAAAATTTTCAAACATTACTTACACCAACAACATGCGCATCGGCATGGATATACGAGCCATTTTTTCTTATGAGTGATGATAAATAACTCTCCTCTACCAACGAGCCTTCTTTGTACTTTCTCTTATAACATTGATATCGACACAATTATATAAATAACAATACTATATTCAGGAAGATTGAGCAAAATCTCAAAGCAAATAATTATTTATTACCACTTTGTCTTTTTTTTCTTGCCAATGTTTTGGAGCCCCCAATATGTGTGTAAAGTTGCTTACTCCGATTTAAAGCATTTTGTTTACGCTTTTTCAATGAACAAATAATAGAACAAATATAAATGAGAATGAGATGATGAATATAAAATGTAAGGAGTCTATTATGTATACACATGTATGTTTTCGTGGAAATAATAAAAAATACCAAGGCTTACTTTTGTTTCTTCCTTCTGGCGATATTCAATAAACTATTTCCAGTGATTTTCTTCTATTCCTGAAGAGCGATGCTTAAGATTTTTCTCAAGAGTCCTTGTTTCTTCATAAAACTTATGATACAAGTTGTATCTTATATCCTTCCAATTCTTTCGTATCTTTTGCATAATTCCCCGCTTTATCTTTCCTCCGGCATCATGCTCATATTGAAAGATCTGTTGCAATTATTTGCCATTGTCATTAACCAAAACTAATCAATAAGCATAAGACCGATAATTTGAAGAATATCAATAACCAAAACACGCTACCTTAAATTGAAAAAGTATAACACTCAAATCCAGTACAAGAAGTTGCAATTACGTATAAGATAGAAATGCTAACATAAACATGTGAAAAATGAAATATGAAAATTTAACCAGCAATATAATTTACCCATGCAAAAGTTCTTACAAAAAAATTGAATACTAAATTTGCTTAATATGTTGAAACTAAAAGATGTACCTTAATTATGTCGTATGCATGTTCCTTCTTAGCTTTGTTCACGTTCTTCCAACTTTCCTCACATATGGGAAACTGGGAATAGTTAGCACCTAAACTCCCTAAGAAACCACTTAATAATCCAGCTACCTAACCAATTAGTTGCAACTCTTTGTTAAATGGGAGTATTATCTTTGTATTGGAAGGAAGTGCTATAGCCTCCTTCACACTTAGCTTAGACCCTTTTCTCACGTCGTCCTCTAAGAAGAGTATGGAAAAAAAATTACTATCTAATCATTGCACAAAAGAGAAATAGAAGTAAAGGACTTTTGAAATAAATATTAAATAAAATAGGAGGAAAAAAAGTATACAGATGACAATAACTTCCCAATAATATGTATCTTTGTATTTCTCGTTGTTGCTCTGATCTTTGGCTTATTGGGCAGCAAACAAGTCATCAATGTGGTCATCAAACAATTGAACTTCATCTGCCTCTGGGTCATAATCTTCATCCTCTGATTGATGATTAGCCACTTTATCGCGATCCTTAGTCTTTGTGCATTCTGTGGGAGTTTAAGGGTCATCAGTTGTACTTGACGGTGCAAGCCTTTTATCGTTGTGCAGTGCACAAAATGGTTCATTGACACGGGATGCAAGAGCTCTATTAGCTGAGGACAAAAATGGAGGAGCTCTATCACGTGATTACTCACGTGATATCTGAGCTCCTCTAGTTATGGATCCAACCTTAAGATAACATGAAATCATTTAGAATTATATTGAACAAAAAGAATTAATTTAGAATATTAATTGAATACATAAACTAGTAAATTTTTACGAAAAAGTTACAAAATGACTCTGATACAATTAAAGGCTACATAATTTTCACATAAGGTTACGTAAAGAAATGTTAACCACAAACACTTACCAATGTGTTTTTAGCTTAGAATTTGTACTTTATAAAATCTTATTTTAATATAAAGCATGAATGTTATGTGGTGCTAGGTTCCAATGAAAAATACGCTTCATTCAAAAGAAATGAAGTTGCTTGCATGCGCTCTCATATTTTAGGCAAGACGTGTTGGGGCATACAACATTAACGGTTATAAGTTTAAAACTATCACAAAGGAAGACGAGTTAAAAACCTAAAATAGTGGACTATATGTATCATCTAATACAAGAAGTTATGCAAGCATGCGTGATAATATAGTGGCTATTGGTAGTGTTCCGTATTATGGAAAAATTAGGGACATAATTGAATTAAAGTATTGTTGTTATTTCACAGTGATATTGTTCAAATGTGTTTGGGCTGATATCACTACCAACAGAGGCATCAAACAAGACCATTTGGACCTTACCAGTGTTAATTTCTCTCGTACGATACACACTGGTGATCGAGAAGACGATGAACCATACATATTGGTATCAGAAGCTCATCTTGTATACTATGTGGATGATGAAATAGCTAAGGAATGGAGTGTTGTGGTTCATGTGAAACCATGAAATTTGTATGACATGGGAGAAGAGAATGAAGAAGCTGAAGTTGGTTTTTCTCCACAGCCAGGGTTGAATATGTCAGCGGAAGGTAACATTGGAGATTTACAATTTACAAGGGAGGATGATATAGAAGAACCCACATAAAATGCTTCAAAGAATTTTGATGATGTTGCATAATGCTTATATAAAGAAAGTTAACGTAATTTAAAAAGGATTTTCGTGTCATAAATACGTTAAATAAACTCAACGATGTACATTATTTTCTTTGGTTACAAAAAACTTGTGTATTTTCGATTTACAGTTAAGTCTTTAACATATTGTGCATTTTCATGAATAAAAGAAGATGTTCCATTTCTTTCAACGGTTTTTTTTCATCAAAAGTTAGTTTACATTAAATCTTTAATGTTGTATTAGTTGTTGTTGTTGTTTTTAATATTGCTATTTTGATAATCTTAATATCTAATATTTGATAACAATTCCAATAGTGTTACGATTTTTAAACATTACTGAACATAACATGAGGGTGGAACAGGACAAATAAAAACTGAGTTATTTTCATCATGATGTGCAAGCACAACATTTGCTACAGAGCTTCTATCTAGAAATTTGCCCAAACTACCAACAAGGGAGATGTAATTGTCAATAATTTACGTTTAGTTTTAAAATTGTCTTAGCATATTGTCGTCCATTTTTTTTCTAAATCACTATCTAATGACTTGGGAGTTCTCAGTTTCTTCTAGGTATACTTATTTTATTGCATGCATGTTGATATTTTTAGTATATCCTGAATATTCTGGGAAAATAGTTCCTAAAAGTCTAGATGAGGAAGAGTCTAATTCAGAAGACAATTTAGATGATATCTCTTCTGTTGAAATTGGCAGATCCATGTAGTTTGATCTTAATAAGGTTTCGGAAGAAGACAATGAAACTTTAGAAGACCAACAAAGAAAAGATGATATACATGTTATGAAAATGTGCTTTAATATGAACAAAAAGTCATGGTTTGAAGATGAAATATCAGATCTTGTAAAATATGAAGCCCATAAATTCTTGACAGAGTATTTTTCGCCAGGTCAATACGATGTTGAAGAGAAATTTTAACCTTTTATTATAAGAGTTATGTTGATTCCGTTAATTTAAGCCTTAGGTCGAAGTTTTACATATTTATCTACTTTTAGAATTTCTTGATTTAGGTTTATTAAGGCATAACTTCAAAGAAGAGTAACTTTAATTTATACTTGTTAGAAATTTATTTTAAGTTTATAAATTCAGACTATGACTTTTTTTCTTTTAAATTTATGTTTGAATGCAAATTTAAATGATAATATAGTTGATGCGCAAAATTGAACTTCGCAAATTTCGCACAGATGAACCGGCAAGTGCACTGGGTTATCCAAGTAATACCTCAGGTGAGTGAGGGTCGAATCCCACGGAGATTATCAGATTGAGCAAGCAATGGCTATCTTGTAGGTCTTACTGTCTACTTCAATAACGAATGATTCCTTCAATGGCAGTTGTACGTAATTAACTCATGTACTCTCATCAAGTTAATATTTTCTAAACCATAGCTGTCCACCATATCTTAGCAACTCATTTCATCTCATCAAGTTAACTCATGGCTTCCTATTATGGCCGAAGGTGAAGCCCTAAGCAATCCACTCCCCTTCGCAATCCTACTCAAAACGCCACAGATAAGGTCGGATCTCTCGGATCAGGGAATGCTGCTTCTCTGACTCTAGCCTTAATGCATATAGACCTTAATAACCCATGATCAACGGAATTTTATGTCACATATCCAAAGTTGCACAGGTACGCTCTTGGAATCCGCAATGCAATCTCTAGCTTTAGCTCAATGCTATCCGGGTCAGGACTCGCACAAAACCCAAGTAGAACAAGGATGAATGTTACGGTTCATCCTCAATTCATGAGATGAAGAACGACAATGCATAAGAGAATTGAATCAGACATATTGAAATAGAAACAGTAATATTATTAATCCATGAAAATCAGCAGAACTCCTAACCTTAATTTAGGAGATTTTGGTTGCTCATAGCTTACAGAAAGTAATAGTAAAATGTGCAAAGGGGCAAAGATCCCTAACAATGGTGATATTTGTTCTATATATAATAACCTAATAACTAAAAACTACAAAAGTATGATAGACTAGACTAAAGGTGCGAAAGTCCACTCTTGGGCCCACTTTGCTTGAGTACTTGGGCGGAACTTGGCGTCCAACTTGAGGGATGGGCATTGAACGCCCATTAGAGGGTTGATCCATGCTGCCTTATACTTCTTGGTGGGCGTTGAACACCCTAAAGGGGGTGCTTGGGCGTTCAACGCTGGCTTGAGTTCCTTTGGGGCGTTGAACGCCAGAAAGGGGGTAGTTCTTGGGCGTTCAACGGCCAATATGGGCAGGCTCTTTTGAAAAAAAGTATAAACTATTATATATTTTTGGAAAGCTCTAAAAGTTAGCTTTCCAACGCCATTGAGTGCGTGTCATTTGGACCTTTGTAGCTCCAGAAATGCTCGTTTGAGTGCATGAAGTTCATAATTTGACAACATCTGCTACGCTTTCCTTGCCTCTGAATCAGACTTTGCCAAAACTTCTCAACTTCAGCAAAAAATTAGCTAAAATTATCAGAAAACACAGCAACTCAAAGTAGAATCTAAAAATGTGAATTTTGCACTAAAACCTATGAAAATATGATGAAACTTCAACAAAACATAACTAAAATAATATGAAAATGATGCCAAAAATCATATAAAATATCCGCTCATCAATAGTAAACGAGGAAATCTTATTGGTAAATTTGTTCACATGAGTTAACATATATAACTTATTTAACTTGTGAACTTTTTTACATAAAACGATACTAGAAATAGTGTTACGAGTTTAAGTAACAATAATTTAAACATATGTAGTTTAAAAAAGTAGTGATAACTTAGCTAGATTATACCCAGATGGTTATTACTAAAAAAACATTGAAATATTGATGCGTGAACATCTTTTCTAGCTTTTCCTAGTGAATTTGCATCTAATTTGTTGAGTTTAATCAAGAATTAATTATATTTTAGCGACTATGGATGCTACTTTGAGTCTTTTGCAATTTTGTTTATTTTAGGTAGCATTCGTCAGAATTTGATGGAGTTTTTGCAGTATGAGAATCAAAGAAGATGGCTACGAGGAGCGACGCGTACGCGTGCCTGACGCGTGCGCGTGAATTGGAGGTATCCATGGCGACGCATGCGCGTGACTGACGCGCACGCGTGAATTGAAGATTCGCTCAGCGACACATCTGCGATATCGACGCGTCCGCGTGACTTGCGAAGAAGACCAGCGACGCGTCCGCGTGACTGACGCGTCTGCGTGACATGCGCCACGTGCAGAAAAACGCAGAAAAATGCTGTGGGCAATTTCTGGGCTGTTTTGACCCAGTTTCCAGCCTAGAAAACACAGATTAGAAGCTGCAGAATGGACAAATCAAGTCGTCCCCACCCATCAGCTGAAGATTTGTTAATTAATTCGAATTTAAATTTAAATCTTATTTTTAGGAAAAGATATTATTTTAATTTTAGATAATTAGATTTTAAATTTATTAGGATTAGTTATAAATAGGAATTTAGATGCCATCAGATTGGGAACTCAGTATATTTTACCAGAATCCTAATTTTCTCTGAACCATGAGCAACTAATCCTTTATTGTTAAGGTTAGGAGCTCTGTCTATTTGTATGTATTTATTCGTTTGATCTTTCTAATTTAATCCATGTTTTGATTTATATTTCACTAATTGTTTTCGCTCTTTATTTTATGAATTTGGGTGGAATGAAAGTATGACCCATGTTCTAATTGAGTTCTTGTAAAACTTGGAAAAGCTCTTTACTTGAACAACAGCTTGAAAATATATTATTCTAAATTTCTAATTGTTTGTATTTAACGGGATACGTGATATATAATCCCCTTATTTTTGGATAATTAGGATTTTTGTGGCATATAAACTGGGATTTGATCATTACCTTCTAATTGGATTTAATTGATCAAGGAATTGGCAGTTAACGAATTTTAGAGGAGATTAGGAAGGTCTAAGGAATTAGGGTCTAGTCACATATAGTATGCCATGAATTAAATCATACATGATTACATTAGTTAGTAAGAAGAGTAAATCCGGAAAAATAGATAACTCTGAAGCCTTAACTATCTTCTCCATATTTTATTCCCAACTCATTGCTGCTTGCTTTCTGAAATTCTTAATTTACTGTTTAATGCTCTTTAAACTTCCAACACTATTTTCTGCTCGTCTAACTAATCCTATCAAACACTATTGTTGCTTAATCCATCAATCCTCGTAGGATCAACCCTTACTCACGTAAGGTATTACTTGGTACAACCCGGTGCACTTGCCGGTAAGTTAGTGGGTTACAAATACCGCATCAAGTTTTTGGCATCGCTGCCGGGGATTGACTGTGATTAACAATTATCAGTTGTTTGATTGCTTAGATTAGGCATTTTATTTTTAATTTTATTAAAATCTATTTTTAAAAATATTTATTTCGAAAAAATACTTTAAATAAATAAATAGCACTAATATCTTTCTTAATTTCTGAAATTAAGTTTGGTATTACCTAGTTATTTTTATTTTAACTTTTTTCTATTTATTTATTTATTTTATTTAGTATTTTTTTATTTCTTTACACAGGTTATCTCACTGGAAATTCTCTACACTCTGACGTAGAGATTCCCATTCTTTCTTGTTTTCTGGTTGTTTATACGCAGGAACAGAGACAAAGAACATCTCTTAGATTTTGATCCTGAACCTGAAAGGACTTTCAGGCGGCGTTTACAACAAGCAAGACTTTACAAGGCTGCAGAATCCACTATGGATCCGAATAATACTGATAATGCTAATGTGGCAAACCCGAATGGGAATGAACAACAAAAGAGAGTACTTGGTTCTTTCTCTGCTCCTACAGCAGACTGTATAGAAAAAGCATTATGGTGCCTCCTATTGCTGCGAACAACTTTGAGTTGAAGCCTCAACTGGTTACCCTGGTGCAACAAAACTACCAGTATCATGGTCTTCCCCACGAAAACCCAAATCAGTTTATTTCTAGTTTTCTACAAATTTGTGATACTGTGAAGACAAATGGAGTAAACTCAGATGTGTACAAACTCATGCTCTTCCCGTTTGCTCTGAAGGATGGAGCAAAACTATGGCTAGATTCTCAACCCAAGGAGAGTTTGGATACTTGGAACAAGGTGGTTACTGAGTTTTTCACAAAATTTTTCCCACTAAAGAAGCTGACTAAGCTTAGAATGGAGGTTCAGACCTTTAGGCAGAAGGATGGTGAGACTCTGTACGAAGCTTGGGAGAGATACAAGCTACTGACTAGGCAATGCCCTCTGGACATGTTCTCCAAATGGACTCAACTAGACATCTTTTATGAAGGCTTGGGTGAAATATCTAAGATGTACTTAGACAATTCTGCAGGAGGTTCATTGCACAAGAAGAAGACACCGGAGGAGACTATTGAGCTTATTGAATTGGTTGCTAGCAACCAATATTTATACTCATCTAACAGGAATCCTGTGAACTCTGAGGCTCCTTAGAAGAATGGTGTCATGGAAGTGGAAGCTTTTAATGTTATTCTTGCTTAGAACAAGTTTATGTCTCAGCAAATAAATTTACTTACTCAACACATGGGGGGCATGCAAGTCTCAGCTATCAACACCCAAAATCCACCTCAAGAGATCTCTTATGACATGGCAGGACACTTAGTGCAAAATGACAACTATGATTATGCTCAAACCTCTTCTGAACAGGTCAATTACATGGGGAGTGGCTCTAGAAATCCCAATAATGACCCCTATTCTCAGACATACAATCAAGGATGCAGAAATAACCCAAATTTTGGGTGGAAGGACCAACCCCAAAGACCTCAAAATTTCAACAATAATTCTCAGAGCGGTTTCTAACAGAATAGTTACAATAATCACCAATCTCAGCCTCAGTTGGCTAACTCTAAATCCAAGAAAGATTCTAATTGGGAGATGATGAGGAGTTTTATGCAGGAAACCAGAGCCTCCATTAGAAACTTGGAAGTGCAAATGGGCCAGCTGAGTAAGCAAATACTTGAGAGGTCTTCAAGTACATTTCCAAGTGATACAGTGGTAAATCCAAGAGAAGACTGCAAGGTTATTCAATTGAGAAGTGGTAAAATAGCTAGCTCTGAGACAAGGGCTAATGAAGAGCTAGTTGAAAAGAAAGCTCCAGAGGAGAAAAAGGAAGAAGTGGAGCACGCCCCTCCAAGGCATGCAGACAACCCATTCCCTGACTTTCTTGACACTTATCCTACACTGCCAAAGGCTCCTGAGTACAAGCCTAAGATGCCGTATCCTCAGAGACTTCAAAAGGAGACCAAGGACAAGCAGTTTTCAAAGTTCTTGGGAATCTTCATAAAGTTACAAATCAATATTCCTTTTGCTGAGGTTTTGGAGCAAATGCCTATCTATGTCAAGTTCATGAAGGAGCTGTTGTCAAAGAAAAAGTGTTTAAAGGGAGATGAGATAGTAGTCCTGACTAAGGAATGTAGTGCTGTCATTCAGAATAACTTGCTAAGGAAGATGCCAGATCCAGGAAGCTTTCAAATTCCATGCACCATTGGGAGCACAACCTTTGAGAAAGCCCTATGTGATCTGGAGGCAAGCATAAATCTAATGCCCTTATCTGTGATGAAGAAGCTGCAAATCCAAGAGGCACAACCCACAAAGATAGCATTACATATGGCAGATAAATCTATGAAACATGCATACAGATTAGTGGAGAATATCCTGGTCAAATTGGGTAAGTTCTTCCTCCCAGCAGACTTTGTGATTCTTGACACAGGGGAGGATGAGAATGCCTCTAAAATTCTAGGAAGACCATTCCTAGCCACTGGAAGAGCTCTTATTGATGTAGAAGTGGGTGAATTAGTGCTTAGAGTGCATAATGAGCAAATGGTCTTTCATGTCTTCAAAGATATACATTCAACAGGTGAAGAAGAGAGATGCATGCAGGCTGAGCTTATTGATCCAAACCTTCAAAAACTCCCTGATGATACACAGCAGAATCTGCAGATCAAACCTCTCTTGGTAATAATCAATAAAATTCCTCCTGACATCAAACATAAGTTTGGTGTTAGGAATGCATTATCTACCAAGGAGGAGGTTCCCAAAAAGAAGAAAGTACCTAGAGGATGGAGAAACAAAAAGATCCCCACTGAAGGTTTCTCCCCAAAAATGAAGGTGGTGTTGACCAGCAATCCAGCATGGGTTTATACAGTAATCAGAATCCTTTCTCTGGAGCATATTGAGCTACGTTGTGGAGACACAGGAAAGAAGTTCAAAGTAAGGGGTGAAGAGCTGAGCCCCAATGATCCTCCTCCTTAGAGGAGCTGACCGTAAAGCTAGTGACGATAAAGAAGTGCTTGTCGGGAGGCAACCCGATAATTTCATATCCTTAGCTATTTTTTGTTTTTTGTAGTAATAGTTTTCTTATTTATGTTATTTTTATTGAGTTCTTACTAATTTTCTGATCATGCAGCTATTTTAGAACAGGAATCGGATATTTCAAAAAAAAAAGAGAAGAAGAGCACACGATGCGCAAGCGTCATTGACGCGAACGCGTCAATCATGTGTGCATGAAAAATGAAATTTGACAGAGAGTTATGCGGGAGTGGCACTGGACCC
The DNA here is from genome assembly GCF_003086295.3 of Arachis hypogaea. NCBI lineage: Eukaryota > Viridiplantae > Streptophyta > Magnoliopsida > Fabales > Fabaceae > Arachis > Arachis hypogaea. Next base: position 28,465,649 of record NC_092038.1, read on the forward strand.
ATGCTTGGTGCACAAACATGACCGCGCATACGCGTACCCCATGTGTACGCGTCGTTTGCAAATATCGCCATCCATACGTGCGCGTCATTGACGCGTACACGTGACCTGCAAAATCGACGTACAAGAGTGTTTGGGCAGAGAGTTGTGCTGCCTTGGGGCTGGAAGCATGCTAGAGGCACAAATTTACTCACGTGTACGCGTCCCTGACGCGTACGCGTCAATTGCAAAAATGGTCCTCCACGCATTCACGTGCACGACGCGAACGCGTCGTATGAAATTATTGGTTCCCAAGCCACACGAACAGAGAGTTGTGCATGCGCGCGGCTGGATTCACGCGAATCGCACAAAACCAAGGGCACGGGGACGCGTGCCTGACGACCACGCGTCATTAAGAAAATTCGCGACCCACGCGTACACGTGCTACACGCGTACGCGTCGCCTTCGCCGCACAACTACACTTGTTCGCCGCTCAGTCTTCACTTCTCTTTCTCTCTCTCTCCCACTCCTAATTCTCTCTTGTTCTTTTATCCTTATATTTTTCTTTCCTCTCACTATTTGTTTTTATTTTCAGTTCTTCTTTGCTTGAGGACAAGCAAACCTTTAAGTTTGGTGTTGACGCTGCGCTTATGGGTTTTCTGGCACAAAAGAGAGGCAAATCATCTTCACGAAGGAGCACAACCTGAAGAATAAAGCGACTGCTAGGATAACTAAGGAGGTTGAGTTCCTTTCATATTTTTTATTTCTCCCCTCTTTTTCTATGTTATGTTCTGGTTTTCTGCTATTTTGCTTTGTCTGTTGTATGATCCTTTATTAGTAAGAGTTCTAGGTCTAGTTTAGTTTTCCCTTAAATGCTTTAATTCTGAAAATATGTCTCATGTATTACCCACTGAGTTTGAATTCAAATAAAAAATTCTTTTAAATGATGTATTGCATGAGAAATTGAGTTTAATTCTAAGAATAGTCTTATTGACTTAAATGTGGTGGTATTCTTTGTGACTTTTGAATGCATGATATGAACAGTGCATATTTGAATTTGAATTAAGGGATTTTGATGTATAAGAAATAGAAATTTAGAGAATTATTATGATTTCTCTGAAATAAACAAAAATTTAATCCTTGAAGCAAAAGAAACAAAAATATTATATAAAAATAAATAATAATAAAAGCAAGGTCCAATGCTCTGAGCATCAATGACTAGGGAGGTCAGACATGATTAAAAGCTCAAAGAGTTGTTTCCCTAGTCATATGCTTGTGGTGTGATTGTGTCAAGTAATCCTTGAGACAAAACACTTAGAGTCGAGACCAAGTGCATTTAACAGAGTATGCCAAAGGGTTTGAGCACCACTGTTTGGGAGTAACTGAAAGAAAAATCAGGACTCAAAGAGAGTCCCCCAGTTAAGTGCTTGTGGTGTTCTTATGTCAAGTAATCCTTGAGACAAAACATTTAAAGTCACGACTAGGCTCAAGGTGTAAAGCACCAAAGAAAAATAAATTAAACTAAAATTGGCTGTGTTCAAGGATTAAACTGAAATATAAAGATCACAGAATTCATAATATTATCCAGATTCTAATTCCGAATGACAATAACATCCTCCTGATTCAAAGGAGATTGAGATGCCAAACCTATTCAGGATTACAGTTATAAATCCCACTATAAGAAGAGACATGAGCTTAATCGAACTCTCATTCTCATGCAAATTCACATCCTAAGCTTATATTAGTTTTGGTTGCTTGAGGACAAGCAACAGTTTAAGTTTGGTGTTGTGATGTGTGAGCATCTTTTCTATCTTTTCCTAGTGAATTTGCATCTAATTTGTTGAGTTTAATCAAGAATTAATTATATTTTAGCCACTATGGATGCTACTTTGTGTCTTTTACAATTTTGTTTATTTTAGGTAGGATTTGGCAGAATTTGATGGAGTTTCTACAGCACGAGAATCAAAGGAGATGGCTGTGAGGAGCGACGCACACACGTGCGCGTGAATTGAAGGTATCCATGGCGATGCATGCGCGTGACTGACGCGTACGCGTGAATTGAAGATTCGCTCAGCGACGCGTCCGCGTGATCGTCAATTCCATCTCAAAAAAGTGATTGTTGCTGGGAGTTTAATATCCATATAGATATAGAATAGAATAAAACTGAAATTATTGATCATTACATAGAATTCAATTAAGATATTGTATGAAAGTCTCATTTCCTCTTTTTTTTTTCAGACTGGAAGGATTTTGAACTAGATAACATATAGTTAATAAATAAGTTTATTGATATTAGATTTGATTTTGAATGATATGATATCGATGTTATCATATCAATGGAATTTGAAATAAATTCAAAAGCGATTCGAATTCTGGTTATCCTCATCATAACGAAATTCATTCTGGGTATTTATAGAAATTCCTCGAATGGTACCACAATCCACCCGTCGTACAACAATGTGCTGAACTACTTCAACAAGTCTGCGAGTAAGATATCCAGCATCTGATGTTCGTACAGCAGTATCCACAACCCCTTTACGGGCTCTGTAACAAGAAATTATATATTCTGTTAAAGAGAGTCCCTCGTGTAAATTGCTTTGAATAGGTAAATTCGACGCGTCCGCGTGACTTGCGAAGAAGACCAGCGACAGGTCCGCGTGACATGCGCCACGTGCAGAAAAATGCAGCAAAAATGCTAGGGGCGATTTCTAGACTGTTTTGACCCAGTTTCCAGCCCAGAAAATATAGATTAGAAGCTGCATAATGGACAAATCAAGTGGTCTCCACCCATTAGCTAAAGACTTGTTAATTAATTCGAATTTAAATTCAAATCTTATTTTTAGGAAAAGATATTATTTTAATTTTAGATAATTAGATTTTTAATTTATTAGGATTAGTTATAAATAGGAATTTAGATGCCATCAGATTGGGAACTCAGTACATTTTACCAGAATCCTAATTTTCTCTGAACCATGAGCAACTAATCCTTTATTATTAAGGTTAGGAGCTCTGTTTATTTGTATGAATTTATTCGTTTGTTCTTTCTAATTTAATCCATGTTTTGATTTATATTTCAATAATTGTTTTCACTCTTTATTTTATAAATTTGGGTGGAACGGAAGTATGACCCATATTCTAATTGAGTTCTTGTAAAACTTGGAAAAGCTCTTTACTTGAACAACAGGTTAAAAACATATTATCCTAAATTTTTAATTGTTTGTATTTAACAGGATACGTGACATATAATCCCCTTATTTTTGGATAATTAGGATTTTTGTGGCATATAAACTGGGATTTGATCATTACCTGCTAATTGGATTTAATTGACCAAGGAATTGGCAGTTAATGAATTTTAGAGGAGACTAGGAAGGTCTAAGGAATTAGGGTCTAGTCACATATAGTTTGCCATGAATTAAATCATACATGATTACATTAGTTAGTAAGAAGAGTAAATCCGGAAAAATAGATAACTCTGAAGCCTTAACTATCTTCTCCATATTTTATTCCCAACTCATTGCTGCTTGCTTTTTGAAATTCTTAATTTACTGTTTAATGCTCTTTGAACTTCCAACACTATTTTCTACTCGTCTAACTGATCCTATCAAATGCTATTGTTGCTTAATCCATCAATTCTCATGAGATCGACCCTTACTCACGTAAGGTATTACTTGGTACGACCTGGTGAACTTGCTGGTAAGTTAGTGGGTTACAAATACCGCATCAAATATGTAGTTAAATGCATTTTGCGATGGTTGAAAGAAAACAATCACAAAATGTAAAATAATAATTCACCCCAAGTTACATATCGCGAAGGTTCTCCTAGAACCGCCGCTAAATATAAGGTTAATTGCAGCCCCATTCCTAATTGACGCGATATGTGTTGCAATTATTTCATTTGGCAACGATTTTATAAAACCGCCGCAAAATTTTCACCATTATCTGCCTAAAGTGTTGTAGTGATAAAGATAACACTAACCTCAAAGTTGATAGCTCACGTAATGTGCCAACTAGCGTTGAGGCGGTTGATGTCAGGGTCCTGTGCGTCTGTGTGTGCGTCCCTGCATGCCATAACGTCTGGAGAACTAATAAATATCAAGGAAACGGTGCAAGAAAGAGAGAAATGTGGGGTCAGAGGCACTGTGAATGACTTCCATTTATAGTTGCTCTCTGAACTTATCTTGTTTATGTATGGCCATATCTATAGTAAATGAGATAAGGCTCGTGTCATATCACACTTGTAAATGCGTATTCGTGTCTTATCTCGTTTATACTGTAAACAAGACAAGTTACTTAATGAAAATCCGTAAATACTCTCAAATTAACGTATATTCGTAATTAATATATTATTTTATTTATTTAAAAAAATTCTATATTTTATATTAATAATTAATTTTGGTGGCTGATTTCAATATCTACCTAGCATGATCAAATTATGAATTGAATGCCTTAGCTACAAGACAATAAGTCACTAATGAGTACAACGATGATTTTATATATAAACATATATTTTTGTCGTAAGATTTTAAATTGATGTAAAATTTTATAAATTGATCTAGAATATATAAATTTTTAATTTAATAATAAATATTTAAAACAATAATTCGAATAAAAGCTACTTTAATACAGACAAAAATCCATCGATAAATCTGTCAGTAATGTAAAATAATTTTTTTAGATTTTTTCATTGCAAAATAAACTTGATTTTATACAAAATAAATATAAATTTAAATAAGTTTATCATATTGTCAAACTAAAAGAAAAGTACTATAAACAAGCAAGTCAATATAATTCAAAACATAAATAAAATGTATAGATACATCAATTATAATAATAAGTAACAACCATAAATTAACAAAGTATATTGATACATCAACTATAATTCAAAATATAAACTCAGTGTATTGTTCAACCATAGTACATTAAAAACAAACGAATATTCTATTTTCCAAAGTTTCACAGCTTATTGGCAACGTGTAGAAAATCTTACAACTGATTCAACAATAGTACAAGAGCTTATATTATGCGGAATAGACCCTACAAGATGGTTGTTGGCAAGATTCCTAAACATAAGAAACAGGAGGAACTTAATACAATTGACACACAAAGAAGTGATTCTATTTTTTTTCTTTTGAAACAAGAATGAATCATACTCACATTTCAAAAAGGTGTTCAAGTTTTCCAATCTCATTAGAAATTCTATCCACCAGTTGATTTCCATTTAATTGTCTACAATAACAAATTAGTTTTAAATAATTACATGCAGTGAAAAGAGGACCAAGATGATACAATCAAAAACAGACTCACAAGTAGCTCAATTTCTACATGTATTGGACCAATAAGCTTGTTTTCATGAAGGTACTTGTATAATCAATGTGCTCAGGAAAGAACAAATACTGAAGCAATTTCAATCTTCTTTTAAAACTATTATTTTTTATAACATTTTTTCCTTTTATTATAATGAAAATCTAGCTTGATTACATAATCTTTGAGAAATTTGGTTACAAATGTGATTATGTAATATCGCAACTTATAGTACATTATGCTTAAATCATAACAGTGCTCATCGCAATGGAGTTTCTAATTTGTGAACTTATAGCAATCCTTACATATACATATATATAGTTCTTATGGAATATGAGATTGTAGCATTAGTAAGTTATAATGTCTAGAAAGATTAACTTTAAGAATCGTGAGGCAAGTAAGGAGAATAAGTAGCAAATATAGATATAATAAGCACAAGTCTAATATATAAACAGTCATAGCATACACAGTGCCACAAAGGCTTAGTATATATATCACAAGAATTTCAGGAAGTCACAATAACCCATATATAGTCATCTCTTACAATGAAAGATGTAAAGTATATAGTATATGAACATATAACACCACAAATCCTTATTCATGAAGCAGCCCTTAGTCTAGATCTCAGGTTAACTAAAATAGGAAGATCTTGTCTTTCAAACAAAATGCTAACAAGAAGAGAGAAAAAATACTCTAGCCTCCAAAACGTCATGTCATATCGGATGCCTTCAAAAGTAAAAAAATATTTCTCAACTATGTAATCATGACCAAGCATAATATAATACCTGTATCTAACTATCTACCATACTGGCATATTACTCCCTACATTCCTCATCAATTCGTTTGACTTGTTCAGAACAGTCATAAATCATTGTAACAAGATAAAACTCGTATCCAATACATTGAAATTGTATCATATCTTATATGGACATGTCTTTGGTAGAGAAAGTATATTCGTGACCTTAAAGGACCATGCAATAAGATTCTAAATGAAGGGTTGAGATGGTTGTTGTACAATAATTGTTGAAAATGCCAGTTTTGACCCAAAATTAAATGTATTTGTAGCCACAACTCCACCAGATGCTGCGGGTGGTCCGCTTCCTGAAACATCAACAATCTTTTCATCTTAAATGAGAAATCTGCTTCGTCGTTGCTCCATAGTTACTTCTTACTATCATTTCAAAGTTTGAGTCCCAATTCATTTAAACACGGTAAATGCAACAAATTAAAGACACATAAACTCAAACACACTGCTTGTTTTTATTGTCACTTCACTTCTTCCTTCATTATCTCTCTTTGAACTTTTTTGTTTCAATCTCAATTTCAGTCACAGGAGTTAGAATTTGATCTTTTCTCATTCATGGGGTTGTGAATTTACTCAAATAAAAGTCGAACTTTGATCACCGTTTCTCTCTAAAATTATGGTTGGTGTTCATCTTCATCGGATCAAAGCTTGTAACTTTCTCTCCTTCTTCTGCACGATGATGATGATCACAGTGTGTTACAGTGCTACAGACCCAAATAATCTCAAAATTCTGAATGATTTCAAAAAAGAAGGAGAAGTGGATGGTGTTGTGGAATGAGGTGGAGGAGGAGCCAGCAATGACAAAGTGGAAAGGGATGTTGTCAAGGCAGTGCTTGAGGATGGAGAGGATGACGGCCATGAAAACTAGAGGTTGCTGGCGTCAACATGTGCACGATATCGGAGCACTTATCTTCTTCAGTTTTTTAAATTAATTAAATTAATATTATAAATTCACCCCTATAATTTTTTATAATTTTAAACTATACCTAGTACTTAGAGGTCATGAATATACTTTTCCCACCATAGAAAGCTCCATCTTATATAAGTCAAAATGGAGGAAGTACAAAGCATCATATATCAGAATGCATGTCTAGTTGTCCACTTCCCACTATTGTATTAGCAAGAAGTGTGTGTGTCGAAAATTATAGAAAAATATTACTATTGGCTACTATGTTACTACTGTTGTATACTATATTATTATTGTGCATTAATATTCTCCACCAAAGCATGAAACAACTTTAAAAAAAAGAAAAGCTTGGATGTGACAACAAAGAACAAAGTTGACAAACCTATAGATCATTAGATCCTAGCTAAAATTGGACAAGGGATGTACAGGACATAAAACAACAGTTATTAGGACAAAAAACTCCTTTAAAATCACAATTAACGTTAATACAATTTCTAAATAGAAGCTAGAATTGTATTATGGGAGGAGTTATTTTAAAAAAATGCAAATTTGTGATAGTTAGATGGAGGACCAAATTTGGAAAAACAATAACATAAAGCACGAAAAACAAAATGCAAAGAAGAAGTAAGTAGTGTCCATCAACAAAAAAATAATTTGATATTTCTACTAATCAAAAAGTGAGTGACTAGTCACATACTTAATAAGTTCATGCAATAGACAACTACTGACTAGCCCCTAACAAAATCGACATACTAGATTTTGGGACACCAAACAAACTATTCAATGCAAGTACGGGCTACCTAGCAAACATACAACCATAATGCATCCAAATATCTAGAATGATATCAAGTCTATGCAAAAGCTCAAAGAAGAATAATGAGCAAACAGATTGTAGTCTGTCTTTATTTACTCAAGAATTGAGAATGTAAACTAGTGACATGAATACTTTGCAATACAAACTTGATATAAAATCATCAACATATTAACATAAATCTTTTCATGAGCCATTGCACCAACCTCAATAACAGAAACACACAATTGATCGTTATTTCATAATACAATCTTCCAAGCTGACATGAGACAAAAGGTATTTCCTTATCATGTTGAAAACAAGTAGTCTACTATTGCATTTTATAGTAAGTGATATAATCAACACTACCAGCTTATGAAATAGCAACATATTTCCTATACAAAGCCTAAAAAGAACCATATTAATTGTGCTTCATCATACATTGAAACTTGAGAATCATGTAAACTAAAGTTTGAAGGACAAGTACTGTGCAAATTGTATAGAAAACAACATTGGTTTCAACAAACTGGTTCTTAAGATCTCCATTCAAAGTTACAGGAACACCAACCACCTGCACAGTCCCAAATACCTTAGTCTTTTATGATATAATAAAAAAACTAACGAGTTTTAAACCAATCAATTGGAATAACAAAAGATATTATGCCATTGTTTCGAACATAGGTCGACATTATTACAGAAGTCTAGGGCCAGTAGTAATATACCTTTATAGGGCATTTGGCTACTGCAAAAGTTTTTACAAGCTGCGCAGCATCCGTGTTTCATGTAACACCTAAAATATCATAGATCTCAATAGTTAGAAACCTCTTTTGAAGCTCAACGTTAAGCAACATATGAAGTTACAAAAAAAGTAAGTATACTTCCATTGATAATAATGCCATCAAGCTTCAAACTATTGCATGCAACAAGTGCAGCATTAACTTCTTCTGTTGTCCTAATATGATCTTTTGTTCATCTAAGCAAATCATAACCACCTAAAAAATTAATAGCCATAGAATGATAATAAGTGAAAGAGCCTTCGGTTGAAAGCAATGGCCTACCACTAAGTGTTCTACCTAAAAATAATGAATTTTAGGTAAAAAAAGCTTCGATTGAAGAAAAAAATTAATCAAAATTAGAGTAAACCCACAGATTTATGAAGCACAAAAGCAGAGTATGATAAACCTGAACTTGGCACAAAAAATTGAACCCTAAGGTTGATCACGAAGAACAAAATCATAAAATCAAGATATATATACTTGAAATTCGAGATGGTTGCGAGAAGAACTAAGAAAGCGAGTTGAGATTGAACGGAAGAGGCGCCAGAGGAAGCAGTGCGATGAGAGCGGCGGCGGAGAAAAGTCTGCGATGATGGGAGTAGACACGACGAGAGCGGCAATGGAAGGAGCTCATGCGACGCAAGGGATGACAGAGAGAGATCGTGCGATGCAATCGGCAGCGGCAGCAGCGGAAAAAGCTCGTACGACGGAGAGAAGAAGTAGCTCATGGATGGAGAGAGGAAGAAGCTCGTTTTATTTGTGTAGAATGTTAATAGAGCTCGAGAAAGTGGGGGTAAAGTTAAGTTTAATTCAATATTTTTCGACGCAATATTTTAAATTATAGACAGATTTTTTGTCTGTAATAATTTAATAAAATGCAGTGTTTTGTTCATTTAAATACAGACGGATTTTTTGTCGGTAACTATTTTCTACGAATAAAAATTAATTTTTTCTACAGAATTATCGATAGATTCTCTTTTTTGTCTGTAATATATGCTAATTCATTTTCTTTTGTTTCTGAAAAAATTCTTTCGCAAAATCTGTTTATATTTCCGTTGGATAAAATCTATTGAAAATATCCATTTGTAATATGTAGTTTTCTAGTAGTGATACCGCGAGAATAATGTTAGTAATATGAGTTAAGTCTTAAATTAGTCTCTAAATTTTCAAATGACTTAATTTGATACTTAAATTTTTATTCCATAACTCATATTAGTCTATCGAATATTTTTGCTTAACAGCATGCTAATGTGAATCATCAGTACTATGTGTCAAAATATGGTTCAACCACATGTAAAAATATAATTAAGTGTCACTTAATAATACGTGGCATTTCAATGTGAAAAGTTGTATCATGTGTTATAAGACTGTTTGTCCACGGATTACAGCATGATTTGTCCCTGTTTCATTGACATATCATTATTATAAGTGACTTTGAAATTTGTTAAGTCACTCAATTTAGTTCCTAAAATTAAAATTCTGAATCAAAATAGTTTCTACTAGACCAATATTTTTTAATTTTTTTCTTAAATTCAAAATTCTCATTTTTTTTAACCTACTCATTTTTCATTTATTTTTTACATGTAACTTAGTCTATATAAAAATAAATTTAGTATTTTTTTAAAATATTTTTCAAACAAATTCTTTTTAATAATTTTCATATATATGGTTATTTTTATTAATTAATTATAGATCTAAGTGGTCTCATGTATATTTTGATATGAGTATATATTTTAGTATGAGATGTATAAATATTCAAAATTATGATTATTTCAAGATTTTTTGTTCATTTATTAAAAATATATTTTGTTTATGGATAATTTTTATTATTTAAAGAATATTATATATTATTATTATGTATTTATTTTTATGTTATAATATTTGACTAATTTAATTAAAATATAAGATTATATATATATATTAAAAAAAGTGAGGGACATAATTAAGGTTACGCTTATATAGAGTAGTTATAGGTATATAATGTTGTTACATTTCTAAGGTGATACGATAGTAAAGATAAGTGTAGCTTATTCTTTTGATTTCTAGTAAGTATGAATGATGAAAACCGTAGCCTTTAGCTCTCAAGCACATCACTTGAAAAGCACACCCTATTTTAAACGCCAAAAGCGTAAATTTTTATACAGAAAAGTGTAGCCTTTGAGAATAGACAATGTCCGAATAGGCATCCCCAACTAAAACGTCTCCAAAGCCAAAACAAGCGTAACTTTTGTCAAAGACATCATTCTTTTTATTTTTAGCTACACTTTTCAAGAGTAGCTGAATGGATGATTTTCTTGTAGTAAGATAATGGTTCTTAATAAATTAGATAAAAATTAAATAAATTTTCTATAAGACCTCGAATTTTTGAAAATTGAATATTAAATTATTTGTGATTTAGTATATTTATTTATGATTTTATTTTCAGAGAATTATTTACAAAAAGATAATTAAATCAAAGTTACGAATCTTTGAGTTTAAAATCAATTGGAATTTATATAGTTTTTATAATGATTGATTATTTTCTTATTTAAAAATTTAAAGTTTTAGTAATTCAAAAATAATGAGAATTTTATATGGTTTAAATTGAATATTGAGATTTGAATTTTATTTTGATGAATAAGAAAATTTATTTGGTTATCTCTAATTTTTTAAATTAGATTACTTATTTGAAAATAATTTATAAGTTAATAAATAAATAATATTTTTAAAGATGATTATATTGAGTTACAATTGATTTTCAATTACTACTCTACCCTTATCCCATTTTTTAATTTAAAGAAACCCTAACCATAAAACTACCCACACACTCTCATTAACCTTGAACAACACACCTAGCCGTCACTCTCACTTCTCCTCACACACACACCCACACGAGCTGAAAGAAAAGAAAAGAGAGAAAGAGATGCAATCAGAAGAATAGGGAAATGAATGAAGGAAGGATGGCGGTAGCGGGGCTGGGAGTCGCCATCATCGTCGAACATGAGCAAGAGGGAAAGAGAGACAAATGAGAGAGAGAGAGAGAGAGAGAGAGAGAGAGAGAGAGAGAGGCCGAACAAAGAGCAACGCGCAATCGAAGAGGAGAAGGATGCTGCCCCGCCGTGCCCCGTCGTCACTAGAGTTGGGCCACCGTCGTGCATGTCGCAGGCATGGAGAACTGTCGCTGTCACTGATGGGGAGCCAAGGAGAGACAGGACGTGAGGAGACGGAGAGAGTGTGTGGTGCTCATTGTCACCATGCCTTGCTGCCAAGCTACCGTCGCTGTTCCTCGTTGCTACCAGAGCCGTCGTGGAGCCGTGAGGAGTTGACATTGCTGGAAAACACTACCGTCGGAGCCACTACCCATTTGCCCTAGCTTCCCTAGCTTATGTTGGTTATGTCCTTGTCGGTGAGGGACACTAGAGCTGTCGCTGCTCCATTTCCTTGTTTATCTTAATTTCAGTAAGTTATTTTGCTCTGAAATTCTTATAGTTGCTGTTCTGTTATATATTATTGAGGATTTTGCAATGTTTATGTCTTAGGGTTGAGTCACAGTACTTGCATGCTGTGTTTAATGGTTGTTCCTACTGTAGAAAACGGTCGAAATTGATGCCGCTGCTGGGAAAGAAGAATAAAAGGGAGTTTGTTGCATAGTTGAGTCGCATTTGAGGTAGGAACTTTTTTAAAACATATTTTATATCAAGAAATTATTATAAATCAATATTGATGTGAGAAATACATTTTTGTAATTATGTGAGTCTTATGGATTAAATTAATCTGTTTTAAATAAATGAAAATGGATAGTAATTTTGGATTTCTAAGAAATAAAATTTAAATGAGTAATTGCAAATAGATTATGACTGCTTTGTGTGATTAATTGATGAAGTGGATTGTTTACGGTTATGAGCTGTGATTGATTTAATTTCCTGATTGTTGAAAATATGATTGGTTGTTGGAATTTTTTATTATGTTTGATTGATATATGCTAAGGATTGTTGAATATTTTAAATAGTTTGATTGGTATATGTCTAGAATTGTTGAGTGTTCTGGATGGTCTGATTGGAAATGGTTGAGAGATATTGGTTTAGAAAGAATCTTGAAGGGTGGAAAAGTCCGAGTTTTGGCAAAATTTAATAAGACTTGAATGAAATTGAATAATAAAGATAATGAGGTTTATGTTAAAAAGGGGTTGACTCAAATGAAGGTTTTTACTTTCATAAAGCATTAAAGACTTTGTTTTGAAGCTTTATTTGAAAAGTTTGGATTTGAAGAATTATGTTTTGAGAAGTTTTTAGTGGATTTAAAAGCAACTAAATTTGATTGGTGAAATAAAATGATTTTCGAGTCTTTTGAAAAAGTTTTGAACTAAAGAAATGAAGTTGAAATTAGTTTTGGGGGCTTGATTAAACAAAAATGAGTTTTTTTATTAATTATTTATTTGAGGACTATGTTTTTGTGGAGTTCTAGAGAAATCTAAAGTAATAGAAGTGAAATAAAAATTAACTAATGTGAGTTTGATTATGATTATGATTATGATTGAAATCAAATTATGATTGATGTTGTGGGTTTTATCCCGTCCACGTTGAGGATGGTGGCGTGGTCTCGCTCATGAGATATTGAAATTGATAATTTGATAAAGATGTGGAGTTAATGAATATCATAATTTATGAAAGTGATTTAGGTCAATGATTTAACTGAGTTGGCAAGTGAGGTGGTCTTATCCCGCTTGCGTGTTTGAGATTGACGATGATTAGTGATTAATTATTTGGGTAAGATGCAAGGATTATGACTTTGTCCCACTTGTTTCGGGTTAAGATTTGAAACATTAGGTAAGATACAAGGATTGTAGTTTAGTCTCGCTTGTTCCGAGTTAAGATTTTAAATTCCTGCCTGGGTAAGATGCAAGGATCGTGGCTCCATCCCACTTGCTCCGAGTTAAGCGGATAAGATGGGTTGTGATTTAGTCTCACTTGCTCCGTATTGTGGTGTTCCATATTCAGGTTAGTTACTAGATGTGCGTCAAGTTGGCATTATAACCGACAAGTGAGCTCATGGCCAGTAGGATAGGCATGCATCATACTGCATTTGTTTGGGATTGCTTGGGTTTGTATAATTATTTTGGTTTGCCTATTTAATATTCTGTTAATTACTAATTTTACTACTTGTCATAATTGTTCTCTAAGTGTGATTGTTTCACTGTCTGTTTGATTACTTGTGATTGTGACTTGTTGGTTCGGAGTGTGGTGATAGATTGAATTTTGGGCCGAAGGCCGTCATTGATTCAATTGTGGGCCGGAGGCCATAATTGAACGAGTTTTGGATCGGAGGCCGTGATTGGCTAAATTATTGGTAAGCTTGGTGAAATTTTGTCTTTAGTATGTAGTGAACTGTTACATAATATTGTTGAGATTGGAATTTGTATAAATGAAATATGAAATTGGATTTTTGGATGATTAATTGTTATTGTTCGAAAAGATTCATAAGACAAACAATGATCACTGCTGTTAAACAAATTTTTGTAATACCCGGTCTAACCGAAATTAATTAAATAACAAGTTAAGTAGGAGCGAATAAGGGTGGAAGATTTGGCAATTGGAATTTGATGATTTAAATATGATATTTGGATTCAGTGAATTTTTCCGAGTCGGAAAACATAGTTTTCTGCGTAAAAGCGCGCAGTGGAATTTTGATCGGCAGTACCGGCTGAGACCTGTCTGGTACTGCAGCTGAGAAAATTGATTATGAGTAAATAGGATTAAGAAATGAGGAATTATGATTAGGGGAGGTAGAAATATTTGAAGTGCGATTTAGAGCGCTAATCTTAAAGGTTTTGGTCCAAAATTGGGCCAACGGACAAAAATAAGTGAACTGGGCCTAAGTGGGCCTAAGACTCAACATATATAAACATTAGTTATGAGCATTTCAGCTCATTTTACCCTAAAAGAGAGGTTGGGGCGCTGAAATAGAGAAGAGAGAAGAGAAGAGAGAAAACCTAACTCTCTTTGATCTTCAAATCACCATAACTTGAGCTACGGAGCTCCGATTGACGAGCCGTTTGCGGCCACGCATCGCTCTTTTCATCCTCTACAATTCTATCTAAGTTTTGTGCTGAGTATTCCATTCATCTCTGCCCAGTTTTCGAAATTCCCCACTGTTATACGTTTTTGGGTAGTTAGTGTTGAAATCTTGTGATTTTGGGTGTTTAGGGATACTCCAACATGGATTCCAAGTGGGTCCTATCCTTACTTCATATGGGCTGAGGTAAGAAGTGCTCAAACCCTTGTAATTTGTCATTTTTATGAGCCCTAGATTGATGTATGTATGTGATATTGGTTATGTTAGTGCATTTGATGATCTTGGTGCACAATTAGGAGATTGGTGTTGCTTGAGGAACTTTAGTGAGGCTTGGGACTAAGGTTGGTGGAGACTTCTAAAGAAGGGCTCAATTGGTTTGGCTACAAGAGGTACGGTTTAAGTTTCATTTAAGTACCGTGTGGTGTGATAAGAATTCCTAGGCTAGATGCCCCTAGGATTAAGTTTGGATTGTGTAAATAGTTGGTGCTAATATGCATAGTTGGTATGTAATGTGAAATTAATGATTGGATTGAGAATTGTGTGGCCTTGTATGTTTGGGGTATTGAAAATTTGATGTATTAGGTAATGAGTATTGATTTGTGGTTTATGCATTTAAATTGTGAAATTGGGCCAGAGGCCGTAAATTTTGGGCCGGAAGCCGGTAAGAGGTAAGGAAGGTAAGTTGATGTGTGCATTGTATGATGACACAAGTGATTGGATGGATTTTAGATAATGAATATATGAATGATTGGGTTGGTCATTGAATAATGAGGTTTGAGGAGTTGAAGTGTGGAAATTGGTAATTTTGGGTGAAATTGTATAGATGAGGTATGTTTGGTTTTGGTTGAGGTATGTTATGTGGTCATATATGTGATCATGATTATTGATGCCTTGATGGTATGATGATGCATAAGAGATATGTATGTTGTGGTATATACTTGAGAAATGATTAAGGTTGATTTGTGGGTGAAACCATGTGACAGTGAGTATAATATTGATTATGTGTAATGATGATTGATTGGAAATAGTATTGTTGGAAATTGGGATGAGGAAAGATGTATGACATGTTAATGTGTTTGTAATTTAGCCATTTGTTTGAAATGGGTAAAAATGGTTATATGACGGTTTTGTGCATCGTGGTAAAGTGTTAATGTATGAGTTGAGGAGGCTTGATGTTGATTTTGGTATATTTTGATTGATTTCAAAAAGGGTTGAAACTAGCATGTTTTGGTTGATTTTAAAAAGGGTTGAAAATGGCTTGTTTTGAAAAGGGCACCTTGTGGTTTTGTATGAAAAACATGGTTTTTGGGCATACTTTGACGGGACATAACTTGGACTACGGATCTCTGTTTTGTACCAAATCTATTTAGAAATGAAATTGGATTCGGGATGTCCCTGCCGTTCGAAGAACAGGTGAAAAACGATTTAAAATGAGGAAGTTATGTCCGTCGGAAGATTGGGGTTGAATCTGTGAATTCTGCAGTTTTTAACTTAGAAAATTTTTAGCAGAATGACCCTCCACGCGTAGGCGCACTTGGCGCGTACGCGTCGTTCTTCAAAAAGGCACCATTCATGCGTGCACGTGGTGTGCGCGTGCGCGTCGATGCGCTGCACCCAATGCCCAGCCATTTTCCCGAGAGTTGTGCCAGAGTTGTGCCAGTTTTGTGCCTGGGGCGCAAATGCACCCACGCGTACGCGTGGCTGACGCTTACGCGTCGTCTGGCTGTGTTTCAATCCGCGCGTCCGCGTGTATGACGCATACGCATCGATGAGCTTTGTGGGCATCCACGCGTGCGCGTGGAGTACGCGTACGCGTGGCCCTGTTTTCATCCCAAAGTTGATTTTTGAGTTCTAAAAGCCAAATCTCATACTTCTAAGCCTCCGATCTCACCCCTTATGTATTAAATCATTATGATGTGCTTAGTAATGAGAAAGGAACTAGGGGATGTGGTAACTTGCGAGTGAAGTAAGGGAAAAAGTTATGATCAATGGTGATCAACGATGATTATATGAGATATGGAGGATGACGGTAGGAGTATCGTGTATGCCATGAGTCGAAGGGCTATATCTATTGATAAATGGCTGGTTCTTGATTGAACCATGAGCCGGATGGCTGAGTTATTGCCGGGTCACGGCAAAGCCATTATTGATTATGGCTGAGTATAAATGCATATATGATTAATGAATGAATGTGTTGAATGGATAATAATGGAAAATGTTGAAATGTGATGTGTAACCCCGGGTAGTAGGCAGTGGCGTTGTCCACTTGCTCCGGGTATGAGACGAAAAAGGATGTTTATGATAAATGAGTTAATTATGGAGTTTTGAATGAATGTAACTCTGATACCTGGGCAGTAGTAAGGGTTGGGGTTCGTCCCACTTGCTCCAGGTTAATGTTTGAGATTTGATAACAATGAGGATTGATAATATGAATTGAGATTGAATGAATATATGTTTAAGATACCTGGGCAGTAGCAAGGGTTGTGGTTCGTCCCGCTTGCTCCAGGTTAATGCTTAAGATACCTGGGCAGTAGCAAGGGTTGTGGTTCGTCCCGCTTGCTCCGGGTTAATGCTTAAGATACCTGGGCAGTAGCAAGGGTTGTGGTTCGTCCCACTTGCTCCAGGTCAGAGATTGTGACGCCTGGGTAGTAGCGGCAGTAGTGGTGAATCCACTCGCTCCAGGTTGAGCTGTTAAACACCCGCCTGGGTAGTAGCCGCAGTAGTGGTTGTTCCACTGGCTTTGGGCTGAGCGGGTAGTAGCAAGAGGGTTGTAGCTCAAACCTACTTGCTCCGCAAGGGGTGTTTCTGTCCAATGGTTAGCTACCAGGACATGTCGGGTTGGCTATATAACCGACAAATGATATCATCAGCCATAGGGCAGGCATACATCATTTGCATATGTTTGAATTGTTTGGGTTTGCCTATTTGTTTTGGATTTCTACATCATATATGCTATGTTACCTGATTATGTGCTACTTGTTCTACTTGTACCTTATTTGTGTATTACTTGCCTGTATTGCTTGTGTTTGTACAACTGAGAGGCCCCTCATGCTGGTGTCGGTGGATGTTGGGGGCTATTCTTGATGAGATGAATTGGTGATGCGATTGCATGATGATGATGATTTTTGAATGAGATAATTTGAGCCCCCCTGGGTAGACGCAGTGATGTGATTTCACTAGCTCCAGGCGAGGGTATGATGTATTGATATAGAGTTGCTGAGGCAGAACAACTGGTGATGGTTTGCTTATGATTCTGAGTCTGATTTGTGGGAGAGTCAGCGAGTTGGGAAACATGCGTAACATGAACTAGATTTAGTATTCCCTTACAACAGTTGCCTATTCATGGATTAGTGAGAATCTAGGCTGGATATTTGGTGAAGAAGTTTAGGATGCTTAGTGAGTTTTTATTGCAGTGCATTGTATTTATTTGGCACTTTTACCGTACTGGGAACCCATGGGCCCGGGGTTCTCATTCCGTATATATCTCTTGTTTTTCAGATACAGGTTCAGGTGCTCAGAAGTATGCTGCGGTTCGTCTGAGAGACGGCGAAGATATTTATTTTCTCTACCTTGTGTTTTGCTTAGAATCTCTCCACCTTTGTTTTGAAAAGATTATATTATGTATTGAACTCTTTTGGAACTTGCCTATAGAGGCTCTTATGTTTCCTTTGAGAGAGATGAGGATATAATGTTGTCAACTACTTTCATACTGTACCCTAGCCGGCCTAAACTTCGCGGGTCGCGACTAGTGGCTATTACTTATGTTATATATATCTATCCGTTATCTATCTCTTAATCTCCTTTATGCCTTGTCCGTATATCGTTTTCGGCTTCACAGTTTAACTTTTCGTTGTCGAAACGTGAGTGATACGTCTTCGCGATTTTGTTTCTACTCTTTTCAGGCTTCTCGATTAATACTCCTTTCGAAATTACCTATATTTATATATAAAAAAAATCCACCTATGAGTCGTACCACCGTAATATCATTGACTTATGACTCGAGCATAAGGATTTGCATATTAGGGTGTTACAATTTTCTTTATATATATATATATATATATATATATATATATATATATATATATATATATATATATCCTTTTTTAATAATTCTGAAATCTCTTTGGTGAAACCGTGGTGGTTAGGTTCTTATCCCCTATATATATGCTTGTATAATTATTCTAATTGTGGATGTAATAATATTATGATAATTTGTATGTATATAAATACATATAAAAAAAATATTTCTGATTTTCAAAGAAAAGTCGATATGATTTTCAGATAAAAGCTCCTACTTATTATTAAATATGTAGAAGTCATCGTAATATCTTCGTTATCAGAATGACACGGTCGAAAGCGTGACTTTCCAGTATTAAAAGTGTTACATTTTCTTTTTTATAAAATATGCATATTATGAACCACAATAAAAATAAGACAATTATATTATTCTTTTATTGAAATAATATACTTATATAGTGTCAAATTTATTCATTTTTTGAGCAACTCATAAATTGAGTAAAATAATCTAAAAAAAGTTAAATTATTTTTTATTTCTAATTTCTAGAATTTATTTTATTTTTTTGGGCTATCTTTCAAGTGTACTAAAATTTTTAGTGCTACAGAGTACTCAAATGTTAAAAAATTTATTTTTAATAGAAATTTTTTATTTGTTCCTAAAGTAAAAAGATTTTCATTTGTTCTTGAATAGTATTTTTTTTTGCTTATGTTC
The DNA here is from genome assembly GCF_003086295.3 of Arachis hypogaea. Taxonomy (NCBI): domain Eukaryota; kingdom Viridiplantae; phylum Streptophyta; class Magnoliopsida; order Fabales; family Fabaceae; genus Arachis; species Arachis hypogaea. Next base: position 28,484,984 of record NC_092038.1, read on the forward strand.
AATTATTATAAAAAAATTGTATGATCAAACTTTAAACTTAAAAATATTTATAAAAATTTTTGTATTTAAGAAATATGTAAAAATAAAAAAATGAATACATTTAAAATTATTATGAATTTTGAATTTATGAAAAAAAAAAGAAAAAAGATTGTTTTACAGACTAATCCTGAACTTTTAATTTTAGGTTATAAATTGAATCATCTTATAAAATTTAGAGACCAATTAAATTATTTATGTTGATGGGATGTCAGTAAAATATGGATAAATAATATTATTATACGTGGAATTAAATTAATACGTGAACAAATGATGTTATTTTATATGTTATTACTATCTAAGTCAATATATTACATATTACTAATAGATATATTATTATTTTATTATACATAATTAAATTATATTTTGACACGTAATATTACCAGTCTATGCATGTCAAAATATTATATCTGCACACAGCACACCAATAAAATATTTGAGAGAATAATATGAATCACAAAATAAAAATTTAAAGATAAATTTGAGACTCAAGTTAAAATTAAGGTACTACTTTAAAGTTTAACTCTAGCAACCTTTTATTAATCAAAGAGATTTATTCTTCTAGATTTTCAAGAGAACATATGTTTTCGGGAACCTACGTTAAAAGGAGGATAAACAATGTTATAATATTATAGTAGTACACAATTTATTTTATTCTATTGATATGATATTAGGTTGTTCTATAGTAAATACTTCGGTATGCAATGTGCTATGTAAATGCATTCTAATTAGTTTTTACTTTATATATAATTTTATAATTTTATTATTCTTTTGTCTTTTCATTAGATAATTTCTCTTTTTTATTAGCAGGTCACAGTATTTTATTTATATAAAAAATAAAGTAATATTAATTTTTTCTGTTATAAAAAAGAGAAAATAATTATAAAAAAATAAAGAAAAATTGCTGTGTATAATCAATTTAATTCACCTAAAACAAATTTCTCAAAAAAAAAAAAAACTAAATCAAAGATATTTTTAATTAATTATTTTCACACACACATACACGACATAATATCACCGAATTATTATAATTTATGAAGTTGAAATAATATAATAATGCTTATCCCAAATAATTTTATATTCAACTTTTAAAAGCCAAACAAAATACGACACAAAATAATTAAAATTGAGTATGATTTTAGTTTTTAAATTTTAGTATGAAAATTAAAATTGTCCTTAAGGCTTTTTACATTTAAGAAAAATGTATTCTCTTAATTTTTTTATTGTTTAATAAAGTATGATCTCTTACCTTATATTCTTTAAGTGAGATCAAGAAAAAATACGTGAGAGAAGATATTGAATAATAAGATATCACATTTCATCAAACAATTAAAAAAAATGAGAGGATTCAATCCCATGCAGTAATGCATTTCTCTCTTTTTCTATTTTTTTCTTTTTTTTTAATTTTATTATTTTTTTATTAGGGATAACTTAGTCCAGAATTTTAAGATTTAGGTAAAAAAGATGATTTTAAAACCAAATTGAATGTTAAGATAATTGAGAGGATTCTTTTCCTACTGCCTCCTTGTTGCTCTCTTTGTTGTGCTCGTCATGGAACAAGAGAGCGATGGAGAGAGAGACCAAGTGAGAGATAGAGGAACAAAGAGAGGGAGATCTCTAGAATAGAAACAACAATGATATAATCAAAAGGAGAGATATAGGAGAAGAGGAAGGTGGCGACGACGCCGACGATGGAAGATGTTGCACACCACATTTACCATTTTTGCTCTTGCGCCAGCGTGTCCATGAGCAATCAGAGGAATGCAACGCCAAACGATAGTTTCATGATCCACGACAACATAGTAGAGATAACGTCAACACAAGCAGATCGGACGACAGAGTCAGAGTTACGTAGGTGGCAGAGCACGATTACGATCATCTTGGACAAAAATAGAGCTAGTTCATTGCTATGGAAGCGCGTGAGAAGTGAGAGGAGGTTAACACATTATTTTTGGACCATGATTTAGAAGAAGAATCAGTGTTGTAGATGCAAAAAAGAAAGAAGGATAAAGATTCAGGGCTGAGAGTTCTGGCGATAGACTCGAGCTCCATTGTAGTGATGGCGAGCATGTCGGATGATATGGAAAAAGGATGGTGATAATGGTAAAGATAATGGTGAATAGGGTTACATTAAAAAAGAGAGGTGGTGTTAGATGAAAAAAAAAAGAAAAAGAAGAAAAGAAACTGTGTAAGTTGGGTACCTTTCTAATTTAAATTGCTTAGCTTTAACACATTTTTGCATACGCATGACTGCATGAGTGTAAACTTTTAAAACTCACGTACATGGACCATCTTCACGTACGCGGAAGATTTGGACAGTAGAGCTTGCTTGCATACGCAGCCCATGTTCGCATATGCATGGGTGTGGGTAGTGGCCAACTCTCGCATACGCATGGCATATCACAATGTGAAAAAACAGATATGATGTAAAAACCAGTTTTTCAGTCCAAATTTTAAACATTCATATCTTTTTCCAGTCAACAATTCTTAAACCGTTGAAAAAATCAATAAATAAATTTTCATAAAAGTTCAATTTTGAAACATTTTCAACTTCGAGAATCGAGTTATGACCCGCCAAAGTTGGCCAAAAATCAGTTTTAACCAAAAATAGAATTTACCAACTTTTTCAAAAGCTCACAAGTTAAAAATAGTTTTAACTCAACAAAACAACCCCAAACCACTTCAATCCACACATTCACTATAACACCCTAATTACCGTAAGCTTTACCTCGCGTCGTAAAGCAAAGGTGAATCAGAGGTTACGACAAGTCTAAAGCTTATACATATAACATATAGAAGAATTAATATATTCTAGGAGCCCGATGAAGAATATAGCTCAAAAACAGGAATTAAAAAGCACAACACGTACTAACAATGCTTCTAATTTAAAGCGCAATGTATAGATATAATATAACAAAATAGCAGGATATAATAGTGTAATGATCTAGCCACGGCTCGCAGAGTTTAAGCTGGCTAGCTATATACAGACCATACAGAAATCAGAAAATTAAAACAGCTTATACAAGTTGTTCTCACAAAATAATACCTCTAGGCAAAAGTAAAATACAAAAGATGAGAGAGTAAACAAAAGTGATCAAAAGACTTCCAAAACGGAAAGGAGATCCTCCGCTCTGTCACCACCAAGCAACTCGCTGAGGTGGGTTGTGATCTGCATATGAAAAATAACAACAGAATATGGTATGAGAACCGGAGGTTCTCAGTATGATAACAGTTCCCAATAATGTAAGATATAAGGTTGCGGGACGCCAGAGGCAATCCTAGAACTTCACATCGATACAGAAAATCCAAGCCTTAATAAAATAAATAACTTAAGCCATAAATAGGGTTATCTAGACTTAGGGAATTTCTAACTAATATTAAACCACACCGCTATATCCCATAGCCTTCACCAACCTACCCTCCATGCGACTCCATCGCCACCGCCTACCTATCCTCCCCAGCACCAGACAAACACAGATAATGCAAGCAAGTAAAACACAGATAGTATTCATAACGAGTAATTCAAGAAAAAGGTATGCATATTATACAAATAGGCAAACTCAAGTAGTCAAAGCAAACAAGTACGTAAGAGATACATATGATGAATGTCTGTCCTATTGGCTCGTGATATCACTTGTCGGTCCATAACTGCCAACCCGACACATCCTTTCGGATGTAGCTTTTCTGCCACGCCCACGGATATAGTGCCGGACACACTCCATTGACCCACAGATATTGTGCCGGGGGCACTCTATTCACCCACGGATATAATGTCGGGCACACTCGCATGCGTAACCCAAGGATATAGTGCCCTGGCACACTGTCCACATTCAACATAATTCATTTCCAGGGATATAGTGCCCTGCACACCATCATGCTTAACCCAAGGATATAGTACCTGGCACACTTTCCACATTCAACAAGATCATCATTCCTTTTTTAGTTCTCATCGTACTTAACCCAAGGATATAGTGTCTGGCACACTGTCCACATTCAACAAGTCCATCGACTTCAAATCATTACCAATCATCACCATTTATCATCTGAAATCTCTTTTAATTATTAATTCTCAACATTCCAAGGATATAGTGATTGGCACACTTTCCTTCAATATCCATCAAGCTCATAATAACCATCATCAGTTCTTTCCATTCCGCCTCGTTAGTCATCAATTTCTTAATTCATTGTTAATAATCACCGAGTTCACTACTCTTCCTTCTCTCTCAACCAAACTCATACTCAATACACCAGAAACCTAAACCTCCGTTTGCTATCTTTTCAAAGAAAAACCAAATAAGATCTCATAAGATCTATCCCATTATCCAATGCCCAACAATAAGCCCAAGAGTCTTAAAATGATGTCACAGAAGCTTACAATCTTGTCGGGAAGGTGAAGTAGTTAAAAACAAAGTTTAAGTTTGAGAATCAGGGTGTGTGCGTACGCATAGAGGTGTGCGTACTCACAGGTACCAATTTTTACAATTCTGTTCATTCGCACAAGGTGTGCTCACGCCCTCAATAGATTACCCTTCCCAACGTGTGTGTGCGTACAGGGCTGTGCGTTCGCACAGGTTGTAAATTTTCCTTGGATGTGTGCGTGCATAGGTTGTGCTAGCACTGCCAACCAAAAGCCTTCCCCTTCGTGTGTGTGCGTACAGGTTTAAAAATTTTCTTGGGTGTCCATGCCCACATACCAGAAATCACCAAATTCTGCAGTAAGCTCAGAATTCATATTTTGACACCAAACTTTGAATGATCATAACTTCCTCTACAAAAATTCAAATTTTACCAACTTTATATCAATTTGAAGAGTTTTCAATAGACTTTAATTCTAAATAAATTTCAACAAATTTTAAAAACTAACTATGACCTGTCAAAGTTCACTAAAAACCCGTTTTTAACCAAAATTCACAAAATTTCAATTTACCACAACTCTCAACTTAAAACCAAATCATGGCCTACTCAACACAATATCAAAATTCACTTATGAATCCATACCAAACATTTCTCAACCATATCAACTACTCAATCAACCAAGCCATTTGATATCCACCTCAACTAATGCTAAATTCAACCTAATATTCCCATCAAAACTCATACCTTCCATCATTATTCAGCTATACCACATCCAACATTTAATATCTTAATTTATCAATTCCTTCAACACTCATCAATCCAAACATCCATTTATCATCATCATAACTTCATAATCCACATCATTTACCAACAACCTCAACACTCACCTTCAAATGACCAACAATGTCAATATCTATCATCAATCATCAACCATATCAACAACCCGTATCAACAACAATAAATCACATGTTCAACATCAGACTTCATAATCATTAAATACCAAAAATCATCATCAAATTCACATATTTCTCATCTCAAAACTCCATAGCATCATCACCATCATACAAGTTATCCTCGCACATCAAAATCACATACAATTAAACATACACCCAAAACATTCAATCCTATCTTAAGGTCAACTAGCTTAAGGTTCACGAAACATTACATATTACATAAAGAAAACCGAAACCATACCTTGGCCGATTCCCAATATCCGCAAAACATCAAAAGCTTGATTCCAACAAGATCAACAAGCTTCAGGCACCAACACCACCTCCAAGAATCACCAACTATCAAAGCATACACATATATCATACCAAGAATCAACACTATGGCAAACCAAAACATCAAACCACAAGAATTTGAAGAGACTTACCTTTCCCAACAAGATTAGGGGTAAAATCCAACAAATACCCACTAGTAGAGATCACCTAAACAACCGAAAGGTGGAGGTGAATAGGGACATCAAGTTATGGCTCCCGGAAGGTGGAGGTGAATAGGGACATCACTTCTTCTCCTCTCTTCTCTTCAAACCACGACTCTCTCTCTCTCTCTCTCTCTCTCTCTCTCTGGGCTGGAAAATGAGCTCAAAGCTCACTTAATGAATTTATATATGTTGGGTGTTGGGCCCGGTTTAGACACAGTCCAACCCGTTAGCATTTTTAATCCGCTTGGCCCACTTTGGGCCAAAATCGTTAAGAATAGTGCCCATTTTCGATTCTAAACTATTTTTGCCTTTCTAAAACAATAAATCAATTTTTCTAAAATCTTATTTTCTAAAATACACGGCATTGGATAGACTAGAGCCGGTACTATCAACTTAAGTGCCAGTTTACATGTTTACAGAGACTTTTCGAAAAAGATATATTTTCCAACTCAGTAAAATTCATTGAAACCAGATTTCATATTTATATTTTCAAATTAAAATTTCTAAATCTTGAATCTACTCCGGACATTGAAATTATTTTATTAAAATGTTTTACGTGGAAAAACCCCGGTTCTTACATTCTCCCCTTCTAATAAAATTTTCGCCCTCAAAAATTCGAATCACGCGATATATCTTCCACGAAGCGTCCTACTATGTCAATGTTCTCTCTCGTCTTTTGCTTCGTCACTCTGATTATTTATCACTGAGGGTCCGACTCACTCCAATACCTCAAACAAAAATTTTTTTCCTTTAAATCAAATACCGTTTTTTGTAATATTCTTCAAAAGTTTCAAAATAAGTTCAATCTAAACTTTTATGATGTCAAAGCTTTTTCAAAAGATTCAAAAATTATTTCTTCGCAAATCAATTAGTTTAAATCATGATTTTCTTAAATACATTAAAACCCTTAAATCATAACTTTCCAATTTGAATCCCTTTTTGATAAGTCAAATGTCAAACCAAATTCACAAATTAAGAAAATCTTGGAAGTCACTTTTTCTGTAAACCATAATGTTCAACTAAGAGTTTCGACTTAGTTTTAAAACCAAATCATTTAATCCAAAGTTCCCAAACCAGATTTGGAAATCATTCTAAACCTTAAAATTTTAAAAATCATAGTTAAAAACCGCAAAAGTGTCAGTTGGTACTTTCATTGCCACTAGTGCTAAACCGAACCCATCACCCAAACAAGGAGCCTACAAGAGTTCTTGTAAGAACCGGCATTTTTACGAATAAAATCATTTAAATTCCCAAATTAAATTCAGGAAAGTTAGGATGAGAATTTGGGGATTTAAATATGATTTTTGAACTCAGTAGGTTCTTCTGAGTCAGAAAATGTGTTTTCTACGAAAAACCGTGAAAAATCACGAACCGGTAGTCGAACCAGTTGAACCGGTTCAAGTCTGTCCGGTACTGCACGAGGAACGGTGAGAACGGTCAAACCTATTAGAAATATATTGGAAATGGAAAACCGTACGTTAGTGTTAAAGACTTGGCCCAAAGTTGGGCCGAACGGGTTAAAAACGCTAACGGGTTGAACCGGGCCCAAGTTGGACCCAAGTCCAACATATATAAGGGTTCATTAATGAACCCTTCACCCAAAAACACACACACCAGCTGCAAAGAGGAGAGGAGAAGAGAGAAGAATACTATTCACTTCTCCATTCAATCCGCGATATCTTGAGCTACGGTGCTCCAATTTGCGTGCCATCAGCGGCTACGCGTTTCTTGTGAAGAGCTCTACAAAACCCACCCAAGAAACTGGTAAGGAAAGCTCGAATCCTTCTCAGTTCTTCTCTTCAAAGTTTCGAAAATCTAGGGTTTTGGGTTAAGTGAGATTTTGTGATTTTGGATGTTTAGGTTTGCTCTAATCCTTGCTTAGCCTTGGATTTTGTCATCAAATCTGTTGGGAGAGGTAAGAGATACTAAAACCTTGTGAAATTTGATTTATGTTAACTCTTAGGTTGATTGGTGGTGATTTATATGTATATAGTTTGATTATTATGTAATTGGGAGCTTTTGGAGCTTATTGGTGCTTGTTGGAGTGGATTTGAAAGCTTGGTTTGAAATTGAGAGCTTGCTTGTGCTCATTTGTGGGTTAAAGGCATATTGGGAATCAGCCAAGGTATGTTTTTGGTTTTCTCTATGTAGTATATAATATTCATGGACACTTAGGCTAGTGACCCATAGGATAGGTTTGAATTTGAATGGTTGGTGAGTTGTTGGATGCTATTGTATGATGATGATGAAATGATGATTTTTGAGTTTAATATTGATAATTGATAGTGGTATGATGAGGATGAATGATTTGTGAAGTTGGGGAATGAATTATGTTGATAAATATGATATTGAGATTAATTGATTAGAAATATATTAATGAGGTTTGATTATATGTGATATATTAATGTGGAGATTGCGGATGAGGAAAGGTGGAGAAATATATGGTAAGCTTGGTGCAATATGCTATAGAGTGTTAATTGTGATGAGAATTGGTATTTGGAATGGCTTAGTTTGGTTTTGGTTGTGGTTTATAAAGAAATTGAGGAAATTATAATTTTGGGTGAAAGTTGAATTTTGGTGAACTTTGTCTGATCATAACTTTTGCCTCGATTTTCAAAATTGGTTGAAATTTCTTTAAAATTAAATATCTTTGAAAAACCTTTACATCGATATAGAGTTTGTGAAATTTAGAATTTTGTAGAGGAAGTTATGAGCATTCAAAGTTGGTGTTGAAAACTTGAAATTCTGCAAAGTCACAGAATTCTGAGTTTTCTGGTATGTGCGCACGCACACTCTGCGAAAATTGTGACCTATGCGCACGCACAGACCTGTGTGTCCGCACACGCAGAGATAGGCAATCTGCTCGCAGCGTTCGCACAGCTTGTGCGTGCACACACCAAGGTGAAATTGCAACATGTGCATACGCACAGACCTGTGCACACGCACACGTTGGGGAGGCTAGTCTGTTGGGAGCGCTTGCACAGCTTGTGCGAGTGAATAGGCTTGTAAATTTTAGCACCTGTGCGTACGCACACCCCTCTGTGTATGCACACTTTCAAAATCTTCCTAGGCATGCGCACGCACACCCCTGTGCGGACGCACATGCCCTGTTTCATAATTTTAAACTTTGTTTTCAACTATTTCACCTTCCCAACAAGATTGTAAGCTTCCTTAAAACAATTTCAAGACTCTTGGGCTTATTTTTTAGCATTAAAACATAGGGAAAGGTTTTAGGAGAATTATTTGGGTCTACCTTGAAAAGTTACCGAACGGAGGCCTAGGTTTCTGGTATTTTAATGAAGAGTTTGGCTAAGGGAGAAGGAAGAGTAGTGAATCTTGGTGGATACTGGCAACGAAATTGAGAAATTTATAAACTGATAAGTTCGAGATGGAGAATCATGAATTGATGATTGTTGTGTTAAGTTAAGAATGCGAAAAGGGATGATGACGGTATGATTGGATTATGTTAGAGTGTTTGGAGCCTATATCTCTAGCGTAGCAGATTGTTCTGCTGCATGATTAGTTGTGGTTAAGAGTGTGCAGAGCCTATATCTTTGGCGCAGCAAATATTTCTGTCACATGATTTGTTGAATGTTGAGAGTGTGTGGGGCCCATATCCCCGGCATGGCAGATTGTTCTGCTACATGAATTGTTTGTGGACGGTTTCTTCTCTGCTATAGGAAGTGTGCGGGGCCTATATCCCTGACGTAGTAGACTCCCTACTGCAGGAGTGTGCAGGGCACTATATCTCTGACGCAGCAGACTGCTGCTGTATGAGTGCGCAGGGAACTATATCTCTGACGTGGCAGAAAAGGCTACATCCGGGAGGATGTGTCGGGTTGGGATTTATGGACCGACAAGTGATATCACGAGCCAATAGCATAGACATTCAACATATGCATCTTCTATATGCTTGCTTGCTTTGTTTACTTCAGTTTGTCTAATTGTATAATATGTTTACTTGCTTCTTGAATTACTTGTTGTATATGAATATTATCTATGTTTTACTTGCTTGCATTAATTGTGATTGTTCGGTGTTGAAGAGGTTAGGTAGGCGGTGGTGATGGGATCGCTCGGAGGGTAGGTTCGCGAGAGCTGTGGGGTACAGCGGTGTTTGACTAGATTAGAAATCCCCTAAGATAGATTACCCTTTTGTGGTCCTATGGTTTAGTTATGTTAAGATTTATATAATTATGCTTATTTGGTTTAAAATGCTTTAAGCTTGAATCCTTGTGATGGATATGGAGTCTAGGATTGCCTTTGGCATCCCGGGGTCTTAAATCCTACATCACCGGGCACTGTTACCATACTGAGAACCTCCGGTTCTCATACCATATTTCGATTATGTTTTTCAGATGCAGGTCGCAACCCATCTCGGTGAGTTGTCTGGTTGGTGACAAAAGCGGACGATCTAGATACTCCTTTTGAGTCTTTTGATTTATTTTGAATATGTCTCTCACTTTTGTACTTTGTTTTACCTAGAGGCTTGTATTTGAGAGAACAAACTTGTATAACCTATTTTTAGTGTCTGGTCTCCTATATTGTCTGTATGCACTCGAAATGGATATTATGGAGCTACAGAACTCTAAATGATGCGCTCTCAATTTCATTGGAAATTAGACATCCAGGGCTTTCCAACAATATATAATAGTTTATACTTCATTCAAGTTTAGACGACGCAAATTGGCGTTCAATGCCAGTTCCATGCTGCATTCTGGAGTAAAACGCCAGAAACACGTCACAAACCAGAGTTAAATGCCAAAAACACGTTACAACTTGGCGTTTAATCCCAAGAGAAGCCTCTGCACATGTAAAGCTTAAGCTCAGCCCAATCACACACCAAAGTGGGCCCCGGAAGTGGATTTCTGCACTTAGACTTATTTCTGTAAACCCTAGTAACTAGTTTAGTATAAATAGAACTTTTTACTATTGTACTAGGATATTTGGACGACCTTTTGGAACATCTTTGATTATTGTTAGTCCTTAGACATTGGGGGATGGCCTCACAGCCATGCCTACCTTATTTTCACTTATGTATTTTCAACGATGGAGTTTCTACACACTATAGATTAAGGTGTGGAGCTCTGCTGTTCCTCAAGTATTAATGCAATTACTATTATTCTTCTATTCAATTCAGCTTGTTCTTATTCTAAGATATTTGCTGCACTTTAACATGATGAATGTGATGATCTGTGACACTCATCATCATTCTCACCTAGGAACGCGTGCCTGACAACCACTTTCGTTCTACCTTAGATTGAGCGCGTATCTCTTAGCCTCTATTCTAAAAGATCGAAGTCTTCGTGGTATAAGCTAGAATTATTGGCGGCCATTCCTAAGATCCGGAAAGTCTAAACCTTGTCTGTGGTATTTCGAGTAGGATCTGAGATGGGATGACTGTGACGAGCTTCAAACTCACGAGTGTTGGGCGTAGTGACAGACGCAAAAGAATCACTGGATTCTATTCCAACATGATCGAGAACCGACAGATGATTAGTCGTGCTGTGACAGAGCATTTAGACCATTTTCACTGAGAGGACGGGAGGTAGCCATTGACAACGGTGAAACCCAACATACAGCTTGCCATGGAAGGGAGTAAGAATGATTGAATGGAAGCAGTAGGAAAGCAGAGATTCAGAAGGAACATAGTATCTCCTGCGCTTATCTGAAATTTCCACCAATGAATTACATAAGTATCTCTATCTTTATTTTATGCTTTATTTATCTTTATATTCGAAAATCATTATAACCATTAGAATCCGCCTAACTGAGATTTACAAGATGACCATAGCTTGCTTCATACCAACAATCTCCGTGGGATCGACCCTTACTCACGTAAGGTTTATTACTTGGACGACCCAGTGCACTTGCTGGTTAGTTGTGCGAAGTTATGAAGAAGAGTGATATTACAATTGTGCGCACCAAGATGTTGGCGCCATTGAGATCACAATTTCGTGCACCATGTTTTTGGCGCCGTTGCCGGGGATTGTTTGAGTTTGGACAACTGACGGTTCATCTTGTTGCTCAGATTAGGTAATTTTCTTTTTGTTTCAACCTTTATTTTATTATCTTCAAAAAGTTTTCAAAAATCTTTCAAAATTTTTCTTCTTTTTCATTTTTCCAAAATAATTTTAAAAAATACAAAAAAATTATAAAATCATAAAATCAAAAATATTTTGTATTTTTTGTTTGAGTCTTGAGTCTATTTTTAAGTTTAATGTCAATTGCATGTTTTTAAAATTTATGCATTTTTTCGAAAAATTCATGCATTGCATTCTTCATGATCTTCAAGTTGTTCTTGGTAAGTCTTCTTGTTTGATCTTCATATTTTCTTGTTTTGTGTCTTTTGTTGTTTTTCATATACATTTTTGCATTCATAGTGTCTAAACATGAAAAATTTCTAAGTTTGGTGTCTTGCATGTTTTCTTTTCTTGAAAATTTTTCAAAAATAAGTTCTTGGTGTTCATCATGATCTTCAAAGTATTTTTGGTGTTCATCTTGACATTCATAGTGTTCTTGCATGCATCATGTGTTTTGATTCATAATTTTCATGTTGTGAGTCATTTTTGTGTTTTTCTCTCTCTCATCATTAAAAATTCAAAAATAAAAAATATCTTTTCCTTCTTTTACTAAAAAATTCGAAATCTTTGGGTTGACTTAGTCAAAAAATTTTAAAATAAGTTGTTTCTTGTTAGTCAAGTCAAGATTTCAATTTTAAAAATCTTATCTTTTCAAAATCTTTTTCAAAAATCAAATCTTTTTCATTTTTTTATTATTTTCGAAAATTTTTAAAATTGATTTTCAAAATATTTTTCTTATCTTTATTTCCTAATTTTCGAAAACTTTACTAACAATTAATGTGATTGATTCAAAGATTTGAAGTTTCTTACTTTCTTGTTAAGAAAGGTTCAATCTTTAAATTCTAGAATCATATCTTTTAGTTTCTTGTTAGTCAAGTAATCAATTTTAATTTTAAAAATCAAATCTTTTTAATCTCCTTCTCAAATCTTTTTTAAAATAAATTTCAATCATATCTTTTTAATCATATCTTTTCTTTTCAAATCATATCTTTTTCAAAATTGATTTCAAAAATCTTTTCTAACTTCTTATCTTTTCAAAATTGATTTTCAAATCTTTTTCAACTAACTAATTGACTTTTTGTTTGTTTCTTATCTTTTTCAAAACCACCTAACTACTTTTTTCTCTCTAATTTTCGAAAACTCCTTTCTCTCACCTCCTTCTATTTATTTATTCATTTACTAATTCTTCTCTTCATCTAAAAATTCGAACCCTCTCTTCTCCTTTGTGTTCGAATTTTTCTCCTCCTTCTTCTATTCTTTTCTTCTTTTACTCACATAAGGGAATCTCTATACTGTGACATGGAGGATTCTTCTTCTTTTCTGTTCTCTTCTTTTTCATATGAGCAGGAGCAAAGACAAGGACATTCTTATTGAAGCAGATCCTGAACCTGAAAGGACTCTGAAGAAGAAGCTATGAGAAGCTAAAGCACAACAATCCAAAGAAAACCTTACAGAGAATCTCAAAAAAGAAAGAGACATGGCCGAACCCAACAATAATGCAAGGAGGATGCTTGGTGATTATACTACACCTACTTCCAATTTTTATGGAAGAAGCATCTTAATCCCTGCCATTGGAGCAAATAATTTTGAGCTGAAGCCTCAACTAGTTGCTCTAATGCAACAGAACTGCAAGTTTTATGGACTTCCATTAGAAGATCTCTATCAGTTTTTAACTGAGTTCTTGCAGATCTGTGATACTGTTAAGACTAATAGAGTAGATCCTAAAGTCTACAGGCTCATGTTTTTCCCTTTTGCTGTAAGAGACAGAGCTAGAACATGGTTGGACTCACAACCTAAAGATAGCCTGGACTCTTGGGATAAGCTGGTCACGGCTTTCTTGGCCAAGTTCTTTCCTCCTCAAAAGCTGAGCAAGCTTTGAGTGGATGTTCAGACCTTCAAGCAAAAAGATGGTGAATCCCTCTATAAAGCTTGGGAAAGATACAAGCAGTTGACCAAAAAGTGTCCTTCTGACATGCTTTCAGAATGGACCATTTTGGATATATTCTATGATGGTCTATCTGAGTTCTCTAAGATGTCACTAGACCATTCTACAGGTGGATCCATTCACCTAAAGAAAACGCCTGCTTAAGCTCAAGAACTCATCGACATGGTTGCAAATAACCAATTCATGTACACATCTAAGAGGAATCCTGTGAGTAATGGGACGCCTCAGAAGAGGTGAGTTCTTGAAATTGATACTCTAAATGCCATATTGGCTCAGAACAAAATGTTGACTCAGCAAATCAATATGATCTCTCAGAGTCTGAATGGATTGCAAAATGCATCCAACAGTACTAAAGAAGCATCTTCTGAAGAAGAAGCTTATGATCCTGAGAACCCTGTAATGGCAGAGGTGAATTACATGGGTGAAGCCTATGGAAACACCTATAATCCCTCATGGAGAAATCATCCAAATTTCTCATGGAAGGATCAACAAAAGCCGAAACAAGGCTTTAATAATGGTGGAAGAAATAGGTTTAGCAATAGCAAGCCTTTTCCATCATCTTCTCAGCAACAGACAGAGAATTCTGAGCAGAGCCCCTCTAGCTTAGCAAACATCGTCTCTGATCTATCTAAGGCCACTTTAAGTTTCATGAATGAAACAAGGTCCTCCATTAGAAACTTGGAGGCACAAGTGGGTCAGCTAAGTAAGAAAATCGCTGAAACTCCTCCTAGTACTCTCCCAAGCAATACAGAAGAGAATCCAAAAAGAGAGTGCAAGGTCATTGATATAATCAATATGGCCGAATGCACAAAGGAGGAGAAGGAGGTGAATCCTAGTGAGGAAGACCTCCTGGGACGTCCTCTGAACAAAAAGGAGTTCCAAACTGAGGAACCTAAGGAATCCAAGGCTCACCTAGAGACCATGGAGATTCCATTGAACCTCCTTTTACCATTTATGAGCTCTGAGAACTATTCTTCCTCTGAAGAGGATGAAGATGTAACTGAAGAGCAAGTTGCTCAATATCTAGGAGTCATCATGAAGCTGAATGCCAGGTTGTTTGGTAATGAGACTTGGGAAGATGAACCTCCCTTGCTCATTAGTGAACTGAATACATGGGCTCAGCAAACTTTACCTCAAAAGAAACAAGATCCTGGTAAATTTTTAATACCCTGTACCATAGGTACCATGACCTTTGAGAAGACTCTGTGTGACCTGGGGTCAAGTGTAAATCTTATACCACTCTCTGTAATGGAGAAACTGAGGATCTTTGAGGTACAAGCTACAAGAATCTCATTAGCGATGGCAGACAAGTCAATAAAACAAGCTTATGAATTGGTAGAGGACGTGTTAGTAAAGGTTAAAGGCCTTTACATCCCTGCTGATTTCATAATCTTAGACACTGGGAAGGATGAGGATGAATGCATCATCCTTGGAAGACCCTTCCTAGCCATAGCAGGAGCTGTGATTGATATTGACAGAGGAGAGCTAGTCCTTCAATTAAATGGGGACTACCTTGTGTTTAAAGCTCAATGATCTTCCTCTGCAACTATGGAGAGGAAGCATGAAAAGCTTCTCTCAATACAGAGTCAAACAAAGCCCCCACAATCAAACTCTAAGCTTGGTGTTGGGAGGCTACAACCAAACTCTAAGTTTGGTGTTGAACCCCAACATTCAAACTCTAAGTTTGGTGTCGGGAGGTCCCAATAATGCTCTGAACATCTGTAAAGCTCCATGAGAGCTCACTGTCAAGCTATTGACATTAAAGAAGCATTTATTGGGAGGCAACCCAATTTTTATTTATATATATTTCTATTGTTCTTTTATGTCTTATTAGGTTTATGATCATGTGGAGTCACAAAACAATTACAAAAATTAAAAATAGAATAAAAAAATAGAAGAAGAAAAAGCACACCCTGGAGGAAGAGCTGTTTAGCATTTAAACGCCAGAAACAAGCATCTGTCTGGTGTTTAACGCTAGAAACAAGCACCAAGCTGGCATTTAACGCCAGAAACAAGCATAAGGCTGGCGTTAAACGCTAGAAACAAGCTACCTTTGGGCGTTTAACGCCAGAAACAAGCATCAGTCTGGCGTTAAATGCCAGGATTGCATACAATGGCATTTTACATGCCTAAAAGGTGTAGGGATGAGAAATCATTGACACCTCAGGATCTGTGGACCCCACAGGATCCCCACCTACCCCACTTCTCTCTTCTTCACACAATCCAATAACAATATGCCCTTCACTAATCACTTCAATCTCTCTTCCCATTAACCTTTCACCAATCACATCCATCCACTCTTCCCCATAAACCCCACCTACCTTCAAATTCAAAATCTCTTTTTCACCCAAACCCACCCTAAATAACCGAACCTAAACCCCTCTCCCTCCACTATATAAACCCATCCATCCTTCTTTATTCTCACACAACACTACCCTCTCTTCTCCCCCTTGGCCGAAACCCACACCTCTCTCCCTCTCCTCCATATCTTCTTCTTCTTCATCTATTCTTTCTTGTGCTTGGGGGCGAGCAACATTCTAAGTTTGGTATGGTAAAAGCATAGCTTTTTTTGTTTTTCCATAACCATTTATGGCACCTAAGGCCGAAGAAACCTCTAGAAAGAGGAAAGGGAAGACAAAAGCTTCCACCTCCGAGTCATGGGAGATGGAGAGATTCATCTCAAAGGTCCATCAAGACCACTTCTATGAAGTTGTGGCCAAGAAGAAGGTGATCCCTGAGGTCCCTTTCATGCTCAAGAAAAATGAGTATCCAGAGATCCGACACGAGATCCAAAGAAGAGGTTGGAAAGTTCTTACTAATCCCATTCAACAAGTCAGAATCTTAATGGTTCAAGAGTTCTATGCCAATGCATGGATCACTAGGAACCATGATCAAAGCATGAACCCAAACCCAAAGATTTGGCTTACAATGTTGTTCCGAGGGTTACCTGAAACTGTAGGTCGATCTCGGTCGAGATCTTCTGTGTTGGTCGGAACCGACGTGTCTGGCAGGTGTATTGCGGCCGGAGCTGGTGTGTCCGACTTATGGGACTAAAAGTGCTGCTGATCCTTCGTCCCCGGAGGGTGGGGGTACCTGCAAGGGACTTCGATGCTTAAGTTAGCAAGGGTATTAAGCAGGTATTGAGTAGAATCAGAGTATGAGTTATACCTGGGTGCTCCAGTGTATTTATAATGGTGAGATGTGGCCTCCTGTGGATAAGATAAGTTAGTTATCTTATCTTATCTTTATCTTTAAGTGAGGTCATCTTATCTTCAAGGGAACCGCCCTTCTCTTGTAGGCTTGGGCTGCCTTAGGATCTGGGGCGTGTTCCTCTATTTGGGCCTTTTGTTTGGGCTTTTCCGTGACTTGGCCGAGCTCTTTGAGAGGAGGTCAGATTGTCCTGACCTGAAGAGGTCGGTCGCTTTGTCTGTAGAACATCTCGGGTCGGACAAATCGACCCAGGATATGAACAGTGCCCCTGCTTGAGCTCGGTCTTCTTTTTGAGATCGAGTCCTTGACTTCGGTCTTTCTTTGGTGAAGCCGAACTCAAGCATTTTGTCGACTTCTTTGTAGCAGCTTTGAATGTAGAACGTTTCTTCTAAAAGACGCGCACTTTTATATCGGCGCTTTTTTGGAAACGTGCGAGGGTTTAATGCCCTCTTTAATTTGAGCATTAATTGCCCCATTTCCCTTTGGTTCTTTACTTTGATTTTGAAAACCCAGAAACGGTTTTTCTCCTTTAGCCTTTTCGTAACTTCTTTTCTCTGCTCTCTTTGCTTTCTGTTCTTTCGTTTGCGCTTCTGCTTTCTCTTGGAGTTTGTAGTTTTCGTGTTTTCTCTTCTGTGACATTTGCTCTTTGTTCGCATTTTTGCTTGTGAGAGGGTGTCCCAGATTTCGTCTCCATATTCAATTTCCTCGAAGCTTGCTGTTCTTTTCCTGGTAAGTACTGGCTTTCTTGTAGCTTCGTTTTTCAATTTCTGGTGAAGCTTTGGTTTTGCATGTTTGAAAGTTTGAATCTTTTCAAAGTCTTGTATTTGCTTGTCACTGTAACATGTTCTTCCTGTCTTTCTTTTATGCATTATCTTGGCTTTTCTGTTGAGGTTTTCTAGGGTTTTATTGTCGCTTGTGGCTTTTTCCTGCTTGATACTTGATAAAAATCTGCGTCCGTTCCTCGCTTTGTTTGAAGATTTGCTTTTTATCTGATCTTGAAAAAAGGTTGCATCTTTAATGATCTCTGCTTGGCGTGTTTGGTAGAGTGCAACGATTTTTTGTATTTCTCCTTGCAGAAAGGTGTTTGCTATTTTTTGAATTTCTTTTTGAGACATGCTGGGATGTAGATTGATTTCTGGAAACCTTGCTTTGTTACTGCCTCCAAAGGATGCCCCAGGACTTTTGGTTTGAGTCTTGGGGTTTTCCTTTTCTTTGTTCCATCGCCTGAGAAGTATTGACCGAGTTGTTTTCTCTATTCGTCCGAGATGTTTGTGGTAACTCCATCTTCTTTTCTTACTTGTAGGGTTCGTTGGCCTCATGTCTTCTCGCAATAACATTGTAGAGATGTCTTCCAGAGTTCCCGAGGGGATGTTCGATTGGCTGGACTCCCTTGTTTTGTTGTGTGTTTCTGTTGTGGATGCTGAGTTTTGCACAGAGCTGAGGAAGCGCCATAGGATTTGTGGTAACAATGCCCGTGAAGAGGATTACGAGCTTATTGCTCCTGATTCTAATGAGAGAGTTTGTTTTCCGACTTACATTGAGAGGGAGCGTCCCTTCTTCTATGCCTATGAATACTTCTTCAGCCAGTTGAACGTTACTTTTCCTTTTACTGCTTTTGAGACCGACCTATTGTGGTTGTGTAATATTGCCCCATCCCAGCTTCACCCCAATTCCTGGGTTTTATTAAAATTTTTCAACTTCTCTGCCGTGAATTAGATGTAACACCTTCCCAGACTCTTTTCCTTTATTTGTTTGTTTCCGCCAAGCCTAGCGGTTCTTCAAAAAAGAAAGCTTCCTGGGTTTCCTTCAGGTCCGCCCAGGGCCACAAAGTTTTTGCTATGTATGATGAGTCTTTTAAGGACTTCAAGAATTATTTCTTTAAAGTTCGTGCTGTCGAGGGGGCCCGCCCCCTTTTTTCTTGATGAAAATGATGAGCCTTCTTTCCCTCTAGAGTGGCAGAGGGATGTGAGAGTGTCTCACTATACCTGAGAGATGCTTGATGATGTTGAGTGTGCTTTTGTTGTTGTTCTTGAGGATCTGTGGGGGAAACCACCCCACCTTGATACAAAAAGGTTTTTGAATGACCCGTCCTTGGTTCGGGCTGTTTTGGGTACTTGTCTGACTTGTCTCTTATACTTGTTTCTTAGTTTTTTCTTCCTTTTGTTGTGATCGTAACTCTTTGCTGTGGCTAATTCTGTATTTGCAGAGATGTCAAAGAACAACGACTCCATGAAGGCCTTTAAAAGGGCAAAGAAGGCGACTGCTGCTCTGAACATCTCGGCCAAAGTGGCCGGCAAGGGATCTTCTCAGGTCTCAGTGAAGCCTCCTGTGCCGAGTTCTCTCAGGCCGAAGAAAGTAATTCCTACTCCTCGGTTTCATCAGGTCGATCCTCCTCAGACTTCTGCCGTTGCTTCTGGTGTCCCTCCCTTAAAAAAGCAAAAAACATCCGAGCCCTTTAACCTGGATGCCTCGGACTTTGATACTATCGAGTTTGTTGACCAACAAATTGCCCCCTATGGTGGGCTTTCCATGGACGACGTGTCTCTTCTTCAGCATCTGGATTTTATCACCAAAAGTAGTGTGAAGATGGCTCATATGGGTACGGCTATTTTCCGAACAGTTCAGGGGATCCCGATTCATGCCACAAAATCCTTCATGGAGGAGGCCAAGTCAGAATTTGATCGGATCAAGGGTCTGAAGGATGAGTTAGAGGTGAAGTTGGCGAAGGTGGAGAAGGAGCTGAAGGGTGAGAAGGCCAGCTCTATTGCCTTGGCTGCTTCTTTGAAGTTGGCTGAGGACATGGCACTGAAGCATAAGGATAGCTATGTCTCGACTTATAGGGAATTGATACATCTCCGGGATGATTTGGAAACTGCTCGAGTTAATTATGGTGAGCTTCAGGGTCACCTTGTGGGCAGTGTAACTGCCGCCTCCAAGAACCTGATGGAGCAGTTTCGGATTATTGCTCCTGATGCCGACTTGACTCTCATCAGCCTGGACAATGTTGTGAGGGATGGTAAGATTGTCCCTGATGACCAGGATGATGATGATTCTGACCCTCCCCCAGTGCCTTCTCTTAAAGTGTCGACCTCCTTAGTTCCTCCCGTTACGTCCGATCCGGATTGCCAGATTCTGAACCGGGATGATGGAACTATAAATGCTGTGCCTATTCAGACTTGCCCTCCTTCTCCTCGTACTGATGCTGCCGAGAAGGCTCCAGATCTTAGTTGGTCTCCTTTAAGTATTTGTGTAAATAGCCCAGTTTATGGGCTTTGAACTCTTTTTTTGTGAATGATATTTTATTGACTGTTGATACTCCAGTTGCTATTTTTAGCAACTTTATTTTGAAAACAAAATGGTTTCTCTGAGGTTGATTTTGGTGGCCTCTTGAAGCTTTATCATACTATGCTTTCATTGTGCTTTAGGAGGGTATCTGTTGGAATCTTGCTGCTTGGCCTCTTTAGATTGCTTTCGTACTTATTATTTGTAGCTTGGATCCTTTTGAGGTCGTGACTGTGGGGGGTCTGACTTGTTTCTCGGTTTCCTTGCTTTTGTTTGTATTTTTAGCGCCTTATAACCGATTTCTTCATGTTGGTCCCCTTCTAAGTTGTTTTTGTAATCCTCTTTCTTGGACCTTTGTTAGGTCTCTTTCAGGGATTACTTTTACAACTTGTCTTTGTAGGAGACCGACTTCGTTAGGTCGATCTCTTCTAAGTTGTTTTTGTAATCCTCTTTCTTGGACCTTTGTTAGGTCTCTTTCAGGGATTACTTTTACAACTTGTCTTTGTAGGAGACCGACTTCGTTAGGTCGATCTCTTCTAAGTTGTTTTTGTAATCCTTTTTCTTGAACCTTTGTTAGGTCTCTTTCAGGGATTACTTTTACAACTTGTCTTTGTAGGAGACCGACTTCGTTAGGTTGATCTCTTCTAAGTTATTTTTGTAATCCTCTTTCTTGGACCTTTGTTAGGTCTCTTTCAGGGATTACTTTTACAACTTGTCTTTGTAGGAGACCGACTTCGTTAGGTCGATCTCTTCTAAGTTGTTTTTGTAATCCTCTTTCTTGGACCTTTGTTAGGTCTCTTTTAGGGATTACTTTTACAACTTGTCTTTGTAGGAGACCGACTTCGTTAGGTCAATCTCTTCTAAGTTGTTTTTGTAATCCTCTTTCTTGGACCTTTGTTAGGTCTCTTTCAGGGATTACTTTTACAACTTGTCTTTGTAGGAGATCGACTTCGTTAGGTCGATCTCTTCTAAGTTATAGCAATTCCTCTTTAATAGGGTTGGCCAGACCACTTTCCAGGGATTTGCTGATAACTTGGATTGACTTGGTCTGAATTTTTAGTGTCGGCCAGTCTTTTTAAGTTATTATATAGCAATCCATAAGAACTCGTCAGGTTCTTTTTGGGATCACTTTCGATAACTTCTTGCATTATTCTGTGTTCATCCTTTGCTGATTTATAGATGATGGTTTCTGTCCTGGTTTAATCGACCTTTAGGTGAATCACGTTTTCACCTTTGTCGGTCGATCATTCCTATCGAGATCGTATAGTGAATCTGTTCTTCACTTTCTGTTCGATCCGTTGCTTTATAATCGGACGATGAATGCTTCAGATTAATGCGTCTTGGGAATTTGTAGAATATCTGAAATGTATTTTATTTAAAGAAAGTGCAAATATATACAGGTGGGAGTTTTTCATACCCTTAAGTCGGATTTAAATCTCAATCTTGACGCCTCATTAAAAAACCTTTTCAGGAAAAAGAGTGCATCTTGTGATGAGATCTTTATCTAACTATAGTACCTTCTTAGGTTACAGGCGTGCCATGATCTGAGGAGTTCTCGTCCCTCGAGTTCGGACAGTCTGTAGTAGCCCTTCCCAAGTACCTCTGTGACTCGGTAGGGTCCTTTCCAGTTGGCTGCCAGCTTTCCTTATCCGGGTCGAGTTGTTCCAATATCATTTCGGATTAAGATGAGATCATTCCTAGCGAAACCTCTTGGCACTACCTTTTAATTATATCTGGAAGCCATTCGCCGCTTTAGTGCTTCTTCTCTGAGCCGAGCTCTTTCTTGGATTTCCGGAAGTAGGTCGAGCTCTTCTCTTTGAAGTTGAGAGTTGGTTTGTTCATTATAGTAGACTACTCGGGGAGACCCTTCCTCAACTTCTATTGGAATCATTGCCTCCACTCCGTATGTTAATCGAATTGGTGATTCGTTCGTAGTGGAATGTGGAGTTGTTCGATACGCCCATAGGACTTGTGGAAGTTCCTCGGCCCAGGCTCCCTTTGCTTCTTGTAGTCTCCGTTTCAGCCCGGCCAATATGACTTTGTTGGCTGCTTCGGCTTATCCATTGGCTTGGGGATGTTCGACGGAGGTGAACTGGTGTTTTATGTTCAAGTCGGCTACTAATTTTCTGAAGCCTGCATCCGTGAATTGGGTGCCATTATCCGTGGTGATGGAGTATGGAACCCCGAACCTTGTAATGATGTTCCTATATAGGAATTTCCGACTTCTTTGAGCAGTGGCGTTGGCTAGGGGTTCTGCCTCGATCCATTTTGTGAAGTAGTCTACCCCTACTATGATGAACTTGACTTGTCCCGATCCTTGGGAAAAGGGTCCGAGAAGATCGAGTCCCCACTTTGCAAATGGCCAGGGTGAGGTTACGCTGATGAGCTTTTCCAGTGGGGCGATGTGAAAGTTGGCATGCTTCTGACATGGTGAACACGTCTTTACAAATTTGGTAGCTTCCTTTTGTAGAGTTGGCCAATAGAATCCCGCCCGGAGTACCTTTTTGGTGAGAGCTTGCGCTCCGAGATGATTGCCACAAATGCCGTTGTGTACTTCCTCCAAGACTTCCTTTGTATTGGAGGTCGGTACGCATTTTAACAATGGTGTTGAGATCCCTCTTTTGTATAGGATGTTGTTTATGATAGTGTAGTACTGTGCCTCCCTTTTTAACCTCTTCACCTCCTTTTCATCTGTGGGAGCGCTTTTGTTTTGAGGTAGTTAATTATGGGGTCATCCATCCTTGATCCCGGCCTGTTATGGCTAGGATTTTTTCTTCTTCTGATATTGATGGGTTCTGCAGTATTTCCTAGATGAGGCTTCTATTGTTGCCCCCTGGTTTGGTGCTGGCTAGTTTTGAGAGCGCGTCAGCTCGGGCATTTTGCTCGCGGGGTATGTGGCAGATCCTATATTCCCCGAGTTGTCCGAGCTGTTCTTTGGTTTTATCCAAATATTTTTTCATAGTAGGATCTTTGGCTTGGTAGCTTCCCGTTATTTGCGAGGTAACGACTTGTGAGTCACTGTAGATATTGAGTTTCTGAGCTCCAACTTCCCTAGCCAGCTTCAAACCAGCTAATAACGCTTCATATTCCGCTTGGTTGTTCGAGGCCGAAAATCTGAATTTCAGGGAAAGCTCAAGTTGGGTTCCTTTGTTGCTTTCGATTATCACACCTACACCACTTCCAGCTTTATTTGAGGAACCATCCACGTATATATTCCACTCTATGGGGATTTCCGTGGTGTCTGTGAATTCTGCGATGAAGTCGGCCAGGTATTGTGATTTGATGGCTGTCCGTGCCTCATATTGGAGGTCAAACTCGGACAACTCGATTGCCCACTGTAGGATTCTTTCTGCTAGATGTGTTTTCTGTAATATCCCTTTTATGGGCTGGTTGATCCGAACTTTAATGGTGTGCGCTTGGAAGTATGGGCGAAGTCGTCGAGATGCGAGTATCAGAGCGTAGGCAAACTTCTCTATTTTCTGGTAGTTCAGCTCTGACCCCTGAGTGCTTTACTAATGAAGTAGATGGGTTGTTGTCCCCCTTCATCTTCTCTAATTAGTGTTGAGGCTATTGCCCAACTTCCTACTGCGAGGTACAGTATGAGTGGTTCTCCCTCTCGTGGTCGAGATAGGATGGGGGGCTATCCCAAGAATTCTTTAAAGTCTCGGAAGGCTTGTTCACATTCCATTGTCCACTCGAAGTTCTTTCCCTTCCTTAAGGTAGCGTAGAAGGGGAGGGATCTTATTGCTGACCCTGTTAGGAATCTGGACAAGGCCGCCAATTTCCCATTGAGTTGTTGTACCTCTTTGACGCAGGTTGGGCTTTTCATGTTGAGTATGGCCTGGCATTTATCTGGATTTGCCTCGATTCCTCTTTGTGTGAGCATAAAGCCCAAAAATTTACCTGCTTCCACTGCGAAGGTGCATTTAGCTGGGTTGAGTCGCATGTCGTGCTTTTGTATGGTGTCGAACACTTGAACCAAGTCGGTTAGTAATGTTTCTTCACTTTGTGTCTTTATCAACATGTCATCCACATAGACCTCCATGATTTTTCCGATGTGGTCTGAGAAGACTTTATTCATTAGCCTTTGATAAGTGGCTCCCGCGTTCTTAAGGCCGAAAGGCATTACGATGTAGCAATAATTTACTTTTGGTATGAGAAACGAGGTTTTTTCTTGATCCGGTGGATACATTAGAATCTGGTTGTAGCCTGAGTATGCATCCATGAACGAGAGATACTTATATCCTGATGAGGTATCTACTAGAGCATCAATACTTGGGAGTGGATAAGGGTCTTTTGGGCAGGCTTTGTTGAGGTCGGTGTAGTCAGTGCACATTCGCCACTTTCCATTTGACTTTTTCACCAAGACGACGTTTGCTAGCCATAGTGGGTATTTAACTTCTCTTATGAACCCTGCCTCTAGTAGCGCTTGTACTTGTTCTTCTACAGCCTGAGACCGTTCTGGCCCGAGTTTTCTTCGTCTTTGTTGTACCGGTCGGGATCCCGAGTAGACTGCCAGCTTGTGGCTCATTAGTTTGGGATCTATGCCTGGCATGTCGGCAGCTTTCCATGCGAAGAGATCAACATTATCTCGTAAAAACCGTATTAATGATTCTTTTGCGTCTCCTTTCAGGATCGTGCCAATATTATTTGTTTTGTCTGTGGTATCTCCGATCTGGACTCTTTCTATTTCTCCTTCGGGTCGTGGGCGGAGTTCTTCTCGTCTCTGATCTCCGCCGAGTTCGATTGTATGGAACTCTCCTCCTTCGCTTCGGAGGTTTAGACTTTCGTTATAACAGCGACGCGCCATCTTTTGATCTGCTTTTATTGTAGCTATCCCTTCTGCAGTTGAGAATTTCATACATAGGTGTGGAGTTGAAACTATTGCTCCAAGTTGATTTAACGTTGTTCGACCTATTAAGGCATTGTAGGCTGAGCTTACGTCGACCACGATATAGTCTATCTTAAGTGTTCTGGATTGGTTCCCCTTTCCGAAGGTTCTATGTAATGATACGTATCCCAGTGGCTGTACTGGGGTATCCCCAAGTCCGAACAGGCTGTTCGGGTATGCTCTTAGCTCTTAAGCCGAGCTTGTCGAAGGCAGTTTTGAATAAGATGTCGGCGGAGCTTCCTTGGTCAATTAACGTACGGTGGAGGTTGGCGTTTGCCAATATGATTGTGATGACCATGGGGTCGTCGTGTCCTGAGATGATTCCGGATGCATCTTCTTTGGTAAATGTGATTGCTGGGATGTTTGGTACCTCTTTCTTGCCTTCGACATGGTATACTTCTTTGAGGTGTCGCTTGCGGGATGATTTGGAGATTCCTCCTCCAGCAAATCCGTCGTGTATCACGTGGACATGTCTTTTTGGTGTGCGGGGTGATCATTCAGATCGTCCGACATCTTCATCCCTTCTTCTTTTTCTTGGTTCTTCGTCCCGATTGGCCAGGAACCGATCTAGTTTTCCTTCCCTTACTAATTTTTCTATGACATTTTTCAAGTCAAAGCATTCATTGGTGGAATGTCCTCGGACTCGGTGATACTCACAGTATTCGTTCCGATTTCCTCCTCCCCTTTTGCCTTTGAGTGGCTGAGCTGGGGGTATTTTTTCCGTATGGCAGACCTCTTTGTAAACATCTACCAAGGATACCCTAAGAGGGGTGTAGTTATGATATTTTTTATTTTCTCCCCGGAGCGATCTTCCTTCTTCTTGGATTCTTTATCTTTATCTCGGTAGGCGGAACCGAACCTCGAGGCTTCCCCAAGTTGAGAATTCTCCTCCATGTTAATGTACTTCTGCGCCCGTTCTTGTACTTCGTCTAGGGATGCTGGGGACTTCTTTGATATAGATTGGCTAAATGGTCCTTCACGTAGGCCGTTTATGAGGCCCATGATGGCAGCTTCTGTTGGTAGACTTTGTATGTCCATGCATGCTTTGTTGAATCTTTTCATGTAGTTACGAAGACTCTCCCGATCTCCTTGCTTGATTCCTAGTAGGCTGGGTGCATGTTTGGCTTTGTCCTTTTGTATGAAAAATCTGGCCAGGAACTTTTTGGCCAAGTCGTCAAAACTCGAGATGGATTTTGGAGGTAGGTTGTCGAACCATCTAATGGCTGTCTTGGTAAGAGTTGTCAGAAAGGCTTTGCAGGGAACTGCATCTGAGGCATCAGTGAGGTACATCCTACTTCTTAAGTTGCTGAGATGGTGGTTGGGGTCTGAGGTGCCATCATACAAAGTCATATTCGGAAGTTTGAAATCTTTTGAAATTTTGGTCTCCATAATTTCCCTGGTGAATGGATCTTGATCTTTGTGAGAGCTATCCTCTGGGGTGGATCGAGTAGCTTTAGTTTTGAGATCAGCTTCGAGTTTTATAAGCTTATCTTCTAAATACAGAAATAAAGACTAAATCAGTAATAAATTGCAATATGGCTAATCAAACTAGCTATTAGACCTTGAGTGTGGCACATGATAGCTACGTTAATATTAAAATTATTGAGTAATCACTAAAAATTATTAAAAAATTATTATGATATCCAAAACTCAATCTTAAATATTAGACTAAAAGACAAATAGGTCCCTGACCTTTTAAAACGGGGACATTTTCGTCCCTCAAGATTGGAAAATACATTTCGATCCCCCACATTTTAAAATGGCCGACAATTATACCCTTCCATTCGTTTTGGGCCAAAAACGGCAACAGAGCCAACTGACATGGAGGGGCAGTGAATGACGTGGCTGTTACACTTGATGAGGTGGATTGGGACAATTTTTTAGTGGACAAATTAGTCCCTTAACTGCAAAATGATGCCATTTCCACGATCCCCTAAATTTGAAACTTTGCAATGCCCATAACACCCAAGAGTGACTCCACATATTACTGAAAACCCTATCAGAACATAAACGCCCTTCTCCCTCCAAAAAAAGAACGACTTCCAATTGAAACGGGTGGTGTGGTCAGTGGATGTGGTTGTTGTTGAAGGTCACGGCAAGCTTTGCGTGGAGAGGAAGCTGCCATCATCTACAGAGGTAAGAGTGATAATGAATAGTATGTATGTTGTTTAACTGAGAATGCATGGGGTTGGGATATGGGGTGACTGCATGCTTTTTTTGGGTAAAAGAATGAGGAAAGCTATGTGAAGTTAAATGATTTCAAAATTCTTATTAGGTAAGATTTAATCTCTTTATGTACTCGTGCACAATGCAGATGGATGATATGTTTGTGGTACCTATTTTTCACCACGGAGGCCGTTTTGGTAGAAAACCCAGTGGAACTCTTGAGTATATAGTTGGAAAAGTTGATAAATTTCTGAAGATGGACTTAGACTTTGTGAATTTTGGGGATTTGGTGACATTGTTCAAGGGTTTGGGGTATGCATCATATAGGGCTGTGTATTGGTTTGACCCAACTAGCAGTGATCTTAAGGCTGGACTGCACATTCTGAGAGGAGATGCAGGCATCAATGAACTTCGAGAGAACAAGATGAAGAATTCAACCACGGATGAATTCTACATATACTTCGACCATCCCGTTGATGAGCCACAGATAGTGGAAGAAGGGGCTGCGGCAGAAGCAGGGGTGGAAGAGTTTGATGACCCTATTGATGTGGACAGCATCATGAGAAAGCTCCAATCATCACCATCCGAAGAAGCCGATGGGCAAGAAAGTGAGGAGGATGAAATGTATAAACCTCCTGCGACTGACTCGGAGACTGTTTCAGATGAGGACTGTTCCAGTGTTGATGAGAAAGATGAAAGGATGAGGAAAAAAAGAAGCCTGAAAGGAAAGGACAAGGTTTTGCCAAAGAAACATAGCAGTGTGAAAGAAGGGACAGGGGCAGAGTCAAGTGGGTGATGCACATCAATTTGGTTGGAACTTTATGTCCGACCAACAAAAGGTTAGACTTGTAAATTACTGCATATTAGTTTAGCATGTTAAGTTACTGCATATTAGTGTAGGATATTAATATAATGCATGTATGTGTTAGAAATTACATTTTTGCATATTAGTGTAGCATATTAAACCACTGCATGTATGTGTTTGAAATGGAATTTAGTGCATATATGTGTTTGCAATGGATATTACTGCACAATAGTGAATGCAATTTTGAATACTGCATATATGTTCTACAATTGAAGTTATTGCATATTACTGAATGCAATTTAAACTGCTGCATATATGTGTATGCAATATTATGTGTATGCAATATTATGGGAGATAACGAACAAAAAAGATTTCAAGTTAGCAGAAAGCAGACCAAAGTAGATGTGGATTTGATCAAACACACTTGTTCATGCAATGTTTGGCAACTGACCGGTATATCTTTAATTTTGAATGATTTTCTTTAAGGCTGATCTAATATAATTTTAGGTAATATGTTTTGAATGATTTTAAGGCTTATCTAATACAGTGGTAGGTAATATGTTCTTAATGATTTTCTTTAGGGCTGATCTAATATAATGCTAGGTAATATGTTTTGAATGATTTTAAGGCTGATCTAATATAGTGGTAGGTAATAAGTTCTGAATGATTTTAGGTATGATCTAATATAATGCTAGGTAATATGGTATGTGATTTTGATTCAGGCATGCCATGCATTCACGGTATTGCTGCAATTAGAAAGAGGCATGACCAGGTAGATGATTATGTGCATCCCTGGTTATGTATGAAATCTATTCACAAGACATATGCACATTGCATAAAGCCAGTTCCAAGTGAGGAATTTTGGGTAACCACTGACCAGCTGAGGCCTGCTCCACCACCCATCAAGCGATCTATTGGGAGGCCTAAGGTACACAATCGCAATAAGGATCCTGTTGAAGCTTAAGTTTAGGGTTACAAGCTTAAGAGAAGCTTTCAAGTGACATCCAGCAAGTGCAATGAGAAAGGCCATGACTATAAGACCTGTAAGAGAGCACTAAGCAACCCAAACTGAAAACCAAAAAAGAAAAAAACTAAGAAGACTGATGCAAACACACAACCCTTGGTGCTGCTGCCCTTTCACAATCAGCCCCTCAACTAGAGGTATCCCTGCTATGCTTTAGGATCGATCTGTACATTTTAAATTTTGTCAGTGGTTACGATATCATTATAACTTTTTTTAAGGACTAATTTGTCCATGTTGTTTGGTTGCTGGATCTATGTTGCATAGGATCAAAGCCAGACACAAACTAAAAATTTGGCTGAGAATATTGCTGTGCAAGAGAAGTCTCCAGTAAGCCTCCCCCCACCCTTAAATAATACACTCATAATGCCAATCACTTTACTCTTGTCCATGCATTTGAACAACTGAATAATTCGGTTACTTTTGTAAAATCATGTTATCAGCCAGAATGCTGCAGCAACAACACCATCTGCTCCAGTCCAACCTCCATTCAGCCCTCCATCCCAGCTGCCAAGAATAGGACAACCCAAAACCCCAGCTGCTACCTCTACATTCAGACCTAAGCAGACAATCAGAAGGCCCCGAGCAAGTGCAAATCCACCTTCAAATCCACCACCAACTCCATCCCCAGGTACAACCCAGACTCAAAGCACCAGTGCCAGTGTCGCTACATCAGAGGAGACCTTGAAAGTTGCTGGCAGTGAGGCCATAGGAATGAATTTCATCCCAACTCTTGGATTAAACAATCAGAAAAACTGAACACTACTGAATGAATTTATGTTTTTTGTCCTAGTCTTTAGTATGAATTAAACAACACTGTCTACTTATCGTAGTTTGGCAAACTTGTTTATATGCCAACCATATGTTTTATTATTTTGTGGTAAACCTATGCTGTTATGTTTTGGATTAAGACAGATACATTGTTGTTTATATTTTGGTCATAATCTATGCAGAATTACTAGCTTATATAATAGCTGATTCACAGTAAATTTTTTTCTTGTTCAACAATGGCAATTTTTATTGAATAGCCAACAATGGCAATTTTCATTACATCATCAACATTGTACATCAATTCATCATCCTCACCACTTTAAGAATCATACAGCAACAACAAAAACTACACTAATCAAAGCAATATGCCACATACTCATTTTTTTCTCCTTCTCCATACATAACAGTTTCCTCTCCAACTCTTTCATTTTTTTTCTCCAGTTCCTGACTTCGTACCAGTTGAATTTTTTTTCCAATTCCTGACTTCGCACCACATGATCTTCAACGTCTACACCTCCAACATCATCCATAGCACCCAATGCTTCAGACTCCATGGCCCTAATTTTTTTCAGGTGTTCATCAAGGCAGACAAAGTATCGGCAACACCGTTCTTTAACCTGGATCAATTTTTCAGATAACGCCATAATTAGACACAGAACATTCTCATCCAACTACTATCAAAATAATCGTTCACCTTGAAGAATGGACACCCGAGAAACATCCTATTGGGATTAGATGCTGTTCTTGACTTGTAAAGAATGGTATAAACGCCGCAGAAGCACTTCGGCGCAACCCCATCTCGATCACAACCTCCTGCAACAGCGCCTGAAGATCCCCGTCCAGCTTTTGTGCATGAAGAACCCCCTCACTCATCATGGATGATCGCACAAGCAGCGGCCATGACTTCCCCCTTGCATTTGGATGAAATAGGGCTCACTGGTGGAAACGGCGTCGTTTGGCACTTAAGGGACGAATTTGTCCACTAAAAAATCGTCCCAATCCACCTCAGCAAGTGTAACGGCCACGTCATTCACTGCCCCTCCATGTTAGCTGGCTCCGTTGCCGTTTTTGGCCCAAAACGGACGGAAGGGTATAATTGTCGGCCGTTTTAAAACGTGGGAGATCGAAATGTATTTTCCAATGTTGAGGGACGAAAATGTTCCTATTTTAAAAGGTCAGGGACCTATTTGTCTTTTACTCTAAATATTATTATAATAAAAGTTAAAATTTGAAAGACTAAGATTTTATTTGGGAAATTTAAAAAGTAATTTTTTTGAGCTTTTGACTTATGAAAAGTAGTAGTATTAATGTCTGGTGCAATTTTTAAAACCAAATTGTAACTTTCTAAGAAGCTATTTAGGAACTTATAGAGAAGTTAAAAAAATGACTTCTCTTATAATACTACTACTTTTTATCACATTTTTTTATAAAATAAGCACTTTTAGAGATAAAAACGCAAATACAAAATAACTTATTTATAAGTTACTTTTAATATAGTCATTTATTGTTTAAATTATTCTATCAAAAAGAGCTTAATTAAGCTATTTACCTAAACTGAGCCTAAGAACTCGTTTGGAAAATTTTAAAAGTAATTTTTTTTAGTTTTTGACTTCTGAAAAATAGTAGTATTAATGTGTGGTACAATTTTTAAAACCAAATTGCAGCTTTCTAAAAAGCTATTTAGAAGCTTATAGAGAAGTTAAAAAAAAGAATTCTCTCATGATACTATTACTTTTTATCACATTTTTATAAAATAAATATTTTTAAAATTAAAATGCCAAATACAAAATAATTTATTTATAAGTTAATTTTAATATAATTATTTATTATTTAAACTATTTATTTAAAAAGAAACTGCCAAACTGGCCTTATAATAATATAATCCATGAATTTTAGGAACCAATAATTTACAATGTACTCCGTTTCCTTCTCTTCAACAGTCATCTTCAATTCATTTCCATTCGAAACGGATATTCTGATAGATCCCGTTTCATTTCCGTTGGCTTTCCTCCCTCTTAACTTCCAACCATCCTTCACCAGTTTCTCTTTCCCTTCTCTTCAACGTTCATCTCCCGCTTCCAAAAGAAAAAAAAATACTGACTTTCTGAAAACCAAGTTCGCTGTTCTTCCCGCCAAAACAGATGCTCCTTCAGCTTAATCTTCTTCATCTTCCTTACAACCACCAACCTTCCCTTCCGAACTCGATAATCCCTAAACCTCTCACTCCACCAATTTCTTCTCTTCCTCAATCCTTCCCTCGAACCGGTTCCGGTCGGCGAGCGAGTCTGTCGGCTTGCCACAGTTTGGGTTCACCGGTTTTCTCGTTGCCGGAGGATGAGTTGGACGTGGAGCTGGGTCGGCTTCTGGCGCTGTTGCCGGAGGAGATGCGGCGGCGGGTCAGTGATCACCCGGAGCTGCACCAGCTGATGGAGGTGGTCATGGATTTGGGTCGGAAACCACTGGCTAGGTTTCCGTCCGGTGATTTCGTGATTTCGGAGTTTCCAATAACGGTTCAGGATATCGAGCACGCTACGGCTCAGGTACGGTGCCCTCTTCCCACTCAACCCTCATCTGTTTGAGATATTTCCGTTGGCTGCGATTCTTTGTGCTTCTTTTAGTTTTGGGGGAGTATTAGATACATTTGGTTAGTTATAGAAATTATTAGTTAATAAAACTTATGGGTTTCACTGTAATTAGTTAGTTAGTTAGAGTTTATTGTTGAATTAGATTTAGTGTTAGGAATCTGTTAAAGACTTATAGCACTGCACTCTGTGGCATGTGCCTGATATATATATATATATATATATATATATATATATATATATATATATATATATATATATATATATATATTTTAAGTTTTTTGTTCGGAGATTATGTAGGGTGGAACTATATACGGAAGATGGTTTAGTGGTGAAAGACTTAAGTTGAATGGATAAGATTAGGTGCAAAGTGCAAACTATAGAAGTAAGTGATGAAAACTAATTTATTTTTTAATTAAAGAAAAATGAAAAATGAACAAATCTAGGTTCGGTTCCTTTTGGGTTTCAGTGTTATTCGTTAGATGTGAATCAAATTAATCTGAAGGCATGTAATTATAAACTTTCAGTTTAGAAGAAAAAGGAAAAGAAAAAAAAACTTCATATGTATAATTCACTAAGTTTATATTTATTGTTATTTCTATGAATAGTTTTCAGGCATATTTGATGTTTAATTGCTAATGAAATCAATTAACTGAAGTTATAGCATAGAAGGAAAAAAAAAATTGGATACAGCCTATTAAAGGCACACCAATTGGCTTCCAAATTCCAACGTAGGAAATTCATTTGGTTTGGTTCTAATTATTTAAAATTTTCTCTCTGTCTAAACCTTGAACACCCATAGATAATTTTGTAGGGGATTTAGATTCTCTGATTTTTCTTTAAATCTTGATCATAACTTAATCTATTAGAAAGAAAAATCCTGATCATGTCATATATCATATTTTGAAAGAAAAACACACAAATCACTTGTCTGTAGGTAATTCTTGGTCCCTTTACTGAAAAAATCATGTTTATATCCGAACATGTCCATTGATGCTTTCATGTTGTTAAGCAAAATAGGATTTGAATCCTTGTTCTGGACACTTCACACGAAGTGAGTGTGCCGTCATTGACGTTTTGCTGAAGCATGTATGAGCAATTAGCTAACAACAGGGAATCCTATTAGGTGCCACCAGTGCCTAGTTGTAGTTGGGTGTGTGGGAATATGATTAAAAAGTCCCACCTTCTAGAAGTTTTAATAACTCTCAATGCAACATAAAAGAACAACCCGATCTTTTCTTGTCAGGTGGGTTGACATCATACCATTAATAATTGTGCTATATCATAAATTATGTGCATTTATAAAATTAAAATCTATGTTCTTTTCAATGGTGTCATCTGAGTTCTTTCTAGTTCTCACTCTTCCTCTACTTATTTTGGCTACCCTCCATCTGAAGTATTCTACTTAATCGGGCTTTTGTAGGTCTTCCTTTACTTATCCAATTCCACATCGTTATTTATCAAAAATTGATCTTATTCTCTTATTGGTTATTTTCTGTTCAACATGCAATTGTAAACATTATTTACAATTTAATAGTTTAATACATAATTTCCTTATCAACTCGAGTCATAACAACTCTAAATCTATCCAGGAGGAGAAGAATGTTATATAGGTTGCTTAGAAGCAAGGAAATTGAAAGTGTGAGACAATTTTCTTTTTCATTTGCCTATTTGATCGAGAAGAATGTTGTCTAACTTGCTTCGTGTAGTGTGGAAGTATGAAAGTTTGAGAATGATTTTCTTTTTAATTTGGGCTAGGACCATAACTTCTAATTGATCTTGGAAAGCTGTACTGTAACTGCCAATTCACATATCTATAATGCAGGTTGGTGATTTTGCTATTGATAATCGAGCTGGAATCAGTAGGACTTTACACCGGATTAGTGCTATCAGAAACCGTAAGGGGGCAATCATTGGCCTAACTTGTCGAGTTGGCAGGGCAATTTCTGGGAGTGCTAAATTGTTGCAAGATTTGGTTCAAGATGGGGCTTCTTTGTTGCTCATTGGGCCTCCTGGAGTAGGAAAAACTACAATTATTAGGTGAGTGATTCCTTTATTTTATGGTAAAAGTGAAGCTAGATATGAATGGAAGTGATGTCCCTGAAGTGTGCTATTTTGATGCTTCCTTCCACTTCTTGTTGGATGTGTGAATATTCTAGGTGCTAATTTGGGGATGGAACTGGGGCAGCACGGGCAGATATTTGATTACCTATACCTACCTTGAACACCCACACGTCGCCCTACTCCCAGCCCCATTCTGTTCCATACCCAAACCGGCAAGTATAAACCTGTTTCACTCTGCACGGAACAAGACCACTAGATAGATTTACAGTCTTTGAAACATCTATAACATGATGATTAACAAATTGAAGAATTAATCAGTAAAGTTCCCAATATGATTAAGTTCTTAAAAAGCATAATTAAGCACAAATATAATCCAAATTGTTCACAACACATAGAATAAAGATACTCTCACAAGTCAACAGATCAAAATAGCTTTAAAATATCAATATAATCTTTAAGAGGTAAATACTAAATCGGTACTCAAAAGATTTTTGAGGCTGACAAAATCGTACTTGACTTTTGTTATTAACAAAATGGTCCCTGAAATATTTTAAAATTTGATAAGCGTGTCCCGAGTTTGCCGGAGAACATTTCCGGCAAGCACCATGCTGACGTGGCCACTGTGTTTAGATGACCTGGCAAAAACCTCCAACCCTGATCCCTCCCCTCCCCAACGCACTCCCCCTTCCCCTCCCCCTCCCCCTCCCTAATGGACACTCTTGCTCTCGCACTCTCACTCTCTTGCTTTCTCGTAACAGCGCGAACACGAAGATCTCGTTTCAGTCCTTAGGCTTCATCGGTGTTCCTTTGTTACTCTGTGCGCATTCTATCAACCTCGTGTTGTAGATCTTCGCGTTCTGAGGAGTAGTAGCGTTGTCACCCTTGGAAGGCTAACCAGACTCTGAAACCGTTATTTCCAAGCTTCTGTTTCCAAATCCTAGAGCATCAATGGCGGATCTCACAGGAAGGTAACAATGTCGGTCACTACGGGAACGAGGTTCGTGGTGAAGGTGGCGGAGGAAGGAGGGAAGGAAGAAGCGAGAACTGCCATGCTGTGCGGCGTTGAGACCTTAATCTTGCGGTCAAGGCTGTTAGCGTCGAGGTGGTCTTCGTTGTTGTCGACGGTCGTGGTGAGGTACTTGTAACCATTGCATTTCGCGATTCATTGTTAAATCCACTTTGATTCTCTATGAACTAACAATTTCGGACCATTACCGTGGTTAAAGCAAAGCTAGGCATAGGTAGTTTTAAATCTAGACGCAGCTGGCTGTCTCTGCACTCTTACCTCTTTTATCACTGAGCGGTCATTTAGGGGCCTTAGCTGGTGATCTGGGCTGTTTCCCTCTCGACGATGAAGCTTATCCACCGACGGCGATGGTGATGACGGAGGTGTCGGGCAGGAAGGGGAGGATGCGGGTGGAGAGCCAGGAGTGTGCAGCGGAGATGTCGGAGCTGATGCTGGCGACACAGGAGTTCTCGAGGGAGAGGGAGACAATGAGGTCAATGGCGGTGTTGGAGAAAGCTTGGAGGATTTCAATGTTAAGAGTCATAGATCTTAACCTTGTTGATGAGTGTTGACTGAAGAAGCTTTGCTACTTTCTTTGGTGATTGAAGGTTGTTACCCAGCGTGCATAGTTAATGCCCACTCTTGAAACTGAAACTGGAACCATGAGCAGTGTCAAAAGCAGCAACACGGTGGGGAGGGGGAGGGGGAGGGGGAGGGGGAGTGCGTTGGGGAGGGGAAGGATAGGGTTGGGGTTTTTGCCAGGTCATTAAAACACAGTGGCCACATCAGCATCGTGCTCACTGGAGATGTGCTCCATCGAACTCGGGAGCACGCTTGTCAAATTTTAAAATCTTTCAAGAACTATTTTGTCAATAACAAAAAGCAGGTATTATTTTATCAACGCCAAAATCTTTCGGATACCGATTTGGTATTTACCTCTAATGCTAAACTAAAGGAAGCTTAAATTTATCACAACACAAGAAAATTCACCAACTTTGTTAATCCTTATCAGACATTCATTCATGGGCATTTTAGTTGGAGCAATCTTTGTCTTTGAACACCTTCAAAGGTATCTGTAATTAATTATTCATAAAGTACATAAATTAGAATCTAAAATAATCAACGTCTCCAAAAAAAATGCTTTTAAAATTATGCAAAACGAAGTAGTGGATCTTCAATATATATATATGACAAGATGGCCATTACCCATACTCACCTCATACTCAAATAGGAACAAGTGGGTTTTATCCAAACTCGCCTAAAAAATTCAGTCAACTGTTGAATAACTGACTCGAATAGAGTCGGTTGGGTCGGGTCAAGTCGGCGCAAATCGCCTTCCCTTGCTGGAAATGATACATTTCGAAGTACACACGTTACTATAGTATATAAAAATACACTGGTTTTAGTTTTTCATAACTAATTTGGAAGTAGAAAATCATGCGCCTGACTTTTGCAATTTGCTGTTTTCCATTCCTTCGTGGTTGTGATATCTTTTCATCTAACAAAAATAAGTACATGAAATTTCTGTTTATGCTAATGCTTTAATTATGTACTTATGGAATTCATAGAATAAGGGCATTGTCGGCAATGTATACTTGGCTAATGTTTCTCTGATGATACATTTCTTATATTGTTTTTCTATCGGTGTGCCTTACTTCCTGCTTCAAGTTGGAAATATTTGTATTTTATTTTGTTCTATATATATACACAGGGAAATAGCTCGGATGTTAGCAAATGATTATAAGAAGCGTGTGATGATAGTTGACACCTCCAATGAGATTGGTGGTGATGGGGATATACCACATGCTGGAATAGGCAGTGCTCGACGTATGCAAGTCCCCAACGCTGATATGCAACATAAGGTAATGGCTGTGCTAAAGGTTAACCTGTTGGTTATTTTGCGGATAGTGTGTGTAACTGTATTATCTCTATTTTCAATGATTCAGTGGTGACTGAGAATGAATACCTTGGGGAGGGATTGCAGTTCATTCTGACCAGATAATCAGGCTTTTCCACTCCAGATTAGATTGTCATTTTAAATATAACTACCTATACATTTCCACCAGATTCTCTTGTTTCATACTTATACAATGATATTTGATTTATTATGGAAATCAGCTGAAAATTTGATCTGGTAGGTTCAGATTTTACTTGGGTAAATTTTCAATTCTGTTGCATTTGGGTGTATACCAGTTTTATGAATTAAAAAAGCAGCCCGGTGCAAAGCATCCGGCTTGCACAGAGTTCGGCAAAGGGCTGCATCCAAATGACATAATGTAGGTAGTGCAACTTGATGGGTGGCTGATTCCATAGCTTGAACCTAACTTGAGGTCATACATAGATAACTGGATTGTTGTTCCAAGCTTTCCTTCACCAATTTTACCCATTGTGATTTAATATTTACCTTTGGTTGAGTAATAGTTGGAATAGATACAACTCTAGAAGTAAATTTTCCATCATTAAACTATGAACCAATTACCAAAATTTTCATTTTAGGCTACCACTCCTAAACATAAAACTCATTGTTTCTCAAGATTTATTTAAAGGTTAATTTATTCCAAATTACCTTTCTCTTGACTCAGATTTTACATCAATTATCAAAACACACTACATATATTTCCAGGCCATGTAATGTGTAAGAGATATTCTTTTTCTTTTTTTTTTTTTTTGGGCGGTCAGAGGGGGGGGGGGGGGGGTAACAATAAAACAGAATAGTTGATGAAAGTGGTAATCTCTTGGTGGTGTTTCTGATTCTCTATCCCTTGAATGTTTTTTATCTTCCTTCTGACCAGATTTTTGGTGCCTATTGTATTGGTCAGGTATTAATAGAAGCAGTTGAAAACCACATGCCACAAGTGATTGTAATAGATGAAATTGGTACAAAACTTGAAGCAATGGCTGCTAGTACTATCGCACAGCGTGGAATCCAGCTTGTTGCCACTGCTCATGGAGTCACAATTGAGAACCTAATAATGAATCCATCATTAGAGATGCTAGTCGGAGGAGTACAGGTGAGGTATAATGCAACACCTTCATCTAAAGAAAAATGACAAGTTGATTGTCATAACATTTGATATAGATTTAGTTTTTGAAATTGTGTGTGATCTAAGGTGACCATGCTCTTAAGGCGACACCCTCTTGAGTTCTTGTAGCTTTGAACGACATGGGAACATGTTCGGGATCCAAAAATGGAACTTTGACTGTGAAACTAGGGTTAGTGTATTTCATATCTTTATAGGATGAGTAAATAACCATTTTAGTACTTGAAAGATTCAGATTTTGACAAAACGGACCTCCGCAAATTTGTTTTTTACAAAATGAATCTCCACTGCTCCATTTGACAAAATTACCTTATTGTTAACCCATCACTCTGCACGATTAGGCTATTTTTTCAAACGGAACAGATATTTAGAGGTTCATTTTGTCAAAAACAAATGTAAAGGTCCGTTTTGTCAAAATCAAAACCTTTTGGGTGTCAAAATGACTATTTACTCCTGCAGGATTTTTCACTAGGATGACTTCTCAATGGCATACAGAAATCATAGGAAGAATAACTTAAGGGCCTGTTTCAACATTTTCTGGTTTTAGGATTTTATGGAAAAAAATGGTAGAATCTTATTTTCTAATTTCATATCCTGTTTTCACTCTTTTCTTCACAAAATTCTAAAAACGGATAATATAAAAATGAAAACACGAACCAAACAAGCCCTAAGGGCACCAAAAAAGTTTGTCTTGACAGAGAATGATGTCTTTTGAATTTGCATGCTTGAAGTTGTGTCATCCATGGTTCAGATTACAAGGCAAGGAAACCAAACAAACATGAGTTTGACTGTGTGCAAGGGCACCACTGATTGCTACAAGACAACAACAAACAACAACAAAGTCTTATCTCCATTATCCTATATAATACATTCAAGATACTTAAATCTGTTTATTTGTGGTAGGGGTGTTTTTTCCAATTTTCACTTGTGTTAGTGTTCTCTTCTGGTACTAAACTCACGTTATATATTTCATCTTATTACGGCTTATACACAAACTACACACCTCTAAAGATTCTCTCTACAAATCTAATTTCTCATTAAATCTTTTCTTGATTCTCCCATAAGTACGATGTCATCGGCAAAAGCATACACCGTGATAAGTGTACTTGGATATGCTTGACAAGTACTTCCAAAACCAGTGCCAATTGAAAATTTTTCTGTCACACCATCTTTAGTCTTTACATTACTTGTAATCCCATCATATATGTCCTTAATTTCATGAATATATGTAATCCTTAGTCCTTCTTGAAAACCTTCTGTTGACTAGATCAAATCAAAATCAGATTCCTAATTCCTTTCATGAATCTTTTATGTAAATAGAATTAATTATAAATCTTTTTCTTTTTGGGTTTAGCTTAATTTTAGGGATTTTATGATTAGAAATCTTTCTTTATTTCAGGCTAGTATTTTTCTCTTCTTTCTTATTTTCTAGTTATTTCTATTTCTGTAATTCCTCTATAAAGAGGCTGATTCCCTGTACATTTGACAATACAATACATTCAAACACTTCAATTTGGTATCAGAGCAGGATCTCTGCACTGTGCCTCTGATTTATAGCTATGGCTGACAGTTCCTCAGTCATTAATCCTGAACAGAAGGAGAACACCACTCCTACTCCATCAGATTTAAAATCTGAGCAACGGGTACTAGTTAGTGGTGACTCCCATTCAGTTCAGATCACCACATTTTGACTCAATGGGTCAAACTACCTTAGGTGGTCTCAATCAGTTCAGATGTATATCCGTGGAAGAGGGAAGATTGGATATCTCACCGGTGAGCGAAGCCAGCCTAACATCATTGACCCACAATATCATGTATGGGATACCGAAAATTCCATGGTGATGACATGGCTGGTGAACTCAATGGAGGAGGATATCAGCAGTAACTACATGTACTATACCACAGCCAAAGAATTGTGGAATAGTGTTAAGGGAGTGACAATGTCACCAAATATTTCCACACATTGAAGCGGGTGTGGCAGGATCTTGACCACTTCAATAACTACAAGTGGAATTCAGCCGCTGATGCCAAACACCACCAACAAATAGTGGAAGAAGGGAGGATATTCCAGTTTCTTGCAGGCCTCAACGTGGAGCTAGATGAAGTTCGTGGCAGAATTATTGGAAGAGCAATCCTACCCTCAATTGGAGAAGTATTTGCTGAAGCTAGAAGAGAGGAAACTCGTAGAGCTGTGATCATGGGAAAAGGCATTACTGAACAAACCTCTTTGGAGTCTAATGCACTTTTAGTGGCACCTGCTACACTTAAAAGTTCATCAAATCAGAAGCACCCCTCCAAGTACTTTAGGATTCTAAAGACAGCATCCATGTGTTCTTGACCAGGTGAATGCATAAACTGGCTTACCATGCTCACAGCAAAGGCTATATCCAGGCATGTATGGGATAAATAGATTAGCCTCCCTACCAACCGCTGATATCTCCCTTTGTCCGTTACATTTTCTGGTTCAGCTGGCTTTAATTTTAAGTTAGGCTCTATAGGTGTTTCAGCAGCTTTACAACCAAGTAATCCCGTTTCTTTTAAAGATTAGGATGTACTTTCGTTGATTCATAAAAATGCCTTCCTTAGACCTTGCAAATTCAATTCCAAGAAAGTATTTTAATGAGCCAAGTTCTTTGATTTCAAATGCTTTGGCAAGCTTCTCCTTCAAGTCTTTTAGCTCCAAAAAGTCATCACCTGTCAGAATAATGTCATCCACATATACAATTAAGATGACAGTTTTATTAGCTGCTAAATGCTTATAGAAAAGTGTATGGTCAGCTTGGCTTTGAGTATAACCAAGTCCCTTCACCACCATTCCAAGTCGTTCAAACCAAGCTCTTGGGGATTGTTTCAATCCATAGAGAGATTTCTTTAGTTTGCACACTTTATTCCTCCCTAGTTCAGCTTCAAATCCAGGTGGAAGTTTCATGAACACCTCTTCCTCTAGTTCTCCATTCAGGAAAGCATTCTTTATATCGAATTGATGTAAAGGCCAATTGTAATTCGCAACAAGAGATAAGAGAATCTGCACAGAACTGAGTTTGGCAATTGGAGCAAAAGTCTCTCGATAGTCTACTCCATAAGTTTGTGTATATCCCCTAGCTACTAACCTAGCCTTATACCTCTCTATGCTTCCACTAGCATTGCACTTGATGGTAAAAACCCACCTGCAGCCAACCAATTTTGTATTTTGTGGCAGATCTACAATCTTCTAAGTTTCATTTTTCTTGAGTGCATGCCACTCTTCCATCACTGCTAATTTTCAGTTGGGATCATCTAGTGCTTCCTCTATGTTCCTAGGCTCAAACAGATTTGTAATTTTAGAAGTAAAAGCTCGATGTTTTTGAGAGAGATTTTGGTAAGAGACATAATTGAAAATTAGATGGTTGGTGCTGGTTTTGAGTACCTTTTTGGTGCAGCTTTTGGTTTCTTTTCTAAGGGCTATTGGCAAATTATTATTAGAAGTGACAATTTTAGATTTACCTGGAAGTTCCTGAAGTACTACAGTTGGGCCGTCTTCCGGATTTTCAGATTGGGTTGGTACAAAGATGATAGGCTGGTCTCTAGTCTTGGGATATTTCCGAATATAACACCGAAGCTCCTTTTCTTGTGGTATTTCTTTTTCTGTTTGGATTCCAACTAATTCTGGCACAATTTTAGAATTGGTTTCCACATCTTGTTTTGCAATTGTTTCATAATTTACTTGGTTAGTGAAAGTTGTATCCTCAATATGTAAGATAGGAATGGGTAAAGGTTCATGCAAAAAATTTTCTTCCCGTAGACTCTCCCCCTGAAGAGAATTTTTCTAAAAAAAAGGTTTCATGTTCCAAAAAAGTAACATCCATACTTACATGAAATTTTTTCGTGTGTGGATTGAAACATTTATAACCCTTTTGATTTGGGGAATAGCCAATAAAAATGCATTTTTCTGTCCTTGGATCAAGTTTACTTCGATATGAAGGTGTATGTAAAAACACAGTGCAACCAAATACTTTTAAAGGTAAGTCAGAATGCAACCTACATGCTGGATAATTCTTTTTGAAAATATCCAATGGTGTGCAGTAATTTAACACACGTGTGGGCATTCGATTTATAAGATAGGCTGCTGTTAGAACAGCATCTCCCCATAAATACTTTGGAACATTACCCTCAAACATAATGGTACGTGCTACTTCAAGAAGGTGTTTATTCTTCCTTTCAGCAATGCCATTTTATTGGGGTGTATTGGGGCATGTAGATTGATGTTGAATAACTTTCTTTTGAAGAAATTCACCAAAATTTTTATTAAAGTATTCAGTGCAATTATCACTTCTTAATATTGAAATTTTTGTGTCAAATTGTGTTTCTACCATTGTTGAAAAATATTGAAAAATTTTAGAAACATCAGATTTTTCATGCATGAGATAGATCCAACATAGTCGTGTGTGGTCATTGATAAAAATTACAAACCATTTTTTTCCAAATTGAGTTGTTATTTTTGATGGACCCTACATCACTATGAATCAAGTGGAAAGGTTTAGATGCATGATAAGGTTGAGAGTAATAAGGAGCTTTATGACTCTTTGAACGAATACAACTTTCACATTTAAGTAAGGAAGAATCAATATTTTTAAATAAACTTGGAAACAAATGTTTGATATATGGAAAACTAGGGTGTCCTAGTCTATTGTGCCAGAGAATTATTTGGTCCTTTATAGGCATAGAACTTATACCACTAAATTCTTGAGCTATTTTATCTTCCGAAATATCCTCAAAGTGATAAAGCCCATCCATCATCTTAGCACTGCCAATCATCTTCTCCGAAGTCCGGTCCTAAAAAATACCATGAGTGTCAAAGAATGTCATAGCACAATTGGAATCCTTGCAGATTTTACTAATAGAGAGAAGATTACAAGAAAGCTTTGGTACATGTAGGACATTTCTTAGGTCAATGTTTTTGAACAGTTTAATTGTACCTTTTCCAGCAATAGATGAAAAACTACCATCAGCAACTCTAATTTTTCCATTTTCAAAGCAAGGAGAATAAGTTTTAAATAAAGGGGAGAGGCTGTTCATATGGTCAAATGCACCTGAATCGACAATCCATGGTGCATTCAAGTTTGAGGTGCAGTTAAGGGACATAGGAATACTAAAATTACCTGTTTGAGCCAAAGAACCACTAGGAGTACTAGACACAAAACTGGAATTTAACAGCCTTATGAGCTGCTCAACCTGTTCCTTACTCAATGATGATTTTTCAGCCTCATGAGCAGTTGAGGTAGAGCCCTTGTATGCGTTTTCCAAGTCAATAAACACCATGTGTAGATCCTTCTTGTTAATACGGCACCTCTACGAAATTCTATTGAACAAATGTATAGCCTTGGTGGGGGATTCACCAAGCATAAAACTAAAGTGGTTCTCCAAATATATCTCCAGTCTCCGTTTCCGTTCTATCACCCTCTCCGATAACTTTATGATATGAC
This sequence comes from Arachis hypogaea, assembly GCF_003086295.3. NCBI lineage: Eukaryota > Viridiplantae > Streptophyta > Magnoliopsida > Fabales > Fabaceae > Arachis > Arachis hypogaea. The sequence continues at coordinate 28,529,128 of NC_092038.1, forward strand.
TCATGAATTTAATCTCATTGTAGTTTATACAATTTTTTATATTCCTGTTATTCTTTTAATAGGGACTAAGATGTTCTTCTTCCACTCATTTAACATCTTACACTTTAAATATCTATGAGAATTTTGGGTAACCAACCAACGCCTTTCCTTTTTAAAATTTAATCAGAATATCGTCTAAGTCTACTATTCTTCATTTGCTTTAGGGCTTCATTTATTTCAAAAATCTCGATTTATTTTTAATAATAGTTTTAACTTTTGGTCTGCTTCCCTTTTTTGTAACCGACTAGAGCATAAAAGAGTCTTCTGTCCCTCATTAAAAAACTTGTGAAAGTAGCTCTTCCATATTTGATTAATGCTCTCATTTGTGTGAAAAAGTCACCATTCTTGTCCTTAATGCACTTAACTTTATGCAAATCTCTCGTCCTTTTTTCTTGGCTCTTTTCTATCTTGTATATAACTCTTTCCATTCGTTTGTATCCAAAGACTGATAAAGACCCTCGTATCCTCTTGTTCTCACTTTGCTTACTGCTAACCGTCTCCTTTTTAGCCGTCTTGTATTTTTCCCAATTTTCGTAATCAAGTTCAAACACCACTCTTTAAAGCATTTCCTCTTTACTACCTTCTCTTATACACTTGTGTTCTACTGCCATGATTCGTCTCTTGCTCCGATACCTCTTTTGCCACATCTAATAACTTCTACTAACTCATCCACATCTAATCATCACTTCTGTGTCTGTCTCACCTTGCTTCTTCTACTCATCTTTGAAAGTTTATTTGTTTTTAACCTTTCATTTGCCACCTCTTGGTTCTGGGTTTTTTCCCTTGATGCTTATTCCTCACTTTTCACACAATGCAAAAAATACATGATGAGCAGCCTGTGTTGTGTAGTCAAACTCTCTCTCGGAGTAATTCTGTAGTTAGTGGCAAAATTTCTAATGGACTCTCTCTAACAAAAGGAAATCGATTTGAGGCTTGTCACGCCATTCCTATAAGTAATATGATGTTTGTCTCTCTTCTTAAAGCAAGTATTGGTTTTACCCTCAGTATGGACAACTCCAGAAACACGACTCCCATGGATTCCTTCATATTCATTCCCATCATTTCTGACATGATTGTTTAAGTCCCCACCTGATATCTTATCTCCAAACAATATGTTTCGAACTAAACTTCTCTGCTTAGTTCGTTTAAGTAGGAACTAAGCTTAAATATAGTTTTGAATACCACCCTCAAACTAATGGCCAAACCAAGATGGTGAATAGGTGCCTCGAGACATATTTGCGGTGTTTTGTAGGTACAAAACCCAGACAGCGGCCCAAACTTATCTAATGGGCAGAATTGTGGTTAACACCACCAACAGTGCTTTTACTAAAACAACTCCATTCAAGGCCTTATATAGAAGAGACCTTCCCACTTTCCTCCAAAGATTCACCTTCGGCAATAGAGGTGGTTAACGAAATGCTGGCAGAAAGGGATGCTGTCCTGGATGATTAAATTGGCACCTTAAGTTAGGCACAAAACTGCATAAAGAATTAGGCTGCCAAGAAGTATAGGGAGGTGTAATATGCAATAGGAGATAAGGTGTACTTGAAAATCCAACCCTATAGGTTGAAGTCCCTTGCCACAAGAGTCAATCAGAAGCTCGGTCCTCGGTTATATGACCCATTCAAGGTTGTCGAAGGGGTTGGGATAGTATCATTTAAGTTACAATTCCCTCGCACGCGAGTATACACCCTTTGTTTCATGTATCCCTGCTGAAGAAGCCTGTTGTTGAGAACATTCCCTGTGAACCCTTACCCAAAGACCTTGTAGAGGATTGGGAAAATTGAGTGAAGCCTCAATTCCTGACTTGTGCAGAAATTGAGAACAAAGGGAATGCCATGCTGGCATGTGGGTGTGCGTGTAATGCGTGTGTATTTCCTGTTAGGGGAAAGAGGGATATAAAGGGTAAAGAGTGAGGAAAGAGGCTGAGGCTAATTTTGGGAGTTGGCTTGGGAGAGTGGGGCTGCTATGCCCTGTTTCTCTTTGCTTCTTGTGTATTTTCTTCTATTTTCTCTTCAACTGTGAGCTGAGATCCAGACTCATCAGTTTGAATAATGCAATCAACCTACTTCCTCTAGTCCCTGGTTTGTGGTTTCTTATAGAATGCTGTCAGGAAACTCATGGGGAATGGCAAAGTGGTAGTTTGAATGAGAAAATGATGCCATAGAAATGAGAGGGCAATGGTTCAGGTGTTTCAAACCTTGGAAAATGGATGAAAATGTATAGTTGGAAGAAGAAAATCTAGGTTCTTAATGTTTCTAGGTTTTAGGAACTAGTTAGTGGAATAATGTTACATGTTGCAAAGGAAGGTATTGGTGTAACTATGTTGAATAATGGAGAAAAAGAGGTGTTAAAATCCATGGTTAACCATGAAAATAAGAGAGTAAACAGTAATTCAGCAAATGGGAGAAAGGAATATATTACTCTTATGTGATGTATCTTATATGGGAGGAATACTAGCATCTATTTATAACAATAATATAATCCTAATACTAATAAGGAAATAATGATAAATATCAAAGCTAATCCTAAGATATCGTATTGGATACTCTTTAATATTATATGACTCGTGATTTCTAACTCTTCCCCTCAAACTTGAGCATATAGATAATATGCAACATGTTTGGAACATAAATAACTTACAAGAGAGATTATTTGATAAGGTGAGACATCAAAAGATAATCTCTCCATTTCTAAGACTCCCCCCAAGCTAGAGCTTACTAAGCTTTAAGCCTGTTAGTCTGTCACAATAATGCCCTTAAAGATAAAATATGGTGAAGACAAAACTGTTGAAGACGGAAGAAAGCCAGTGGCAACTACCAGATACATGCTAGGGCCAGCGGAACAGCTGGAGATGTTTAGGCTCCAGCAGGAACAGCTAGATATGTGTTGCAGGCAGCTGGGACTGTCAGGACATGCCAGGGACAGCTGGAACTACTTGGGCCAGTAGGAAACCTGGGAAGGTGACTTGGTTCAACAATTATAGTCTTTTTTCAAGATGCCATAGAGAGCATACAATTGGGAAGACTCGGTGAAAGATAAATATCACCATTGTTATGATTCATAATGGGAGGTTGGAAGAAAAACACAACCCAATAATCATCACATTGTGCCAAGAGAAGAACTAGAGGCCAAAAGTAAGAATAATAGATGCTGGAGGAGGTTATGCGGACAACAAAGATGTCAAACGAGCAAAAACCAGGAGGATCAATAGTCATGGCACCCATTAGGGATAAAATCAAGTTTGTTGGTGCTGTAGTGGACTAGTGGATGGATCAAGGAGATAAGCACATATCCAGAGTGCGCGAAGAGGTGAGCACTAAGGTAGCAATTCCCAAAGGAGGCGGTAGACCTGCCGTGGAGACAGCCATGGATGATCAAGGCAGCAGTGCTAGGGGAAAAATGGAAATGTAGAAAATGCAAAATAGGAAAAATGGTGGATGAGAAAAACGCGACCACATCCGGAGAAAGGATGGTGAGGCGATCACAGCGGAGTGTGAATTGTTGGACAGTGACGCTGTTGGCAGGGTTGAGCATCGGTGTTCAATGATGAAAATGTTTAATTTGTGTGGAAGGATATCCAGGGTCTTAAAGTTTCTGGGTTTTAGGCACTACTTAGTAGAATAATGTTACATATCCCAAAGGAAGGTATTGGTGTAGCTACATTGACGTTAAAATCCATGATTAACAAAGAAAAGAAGAGAGTAAAGAGTTATCCAGCAAATGAGAGAAAAAGTATATTACTCTTATGTGATGTCAGTTTCTATTACAGTATGGTTGAAATTTTGGCTTTTGTTGCCCCCTTTCTTCCCTCTCTTCTAACTAAAAGTTGATTTCCGGCATAGTTTAGTTTGGCCTTGTGTCCTATACAAACCTCAAGCCATAAGTCTCGTGCTGGAAGAAGTGTCTTAGAGATATAATAAAGGGTTAAGTACGATTTTGATCCCTAAGGTATAGGCCAAAAATTCTTTTTGCATACAAAATCGTCTCTAAGGTTTAAAACCAAGTTTTAAAATCATCCTTTATATTAAAATTTTGGAGTAAATTACCCATAACAAAAAAATTATAAAATAAAAAAAAATAAGAAAGAGAATGTTTCTGCTCCTGCGAAGGGGGAAGGGAAGAAGAAAGGGAAGAAGAAGCTGTTCCTCGATCCACCTCAAGTTAAACCTTAGGGACGATTTTGTATGTGAAAAAAGGTTGGGGACGAAAAAAAGTTTTCGGCCTATACCTTAGAGACCGAAATCGTACTTAACCCTATAATAAAAGCCAATTATTTGCTTTGTTGTCCTAAGAGCATGAGCTTTTGAGAGGAAATGGTCTATGACTTGAAGTGTATCCAAACAATGATGATGTTATATTTTTCTTCATCCTCCATATCCTATTTACATGAGCAACTAAACCTACGGGCATACATTTATTCTTTTTGGTTACATCAGCTCTACTATCATTTTCTAGAGTGTGACACTGGGGGATGAAGAGGCCAGTCGCAGGGGTGTCCAGAAAACTGTGTTAGAGAGGAAAGGGCCATCAACATTTAGTTCTGGAGTGGAAATTATCTCCAAGACACAGCTGAGGATTCATCGTAGCCTTGAAGCAACTGTTGATGCTATTCTTTCTGGTAATTTTCTTCATGGCAAAGTAAATGGTTGTGGATTGATTTATGACTCCATGCTATTTGTCTTGTTGGTATAGGTGGTCTTCCAAATGTTGAAGTGCGCAAAATGAAATCTCAAGAACAAGAAGAAAATTCACCCAAGGGACCTGTTATTAACAGTTCTCCTAATGGCAACGTTATGTATGAAGATGCAGTAGAGCAGGCTGATGACCAAAATGATCAAAATGTATCTCCTTCTCAGTTGCCTAATGATATGGTAGAGGATTCATGGGAACACAAAGTGCCACTTCGCCTGTTTTGTTATGGGGTAAGACATCATTTTCCAACAGCTTTTACAATTCATGATATCAGATTTTTTTTTTCTCTGTATAATTACATTGAGTTTGAAGTAGATGACAAGGATATTTGCACATATGAGATGCAACAAATTTGGTGGTTCAGTGTTTGCATCAGAAGAAACAAACTAAAGTTTTCATTTCTCTGAATTTATTAAATATCTTCCCATGGTCAAATCTCCCAGTTATGCCCTGCCCTGATGATTATCCAATGAACTTATTCATAATAACATGTTCTCTGCTATTGCTAGTGAGTAGTGATAGAGGAAAGAAATATTTTTTTTGGTGACTATTGAGGAAAGAGATATGGAAGGGAACAGTGTCTTCCCTTTCCATCTGAAAAGTAGATAGTTCTAAAATTATACATAACATATATTTACACTTACAATAACTTTTTCCTCCTAGTTAAAAGAGAGATCAATGGATAACAAGAAAAGGAAAGGTATTAGACTATTGAATGACAGAGGGATCCTACCTCTTAGAGAAATGAATAGATAACAAGAGAATAAGTGACGATATTGAAAGACATAAAACTAGAAAAAGATATCTAACTGTTATCTACAACATTCTACCATTTAGGATTTGAATATGTGAAATATCTAACAAAATATCAGAAAGATAAACAAGAAACAATGAGTGAGGGAGAATGCATTCTTCTGTTTGATTGAAGTAAAGAAACCAATGAAAACCAAAGCAATGAACAATGCATTCTTTTTCATCTATGTTTTGTTATGTCCTATTTACAATGCATTTCTTTTTCATTTTATGTTTTGTTATGTCCTATTTAACTTACAGAATGATCATTAATTATAGATTTTAGAGGCCACTGTTATGCAAGGGGTCAACCAGTTGAAAATGAATGATGCAGCCCTTCAATTGACTGATAATATTAGTGAGGCACATGCCTTGCTTGCCTTGCAAGCAAAGATTAAAAAGAATCCAAGGATCCAAGCTGCTGCTAAATCTCATGATATTCCTATATATGTAACAAAGGTAACAATTACCTAAAATTGCCATGTGTTATTATAAAAGAACACTTCATCTAAAATTTTTGCGTAACATTGTTTTCCCACTTTGTAGACAAGTTCATTGGAGCAAGTAACAAAAGCCATACAGGCATTAGTAGATGATCATGAAAATGGTTTAAAGGATTCTGTATCGATGGATAAGATTAAACTATCAGAGAAGATTGATGCTTTGGAGGTAAACATTGTAGTTTGATATAGTTCTGATTTCCTATACACCCCTCTCTCGCCCCCCCCCCCCCCCCCCCCCCCCGCTTTTTCTCTTCCCTTTTTTTCTCCTCATGCTGTAGGAAACAAGTAGCTTGACTCAGTTGATTGTCGAGTCGGGTTTTATAATTATGGGCACTCCTCGTTCTATATCACATACATATAAATATACGGTTTATTCTTGGGTTACCACAATGACTTCCAACAGCCCGTAGCTGGGTTCCTCTGTATCTACAACTCAAATAACTTAAACAAGATAATCCATAACTTTTAAGGGTGTACATCACATGAAGGACAATTGCAATTTTCATTTCATTCTTTCCATTTGAGATTATGTCATAAATAATTCGTCTCTTAGGTGATAAGTAGGGTGTACACAGTTGGGTCATTGGTATGTATGGTGCGGGTGTTATAGCGTATCATGGGGCTATTTTGGTGGATACTGGATTGAGAGGTGGTTCTGGTGCTGTTGGTGTCATGGTGGTTGCCGGTAGGTGGAAGGCTGGTCATGGCTCTTGGTGTTTGTTGATGAAGCAGCAACTGAGGGTGAGGGCAGGCATGCTATGCAGACAGGAGCACATGTGAAAAATATGAATAAAGTGAATGCTCAAAATTGTCAGTTGTAGCAATAAAATTATCTTGGCATAAGTAGAGTAGGATTTTTATGGCTCTAGAGAAATACTAATAATTTACTGGTTTATGGTATAATAAATATTTTTGCCGTGGGTGATGCAACTGAATGCCGGGTCGCAATACATGTGATAAGTATAGAAAATTGCCTAACGAGGCGATGATAGATGGAGCAGGATCACTGTAACTGGAGTGAAACTGATGGAAAATGTCGCCATTGGGAACAATCAACTGAAGCGGATACGGATTCCCATGGTAGCAATGACAACAAAATGCTGCTTATATGTGGACATTGTAAAATACCATGCCCATTGATATCACATGATCTTTTACAACTGAAATTCATTATATTTCAGTCAAATGGACTTGCAGATATCTGACAATATCTTTTTCACCTTTCAGGAGGCAAGAATGGCTATCGAACATACTGTAATTCCTAAGAGAGAACCTGTGGATCTACTTCCAAGGACATCTCACATACTGTCTCTTCAGCTGGACCTCATTCGTAAATACCAACTAGAAGCAAGGAGAATCGCTGGAGAGTCAGATGTACATTTGCGCATCCTTCCATCCCATTATATGACAGATGAAGAAGCAAAAACTGATGAAATTTCTGAGTTTGATGATTTTGCTTCCAATGGCAGCGCCAATGGCTCACCATACAGCTTGGACAGATTGCCCCTTCTGCCTGAGTAAGTAGTATATGGGCTTGGTTAGTTGTATATATTGTATTCAATTATTCATACATACTTGAAAGATAAGAAATAATTTGAATACTTTGTGTTATTCTGAACTGTACGGGACCTCGACAATTTCTGTACTAATTTGTAAATTATACATATAAAATCATGTTTACAATAAATGGAGAAATACAGGAAATCCAGTATGATAATCTCACTTATTAACAGCCAATGAATCTGGTTTGGTTGTGTTGGTTGGTTGACATGGTGGCAAGAAAAGGTGCCAAATCGTGGTGAAGTAAAAATATAGTTGGGAATTGAGAAGGAAAAATGGAGGGACGGCGGGCAGAGGTTCAGGAAAATCAGTGAAAGCTAGGGGGACGGAGAGGATGTGATTATGCTTCCAGATCGGAAACTCTCATGCCAGTTTGAATGAGAAGAGTAATCTGAATTATTGAATAACTTGTGTGTTACTCTAAACTGGACAGGATGTCTACAACTTATACACCCTAGGATTAGGCAGGAGATTAAGATAGCTATATATACTTTCATAAAGTATATAAGTTAATTTAAGATTTAATAACTATAAAAATAAAAAATTTATTCATAAATTAGATCATATATAAAATTGTGAAAATATAGAATTGAAATATGTTCATTTGACTTCATGTAATCAATTTTATCTTTGTTTTCTTACTCATTTTTATTTGTGTTTTTTTTTTTTTGGTCTTTCTATTACATTTAAATATTATAGTGCAAGAATGAAACTATTAGATAAAACACAAATTTGAATATAATGCTTTAATAGCTGCAAATTAAGTAATATTTAATTTTCTAATTTTATTTTGAATAAAATGACAATCAGATTCTTGAAAATTTCGATTTTAGACTAATTAATTTCTGAAAAAAAAGTATCAATTTAGTCATTCACGATTGCAAATGGTGGACACGTGATGTTCTTCTATTAATTAATTACGTAAAATTTAACGGTGATAGTTATATGTACAGTTAATTATTGTGATGTGTCTATTTATGAAAAATTGTCATGTAGATAACTCTTGGAGTAAAAATTTACCTATTTTAGTAGGATTCATAATAAATAGAGAGCTGATAAAAATTATATAAAAACTTACAAGATAAATGATTTATTGTACAAAACTATATTATTTCTATGCTTGTGTGGCAGTAACGAGACACATACCATTGTAGATAATGAAATACATAGGCAATTCCATTTTGTTTTATACTATCCATTGACAAAAAGACATACATGTCTCCCATTTGTTATCGTGGAGGACTTAATTGGTACTTTTTTAGGGCTAATTAGTCCGAGGTCGAAATAATTGAATATCTAATTCTCACTTTACTCTTATTTTTATGAATCATAATACCCTATATTTTCAACAATATTATTACAACTAAGTGATATTTAAACTAAAAATATGAATTGTTAAAAGGAAAAAAGAAGTGATATATAATTGACAAAGATAATATATAACTAATAAATATAATTAGGCAAAGAATGAAAAAAATAAAAAAATAATTATAAAAACATTATACATTATATTCTAGTGTTTTAAGGAGTTCATCATCCAATACATATGCTTAGCAAACTTAAAATAAATAAATAAATAAATAACTATAATCATCAACCAGATTTTTCTTATGGTTTTTTAAAATATTCATAAAAATAGAGAAGAGTAAAAGACATGTGATTATTTGAGAGAAAATAAAAAGGTGAAAAGTTAATATTGATTTAAATAGTAAACATAAGAAAGAGTAAATATTTTGAAGATGATAAATTATATTTTATTATTAATTTATACATATTAAAGAGAAATAATGTTAATATTAACGACATATGATAACTTATCTAAACGTAAAACATAAAAAAATGAAAAAGTAAGGCCAAATGTTAATTTTTTTCAAAAGAAGAATGAGAAGAAATTGACTTTATATAACTGAATGAAAACAAATTGACTTTATATAACTGAATGAAAACAAATTTTACAATTCAATTATATCTATTAAAACAAAATAACATTAAGATTGAATATATCGAATAATTTAAAGAGAAATAATTAATTAAAAAATATAAAAATAGAAAAAGAATTTTGGACATATAATATAAAGATAGAAGATTATGAATAAATAAAAATACAATAAAAATAATATAATATAATATAATATAAAAAGTTATGCTATTTAGAAAAAAATTATGTAACAAAGTATAAAAATATCAAATATTTAGAGATGATTTTAAAATTATTATAATTTCTCTTTTAATATATTCTAAATAGATAAATAGATGTTGCAATAATTTTCAGATAATTATTTGATACTAATTTTCTAAAGTACATGTACCAAAACATATCAACAATAAAATAAAGATAAATTGGCGTGATATGAATCATATCTCTGTACTTCCCATCAAGCCGTGAATGGATTATCATTTTTTGATTGTGCATTAGTTTTTAAAGTTGTTTAGTAGAGTAAATAGGCTGTTGGTGGTCAACGCATCTTCTAACGGTAGTTTGAAAGGAACATGCATTGTAGTTGTTGGTGTACCATCAAGCTTCTCCTTGATTAAAAAAGGGTCAATTTTTGTCCCATTATGTTGGACAAAATTATGAGATCTGCTAATCGTTAGCTATCGATAAAGAGTAACACTCCACTCAACATTGAATATATACTAGTTTATCTATAACAATAAAACTTTTTTTTATTGTGCAATCTAAGCTATCTAGATTCTTAGAAGTTGGAGCAAAGTTGTAATTACATTTTAATTCAGGGAAAACTTTACGTATACCTTTTAAGACTAATACATATTTATGGATTTGAATTCTTTAAAGTTTGAATTTCACTTTAGAGAGTAAAATGTGATCTTCTATTTTTGAATAGTTTCTCTTTCATATTTATTCTTAATCCTACCTATAAAATTAATGGTAAAAGATCACACTTTACTTTCTAAAGTGAATTTCAAACTTTAGAGAATCCAAATTCCATATTTATTTATTTAACTTCCTATTTTAATATTGTTTAATTTATTTTTCAACTGTATTATCGTAATTTTAATCTATGATAAAAAAAGGACCTTTTAATATTTTTTAAACCTCATATGAATAAATACACATTATCATTGGAGGAGCAAAAGACTTGGCCATTGAAATAAAAAATCAAAACTTGAGCAACACATGATGTCTCTTTCAAGTAGTAAATTCCGGTGTTACTTGTCTCAATCCATCAAATTTAAGTGGAATTTCCTCTCCTATGATGTGACAAAGCAAATTGTGACATTCAATTCTGTTTTATTAAACTATTCTTCTATTTTAGTCCATAATAATAATAAAGAAGTCTAGTGACCCACAAATTCAGTCCAACAAAATACATAAATTTAGTTACAATTTTAGTTTTTATTATCTTATCTTATCTTTATGTTATCTTCTTATCTTATCTTATTTTTACTTTTATCTTTTATAGATAATACTTTATATATATTTAATTTTACCTTCATAATTTACAATTCAATTCAATTCAATGCAATTCAATCAATCAATAATCAATAAAAATTTCTTTATTTTTTCTTTTCTTTTTCTATTCTTTTACAATTTTATCATGGTATCAGAACCACTCTTTTTATTCAGCATTCTCTTGCCTTGATTCTCTTTCATGTGTGCCTTTGGATGAGAGTGGTGCAGTTTCAACGCTTTGGATAACTTCTCGAGTATCGCACGGTCTTTTTTGTAGTAGAGCCTTTTATTTACCTTAATTGTTGTCCGGTTCACTTTGCAGTACTCCGGATCCTACAGGGATACTACAACGTCAATGGTTGTAAGGCAGAATGGATTCGGAGCCATAGCTTCTATTATTTTCAAATCCAGCTTTAACAACTCCTTCAAAGTTTTCTTACTTCTCATCTTGGCAACCATGATGACATTAAAAACAGTTTTCAAAAAGAGGTTAGACTTTTTTTGTAAAGATAAGATAAGATAAGAAGATAATATAAAGATAAGATAAGATAAAATAACAAAAATTAAAATTATAACTGAATTTATATATTTTGTTAGACTGAATTTGTGGGCTACGAGACTTCTTTATTGTTGTCATGGACTAAGGTGGAAGAGTAGTTTAATATGTTTGATTTTTGCACTATAAGAAATTATCGTAGTCAAATTTCATAGAAATGGAAGAAATAAAATTTGGAGTTTGTATTGTTATCTGCCATTAAATCGAATAGAAAAAGCTCTGATACCAAGAAAGGTATCAGGCTCTGATACCAACTCTCTATATAGGGATATATTTGATCCCATAACACGAGATTATGTTAGCTGAGTCAACCGTTCTCTCACTTATTATACGGTTGTTTCTGGTGTGATTATGTATTTAAGGGGTAGCCATCATAGGCGATCACTGATAATGGCCTAGTCGCCATTATTAAATCTACATTTCACCAAGAGACTTTGCAATTTCAGGTGCATTTTATTTAACAGATGAATGGATAAAGATAAACAGAATTCATACATAAAAAAGTTGATATAATACAAAATCTAAATAGCAAAAGAAGATGCAGTGTACCTAATGACGAGTAAATGAATTTCAGCAACGGAAAAACATAGCAAAAATAGAGTTTTAGAAGGATTTTAAGAGAGAAATAAAATTCATACACACAAAAATTAAAATAGTACAAAATCAAAATAGCAAAAAAAAATACAGTGTACCTAATGACGAAAGATAGCAACGGCAGAAAATAACAACATAGATAAAATAGCACAAAAATAGAATTTTAAAAAGGTTTTCTTTTATTTGGAGAGAAGAAATAAGGAAAACAATTATAATAAAAAACTACATTAATATGCTTATGTCTTTTATTTTTTTAATTGATTAAAAGGTAAATTAGTAATTTTATATTTATTTACAGATTTTTTATTTCAATTTAATAAAATTATTTATATAAAATTATTTACACATTTTTCCTTCATTTTATATATGTTATTATTATCTTAATTTTTTTAAAGAAAATAATTTCATAACAATGTATAATACCCATAAATAATAATTGAATGTATAAATACAAATATTTTTATTATAAAATAAGTAATGTTATTATTTAATGTCTTCATTTTAACTAAGGACTATACCAGAATTAATGAGACAAAATAATACCATTAAAATTTATAAAAAAAAATAAAATTTAACTAAATAATTTAGTAATAATATAAATAGTATGACAAATTATAATTTTTTAAAATATATAAAACTTATAATACTGATTTATGTATTATAGAAATTATACTCTTACAAAAAGATTATACATATAAAAAATTTTATTATTTTTTATTTTTATTCACTTTTAAAAAAAAATTGGCATAGACATATCCTAAAACTAAGGCTGATTCACTAAAATAAAATAAAATAAAAAATTGTTAACTATTACATCAATATAATGCTTGAAAAAATATGCTAAATTTAATTCAAAGATCTCGATATATCCTGTATAATATTTTATTTTAATTTAGTTTTCATAAAACATGACATGAAGGCTATTTTTGGATACTCTATAAAATATCATATTAAAAATTGATCTTTACCGTCATTTTTTAGAATATATATTTAATATGTAGTTATTTTTAATTTATCGCATATTTAAATCTTTTAAAGATTTATTTGTCTTTTGTATCTTTTGAGATTATATTTGTCATCGATGTGAACTTTCGAATACCAATTTGGTAGTTTATCCTAGTATTCTTGTGTAAACATCGAAAATTTAAGTACTTCATAAAATATTTTTGTAAACTAATCAACAATGATCTCTAATCTTGAGAAGACTAGGAAAGTATATCTATAGATCTTAGGATGGTGGCTGGTGGGGTATCCAATTTCAGTCTTACTTGAAAAGGTCTCTAGAATATCTAAAATTGTTAGGTTAGTGGATTATCCAACTTGAGTCACAACTTTGTTTTAATAAGTCTTGTAGAAAGAATTTCTAAGAATTTTAGGCAGACGAGGAGGAGCCCATCTAATTTAACTCGACAAATTTAAAAGATTTAAGGGAATAATATCTAATGTTTTTAGTTTGTCGAGATATCCGACTTAAGTCTTGTTTAAAAAGGTCAAGAGAATATTTAAAATTGTTAGGTTGGTTTTAATCCAATTTAAGTCAAAACTTAGCTTGAGTAGACTTGTAAAAATAATAATATCTAAAATTTTTAAATTAAGCTCTAGGTCAATTTGAATTAAAACTTTATCTTAAAAAATGTTTAATGTAAAAAATATCTATTTGTATATTTTTTATTAGTGGATCTCTCAAATTTTCTTAAAAACTGGATGTAAGTGTTTTGAATAGAATCAATATATAAAAAAACAAATGTAGATTATAGTGGAATACAATGTCAATCCAAAAAAGTGAAAATCAAAGAAGGATCGTCCTTTTAATAATGTTATTAGTAGAATAATAAAAAGATAACAACTATATCTTTTTTTAATTATGCCTGTGCACAATATCTTTTGGCAATGCAAGAAGAGTTTAACTAATTCAAATAAAATGATGTTCGGGTGTTGGTTCCTAGACAGAGTGGTCATACAATCATTGAAACCAAATGGGTGTTTAGAAAGAAATTTGATGAAAATGGAGTTAGAATTAGAAAAGAGGCTAGATTAGTAGTTAAAAATTATAATCAAGTATCACAAATTTCATCAAGTCATTACTTTATATGATTTTGAAGTAAATATTATAGATGAATGTGTATACCACAAGTTCAGTGGGAGTAAATATTTTTTTGTCTTATATGTTGATGACATTTTACTTGTCAGTAACGATATAGATCCGTTGCATGAAACTAAGAAATTTCTATCGAACAAATTTGAAATGAAAGATCTTAGTGATGCCTCTTTTGTATTAGGAATCGAGATACTAAGAGATTGCTCTCAAGGTATTCTAGGATTATCACAAAAGAACTATATCAAAAAGAGTTTAAGTAGATATGACATGGAAAGTTGTAGACCAATGGACACACCCGTAGCTAAAGGAGACAAGTTCAGTCTAAAGCAATGTGCCAAAAATGATCTTTAGATATATTATCTTTTGGACTTTAGATACTATTTTATTTGGGTTTTAGAGTTTAATAGGTGCCATGCTCAAATATAAATAGTGTCTTCGGGGTTTCGGTCCCTAATATACCAAAGCCGCCTCAACAACTCTTTTTTCATCAGAGGAATTGTAATTCAGCCGCCTAAAAATACAGAAGGCTTTGGTTGAAAAAGATCGAAAGAACCATAAGATTGAGACCATTCTTCCGTCAATTTCTGATTTATATGACTAAAGGTACACTTCTGCATTATGATATATAATTTTTGGTAATTCAATATGGATGATCTGAGTTAATAAAATAATTTATTTTAACAAGTGGTATTAGAACCATCTATAATTTAATCATCGAAAATATTCAGTTTTATTTTTTATTGAATCAATATATGGATCGATGTATATATGTGTTTCTTACATTATGATATTGGATATATAGAAATATACATATATATGTATTATGTGAGCGACTGTGCGTGTATATATATAAAATTAGTATTGTTCCGATCCACAAGACATATTATTGTGGCCATTTGGATTACTTTAAGAGTTTCAGCCGTTTATATATATATATACATTATTAATTTGTTCAATTACATACATATATATTATTGTGTGCTTCTTGTTACGGTGAAATATAAGTATGCTTTGGTTGCTTACAAGCACACAACAAAATATATGTATGTATGTATGTATGTAATGGAACAAATTAAGAGTAAATAGCCAAATTGGTTCCCGAAAGATAGCTCGATCTCCAAATCAGTCCTCGTAAAAAAAAGATAATAAAAATTATTCCCGAAAAATTTAAAATTGGTAATGTTAGTCCTTCTGTCAATGTTCTGTGAATTCCGTCATTGACGCCGTTAACTCTTGCTTATGTGGCTGTTAGTGTGGCATATCAGCATGCCAGTTTGGCGCAGAGTGGCTGATGACAAGATATGTTTCTATATGTATGTCAAATTAGTCCTTGGTCTGTAAACCCTAATCCCTTCTTCGTCTTAAATGCCATTGTTACTGCAGCTTAAGATTGATTCTGCAGAGGCCGAAAATTCTTGACCAATTGCACGATGGGTAGCGTAGGTGGGGGTCACAGTCGACAAGAGTCGCTATCACACGGAAGCCATGCTTCGAGCTCTTCGCTGTGGTGGCGGAGGAAGAACTCCGACCAAGTTTGCTTTTGTGGGTTGAAGACAGTGATCAAGAAGTCTGGGACAAGAGAAAATCCTGATAGATTGTTCCATGCTTGTCCAAAATACCAGGTGAGTTATGAATGTAGTCTTCTTGAAACTTCCAATTATTTGAGTTGGATTTTGACATTTTGGTACCCTGATGTTGTGCAGAAGGGCAGCCACTGCAATTTCTTTAGGTGGGCTGAGGACGACGAGTATGAAGCATTAGAGCACTTAGGAGAAGTTAAAACTGATGTAGAAATGGAGAGTGATGCTGCTTTCTTGAACCATAACATATCATGGAGAATGATGACCTTAGAAGCTGAAGTAAAAGCACTTAGGATGCAACTGTATTTTGGATTAATAGTTGTGATTGTGTTTTTTATGATTATGTGTATGTTCTTTAGTGGGAAGTGAAGCTGTTAGTGTGAAAAGGATGATGTTGTGAACCTTGATAGTTTTCTGTTGTTGTGAAAACCTTGTATGTTCATGTTTCTTTACTAGTAAAACCTTTACATGCAACATTGTTGTTGATCATAACATAATGTAAGCAAAGCAGAATAAGCAAAATTAAAATTAAGTGAAGTAGGAATATCATAACATCACCAATGGTGTACTAGTTTCCATTGTCTCAGATTCAAATTACAACATTATTTTAACATGATAATAACACAAAAGCTAGTAGCTGACAGTTGAAAGCAGTAAACCATAAAGGACTATACAAAAGACAGGGCTATTGAAGATACCACAACTACCACATTGTTTATAAATGGCAAAATTTGGCCCTGACAAAATAACAGATACTAATTGCCTATATTTTATGTCTTCAAGTCTTGAAGTCTTTCCATGTCTTTTTTTCTGAGAGGTTTGAAACCCGGAGTTGGAACAAATGTCATGAAGCTGGCAAGTTTCTTGGCTGTTGCGGAGCTGCTACCCTTGATGGTTTCAGCAGATACAGCAACTGCTCCTGGAGAGGCATTTTTCTTTGCCCTGGCCCTGGTGACATGGAGTTTTGGAGGCCTTCCTCTACCTCTAGTCTGCATCAAATAGTTATCATCATTGTCTGAATTAAAAAATAGCTACAAGTAACTAATGCTCAATTTAAAACTCTTTAAAAGATAACCTGAGTGACATTGGTTGAGGTCTGGGATTGTTGTGTCAGTGGAAGCTGAGCATGCTAAGTAACAGGAATTTCAGTCTGTTCATCTGGAGCAGCTGCTACTACTACAGGTAGTATGGGCTGAGTGTGATCTTCCTTTTCTGCTTCTGGACCAGGTACAGGTTGTGGTGGTTGAACAGCTGCAAGCGATGGAGTGCCCTTTTCTGTTGAACAACGTCGTCGCAAACCAAAACCTGCAACTCCAGCACAATGTCGTCTTCGGTCAAGCCTGGTGGTCACCGTTCAAAGCTTCATCTACCTGGACGAAACAAGTAGGAGGGAGGGATTACAGAGGTTTTTTCTTCTCAGAAGAAGGATGTAACTCGAGACGTGTGCAAGGAAACAGGGATGAAAACCCAAACGTTGTAATGGGGAGCAAAGAAAACAACGCCGTTTAAGGTGTTGCTGAAAGTGTTATAATGGGGAGTTGCAAAACGACGCCATTTAGGTTCTTGCTGAGGTGTCACACTAATGGCCAGGTCAGCAAATGTCCACACCGTTACTCAAACATTTGACGGAAGAACTAACGTTACCAATTTTAAATTTTTCGGAGACAATTTTTATTATTTTTTTCTTACGGGGACTGATTTGGAGATCGGACTATTTTTCGAGGATCAATTTGATTAGTTACTCAACAAATTAATAATGTGTATATATATAAATAGCTGAAAATCTGAAAGCAATCCAAATGGCCACAATAATATGCCTTGTGGATCGGAACAATACTAAATTCATATATATATACACGCACAGTTGCTCACATAATACATACATATGTATATTTCTATATATCCAATATCATAATGTAAGGAACACATATATACATCGATCCATATATTGATTCAATAAAAAATAAAACTGAATATTTTCGATGATTAAATTATGGGTGGCTCTAATATCACTTGTTGGAATAAATTATTTCATCAACTCAAATCATCCATATTGAATCACCAAAATTATATCATAATGCGGAAGCATATTTTTGGTCATAGAAATAAGAAATTGATGGAAGAATGGTCTCAATCTTGTAGTTCTTTCGATCTTCCTCAATCAAAGCCTTCTTTATTTTTAGGCGGCTGAATTATAACTCCTCTGATGAGGAAAGAGTTGCTGAGGCGGCTTTGGTATATTGGGGACCGAAACCCTGAAAGCACTATTTATATTTGAACATGACACCCATTAAACCCTAAAACTCAAATAAAATAGTATCTAAAGTCCAAAAGATAATATATCTAAAATCCAAAAGATAATTATCTAAAGAACAAAAGATAATATCTGGTTTTATTCTCATTTAATTCCAAATCAAAAGTAATTTGGAATCACCATTATATAAGTCATTTAATTTGAAATAGCATAATTTGTGATTATAATTAATATATGCATTACCCACAAACAAATTAGGAAATTAAAATAATTTTCTAACAGATCAGTGTATGGTTAAATGTTTCAACTAACCCTATAGTTAGTACCGATCAAAAGGGCGAAATATTTTGAAGTCGAATTCATTGCTACTGTGTAAAATTTTGCACCGACATGACAAGGGGAGTAGTTGCATGTAAGAAATAATGGTATAAGATCAACAAGGCTGTTGCACAATTTGCTGGTTACTACAATCAAGCTAGTCCAAATATAAGGAATGGTTCGAATGCTGATGATATAAAGAACTTGGCTTATAAACTTTATTCCACAAATTATGGTAAAAAATTTACTTTTGAGAGGCATTGGAATATTCTTCGTTTGGAGCAAAAATGGAGAAGCCAACTACCTACACATAGTGGAGGCTCAAAGAGAACTAAGATTAGTATAACTAGAGCATACTCATCCTTATCAAATCCAAAAACGCCGTTGGCTGACGAAATCGGTGTGGACTCTCCCGTTCGCCCACAAGGATCAAAGAAGAGCAAGAAAAAAGGTAAGAAAAAAGCACAAATATCTGAAAATCTTAGCAAAAAGAAACCATCAGTTGTTAAAAAACTATCTCTCATAAAAGATATTAAGAATATTAGAGAAAAGGAACTAATAGATAGGAAAAAAGAAAGAGAAGAGGAGAGGGCACATAGAGCAAAGATCATGACAAACAAAGAGAAGGAGTTACAAATGTAAGCGACAATGAAAGAACAAGAATTACAAATTCAGAGGTATATTAAAGAAATAGAGATAAATGCAAAAGAAAGGGAAATGGAAAGGATGGCTAAGGAAAGGAAAAGAGAAATTGATATGCAAATACTTAATGTTGACATATCTACAATGAGTGAAAAACGACAAGCTCTTCATGAGATTGCATGTGAGAAAATAATCAATAAGTAGCTTACTTAATGGTTCCTTGTATTTGTAGAGTTAAGTAGTATGTTTTTTATTTTTATTGCGTATTACTGGTATCTGATATAGTCTGTTTTATTCATTTCTGATGTAACTTTTTAAATTAGTCAATATTATTATGCCATTATTGTTTATAAAAGTGACTGTTGTAAAACTAGCTGTTTTAAACTTAGGCAATAAAAAATTAGCCGTTGCAAAGCTAGCCATTTTAAACTTAGACAAAAAAAACTAGCCGTTAAGTAGCCGTTGAGAAGTAGCCGCTTGCGAACACACTTATAAATAACAACTATCAATGATTTAGCAACTTCATTTCAACTCTTGTTTCTTACCTCAAAAGAATAATAAAAAATACATCTTAAGATATGGCTAGAAATTTTGATGGTATGTTTAATAAGGCTTTGTATGGTAAAAAAGACGGCAAGATAACACACTCATAGATAATTGGATCGATGAGTGTTTATTCGATGATTCAGAAGAAGAAGATATCATAGAAGCTCTATTCCAACTCCTCGTAGATGGATCAACAAAGATCGAGAAGCAGGACATGATCGCCTTTTCCAAGATTACTTTGCAGATGAATCGGTGTATAATGCTGACATTTTTTATGGAGATTTCGAATGAGAAGACATGTGTTCCTTTGGATAGTAGACACTCTCTCAAACATCTATCCGTATTTCTAACAGAGAGTCAATGCAATTGAAAGAAGAGGCTTGTTACCACTCTAAAAATGCACCGCTCCGATACGAATATTAGCATATGGTGTAGCAGCTGATGTTGTTATGTGCGCATAGGCGAAAGCACTACAATTGAATGCTTGAAAAAATTTGTTGAAGGTGTCATTTTGGTGTTCGAGGTTGAATACTTGCAAAAAAAATCCAAATTATGTACGACGCCTGCTACAGATGGCGGAAGATCGTGACCTTTTTGACATATTTGGAAACATTGACTGCATGCAACATTGCATTGGCAATGAAAAAATTGTCTAAAGGCGTGGAAAGGTATGTACATGAGTGGTTATCGTAGTATTGCAACCATAGTACTTGAGATTGTAACATCTTCAGACCTTTAGATATGGTATGTGTTCTTTGGAGTTTCTGGTTAAAAAACAATATCAACGTGTTAGATTGTTCTCTAGTATTTGATGATATTAAATGACTGTACTCTGGAGGTAAATTATACTATTAGTGGTAATAATTATACTATGGGATACTATTTAGCAGATGATATTTATCATGAATGGGTCACATTTGTCAAATCAATCTCAAAGTCACAAAGGGAGAAACGCAAGTTATTTGCACAATACCAAGAAAGGAAGAAAAGATGTGGAGCGAGCATTAGAAGTGTTGCAAGCACGCTTTGTAATTATACGTGGTCCAGGTCGCTTTTGGGAAAAGAAGAAGCTTGCAAACATAATGAGAGCTTGTATTATATTGCATAATATGATTTTTGAGGATAAAGAGACACTTAGGCAGAAAATTTTGCTCAAGACTTAGAATATGACGATGTCAAAAACGGCTTATCACAACCTCAGCTGGGAGAGGAAGATTTTGCACCATACCATCAATTTCTCCAAAGAAATGCCCAACTTCGAAATAGACAACAGCATAGACAGTTGAAAGAGAACTTTATTGAACACATGACAATTTCACAATGCTTGTCATCAACTATAAAGCTTAACTATGTTTTTCTTTGTATTAAGTAATTTTATAAATTAGTATGTAATTCCGAATTATATATTATGTATTATTGTTATATATGAATTTTTTTAATATTAATATCTTTTAATAATGAATTTTTTGAATTTATAAATTTAAATAATTTTATTAAAAAAATAATTATTATATTAATTTTAATTAATTAATTAAGTGGGACCAATAAGAATTAAAGTTAGTTCTTTCTAATAGAGCAGAAAAAAATGCTTTGATTTCTTGTTTATTGTTTATATGACGGGATAAGAGGAGACAATGGATGATATTCATAATGGAGGTGGGGTGGCCTAAGGGAGATGATCAGGTGAGTTTTGTAGGATTGGGATGTGTGCTAGGATTTAGGGGTGTTTATGGATCGGATCCGATCCGTATATTCACAGTGTTTATTTGAATCCGATTCGAAAATTATGGATATAGATCCGATCCGCAAGGCTATCGGATCGGATCCGATCCACACACTAATCGGATTGGATTGCGGATTTTGTGTAGGTATCCGCATATCTGTGTATCCGCAAAAACAAAGAAATAAATAAGTAAATATTCTTTTTATGTTTATTTCAACTAATAATTATCATATATCTTGTATTATTTTAATTTATTATTTAAGAAAAGTATGTTTAATATTATTTTAAGAGTAAACATATTTAAAAGAATAGAAAAAAAGACTTTTATTGATATTTTTTAATAAAATTAAACTTTTAAAAATATTTTTGTGTTTTACGGATATATCTGATATCCGATCTGATCCGCAAATTCTCATCGGATCCAAACTTAAAAATTGTGGATATGAGATCCGATCCGATCTAATCTGCATTCACCCCTACTAAAATTCTGAATTGCTGCTAGTGGTGGACTGCTTCTGAGGTTGGAGTAAGACATAATTATTTTAAAAATAATTGTAATGTTATGAATAATTTTAAAAATAAAAGAATGTTACTGTCAATTTTCAATTTAGCTTAAAACCTTAAGAATTAAAATAATACTTCACTATTTGTTTTAATATCTAAAATAAACTTAATGTTTTAGATGCAGCCCAGTTATAATTTTATTTTCAATTTCATAATTAATTATTTTTATGAAATGAACTTTGTGATCTAACATCTTATTCAATGCAATATCTTTTGTGGCAATGTTTCTTATAAATACCTTGTAAATATGTTTGGTACATCTTTTAAGGTATTTGTGGTCGAAAATATTCCATTTATTATTACTTGAGAATTTTCTGCTTCTTTACGTTCATAATATCCCTCCTTGTTTTTGATAATGTAAAAAGGAGAAAATTTGGTTAAGAATGATACATATTTAAAAATGTATATTTTATTTTCAAAAAATATATATTAAACTTTGAAAGAATATGAATTTGAACATGAAATATCTTTGGGTGAAAGTTTTCTTCTATTTTTCTAATTGAATGTATGACTTAATTCTTTTAAATTATTATGATTATTTATTTTGATGAATGAAAAATATATGTGATGCAATACAAACATATTTTATGTAGAATAAAATTATTTGTTGAGTGACCAAAATAAATTTCAAGTATTGATGACGAAGCAATAATTTAAAAAATTACCAAATTTTGTCAAAAGAAAAGTAAATCTTAACCAAAAAAATTAGTTACAAATTTAAAAATTTTACTTATCATGAAATTCAGAATACAAGCAATGAAAATGATTGCAGAAAAACTAATTTTATGTCTTATGTTAAAAATATTTTAAATTACGTTAAAAATTTTAAATAATTAAATCAGATAGGTTTGATAAAAACTCATTTAGATTTCGAAAACACATTTTTAGACATTTTTTGAAAGATTACGGTTGATAATTTTGAATTAAATAAAATTCAAACTATCAAAATTTGAGAAACAAATTTTTAAAAGTTTATTTGAAAATATCTATTTTTTTCCTACTGAAATCACACTCCAAGCACTCCGAATGTCCATTCTCATAGACTTATGCCATCAAATTAATTTGAATTTTTTAGTTTTATAAGTGATTTGTATCACCATTTCATAGATAAATTGTATTTACCCATAAGCATCATTTGTAATAATACTGAGATTAAAATTCTAATCTTTCATATATCACCTTATAAAAGAAAGAATTTGTAACTCTATCAGCTGCCTTAAAGTTGGAATTGCTTTAGAATTCACTTAGAACCAATATAGCTAAGATTTCGCAAGGCAGTGTAGTTTTCAAAAAGTGTAACAAAATGATTGTTAGTTGTAGAGATTTATCAAGCAAGCATTAAAACTTTGTATATAGTGAAAATTTTCTGGCATTTCTGTAATGAAAACTGAACATAAGTAAAGAGGTTATACCAAACCCAATAAAAGAAAAGTTTATAATCTCTTTTCGTTAAAATCTTTAATTTCATTGAAATTTATGTTTCAAAATGTATGAAAAATACAATTTCTTATAAGTACTTAGTTAGCGTTTAAAAGAGAGATAGAGACGACTGAGAGACAGAGACTGAAATAAATTTCGGTATTGTGTTTGGTGTAAAGTGAAGATAGAGACTGAAATAAGAATAAGCTCTAATTTAATTTGCACAAGGGTAAAGTTGAAATTAATTAATCGAAATAAGAGTATTTTAGGTATAAAATGTTTTTAAAGTTTCAATCTCCTTTTCAAAAAATTTTAATCCTCTATATTCCTACTTTTTAAAGGTACTGAAATTTTAAAATTTTAGAGATAGAAACTAAAATTTTAGTACCAATATCTGAACCAACAAACATGATATTGAGTCTCAGTCTTTTAGTCTCCATCCCAGTGTCTCAAAACAAATACTACCTTAGAGTTTGCTTACAAATCTTTAAAAGTATTAATATAATTTTATTTGTCCATTTAGATTATCTTTTTTCAAGTAGTACAGAAAATAATAATACATGATTTAAACTCTTAAATTTTGCTTATGATACATGGTTTAATATACTTGTGCTTGTTGAATAACAAGCAGCATAAGAGCTTAATTTTCTGAATATATGTTGGCAGGAAATCAATCTACACAAACTATCGGCAAGTATATCGAGTCGCATCAAATAGTAAAACTCATAAGAGTAAGGTCGATCCCACAGGGATTGATGGATCAAGCAATTTTAGTTGGGTGATGAGTCTAGTCAAGCTAATATTGAAGAGAGTTGGTGAAATTGATTCAACAGAATATAAATTGCAAGAAAATAAATGCTGAAAAGTAAAGGACAAAAACTTAAATGGCATAAAGTGTGAAGTACTAGAGAATTAAATGCTGAAGGAGTAAATAAAAGAAACTTAAATGGCTGGAAATGTAAATGGGCTGAATCTTAAATTGCAAGAAATGTAAATGACTTGAATCTTAAATGATAAGAAATTAAAAGCATGAATGTAAACAGCAAGGTAAATTAAATTGCATGAAATGTAAAGGGATCTTGGATACTGGGAAATCAAGGAAGCAGCGAACAATTGCAATTAAAGTGAATTCAGAGAAATCTAAATTGAAGAAAATCAAAGAGAAAGATTCATTAGTAATTGGAGATATCATAATCCACTATGAATCAAATGAGTCTCAACTACCTTCTCAATCATATGAGTAGATCTATGGCGGATTATAATTGATTGGATCTCAATTCCTTGGCAATCCAATCTCTCTAATCACAATCAATCTTGCCAATTCCTTGATCTAATTGTCATGAGAAGAGGTTAAGCATGTTCTCTCATCCATAGGCCACACAAACTCTCAAGACCTCAATTCCTCCCAAATAGTGTTGGTCAAGAGAATTGTGAAGGATAGAGCTCCAATTCTAATGCTTGTGATTTTCCTTCCAAGGCTCACACAAGCATTCAATTGAATCAAACCCCCTTCCAGAGTAAATGATTCACAATCAAAATAGAAGATATCCCATAGCTACACAAGCAAATTGAGAAGAAGAAGATGTTCATTCATTCATTAGGATTACAGTAAAGTTCCTCCCCCTAATGAAATGGGGGTTTAGTTCATCATTGCTTAATCCAAATAGAAAAGGAAAAGAAAGTACGTAAACTAAAAGAAAAGTACAGAGAAAATGATTTTAGGGTTGCCTAATTAGGGTCCTTGCTTCCCAACCTCATTTCTAACTTAAATTCTATCCTATTTATACACTTTCCCATTCAGTCTTCAAGTCTTTGGATGTGAGCTTTGACCTTTGTTGAAGCAATTTAAGAGTGGCTCTTGGTGACGTTGGCAAACTAATGTTCATACTTGCATGGGTGCCAATTTGTATTGAAGTTGGTGATCACCATTTGTGTGCAAACGGTGGCTCAAACGTTGCATGCAAAATCCCTTCTAGATGTTGCCACTAACGTTTAACTCAACATTGGTGCACCAACGTTCGTCTAGCCACGCGTACGCGTCAAAACAGCATTTTGCGCATGTGCGTCACCCATAAATTTAAAAGACTGGCTAAAATTCACTTTCACACGTACGCGTTATGGAAGACGTTGGGGGTAACGTTGGTTCACCAACGTTCCCACCAACGTTGGACCCCCTTTTTCATAACGTTGCCAGCAATGTTGGTAAGCCAACTTTGGTCACCAACGTTGCACATTAAGCTTGGAACGTTGCCTAGTGGTGCAAAATTTATAACCCACAAACTAACCGGCAAGTGCACCGGGTCGTACCAAGTAGTGCCTCAAGTGAATGAGGGTCGATCCCACGAGGATTGATGGACTAAACAACAATGGTTAAGTGATTTACTTAGTTAGACAAATAGAAAATGGTGTTGAGATTTTAAAAAGCATTAAACAGGAAACTCAGAATATCAGAAGACACACAATAAAGAAGTTGGGAAAACAATATGGAGAAGGTAGTTAAGGCTTCAGAGTTATCTATTTTCCGGATTGACTTTTCTTATTAATCTATTTTAATCATGCAAGATTTAATTCACGGAAAACTATATGTGACTAGACCATAATTCCTTAGACCTTTCTAGTCTCCTCTAAAATTCATCAATTGCCAATTCCTTGGTCAATTAATTCCAATTAGGGGTGAAGTTTAATTCTAGTTATTATGCCACAAAAATCCTAATTATCCAAATATAAGAGGATTATATGTCACGTATCCCGTTAAGTCCAGATAATTAGAATTTATGAGAAATTATTTTCAAGCTGTTGTTCAAGTAAAGACCTTTTTCAACTTATACAAGAACTCAATTAGAAAGAGGGTCATACTTCTGTTCCACCCAAATTCATAAGATAAAGAATGAAAATAATTCTTGAAATATAAATCAAAATATGAATTAAAATAGAAGAATAATAGTATCAATCCATACAATAGACAGAGCTCCTAACCTTAACAGTGAATGTTTAGTTGCTCATGGTTCAGAGAAAAAATAAGGATTCAGGTAAACTGTAAAGTGCGGAATGAAAATTGGAATAGAATCCCTAGAAGAGAAGTTTCTTTTTCCTTTTATATCTAATCCTAATTAATTTAAAATCTAATTTCTAAAACTAAATAATATATTTTCCTATTTTTAAAATAAAGATTAAAATTTAAATCAGAATTAATTATAGCAAACAGCGTTTTTTGGACGTGGCGCATGTCACGCGTACGCGTCAGGTACGTGCATGTGTCGCTCCTTGGTGCACGAAAATTACAATCACACTTTTTAATTCTGCACAACTAACTAGCAAGTGCACTGGGTCGTCCAAGTAATACCTTACGTGAGTAAGGGTGGATCCCACGGATATTGACGGCTTGAAGCAAGCTATGGTTATCTTATTATTCTTAGTCAGGATATCAATAAGGGTTTTTAGTTTTATTTGTGAAAAATAAAAGAACATGAAATAATTACTTGTTATGCAGTAATGGAGAATGGGTTGGAGTTTTGGAGATGCTCTGTCTTCTGAATCTCTGCTTTCCTATTGTCTTCTTCTTCACGCACGCAAAGCTTCTTCCATGGCAAGCTGTATGTTAGTGGATCACCGTTGTCAATGGCTACCATCCGTCCTCTCAGTGAAAATGGTCCATGTACATGGCTAATCATCTGTTTGTTCTCACTTATGTTGGAATAAGATCCAGTGATCCTTTTGCGTCTGTCACTACGCCAATATTCGTGAGTTTGAAGCTCTTCACAGTCATCCCATCCCAGATCCTACTCGGAATACCACTGACAAGGTTTAGACTTTTCGAATCTCAAGAAGACTACCAATTAATTCTAGATTATACCACGAGGACTCTGGATTCACGGATTGAATGCTCTGTTGTCAGGAGAGGCAGTCAAACTCATGAACCAGGAACCCAAGAGATAAACATTCAATCTGAGGTAGAACGAAAATGGTTATCAGGCACGCGTTCATAGGTTGAGAATGGTGATGAGTTTCACCGATCATCACATTCATCATGTTGAAGTGCGAATGAATATCTTAGAATAGAAACAAGCGTGATTGAATAGAAAACAGAAATAATTGCATTAATTCATCGAGACACAGCAGAGCTCCTCACCCTCAATCATGGGGTTTAGAGACTCATGCCATCAAAGATACAAATTCATATGTAAAATGTCATGAGGTGTTGAATGAATCTCTAAAAGTAGTTTTTATACTCAACTAGTAACCTAGGTTTACAGAAAATGAGTAAGCTAAGATAGATAGTACAGAAATCCACTTCCGAGGCCCACTTGGTGTGTGTTTGGGCTGAGCAATGAAGCTTTCGGTGCATAGGATATTCCTGTCTTTAACTCTAGTTTTTGTGCCAGTTTGAGCATTTAACTCCAGCTTTTATGCCAGTTCTGGCGTTTAACGCCAGAATATGGTAGAAAGTTGGCGTTAAACGCCAGTTTGCATCATCAAAATTTGAGCAAAGTATGGACTAGTATATATTTCTGGAAAGCCCAAGATGTCTACTTTCCAACGCAATTGAGAGCGCGCTAATTGGGCTTTTGTAGCTCCAGAAAATCCATTTCGAGTGCAGGGAGGTCAGAATCCAACAACATCTGCAGTCCTTTTTCAGCCTCTGAATCAGATTTTTGCTCAAGTCCCTCAATTTCTGCCAGAAAATACCTGAAATCATAGGAAAACACACAAACTCATAATAAGTCCAGGAATGTGATTTTTGCATAAAAATTAATAAAAATATAATAAAAAGTGAATAAAACATACTAAAAACTATGTAAAAATAATGCCAAAAAGCGTATAAATTATCCGCTCATCACAACACCAAACTTAAATTGTTGCTTGTTCCCAAGCAACTGGAAACAAAATAGGATAAAAAGAAGAGAATATACTATAAATCTCAAAATATCAATGAAACTTAGATCGAATTAGATGAGCGGGGCTAGTAGCTTTTTGCTTCTAAATAGTTTTTGCATATCACTTTATCCTTTGAAGTTCAGAATGATTGGCATCCATAGGAACTCGGAATTCAGATAGTGTTATTGATTCTCCTAGTTTAGTATGTTGATTCTTGAACACAGCTACTTTATGAGTCTTGGTCGTGGCCCTAAGCATTTTATTTTCCAGTATTACCACTGGATACATAAATGCCACAGACACATAACTAGGTGAACCTTTTCAGATTGTGACTCAGCTTTGCTAAAGTCCCCAATTAGAGGTGTCCAGAGTTCTTAAGCACACTCTTTTTCCTTTGGATCACGACTTTAACCACTCATTCTCAAGCTTTTCACTTGGACCTTCATGCCACAAGCACATGGTAAGGGACAGCTTGATTTAGCCGATTAGGCCTGGATTTTATTTCCTTGGGCCCTCCTATCCATTAATGCTCAAAGCCTTGGATCCTTTTTTACCCTTGCCTTTTGGTTTAAAGGGCTATTGGCTTTTTCTGCTTGTCTTTTCTTTTTCTTTCTTTTACTTTTTCGCCAAATTTTTTTTGCAAGCTTTGTTATTCACTGCTTTTTCTTGCTTCAAGAATCAATTTCATGATTTTTCAGATTATCAATAACATTTCTCTTTGTTCATCATTCTTTCAAGAGCCAACAATTTTAACATTTATAAACTTCACTATAAAAAATATGCACTGTTCAATCATTCATTCAGAAAACAAAAAGTATTGCCACCACATCAAAATAATTAAACTAATTTCAAGATAAAAATTGAAATTCATGCACTTCTTGTTCTTTTGTAATTAGGAATATTTTTCATTTAAGAGAGGTGAAGGATTCATGAAGTTATTCATAGCTTTAAGGCATAGATGCTACATACTAATGATCATGTAATGAAGACAAAAATATAGTCAAATATAAGCATAAAAATTGAAAAACAGAAAAATAAGAACAAGGAGATTAAAGAACGGGTTCACCTTAGTGATGGCGGCTAGTTCTTCTTCTTGAAGATCCTATGGAGTGCTTGAACTCTTCTATGTTTCTTACTTGCCTTTGGTGCTCTTCCCTCATGGCTTTTTGATCTGCAGTCAAATGCTCTACCACTGATCTATAAGGGCCCTTGAGATGAACCTCTCAATCTCTCATGACTCGGAGGTGGAAGCAACTGCCTTCCTTTTTCTCTTTCTAGAGGTTTCTCCGGCCTTAGGTGCCATAAATGGTTATGAAAAAAAACAAAAAGCAACACTTTTTCCACACCAAACTTAAAAGGTTTACTCGTCCTCGAGTAAAAGAAGATAGAAAGGAGTAGAAAGAGAAGGGAGGAGATGGTAAGTGGGTGTTGGGGAATAGTATTATGGCAAGGTGTGAGGGAGAGAGAGAATAAGTTGAGGTTGGTGGGGATCCTGTGGGGTCCACAGATCCTGAGGGGTCAAGGACTTCTCATCCCTGCTCCAATTAGGCGTGCAAAACGCCCTTATTTTGCAATTTTGGTGTTAAGTGACAGGTTGCAGCCTGTTTCTGGCATTTAACGCCAACTCTTCTTCCCCTTTTGGCGTTTAACACCAAATTGGTGCTATGTGCTAGCGTTAAATGCCAGCTTGTTGCTTCTTTCTGGTGTTAAACACCCGGAATGGTGCCAGACTGGGCGTTTAACGCCCATTCTGCTACTCTTACTGGCGTTTAAGCGCTAGTAAGTCTGTCCTCCAGGGTGTGCTATTTTTTATGCTGGTTTTGATTATGCTTTAATTCTGTAGCTATTTTTATGACTCCACATGATTATTAACCTAAAGAAAACATAAAATAACAATGAAAAGTAATTAACATAGATAATTAAGATTGCATTTCCTCCCAATAAGCGCTTCTTTATTGTCTTTAGCTGGACCTTACTGAGCTTTAATCTAGTCTCAGTTTTGAGCATTCTTGCTCAACATTGCTTTCAAGATAATGCTTGACTCTATGTCCATTAACAATGAACTTTTTGTCAGAGTCAATATCCTAAAGCTCTACATATCCATATGGTGACACACTTGTAATCACATATGGTCCTCTCCACCGGGATTTTAATTTCCCAGGGAACAGTCTGAGCCTAGAGTTGAACAGCAAAACCTTTTGTCCTGGCTCAAAGACTCTGGATGACAGTTTCTTGTCATGCCACCTTTTTGCTTTCTCTTTGCAAATTTTTGTATTTTCGAAAGCATTGAGTCTGAATTCCTCTAGCTCATTCATCTGGAGCAATCTTTTCTCTCCAGCTAATTTGGCATCAAGGTTCAGAAATCTGGTTGCCCAGTAGGCTTTATGCTCCGGTTCCACGGGAAGGTGACAGGCCTTCCCATACACAAGCTGGTATGGAGAAGTTCCTATAGGGGTCTTGAATGCTGTTCTGTATGCCCAGAGAGCATCATCCAAGCTCCTTGCCCAATCCTTTCTACGAGCAATTACAGGCCATTCTAAGATTCTTTTTAGACTTCAGCTTGTCCATTTGTCTGTGGATGATATGGAGTTGCCACTTTGTGGCTAATTCCATATCTGACCATAGCAGAGTAAAGCTATTTATTGCAGAAATGAGTGCCTCCATCACTGATTAGTGCTCTAGGGACACCAAATCTGCTAAAGATATTTTTCTGGAGGAACTTCAGCATTGTCTTAGTATCATTAGTGGGTGTTGCAATTGCCTCTACCCATTTAGATACATAGTCTACAGCCACCAGAATATATAAGTGTTTGAGTATGATGGTAGGAAAGGCCCCATGAAGTCAATACCCCATACGTCAAACAACTCAATCTCTAAGATCCCTTGTTGAGGCATGGCGTAACCTTGAGGCAGATTACCAGCTATCTGGCAACTGTCACAGTTACGTACAAACTCTCGGGAGTCTTTATAGAGAGTAGGCCAGTAGAAGCCACATTAGAGGACCTTAGTGGCTGTTCACTCACTTCCAAAATGTCCTCCATATTGTGATCCATGGCAATGCCATAGGATCTTCTGTACTCTTTGGGTATGAATCTTACCTCTTTATAGCTTGTAATGTATGCAAACCATGGTACTTCCTGAATGGTAAATAGTTGCTCATCCGGGAAGGTTTTAGATATCTCAATAGAGGGGAAGGACGCCCCTTCTACTGGTTCTATCCGGGACAGATGATCAGCCACTTGGTTCTCTGTCCCCTTTTTGTCTCTTATTTCTATATCAAACTCTTGCAGAAGCAACACCCATCTTATAAGTCTGGGTTTTGAATCCTGCTTTGTGAGTAGATATTTAAAAGCAGCATAGTCAGTGTACACAATCACTTTTGATCCCACTAAATAGGATCTAAACTTGTCAATGGCATAAACCACTACAAGCAGCTCTTTTTCTGTGGTTGTGTAATTTTTCTGTGCATCATTTAGAACACGGCTGGCATAGTAAATGACGTGCAGAAGCTTGTTATGCCTCTGTCCTAGTACTGCACCAATAGCATGGTCACTGGCATCACACATTAATTCAAATGGTAATGTCCAGTCTGGTGCAGAAATGACAGGTGCTGTGACCAATTTAGCTTTCAGAGTCTCAAACGCCTGCAGACACTCCATGTCAAAGACAAATGGCGTGTCAGCAGCTAGCAAATTGCTCAGAGGTTTTGCAATTTTTGAAAAATCCTTTATAAACCTCCTATAGAATCCTGCATGCCCCAAAAAGCTTCTGATTGCCTTAATATTGGCAGGTGGAGGTAATTTTTCAATTACCTCTACTTTAGCTTGATCCACCTCTATTCCTTTGTTCGAAATTTTATGCCCAAGGATAATTCCTTCAATCACCATAAAGTGACATTTTTTCCAGTTTAAAACCAGGTTAGTCTCTTGGCACCTTTTCAGAACAAGTGCTAGATGATCAAGACAGGAGCTGAAAGAGTCTCCAAATACTGAGAAGTCATCCATAAAGACTTCCAGAAAATTTTGCACCATATCAGAGAAGATAGAGAGCATGCATCTCTGAAAGGTTGCAGGTGCATTGCACAGACCAAATGGCATCCTTCTGTAGGCAAATACTCCAGATGGACATGTGAATGCTGTTTTCTCTTAATCCTGAGGATCTACTACGATTTGGTTATAACCTGAATAGCCATCCAAAAAGCAGTAATATTCATGACCTGCTAGTCTTTCTAACATTTGGTCTATGAATGGTAAAGGAAAATGATCCTTTCTGGTGGCTGTATTGAGCCTTCTGTAGTCAATACACATACGCCACCCTATAACTGTTCTTGTAGGAACCAGTTCATTCTTTTCATTCTGAACTATTGTCATGCATCCCTTCTTAGGGACGACTTGGACAGGGCTCACCCAGGGGCTATCAAAAAAGGATAAATAATCCCAACCTCTAGTAATTTAGTAACCTCTTTCTGCACCACTTCCTTCATGGCTGGGTTCAGCCGCCTTTGTAGTTGAACCACTGGCTTGGCATTATCCTCCAGTAGGATCTTGTGCATGCATCTGGCTGGGCTAATGCCCTTAAGATCACTAATGGACCACCCAAGAGCTGTCTTGTGTGTCCTTAGCACCTGAATTAGTGCTTTATCTTCCTGTGGCTCTAAAGTGGAGCTTATAATTACAGGAAAAGTATTACCTTCTCCCAGAAATGCATATTTCAGGGATGGTGGTAATGGTTTGAGCTCGGGTTTGGGAGGTTTCTCCTCTTCCTGAGGAGTTTTCAGAGGTTCTTTTATTTCCTCTGGTACCTCTAGATCAGGCTGAACATCTTTAAAGATGTCCTCTAGCTCTGATTTGAGACTCTCAGCCATACTGATCTCCTTTACTAGGGAGTCAATAATATCAACTCTCATGCAGTCCTTTGATGTGTCTGGATGCTTCATTGCTTCAACAATATTTAGCCTAAACTCATCCTCATTGACTCTCAGGGTCACTTCTCCTTTTTGGACATCAATGAGGATTCGTCCAGTTGCTAGGAAAGTCTTCCTAGAATGAGGGTTGCACTCTTGTGCTCCTCCATTTCCAGCACTACAAAGTCAGTGGGAAAGGAAAATGGCCCAACTGTGACAATCATGTCCTCAATTACGCTTGATGGATATTTAATGGAGCCATCAGCAAGTTGAAGACAAATCCGGGTTGGTTTGACCTCTTCAGTCAAGCCAAGCTTTCTGATAGTGGATGCAGGGATTAGGTTGATACTTGCCCCAAGATCACATAAAGCTGTCTTGGTACAAGTACCCTTCAATGTGCATGGTATCATAAAGTTCTCAGGATCCTTAAGCTTCTCTGGTAAGCTCTTTAAGATGACTGCACTGCATTCTTCAGTGAGAAAGACTTTTTCAGTTTCTCTCCAATCCTTTTTATGACTTAAGATTTCTTTCATGAACTTAGCATAAGAGGGTATTTGCTCAAGTGTCTCTACAAACCGAATCTTAATTTCAAGAGTCCTGAGATAGTCTACAAAGCGGGCAAATTGTTTATCTTGTTCTGCTTGGCGGAGTTTCTGAGGATAAGGCATTTTAGCTTTGTATTCTTCAATCTTGGTTGCTGCAGGTTTATTTCCTACAGAGGCAGGTTGAGAAGCCGTCTTGAGGGAGTTATTATCAGCATTTGTAGGTGTCTGATCCCTCATTGGCATTCGAACGCCAGGATTGGGGAATGGATGGGCGTTTAACGCCAGATTCCCACCCTTTTTTGGCGTTTGAACGCCAGAACTGGACATGGACTGGGCATTTAACGCCAATTTTTCACCCTTTTCTGGCATTTGAACGCCAGAATCATTCCTCTCTGGGCTCTTACTGTCCTCAGAGGGATTTTGGGTAGCAGTTTGCTCATCCTCTGTCAGTTGTTCTTTTCTTGGCTTTCTGCTTCTTTGAGTTAAGGTATTTAATATTTTTCCACTTCTTAATTAAACTGCTTAGCACTCTTCTATTATCTGTTTTGATAACTGCTGTTTTGACTGCTTCAATTGTCTTTTCATATTCTGATTAGCATTTCTGGTTTCTTGTAGCATCTTCCTAAATTCTGCTAACTGTTTTGTTATAGAAGATATTTGCTAATTGAGTTCAGCAACTTGTTCCTGGGGACTAAAGTCAGTGGATACTGCCTTATCTTCTTCTTTCATGAAGGACTCATTACTTAAGTACAGATGCTGATTTCTGGCAACCGTATCTATGAGCTCTTGAGCCTCTTCAATCGTTTTTCTCATGTGTATAGATCCACCAGCTGAGTGGTCTAGAGAAATCTGAGCTTTTTCTATAAGCCCGTAGTATAAGATGTCTAACTGCACCCACTCTGAGAACATTTCAA
The DNA here is from genome assembly GCF_003086295.3 of Arachis hypogaea. NCBI lineage: Eukaryota > Viridiplantae > Streptophyta > Magnoliopsida > Fabales > Fabaceae > Arachis > Arachis hypogaea. The sequence continues at coordinate 28,563,663 of NC_092038.1, forward strand.
AGGGGCATTTTCTTAGCATCTCTTTGTACCTCTCCCAGGCATTATAAAGAGATTCATTATCCCCTTGTTTAAAGCCTTGGATATCCAGCCTTAGCTATGTCATCCTTTTAGGAGTGAAATATTGATTCAGGAATTTGTCTGACAACTATTTCCATGTTTTTATGCTTGCTGTGGGTTGGTTATTTAACCACCTCTTAGCTTGATCTTTCACAGCAAATGGAAACAGTAATAGTCTGTAGACATCCTAATCTACTTTCTTATCACGTACTGTGTTAGCAATTTGTAAGAATTGTGCCAGAAACTCAGTAGGTTCTTCCTGTGGAAGACTGGAATACTGGCAATTTTGCTGCACCATAATAATGAGTTGAGGGTTTAGCTCAAAATTACTAGCTTTAATAGGGGTTATACAGATACTACCCCCATATGAAGTAGTAGTAGGGTTAGCATATGACCCCAGAGTCCTTCTGGATTGTTCATTTCCACTTAGGTCCATGATGGAGAAAGGGAGATGATTTGGATTGTAAATAATTATTCCTCTTTTCTTTTTTTTTTAATACCGAAAATTTAAAAAGAAAGTAAAATAAAATAAATGAAAAATTAAATATAGGTTCAAAAATTTAGAAAAATAAATAAAAGAAAATTGAAAACTAAAATAATTAATTAATTAAAAAGATTTGAAAAATTTTGGATATGATTTTTGAAAACTTGACAACTAAGATATGATAAGATAAAATTTTGAAATTGAAATCTGAAATTTTTATTAAAATTTTCGAAATTTTTGCTTAAAATTAGTTAGGAAAGATTTATTTTTTGAATTTTATGATGAAAGAGAAAAACACACAAAGGACACAAGACTTAAAATTTTTAGATCTAATGCTCCTTGTTTTAGAAAATTTGGAGGAAAAACACCAAGGAACACCAAACTTAAAAATTTTAAGATCAAAACACAAGGAAGACTCAAGAACACTTTGAAGATTTACAAGAACAACAAGAACAAAATTCAAAGATTCACAGAACTCAAGAACATAAAGAAAGAACACCAAACTTAAAATTTTTAGAAAACCAAAATAAAATTTTCGAAAACTAAAGAAAAATTAATAAGAGAACACCAAACTTAAAATTTGACACAATATTTAATCAAAGAAAATTTATTTTTGAAAAGAAGATACCAAAAACATAAACCAACGCTCTAACCAACTGAGTTATGAAAGAAAAAGAATTTTCTTGAAAAATCTTTTTGAACTTTTCGAAAATCACAAGAAAAACAAGGAAAGACACAAAACAAGAAAAACTAAAGATCAAACAAAAAATAAACAAGAACAACTTGAAGATCAAGAAAGAACAATGGACACAAATTCGAAAATATGAAGAACAAATAAGGACATGCAATTGACACCAAACTTAAAACATGAAACTAGACTCAAGTAAAAATAGAAAATTAACTGGGAAAAATAAGATTTTTGAAAATTTTTTAAAAGAAAATAAAGAGACTCTAAACTAACAAAAGACAATTTTTCCTAATCTAAGCAACAAAATAACCGTCAGTTGTTCAAACTCGAACAATCCCCGAAAACAGTGCCAAAAACTTGGAGCACGAAAATTACAATCACACTTTGTAATTCCGCACAACTAACCAGCAAGTGCACTGGGTCGTCTAAGTAATACCTTACGTGAGTAAGGGTCGATCCCACGGAGATTGACGGCTTGAAGCAAGCTATGGTTATCTTATTATTCTTAGTCAGGATATCAATAATGGTTCTTAGTTTTAATTGCGAAAAATAAAAGAACATGAAATAATTACTTGTTATGCAGTAATGGAGAATGGGTTGGAGTTTTGGACATGCTCTATCTTTTGAATCTCTGCTTTCCTACTGTCTTCTTCTTCACGCACGCAAGGCTTCTTCCATGGCAAGCTGTATGTTAGTGGATCACCGTTGTCAATGGCTACGATTCGTCTTCTCAGTGAAAATAGTCCATGTACATGGCTAATCATCTGTCGGTTCTCACTTGGGTTGGAATAGGATCTAGTGATCCTTTTGCGTCTGTCACTACGCCCAACATTCATGAGTTTGAAGCTCTTCACAGTCATCCCATCCCAGATCCTACTCGGAATACCACAGACAAGATTTAGACTTTTTGGATCTCAAGAAGACTGCCAATTGATTCTAGCTTATACCACGAGGACTCTGGATTCACGGATTGAACGCTCTGTTGTCAGGAGAGGCAGTCAAACTCGTGAACCAGGAACCTAAGAGATAAACATTCAATATGAGGTAGAACGGAAGTGGTTGTCAGGTACACGTTCATAGGTTGAGAATGGTGATGAGTGTCACGGATCATCACATTCATCATGTTGAAGTGCGAATGAATATCTTAGAATAGAAACAAGCGTGATTGAATAGAAAACAGAAATAATTGCATTAATTCATCGAGACACAGCAGAGCTCCTCACCCCCAACCATGGGGTTTAGAGACTCATGCCATCAAATATACAAATTCAGATATAAAATGTCATGAGGTGTTGAATGAATCTCTAAAAGTAGTTTTTATACTCATCTAGTAACCTAGGTTTACAGAAAATGAGTAAGCTAAGATAGATAGTGCAGAAATCCACTTCTGGGGCCCACTTGGTGTGTGTTTGGGCTGAACAATGAAGCTTTCACGTGCATAGGCTATTCCTGGCATTTAACTCTAGTTTTTGTGCCAATTTGGACGTTTAACACCAGAATAAAGTAGAAAGTTGGCGTTAAACACCAGTTTTCATAATCAAAACTCTAGCAAAGTATGGACTATTATATATTGCAGGAAAGCCCAAGATGTCTACTTTCCAACGCAATTGAAATCGCACCAATTGGATTTTTGTAGCTCAAAAAAATCTATTTCGAGTACAGGGAGGTCAGAATCCAACAGCATCTGCAGTCCTTTTTCAGCCTCTGAATCAGATTTTTGCTCAGGTCCCTCAATTTCAGCCAGAAAATACCTGAAATCACAAAAAAACAAAAAAACTCATAGTAAAGTCTAGAAATGTGATTTTTGCATAAAAGCTAATAAAAATATAATAAAAAGTGAATAAAACATACTAAAAACTATGTAAAAACAATGCCAAAAAGCCTATAAATTATCCGCTCATCACTCCTCGCTGGTCATCTCCTTTAATTCTTGTGCTCCTTCCATTTGTGCAAGCTTCTTCTTTTTCTGTAGAAACTCTATCAAATCCAACCAAATGCTACCTAAAATAAACAGAATTGTACACGACTCAAAGTAGCATTCATAGTGGTTAAAAGATAATTTATTCTTGATTAAACTCAATCAAATTAAATGCAAATTCACTAGGAAAAGATAGGAAAGATGCTCACGCATTACAACACCAACTTTGGTCACCAACGTTGCTATGTACTCCTTTATCAACGTTTGAGGCAACGTTGGTGAGCCAACTTTGGCCACCAACGTTGCTCCCTTATCCTCTAGCAACGGTTGAGATAACGTTGGTGCGCCAACTTTGGCCACCAACGTTGCCTTCTTTGCTTCTTCCTTACCCTTCCTCTGCTTCTTTTCACCTATCATCAACCAAACAAATGCATCAAAGTTTTGCCATAATCTCAATATTTTTGCCTCATTCATAGCATCAAGTAAATCTTGCATAAATCTCATGAAAATGCACATAATTAACCATGTTTAATTGAATCAAGATATGCATGAAATTCTCATCCAAATACTTGCTTATTGCTCAAGAAAGTGCATGAAACCAAATGAAAACAAATTAAAAAAGCTTGTGAAACTAGCTTAATATGCCTAGGCATCACAAAACCAAACTTAAATCTTGCTTGTCCCCAAGCAAGCAGTAAAACATGAGAAGAATGAATGAAAGCAGAAAGAAATATAGGTCCTTATTGGAAGACAATCAATCTTGGTTCCTGGGGTTTCATGCAAGATATCTTTGAAGCTCAACTCTTATTGATTTCCAGGTTTGAGATGTCCCTTTAAGTACTACTAAGGTGTTGCTATGAAACCTTTTTATTCGTTGATCCTTGGTGTTTGATTTTTTTGCTTTTCTTTTTTTCTTAGAAATTTATTCTTTATTTGCAACTTAGTGTTCTGTGTTGAGGCAGCTTTTTAAGGTAAGTTTTCAGTCAACACCCCCGATCCAGTTGGCTCAAGGTGTTGGGTGATGAAGCACCCCTCAGACTTACTAACTCAAGCCTCTCCTCAACACATACACACCACAGGCACTTGGCTCACAATTCATCCTAAAGACATTGATGCCCAGCACCTCTTTGGGTCACTAAATGCTTTATAACTAAGTTGCTCTTGATAGTGGACTTTTGGTATATAATTCCAGGTTAGTTAACCCAAGTTACCAACTGTTAAAACACTCCTTAGAACCTAATCATGCAAGCAGATCCTAATACAAAAACACCACAGGCATGTATCTTAAGGTTCAAGCTATTGGTGCCTAGCTTATTCTTTGTTTCTTTCCATTTTTTGTTGCCAACGTTGGTGCTGGCCGTTGGTGGCCCAACTTTGCCACCAACGTTGGCTTTTCTTCCCTTCTTTCTTGTTATTTCTTTCTTCCAGGGATATTTATTCACTAAGGTTTCACATACAGCAACTAAGTTCATACTTAAGGGACATTCTACCCTTCATCTTTATTAGTGAATTTGCTAAATAATCAAACATGTACCACCATTTAACCTTATTCTATTTCCTACCAAATTGGACTATTACTCTTTCTGTTTCACAACATTTTCTTTTATTCAAGCAAAAGGGACAAAAGCATACATTTAAGCAAGATGGAAATGAAACAAGCACTTAGACTAGCACACTTAAATGACAATTAAAGAAAGCAAACAGAATATAAATGACATAAACTATAAGTAAACTTATAAAGCAACTATGGAAGCATGTTCTTCCATATTAAATTTGATGAGCAAAGAGCAGCACCACCTTTCATTCTTTAGCTTGCTTTCCTCTCTTCTTCTTCTTCTTTTTCTCTTCTTCTTGGTCTCCTTCTTGAGGATTGCTGGTTTCTCCCTTTTGTTATTTTTCAGGCTGATATTCCTCTGCAATCAATCCGACACTCACCAATCTCTGCTTCAATCTTGCCTCATTTTTTCTTATTCTTGCCAATTGCCCTTCCCCTAGTTCAGTGACCTGTTGATATAGTCTGATCTCCCGGCTCAATACAGGCATACTGGCAGTTAGGTAGCTAAGCTTGGCTTGAGTGTCCATATCATATTTAGCCCTATCTAAGTTCCTGGCTTCTCCAGCTACAAGATGTAGGTTTTTCTAATGATCGAAGTCCTGGAGGTATCTCTTACTGAGCTTGTTGTTGAGATATTTTGTGGAAGGATCCTTGGAGTTGAGTAAAATATTCCCTTTACTGATCCAGTAATGTTGATTGAAATTCTCTCTGTTGATCTATCATTCTCAGTTGGAACTCCTCTTGTTGCTCTTAAACCTTCATGTATTATCTAGATAGGCCATCAATGGCCTCTTGAATTCGGCTCATGTCCATAGTGGCTGATGGTGGAACTTGTTGCTCTTCTTGCTGCTCTTCTACTTGTTGTTCCTCCCTTTTTCTCCTCCTTTGTGGCCTTCTTTATTGTTGTACAGCCGTAACATATGTTATTCTCTCAATAGTAATTGGCTTGCCTGGATGTAACCAAATAGGATTTGCATCTTCTAGCACCACCTTAGCCTTTATGCATAGACGAAGGATGGTGCTAGGGTAGTGGAGCCAAGATTTAGAGGAACTCTTTTCAGAAATCTTTTGGATGTTCTTGGCTATAAGCTCATGGATTTTAATCTTTTCTCCTATCATGATGCAATGCAGCATTGTGGCTCTCTTGAAATTGACCTCTGACGTGTTTATACTAGGTAAGATGGATCTTCGAATGATCTCATACCATCCTTTGGCTTCCGGGGTGAGGTCTCTTCTTTTTAGAAACTTTGGCATTCCATTAGAATCCCTCACCCAGTCAGCCCCAACTACACAAATGTTACTGGCAATCTCATCACAAATGTGGCTTTGGAGTGTGAAATTTGGACCAAATAGGAGTTATTTATAGCAAGAAGTGGTAAAGAATGAATTGTGTAAATGCATTTGAGATGTTGGAGATGGAGGGTTTGCATGTAAGATTGAATGAAGACAAGGATTGCTTCCTTATTGGGTAGGTTTGGTGGTACACGAAATCGTGAGTTCACATTTCTCTCATAATTCCGCGCAGCTGACCAGCAAGTGCACTAGGTCGTCCAAGTAATACCTTACGTGAGTAAGGATCGATCCCATGGAGATTGTCAGCTTGAAGCAAGCTATGGTCATCTTGTAAATCTCAGTTAGGCAGATTCAAATGGTTATGGGGTTTTGATAATTAAAAGATAAATAAAACATAAAATAGGATAGAAATACTTATGCAATTCATTGGTGGGAATTTCAGATAAGCGTATGAAGATGCTTTGTTCCCTCTAAGCCTCTGCTTTCCTATTGCCTTCATCCAATCATTCATACTCCTTTCCATGGCAAGCTGTATGTAGGTGGATCACCGTTGTCAATGGCTACCATCCATCCTCTCAGTGAAAATGGTCCTCTATGGTTTCCCGCATGGCTAATCATCTGTCGGTTCTCGATCATGTTGGAATAAGATCCATTGATCCTTTTGCACACTGTCACTGCGCCCAATACTTGTGAGTTTGAAGCTCGTCACAGTCATTTCCATTCCATATCCTACTCGGAATAACACAGACAAGGTTTAGACTTTCCGGATTTCAAGAATGCTGCCTATGTGATTATAGATTATACCACGAAGACTCTGATTGCACGGAATGGAAGCTCGGTTGTCAGGAGAGGCAACCATGCATCGTGAACCAGGAGGCCAAGAGATACACACTCAAGCTCTCGCAGATAGAACGGAGGTGGTTGTCAAGCACGCGTCCATAAGGGAGGATAATGATGAGTGTCACGGATCATCACATCCACATGAGTGAATATCTTAGAACAAGAATAAGCTTGATTTGAATAAAAAACAGTAGTAATTGCATTGATTCACGAGGAACAGCAGAGCTCCACACCTTAATCTATGGTGTGTAGAAACTCTACCGTTAAAAATACATAAGATTTGGCTATGCCTCCCGAATAACATGCAACAATCGAAAAAGGGTTCAAAGACCTGATCCCAATATCAAAGATGATCAAAAGAATGAAAATACAATAGTAAAAGGTCCTATTTATATAGAACTAGTAACCTAGGATTTACAGAAATAAGTAAATGATGCAGAAATCTACTTATGGGGCCCACTTGGTGTGTGCTTGGGCTGAGTATTGAAGCTTTCACGTGCATAGGCTTTTCTTGGAGTTAAACGCCAGATTTGGTGCCAGTTTGGGCGTTTAACTCCAATTCTGGTGCCAGTTTGGGCGTTTTACGCCAGAATTTTTTATGCTGACTTGGAATGCCAGTTTGGGCTATCAAATCTCAAGAACATTATGGACTATTATACATTGCTAGAAAGCCCCAGATGTCTACTTTCCAACGCAATTGAGATCGCGCCAATTGGGCTTCTATAGCTCTAGAAAATCTATTTCGAGTGCAGGGAGGTTAGAATCCAATAGCATCTGTAGTCCTTTTTCAGCCTCTGAATCAGATTTTTGCTCAGGTCCCTCAATTTCAGACAAAAAATACTTGAAATCACAGAAAAATACAAAAACTCATCGTAAAGTCCAGAAATGTGATTTTTTCATAAAAACTAATAATTATATACTAAAAACTAACTAAATCATACTAAAAACTACCTAAAAATAATGTCAAAAAGCGTATAAATTATCCGCTCATCATTCAATCATCAAGGTGACACACCTAACCAACCAATGTGTAGGATTATGTTTCCCAATGAGCAACTTTCAAAGACATGTGACTTGCTTTTTTGCTCTAGGATAGCCATGCCCTTCTTTACCTTGTCCTTCTTCATCAATCTTGTCCTCCTATTCACAACAACGAGACAAAAAATCAAATCACACATACTTGGCAGTAAAAGAAATGAGAAGCTATAACTAACTTTTGAAATTTTGAAAATATTGGCTAAGTGTTCCTAATGAGTCAGCAACCAAAATGTGACTCTTGCAAGCATATATACAACATTGGTGGACACCAAACTTAGTGTTGGCCATGTAGTTCAAAGGGTCAAATTCAATTCCTATGATGTATATATTATGAGTCTCGTGCATCATCTTAGTGCCTTGCACACCAAACTTGTTATCCACCATGTGATTCATGCAAAAGTTCAATGAAATTCTTGTCACCTTTAATTCATTCATCATAAGGACCACTTTATTTTCTACTTTCAAAACATAAACTCAAAATGATGCAGAACATGGTTTATTTCTCATGAAATTCAAGATTTGAAATAACTTTGATTCCCACCATTTATACTCATAGCATATGCAGGACACCAAACTTAATGTTTGGCTATATACTTCAAGAGAATGCTTGAGTATATATCCTAAAATAGCTATATGTTCATCATGCTTGAAAACCATCTTAGGGTGCCTTTAGGCACACCAAACTTAGAAATTAACCATATGCTTCATGAAATGCTTAATGCAGAAATCAAACTACTTGTGAAAATCTGAATCCATGATAGAAAACCATTGATTATTAACACTAGAGCAGTAAATGGAAATGCTAAACATGGGCTGCCTCCCATGGAGCGCTCTTTTATTGTCACTAGCTTGACATTTGTTTTTTGTTAGGGTGGCTGATGGTCATAGTGTCTCAACTTATCCCCTCTCATTGTAAGCCTCCTTCCTGTGTTTTGATGGATAATTTCTATATGCTCCAATGAGAGTATTCTGCTGACAGTGTAATATTCATCAGAATGTGGAGGTGTTTCCAACTGTTGGTAGATCAACTTCGCTTTGTCTCTCTCTGAGAACCCTTCAGTTGGGATCCTCTTATTCCTCCACCCCTTAGGCACCTTTTTAATGTCAAGGGCCTTCTTCTTCACTGTCCCCTCTGATGTCTTTTCTTGTAGCTCCTTCACAGTTTCTTTGTTCTCTTGCTCCCTCTGCTTTTCTTCAGACTCAAGCTTCTTCCCCACGAGTGTCTTTGTGAATCCTAGATATGGTTCCTTTGGCTTCTCTTTCTAGTTTAAGTCTTTATCCTCAATTCTCATGCAGTCTTTCTTTTCAGCAGGAGGTTGCATTTCCTTGAAAACATTGAGAGTTATTTGTTCATCGTGTGCCCTTAAGATCATCTCTCCTTTTTCTACATCTATGATGGCTCGTGCTGTGGCTAGAAAGGGCCTTCCTAGTATGATTGAATCACTTCCTTCTTCATCTAAGTCTAGAATCACAAAATCTGCTGAAAAGATGAAATTGCCCACCTTGACTAGGAGATTTTTTACCACATCATTGGGTATGATGAGTGACCTATCAGCTAGTTGCAATGACATTCTTGTAGGCTTCACTTCCTCTATAGATAGCTTTCTCATCATAGAAAGTGCATCAGGTTGATGCTTGAGCCTAAATCACATAGGGCCTTATCAATTGGCAAGTTGCCAATGGTACATGGTATGAAGAAACTCCCAAGATCCTTGAGTTTTGGTGGTAGGCCTTTCTGAATCACAGCACTACACTCTTGAGTTAGGATCACAATTTCTTTTTCTTTCCAACTTATCTTCTTGTTGATGAGCTCCTTGAGGAATTTCGCATATAGTGACATTTTCTCTAATGCCTCAGCAAGTGGGAGGTCAATTTCTAGCTTCTTGAAAATTTCTAAGAATTTGGAAAATTTCTGATCTTTGATCTCTTCTTGCAGCCTTTGAGGGTATGGCAGAGGAGGAATATAGGGCTTCACCTCCTTTCTTTACTCTTGTGGTTGTTCCTCTAAAACTTGCTTTCCCTTCTTTAAGGCTTGTGGTTCCTCCTCCTTCTTAGAATTCTTCTTGTCATTCTTGTCCACTTATGTTTGTTCTTTACTGTCAGTTTTGTCATTCTCCAATGTCCTTCCACTCCTTAATTGTATTGCCTTGCATTCTTCTCTGGGGTTTGGAATGGTGTCACTTGGGAATGTGTTGCTTGGTCTTTTAGCCGGCTGCTTAGACAATTGCCAAATTTTCCTTTCTAGATTCCTCATAGAAGTCTCATAATTCTTGTTGACCATCTCCTAATTCTTTATCATTTTCTCTATCATCATCTCCAATTTGGAGATTCTTTGGGATTTTTGCTATGGTTGTGGTTGAGTGTGGGATGTTGATGGTTAATAGAAGTTATTTTGGTTAGTTGAAGGGTTATTTGGTGGATAATAGGTGGATGTGGGATGATTGTTTTGTGGTTTTCTATATGGATTTTGGTTAGTGGATTGATGGTTTTGGTGGTTTGTGTTGCGGAAGTTGTTTGGGTTGGAATTTCTCTACCGTGAATTCTGGTTTTCTCCCCACTTTAAGTTGGGGTGTTTTCTCCATGAGGGGTTGTAAGTGTCTCCATGGAACTCATTTGGTCCAGAACCTTGGTTGTGCATGTATTGAACTTGTTCATGCTGCTGTTCACCATTGTATGCATCATAGCTCTCTTCATTTTCCACCACACAACTGGTGGTTGGTTGGTTGTACTCATTGCAATTAGTTGCAATCCGTCCATCCTCTTTGACATCATCTCCATTTTTTGTTGAAGTTGCTGGTACATGAGCTTGTTCTGAGCCAAGATTGCATCAACACCTTTGATGACCGGATAATTTATATACTTTTTGGCATTGTTTTTAGATAGTTTTTAGTATGATTTAGTCATTTTTTAGTATATTTTTATTAGTTTTTGTGCAAAAATTATATTTCTAGACTTTAATATGAGTTTGTGTGTTTTTTTGTGATTTCAGATATTTTCTGGCTAAAATTGAGGGACCTGAGCAAAAATCTGATTCAGAGGCTGAAGAAGGACTGCTGATGCTATTGGATTCTGACCTCCCTGTACTCGAAATAAATTTTTTGGAGCTACAGAAACTCAAATGGCTCGCTCTCAATTGCGTTAGAAAGTAGACATCCAGAGCTTTCTAGCAATATATAATAGTCCATACTTTGCCCGAGTTTAGATGATGCAAACTGGCATTCAACGCCAGCTTTGTGCCCTATTCTGGCGTTAAACGCCAGAAACAAGTTGCAAGCTAGAGTCAAACGTCAAAAACAAGTTACAAACTGGCGTTTAACTCCAAGGAAGGCCTCTACACGTGGAAGCTTCAATACTCAGCCCAAGCACACACCAAGTGGGCCCCGGAAGTAGATTTATGCATCATTTACTTAATTCTGTAACCCTAGTAACTAGTTTAGTCTAAATAGAACTTTTTACTATTGTACTAGCTAGGGGTATTTTTCCCTATTCTTGAATTCATATGTTATTTGGAGAGGCTGGCCATTCGGCCATGTCTAGACCTTATTCTTATGTATTTTCAACGATGGAGTTTCTACACACCATAGATTAAGGTTTGGAGCTCTGCTGTTCCTCGAGTATTAATGCAAAGTACTATTGTTCTTCTATTCAATTCATGATTATTCTTATTCTAAGATATTCATTCGCAAACAAGAACATGATGAATGTGATGATTATGTAATACTCATCACCATTCTCACTTATGAATGCGTGATTGACAACCACTTCCGTTCTACATGAAGACAAGCTTGAATGTATATCTCTTGGATTTCTAATCAACGATTTACATCGACTCTCCTCTAACAATAGGGCATCTGAATCTGAGATTAGAACCTTCGTGGTATAGGCTAGAATCCATTGGCAGCATTCCTGAGATTCGGAAAGTCTAAACCTTGTCTGTGGTATTCCGAGTAGGATCTGGGATGGGATGACTGTGACGGGCTTCAAACTCGCGACTGTAAGGTGTAGTGATAGACACAAAAGGATAGTAAATCCTATTCCTACACAATCGAGAACCAATAGCTGATTAGCCATACGATATCTGTGCATGGTATTTTTCATCCGAGACGAGCAATCCGACAGTTGATTAACCGTATAGAAACCGTAGAGGACCATTTTCACTGAGAGGACGGGAAGTAGCCATTGACAACGATGACACCCAACATACATCTTGCCATAGAAAGGAGTATGAAGGATTGGATGAAGGCAATAGGAAAGCAGAGATTCAGAAGGAACAACGCATCTCTATACGCTTATCTGAAATTTCCACCAATGAATTACATAAGTATCTCTATCTTTATTTTATGTTTTATTTATATTTTGTTTATCAAAACTCCATAACCATTTGAATCCACTTGACTGAGATTTACAAGATGACCATAGCTTGCTTCAAGCCGACAATCTCCGTGGGATCGACCCTTACTCACGTAAGGTTTATTACTTGGACAACCCAGTGCACTTGCTGGTTAGTTGTGCGAAGTTGTGAAAAAGAGTTGAGATTACAATTGTGTGTACCAAGTTGTTGGCGCCATTGAGATCACAATTTCGTGCACCAACCTTCAAGCTCAAAAACTCCTCTTTTGGGAGCTGCTTGTCTTTCAGAGGAATAAAAATATTCATTGTTGGCAACCATGTCTATGAGGTCATGTGCTTCTTGTGCAGTCTTCATCATTTGCAATGACCCTCCTGAAGAGTTTCCTTGACTTTATGGATAGACCTTCGTAGAAGTTTTGGAGCTTAACCCACTCACTAAACATGTCCTCTGGGCATCTTCTAATCAAGGCTTTGTACCTTTCCCAAGCTTCATACAGTGACTCTCCATCTAGTTGTCTGAAAGTTTGCACATCAGTCTTGAGCTTAATGACTCTTTGAGGAGGGTAGAACTTGGCTAGGAACTTGCTAACCAAATCATCCCAGTTGGTAATGCTTTCTTTCGGGAAAGTTTCTAGCCAGTGAGAGGCCTTGTCCCTTAGAGAAAATGGGAATAGGAGCAGATTGTAAATGTCAGGATGCACTCCATTGGTTTTGACAGTATCACAAATTCTCAAGAAAACAGAGAGTTGTTGGTTTGGATCTTCAGCAGCACGTCCTCCATATTGGCAATTGTTCTGAACTAGATTAATGAGTTGGAGTTTGAGTTCAAAATTATGAGCATGGACATTGGGAGTTATAATGTTGCTCCCACAGTTTCTTGGGTTAGGGATGGTGTAGGAACCTAACACTTTCCTTAGAGGCTGGCCATTGTTGTTGGCCACATCCTCTGGTGGATTGTGGAGGTTATCCTCCATCTCTTGGTCTCCCTCTTCTGAATCTTCTTCTCCAATTACCCCATTCCCTCTTGCTTCTCTTCTTAACCTCAAGGAGGTTCTCTCTAGTTCAGAATCAAAAAAGGTGGATGCACCTCTTCTTCCCCCAGGCATACAACACAAACAAACCAAAAACGAAACAGAGCACTCTATTGCTAGAGTAGTGTCAGAGTTAGTAGACACAATGTGTCAAACAGTTACTAGGATTTAAAGAAAACAAAGAAAAATGCTTAATCGAGACTATCACCTACTTAATCATTGTCAATCTATATCAATCCCTGGCAACGGCACCAAAAATTTGATGGCAGGAAATCAATCCGCACAAACTATCGGCAAGTATACTGAGTTGCATCAAGTAGTGAAACTCACAAGAGTGAGGTCAATCCCACAGGGATTGATGGATCAAGCAATTTTAGTTGGGTGATAAGTCTAGTCAAGCTAATATTGAAGAGAGTTTGGTGAAATTGATTCAACAGAATATAAATTGCAAGAAAATAAATGCTGGAAAGTAAAGGACAAAAACTTAAATGGCATAAAGTGTGAAGTACTAGAGAATTAAATGCTGAAGGAGTAAATAAAAGAAATTTAAATGGCTGGAAATGTAAATGGGCAGAATCTTAAATTGCAAGAAATGTAAATGACTTGAGTCTTAAATGATAAGAAATTAAAAGCAAGAATGTAAACAGCAAGGTAAATTAAATTGCATGAAATGTAAATGGATCTTGGGTGCTGGGAAATCAAGGAAGCAGTAAAAAATTGCAGTTAAAGTGAATTCAGAGAAATCTAAATTGAAGAAAATCAAAGAGAAAGATTCATTAGGGATTGGAGATATCATAATCTACTATGAATCAAATGGGTCTCAACTACCTTCTCAATCATATGAGTAGATCTATGACGGATTGTAATTGATTGGATCCCAATTCCTTGGCAATCCAATCTCTCTAATCACAATCAATCTTGCCAATTCCTTGATCTAATTGTCATGAGAAGAGGTTAAGCATGTTCTCTCATCCATAGGCCACACAAACTCTCAAGACCTCAATTCCTCCCGAATAGTGTTGGTCAAGAGAATTGTGAAGGATAGAGCTCCAATTCTAATACTTGTGATTCTCCTTCCGAGGCTCACACAAGCATTCAATTGAATCAAACCCCCTTTCGGAGTGAATGATTCACAATCAAAACAGAAGATATCCTATAGTTACACAAGCGGATTAAGAAAAAGAAGATGTTCATTCATTCATTAGAATTACAGTAAAGCTCCTCCCCCTAATGAAATGGGAGTTTAGTTCATCATTGCTTAATCCAAACAGAAAAGGAAAAGAAACTACGTAAACTAAAAGAAAAGTACAGAGAAAATGATTTCAGGGTTGCCCAATTAGGGTCCCTGCTTCCTAGCCTCCTTTCTAACTTAAATTTTATCCTATTTATACACTTTTTCCATTCAGTTTTCAAGTCTTTGGATGTGGGCTTTGGCCTTTGTTGAAGCAATTTAAGAGTGGCTCTTGGTGACGTTGATAAGGACATTGGAAAACTAACGTTCATACTTGCATCGGTGCCAATTTGTATTGAAGTTGGTGATAACGTTAGTGATCAATGTTTGTGTGCAAACGGTGGCTCAAACGTTCCATGCAAAATCCCTTCTGGACGTTGCCACTAACGTTTGACTCAACGTTGGTGCACCAACGTTCATCTAGCCACGCGTGGGTACGTGTCAAAATAGCATTTTGCGCGTGTGCGTCGCCCATGCGTTCGCGAGACTAACTAAAATTTCACTTTCACACGTATGCGTCATCGACGCGTACGCGTCACAGCAAAATTTTCCAACTTCAATTTGAGATTTTTATCGAAGACGTTGGGGGTAACGTTGGTTCACCAACGTTCCCACCAACGTTGGACCTCCTTTTTCATAACGTTGCCAGCAACGTTGGTGAGCCAACTTTGGCCACCAACGTTGCTCCCTATCCTCTAGAAACGTTTGAGGTAACATTGGTGAGCCAACTTTGGCCACCAATGTTGCTTTGTCCTCCTTTATCAACGTTTGAGGCAACGTTGGTGAGCCAACTTTGGCCACCAACGTTGCTCCCTTATCCTCTAGCAACCTTTGAGGTAATGTTGGTGAGCCAACTTTGGCCACCAACATTGCCTTATTTGCTTCTTTCTTGTCCTTCCTTTGTTTCTTTTCACCTATCATCAACCAAACAAATGCATCAAAGTCTTGCCATAATCACAAATTGTTGCCTCATTCATAGCATCAAGTAAATCTTGCATAAATCTCATGAAAATGCACATAATTAACCATGTTTGATTGAATCAAGATATGCATGAAATTCTCATCCAAATACTTACTTATTGCTCAAAAAAGTGCATGAAACTAAATGAAAACAAATGAAAAAGGCTTGTGAAACTAGCCTAAGATGCCTAGGCATCAATATATATATAAAATAATTTGTTAACACAAATCTGCATAAATATTTTTCTAAAGCAGCATATTTTCATGCAGCATCAAGCTTGTGTAAATCAAAGCAATTAAAGCAACAATGATGTGCAATAAGCCAAATCATATATATATTAAATCCACTAATGCAAGGGCGGCACTTAAGCCAAATAAACAGCTAGTTGGCCAGAACCATTTGCGGCGTGGGCAAGTGATTGTGGACTAAGCATAATATCATATCCTCATCGATAAAATACAAATTAAAGCTTTAATTTGAGCGTGGACTATTACAGGGTATTTTTGTCTTCACTGCTTTTACAAGCTTTTCTGATCAACCGTGTCTATAATATATGGTTTAATTTGAACAAGACAATCTCGGATGAATAGATTCGGTTTTGGACGGCTTAAAAATTTATTAATTAGCTGTAGGTATAGCCAAATCTGCAAAAGCCATGTTGGATAATACTAACTTTAAATGTGATTTGGAGCAAAGTTCAAAAGTTGTATTTAATTAAGAAAAAAGTATATTTGTACATTAGAATTGTTGTTTCAAGTTTCAACTGTGTACACTTAATAAATAACTATTAATTAGATGAATCAAACTAGAAAACCAACCTTTAATAGTCATCCTAAATTCTGAATATAACTAAATTTTAAATTTTCAATAAAATGGGATCAGAAAAGTAATTTTCATATTAAAATAACAAATGGGAATTAAAAAATATATTTAATATTAATAAATTAACGAATATTAGATATAAAAATTGGTTTCCAATAATTTTTTTGGATTATAGTGTTCACACACTTTTGTTTCTCATTTTCTCCATTTATTATTATTATTATTATTATTATTATTATTATTATTTTAAATAGACATCCATTTAAAGAGTAATTAATACTACATGACTAGTAAATATTATCCTTTTTAATCAGCACTGGACTAGCAATAATTTGCATTTATATTTACAGACTTTTGTACACAAAAAACATATATTTTTTATCTATATTTATCAGAATTTGTACACACACATGAATCAATACAGTTTATACTTATACTTTTCAAAATTTACACATATAAATTAATAAAATTTATTTATTAAAAATAATTTAATATTTATATCAGTTAAGTGATGAACAAAAATATTAAAAATTACTTGTCCCTATGCAAATAACATTATCCCAATTTGCTTTCCACTATCATCCAATAGGACTCTTTTAAGTTTTAACCCAAATCCTAAAGATTCCGCTCGTTGTTCTTATAAATAAGTTGCTTAAGATGTACTATGAGCTACTACACTCACTAATAAGTTTTGACCAGTTTGTGCTACCTGGCTACTTGTTTCTTTCTTGTCACTTTAAAAGAATTTCTTTTCTAAGACCATGGCCATTTCAATTAAGTCAAGACCATTTGTTCTCCTCCTAATTCTTGTGGCATTATTGCTTATAGTGAATTCAGAGGCAAGACATGTCTCTAAGTTGTCTATAATGGGCAATAAGATTAAGAATAAGGTTGCGAAGCGCGAATTGATCAACACCAACAATGTGAGACGACATAGCAAGTTGCAACCAAGAAGGTTAATGCAAGGAAGAGCAAGAATACAGAGAATGTCTCCTGATGGACCAGACACTCAACATCACTAGCTACTCAAATCAAATTGAGAAATTATATTTGAGCAAATGTCTTTTTCGATTTTTTTTTTTGAAAAATAAAACAGTTTTTTGTATATAGTTTAAAAAATTTTAATCAGTCTTTAATATTTAAGTAATTGGTCTAAGCGATACCTGCTGATTTGTTAAGAGTCAATAAGGACGGCTTAAATTAATTATTTGAATAATTAAGAACTAATTAAAATTTTTTAAATTGTTAAAAAACGTTTTGTTTTTTGGACAAATAGTCAAGAATCGAAAATGATATTTACTCGTAGACAATTATCATCTTTATTTTGAATAAGTATCAATTTTTTATGTATTTAGATATAACTACTGAATCTAAATACATAAAACAAGATTTTTTTAAAAAAACAAAAAAATATATTACTTTTGTTTTTGATTAATTGTCTACTTTATTCTGTTTGATATAAAATAAAAAATTAATCTTTCAGTTAATAATTAGCCAACAAATAAATGAGATGAGAGAAAAATATAATGTTTGGTTGTTGCTGTTGAGAGAAACAAAAATTTTAAAGAGAGAGAGTAATGTTGGCTCATTATTAGAAAAAAAGTATTAATTTTCTAACAAAGCAGAATGAAAAAATCAATGTACTTGGACAATTAATTGAAAATAGAAAGAATATAAGATTTTCTATTAAGAGAGCAATTTTTAAGTGGTTTATTTTCTTTATCAAATTTTCTAGTTCAATTATAATGGCTCTCACAAAAAAGTTGTTAAACAACCCTACTATTGTCCGAATATAATTTCTCTATGAAATAGGTAGTAATCGGAGATATTACTGTTTCCACTTTCCACCCGGCAGATCAATCCGAATAAGCTCAATAGAAAATAATAATGTGGGTTTTCTCATGTTGGTATTTTAATCTATTCAAATGTATTAATAAGTTCAAACTTGAATGCTTTGACATGTACTTGTTTTTGGTTTGCTGCAAGGGTAAGCTAGCAAACTGAAATTCAGAGAAAATGAATGGGGGTGATGTATGTGAAGCAATTTTTGCTAATAATTTGTCATCTCATTTTTATTTGCACTGCTTAAGTTTGTTTCAACTCTTCTTTAAATTTATTATATTCTCTTACTGTGTGTGGTGAATAATCATCTATAAAGAGAGATGTCCACTCGAACTTTAGCTTAGACAAATTTAACTTACGTTGTAAATATATGGCTTATGTCTCAATCCTAAGCTTGTTATTTTTTATTGATTTTTTATGCAAATTTGAGACTCATCTGTTAAAAAATTTGACAAGACTACAAATCTATTTAAAAAGCATATTTAGTGAATAATAACTCAAAAATAATAAATTTAAAAAATCTGAATTAACATTAGATACATTTTAGAATTTATAATTTAAATTTTATAAATCATAATTTATTTATATGTCAATCGTTAGCTACATATCATAAACAATTTTTTTTCATCTAAACAAATCAGAAACAACTACATCTACGAGAAAACATCAAGGTACATCTAATATATACAATCTTGACTAACATGGACTATTAATTTTTTGAATTTAATTTTGGGTTTATTATGAGTATTAGATAAAAATCCAAACTAAAAATTATTTATGTTTATAAAAAGAAAATATTTAACAAATCAGCCCAATAAACTTTATAAATTTTTTTCAAGTCTATAACCTGACATTTTTAGTCAATAGACTTTATAAAAAAAATTCAAGTCTAGCATTTTTAATAAATCTAAACATGCTTACTTTTTTTCTACTTTTAAGTTGTTTTACTTCACCTAACAAAAAATTGTTGTAACATATGTTGTTACCCTCTTAAATATGAATATTTGTGTCAGATTCTATACTCCATTTTAAATTCTTTTCTACCACTTTTTTTTTCTTCCAGTAGACTTTACCAACTCTAGAAAGGTTGGTTTTCTTTATCCGCTAAAAGGGAGTTAGTGTATCTATAGTATTTTTCTTTGAGCATATGCACAAATAGCGAATTAGACTTAGTAGTAATTTGCCAAAATTGTTTATCCAACAAGGCTAGGTTTTGGACTCTGAGATCCTTGAATCCCAATCTGCTTTTCTTTTTGAGCCTAGTCATACAATCCTAACTAATCCAAGCCATCTTTCTCTCCATTCCCTTTTGACCCCACCAAAACTGTCTTAGAATACCGTGTATTTCTTCCACTAGAGAATCTGGAAGCTTGAAACATGAAAGCGTATATATTGGAATAGCTTCTCCGACAGCTCTGATTAAGACATATCTTCCACCTGCTGATAACAGATTCTTCTTCTAAGCCTAAACTCTTTTCTAAACTTTATTCTTTATTGCACTGAATGTAGCCCTTTTAGATCTCTGAATAATGAATGGAAGACCTAGATATTTATCTTGGGCTCCCGTACGCTTTATATTAAGTAACTCTGCTAGCTGTTGTTTTCTGCAGAGTGGAGTGTTTTGACTAAAAAAATTGCTGATTTGTGGAGGTTAACTTTCTGCCCGCTAAGCATCTCATATTCATTGAGTAGAGATATGATATTGTTGCATGATTCCTCATTAGCCTTCCTAAATAAGATACAGTTGTCAGCAAAGAGAAGATGATTAACTGTTGGAGACCTTCTGTGAATCTGAATCCCCTAAATAGATTTATTTTGCTCTGCCTTGTGTAATAGATAGGATAATCCTTCCGCACAGAATAGAAATAGATAAAGTGATAAGGGGATCTCCTTGTCGAATACCCCTTGTTGGCTTAAAAAAGCTATAAGGTTGACCTTCTACAAGAACAGAGTAAGAAATAGTAATGACTAATTCTCTGATCCAAGAAATCCATCTAGTTCCAAAACCCATTATCTCCATGATGAACCATAAAAAATTCCACTCAACATTATCATATGCTTTACTCATATCCAATTTAACAGCCATTTCACATTTCAATCCACACCTCTTAGTTTTGAGATAATGCATACATTCATGAGCTATTAGAATATTATCAAAAATTAATCTACCCTTTAAAAACGCACTCTGGTTTGGACTTATTAAATTATTCATAAACTCCTGATGTCTATGTACCAGAATATTGGAAATAATCTTATAAAAGACTGAGGATAAGCTTCCGACCTGTGATATGTCTCTAGCATTCGGGATCTTAGGGATCAAGCAAATCTGTGTACGGTAAAACGCCTTGAGCATTTTACCTCCACCAAAGAAGTTACGAACCACCTTAAAAAATTACCACTCATAATGTCCCAATAAAACTGGAAAAATCGTGCTGTGAAGCTATCCTCACTTGGAGAACTTTGAGGACAAACGCTGAAAGTAGATCTCTTGGTTTCCTCCATACAGATTGGTCTCATTAGCCTCCGGTTTATGAAAGCTGTAACCGGAGGACTGAAATCGCTGAATATGTCACCAGGTTCTAATGGGTCAACGGATGAAAATATTTCCTTGAAATAATTTTTATCCACCAGAGCTCTATGGATCTGAAACCACCTCACCATCGTTCCAAACTAGTCCCCAGATTTTATTTTTCTGGTTTCTAGCTTGGAACTTCTGATGAAAGAACTTTGTGTTGCTATCCCCTTCATTCAGCCACTTGCATCTTGATTTTTTCTTCCAAAAACTTTTTTCTTTTGATAGCTCCTCTTTTAATTTTTTTTCTCTACCTCTAACACCTCTAGCCCACTAAGATAACCCACTATCCTCAACTATTCTAATCAAATATTTAGTTTTTCAATTACCTTCTTAGAGTTGGATTTGTTATGATGTTGCCACTGCACTAGACAGTGCCTACAACACTTTAATTTCTGTGCCAAAATGAACATAGGTGAGCCATTAACTTTCATACTCCAAACTTTCGCTATTAGTGCCCCTATATCCTCCATCTCACACCATCGCTCCTGAAATTTAAATCTTCTTTTGGTAGACCATCATCTTGGAGGATCCAAATCAAGTAAGAGAGGAGCGTGATCTGAACCATTCTCTAATAATCTTCTTACCACCGCATCTAGATAAGTCTCCCTCTAAACCATTCCAGCCATAAAACGATCAAGCCTCTCCCTAATTAACACCTCTCCAGCCCTCCTATTTGACCATATGAATCGTTGTCCTATCATCCCAAGATCAACCAATTAATTATCGTTAATGAAACCATTGAAATTTTTAATAGAGGCATTAGACCTTAAATTCCCTCCCTCATTTTTTCCATAATTTGTAATTGCATTAAAGTCACCCAAAATGATAAAGCTACCTTCAAATTGTTAAAGTCGAGAAGGAAGTTCTTCGAATTGATTGATTTGAGTCAGTTCATTAGTGCTTAAGTAAACTCCAACCAACCCCCAACTCATATTCTTATTCTCATCTTTAACCAAAGCAATTATGAAAAAAGTGTTTTGAAACAGAATGTGTACTTCCACATTCCATGCTAGAGTCATTCCTCCTGATGTTACATTCAGGTCCACTAATATGAAACTTTGATATCTGCATGATCTGACTTTACGTTCCACCATTTGAGATTGGTTTTTAGTTTCACAGAGAAAAACCACTTCAGGAGAGTGGGATTGGCACATTCCTTTAAGATTGTGCACTGTCAGGGGTCTCTCCAAACCCCGACAGTTCCACATTTGGACTCTCATGGTGTATTAGGTGCCACTAAACGGCTGGCACCCTCCACCATCTCTTAATCCGTATCTCCAACAACTCTTCCAGTTAATGATTCTGAAACTATCTCCTGTTCATATTCCGCCCTTCTTTTAGTCTCGGACAGCATTTCTATCCCTCTATGGTTTGATCTAGCCATATATTTTAGCCTTTTATAATTGACGGAGTATTCAGCAGCAGGAGTACTTGACATGCGATTTTTAGTTAGGACCCGTGTTAGCATGCTTCATTTGGAAACTACTTGTTCCTCCCAACTGAATCTTATTCAAGCTTATAACCATAGCATCTTCTATACTCCTATTATTCTCCTTTTTCTCATCACATCTTTCATTCCTAGCAGGACTCTTGAGTCCTTGATCATACCTTTTTTTGTATTTGACATTCAAGTTCAAAAATTCATCTACCAGGCAATTTGGAAGCAGTTTCTTTTTGTAAAGCGGATGACCCGCTTGAAAGCTCTTTTCTCCTTTTCTCCCTTCGTCTTCCTTAGTCTCCACCCTTATACCAATTTGATCAGCTATGATCCATTCTCCTATCTTATCTTCCCTTAACTTATTTTTCTTTATATCCTCCAAAAACATAACACATGTTTTGTGGTCATGGCCTATAGTTGCACAGTATGTACATACCGTCCCTAGCCTTTCATACCGAACCGCCACTCTAATTGGAGATTTGTCATGACCAGCAACCATAAGAGAGTCTTTTACAGCTCGATTTCTATCAATAACCATCCTTGCTTTGATGATACGCGTCTCTTTCCCTTTAACATCAAACCGTCCCACATCCATCACCTTATCAATCCCTTCACCAAGCATTTCAAGCAACCTCTAGTGTCTTAAAGGTTTTAGGAACCCCCAAAAATTGGACCCATATTGGTATCGCATTGATTAGTTGTTCTCCAATGCACACCCCCTCTTTCCAACGCTGGACATGGAGAGCATAATCCTTGAAAAGCCATGGAGAGCCTCTCTCAATTCTCATAACAACCCACTCGTTATCGAAGAAGAATTGGAATTGATTATGGTCAATCTCCTTTACTCAAAACTCTACTGGTCTCCCCCAAATTGCTTTAAGCGCCCCATCCATGGTTCCGATTGAAAAGGATTTATCAGCAAAAAGTCTTCCAACCAGACTATTAATGCAGTTGTGAATAGCTCCCTTTATATCCTCCTCTGACAATTGTATTACATCATCCATCTCTTCATTACTAAAAAAATGGAGCCAATTAAATTCTCTCCACTTTTTGCCATCATTCAGAGAGGTAATGCCAAGAGAAAATAATAGAGAAGAACCTGTATGTATAGTTATCAAACCCAGAGTGGATCGGCCAGTTCAATAAAAAATTGGTGAACCAAATCTTAAACTGATCCAAATGACTCTTCTAACCATTTCTGTAATTGACCCACAGAAAACTGGTTTGACTCGTTTTAAACCGGTCAATTTTGGAACCGGACATATTTGACCAGCGGGTCATTATCCTCAAAAATTAACATTATTGAGTCCGAACTTAGGGCCTTTGACATAAAGGTGTGTTGATCTTTCAATGGAGCAATTTGACCTTTAATATTATTTGGGTAAATAATTATATATATTATAAAAGCAACGCCAAGCACTTATTAAGTTATTATACTAAAGACTAATAATTATATATATTATACTAAAAGTAATTATATTTAAATTAAAGCAATACAACTTAAAAAATATAAAATATTATTTTTATTCTTCCATATTTGTTTATTTTATAGTTAACTTTAATATACTAACAATATAAAATATTTTACATAATTAACAATTACCTCTGTTTTTCTAAATAACTATTTATGTTGTTAATATAAAAAATAATTATTTTTGCTGACATAGTGTTACATAATTAAATATAATACATCAAAATTTTAATTTTATTATAATTGTATATATTTATTTAATTATTACCGGGTCAAACAGTTCGACTAGTGATCCAGTAGTTGAACAATTAACCCAATGATCCAGTAATTTTGCCGGGTCGATTGCCGGTTCGATTTTGATAACTATGCCTAATAAAATTGTAATATGTGTAGAAAATGTTGATCTTGACAGGACAAAAACTCTGTTTAGTTAAAAATCCTAGTAGAACATATTGACTCTTGATGGTCTTATTACTAACATTTAAAATGTCTTGTTTTTATCTTAAACATTATATATTGTCCTATTTTAGTCTTTTAGTTAAAATTAAAAAAATTTTCTTTCAAAAATATCATTTCTTCCGGACTTTCTTTTAGATGGCAGTAAAAATTATATTTATTGTTATCACGGTGATTATTATAGTGATTTCAAAATATCAATAAAGAAAAAAGTTTAAACTTCAATAAAAAAAACTAAAATAAAATGAAATAAAAGTAAAATATTTTAAATGTTGACGAAATAAGAACTTAAATGTTAAAGAATAATTCAATACTTTACTCTATAATTAGTTATAAGGCCCACGACAAGCGTCTAGCATGGATTTGTCATATGCCTTATATATATAGATGACCCTTCTTAAGATTTAATGTTCACTATTTTGTTAATAGCATTTAGCAAATTGAAGTTTAGTATGGAACCATTCTTCTGCCATTGTTTCCTGCAATTGAACAACCTACAAAAACAATATTAGACTCCGATTGCTAATTCCAATCACTGTACACACACATTCCAATCACTGCACACACACATATTTTATGACTTTCTTGTCTGTCTGTGTTTATGTCGGATATATACACAAACCAAGCCTAATAGTGACTACAGAAATTAACCTGAGAAACAGTTCTCTGTTCTTTCTGTTTTTCATTTTCCAAAATCATAAGCATCCTTGCGGCGAAGGCTATGAAGCTAGTAGATCTTCCTTTCAGAATGTTGAAAGAGTCAACCAAATTAAATGAATTAAAACTGCATACACCAATTGGATTATTCAAAGCCATAAATTAATCTCAAAAGGATCACTATAAATCAAATGGTGAATCCTCAATGGGTTTGATAATCAATCTCTTTTGTAACAAGCTGCTCTCACAGATATTATTAAATTGGGGCCTCGACCTAATTCTAAATAACACAACAAAGCAGCCATAACCGCTGCCAACATTACAAATGTCCTGAAATTGCAAAATTTCAACATGCCAAACTATTTAAATTATTGCTTGGCGAATTTGATTCCCTTCTCAATAGATGCCAAGAGCTCAGGCTTAAGGTTTTCAAGGCCTTGTTTCTCATAATCTGAAAGAGCCCCCAATCCCAGAACTTCCTCCACACCATTCTTTCCGAGTCTCACCTGCAAGATATTTCCACATTTTTATCAGTGCCAGGAAACTGAGAAATTACCATGATCACTGTTTCTACAGAAAATAGATTCATAAACCAGATGGCGATTCATGGCTAAATAACAAGGTATTTAATGCATGTGGTGCAGTATAATTTGAAATACGGAATATAAGTGAATGAGCAACAAAGCATTGACCTTTGAAGCGAAGAAAGGAAGTTCAGTGACATTAGATTGCACAAATGAGCACTCAACAACATCTGGGACACCATTGAGGCCCTTGAGACAAGCGTCGGCAAAGAGGGCTCCGGCATAGCTGTAGCAGTCATAATTTTTGGCTTATATTATCTGTGTTAAGATCAAGAATAGTTTCCACATATACACAATAATAAAACCCACACTTACGCCATTGACAAAGTTGCAGAACCCTTTCCTGCCTTGGCTTCAACAACTTCCGTTCCACCATCTTGTGTTCTCTTCGTAAGAGCTACTATGACATCATGATCCAAATTGGCTTTCGGTGTTGCCTACAGTAGTGAAGGATGGTTTTAAAAGGTCAGTAAATGCACACTAAGCTAATCACAGGAAGATAAAAGTTGAAGAACAACAAGGTACTTGAGAAAATAATGGCAGAATAGTGATGCCTGCATGGCCACCTACAACCGGCACATTGACCCCTGCATGCATATGAAAAAGAAGCCATAAGTTGTTATGTAAAATAAAAGTAAGACATTAGTGTAATTATGAGTTTCCCACACTCAACATACCAGCAACCGGAACATTGGCCTTTCCAGCATAGAAAGTTTTTGCCCTAACAACATCAAGGGTGGTGACCCCAAACAACCTCTTCTCATCATATGTTCCTGCCTTCTTGAAAACCTCGGCAGCAATGGGAACAGTGGAGTTCACAGGATTGCTAATCATGTTAACAAGGGCCTGATTGATCAAATAAGTTTTTAAAAAAAAAATCAGTATAAAAAAATCTAAACTGACCATAAAAGGGTATATCCTAAAGTGCATTAGCACAGGGCATAACAAATTTCCTCCAAACATACATTTAATGTGTAAAAATACTTGGTATGCAATGCATTTGATTTGATGAATAGTATACTCCGACCGTTGGTCTCCAAATTACCAAATTAGTGCAAAATCTTATATTTTAGATTCACATACACACATACAACTATAAGCCATCAAATCCAATAGAATTATTAACCACTCGGATTCACCAGAATATTTTGTTTTGAATGAAAATGATATAGAAAAAGTCAAAAACCAAACTTCAAGTGCAGCTCATAGAATATAACACATTTCTGATTTCGTTCACCGAAGCATATAACATATTTTTCCTGGCCGAATACAAGTATACAACACTGACAACCACCTAAAAACAAAATATAAAAGCAACTAAAGGAAAGATATACTCACCTTGGGGCAGTACTTGGAAATAGCAGTGCACAGAGACTTGACAATGCCGGCATTAATGTTGAAGAGATCATCGCGAGTCATTCCAGGCTTCCTGGGAACACCAGCTGGGATTATAACGACGTCAGCTCCCTCCAAAGCTTTTCCAAGCTCTCCTTCACCTTGATATCCAGCGACCTACACTCACAATTCACAAATAACTCAATCAATTCGCTCCAAAAAACCAGATCTGGTGTTGACGTGGCTAGGTTGTTTGTACCTCAGATCTGGTGTTGACGTGGCTGACATCAGCGGCGACGCCGGGGGTGCCGGCGATATCGTAAAGGGAGAGGCTAGAAACGAGTGGGTTGAGCTTCATGAGGAGGGATAGGGGCTGGCCGATGCCACCGGCGGCCCCGAGAACAACGACCTTGCGCTCGGGGGTCGACTCGGAGGAGTAGCCACGGCGAGCAAGCTGAGAGGAGCCGCGGGACACGGCTGACTGGAGGGATCTGAGCATCGAAGGCTTAATCATTCTGCTTCTGCGGCGGCTTCCCCGAGAAAACGAGAGAAAAGGGTTTGAAGGAAAATGAAGAAGGGATTGAGAGTAATGCGATAGACTGACCGCCTTCCAATTTATAATAATGTAGGATTCTCAAGAAAAGTTTCCAATAAATATTTTGTTCCATATATGTGGCTCAACTTTTAAGAAATTTTTTTCAATTTAATAAAAATATGCATGTGGTTCATGCCTAGTTGTAAGAACGGGACTGAACCGGCTAATCTGATCGAAAAATTGATGAATTGGTTGTTTGGCTAGTCGGGTTGATTAATCTGATTAGATAAGATAAAAAATCAGAGCAAATCATGTTAAACCAATCGATTTTGATGAAAACTAATAAATTAACAGTTTTGTGTAATCCAATCGGTTTAAAAATCTTTTTTTTTCTTTTACCAAAACGATGTCGTTTTGGTCTTTTAAAAAAAAACACTCAAACTCTATTTACTCTAATGTCTTAAACAACACCCTAGTCTCAGTACCCCCCTCCAGCCCTTCTCGAAGGCTCTCTTCCTCACCTCACCATCGGTCGTCTTTCTCTTTGGATGCAATTTTGAGTTTTTTTTTGTATTTTTATTATTTCAGGTGAAATTCGAATCAATTTGGCAGAGTTTTGAACAAAAAGGCGAAGTTTTGAAGTTGTCCCCTTGGGCACTAAATGCTAGCTTGGCGTTTAGCGCCAGCAACCAGCGAACTCAGAAGGCATTCTGCCCCCCTTTGGGCGCTAAACGCCGACAATCAATCCGAATCCAACCTCTTCAGAGGAGCATCTTTAGTGGATTTAGCTTTTTAAGTATTATCTTATCTTTTATTTTGTAATTTTTATTTACAAATAAAATCTTTTAGGTTTAGAATTTATTATTTTATTTTAGTTTCAAATCAAATTAGGTTAGATATAAAAGGGAAAAAATACACCCTTTAGGAGATCTTCTCACTTCCGCACTTTCATACTTTTTAGAACCCTTGTTTTCTCTATAAATCATGAGCCACTAAACCTTCTCGATTAAGGTTAGGAGCTCTGTTTATTTCTATGGATTAAGACTATTGCTTTTCTATTTTAATTAATGTATTGATTCAGTTTCAATGATTGCTTTCGTTCTTCATCTTATGAATTTGAGTAGAACGACAGTATAACCCTTATTCTATATGTGTTCTTGTGATTCTCGACAGAGCTATCTCGCTTGAACAACAGCTTGAAAGCAAATTCCTCCTAAATTGCTAATTACTTGAACTATTCAGGATATGTGACATATAATCCTCTTAGCTTTGGGTAATTAGAATTTATGTGGCCATAAACTAGATTTAAACTTAACCCTCTAATCTATGATCAAGTGACCAAAATATTAGCGGTTAATTTAGGTTAGAGGAGTCTAAATCACTATTAGGATTTAGTCAATTACAGTTTGCTATGAAATGAATCTTGCATGATTAAAATAGTTGGTAAGAAAACTTAATCCGGATGAATAAACAACTCCGAAACCTTAATTGTTTTCTCTCATAGATTTTACACCAAACCTTTTATTTGCTCTCTTTTTCTCTGAATTACTGTTTTATGTGTTTCATAACCCTCAAACACAACTTTCTACTTGCCTGACTAAGTGAGTCATTCGACCATTATTGCTCAGTCTATCAATCCTCGTAGAATCAACCCTCACTCACCTGAGGTATTACTTAGTACGACTCGGTACACTTGCTAGTTAGTTTGTGGATATAGAAAATCCGCACCAATGTCAAGAGGCTTTAACTTTCCATTATAAACCTTGAAGTCAACACACATATGCTTAACATAAAGGCTATCATTAGCACCAATGACTTTAGTCTTTCCTTCATCAGTCCAATGGAGAAGACTTTAATGCACAGTCGAAGGTACAACTCCCACGCTGAAAACCCAGTTGTGGCCAAGCAAAGCATAATAACTGGCTCTTGAAGGGACCACGACCACCACAAACACATTCTTCCTTATCAATGCCCCAACCTTAACCATAAGGGTGACTAAACCTTTAGCTAGCGTCAAGACCCCCTTATAGACTATCACTGAAATATTTGTCTGCATAAGGTCATCGACATGTTTTTCAACCATAAGCAACATTCTTTCTAGAAGTAGACTAATGGCAGCACCACCATCAACCAGCACCTTATTAACAAGAAAGCCACTCATCGTAGCTTTGATATGTAGTGGTTGAAGATGTGCCTTTTGCTTTTCAGTCGATTTATTGAAATACCCTACATCTTCATCCTCAAAAATAAAAGCACAGGCTTCTTCATCTCCTGAGTTAGCCTTATAAACCACATTAAGACTGCCTTTATGACAACTCACAAACTCAGCATGTATAATGAAAATAGTGCCAACCATCTCCTCATCCCCTTCCTCAAAATAATCTTCAACGAGGTCAGGATCAGTACTAGTATTTACATTTGATTTAGCAGGTGAGGCATCGATGGCTTTGCCCTTTCTTTCAGCTACTATAGGCTCTTTACATTTCGCAAATGAATTGCCATCAATTGTAAAAACCACCTGATCTAAAACATAGGGTTTGGCCCCCTTGTCAATAGATGTTGAAGCAACATTAAGTTGCACTCGATGAAATTGTTGACCACCTAGATTTTCCTCGATTCTTCCTCGAGGATATGGATTACAACCTCAACTTCGACCTCGCCCATGATGGCCCTTTTGAGATTTTTGTAGCTGATACTCTCTAAATTCTAGATCCCTAAATTTTTGACAATTTTTAATCCACATAACTCCAATGGCTTGGGATCAACGAAAAGAAGGAGAATAATTATCCTGAGGGTTTTAAGAAGATTAACCTTCAAGACATTGAGTAGGATGTTTCTGTCAAGCCTGCTCTTCTTTATGAGTGAGCTCTTTCTTTCTCGAAGATAGTTGTCACTTCAGCATCAAAGATGATATTGCGTCTTGGGAAAAATGAGACATCTCTGCCTTTCAGCTTTTGATGCATTAAGAGATCCAAAAATCCTTCTCCAACACTAGGGTATACTTGTCAGATATTAGCTTCGAAATCAGAAGTGTCGAACTCAAGAGAGGTGAAACCAGCCATGTTAACTCCCAAGAATTGGGTTTCAACAAAACTTGCATTCATCTCAAAGGGACCAGTGTCGACCTTCATGTCTTTTTTGCCTTCATCAAATTTCAATATGCCTTCTATAATAGCCTCTTAAATTAAGGTCCCTGAAAACGAACACAATTGTTAGTCGAATGACTAGTTGCTTGATGAAATTTGCAATAAAGTTTTCCTTTAAGTTCTTTAATAGAAGGCAAAATTTGTCCTTTAGGTAAAACCAATTGCTTATCTTTTAGCAGCACATCAAATATTTGTTCCAATTTTGTAATATCGAAACTGTATTTTTTAGGGTTAAGTACTTTTTTCGTCCCTAAGGTTTGAAGTCAAAATCAAAATCGTTCCCGACCTTTTTTTCTTATTAAAATCATACTTAACATTACAAAACGTTATAAAATAATCCTTTTTTAATTTTTGGACTAAATTGCCCCTGGTAAAAAAAATTAAAAAGCCCCCCTTCCCTTCACCATCATCCCAACCCACCCCTTTTTGGCTTTTTGCCGTAACTCACCCACACGAAGAAAACAAAAAACAAAAGGAGAATAGGGAACACGAGGGAGAGAAAGAGAGAAAAGAAGGAGGGATGACGATGCCGACGTAGATAAGGAGAGCTCGCTGGTGTAGGTGTAGCGCTAGCCTTCGTTCAGCCTCTTCGCAATGTTGCGCCTCCAGTCTTCCTTCTCCTCATGCCGCATCGTGCCTCCTCGCAACACCAACTTGTGTTCTTCCTCCTTGCAGCATCATGCGTTCGTTCTACCTCCTGTAGTGTCACCCCTCCATTCTTCCTCCTTGTCGTGCTGCACTTCCTTTCTACCTCCATTCTGCTAGTTTTCTCTTTCGTTAAATTTCTGGTTTATTTGAAAAAAAAATTGGTTTGTTTTTTGAAAAAAATTTGTTGCAGTTGGTTCTGTTGTTACTGAATTCGTGTTGTTATTTCATTGTAATTACTAATTTGTAATCATATCTTTTCTATTGTTGCTGATTTTGGATGTGAAACTGTGGTTGATGATTGTTGAATTATTGTTTAATATGAAACTTCTGTTGATTTATTGTGGTTGTTGTTGTTGCTGAATTGTTGCTAGTGAGTTTTTTAAGTATAAAAAAGAGAGAGGGTTCAGGTAGAAAGAAAATGGTTGGGGCTAGTGGGTGGGTGGGTGGATGGTAGTGATTTGGGCAGAGTTAAGATTATGCTTGGGATTGTTTTGTTGCAATAAGAGAAGAAAGGGTCAAGGCAGTGGTGTGATGAAAGTGGAAGGAGTGTTGAGGGTATGGAGTAAATGGCAGAGGCAGAAAATGGAAGGAGGAGACATTATGATTTCGATTTTCTTCCCCTACTGTCTTTCTCTCTTTTTCGTTCTTTCTTTTTTTCTTTTTTTTTTTAATTTTTGAAGAACATATACATGAGTTCTTCCTTTTTAATTTTTTAATTTATGTTGTTGCTAATTTTGTGATTGATGCTGTTGTTTGATTGTTGATTTATTTTGTGATTGTTGCTGTTGCTGAATTGTTGATTTATTTTGTGGTTAGGGGTTAGTGATGAGGAAGAGTAAGAGTTTGGAAGAAAGAGAGAGAGAAAGAGGCTCGGTAATGATGATGAAGGGGTTGGGGGTTAGTGGTGAGGGGAAGTTTTTTTAAGGGCAAAATCGTCTGAAAAATATTGTTTATGGATAAAATGACTATTTTATAACGTTTTGTACCGTTGAGGATGATTTTAATAAGAAAAAAGGATTGGGAACGATTTTGATTTTGACATAAGACCTTAGGGACGAAAAAAGTACTTAACCCTGTTTTTTACTACTCTTATAGTTGACTCGCTAGGTTTATCAACGGACAAATATAAGGTGGACCTTTTTCAATTCAACCATATCGACCTCAATAAATTCTTATTAAGGATCTTCACTTGAAGACTCCATTTTGACATTCGAGTCATGCTTGTAATTTTTATATTTATTTTTTTAATTATTTTTTCTCTTTCTTAAACAACTTGACTTGCCTAACTCTTTCAACTAATTGGGTTAAGTTAGGAATATGCGAATTCACTAACTTTCAACGCATGTTAAAGCCCAAACCCATAATATTCATTTTAACAATCTTGCTTTCAGAAATCAATACATAACATCGATTGTAAGCATTTTTTAATCGAATCACGTAATCATCTATCGATTCATCATCTTTTCATTTTAATGCAAACAAGACTGTCTATGTTACCTTCAACTCTCCATTATAAAATTGGTTATAAAAAGTATTTTTTAATTGTGCCCATGTCAAAATCAAATCGGGTCTCAAATTTGAAAACTAAGTAAAAATCATTTTTTGTCAAATAAGAAGAAAAAAAAATTCATTTTCAAATGTGCATTGTTTGCTAAATTTTCTAGTTCTACCATATATCAAGCAATATGCTCAAAAGTTTATACATACGTCTCGACATTGGGCAAGCGGTAAACCACCACGAACCTTACCAGGTCAAAGCTCAAACAATTTTATTTCCAAATTCATAATAAATCATCCATTCATAATAATTCAAAATCATTCATTAAAGTCAGATTCATCATATACATATCACATTACACACTTTTCATTTTTCTAACTCATTATGTCTCAAGCCTTCTTCACTTCCAAGTTACCTCACCTTCCTAGTTCAATTTCCTTCACTATCATTACACTCAAATCTAGGGTCTTAGAGAGTAGAAATAGAGGTTTAGAAGTTCAAAATCATGTTTAAAATCCCAAAATACATGTTGCTGAAAAATAGAGTGTTTGCGTGCGCACACTTGTACAAACTTTTAAAGGTATGAGTATGCACCAGGGTGGGCGGACGCAATCAACAGCAAGCATGTCTATGTGTGTGCGTACACACCATAGTGTGCGTACGCACACTTGCTGAAAACCACAGGGTGTGCATGCGCACACCACTTGTGCGTACACACAAGGCAAAACACAGCTCTTATTTAGTGCGTGCGTACGCACACAAACCAGAAGTTCTGGTTTTGCTGTAACTTAAGAAAATCCAGTTTTTGTACCTAATTTCGGACGTCCATAACTTCCTCTACAAAATTTTGTTTTCCACAAAATTTATACCATTTTAAAGCTCTTAAGACCCTCTTTAATTTGAAACAAATTTCATTCCAATCCAAAATTTGAGACTCCAGTTATGGACCGCCAAAATTTGTTAAAATCAAGTTTTTTCACAAAAATTCACAAGAATTTCTAAACCTCAATTTTCAAAACATTTCAATTCCAACCCTTTTAAAACTTACCAAACCAAGTCCTAACATTACTCAATACACCAATTGCGCCAATTTTGCAAATATGGTCACTTCCACACAATAATTCCTCCCCAATAATAATATAATTCATACCAATAAATCACTGATAAATCCCAATTTTGTGGTTTATTTTGTGCTTAATTTGGAGGATTTTATCAACTTTTTTCATATTTATTCAATGAAATAGTGTGGTTTTGTAATTCTCCCTTAATTTGTGCTTAAGTGTAAAAACATACTTTTTAGGCCTTTAATTTGCTAGTTTTAATTCGCCTTTGATTCTACTAGATGCCTTGATGTGTTTGTTAGTGAATTCAGGTTGAAAAGGCTAGGAATGGATCAAAGGAGTGAAGAGAAAAGCATGCAAAGTGGAGAACTCATGGAAAAATAAGGATTTGGAGTGCATTCATCAACGCGCGTGCATGGAGATGAAGTCGCATGGCGACGCGTACGTGTAACATGATGCGTACGCGTGGGAAGTAAAATGCCAGAGACTATTTCATGTAGAATTCAAGTGAAAACGCTG
Source organism: Arachis hypogaea (assembly GCF_003086295.3). Taxonomy (NCBI): domain Eukaryota; kingdom Viridiplantae; phylum Streptophyta; class Magnoliopsida; order Fabales; family Fabaceae; genus Arachis; species Arachis hypogaea. The sequence goes on from NC_092038.1 coordinate 28,597,696, forward strand.
GGGGCGATTTCTGAGCTTCCCAGGCCCAAATCCAACTGATTCCAGAGATTATTTCATGCAGAATTCAAGATGGGTCAAAGGGGGGAGCACTTAGATTAGTTATGATGAGCCTTTAGTTAGTTTTCTAGAAAGAGAAGCTCCTCTTCTCTCTAGAATAAGGTTAGGATTAGGTAAAATTCTCTTAAATATAGGTTTAATTTCTTGTTTTTATCTTGTTTTCTTTACAATTTCTTATTCTATTATCTTGATTCCCTTAGTTCCCCTAGTTAATCTCTCTTTTCATGCCTCTTTTATGTTGTTGCACTCTTGTTGGATTTGGCTTTCCTTTTAATGTAATTGATGTTTTACGTTCCTTTATTATCCAATTGAGTTGTTAATCTTACTTTTCTTGTATTGGGTAGTGGTAGATTTTATTATTCCTTGTAATTTATGATGCTTTCCTTTTATGCCTTCCAACTGTTTGACAAAATGCTTGGAAGGATGTTAGAGTAGATTTTTGTGTTCTTGGCTTGGGATGGTAACTTAAGTGAACTTGAGTTGCTAATTTCCAAGTAGTTGATGATTGGTATTCATTGACTCAAGCTTCTATTAAGTTAATTAGTGAGGTGGCTAGGACTTATGGACTAGGATTAATGTAGCTCATTTGACTTTCCTTCACTTGTTGGAGGATGACTTAATGGGATTGATCCTTGCAATTATCATATTGTGGTTAGTGACAAGGATAAAGATCCTTAACCATCAACCCTTGCCAAGACCTTTTTATCATTCGAGTTCCTTTACTTTCTTGTCATTTATGTTTCTTGTCCCTTATCACAAAACCCCAAAATATACATCCCATAACCAATAACATGAACACTTCCCTGCAATTCCTTGAGAGACGACCCGAGGTTTAAATACTTTGGTTATTTTTAATGGGGTTTGTACTTGTGACAAACAAATTAAATTCTGATTGAGGATTGTTGTTAGTTTAGAACTATACTTGCAAACGAGATTTCATTTGAGAAATTCTATACCGACAATTTTCCTCCATCAAATTTTTGGCGTCGTTGCTGGGTGGTGCACAAAATTTTAATCCTAATATCAAAATCAAGATTTCTTATGATTTCGTACCACTAACCAGCAAGTGCACTGGGTCGTCCAAGTAATACCTTACGTGAGTAAGGGTCGATCCCACAGAGATTATTGGTTTGAAGCAAGCTATGTTTATTTTATTATTCTTAGTTAGGATATCAATTATAATTATCAGTTTGACTTATTAGAAAAATAAAAGAGTGCGAAATAATTACTTGTTAGTGATGGAGAATATGTTGGAGTTTTGGAGATGCGTTGTCTTCTGAATTCCTGTAATGTAATATTCAACTCAATAGCGAAATGCAAAGTTCCTTCCATGGCAAGCTCTATATAGGGTGTCGCCGTTGTCAATGGCTACTTCCCATCCTCTCAGTGAAAATGGTCCAAATGCTCTGTCACAGCACGACTAATCAGCTGTTGGTTCTCGATCATGTCGGAATAGAATCCATTGATTCTTTTGCGTTTGTCATCACGCCCAACACTCGCGAGTTTGAAGCTCGTCATAGTCATCCAATCCCAGAATCCTACTCAGAATACCACAGACAAGGTTTAGACTTTCCGAATTCTCATGAATGCCGCCATCAATCTGGCTTATACCACGAAGATTCTGGTTAAGGAATCTAAGAGATACTCATTCAATCTGATGTAGAACGGAGGTGGTTGTCAGGCACACATTCATGGATTGAGGAAGGTGATGAATGTCACAGATCACCACCTTCTCCATAATTAAGCACGAATGAACATCTTAGATAGGAACACGCATGTTTGAATGGAAAAACATAAACAATTGCATTAATTCATCAAGACGCTGCAGAGCTCCTCACCCCCAACAATGGAGTTTAGAGACTCATGCTGTCAAAGTGTATATAATTCAGATCTAAAAATGTCATGAGATACCAAATAAGTCTCTAAAAGTTGTTTAAATACTAAACTAGTAACCTAGGTTTACAGAGAATGAGTAAACTAAGATAATTAGTGCAGAGATCCACTTTTGGGGCCCACTTGGTGTGTGCTGGGGCTGAGACTTAAGCCTCTCATGTGCTTGGGCTGTTTCTGGAGTTGAACGCCAGGTTGTAACGTGTTTTGGGCGTTGAACTCCAACTTGTAACCTGTTTCTGGCGCTGGATGCCAGACTGCAACATGGAACTGGCATTGAATGCCAGTTTACGTCATCTATCTTCGCGCAAAGTATGGACTATTATATATTGCTGGAAAGCCCTGGATGTCTAATTTCCAATCCAATTAAGAGCACATCAATTGGACTCCTATAGCTCCAAAAAATCTATTCCGAGTGCAGGGAGGTCAGGATCCAACAGCATCAGCAGTCCTTTTTCAGCCTAACTCAGATTTTTGCTCAGCTCCCTCAATTTCAGCCAGAAAATACCTGAAATCACAGAAAAACACACAAACTCATAGTAAAGTCCAGAAATATGATTTTTGCTTAAAAACTAATAAAATTCTATTAAAAACTAATAAAAACATGTTAAAATCTATATGAAATTACCCCCAAAAAGCGTATAAAATATCCGTTCATCACAACACCAAACTTAAAATGTTGCTTGTCCCCAAGAAACTAGATAAATAAAAGAGGATAAAAAGAAATCAAGAAGCAATAATATATCAGAGTTTTAAGTGAAACTCAGATTCTAATTAGATGAGAGGGGCTAGTAGCTTTTTGCTTCCAAACAGTTTTGGCATCTCATTTTATCCTTTGAAATTCAGAATGATTGGCATCCATAGGAACTCAGAATTCAGATAGTATTATTGATTCTCCTAGTTTAGTATGTTGATTCTTAAACACAGTTACTTTATGAGTCTTGGCCGTGGCCCTAAGCACTTTGTTTTCCAGTATTACCACCGGATACATAAATGCCACAGACACATAACTGGGTGAACCTTTTCAGATTGTGACTTAGTTTTGCTCATGTCCCCAATTAGAGGTGTCAAGAGTTCTTAAGCACACTCTTTTTCTTTGGATCACGACTTTAACCACTCAGTCTCAAGCTTTTCACTTGGACCTGCATGCCACAAGCACATGGTTAGGGACAGCTTGATTTAGCCGCTTAGGCCTGGATTTATTTCCTTGGGCCCTCCTATCCATTGATGCTCAAAGCCTTGGATCTTTTTCACCCTTGCCTTTTGGTTTAAAGGGCTATTGGCTTTTTCTGCTTGCTTTTTTTTCGCAAATTTTTTTTTTCACTGCTTTTTCTTGCTTCAAGAATCAATTTCATGATTTTTCAGATCAGCAATAATATTTCTCTTGTTCATCATTCTTTCAGGAGCCAACAATTTTAACATTCATGAAATTCAATATCAAAAATATGCACTGTTCAAGCATTCATTCAGAAGACAAAAAGTATTGCCACCACATATAAATAATTAGAATTTTCCTTATTAAGAACTCGAAATTAAATTGCCTCTTTATTCTAAAAATCTACTATTTTATTCATGTTTGATGATGATGAGAAAAATAATTTATAGCTTAATTGGAAATAAAATCAAAATAGAGATACTAATTACTACTACTAATTTATAACTTCTAAGGTAAATTCCTAATAAGAACAGTTATCACAGAGTTAAGGCAGAGATTAGGACTCAACAACCTTTATTTTGGGAAGTGGATGCTCCTCAAGTCTGTGGGGTGCTTGGTCCTTCAAGAGATAATGTCTGACGCTTCAGTTCCTTCAAGTCACATCCTTGCTTTTCCTGTTCCCTTAGGTGCCATGATCTTGATGAGTTTTAGCTCAATGATCATGGCGAATCACACCAAACTTAGAGGTTTGCTTGTCCTCAAGCAAAAGAAAGGAAATGAGAGGAATAGTAGGAGAGGCAAATTTGAAATTCAAAAGATATGATGAGTTGAAAAAGATATGAGAAGAATTTAAAAAGATTTGAAAAGAATTCAAAAAGATAGATGAGTTTTGAAAAAGGTTTGAAAAGAAACTAAAGAAAAATCAAGAAATATGTTTGGGATTAAAAAAAATTTTGAAATTGAAGTTGAAAGATGAGAGTTTGTAACATGTTTATGCAAGAAATCATGAATTAAAACGTGAAAATTGGAAAAAATTTGAATTGAAAACGAAATTACCTCCTCCCCACAATCCTAGCGTTAAACGCCCAAACGCTGCATGTTTTGGGCGTTTAACGCCCAATTGCTGCTTCTCCTGGGCGTTCAACGCCCAGCTGTTGCTTCTTTCTGGCGTTGAACGCCAGGAAGTCCTTTGTCACTGGGCGTTTTTCTGAACGCCCAGGATGCTGTAATTCTCGCGTTAAACGCCCAAAAGGAGCTTCTTTCTGGCGTTCAACGCCCAGATGGCTATCCTTACTGGCGTTAAACGCCCATTGGATGCTTCTTTTGGGCGTTCAACGCCCAAAATATTTCTTACTGGCTTTTTCACGCCAGTGAGCCTCCAAATTCCTTTGTAACTCTGTGAATTCAATCAATTGCTATTTTATCTTGAAGATACTTGACATATACCTGTAAAAATCAATTAATTAACTAATAAACTTTGTAAATGGCTGGGTTGCCTCTCAGCAAGCGCTTCTTTATTGTCTTTAGCTGGACTATTACTGAGCTTTAATCAAGCCTCAGTTTTGAGCATTCTTGCTCAAAATTGCCTTCAAGATAATGTTTGACTCTCTGTCCATTAACAATGAACTTTTTATTAGAATCATTATCCTGAAGCTCTACGTATCCATATGGTGACACACTTGTAATCACATATGGTCCTCTCCACCGGGATTTTAATTTTTCGGGGAATAATCTGAGCCTAGAATTAAATAGCAGAACTTTCTGCCCTAGCCCAAAGACTCTGGATGACAATTTCTTATCATGCCATCTTTTTGCTTTCTCTTTGTAAATTTTTGCATTCTCGAAAGCATTGAGTCTAAATTCCTCTAGCCCATTTAACTGGAGCAATCATTTTTCTCCAGCTAACTTGGCATCAAGGTTCAGGAATCTGGTTGCCCAGTAGGCCTTATGTTCCAGTTCCACTGGCAAGTGACATGCCTTCCATACACAAGCTGGTTGCGAGAGGTCCCTATAGGGGTCTTGAATGCTGTTCTGTATGCCCACAGAGCATCATCCAAGCTTCTTGCCCAATCCCTTCTACGGTTAATTACAGGCCGTTCCAAGATTCTTTTGAGTTCTCTATTTGAGACTTCAGCTTGCCCATTTGTCTGTGGGTGATATGGAGTGGCCACCCTGTAGCTAACTCCATAATGAACCAAAGCAGAGTAAAGTTGTTTATTGCAGAAATGAGTGCCCCCATCACGGATTAGTACTCTAGGGGTGCCAAATCTGCTGAAGATGTGTTTCTGGAGGAATTTTAACACTGTCTTAGTGTCATTAGTGGGTGTAGCAATAGCTTCCACCCATTTGGATACATAATCCACTGCCACCAGAATATAAGTGTTTGAGTATGATGGTGGGAAGGGCCCCATGAAGTCAATACCCCATACATCAAACAACTCAATCTCCAAGATCCTTTGTTGAGGCATGGCATAACTGTGACGCAGATTACCAGATCTTTGGCAACTGTCACAATTAAGTACAAACACTCGGGAATCTTTATAGAGAGTAGGCCAGTAGAAGCCACATTGGAAGACTCTTGTGGCTGTTCGCTCACTTCCAAAATGTCCTCCATATTGTGATCCATGGCAATGCCATAGGATCTTCTGCACTTCTTCTTTAGGCACACATCTACGGATTACTCCATCTGCACATCTCTTGAAGAGATATGGTTCATCCCAAAGATAGTAATTTGCATCTGTGATCAATTTTTTTGATTGCTGCCTACCGTACTCTTTGGGTATGAACCTCACTGCCTTGTAGTTTGCAATGTCTGCAAACCATGGCACTTCCTGGATGGCAAAGAGTTGCTCATCTAGAAAGGTTTCAGAGATCTCAGTAAGAGGGAGGGACGCCCCTTCTACTGGTTCTATTCGGGACAGGTGATCTGCTACTTGGTTTTCTGTCCATTTTCTGTCTCTTATTTCTATATCAAACTCTTGCAGAAGCAACATCCATCTGATGAGTCTGGGTTTTGAATCCTGCTTTGTGCGTAGATATTTAAGAGCAGCATGATCAGTGTACACAATCACTTTTGATCCTACTAAATAGGATCTAAACTTGTCAATGGCGTAAACCACTGCAAGCAACTCTTTTTCTGTGGTTGTGTAATTCTTCTGTGCGTCATTTAAAATACGACTGGCATAGTAAATGACGTGCAAAAGCTTGTCATGCCTTTGTCCTAACACTGCACCAATGGCATGGTCACTGGCATCACACATTAATTCAAATGGTAATGTCCAGTCTGGTGCAGAGATGATTGGTGCTGTGACCAGCTTAGCTTTCAGAGTCTCAAACGCCTGCAGACACTCCTTATCAAAGATAAATGGCATGTCAGCAGCTAGCAGATTACTTAGAGGTTTGGCGATTTTTGAAAAATCCTTTATAAACCTCCTATAGAATCCTGCATGCCCCAGAAAGCTTCTGATTGCCTTAACATTGGCTGGTGGTGGTATTTTTTCAATTACCTCTACCTTAGCTTGATCCACCTCTATTCCCTTGTTCGAGATTTTGTGCCCAAGGACAATTCCTTCAGTCACCATAAAGTGACATTTTTCCCAGTTTAAAACCAGGTTAGTCTCTTGGCACCTTTTTAGAACAAGTGCTAGATGGTCAAGACAGGAGCTGAATGAGTCTCCAAATACTGAAAAGTCATCCATGAAGACTTTCAGAAATTTTTTCACCATATCAGAGAAAATTGAGAGCATGCACCTTTGAAAGGTTGCAGGTGCATTGCACAAGCCAAATGGCATCCTTCTGTATTCAAATACTCCAGATGGACATGTGAATGCTGTTTTCTCTTGATCTTGGGGATCTACTGCAATTTGATTATAACCTGAATATCCATCCAGGAAGCAATAGTATTCATGACCTGCTAGTCTTTCCAGCATCTGGTCTATGAGTGGTAAAGGAAAATGATCCTTTCTGGTAGCTGTATTGAGCCTTCTATAATCAATACACATACGCCACCCTGTAACGGTTCTTGTAGGAACCAGTTCATTTTTTTCATTATGAACCACTGTCATACCACCCTTCTTAGGGACGACTTGGACAGGGCTTACCCAGGGGCTATCAAAAATAGGATAAATAATCTCAGCCTCTAGTAATTTAGTGACCTCCTTTTGCACCACCTCCTTCATGGCTGGATTCAGCCGCCTTTGTGGTTGAACCACTGGCTTAGCGTCACCCTCCAATAAAATCTTGTGCATGCATCTGGCTGGACTAATGCCCTTAAGATCACTGATGAACCACCCAAGAGCTATCTTGTGTGTCTTTAGCACTTGAATTAGTGCTTCTTCTTCCTGTGGCTCTAAGATAGAGCTTATGATTACAGGAAAGGTATCACCTTCTCCCAAAAATGCATATTTTAGGGATGGTGGTAATGGTTTGAGTTCGGGTTTAGGAGGTTTCTCCTCTTCCTGAGAAATTTTCAGAGGTTCAACATTGATTAAAATAAATATTAATTATTTTTAATATTTTTAAATTGTAAAACATTTATAATAATAATTATTATATATATTTTTATTTAAATTTTAATAAAAAATTTTATATAATTTTATGTATTATCCCATGTAGAACACGGGAACATACACTAGTTAACATAAAAAAATGTTTTTGACATTTTCATTAGAGTAATTCCCATAATAAATTACCTATGTTAATAATATCAATGATGTTTTCCTTAACTGAAGATGTGTCTTGTAAATCTTCTTTCACAAGGCTGCAAATGTGCAACTTTTCCTTGGTACATAACATATCTACTACTTCATATGAATATCCAATTACTATGTTTCCACTTTCTGTTGAAAAATTATGAAGATCGTAATTGAGAGATGCCAGCGCCATTTGGGCATGTTAAGAAAAGTTTTGATAATCCTTCAATAGATATGAATATAGGATCTGATTCCATGCATCAGGGACTCCAGGTAAGCACCAATGAATGCAATCAGCAAAAGATTTTGGGTTGGCTCTCTGTTCTTTTGTCAAGAGCTTGCCCCTGCGTTCGCCATAAAGCGATGTATGAGCATCTTTTCTGTACTCTGATAACTGGGTGATGTTCAACAACATCACATTGATTTGCAGCTTTTGAAGTGCATCATGTACTATCTTCATGATCTCCAGATTCGAGCCGCTCCCCCAATATGGACGACCCTGGATTGGATATGATTCGTTGAAGCAGTTTTCGTCTGTACCAGGCCTCCATTCCCAGCTCCTAAAGAAGAAAATCATTTGTTACTCTTCTTAAAAGAGAGTTTCATTACTGCTCTTTTTATCCAGATTTAACATTTTGCAGAAGAAAGCTCAAATCTGTATAATCTTTGATATTAAAAGAAGTAGCTAATGAATATACATTTGAAGTCTTTAACCATTCAAATATTGAAACCTTTTTTCAAGAATATTATTCATACACCAAAATCAGTTACTAAATTCAGTCATCAATATATTTATATATAAATACATGTGTGATTTAATTTATTTTTAATATGTATTTATACTTTAACGTATATTTTATAATTTTCAGAAACACAGTATCGTGTTTGGAAGAGGATATATGGACAGAAACAATGTGTACAACATCCTAAAAGAAAGGATACGGAGACACTAACAAGAGACACAATTTTTTTATTTTTTTTTTATTATTCTTATTAATTTTTCATAATATATATTTTATTGTTATATTTTTCATCTCAAATTTTTTTTAATGAAAAAAATGAGAATAAATTAAATTTTTATAATTTGTTCTATTTTATCACCAAACAGAATATAGAAACACAAAATTTTGTGTCTGTCTTTCACTGTCTTATTCTTTTCTTAGTGTTTTGTCTTGTTCTATTCTCAGAAACACACGCAGCCTAATAGTGTAAATTACGAGACTAGCGTTTTATAATGATACATATTAGTCTTTTTATACATGCTCAGTGCGAAGACTAATATATCTTTTTTACTTTTTTTTTTTGTTTTCAAGTACTTGGCAGCAGAACTCTAGTAGATGAAGCTTTGGAGGTGAAGGCTTGAGAGCTCACCAGAGATGTGTGGGAGACATGCTCATAAAGAAGACTTTTTGAGTCTCTTGTTTGATGTTGGATTCCAACCAGCTAGACCAAGTTTCCAAAGCCAAACTGTATGCTGTGGTCACATTATACTCTTTTACGCTGTCTGGGGATCCATAACTAAAATTTAAAAAGATGAACGACTCAATAACAAAGGAGTGAAACATGTGGACATAATGGCTTAAGAAAAGGAAAAAAAGATATCTGTACTCAATTTTGTATATTTGAATTTATCACCTTTCATTTTTATTAATGTATTAATACGCATTAACATGGTTATTGCTCACATTCTTTATAAATTAAATCTGCATAATATTAATAAACATGACATTAATCAAGATAGTAAGTACTTTGTTTATCTCATATAGAGAAGTCTTAGACTCAACTTTTAGAAATAGCAAAAATCTTCTTTTTTTTTATAAATTGTATATGATAAAAAATATTTTAAAAAACAAATTTGTACACAACATTATTTAACATATCATAGAAGTAGAATATTATACATATAACTTTTATGTATATTTTTTTATTTTAGTATTAAAAGTAGTTGATAAGAAGAGTGAGAAGATAAAAAAATGATCTTTTATACTATAAGAAAAATGTATAAAAAAGTGTAAAATAAAAAGATGTAGATGAAAAATAATGCTAAGATCAGTTTTCTTTAAAAAACGTGATGAATGGTTACTATTTAGGTACATACGAAGCATTGATGAGAGGCTTGTGCATCCACCAAACATAACTCTCAAACACCAATATGTCCACTCCTTGCCAATGTTTTCCATGGTTAGCAATTGAATCTAGCCTTACCATACGTTTATGTACAGTATGATTTGTTGCATGATCTGAAATTGATTCCACAATGAACGGAGCCCAGTAGTATTCAATTGATGCATTGAACTCCTGCAAAATAATTCAAGAGAAAATCTTAGAAAACTTGGTTTCCAATTATTTCATGCTTTTGCCTATTGCATGCTTTTTTACATTAAAAATCAATTACTTCAATCGGTATAAAATATATATTAAAATAATTTTTTTTTATATATACATATGCACTTTAGAAATACTGCACATGACATTAGTTTAATCCCTAAATATTTGTGACATCATTTTTGTCATGTATTCTTAGAAAGCTAAGACTTGATTGAAGCATGATGCTTTCCATTTCATTTTGTTTGATGATTTGATTTTCCTGAAAAGATGAAGTTTGTTTGAAAAAAAAAAAGAAGGGATGAAATTTGTGAAGTGAAAAAAAAAAGGGAAAAGGGAGGGATTAATCAAACTAAAAGGCAAAACATACTTTTTTTTATTTGTTCTTTTAACAACATTCGTTTGAAGGCAATTATTAATTTTAAATAAAAAATAACTATTTATACCCATAAACTTTATAAATATTAAAAAATATATTTATAAAAAACTAATATTATATCCGTAAGAAATAATTTTTGTACAATAAAAATATTCAAATTTTATATTTTTGTTGACTTTTTAATAAAATTCTTAAAGAGAAAGTTTAGGGGACCAGCAGATTTATTAAAATCTGGCCAGCACTTAGCCAGCAAAACAAAAATGAGTGATTCTCCACCATTAGATGAAATCTCACACCATTAAATATACTATTAATGACTAATTGATGGCTACAACTCACCAAAACTGTTGGCTCCCTAGCACTCCTCATTCTTAAATTATTCTTGTTCTTTGTCTTCAACCTCAATTCTATCACCATCTCTTCTTCTTTCACACCATGTAATCTGTTCCATCATTCTTTTCTCGTCACTTTCTATTACACCCACCTCTACATCAATAGTAATAGTGTCAATAGTAATAGTGTACTTCACTACTCACTGCACCACCTCACCACTACCACAGTACACACACATTTCACTAACAATAACAATAGAGATGCGAGAGACACAGAAGCAAATTGAAGTTAGAAATAGATCAAATCAAAAGAGAGAAAAAAAAGAGAAAACGATAGAGGTTATGTGTGAAAAAGAGAGAGAGAAAAAGAGCGAGAGAACGTGCTAGAAGAAGAGGGAGGGAGAGGCGCCAGTGGCCCGTCACTCTCAACCAAGGGCGGAGCCAAGTAGAAGGAAAAGACGGCAATGATCCCCTAATTTTAATTTTTTACATGTAAATTATATGTAAATTTCAGTTTAGCCTCTCTCCTTAAAATTTTATTTTAATCTTATTTTAGTGTGTAAATATTTTTTGCGCCTTTCTAATATTTCATCTAGTTTCGCCCCTGCTCCCAACCTTTGTTGCTTGATCACTATTCTTGTCATCTGCGACACAATCACTGTCAATCTCTCCTCCATCAATACCAACGCCGTCAATGGCGCTATCTTCTTCAAAGTACCCAAATTCCTTAATCTCTCTCCATCATCCTTCTGTTAATCTTTTTTTTTGTTTTGACAAAGAAAATCCGAATGCTTTTATGGTTTGATTGCTTGTAGTTGTAGTTGTTAAAGAATGATGTGATTATAGTTGTGACGGTGGATAAAGAGAAAGGTGGGGCTCATGGGGTGAAAAAGTTGAGGTAGTGAATGTCGATGTCATCATGGTAGTGTTGATGGTGGCGGTGGTGCAGTAAAAAAGAGAGAAGGTGACTAAGGTGATGATAATGAAAAATTGTGAAAATTTGAGATTTAAAAAAGAAGAGATATAAGTGGAATTGAAATAACGGGTAGGATAATTTAAAAATTTTATTAAAAAATTAACAAAAATTTAAAATTTGTTATTTTTATTTAATATTTTACTAATAAAAATATTTTTATACGTAATACTAAAAATATAGTATTGGTAAATTCTAAATCTTAAAATTTAAATTTTAATAGTATAAAAATAAAATATTAATATAAAATATTAATTAATATTAATAAAAAAAGTTAGTCCTAACATTATTTATTATTTATTTATGAGTTTTTTTTTTTTTGGTGTCTAAACAAGGAAAGAAACAAAGCAAAAACTATCCTAAATCCGAGCGGATGATTCGTTGAAGATCAACACAAGGCTCAGACCAAATAACATGATTAGAGTTATTCTTGGCACTATATTTAGCCATCCAATCCGCAGCTCTATTTGCTTCTCGGGACACCCATTCAACGTGAACAAGCCAAGGACGAGATAAAAGCTCCTGAATCTTGTGAACCAAATCTGTTACTTCAGATGAATACCCACTTGTAAGCTCATGCATGATGGGCAGAATGTCAAGGCAATCCGTTTCACATATAATATCCCTCAAACCGCAATCCCAAGCTAAAACCAGCCCCCTCCAAGCAGCAAATAATTCACATCTGATTATAGACCAAGGGGGAATGCTTCCAGAGCAGCCCGAGATCCAATCTCCCTTAGAATCTCTAATAATACACCCAAATCCCGCTAAATTTGAATCCATATACAAGCTTGCATCACAATTAACTTTAAAACTATTACCTACCGGTGGTTCCCAACACAGGCAATTTCGGAGAGACCTAAAGGCATTGCTTCGATTCCTGTAAACCTGTAAGTCCTTGGCGGTAATTCTGGCCAAGGCAACAACCTTGTGGTCTGTCCAAGGTTATTATATGAGTTATTATATGCATGGGCATTATTCTTCATTACCTCTGCTTTGAAGATCTTCATAGGTGGAATTCTTTGGAGGGATTTCTTTCCTTTGGGAATTACTGACTGTACCAAACAGACCATGCTCTCAAACTGGCCTCTCTGTAACGAGTCCCCAATAAACATCATTCTCTTGTTCCTCAACATGTTCAACAACGTCAGAGGGTCAAATCTGAATTCATGAATGGATGAAACACAACACTTAGTCATGGGAATTGGGAACATTTTCGGGTATTTTGAGACTTCCTGTTTAAGTGAATGGAATATTTATAAGATCAAATTCTAACACCGTATTTAAAAACTATATATACAAATCCAAAAGTTTTATTTTAATTCGAAATAATTATTATTTTTTTTGTATTCATATTTGTATCTATTATTCGGATATTGCTTTTACTATTCAAATATTCATTTTTATATTATAGCTACTTATATATTTTAATTATACAATATATATATTACCTTACGAAATACAAAATATAGAATTTATTAAATAATTGATACTAGTAAAATAGTACTGAGAAGCATGCTGTTCTATCTAAATATCAACATATTTAATATGAAATAAATTCTAATGAATCAATGTCCGACTTAAACAATTCTAAAACACTTCTAGAGAATAAAAATTGAGAAAATATTTAATTTGGTCTCTGAAATTACATTCGAATCTTAATTTAATTCCTAAACTTTTCGAATTTTAATCAGTCCTTGCGGACTGCGGTAATTTCCGTCACAGCGTCAGTTAAAAAGTTTATAGACTAAATTGAGGTAATTGAAACTTTAAGAACTAAATTGAGACTCGAGTATAACTTTAGAGATCAAATTGAGTATTTTCTCAATAAAGTTGTTGTAAATTAAAGTATCCAAGCTAAATTTTTTTCAGAGATGAATTTGGGTGTTTGCTCGAATGAAAGTATTGAAGTGGTTGAAGTTGCATATTACTTGTCTGAAATTGTTGGATTAATAACTTATACCTTGGGATGTTGCATCCATGAGGCTGCCACCTCCAATTCTTGTAAAAAGAATCAGGCCTTCCATTCCTCTGGCAAGTGGTCTGCTTTACCAAGTAAGGGCAACTCTCTTCCTCATAAAGAGGGTAAGACACATTATCCCAAACCCACTTCCCTTCAAACACATTGCAATCTTCTCCGATTCGGTCCTCCGGCATCACCGCCATCGGCAATTTGTTCCTTCCACCCTGTCCCCGTGCTGGCCTTCCATACACCTTGAAAACGTAGCTGTTCTCGCTCCTTAAACTGTCGAGGACTAGCCTCGAAGTTCCGAGGAGCAGGACAGAGTACAATACAAGCGGAAATAGAGTTTGGATCTTGCGATCAAACAATGACTTCAAAGATTGCATTGGTATGGGAATAGGCCTAGCGATTTGAAGGATATATTGTGAGATGCTATAGCGTTCTAACTTTTATTGGAGAGACATGTTAGTTTGTTTGTTTTTCTTCTCCAAGTACTTGATTTTTGTGGATTGCTTGAGTTTGAAGCTTTTTAAAAAAACATCCTTCTCAACGAACGGTTGGTAGGATCAAAGTTTAGCTGCTGAATGTATTAGGATTGAAGGAACATATGTATATGTTTGCTTTTTCTATTTTTATAACAACTCCGTAGAAAATGTGTACAGAAATAATTAAATCAACTTCGAATAATCTAACTAAACTGAAAGTTTTTTTTCCAAAGTATCTCCTATTTGAATCCAAGCATACTAGTGAATTAATCACTAAACCAATTCAAATTCATTAAATCAAGTGAAAGATGAATAACACGTATAATAATACACAATTATGGAGTGTCCAATTTATACCTTGAAAATTTATAAATTCAATACTGGCGCATTTATCATAGTGCCTACAGAAATTTTAGAAGCTACTGATGACCAACAAGGATGGCCCATTTTTTTTTCCTATGATGGAAAAGCTTTTCAGCACCGAAATATTTGAAAAGTAATATTAGGTAACTAATATTACAACCATCAATTTCAGCTGAGATTATATCAAGTTGTCAAATAAATTTAGTATAAAATCTATTAAAAATGAATTAAGTTTGAATTTTTATAATTTTTTAATTTATTTTTAAATTTTTAATTTTAAAAGTTTTAGATTTATTTTTTATATTAAATATAAGTTGTAATGTTGGCTCTAAAAATTCTTTTTGAACAACTCAAATAGGGATGACAATGGTTTCTATCTTTGTGTTTGGTTGGTGTCTTTTAGACATAAAGACACAAATATAAAGGGAATTATAGTGTACAGATTGGAGGATACAGATATTCTCCTTGGAATTATCTCGTGGTGACAGGTGTTCAGAGAAAGCCGCTTGTGACTGTTAGCTGAAAGGGGTGACGTGAAGCGTGCACGAAGCCGAGTAGCTCATGTTGGGAGCTCCGTTTGGGAAGGACGTGCTGTGCTTGGATGAGGAGAATTGGACCCGCTGGACTAGACTCCATACAAGGCCTTGGATGAAGGTGGGCTGTGAGAGAATCATGGTTGAAAGGGTAGGATGGGTTAAAAGCATCTCTGTTTCAGTAAGTTAGTAACGGGTATATAACCCCTTGACCCGAAAAAAAGGAAAAAATAAATAGAAGATTGCATAACCCAATTGAAGGCAGGAAAAAAAAAAGAGAGACACTTTGATAAAGATGTTTAAAATGTCTTTTTTAAAGATGTTTATTATTAACTAAAATTTAATACATATAATTGATTAAACTATATTATTTTTTTTGAAATTAGATCAGACAAATTGATTTGGTCAAAAAATCAATAAACCAAATCTTGAATCGATTTAAATTAATATTCTTTTTTTATAGAAAATGACTACAATAACGTTATTATAAAAAATTACTAAAATATTTTTATTATATAATTTTTTAATTTTAAAAATCTTAAATTCTAATCCTAT
Source organism: Arachis hypogaea (assembly GCF_003086295.3). Classification (NCBI taxonomy): domain Eukaryota; kingdom Viridiplantae; phylum Streptophyta; class Magnoliopsida; order Fabales; family Fabaceae; genus Arachis; species Arachis hypogaea. The sequence goes on from NC_092038.1 coordinate 28,613,398, forward strand.
AACGACACAAAGAAAAGAAAAGAGTTACAATTTAGGATTCTTAAATATATATATAAGAATATTTTAGTCATTTTTATAATAGAAATATTATAATTATTTTTTATAAAACTTATTAATTTAGACCGGTTCAAAGAATAGTTTATCAATTTTTTGGCCAAATCAATTTATCTTATCTAATTTTGATAAAAATAACATAATTTAATCAATTATATGTATTAAATTTTAATTACTTAAAAATATTTTTAAAAAAAGACATTTTAAGCGTATTTATCTAAGTGGCTCCCAAAAAAAAAAGAAGAGAAAGAATATATGCGCCTACACGAAATTTTGGGTGATCACTGAAGACTTAGTTTATTTAGCATGCAGTAGTTATTTTGGTGCTGTATTCATTATAGGATAATTTTATATAATTTAAAAAGTAATGAATAAAGATATGATTGAACAAATATTAAATATCTGAGTAGGCACTACTGGATTAACAGTAAAAGTATAATTCATGCAGTATCGCAAGAATGTTGAGATGTAAAAATGTATTGAAGTGAATACAATTTAGCTGTACTTTAGATATGTTGATTCTATTTATTTGTTAGAACATTGACTAAATAAGATAGTGAAAGACTCAAATATGTAAGTATATCGGTTGGTGATATAATGACTGAATGCTGTATAAAACGGCTATTTTTTACGTATGGAAGTAAGAGTAGTGATATAATGAAACACTATAATTTTAAAAATCATATGCATATTATTAAAAAATGGTTAAGCATAACTAAATTTTAAAAATCAGTTTTTAACCGGTTAATAACTAATTTTATCATATAAAATTAATTTGGTTAATTAACCAAATAATGAACAACCCTATGAATAATAAAAAAGTATGATTAATTTAAATATAAGTGAGTATGAAATAAAAATAATTTTTAACAAAATTATCATATGTTTTAACTGTATAAGTAATAATTAATATATACAATAACGAAAAATAACACAAGTAATAATTAATATATACAATAACGAAAAATAACACAGCTTAGTGGTAATTTAGGAAGCATCCAATAATAAAGAGGACTTGTTTCAGGTCATGTCTTCAATAATTTTGGAATTCTCCTTGAAACGGTTTGGTTGGATTGATTTTCTACGATTTTAAAAATAACATATTAACACTCATTATGTCATTAGTGAATTCATCGGCACCTTCGCAAGGAATAAAAAAATATTTTTTCCACTTAACTAAATCAGCAACAACTATTCTGCCATCTCGTCTTCTACTTAACTGACTGGACTTAATTCGACTGTTTCTTCTTTGAGTGAAAACGAAGATTGTCCAATGTATTCCTTTTCTTAACAAAACTCACCAATTTTAACTTTTTTTTCACTAACTTAAAAACAGAAACTAACAGCCTATACACCATATTAGGAACAACAAAGTTCTCAGCACAATTATTAACATGAGAATAAAAACCCTTTTCAGATTCTAAGCACAGGAATTAAAAAAGAAAAAAATTTATGTCTATTATAATATCAACAACAAATTAATATCTAATTATAATTCATTCACAAGCTTCATTATAATTTACGTATATGGCCTATCCCCTATGAAACAATTTTGGAATTACCATGTTCATGTGTCTACTCACTACTGTCTTTGAAATTATCCATGCTTAGTAGAGTGCAACAAGTCTTCAACTCTACAACAACTCTAATATTCAGAGGCAATCAAGCATAAAACATTTCTTTCTGAATAAACCAAGCAATTTACAATACAACACATAGAACTAACAACTTAAATCAATTTTCATGGAGAACATGTGAACCATCAAAGTGCATACTAAAAAATGACAAAAATCTACATGGACAATACCAGAAAGTGCCATCTCAACAACTATATATTCATTATCCTGCCTACCTTGCTAGCAGTACCCATGGCAATAAGACCTTTCAAAACCCAGCATCATCATACACATGTTAAAATTAAATTCTCTATAGTTGTCCATGCTGCAATTACAGTGCTTATTTCTTCAATTCTTTGCATTTTCACTCATATTTTTCCTGCAAAAAAAAAATACTCCTACAGTTTGATCCCACAATTAACGACTTCAACAGTAAAAGTTTTGTTTTGGCGTTGGACGCCAATGTTCCTTGGTTATGTTAAGTTCTTAACTAATCTTCCATCAACTATTTATTCACACATAAACAACGACATAACCAAGAAGAAGAAATCAATTATGTTCGAAAAAATACTATGCTTATTATGTATTTCTACTCTAGCAAATCTAGAATGACATAAGCGAAAAAATTATTTTGATCTCATGAAGATGCGTCTGCTAATAATTTACGGAGAATAACTGAACATAAATGACAAGCAATGGCGGGGATAACGCCACTGACAAGGGTGAACGGCCGGGGGACAACGACTCCACCGCTGCAACGAAGCAACTGGCGATATGCGAACTAGGAAGCGAGCTTCATCACGACGAACACACGCAGAACCCAAGCGCCACCAGCAGCGACAGCGAGCAGACCAGCGGCGGCGACCCTCGTAGACGGAGCTAGGTTTTGCTCTGCTGAGAGGAGAGGCATGAGGTGAAGACCTAAGTTGCCTTTTTTTCATCCATTATTTTTTTTTGCGTCCACTTAGGCCCCAAATGCAAACGTCTCACCAATGAAACCCGTGCACACAAATCTCGTTCCATTTCATGCAACTACCTCGGCTCACTCGGCCCACCCGTGAGCGCCTACACGGCCACACCTTGCTGAAAGCCTGCTCCAACCGCAAAAGAGAGACAATACGTGTCAGCAGGAGACACAAGAAAATAGTATATCTGTAAATCTGTACAAAATTACATCTGTACAGTAGAGCAACCCCAAATATAAATATACAAATAAACATAAACATAGATATACACAAAATTTTTTATTATGTTTAGTGATAATATACAGGACACAATTCTCTAATTTAAATATCTATTTTACCCTACACATGATCACCACTATCACCATTGTTATCAGTGGTGGGCAATAGATCTTCAATAGTAATAGTGGTGATGGCAGAAAGGAGTGATTGAGGAAAGAGGATAGATATTAGATAGAGGCAGAAGAAGAGAGAAGAGGAAAAGAAAGGGAGGAAGAAACGGTATTAAGGATTAAAGTTAAAATTGAAATTTAAAGAGAAAAAATTAGTGTTTTGTGTTTACGTCTTAGTGTCTTAGTTTATAGATGGTACATAAATTTTGTGTATTTATGTCCATCTATATCTTCCCGTGTCCATCAAATTTTGTGTGTTACCAAACCAAGCGGTACCTAATGAAAACAGAGACATGTCCTTACCCCGTGCAGTCAAAAAGCTTCCATCTCCACTCCAGATATAGATATATATAACAGGTATCGGTATCCGTTTGAATATCCATTTTCGGTGGATATCTCTATAGAATTTTTTGAGCAAAAAATGTAAAAACAAAAAAAAATTAAAAGAAAAACCAAACAATTGAACTTTTAATTTTAGAACAATATAGATTTCAGAACAATTTAAAAAAACATACATATGTATAAATGCATATTTCATAACAATGCAGATTAAAACAAAATAATATTTTAGAACAATTTCAAAAAATACCATCTGTACCAACAATGCAGATTCACAATAAATTCCAGAACAATTTAATTTTTTATTTTAAAAAAGATAAAAAAAAAATAATTGTACCAATGATTAAATTTTTTGTATAATTATAAAATATATTTTTTTATTACGACCGACTCTATAACTGTCTGGATAATTAAGCGATTAAAATTTATTACTAAATATTATTGACGGTTAAATCGTTGATACTAAAAAAGATAAAATTATTTACAAATGTGTTTTACTGACACAAGAAGATATTAGTATTGTCCTTGAGGGTGTTGGTAAAATTGGTCTTTTTTATTGACGGGGCTGATAATCGATAGCCTTGTCATCACTAAATAGGTTTGCAATGCTTTAGCCTTCAGAAGGGTCGTAACCTGAATTTTTTAATAGTGACCTATTTCACTAACCACTTTATCGTCATTCTGATTTGCCATGGTGGTAACGTATTTGTTTGGCATCTCTATTTTGCTATGGACACTTTGTTAAGTTGTCGTATCCATGTGTAGAACACATTTTAGACATGACACTCGTTTGATACGCGTGTCTACTGTGTCTACGTCTTAATAAACAATAAAAAATTCTTCTCCGGACACACTTAAATACCACCACATGTCAGTGGGTCCAGTCTTATTTTTAATTTTTTTTGAAAGAAAGAGCTCAACACTCAAAGTGGAGCATACATAAACTAAGATAATAATAAAAGACTAACCAACTCTTATGTCATCTCCATCATAGCCATCAACAACATGAGCTAGTTTCCACACCATTCTGTAGCACAAAGCAACGATTGTGTTGCACACTCTACAACTCCTGCTATTTTGTTCTGGAAGATTACATCATTCTTCCGTAACCAAATGTTCCATATAACTGAAAAGAACCCAACTAACCAGTACTTGCGTACCTCCTTTCTCATAGGCATGGATCTCCAACTCTCAAAGTGAACTTTCAAAGTATCGGGAGTTATTCACACCTGACCAAATACTGTGATCCATACACACCACACCTGCCAAGAAAACTCATAAGCAACCAACAGGTGATGAACACTTTCAACTACTTTTTTACACAACATGCATATATTATCATTTGGTTCCAGAATTCCCAACCTACTAAGTCGGTCCTTTGTGTTGACCCGGCCAATCAGAGCAAACCAAGTGAACAACTCAACTCGAGGTGGAACTAAACCTCTCTAAATTTTTTTGTGAATCTGTAACTCAGAATCTCCTTGTCCAGAGTCGCTTCCTGCAAAACCTGTACAAATGAGTTAGTAGTATAAACGCCTTCCTTTTCAAATTTTCACACCGCTCTGTCTTGCACTTCTTCTATCAGTTTAACATATTGCAAGGCATGAAGCAACTGATCCAAGGTTTCTGTTTCCCACTGGCGAAGCTCCCGCCTCCACTGAAAATGCCAAACCTATTCTATTTCATCCCAAAACCCACAATTCCCAATTGGTGATCCTTTTTGGCTTGAAATCAAGAAGAGTCTCGGATAAGAGTCTTTCAGCTTTCCTATTTAGAGCCACGTATCCTCCCAAAATCTGGTGGTCCTGCCGTCCCCTACCTCAATAGCAAGGCCATCAATCATTTCTTGCCTTACTTGTTGCTCCTTTATTTGTAGTTGACATATGTCTCTCCATGGACCTCTTCTCATTGGTAGAGTCTGAGTAGACAGCAACTGATTTGGGTTCAATCTATTGCATGAACACACAATCTTCTTCTACAACGGACAGTCCTCCTTTGAGAAACGCCACCACTATTTAAACAATAAAGATGTATTACGTACCACTACGTCACCCACTCCCAGCCCTCCTAACTTCTTTGGTGCCTGGATCATCTCCCACTTCACGAGAGCCATGCCAGGTCGTCCGTCCTCCTTCCCCCAGAAGAACCTCTGCTGTAGATAAATAATTCTTCGTGCAACTGCATTTGACATCTTATACAGGCTCAGGTAATACACTGGTAGATTGTTTATTACAGACTTGATGAGCACCAACTTTTCAGCCTTACTTAGGACCTTTGCTTTCCATAAGCTGAGCTTCTCTTCCACCTTATCTATTACCGGCTTCCAAGTTTTTACTAATCGCGGATTTGCTCTTAGGCTAATACCAAGATACCTCACCGGTAGGGCTGCCAGGCAAGTGACACATCCGACTAGTTCACTCCTGACTGCAATTCACTGGTATCAAGCTCGACTTCTCAAAGTTAATGCTCAGTCCCGACATAATCTCGAAGCACCTCAGAAATCTCTTATAATTTCTCACTGTCTCCTCCTCTAGCGGACATAATAATATTGTGTCATCCGCAAATTGTAAGTGCGATAACTCAATATCATCCCTACCTACCAACAGTGGGGATATTCGACCATTCCTCACTGCTTCGCCAATCATTCTGTTGAGCACGTCCATCACCAAGACAAACAAGAACGGCGATAATGGGTCACCTTGACGAAATTCCCTCTCCATTTTGAAGGCTTTTGAAGGAGACCCATTAACCAGAATAGAGATAGATGCCGACCTTATACACTCCTAAATCCATGCCCTCCATGTACTACCGAAACCCATCTTCTCTAAAACAGTATCAACAAAGCACCATTTAACTCTATCATAGGCTTTGTGGAAGTCCAGTTTGATAATCGCTGATGCCTTTCTTTGTAGTTTTTGCCAATGCACAGTTTCGCATGCAATTAATGCTCCATCATGTATCTTCCTTCCTTTCACAAAGGCACTCTGAGATTCTCCAACTAAACCGGACATGACACTCTTCATTCTTCATGTCATCAATTTAGAAATAACCTTATAAACACAACCAACCATGCTGATTGGTCTAAGGTCTTTTATCTCCTTTGCCTCAACGAATTTCGATGCCAACGCAACCCATGTGACATTGGAGTCTGCTAGTAGTCTTGCATGCTCAAAGAAGCTCATCACTGCTGTAGTGAATTCCGATCCAATCTCCCCCCAACACTTTTTTAATAAAATTTATGTTGTACCCATCATTCCCTGGTGCTTTCGAAGATTCACAATCCCATACCGCCTCTTTCACTTCCTCTGCTGATAACATCACCTTTAAGGCTTCAGCTTCCTCCCTCTCCAGTATGTTCACTAAACCATCTCTAAAGCTCACCGTTGGGGAGGCTTCCTGGTGGTACAGATGTTTATAAAAGTCTCGAATCGCCACCTTCATTCTTGCTTGATTTCTTATTAGTCTCCCGTTAATCACCAGTGACTCTATTCTGTTATTCCTTCTTCTTGCCGAAGCAATATTGTGAAAATATTTAGTATTCTTATCCATCTCTTCAACATGCTGGGACATAGACATTTGCTTCCAGTAGACATCCTGTCTGACATGCCACTTCTCACAGCATCTCACTAACGCCCTTCTTCTTGACTCCATTGTACCATCGTACGAACCACTACTCACCATATCATCCACCTTCTTGATCTCTTCTTCAAACTTTCTTATCTTCTCAGCTATATTCCCAAAATGCTGCTTGTGCCATCTCCGAACTGGAACTGATAATGCTTTCATCTTGTCTAGGAATTGTACATCACCTAACTCCCTCCACTCTTCCTTCACCATCCTTAGAAACCCTTCATGCGTGAACCACGAGTCCAGGCTCCGAAAGGGTCTTAGGCCATCAAACGTTCTGCTCTCTTCCATAATCAACGAGCAGTGATCTGATAATCCTCTTGGACCTCCCCTTAGCCGTGTCCCCGGATACATCTCTAACCACCCCAAGTTAACAAGGCTCCTATCGATTCGACTGCACGAGCTCCCCCTAAACCATGTATACCTCCAATCATTCAGCGGCAAGTCAACCAGCTCCATATCATTTATCCAGGCTCTAAAGTCCTCCGCAGACGTCGTAAGGTAGTCGCTTCTTTCCTTTCTTCCAAATGCATAATTTCATTGAAATCACCCAAAAAACAGAGCGGCACCTGACACAACCCTGCAATATAACTCAACTCTTCCCACACTACTATCTTCTCTGATCTCACATGTGGTCCATATACCAGACAAATAACACACTGAAAATTATCTTTTATCACAACTCCTTCTACACACAACCATCTATCTCTTTTATAGCAATTAGTCAATTTGAATACTCTTTCATCCCATATTAGCAATAAACCTCCTGAAGCCCCAACTGAACTTACATACTCCCAACTAGCTCCATCTCTACCCCAAATACGCATAACATCAAACTTAGTCACCAGCTCCTTTTGTCTCTATCAACCCCAACATTTCTAATCTAAACTTATTTTTGAGATTCTTTAACATACTGAATTTTCCAGCACCACCTAAACCTCTAATATTTCAGGAGCTTATAATCATTTAACATTAATAGCACACACCTGGTTGCGAGATTTTGTCCGACTTCTTCGTATTTTCTCTTTTTTCCTTTGCCTGTCACCGCTTCAGGGCCATTGCCTCATTTTGCTCCTGCAGGATTGCCATGATATCTTCCTCATCACTACACTGAGCACTGGACTTTATAGCTAATTTTCAAGCTTCTTTGTTCTCTGCCATCTCTTCTTCCCAGCTCCGCCTTAGTTCCTCCCTGTGAGGCTCATTTTCGCCCTCCAAACTAGCCTCAGCCTCTGAACCTGCGTCTGTACGGCTCTCATATGCCTCCTCTTGGCCCCTGTCATAATCCTTTGTCCCACCTTTCATCAATCCATTCATATCCTGCCTTCTCCATCTTGTCCCAATCTAGAGATGCCGATCGTTGGTATGTGCATTGCGGTGTATTTCAGCAGCAGCCCCTTCTCCATGACCAGGATCCACCGTATTTGCTCCCAGATCCGTCTCCGCATTTTGAACCCTTTTTTCCCTCAGCCGCCTTGTTGAGGACCGTTCCACTTCTCCGATGGTGAAGTCCGTTTCCCGGAGTCATGGCACCTGCCCCCACAGTCTTCCTTCCAACAAGACCCCCAACCATCGCCTCCCATGTGGCCTCTTCAGTCACGAGGAACTGCCCGGCGTTATCCGTCAATTTGATCATCTTACCGTCCTTTGCGCCATCTACCCGGTCAGGCTCATCGCGCATAGCGTCTTCAGATGGATGCCGTCCCTCCAGTCGAGGAGCTTCAGCCGCCGCTACCTCGCGATGCTGCCCGCTTCCTTCCGCACCAGCCCGCATTACATCCCCTGCCCTGCTTTGTCTTGAGATCTCTAATAGTGAACCGCCCACAGCCCCAGCCTGCAGCCCTTGCCGGATCATGGACATGGGCTCAAACCCAACCTGGCTAGAAATCCAAGTAGATCCACCCTTCTTAAGGCCCAAATCAAATTCTCTAGGCTAGGACTCCTTACCCTCCTTATTGGGCTTTGTTACTCCCAGTCCATTATTCTTACTTGCAGCCTCATAAATTTTGTTACCACAATGCTCCCCGTACTCACATGTTACCGTTTTATCCGAGTCAATCTCCTCATTAATCTCTATTGATCCCTGAGAATCCTCCTTTTCATTAAATGCCGGATAATTAGCCACACCATAATGTGAATTCAAATTCTAATTATTCCATTCATTCAAATCTACAAGTGAATTTACGAAGCTATCCTTTTTATATTCATCGTTCCTGCATCTCTCCGGCATGAGCTCAGCCACCAGATCCCGGTCACCAACCAGCCTTCTGCCACCATAATTCATCCCTTCACCATTTTCCTCATGTTCCGTCTCTTCAGCATGTAATGCTTGTCTGTCCCCTAACTCCTTGTAGCTCTCCCGAAAACACTCCTCCCGATATACCTCTCCTCCGACTTCTCTTAGGAGGAGATCAAATCCGCTTGTACCTATTGTAATGTGAATCCAGTCGTTAATCATATCAAAGACACACGTATCAATCAAAACTCGACCCACGCTAAAGGAACTACATGACTCCGTTAAGTTATCAATCTTAACCACCTCTCCCCATTGCTCCCCTATCCTGCGAAAGGAGTCTCTTGACCATGCATGCAATGGAACTCCATAGCATTCCAACCAAACTCTTCTAGACTCACTTTTCTCCGTCTCATCCCATCTCCATACCATATGAAACAGCCTTAATAAATCATTCATTCGAAATGTGTACGCTTCTTCAGCACTCAGCACAGTGTCAAAGGTTATCATAGCTTTATAAGCTCCCAGCTCCCTTACTTGTGTTACTCCTGGCCATTCTCTGTGAATCTTTTCCTGGAGGGCGTTGAACTTGATCGCCTTCTTCGTACCTCCGACGATACTTCTTTGCAACCAAACAACATTCTCATCTGATATCGGAACTTCTATTTTCTTCGACCTACTGTTGTTTTGTGAATCCTTGATAAGTGCACCACTCGGCTTCGTTGCCTCTCTTACCTCAACTGCTCTTACATTTGCATTCGTTGGATCACTTCTTCCTGCGCCATGTCTTGCAGTTTCAGTAATCTCCTTGCCGTTCTTATTCTTGCCATTCCTAAATTGCATTACACATTCCCTTCTATATTTCGCTTCTCCTACAAATAGTCTTCTGCCTCTTAGAACACACCTGTTCATATCCGTAACATCCTTCAATATTCCTCCTTTCGTTGTATACCGTATGAAAGCAAATAGGTAGATTTGGCCATTTTTAGTCTTTCGCGACAGATATATATTGATGATTCTGCCTGTCCATTTGAACATGTTAAAGAACTCCCGCTTTGATATATCTTCCGGTAGATTGTCGACGAAAACCTAAAAAAATAATTTATCTAAAAAATATTTTTATATACCGTTTTCACATATCTCATAAAATTTTAAAATTCATATGTCCACGTGTCTCCCACCCCTATCCGTATCCGTGTATTTTCAGATCTTTTGCTATAGTCTTCTTGTCTATCTATATTCTAGTATTGGTCCCCCTATCCGTGTCCGTGTATTTTCAGATCTTTTGCTATAGTCTTCTTGTCTATCTATATTCTAGTATTGGTCTGTATTTTCAGATCTTGTAACAGTCGTTATCGGGGCTTATCTAAATAGGGTTGAGTTTGTCAGTCAAACTGGTCAAACTGGAAAACGAGAGACAAAACGGTTCATTCCACAAGAAAAACCGCCAAAGATGAGTACATAATTGTGTTGTCTTGTGTCCGTTATCTTTAGGTATTAGTGTTTAGGATTTGAAGATTCAGTCCACGTAATTTTGAAATACTTTAGACATTAGTGTTATCTTTTGAACTCTGCATAAATCACAATTTCAGACGATGATCACATCATTGTGTCCTGAAATCTTCACACATTTAGATACTAAAGAGGGCCTTTATTTAAGGCAACCATAGTTTATCTAACATAAGTCATGCTTAAATAATTCATTTTGTTGTACCTTGACTAATTCTCAAATAAAAAAAAATTGGCTAAAAAAAGGAATAATCAAAGAAATACTTAGAACACATTATTAAATCGTATCTCACTGAAAACCTTAACTTCGTATTTGTCCATGCCATTATGCTAATAATTAAAACCTCGAGTTAAAATACTTGTGGATCTCCATAGTAGATTACTGATAATTAAACTTTTTCATTTCACAGAATAATCATTTAACTATAAAATATATCCCAACCGTTATTCATCATTAATTAACCAACTCAAACATAGATCAAATTAATTTCAAACCATGTTTGATTGATCTACCTGAACTAATAATAAGCACTTCTATTAAGCGAACAATATTTCATCACCGTAGATACAACATTTTAATTCGTATCCAATAATTGAAAATGCTTAAACCTTGAATATACGCACATTGAATATCAATAATAAGTACAAGATAAATTCCAAAATGCATACTAAAATACAGCTATTGTCACGGAATACACATTTGAATCGATTACAAGCAGGACAAATAGTTGGCCACGAAAATCGAGTGAATGATGTCCTCTCAAATTACCAAGACCACATCTACCTATTCTGCATGGATGCACCACCGCCAATCTACCATGGTTTTTGGAGGAGCCAGCATATACATATTGTTTTAGCAGACCTCTCGGTCCAGCTCCATCTTCATTTTAACATACTCATTCCACCAGATGTTAGGAAGAAATAAAACCAGTGATAACCGGTATATATGACTAATTGACTGCGTCTTGCTAGTGTCCTTCAAACAAGGACATAGACAAGGAGACAGACATAAGAATGCACCGATTCTTTTATCTTGTTTGGTGATGCCAAAGAGGGAATACATAAATAAATAAATAAATAAAGCAACCCGGTGCACAAGTTTGTGACCTTGAAGTCACATGGAAACAACTCAACCATTACTCTAAGACTCCCTAATAAAATCATACGAAATTTCTTTTTTACCCGCATAGTACAACCACCACTACATCATTTCAACCCTAACCGCCACCATCAACAACTCTTGATTACAAATTCAATTCAACATAGCAGCACAAAATCAAGTTCAGTTCAACATTTACAATTCAAAATACTCTAACATTAATCAAAATCCATATACATAAAAAGTATACAAATAATAAATAAAAGAGAACTAGAGGGATACAACGACAAGGAAGAGAGGTGAAGGTAGAGGAGGAGGAAGACGATGGTGGGGTAGAGAGGCAAAGGTGGAGCAGATCGAGAGGGAAAAGAGGGAGGAGGGGATCTGAAAGATGCTGTCGCAGATCAAGAAGGCGAGGAAAAGACAATGTTGCTGTGGAACTGGAAGGTTGACAAAAACAAAGCCCTCGTGCACTTGGAAGCTGGAGTTGTCACGACCAATCTGGGGAAGATGAAGGCGGAGGAGAACAAACAAGGAAATCGGGCAGCAAAGAGAAACACCGAGAGCTTCTTGGAAGGAGTAGCAGTAGGGAGGAATGATAGGTAAAGAGAAGGAAGAGTCACCATGTTGGGGATGCTGAGGGTACAAGCATTTTACATCCACATTTGTGTTCCACTACCTAAAAAAAACTCTCTCGGCAAACAGATGATGGACTTAATACCACCGTGTGCATGTCCACCATGGACATGGACACTAACCAAACAATCACTATATGCATCTGTCAGTTCAAAAAGAGAGGGCGTGGTCGTAGGGGGAAGCCACCGCAATGAAGGGTGCACATTTGATCTCTTGCGCAAGAGGAAGAGGGAATCACAGGTTTGAATTTCTGGTTGGGTTGCGGGTCGGGGCTTGGTTATTCTGCTGTGGGTCTAGGCCAGTTTTGGCCCAGGTACCAGACCAGAAAAAAAAAGAGAGGGCATGTTTAAGAGGATAATATGACACTAATATTTATCGCCTCACTTTAAATATTTGAATCATGCAAAGTGAGAAAACACGAGTAACTAACCCCCTTATTTTAAGGCTTCACAAATTTCATCGCTTAAGGGAATCCACATATAAAGGACAGAAACAAAATATTTAACATTCGGTCGCCGCATCCAAATTCATAGCGAACAAGACTAAAGATCAAGTTATATGAACAAAGTTGTAGGAAAGAACTTGAGCACTTCAACTATACAATATTACATCCGGATACAAATTGAACCCAATGCATAAAGAAAAAAATTGCGGATATTAGCAATGATCGAATGTTGGACATTTCCTACAATGTAGCAGAAGGAATTGATATGAAGCACCATCAATCTCAAAGAACAGACGGCATAATCATATTGATATGAAAAATCTCAGAAGCACACTACAAACTCAAATTGAAGACCAAATAACATAACCAAAAAAAGTGTAAAACATAGAGTAACACATTCCACTAATACACCCAAAACATAAAACGATAGTTAAAAAGCGCGGTCATCTAAGATAGTTAACAAGCGCGGTCATCTAAGACTCCAAGAGTTCGAGTGCAATTATGTGGTGTATAAGGATGAGAAAGGAGGGAGGCAGGGTGAAGAATTAGACAGAATATACATAGCCAGATTCCAGACTTAGGGACAAATGTAACCAACACATCAAACCAAGCATGCGATACAGCCAGTAAAACATTTTCAAATCATATTATGCATATTAACCTTAAATGTCAAGTGATAACTGATAAGGGATAGGAAGTATAAATAGAAGGAAGGAATTAATCGATCTACAAGGCTCTTTAAGGGCATTGTGAGAACAGCATATTAGGATGAACGGTCCTGCTTACTCAAACATAGCATTGTCCCTGGCCATCCTTCACGTAGCAATGGACAATCCCAAAACAAAGGAAAAGTCTAGGGGGCCAGCAGTTTTATTGAATTTTGGTCAGCATATAACCAGCAAAGGAAGGTGAGCCATTGGATGAAATCTCATACCAATCTCACACCCTCAAATCATCATTGATGGCTAGTTGATGGCTAACAATCACAAAAATTGCTGGCCCCCTAGCATTGCTCCAAAACAAATATGATACATATACACCAATTGATAAACTAGAGACACAAAGTGGCTCATCATCAACCAGCTAAACAAACAGAATCCCATTAGTTGGGAAACAATACCACCAATTTGGCAAAATTTCGAATTTCACTACTCAACCACCATTACAATGCAAGGCTCTCAAGGAGCAATAGAACCACAAATTTAGAGAAGCTCAAAGAATATCAACAAGGCAACAACATATTCCAATGAGTTGCAATCCTGAGCAAATTGAAACCAGCAAGGTGATGTCTCAAAAATGTCATACAACATAGAATCAGTTATGCAACAGAATAATAAATCAACGTAACTGCCTCAAAAAATTCGATCATGTTGACAGCTTTGCAAAGCCTATATATCTTTGGAAGAAAAATGGTCAATACCACAATTTAAAATAAATTGTACTTAGATCATGATGTGCGAATTTAAAGAATAACAGTACAGCTGATATCAAACCCTTAACATATGAAGAAATGTCAAGCTAAGATGTGGGCTATGAATCAAGGGAAAGCACTAGTAGTGAAACATTCAATTTTCAAAATTACTAACAGACATTACAATACACTGTGATTGTTACAGGGGAAAAAATAGGCCAAAAAGGAACAACTTAACACAAAACCCTCAATGTAGGGACTCTTAAATCAAATTTAAAACCTTATTGGACGAACAAAGTCAATTTACCATGGAAAATCCCCAACATAATTAGATAACCAACAAAACTAACGGCGTAATAGAAAATATTGATTCTCCAAATGAAACACAATCAGAAAAAGAAAAACCTTTTTTGAAACCATTAGTAGGAAGAACTAAATACAAACTCAGCTACTAAATATCACCAGAATTCAAAACTACATAACAAAAACAACAATCCTATCAGCCAAGATGATCCAGCCAAAAGTACAAAACTAATCTATCTCACTGCCTTTCACTAATAAAACAAACAAATCAAAGCTCAGCAGGCTGTAAAAGGACAGACTAATAAATTTATTACACCAGAGCACATATTCTGCAATCACGCAATCACCAGAAGCACATAAAGCATCTGCGCCCAATAACCGATGATAGACCTGAATCAAACATCCATTCGCAACTCAATTCATTTCACAACCATCATTTAAGAAAATTATACAGTAACAAAAATAGCTTATTGACAAAAACATTTATGATGCTCTATATTAGTTAAGAACCAAGGAAAGAGTCGGTGTGTCATTACAAAGTAACACAACACAGCTTTCTAAATACATACATGAACATAATTGTAAGGGCATAGAGGTAAATAAAAAGATGTACAACAACTAAAACTACAGGCAAGGAGCATTTTAAGTAAAAAAAAAGGAAAGTGAAGAAACAAGCCAAATCCACAAACAAATTGGACAGAGCAAAATGAAAATTCATGAGTATGAATAATAGCCATAAAAGAGTATTGCATGTACAACAACAATTTAAACTAGAGGAAAGGAGAAAAAAAACATAAACATACACAGCATAACAGACAAGCTGAACCCACAAACAAGGCAAAGCAAAATGAACATTCATCAGAAAATTGTTGGGGAAGTGCCACTCTGAAAACAGAACAAGGTAAACCAATATATAAATGCAGCCACATAGCACAGATGCAGATTGCATGATAAGCACAACACTTGATAGTTTTGACATGTTAAAAATTAATTATGTTTCAAAATACAATGTAAAAAAAAAACAACGCAAAGTCATTAAGCATTTTTGCTGAGAATGTGAATGCAGTACTAAACATTTTTCCATAAATCTTATAGTGCTGACAAGAGTAACTAACTTTTACGTTAAGCATCATGTAATGGACCACCCACGAGATAATATTAAGTGAAGTTAGAACAGCATGCTGAAAAAGTTGGAACAATTTTCCTGGTCAATAAAATAATAATAGAATTTTGAAGGGGAAAAATTCAGATGCTCAAGTGTGCTCCATAATGGAAGGACAGAAGTATCGTACAAATCACAAGTTCACCATGACACTTCAATTCTAAATTATCAATCCCCCCATCATATCAGAGAAATCAAAACATTTATTGATCAGGGATATAAAACTACAGATCAGGCATATGATCTCCAACAACAACACAAGCAATCAAGAGTGTTCATTACCTCTTTTCAATAGAATTTTTGCAAGATAACAACCAAGTAGGTCACACTGTCAGAGACTGACCAATAAATGAAGACCATCAATTAAAGGGAAAAAAGAAAAAAAAAAGAGGGGGGGGGGGGGGGGGAGGACACCCCATATATGATATAATCCAGAAACAAATCACCCATGTCATGACAAGGAAACACACAAACAGATCACAACAAACGAAGGGCAATCCACAATATGCAGTCATGCACGAGGTAAGCAAATTAAACATTAACAATAAACATTTTTCTCATGACAATCCTTCTCAGTTTACTCTGTAGTCCCCGGCACTGATTATTGATGAACCAAACCAGAAAACATACAATCCAAAGAAAGAACAAGTTTACAACAAAATAACAAACAAAGCACAGGAAGTAAGAAAAGAATCACACAAGATAACAAGAGCAAATCGACGAAAATAAAGAGAAAACATGACAAAACTACAAAGTATGTTAAAAATAGGAGCAAGAAACGATTACCTCAGTAGTAAGGGGGAACATTTGGATACATAGAACCAGGAGGAACCCTAGGAACAGGAGAGGCTCCAGCAGGCGGGTGATGCTGATTCTGGTAACCGGACGAAGCTGATAAACTGTAATGTCCACTCTCAGGATACCCAGCACCTGGCATTCCGCCTGAACCCGGCAATCTATACATTGAAGCAGCGCCACCCAAAGCAGCACCAAGTCCACCAGCGCCAGCACCACCTGCGCCGCCTCCTCCTAAACCAGCACCACCACCTGCAGCCCCACCTCCCATTCCACCGAAGCCTACAGATCCAGGCACACCATAACCACCATAATGGCCTCCAAGACCAGACCCATACCCTCCAGCCCCGCCCATCGCTGGGGGAGCCTGATTTCCAACAGAGCCCAGCCCACCAACTGAAGAATTCAACGGATGACTCCCCATGGGAGGCTGACCCTGAAGCCCACCAGCAAACCCTCCATAAGAACCCAAATTGCCAACTGGGCCGCCATATTGACCCGAAAGCGTTCCTGGCACAGAAGCCGGAGCCATCCCCATCCCATCCCCATGACCATGAGCATTCCCGTGACCATGGCCATGACCATGACCCTGAACGCCATCAGCCCCTCCTGGCGCCGCCCCGCCTCGCTTTCCTTGCTTCCCATCCGTAATTGCCAGCTTGCAATTTAACTGCCTCCCATCCACCGTCTTCACGGGCTCCATCAAAGCAGCTTGAGCCCCCTCAGGAGTCTTATACACGAAAAGCGCAAAACCCTTTGATTTTCCGGTCTGCTTGTCGAACCCCAGCGGCCCTTCCTCGATCTCCCCGTAGTGCGAGAAGTGCGCCAGCAGCTTGTCCGCGGGGAGGTCCGGCGGCACGTTCGCGACATAGATCTTTCGCAGTGCCACGTCAGCAGCGTTAGTGGTGGCGCCTGAATTGCCTGCTGCGGCAAGCTGCGTGACGGTTACACGGCCATCGATTCGCTTGCTAGGCTCGCGCAGAGCGAGGAGTGCACCATCGACGTGTCGGAAGGTGACGAAGCCATAGCCCTTGGACTTGCCAGTGGCTTTGTCGAGGATAACGACCGCCTCCTCGAGGTCGCCGTAAGTGGAGAATAGGTTGCGGAGGCCGTCGGTGGTGGTGTCCCAGCCTAGGCCGCGGATGAAGAGCTTACGCTGGGAGACATCGGGGTCAGCGACGGAGCGCACGGCGGCCAGGACGTCCGCATGGCGGACGGCGGCGTCCTGGAGGATGTCGAGGAGTTGGTCAGGGGTGAAGCGCTCCATGATCTTGCGGGCGTCCGTAGGGGTGAGCATGAGGTGATTGTCGCCATCGGTTGGTGCGGCGGGGGCGGCAGAAAAACCGTTCTCGTCTAGCTTGCGTTTCTTGGTGGGATCCATGGCCATTGGAGATCGCAATTACAGAAGATGCTGAAAATGCATACGTAGGAGAGGTTAAAACTTAAAACCCTATCCCCAAACCTAAATCCCTAATTTGAAGCAGCTGCCTCTCAAGACTACGTGAGAGAGAGAGTGACTGGGAGTGAAGAGACGAATTAACTTAGGGACCTTCTGAATATATATAGCATGAAAAAAGAAATATCAACGGAATATATTTAGGCTTCAAGCCTTTGTTGCACTGTTGGGCTTTGTGCAATATTACAGTTTTGGGCTTTCAATAATTCTTCTAACACTTTTTGGACAGTATAATTATTCTGATTGAGAAATTCATATTTATATCTCTACATAATTTTACCTGATCCTGTTTCAGAAAAAAATCTAACCTGATACAAATCTTTTTTTTTTTGTCAAAATAACAATAAAACAAAAGAAAAACACAAAGAAAGGAACAAAAGCCTGGAGAGCAACAACAAAGGCCTATAACCATTCCAAACAACTTTTTCCTCGGCCCCTCCCATTTTAAACCAGCAAGTCAGTCCGTCCACAAAAAAAAAAAAAGGACTAGCTTCTCTCATAACCAAAACCAAAAGGTATAAAATTTCTCTCTCCTCACTGCCAAGTGAACTCAAACTCCTCTTCAAAATATCATGGTACAGAGTGAATAAATAACTTTCATAACCCCACCCCAAAAAAAATAAAGCAAAATTACGTAGCAGACACAGAAAAATGTTTAAAAAGTGAACCAAAAAGGCTAAAACAAGATCATAGAAAGGACCAAAAATAGAAGAAAACAATTTTGTCATTTCATGAAATGGATTCCATGCAAATTAGACAAAATAAAAAAACATAACTAACGCTAATGTATACGAACCAGATTAACTAATTAACACATGAAAATGAGATTTTATGTTAATAAAAAAAATTTAGATTTTCTAAAGTTTGAATTTCACCTTAGAAGATAAAGTGTGTGTTTGGATTACAGTTTGCAAACGAGAGTTTGAATAAAATTGATTTTGCAAACTTGATTTTGATGAAAAATAAGTTTGTGTTAAGTGATTTATGTTTGGAAATATTTATATCAAAATAGATTATAGTAAAATAAATGTTGTTTGGATTACACTATTCAAAATCACTTTTAGATACAAAATTACTAAAATAAACATCAACTTAAATAATTTTTGTATATTATTTTAATTTAGATATTTAAATAGATCTTATTAATTAATTCTATAATAAAATTAATATTTATACACTAAAATAAAAATAATATATAAAAATTGGCAAAATATACTTTTAATTAAAACTAACAAAATATAAATTTTAGAGAGTATTAAAAATAATAAAAAAATTAAATATTTATTTTGGTAGTAATTAAAATAAATTAAAAAAAATTTATGATATTTTTTATATAGTATATTTTTAGTACTCTTAGTACTTTTTTTAGTATGTTATAATTTTTTATTATTATTATTTACAATTAATTTTTTGTTTAATTTATTTTCTTAATAAGATCAATATATTATATTAAAAAAATAAAAATAATACAAAAAAATTATAATTATAAAAGTGTATAATATCAAATAAATAATTAATAAAAAATAGTAAATAATAGAAAAAGATAGTTCATATAAACAAAAATAATATAAATAATACAATAGTATGCATAAAGGATAAAATTGGTAAAAGATAAATAAAGATTGAGTATTGATGGCTAAAAGCCCGTTGGTGAAACACAGAAGCTTAAAATTGTTACTTCTTGAAAACGTGGTTTTGAATGCAAAATCACTTCTGCGTTTATGAATAAAAAATTTGCCAAACCAAAAATTACAGCTTTCAAAATATCTAAACGTACTTCTTCTCTTTGAACGTGGTTGTCAAACACACCCAAAGTATAATCTCTCACCATTTTATAGGTGAGACAAAAAAAATTGAGAGAAATCATTAAAGAATAAGAGATCACATTTTTCTCTCTAAAATAAAAATTTAAAATTTAGAGAATTCAAATTCAATAAAAAAAACCCTAGCACTTCCCTTTCACATCAACCAGGGAATCTACGAAGCATATATAGCAATATAAGGCTATTATAATAATAATAATAATAATAATAAGGATAATGCTATGGTGTGGAAACAAATTTTTTTTCTCACCTGCAGAAATGTGATGGAAGTAAAGAAGGAAACACATGTTTGCATTGTCCCTACTTGGTTCGACAAGTGCTGTAGTATTACAGATTTGACATGAAATGTGGGTCAAGTTATGCTTAATTAATTAGCGTTAGTTTTGCATATAATATGATGATTAGTTATTTGGATTTTTTTTGTCTAAAACATATTCATTTTTGGGAAAAATAGACTAGGTTTAAGCTATGAAAGGTAATCTTTTTTTTTCATTTTTAAACGTGACAATATATTTAATTTTACAATTAACTCATGTTTGTTATAAAATAACTAAATAAGGAAGATAAAATAAAGAAATATAAATGAAAGACTCTAGTATTAATATTCACCAATATTAATATCATCCTACCATAATAACTATAATTTATATATTAATATTATTTTGTAATATGAAGAGAAAGAAAAGCTTCGTAGAGAGAGAAGAAATGCTTTATTGATGTGTTTTTATCCTTCAGAGCAAACCCCTATTTATATACATATAAGGGGTCAACTTTTCAAACTCAATTAATTACACAATCTCTCTTGATATTCTCAATAACATAGATAAATGGTCATCCACCTTATACCCACTTCATACTTATCATAACACTTCCCCTTGGATGACCATTTAGGATTATTACCTCGTTAAAACCTTACTAAAGAAAAACCCCGTGGGAAAAAACCTTAGTGAAGGAAAAAGAGTACAATATCCTTTGAGATGGGGACTGCCTCATTAAAAAACCTTGTCAAGAAAAACCCAATGAAAAAAAAACTTGACCAAGAAAAAAAGAGTACAGTCTCCCCCTCTTGCCGACATCATTTAATGTCTCGAAATCGGCACATCCCAATCTCATGTACCAATCTTTCAAAGGAAGATTTTGGGAGTGACTTTGAATAAATCTGTCAGATTATCACTTGAGCGGATCTGTTGGACATCAATTGTCCCTTGATTTTGAAGATCATGAGTGAAGAAGAATTTGGGAGAAATATGCTTTGTTCTATCACCTTTGATATATCCGCCTTTAAGTTAAGCAATACAAGTTGTATTATCTTCAAACAAGACAGTTGGAACCATCTTATGATCAGTCAGTCCACATGATAACAGAATATATTGAATCAGGCTCCTCAGCCAAAAACACTCGCGACTAGCTTCATGAATTGCTAGTATTTCAGCATGATTAGAGGAGGTTGCTGCTATCGTCTGTTTCATGGACCTCCATGATATAGCTATACCACCATATGTAAACAGATATCTTGTTTGAGATCTCCCTTTATGTGGATCAGACAAGTATCCGGCATCTGTATAGCCAACTAGTTGTGACTTGGATTTATAGGGATAAAACAACCCCTTATCAACCATTCCATGAAAATATCAAAAGATATGTTTGATTCCACTCCAATGTCTTCTGGTTGGAGAGAAACTATATCTTGCTAGTAAATTCACCGCGAATGATATGTCAGGTCGCGTATTATTGACAAGATACATTAGCGCTCCAATGGCACTAAGATATGGTACTTCAGGACCAAGGATATCTTCATTCTCTTCTTTAGGATGGAATTGATCCTTTTCCATATCCAAAGATCTTACGATCATTGGGGTACTCAAAGGATGTGACTTATCCATATAAAATCTTTTCAAGATCTTCTCTGTGTATGTCGCTTGATGAATAAAGATCCTATTTTTTGTATGCTCGATCTGCAGGCCATGACAAAATTTAGTCCTTCCAAGATCTTTCATCTCAAACTCTTCTTTCAGAGTTTTTATAATTGTTGGAATCTCATCAGGAGTCCTAATGATATTTAAATCATCAACGTACACAGCAATTATAATGAACCCAGATGCAGATTTCTTTATGAAAACACATGGGCATATATCATCATTCTTGAATCCGTTTTTTGCCAGATACTCAGTAAGACGATTATACCACATTCGTCCAGATTGCTTTAGACCATATAAAGATCTTTGCAATTTGACTGAGTATAACCCTTGCGAATATTCATTGGATGGTTTAGATATCTTTAGTCCTTTAGGGACATATAGATATCCCGATCTAATGAGCCGTATAAATAGGCTGTTACCACATCCATTAAATGCATATGCAGTTTATGATATGCAGATAAATTGACCAAATAACGTTATGTTATCGCATCCACTACAAGGGAATACGTTTCTTCATAATCTATACCGGGCCTTTGTGAAAAACCTTGTGCCACAAGTCGAGCTTTATAGCACACAACTTCATTTTTCTCATTTCGTTTTCTCACAAATACCCATCGGTATCCAACAGGTTTTACATCTTCTGGTATACGGACTACAGGTCCAAAGACTTCACGTTTTGCAAGTGAGTCTAACTCAGCCTTCATGACTTCTTTCCATTTTGGCCAATCATTCTTTTGTCGACATTCTTCGACTGATCTTGGCTCAAGATCCTTACTTTCATGCATGATATTTAATGCCACATTATATGCAAATATTTCATTGACAATTGTCTTATTTCGGTCCCATTTCTCTCCTGTAAAGACATAATTTATCGAGATCTCATCATTTTCACAATTTTCAAGTACCTGAACGTCTTCTGGCGTTAAAATTATATCAAAATTTTGGACAACTGCAGGTGTCTTTACTATGTCTTTTTTCAACAAGAATAGTATTTATCTCTTTTCTCTTTCGAGGATTTTTATCTTTGGAACCGACAGGCCTGCCACGCTTCTAGCGTGTATTTGCTTCAGTGGCTATTTGTCCTACTGGGACATCAATTCGAATTGGGGTATTTTCCGTCCCGCCACGCTTCTAGCGTGAATTTACTTCAGTGGCTACTTGTCCCACTGGAACATCAATTCGAATTGGGGCATTTTCCGCTGGTATATAAGATTTGGTTATCCTCTTTGTATCGGAAAATGCATCAGGTAATTCATTTACTATTCTTTGCAAATGTATAATCTTTTGAACTTCTAGTTCACATTGCCCTGATCGAGGATCTAAATGCATCAACGATGATGCATTCTAATTAAGTTCCTTTTCAGGAAGCTTATTCTCTTCCCCTAATGTTAGAAATTTTGATTCATCAAAATGACAATCCACAAACCGGGCTTTAAATACATCTCTAGTTTGTATCTCAAGATACCTCACTATAGAGGGAGAATCATATCCAACATATATCCTCAATTTTCTTTGGGGTCCCATTTTGGTGCGATTAGGTGGTGCAATGGGAACATATATCGCACACCCAAATATTCTTAAATGGGAAACATTTGCTGGCTGGCCAAAAGCTAATTGCATAGGAGAGAACTGATGGTAACTCGTTGGCCTCAAACGAATAAGTGCTGCGGCATGTAAAATAGCATGCCCCCAAACCAAAGTTAGAAGATTTGTTCTCATAAGTAAGGGTCTAGCAATTAATTGGAGGCGCTTAATAAGTGATTCCGCTAACCCATTTTGTGTGTGAACATAAGCTACTGGATGTTCAACACTTATTCCATTAGCCATACAATAAGCATCAAAAGCTTGGGAAGTAAATTCACCAGCATTATCAAGACGAATTGCTTTGATTGGATTTTCTGGAAATTGTGCTTTTAATTGAATAATTTGGGCCAGTAATCTCGCAAACGCCAGGTTGCGAGAAGATAATAAGCACACATGTGACCATTTCGAAGATGCGTCTATTAGGACCATAAAATATCTAAAAGATCCACATGGTGGATGAATAGGTCCATATATATCACCTTAAATCCTTTCTAGGAATTCAGGGGACTCAAATCCAATCTTTACTGGTGTTGACTTTAAAATTAACTTTCCTTGAGAACATGCAGCACAACAAAATTCACTAGATTTAAGAATCTTCTGTTTCTTTAGTGAATGTCCATGAGAGTTTTCAATAATTCTCCTCATTATGGTTGTTCCCGGATGACCCAATCGGTCGTGCCAAGTTATGAATTCATTTGGGCTAGTAAACTCATGGTTTACAATGTTATGTGATTTAATTGCACTAATCTTGGTATAATATAACCCAGATGAAAGTGAGGACAACTTTTCTAATATAACTTTCTTATTTAAATCATGAGTTGTGATACATAAATACTCATGATTTCCCTCATTCATAGTCTCAATATGATATCCATTTCGGCGAATATCTTTAAAGCTCAACAAGTTTCTTCGAGACTTGGTAGACAATAGTGCATTATTTATTACAAATTTTGTTCCTCCGGGAAACAAAATTATAGCTCTTCCGGAGTCTTCTATCACATTGCCCGAGTCAATAATAGTATTAACATACTCTTCTTTTGGCACAAGATGGGTAAAATATATATCACTTTTAAGAATAGTTTGCGAACTTGCACTATCCGCAAGGCAAATATCTTCAAAATATGTCCTTGCCATTTTTCTTCAAAAACAAATGATAATAATAATAAAATGAGTAGAAGTACATGCACAGCAAAATTATTCATATGAATACTTAGCAAACACACATATTAAACTATTCCATCATTGATCAAATAGCCAATATTTCCTTCAGAATCCTTAAAGAAATTAGATACATCATAATGAGTGGTGAAATTTTCATTATTTGAAACAAAAATTGTTTCCTTTCCTTTGCCATCTCTTTTCAATGATGCTTGATAAAGATCAACTAGGTGCCTTGGGGTACGACAGGTACATGACCAATGGCCCTTTCCACTACAACAGAAGCATTTATCCTTAGTTGATTTACTTTGCCCATTATTTCTTTCTTTATCCCAATTCTAGTGAGATCCTTTGTGAACATAATTCCTTTTCCTTTCATAATTTTTTTCGCTACTAAAACTTTGTTATTTACCTCTTCTGGGGTCATGATTTACCACATTTACTTCAGAAAATGGGGCGGCACCAGTTGGGCGCGCTTCATGATTTCTCAAAAGTAACTCATTATTGCGTTCAGTAACAAGAAAGCAAGATTAACTCAAAATATTTTTAAATTCTTTTTCTTGATACTGCTGCTGCAGGAGCACATTCGAGACATGGAAGGTCGAGAAAATTTTCTCTAACATATCGGGCTTGAGGAAGTATCACCGTCTTTTGATGATTGTACCTTTCTTCAAGGTCTTTCCACAGATCTGCAGGATCTTTTAATGTGGGATATTCATTTTTCAATCATACGTCAAGATGATGACGAAGAAAAATTATGGCTTTGACTTTATCCTTCTGGGATGTATTATTTTCAGTCTCAATGGTATCTCCAAGATCCATTGAATCAAGATGGATTTTAGCATCTATATTCATGATAAATAATTATTTTTAAATATATCAAAAGCATTATATTCAAGATGAGAGAGTTTTGACATAATGAAAAATTGTTACCTGGTGTCTTCCTAAAAATTTCGTTAGAGTTTCGTGCTGATAACGTGTTATAAAATAACTAAATAAGGAAGATAAAATAAAGAAATATAAATGAAAGACTCTAGTATTAATATTCACCAATATTAATATCATCCTACCATAATAACTGTAATTTATATATTAATATTATTTTGTAATATGAAGAGAAAGAAAAGCTTCGTAGAGAGAGAAGAAATGCTTTATTGATGTGTTTTTATCCTTCAGAGCAAACCCCTATTTATATACATATAAGGGGTCAACTTTTCAAACTCAATTAATTACACAGTCTCTCTTGATATTCTCAATAACATAAAGAAATGGTCATCCACCTCATACCTACTTCATACATATTACAACAATATTTTGAATATTTGTGGGTATAGATAGTGTGTTTTGGGAATATGATATTTATAATGTTAAATTATTGTGTGTTTCTTTTACAGTTAAATTATTTAATTAAAATTATTATTAATAAATTATTTATTTAAACATAACTTTTTTACGTTACAAATAATTTCAAATTTAAAAAATTTCAAATTTTAAATTTTTTAATTTCAAAATTTAAAATTAATTCTGCTATATTTTTTATTTCAAATTTTGTAATTTCACAATATATTAATAATTTTAAATTTGAGGCTTATTTGTTAATTTAAAAAAATTACAAATTAATATCAACTTTGATAAATCCTATCCTATGTTGTAAAATTTTTTACCTGAAAAAAAATTTCAAATTTGTAAAATAACGTAAAAATAATAAAATGATCAAGTTATAGTTTTATATTACTTTTATGTTTTTAATAAAATTTTTAAAATAAAAATATTTTCTTAAAATCAAACTAAATTACAAACCCTAATCCTTAAACCTTACGCTTTAAATTCTAAATTCTCAAAAACATACCCTAAACTCTAACTCCAAATTTAAAATGCATAATCCTAAATTATAAATCCTAAATTATAAATCCTAAACACTCAATCCTAATATGCATCTATTATTATTATTATTATTATTATTATTATTATTATTATTATTATTATTATTATTATTATTATTATAGATTGAATGTTTAGGGTTTGTAATTTAAGATTTATGGTTTAGGATTGATGCATTTTAAATTTGGAGTTAGAGTTTAAGGTATGTTTTTGAGAATTTAGGATTTAAAGCGTAAGGTTTAGAGATTAGGGTTTGTAATTTAGTTTGATTTTATGAAAATATTTTTATTTTTATTTTAAAAATTTTATTAAAAACATAAAAATTATTAAAAATATAACTTTATCATTTATTATTTTTACGTTATTTTACAAATTTAAAAATAAAAATATTTAAAAAAAATTCAGGTGAAAAATTTTACAACATAGGTTAAGATTTATCATAGTTAATGTTAGTTTGTAAATTTTTTAAATTAAGAAATAAGCTCAAAATTAAAATTTGAAATTATTAATATATTATGAAATTACAAAATTTGAAATAAAAAATGTAGCAAAACTAATTTTAAAAATTGAAATTAAAAATTTTAAAATTTGAAATTTTTCTATTTGTAACGTAGAAAAGTTTAGTTTAAATAAATAATTTTATTAATGATAATTTTTTAATTAAATAATTTAACTGTAAAAAAACACACAATAATTTAACACCACAAACATGATATTTCCAAAACACATTATACCCACAAATATTCAAAACATGGGTTAATTGCAAAATTAAATGTATTGTCACTTTTGAAAATGAAAAAAAATTACCTTCCATAGCTTAAACCTAACCCATTTCTTCTCAAAAATTGATTTGTTTTAGACAAAAAATTCAAATAATTAATCATCATATTATATGCAAAACTAATGCTAATTAATTAAGCATAACTTGACCCACATTTCATGTCAATTTTGCAATACTACAGTACTTGTCAGGCCAAGTAGGGACTAATGCAAACACGTGTTTTCTTCTTCTGCTTTCACCACATTTCAGCAGGTGAGGAAAAAAATTTGCTTCCGCACCATAGCATTATCCTAATAATAAATGTGAGAATATGATGTCGCATTGAAAATTTTTGAGGCCCAGAAAATTCCAAAAAAGAAAAATGGAGAGAAAGAGAGCTCACAATGGCGAAGGGAATCTGAGATGATGTGGACGTCGACGATGTGACCAATTCTACCATTGCTCTCAAAATCAGCTCAGTCGAAGGGTTTCTTTTGGCCATTAACAAAGGGCTTGCGATGGACAGTGAGCACTGAGGGAGTCAACACCAGAAAGAGTCACCGCTGAAGGAGTAGCGATGGTGGGAGTGTCAGAAGAGAGAGTGACGACGAAGGCATTGCAAGCGCCAGCGATGTTCTTCGGAGGGCTAAGGTTCTTCACGGAGTTCTGGGGATGAGGGCTTGGGTTCTTCAAAGCTTTTAGGGTTTTGGGTTCTTTAAAGACAAATTGTTTTTTGAAGGAAAGGGATTCTTTCGAATTATGAAGGAGAACGCAGTGTTTTGAATTATGAAGGAAAACACAGTATTTTTTTATAAGGACCTTTTGGCCACACTTTTGAAGCGTGCCAAAAGAATTATAAGAAACGGCAATGCTTTTAAAACGTCACCATAACGAAGCCATATCGCCACATTTATAAAGCGTGCTTGTTTCTCTCTACAGCCACGTTTTTGAAGCGTGGTAAAAAAACGTGGCCAAATCTCTTATCCATCGCCACCCTTATAAAAGCATGCCCGTTGACCCCTTTCACCAAGCTTTTGAAGCAAGCAATAAAAAAATGTGGCCAAATCTCTTATCAATTGCTACCCTCATAAAAGCGTGGCCATTGACTCTTTTTGGCCATGCTTTTAAAACATAGCAAGAAAAAAGTGTGGCCACATGCCTTTTTTCTTGTAGTGGATTGTGTAATGAGGTTTCAAGTTTGTGAAAACTTGCATCAGGAGCTCTAAGATATAGAATGAAGTTTAGAGAAGTATTATAGAAGTTTTCAAAAATATATAAAACCAAGAAGCAGTAGGAAAAGAAAAACAAAGAGCAAGACCCAAGGCTTTCAGTATCAATGGCTAGGAAGGTTAAAAAAAACAAAACTCAAAGTAGTTCCCTAGTTAAGTTCTTGTGGTGTTGCTTTGTCAAGGAGAGAGGCTTGAGCAAGTAAATCTGAGGGGGGCTTCAACATCCGATACCTTGAACCGACTGGTTCGGAAGTGTCGATTGAAATCTCATCTTAAAAAGTCGCCTTGGGATAGAACATTTAGAGTCAAAGCCAAATGCAATTACCCTAAAAAAATAGCTGAGAAGAGAAAATAATTATCACAACAAACAAACAAAAAAAAGAAAGGAGAAAGCTATCTTCAAGGTGAAAACTTATAAAAAGACCTCTATAATATCTTCTAAATGAAATTCCTAAGTTTTAAGACTTCCAATTGTAGACTTAGCAAGCACTAGAATCCATATATGATCAAATAATTCGAAATTTATCCCACTGTCACTTGATCACTTCACCCACTGAGGTATCACAAGTAATTCTTCAACCTTCTTCAATTAAGAGAATCCTTTGTGCATAGTTCTTTTCTTGCTTGGGGACAAACAAGATCTTAAGTTTGGTGTTGTGATGTATGAGCATCTTTAGTTGTTTTGTTTATTAATTCTTTGAATAAAGTTAGTGATTTCTTTGTTATAGTTAAAATTTTTTATGCTTTAATCAATGTTTCTTGGAGATGCTTTGAACTTTGGTATATGTAAAAAATTGTGAAAGATTTTAAACAAGAACAAGGATAAAGAGAGGCAAACAAGAGAAACACTGGAACAAGGATGGAGAGAGACAAATAGAGAAGCTCCTGGATAACATAGGGACCCATGCCTTCAACGTAGAACCCCCAAGTCCAATGCAGTAGCCTCTTGCGTTCAACACAGCTCCCTCCAAAGTCTAACGTAGCAACCTCTTGCATTCAACGCAGCCACACCATGCATTGAACGCAGCCCACCATACATCCAACATGCCCCTTTGAAGCACCTCTAGTGGTTGTCCATCATCCATGCACAACCCTCCATGCATTCAATGCAACTAAGACAGAGGCTCAAAGGATTCCAAACTAGGCCTTACATTCAACGCACTCTCCCTTGCATCTAACGCCACTTCATGGGCCAAGTCCCAAGGACATCACATTGTTTCACCAATCTCTCCAACTTCAAGTACTTGCTTTGTTGACCCAAGATCAAGTTGCAATACACCAAGTTTTGAATTTCAAATACAAGGAATATTACTAGGTAGTTAAGAATTATCAGAAAAGATTTTATTAAGATACGATTTGATTCTATTTTGATTCAGTTTGAATTTGAACTTTAAGTTTTGGTTTTAGGTTTTAAAATAGTCTAGGAAACTTGTCCACGGACAACACATCTTACACTACACTTTATAATTCTATTTTCTTTGTACCATGAGACTAATCTCCTTTGTTAAGGTTAGGAGCTCTATTTACCTTGATGGATTAATATTATTATTTTTCTACTTTTGATTAATACATTGATGTTCTATTCAAGAAGTGATGAGTTTTGTTCTTCATCCTAAGAGTTAGAGTGTATTGAAAAATAACTTTAATCTAAATAGAATTCCTCTATTATCTTGGAAGAGTTCATCTTTGGAATTAGGCTAGAAACTCTTTTTCATAATTCTTTGAGTGTGCGAGACTTATTTTGATAAGTGATATAAAATTAATTAGGTTGGCTCTTAAGAATTGTCTGGCTTTAAATAAGAAACTATGCTTAAACTCTTATCATAGTTAATTGATCAAGGAATTGACAGTTAATTAAGTTAAGGGAAATTAAATTACCAAGGGATTGGAGTTTGATTATTTAAGGTTTGCCATGAACACATCTTTGTATGATCAAAGTAGAAGCAAGGTGTGTTAATCCTAAAATTTAAATATCTCTGAAACCTTAATATTTTCATCATCATTGTTTTCATTCACTGCTTTGCTATTTATTTGTCTCTGTTTAGACGTTAGTCCTTATTCCTCTATTTTTTATTTGTCTAATTAGAAGTAATCAATTAATTATTGTTTCTTAGTCCATTAATCCTCGTGAGAATGATAACTCACTCATCGTGGTATTACTTGATATGATTCGGTGCACTTACCGAGTTAGAAAAAAAGTCCATCAAGCCAACTGGCTCGGAATTATCGATCGAAAGCTCACAATCAAGATCAACCTTGAAACAAAAAATTTAGAAGCTCAAAGAGGCTCTAGAAAATGATGTCTGGGAAATCAAATCTTTAGCTATAGGCTTGTGGTGCAACCGTATCAAGGAGAGGCTTGGTAATTAGATCCGGGATTATCGATTGAAATATCTCTCTCAATCAGAAATAAGAATTTAATTATTCAAGGATCAATCAAAAATTAAGAAGAGGGGTCTCTTAATATCATCTGGACTTGAGATTTTTAGGATTCTTCAAACCCAAGATTTCAAGATTTATTAAGAAGGAAAAGTCTGTTTATGATCACAAGGCTACTAAACCCTATTTGCTAAGATGGATATGAGCTTTAAAGAGATTCAATTCTTCCTCACTAAATCTAATTCTTTTCTTTTTTTGCTTGAGAACAAGTAAATTATTAAGTTTGGTGTTGTGATGCATCTTAAGAATAATTTCTACCTTGTTGGCGGTGGTTCCCACCTTTAAATTCTCTCTTTTCGACCAAACCAAGCTTGCTTAATGCCAACCAAGCCTCAAGAATTGCTCTACAACCACACCAAACACCAAAAACAAACAAGCAACTCTAATATTACCAAAATCACACATGTATCAACCTAGGGCTCATAGGAAATAGAGATTTGAAAGAAGAAAAAAGTCACCTTACTTTTTTTATTCGAATTTAGGATGGAACCCACTTGAAATCCATGCTAGAGTGCCCCTAAAGAACCAAAATCACAAGATTTTAACACCATATACCCCAAAAATGTGAAATAGGGAAGATTCAAAAATAGAGCATGGATAAGGATTTACTCACGACAATATTTAGATAGAATTGAAGAGGATGAGGAGAGCGATGCATGGTTGTAAATGGCTTGTTAATCAGAGCTACGGTTAGGAAGTTATGAGCAATTTTGTGAAGTGGTGAATAGTGCAACTAGGGTTCCTCTTCTCCTATCTTCTCTCTTCTTTGTGCTGAATGTGTGAAGGGTGGAAGGCTTATAAGCCTTGGGCTTAGGCCCAACATGGGCTCATTTGTGATTTTTGGGTCCGTTGGTTCTATCTTGAGCCAAAACCTTTTAGATAAATGTCCAGTTTTTGTTCTAAATATTTTTCTTGTCTTCCATAAAATAAATTTCAAATCTCAAAAATCTCATATTTTAATTTTAAAAAATCTGGAGTCTTATAGGTGCTACTAATGAGCAATAACTGAAGCTTACAGATACCGACAAGTACACCGGATCATTCAAGTAATACCACGGTGAGTGAATATCGTTTCCACGAGGATTAAAGAATTGAGCACACAAATATCGAGTTAAAATAAATAAAACTTGGAATGATGAGGGCAAAGTTGTGTCTTGCTTGGAATCTTAGAAGTTGAGTGGTTATGAGGTGGTAATGTTGATTAAAAGAGAATAATAATAGAGAGAGCATCAAGGGCTTTAGAGATGTTTAAGCCCTAGGAAAATCAAACCTTGTTTTCTTGTTCTAAAGCATGCAAAGATCTTTTCATGATGAATCTTAATTAACCGATTTTGAATGTCTTGGCTCTTCGGTTTCTCTTCAATTAACCAACTGTCAATGCCTTGGTCAATCAATTAATTGAAGAGGTTAAGTACAAATCCGATTCAGTTCCTCATAAGATCCAAAAGTAATCCTTAGGTCGGATTATATGTCGCGTATCTAAACTAGTCTTTTCCGATTGAATCTTATAAGAAAACACAATTTTCAAAAGTTGTTCTAATCTAAATTATATAGCACGTATTTGAAACAAGAATGATTGAAAATCATGTATGTGTCGCACACTTTAAAAATCATTATGTCTACTCGATTCAAAAATTCATGTGAAAGAGTTTTCAAGCATAATTTGAATGTTACTTCTGTCGAAGCAATAAACAAATTCAAAATGGGATTATCATACCTTTTGATACTACTAATTATTTAAGGATGAAGAACGAATAACTCAATCATGAAACAGATTAATACAATACTTTAAAATAAAAGAAAATATTGATTAATAATGCATAGAAACATAAACAGAGCTCTTAACCTTTTGACAAAAGGATTAGTTACTCATGGAGAATGAAAAACAATAATGAAAAGAAACTATACGGAGGAAATTTTGGATATCCTCTCTATGAATTTCCTTTACTTATTTATACCTAGAGTTTCTTCTAATTCAAATTAAAAAACTATATCTTATCTTAATCAGAATAATTAAGATAACTCCTAATAATTCAAATCCTAAAATTGAATTAAATCAAAACTAAATCATAGCATAATCTTCTTCAATTTTCAATTAGGAATCACATATTTGAGGTTGGACTTTGTTAAAATCATTATTGACATTGCAAGTGGGCTCACTAGTGTGTAACTAGAGCTTAATCTTGGGAATGGAATTTAAGCCAACAGTGGCGTTAAACCCACCTTTAACTGTTGGGCCAGGTGTTGCACGCCTCATTAGGATGTTGCACACCCTCTTCACTCAGCTTTAGGGCATGGCATGCCCTTCGCTAGGCATTACATGCCATGCCTTGTTTGCTTCCAGGCAGCTTGGATTCTTTTAGGGCATGGTACGCCCTCATCATGGCATTACATGCCGTCTTCAAAATACTCCAGGGCGTGGCACACCTTGCATGGCGTGGCAAGCCCTCCTTGCTTCTCTCCAGGGTACGTTGCACACCGTCCTTGCTGTGGCATGCCAGCTTTGCTTCTCCTCCAGGGAGTTGCACGCCTTCATCATGGCATGGCATGCCTTCCCTGCTTACTTCAGGAGCGTTGTATGCCCCTCTAGTGGCGTGGCACACCAGCTGTGCTGCATGGTTTGCATGACTTTAATCCTTACATACTTTGATTGCATTACTTTCCTTTTGATTATGCTTTCTTTGCTACTTGATTTTTCTCTTTTAATCCTGTATTTTCTTGAAAACACTTAGAAAATACCTTAATAGAAAATGATACTTAAAAATAATGAGATTAAAAGAAGAAACTATGATTAAATCTAAGAAAACAAGAAATTAAAGTAAGAAAAAATACTAAAGTAAGGTGACTTTTTTCCTCTTTCAAATCTCTATTTCCTATGAACCCTAGGTTGATACATGTGTGATTTTGGTAATATTAGAGTTGCTTGCTTGTTTTTGGTGTTTGGTGTGGTTGTAGAGCAATTCTTGAGGCTTGGTTGGTAATGAGCAAGCTTGGTTTGGTCGAAAAGAGAGAATTTAAAGGTTGGGAACCACCATCAATAAGGTAGGAATTTTTTTAAAACTATTTTATTACCGACAATTGTTATAAACTGATATTGATATAAAAATTATATTTTTGGTGATTATGTGAGTCTCATGAATTGGTATGTTTGATTGTGATTGTGAATGGATAATTGTTGATATGTTTGAATGATGAATTATTGAATTAGTATAAATGCTGTGATTTTGATTACCTTGTGACGAGCTATAAAATTGAGTTGGATAAGGTTTGATGTGAGAATTTGTGCCTAAGACCGTATTTAGGTAAGTTTTGGTGAGTTGACATTAAGACAATATTGGTTTGATGATATTGATAATGATTCAATGTTTGCCTTGCTTGGATTGGTGAATTGGTATGATTATTGATTGGAATTTAAACTTGTATGGAAAATGATAATTTAGATTAGATTTGGTTAGGTTTAAGTATTGGTATGAGTCATTGTGTGTGTGAGATGATGGTTGAAAATGGGATTGGAACGAGGAATGTATGAAATTAATTTTTGTGAGGTTTGGTTGTTGATGAATTGGAAGATAGTGTAAAGATAAAACTTGAGAATAAGGTGAAATTGGGTATTAATGATTTTGTAGATTGAAATGGATAGATACGTTTTGTGTGACCTATTTGGGGTAAGAAATTTGGCTATGTTGATTGTAACACCCTAACTTTTAGCACCTCATGATCGTACTAAAAGCCTAGGCGTCACGTACCTCTAAATCTTTTTATTCTATACTATCTTTATTTAATATTGAGCATTCGCGAGTACGAACTGATACTTTAATTAAGAAATCGAAAGGAGACTTTATTTTAAATCACCTAACCATAAATGTATATATTCACATAACTTTATATACATAGACTTATGTCAAAGAACCTCAATTACAAATCCTACCCCTTTAAAAACTAAAAACTAAAAACAGTAAACGATGAGAAAAAAATAAATTCTAATAACTCAGCTCGTGAATATAATCTGCTATGCTCCTGTAGCTCCGCACTAAACCTTTGCACCTGTAGCTGAAAAGGGTGAAAATAGAGGGTAAGAACTGGGGAGTTTTTAGTAGGGTCGGGGTTAGAAGTTAAATTCATTTTAATACCATAGCTGATAGCAACGGGAAATAGAATACATTTAGACTTAACAAATAAAGGACACAGAAATCAAGCAATCATATAGCACACCCACAATCACAAGAAACACACTCACAAACAAATATGTGCAAACAAGTATGATGCATGTCTATCCCTAGTGCAAGTAATGAACTCATTTGTCGGTTTCGACCCGCTCCCGACGTAACTGAGCAACCTTTGTCTGAGTTTAGTTTCCAGTGTCATAGCCTCTGTAAGCAACTTCTGTCTTACAGGTGCGACTCTCTTGAGTCGATGTATGCAAACATAACCTCTGTAAGCAACCTCTGTCTTACAGGTGAGGCTCTCTCTAACCAATGTCTGTATTGATAACCTCTGTAAGCAATCTCTATCTTACAGGTGCGACCATCCCCTGGATTGGCCGATGTATCTCTGGAAAGTAAATCTCGGTTGACTCACCACTATATCTCATCAATTTTCTCAAAATATCACATCACAATAGTTCCCAAAACCATTAAAGCAACCACAGCTGAGCTGTTCATCAGAGCCAAAACAATGAATCACAAGCAACAAAAATAATTCAACATAAACTCGTTCAAACTCAAATAATAATCAATCAAATCAACATTCACTCATCAAATTCACCTTTAATTATTATAAAGTTATCAAACCCTACCTTTGTAGAAAATCAAAATACTCAAAGTTCCGGAAAAACTTTCTAACTGAGCTGCCGAAGAAGAAAACGTCAAAAATTGTCTGTGCCTCCTAAAATTCTAATTGGCTGAACTCAAGGGGAAGAGGAGCTACGTCACTGTCAATTTTTACTGGACAAAAGTAACACCAACATGTAGAGAAAGATGATACAAACACTTTTACCGGATTAGATTTTTTATTGGAGTTACGGATCTTAAGAAATCGAATGCCGAAAGTTCATGGCCCATGAAGTTCCACACGGCCTTCTCTCTCCTTTTTTCTTTCTTCTTAGTTCGATTAAGGAGAGGAAATGAGACGTTGATGATGAGGATTAATGAATAAGGGGGGATTCAAACATTCAGTTTGCAGAACCGCTTTATCTCTCTCATGGAGAACTTTTCTCTCATTTGGAGTGTTTCCCCAAAATAAAGATTTTGTGCTTACCCGCTTATTTTCCACACTTTTGCGCAAAATTTTATCTCTAGCTTCTTTCTCTTATTATCACAATACTACATATGATCTACAAAGAGGAACAATTTGTTGAAGGCAAAGTTATTTCCATGGACCCAGAAGAGGATGATAGCTTTGCTCCAGAAAACCTGAATATGGTAGGGAAGATTTTTTTGGACAAAGAAGTTAGCTTCAGCACCTGCAAAGCAACTCTTCTGGGGATTTGGGGTCATCTGCAAGGTGTTGCCATCTCCAATGTCGGTAGGAATAAAGTTCTTATCAGCTTTAAGGATGTGCGGAAAGGGATCCAAATACGTAACAGAGGCCCCTGGAGTATTCGAGGGAATCTTCTTAATCAGCAGATATGGAATGGACGTGAGTCAGTCTATGAAGTAGATCATAGGTATATGGAATTATGGGTATAAATACATGGACTTCCACTTAATTATATAACAAGAAAAATAGCAGAGATTATTGGTAAGAAAATAGGAGCTGTAATGGAAACAGAAAATCCTAGATTAAACGATACACTACAGAGAACCTTCTTGAGGGTGATGATAACAATGAACATCACTAAACCTTTGCTAACTGGTTTCTGGTTAGCGACACAAAATCATCAAACTGTTTGGGTTGACTTCATGTATGAGAGGATCCAGGACAGTTACTACTTGAATTGTGGAAATCTGGGTCATACCAATGGCAATGGCTAGCTGGGACTACATGAAACCAAGGTATGGGCTGGGTTTGGGGGTTAGTCGAGCTAGGGCCATCTTAGCCATGGGAACGGAGCAGGATGACAAAGAAATGAACATGGAATGAACTAAGGCTAAGCAGGATTATAAGGGGAAACATGTAAGGATGGACTGTATGAAGGAACACTTGGCAGCAGAGAGTGGTACGGGCAGGGACTAGAAGCAAAGCTACAGAGAGACCTCAAAGCAAATTCTGAGCAACAGACGGGGTTAGGTAGGGAGAGCCAGTGATCTAGATAGCATGTTGAAGAGGTCTCAGAAAATTTACTAATCAAACATATGTCTTCAGATGGAAAAGCTTTGAAAAGGGGTGACAAATCTGCAAACATTAAAATTGACATTAGAAAAGGTAAAGATAAGCTCCAAGAGATAGGTGAAGTAAATTGTGCATTTAGGCCCAATGCCACACTTTGTATGGAGCAGGAGGATTCTGGACCTTGTAAGTTTCAGTCTTTTAAAGAGGGGTGTCAGGAGCATCTTCAAGTCGGGGAGAACATGAAGCGCTAACCTTTTGGTACCAAATCAAGGCTAAATGAGGGGCATTTTGATGAGCCAAAGCAGATGGAGGATTGTTTTGAGCGCCAACAAGTGCAGGAAGATGCTTGGGAGAATCCCAAAAAGTTAACAATCAGGAAAGAATTGGAGAAGATTTTTGGCAAGAAAGATTCCCAAATTAATCAACATGGCGGTATGGATTTCAACAAGCAATCAAAGAAGGAGACACGAATTGTAAAGCATGGTGCAGGTCAGTTGGGGAGCTACAGGGAAAAACCTAAAATGAAGAGGATCATTACTGCAGCTGGTAGAACCATGATTCAATGAATGGAGAATGGGGAGGAGTATTATGTTGAACTAGCTGAGGAAAAGCAAGATATAGAAGAGGAGCTTGCTGCTGTATCGGAGTAGAGGAACGAAAATTAACGTGTGCTAGAGCTGGCTTTTGACATGGGGTTGAATCTGAACTCTAAAAGGAAAAAGGGTACAAGCAGCCTACCAGTCTATGTAGACAAGATGGAAGATGACGAACAACTAATAATGGAAAAAATAGGTAAGAAGTTCAAAAATGAAGCTGGAATAGTTATGCCTGAGGAGGAGGGCCTTATCAAGCCCCACTAGTAGCCATGACTGTTGTCAGCTGGAACTGTCGTGGGATGGCGGCCCCTTTGACAGTGCCTGAACTAAGAAGTATTTGTAAATCTCTTAGGCCGTCCATTTTGTTTCTTATGGAGACTAAAGCTAGCAATCTTAGTTGTGTTAGGATTAGGAGAATGTTGGGCTTTGATAATATGTTTTGTGTGGAATCCCAGGGGTTGTCCGGGGGGCTGTGTCTTTTTTGGAAAAGTAATATAAATATTAATGTTTATGCGGTGTGAAAACTTTATTAAAGCTCATATCAGCAATGCTAATGATAAAGATTGGGAATGAATTTTTATTTATGGCCATCCCGATTACAAGAGAAGAAAGGAGTTATGGAAAGAGTTAACTTATGCAAATAATAATTTGGATGTACCAATGGCTTTTGTCGGAGACTTCAATGATGTAATTGCACAACATGAGAAAGTAGGATTGCATCCAAAACCGATTAGTCAGATCGAAGCTTTTAGGTGTTGATGAGCGGATAATTTATACGCTTTTTTGCATTGTTTTTAGTATGTTTTTAGTATGTTTTAGTTAGTTTTTATTATATTTTTATTTAAAATTCACTTTTCTGGACTTTACTATGAGTTTGTGTGTTTTTCTGTGATTTCAGGTATTTTCTGGCTGAAATTGAGGGACCTGAGCAAAAATCTAATTCAGAGGCTGAAAAAGACTGCAGATGCTGTTGGATTCTGACCTCCCTGCACTCAAAGTGGATTTTCTGGAGCTACAGAAGCCCAATCGGTGCGCTCTCAATTGCGTTGGAAAGTATCCATCCTGGGCTTTCCAGCAATATATAATAGTCCATACTTTGCCCGAGATTTGATGGCCCAAACCGGCGTTCCAAATCAGCTCAAGACTGCCCGGCGTTAAACACCGGAACTGGCACAAAAATGGAAGTTAAACGCCCAAACTGGCACAAAAGCTGGCGTTTAACTCCAAGAAAAGTCTCTACACATAGAAGCTTCAATGCTCAGCCCAAGCACACATCAAGTGGGCCCGGAAGTGTATTTTTATGTCATTTACTCATTTTTGTAAACCCTAAGCTACTAGTTCTCTATAAATAGGACCTTTTTGCTATTGTATTAGGAATCTTTTGATCAATTTAGATCTTAGGATATCTTTGAACGTCTAGTTCTTAGATCATGGGGGATGGCCTCTCGGCCATGCCTAGACCTTGTTCTTATGTATTTTCAACGATGGAGTTTCTACACACCATATATTAAGGTGTGGAGCTCTGCTGTACCTCGAGTATTAATGCAATTACTATTGTTCTTCTATTCAATTCAGCTTATTCTTGTTCTAAGATATTCATTTGCACCCAAGAACATGATGAATGTGATGATTATGTGATGCTCATCATCATTCTCACTTATGAACGCGTGCCTGACAACCACTTCCGTTCTACATACAAACAAGGCTTGAGTGGATATCTCTTGGATTCCTTAATTAGAATCTTCGTGGTATAAGCTAGAATTGATGGCGGCATTCTTGAGAATCCGGAAGGTCTAAACCTTGTCCGTGGTATTCTGAGTAGGATTCAAGGATTGAATGACTGTGACGAGCTTCAAACTCACGATTGTGGGGCATTAGTGACAGACGCAAAAGAATCACTGGATTCTATTCCGACATGATCGAGAACCGACAGATGAATAGTCGTGCTGTGACAGAGCGCGTTGAACATTTTCACTGAGAGGACGGGACTGTAGCCATTGACAACGGTGATGCCCAACATACAGCTTGCCATGGAAAGGAGTAAGAAGGATTGGATGAAGACAGTAGGAAAGCAGAGAGACGGAAGGGACAAAGCATCTCCATACGCTTATCTGAAATTCTCACCAATAAATTACATAAGTATCTCTATTTTTATTTTATGTTTTATTCATCTTTTAATTATCAATCCTCCATAACCATTTGAATCCGCCTGACTGAGATTTACAAGATGACCATAGCTTGCTTCATACCAACAATCTCCGTGGGATCGACCCTTACTCGCGTAAGGTTTATTACTTGGACGACCCAGTGCACTTGCTGGTTAGTTGTGAGAAGTTGTGATAAAGAGTTGAGATTGCAATTGAGCATACCATGTTGATGGCGCCATTGATGATCACAATTTTGTGCACCAAGTTTTTGGCGCCGTTGCCGGGGATTGTTTGAGTTTGGACAACTGACGGTTCATCTTGTTGCTTAGATTAGGTATTTTTCTTCAGAATTTTTAAGAATGAATTCTAGAGTTTCAAGGTGATGTTTTTATCATCACCAAAGCTGATTGATTTTCATCAATTTAGCTCTTGAATGTAATGTCCTGCTGAAGCTTAGCTAGCCATGTCTAATCTTTTTAGACTAAAGCTTTAGACTAACATTGCATGATTCCTGGAATTCTTATTAAAAATTTTGAATCTCTTTATTTTCTTTTCCATATAATTTTCGAAAAATCCAAAAAAATTACAAAGTCATAAAAATCAAAAATATTTTATGTTTCTTGTTTGAGTCTAGTGTCTCATTTTAAGTTTGGTATCAATTGCATGTTTTTGTTCTTCTTGCATTTTCGAATTCATTCATGTGTCTTCACTGATCTTCAAGTTGTTCTTGATGATTTACTTGCTCTGATCTTTAAATTCTCTTGTCTTGTGTGTTTTGTTGTTTCTCATATGCATTCTCAATTTATTAGTGTCAGTAGTATACAAACTTCTAGGTTTGGTGTCTTGCATGCATTGTTTATTTGATTTTAGTTGCATTTTGATTATTCCTCATCATTAAAAATTCAAAAAAAAAATTTTTAATTTGTGTCTTTTCTAGTCAATAATACAAAGAATTGAAGATTCAGAACATACAGCCGAGGAATCACATAGAAAAAGCTGGGCGTTCAAAACGCCAGTGAAGAAGGAAAATTGGCGTTTAAACGCCAGCCAGGGCACCTGGCTGGGCGTTTAACGCCCAAAAGGGTAGCATTTTGGGCGTTTAACGCCAGGATGGCACAAGAGGGAAGATTTTGTTTTTAATTCAAATTTTTTTAAGTTTCCATAATTTTTCAAAATCAAATCTTTTTCAAATCATATCTTTTCAATCATATATTTTCAAAATCAATTTCTTTCCATTTTAAAAAATACTTGCTAACAAATAATGATTTGATTCAACATTTCAAGTATGTTGCCTTTTCTGTTGAAAAAGGTTTAAGGTCTGAATCATATCTTTTAAATTTCTTGTTAGCCAAGTCATTAATTTTAAAAAATCAAATCTTTTTAAATTATTTTTCAATCATATCTTTTCAATCATATCTTTTTAAAACCATAACTTTTCAATTATATCTTCTCAGTCACATCCTTTTCAAAATAGTTTTCAAATCATATCTTTTTGATTTCTAATTTCAAAATCTTTTTCAAAAATCACTTTATTTCTTTCTCAATCTTAGTTTTCGAAAATCATCAATCAAATTTTAAAAATTTCTTCAAAATCTTTTAATTTATTTTCAAAAATTCTTCCCTTCTTCTCATATCCTTCTAATTAAGGACTAACACTCCTCCACTATCAACAATTCGAACTCTATCTCTCTTGATAAGTTTGAATTCTTCTTCTTCTACCTCCTCCTTCTATTCTTCTTTTCCTCTGACATCTCAAGGAATCTCTATACTGTGACATAGAGGATTCCATATTTTCTTGTTCTCTTCTCTTTCATATGAGCAGGAGCAAAGACAAAAGCATTCTTGTTGAGGCTGACCCTGAACCTGAAAGGACCTTGAAGCAAAAGCTAAGAGAAGCTAAAGCACTACTCTCTGTAGAGGACCTAACAGAAATCTTCAAACAAGAAGAAGACATGGCAGCCGAAAACAACAACAATGCCAACAATGCAAGGAAGGTGCTGGGTGACTTTACTGCACCTACTCCTGACTTCTAGGGGAGAAGCATCTCTATCCCTACCATTGGAGCAAACAATTTTGAGCTTAAGCCTCAATTAGTTTCTCTAATGCAACATAATTGCAAGTTCTATGGACTTCCATTGGAAGATCCTCATCAGTTTTTAG
Source organism: Arachis hypogaea (assembly GCF_003086295.3). NCBI lineage: Eukaryota > Viridiplantae > Streptophyta > Magnoliopsida > Fabales > Fabaceae > Arachis > Arachis hypogaea. Next base: position 28,655,403 of record NC_092038.1, read on the forward strand.
CTGAAATCTAGCATATCTGTGACACTGTCAAGACTAATGGGGTTGACCCTGAGGTCTACAAACTTATGCTATTCCCTTTTGCTGTAAAAGACAGAACTAGGATATGGTTGGACTCACAACCTAAAGAAAGCCTGAACTCTTGGGAAAAGCTAGTCAATGCCTTCTTGGCAAAGTTCTTTCCACCTCAAAAATTGAGTAAGCTTAGAGTGGAAGTCCAAACCTTCAGACAGAAGGAAGGTGAATCCCTCTATGAAGCTTGGGAAAGATACAAACAATTGATCAGAAAGTGTCCTTCTGACATGCTTTCTGAATGGAGCATCATAGGTATCTTATATGATGGTCTGTCAGAACTATCCAAGATGTCATTGGACAGCTCTGCTGGAGGATCTCTTCATCTAAAGAAGACGCCTGCAGAAGCTCAAGAACTCATTGAAATGGTTGCAAATAACCAATTCATGTACACTTCTGAAAGGAACCCTGTGAACAATGGGACGAATCAGAAGAAAGGAGTTCTTGAGATTGATACTCTGAATGCCATATTGGCTCAGAACAAAATATTGACTCAGCAAGTCAATATGATTTCTCAAAGTCTGCCTGGAATGCAAGCTGCACCAGGCAGTACTAAGGACGCTTCATCTGAAGAAGAAGCTTATGATCCTGAGAACCCATCAATGGAAGAGGTGAATCACATGGGAGAACCCTATGAAAACACCTATAATCCTTCATGGAGAAATCATCCAAATCTCTCATGGAAGGATCAACAGAGACCTCAACAAGGTTTCAACAACAATAATGGTGGAAGAAACAGGTTTCGCAATGGCAAGCCTTTTCCATCATCTCCTCAGCAACAGACAGAGAATTCTAAGCAGAGCCACTCTGACTTAGCAACCATGGTCTCTGATATAATAAAAACCACTCAAAGTTTCATGACTGAAACAAGGTCCTCCATTAGAAACTTGGAGGCACAAGTAGGTCAGCTGAGTAAGACAATTACTGAACTCCCTCATAGTACTCTTCCAAGCAATACAGAAGAGAATCCAAAACGAGATTGTAAGGCCATCAACATGGCCGAATTTGGAGAGGAGAAAGAGGCAGTGATCGCCACTGAGGAAGACCTCAATGGACGTCCACTGGCCTCCAATGAGTTCCCTAATGAGGAACCATGGGAATCTGAGGCTCACACTGAGACCATAGAGATTCCATTGGATTTACTTCTGCCATTCATGAGCTCTGATGAGTATTCTTCCTCTGAAGAGGACGAAGATGTCACTGAAGAGCAAGTTGCTAAGTACCTTGGAGCAATCATGAAACTAAATGACAAGTTATTTGGTAATGAGACTTGGGAGGATGAAACTCCTTTGCTCACCAAAGAACTGGATGACTTGACTAGGCAGAGATTACCTCAAAAGAGACAGGACCCTGGGAAGTTCTCAATACCTTGTACAATAGGCACCATGACCTTCAAGAAGGCTCTGTGTAACCTAGGGTCAAGTATAAACCTCATGCCTCTCTCTGTAATGGAGAAGCTAGAGATCTTTGAGGTACAAGCTACAAGAATCTCACTAGAGATGGCAGACAATTCAAAAAAACAAGCTTATGGGCTTGTAGAGGATGTTCTGGTAAAGATTGAAGACCATTACATCCCTGCTGATTTCATAGTCCTAGAGACTGGGAAGTGCATGGATGAATCCATCATCCTTGGCAGACCCTTCCTAGCCACAGTAAAGGCTGTGATTGATGTTGACAGAGGAGAATTGATCATTCAAGTGAATGAAGAATCCTTTGTGTTTAAGGCTCAAGGATATCCCTCTATAACTATGGAGAGGAAGCATGAAGAGCTTCTCTCAAAACAGAGTCAAACAGAGCCCCCACAATCAAACTCTAAATTTGGTGTTGGGAGGCCACAACCAAATTCTAAGTTTGGTGTTGAACCCCCACATTCAAACTCTAAGTTTGGTGTTGGTAGGTTCCAACATTGCTCTGAGTATCTGTGAGGCTCCATGAGAGCCACTGTCAAGCTACTGACATTAAAGAAGCACTTGTTGGGAGGCAACCCAATGTTATATTTATCTATTTTCCTTTTGTTATTTTATGTTTTCTGTAGGTTGATGATCATGTGAAGTCACAAAATCAATTGAAAAAACAAAAACAGAATGAAAAACAGAAAGAAAAACAGCACACCCTGGAGGAAAATTTGCTGGTATTTAAACGCTAATAAAGACAGCAAAATGGGCGTTTAACGCCCAGTCTGGTACCATTCTGGGCGTTTAACACCAGAACAGGGCACCAGACTGGCGTTTAACGCCAGAAATGGGCAAGAAGCTGGCATTAAAAGCCAGAAAGGGGCAGCAGCCCGACGTTTAACACCAGGATTGGCAGAAAGGATGTTTTTGCACGCCACTTGGTGCAGGGATGAGTTATCCTTGACATCTCAGGATCTGTGGACCCCACAGGATCCCCACCTACCCCACCTATCTCTCTCTCTTCTTCACCCACTCACCAATCACCTCAATACCTCTTCCCCAAAAACCCCTCACCTATTAAATCCCACTATTCTCTTCACCACTCACATCCATTCTTCATAAAACCCCACCTACCCCACCATCCAAATTCAAACCACTTTCCCTCCCAAACCCACCCATAATGGCTGAACCATACCCCCTCTCCACTCCTATATAAACCCATCTTCACTCTTTCATTTTCGGACAACCTAAACACTACTTCTCCCCCTTGCCCGAACCACAAAGCCCCCTACATCTCCTCTATTTTCTTCTTCTTCTACTCTCTTCTTTCTTCTTTTGCTCGAGGACGAGAAAATCTTCTAAGTTTGGTGTGGTAAAAGCGTTGCTTTTTATTTTTCCATAACCATTTATGGCACCTAAGGCCGGAGAAACCTCTAGAAAGAGGAAAGGGAAGGCAAAAGCTTCCACCTTCGAGTCATGGGAGATGGAGAGATTCATTTCAAGGGTGCATCAAGACCACTTCTATGAAGTTGTGGCCATGAAGAAGGTGATCCCCGAGGTCCCTTTCAAACTCAAAAAGAGTGAATATCCGGAGATCTGACATGAGATCCAAAGAAGAGGTTGGGAAGTTCTTACCAACCCCATTCAACAAGTCGGAATCTTAATGGTTCAAGAGTTCTATGCCAATGCATGGATCACCAAGAACCATGATCAAAGTGTGAACCCGGACCCAAAGAATTGGCTTACAATGGTTCGGGGAAAATGCTTAGATTTTAGTCTGGAAAATGTAAGGTTAGCATTCAACTTGCCCATGATGCAAGGAGATGAACATCCTTACACTAGAAGGGTCAACTTTGATCAAAGGTTGAACCAAGTCCTCATAGACATTTATGAAGAGGGCGCTCAATGGAAGAGAGATTCAAGAGGGAAGCCGGTTCAACTGAGAAGGCATGACCTCAAGCCCGTGGCTAGGGGATGGTTGGAGTTTATCCAACGCTCAATCCTTCCCACTAGCAATCGGTCCGAAGTTACTATAGACCGGGCTATCATGATTCATAGCATCATGATAGGAGAGGAAGTAGAAGTTCATGATGTTATATCCCAAGAACTTTATAAGGTGGCGGACAAGTCCTCTACCTTGGCAAGGATAGCCTTCCCTCATCTCATTTGTCACCTCTGTAATTCAGTTGGAATTAACATAGAGGGAGACATCCTCGTTGATGAGGACAAGCCCATCACTAAGAAGAGGATGGAGCAAACAAGAGATCCCACTCATGGACATGAGAAAATTCCTCATCATGAAATCCCTGAGATGCCTCAAGGGATGCACTTTCCTCCACAAAACTATTGGGAGCAAATCAACACCTCCCTAGGAGAATTGAGTTCCAACATGGGACAACCAAGGGTGGAGCACCAAGAACATTTCATCCTCCTCCATAAAATTAAAGAAGATCAAAGAATCATGAGAGAGGAGCAACAAAGGCAAGGAAGAGACATTGAGGAGCTCAAGCACTCCATAAGATCTTCAAGAGGAAGAACAAGCCGCCATCACTAAGGTGGACCCGTTCTTTAATCTCCTTGTTCTTTATTTTTCTATTTTTCGAATTTTTATGCTTATGTTTATCTATGTTTGTGTCTTATTACATGATCATTAGTGTCTTAGTGTCTATGCCTTAAAGTTATGAATGTCCTATGAATCCATCACCTTTCTTAAATGAAAAATGTTCTTAATTGAAAAAGAGAAGAATTGCATGAATTTCGAATTTTATAACAGATTAATTATTTTGATGTGGTGGCAATAATTTTGACTTCTGAATGTATGCTTGAACAGTGCATATGTCTTTTGAATTTGTTGTTCATGAATGTTAAAATTGTTGGCTCTTGAAAGAATGATGGAAAAGGAGAAATGTTACTAAGGATCTGAAAAATCATCAAATTGATTCTTGAAGCAAGAAAAAGCAGTGAATTCAAAAAAAAAAAGAGAAAAAAAGAGCAAGCAGAAAAAGCCAATAGCCCTTTAAACCAAAAGGCAAGGGTAAAAATAAAAAGGATCCAAGGCTTTGAGCATTAGTGGATAGGAGGGCCTACAGGAATAACATCCTGGCCTAAGCGGCTAAACCAAGTTGTCCCTAACCATGTGCTTGTGGCGTGAAGGTGTCAAGTGAAAACTTGAGACTGAGCGGTTAAAGTCGTGATCCGAAGCAAAAAGAGTGTGCTTAAGAACCCTGGACACCTCTAATTGGGGACTCTAGCAAAGCTGAGTCACAATCTGAAAAGGTTCACCCAGTTATGTGTCTGTGGCATAGATGTATCCGGTAGTAATACTGGAAAACAAAGTGCTTTGGACCACGGCCAAGACTCATGAAGTAGCTGTGTTCAAGCATCAACATACTTAACTAGGAGAATCAATAACACCATCTGGATTCTCAGTTCCTATAGAAGCCAATCATTTTGAACTTCAAAGGATAAAGTGAGATGCCAAAACTATTCGGAGGCAAAAAGCTAAAAGCCCCGCTCATCTAATTAATACTGATCTTCATAGATATTTTTGGAATTCATTGTATATTCTCTTCTTTTTATCCTATTTTATTTTCAGTTGCTTGGGGACAAGCAACAATTTAAGTTTGGTGTTGTGATGAGCGGATAATTTATACGCTTTTTTTCATTGTTTTTAGTATGTTTTAGTTAGTTTTTATTATATTTTTATTAGTTTTTATTTAAAATTCACTTTTCTGGACTTTACTATGAGTTTGTGTATTTTTCTGTGATTTCAGGTATTTTCTGGCTGAAATTGAGGGACCTGAGCAAAAATCTTATTCAGAGGCTGAAAAGGACTGCAGATGCTATTGGATTCTGACCTCCCTGCACTCGAAGTGAATTTTCTGAAGCTACAGAAGCTCAATTGGCGCGCTCTTAATTGCGTTGGAAAGTAGACATCTTGGGCTTTCCAGCAATATATAATAGTCCATACTTTACCCGAGATTTGATGGCCCAAACTGGCGTTCCAAATCAGCTCAAGATTGCCCGGCGTTAAACGCCGGAATTGGCACAAAAATGAGAGTTAAACGCCCAAACTGGCACAAAAGCTGGCGTTTAACTCCAAGAAAAGTCTCTACACATAGAAGCTTCAATGCTCAGCCCAAGCACACACCAAGTGGGCCCGAAAGTGGATTTTTATGTCATTTACTCATTTTTGTAAACCCTAAGCTACTAGTTCTCTATAAATAGGACCTTTTTGCTATTGTATTAGGAATCTTTTGATCAATTTAGATCTTAGGATCATCTTTGAATGTCTAGTTCTTAGATCAAGGGGGCTGGCCTCTCGGCCATGCCTAGACCTTGTTCTTATGTATTTTCAACGGTGGAGATTCTACACACCATAGATTAAGGTGTGGAGCTCTGCTGTACCTCGATTATTAATGCAATTACTATTGTTCTTCTATTCAATTCAGCTTATTCTTGTTCTAAGATATTCATTTGCACCCAAGAACATAATGAATGTGATGATTATGTGACGCTCATCATCATTCTCACTTATGAACGCGTGCCTGACAACCACTTCCGTTCTACATGCAAACAAGGCTTGAGTGGATATCTCTTGGATTCCTTAATCAGAATCTTCGTGGTATAAGCTAGAATTGATGGCGGCATTCTTGAGAATCCGGAAGGTCTAAACCTTGTCTGTGGTATTCTGAGTAGGATTCAAGGATTGAATGACTGTGACGAGCTACAAACTCGCGATTGTGGGGTGTTAGTGACAGACGCAAAAGAATCACTGGATTCTATTCCGACATGATCGAGAACCGACAGATGAATAGCCGTGCTGTGACAGAGCTCGTTGAACATTTTCACTGAGAGGACGGGACTGTAGCCATTGACAACGGTGATGCCCAACATACAGCTTGCCATGGAAAGGAGTAAGAAGGATTGGATGAAGACAGTAGGAAAGCAAAGAGACTGAAGGGACAAAGCATCTCCATACGCTTATCTGAAATTCTCACCAATGAATTACATAAGTATCTCTATCTTTATTTTATGTTTTATTCATCTTTTAATTATCAATCCTCCATAACCATTTGAATCCGCCTGACTGAGATTTACAAGATGACCATAGCTTGCTTCATACCAACAATCTCCGTGGGATCGACCCTTACTCGCGTAAGGTTTATTACTTGGACGACCCAGTGCACTTGCTGGTTAGTTGTGCGAAGTTGTGATAAAGAGTTGAGATTGCAATTGAGCGTACCATGTTGATGGCGCCATTGATGATCACAATTTTGTGCACCAGGTGTTTTGTAGATAACAATGCTCTCATGGACTTGGAGCTACAAGGGACAAAATACACATGGTTTAGTAACCCAAGAAATGGATTTGTTACTAAAGAAAGGATAGATAGACTTGCTAATTGGGAATGAAGAAGAGCTTTCTAACATGCCACTCTTTCAGCCTTACCAGCTATTAGCTATGATCATACGCCTTTAGTTCTCAATGTTAAACCCAAGGGAATAAGGTGCAGATGCTTTAAATTTGAGGCTTTTTGGGCTAACCATGCTTATTGTAGTAATGTCATAAAGAGAGGATGAAACAGTGTTTGTAATAGTACAGTTGATCGTTGGACTAATTTAACTCGAAGGATGAATAATTGTAAGCAGGATTTGATCAAATAGAGTAAGGTTAACTTTAAGAGGGCAGATGTCAAAATACAAAAACTAATGCATAACCTTAAACAAGCAGAGGAAGGAGAATACTCGGATAGACAGCAACAGGAAATTAATACAATGAAAATGCAGATTACTAGATTATAGAAACAAGAGGAAAAGTATTGGGGTCAAAGATCTAGAGTGAAATGGCTGAAATTTGGTGACAAGAATACTGCCTTTTTCCATGCTTCTACCATTGAACGGAGTGACAGGAATGGGATTGAGAGATTGAAGGATACCAGTGAAGAATGGGTGTGTGGGGAGAATGATATACTTAAGCTGGCAGTACTTCATTTTCAAAATCTTTTTAAAGCTTTAGATAACCTTGCTATGTCTGAATGCATTAACAAAATTCCTATTAGAGTGACTAATGATATGAATCAAGAGCTTATGAAAGAGGTCTCTGATCAGGAAATCAAAGAAGCTACGTTTATGAAAGAGGTCTCTAAGGTGTTGGTTATTAGGCTTAAAAGATTAATAGATACGATTATATCACTTATCCAGAGTGCTTTTGTGGGGGGACGCCTTATTCAGGATAACATGGTAATAGTGCAGGAAATATTTCATGCTTTAAATAAAAAAGGACAGCATGCTTCTAGGAACTTAGCCGTTAATATTGATATAAACAAAGCCTATGACAGGGTTGAATGGTCATTCCTAGAAGCAACTCTGAAAGCTTTTGGGTTTAATCCGCATTGGGTTAAGTTGATTATGAGTTGTGCCTCACATGTCACTTATAGAATTAAGATCAATGGTATTTTGTCGAGAAATTTTGTGCCACAGAGGAGATTAAGGCAGGGAGACCCCCTATCGCCATACCTGTTTATCATAGCAGCTTAAGTTTTTACTATCCTTATGGATAAGGCTAAAGAAGAAGGTAGAATCTCTAGTGTCAGAATTGCCCCTACTGCTCCAGCCATTTCTCGTCTCCTCTTTATGGATGACTGCATTATTTTCTCGAAGGATAGTGAGGAGGAGATTTATCAACTCATAACTATTTTAAATATGTATACGGAAGTCTCAGGGCAATGAATAAATGTTGACAAGTCTGGGATTACGTTCGGCAACCAGATTCTGATCAGAAATATAGTAGAAATAGAGGAGATCTTAGGGTTGCCTGCTTGGGATAAATCAGGTAAGTATCTTGGTCTTCCAGCTCAGTGGGGCAGATCTAAGAATAAAGCTCTGAGCTGGATTGAGGAGCGAGTGTCTGATAAGCTTCGAGGTTGGAAAGAAAAACTCCTTAGTCAGTCTGGGAGGGAAATTCCTATCAAATCGGTTATTCAAGCGATACCTGCCTATTCTATGAATGTTGTTCTCTTTCCTAAAGGTTTTTTGTCACCGTCTTAGTCAGAAAGTGGCTAAATTTTGGTGGGCCTCCACTGGTAAGGATAGGGGTATCTATTGGAGGAGTTGGGATAAAATTTGTGCTAGCAAAAGGGATGGAGGAATTGGTTTTAAGGATTTTTATAGTCAAAATATAGCATACTTGACAAAACAGACATGGAGAATTTTTGAATGCCCTAATGCAGTGTGGGTTCAGGTGCTTAAGGCTGTGTATTTTCCGAATGAGGATTTTAAAGTAACCAAGGCAGGAAGGGGAGCATCTTGGATCTGGAAAAGTATTGTACATGGTAAGGATTTCATTTTGAGGAATGGGAGATGGTCGATTGGGAATGGAGAGAAAGTGAGAATCCTGGAAGATAACTGAATTTTTAACATCCAGAGGAGTCCTCAAGTTACGAATAATGACGTCACTTTTGTAAAGGAGCTAATTACTCAATGACAGGGGTGGAATATAAACGAGTTAAGGAAACATTTTGATGGAGATACTATAAGGAAGATCATTAGAACCCCGGTAAGTGTTATTGTTAGAGAAGACAAGTTTTGTTGGCCTCTTAAAATAGATGGGAAATATACTATAAAGGCAAGATATCATGTTGCCAGGAAAGAGCAAAGTATTGATAATAACAATAGCCCTTCAACTAATGATGACTTCAAGGACTTATGGAGGGACATTTGGAAATTAAAAGTGCCTCAAAAGATAAGATCTTTTCTATGGCGGGCCTCATATAACATATTACCGGTCTTTCAAAACCTTTATAATAAAAAATTTTCTAATACTCCTATTTGTGCTATTTGTTCGCAGGAACCCGAGTCCACTGAGCATGCACTGCTGCTTTGCCCTTGGACAAGGGCTGTGTGGTTTGGAGCTCAAATTCAGTGCTGTCCTACACCTCAAACGGTCTCATCTTTTGAAAAATGGATAATGGAGCTTTTTAAAAATATGAAGGTGTGTATCAGCAGAGTTGGTTTTTTGGCATGGGAGGTGTGGAAAGCAAGAAATCAAGCAGTGCATCAGAGGTCTAAATCTAGTCCTTTAATGGTAATCTACAGGGCTAAACAGATGGAAATGGAATTTGCAGAAATGGCAGAAGAACTGGCTAATTGTTCCGTTAATGATAGAAGGACAGTTAGAAGGGTTACCTGGAGACCGCGCACTGCCAGGATGGGTTAAGTGCAATATTGATGCAGCGTTCCTTGAAGTGCTTTCTGTAGGAGCAACAACAGCAGTATTCAGAGACCACGCTGGAAACCTCCTCACAGCCTCTAACTCTAAAATAGCGGCCACCTCGTCTTTAGCTGCGGAAGCCTTAGCAGTTAGGGAAGCTCTAATAATAGCAAAAAACTTTCAACTGGAAAGAGTTATCTTTGAATCTGACAGTGGGATTTTCATCCAAGCTCTAAAATCAAAGGCAACAATTGCAGATATTCAAGTTATTTTAGATGACATTTTGGATTTAGCACGAAATATTTCAAATTGTGGGTTTACCTGGGTTCCTAGAGAAGGGAATGCCTTAGCGCATGAAGTAGCCAAGCTTACAGCCAACGGTTCTCTGCATCAGAATTGGCTCAGGTGCAAGCCACAAATCATCACGAGCATTTTGAAAAAAGAGAAGTACATGTCACTGCAATTGGCAAAGAGATCATGAGCATGTAATTTGTTTTGAACTGGCTGTGAATCAATTAAATCAGGAGAAAACTTACTTCGTTTGCAGGTTGAAAGTTCGAAGGTAATTTGGAAATGGATTTTGGCACCTCCATTATGGGAAGATGGTGGAATAGCAACTTTGCTGTTTTAATGCTTTCCTTGTTTGGATTTGGGTTATTTTGGTGTCCCTAGGGGAGGAGCAGCGGCACTCGAAAGAGTATGGGAAGGCATGGTGGATCCATAGCTTTTTAAAGGAAGGAAGGGTGAATTTCTTATTGGACAATAGATTGGAGTCTTCTCAATGATGAAATTGAAGATTGCTGTAGGGTTCGAGACCTGTTCCTTACTGTTGGGTAGATTGGGTCCTGAAGCTGTCCTTGATTCGATTTGGGTTGCCCAGGTCTTCCAGAAGAGTCTCAATCCATCCCAAATTCTGTCTGTCATGAGGCAGTGGGTCCGCATGCATCTTAAGGTATTGCGGCCACAAAGCTAGTTGTTTTAGGTGTGGGTCAGCTACGGTTACAGCATCGGCAATCTATGGTGGTTGCAACTTGAGCTGCTCAGCGCTGGGGGTGCTGACGAAGACGTCCTGGTTGTGGCTTCGGAAGGTAGGACTCCGCCGAAGGCTACATCGTCAATGAACAGCTTTAATGATGAGCGAGTGGATACTGCTACACCGATGTGGGCACATCAAGTTCTTGCTGGCGAGTTCGAAGATCTTCGATGCCAAGCACAACGTCTTTCATTGGATAGTTGCTGTTAGGAGGGAGCTCTACTCTTGGATAACATGCAGAGCAGTTGCAGGGTTGTATTTTTGTTGGGCTGGACGTGGAGCTTCTTTTCGGGTCTGGGCCTCTTCGGTCTGGACCCCTGACCAAAAAAAAAGGGAGGGGCTTATGTGTCATAATATTTATCAAGGGAATGGATATATATACATATGTGTCATTGTTATACTAATGCATAGGCATATAATAATAATAATAATAATAATAATAATAATAATAAGTAATTTCTAATAATAGTAGTAGTAGTAACAATAATAATAATAGTAGTAGTAGAAATAATAATAATACTTATTAAAGTAATTTCTAATAAATAGTTTAAATTAATAAAATAAATTATAATTAATTTAAACTTTAATAATTATAAATTAATTTAATTATTTTTAGTAAATTAATTTTTAAAAACAAGAGGCTCCAATTTATAAAATAAATTATAACTTATTTATATTTATATTTTTAAAAATGTGGGTCGTTACATTGATCTTGAAAGAGGTAAAATGAAAGTTTTGTGAAAAGAGTCTTATGCAGAATTTTGGGTAAAAATGAGTTTTTAACCAACTTTGACGGGCTAGGCACTTGGAGTTTGGATTTAGGTGAAATTTATATTGAATTAAAATCGGGGAAGAGATCTTTAAAATAGTCCAAGAATGGGTGAAAAATTAATTTTGTACCAAAATTATAAGTTTTGAAAAATTAGGGTTTAGAACTAAATTCTGCAAAAGTTGCAGAAAGTTAGGTCCTGCGTACGCACGACCCATGCGTACGCATGACATTCTTTACAGAACTGAACTTTTTTGTGCGCATCCTGTGTGTACGCACAAAAGTGGATTCGTGTGTACGCATGAGGCATGTGTATGCACGATTGTCCTGTTTTTCAGAAAATGCTTATTTTAACTGTTTTAGCCTATCCAACTAGCTTTTTAACCTTTGTAACCTTCGTATGAACTCTGATAAACTGTTTTAAGACTTTATATGCATTGAGATTGAATTTTAATGAATTAAACTGAATTTTCTATATGGAACTTGTTAAAGATGATGTTGAAGATGTTGTGGGGATGGTGGTTTTTTGCCCACGGTGAGGACGGTAGTTTTGTTCCACTCATAGAATTTATGAATTTGATGAATTGATAATGAATTGAGGTTAATAAGTTTAATAACTCATGATATTACTGAAAGACATTGATATTGACTAATTGTGGCCTAAATGGATGGATTGGCAAGATTTGAGTAGAATCCTGCTTACGTATTAATTGGATATATGTTTTCAGCAAGGACGGAGGATTGTCCCGCTTGGGCATTTATGATTAATAAGGTTTGATTGTAATCTTGATTATACTTGGTTATGATTATGTTAATGATGAATTTGATGATAGAATGATATTATGATTGATGTTGTGAGGACAGTGGTTTTGTCCTGCTCACGGATAAGCAAGTTGATGATGGAGGATTTACTCTCTTATAGTGGTATGAATGTGGAAAATTTGGAAAGGCACTCTCATTTGTATGATTTTTTCCACATCTCTTTCTGGTTGCTAGGTGAAAAATTACCCTCCTTTAATGTGGAAAGGCACACTCCTTCAAAATTCCTTCAGGAGAAGGTGGAAAGGCACATTCCTTCGATGTGAAAAGGCACATTCCTTCGATGTGGAAAGGCAAACTCCTTTGTTTGTATTCCTCCTAGGGATTCATAAACTAGAAACCATGTCTGTGTTAGCTACTAGATGTGCCAGATTCTGGTGATTTAACCGACACGTGAGCTCACAGCCAGTAAGACAGGCATGCATCATATTGCATTTGTTTGCATTTGCTTGGGTTTGCATAATTACTTGGCTTGCCTAATTGATATCCTGTTAATTGCTAATTGTATTATTTGTCATACTTGCTCTGTTTGTGTGATTGTCTGCTTGTTTGTTTGATTGCTTGAGTTCGTGATTTGTTGGTTCGGAGTGTGGTAGCATGTAAGTGATTATATATGGGGTCGAAGGCTGAGATTTAATTATTTTGGGCTGGAGGGCGTGACTAGTTGGGCCGGAGGCCTTAATTTTCTAAGTTGTTAAAAGTTAATATGCACTTTGACTTGTGGTGGGTTGTGTGTTGACTAATTTTGCTTGGGTCGGAGACCATGATTAATTATGTGATAGTAGAGGTGTACATGGGTTAGGTAAAACCGGGTTTGTCCTAACCCAGATCTGGCCCTAAATATACAATGGGTCTATTTTTTAGACCATAATTTGACCCTAGACCCGATGAAACCTAAATATTTTCGGGCTACAATTATACCGGATCCAAATCGGGTGAAAATCGGACCTTTAAAGCTTTAACAATAATTTATAAAGAAACTTATTTATGATGCACTTATTTATAAAGAAGAAACTTGTACCCGAGAAGTTAATATCCATCTTTGAACTTGAATTTATCTATAAATTCTAATTTGATACTTCTTTGATCTATTCTCTAATTCAAAAGTATGATTAAAAATAAAACAATAAGCTTATAATTAATATAACATAATAATAGAATTAATTTAAAACATATATACATTTTTTAGTTCCCTTAGGGTGCACATAGGACGGGTGAAGCCAGGTTTGCCTTGACCCAAACCCGACCCTAAATAATGGATGGGTCTATTTTTAAAACCCATACCCGGCCATAGACCCGGTGAAATTACACCAAATGGCCATGCACCCCTATATAATGGGGCAGAGGCCGCGATTGATTTGTGTTAAAGTTCAGTAGAGTGTTACAAGTCAAACTGGTTCAACATAAACTTAATGAACCTATGCTTGGAATAAGTTGGTCATTCATACAGTTTAAGTAGCTTTTAAGATTTTATAATGGAAATATGAAATTTGGGTTTTGAATAAGGGATTGTTGGTTTTTGAAAGGATTCATAAGAGGTGGAAGCAATTGCCTTCTCTTTCCTCTTTCTTGAGGTTTCTCTGGCCTTAGGTACCATAAATGGTTATGGAAAAACAAAAAAGCATGCTTTTACCACACCAAACTTAGAATATTGCTCGCCCTCGAGCAAAAGAAGAAAGAATAGAAGAAGAAGAAGAAGATATGGGGAAGAGGGAGAGATGTGATTGGTGAAGAAGAGAAAAGGTGAGTTGGGGTAGGTAGGGATCTTGTGGGGTCCACAGATCCTGAGATAATCCTGTGGGGTCTACAGATCCTGAGGTGTCAAGGATTTACATCCCTGCACCAATGAGGCGAGTAAAATTCCCTATGCATGCAATCCTGGCGTTTAACGCCAGATTGATACTTGTTACTGGTGTTAAATGCCAGCTTTATGCTTGTTCTGGGCGTTCAACGCCCATCTACAACCTGTTTCTGGCATTGAATGCAAGCTTTCCTCAGTGTGCAATCCTGGCGTTTAAACGCCAGATTGCTGCATGTTTCTGGCGTTCAACGCCAGATCCATGCTCTGTTCTGGCATTGAACGCCAGTCAGATGCTCCTTACGGGCGTTTAAACGCCAATAAGCCCTTCCTCCAGGGTGTGCTGTTTCTTCTGCTGTTTTTTATTTTGTTTTTAATTTTTGTATTTGTTTTGTGACTCCACATGATCATGAACCTAAGAAAACATAAAAGAATAATAAAATTAGTTAAATAAAAATTTGGGTTGCCTCCCAATAAGCGCTTCTTTATTGTCTTTAGCTGGACTATTACTGAGCTTTAATCCAGTCTTAGTCTTGAGCATTCTTGCTCAACATTTCCTTCAAGATAATGCTTGACTCTTTGCCCATTAACAATGAACTTTTTGTCAGAGTCACTATCATGAAGCTCTGCAAACCATGGTGCTTCCTGAATGGCAAAAAGTTGCTCATCCGGAAAGGTTTCAGAGATCTCAGTAAGAGGGAGGGACGTCCCTTCTACTGGTTCTATTCAGGACAGGTGATCTGCTACTTGGTTCTCTGTCCCTTTTCTGTCTCTTATTTCTATATTAAACTCTTGCAGAAGCAACACCCATCTTATGAGCCTGGGTTTTGAATCCTGTTTTGTGAGTAGATATTTAAGAGTAGCATGGTCTATGTACATAATCACTTTTGATCCTACTAAATAGGATATGAACTTGTCAATGGCGTAAACCACTGCAAGTAATTCCTTTTCTGTGGTTGTGTAGTTCTTCTGCGCATCATTTAGAACACGGCTGGCATAATAAATGACGTGCAGAAGCTTGTCATGCCTCTGTCCCAACACTGCACCAATGGCATGATCACTGGCATCACACATTAATTCAAATGGTAATGTCCAGTCTGGTGCAGAGATGACTGATGCTGTGACCAGCTTAGCTTTCAGAGTCTCAAATGCATGCAGACACTCCTTATCAAAGATAAATGGCGTGTCAGCAGCTAGCAGATTACTCAGAGGTTTTGCAATTTTTGAAAAATCTTTTATAAACCTCCTATAGAATCCTGCATGCCCCAAAAAGCTTCTGATTGCTTTAACATTGGCAGGTGGTGGTAATTTTTCAATTACTTCTACCTTGGCTTGATCCACCTCTATTCCCTTGTTCAAAATTTTGTGCCCAAGGACAATTCCTTCAGTCACCATAAAATGACATTTCTCCAGTTTAAAACCAGGTTAGTCTCTTGGCATCTCTTTAGAACAAGTGCTAGATGGTCAAGACAGGAGCTGAATGAGCCTCCAAATACTGAAAAGTCATCCATGAAGACTTCCAGAAATTTTTCCACCATATCAGAGAAAATTGAGAGCATGCACCTTTGAAAGGTTGCAGGTGCATTGCACAGACCAAATGGTATCCTTCTGTATGCAAATACTCCAGATGCACATGTGAATGTTGTTTTCTCTTAATCCTGGGCATCTACTGCAATTTGATTATAACCTGAATATCCATCCAGGAAGCAGTAGTATTCATGACCTGCTAGTCTTTCTAGCATCTGGTCTATGAAGGGTAAAGGAAAATGATCCTTTCTGGTAGCTGTATTGAGCCTTCTATAATCAATACACATACGCCACCCTGTAACTGTTCTTGTAGGAACCAGTTCATTTTTTTCATTATGAACCACTGTCATGCCACCCTTCTTAGGGACGACTTGGACAGGGCTTACCCAGGGGCTATCAGAAATAGGATAAATAATCCCAGCCTCTAGTAATTTAGTGACCTCCTTTTGCACCACCTCCTTCATGGCTGGATTTAGCCGCCTCTGTGGTTGAACCACTGGCTTAGCGTCACCCTCCAATAGGATTTTGTGCATGCATCTGGCTAGGCTAATGCCCTTAAGATCACTGATGGACCACCCAAGGGCTGTCTTGTGTGTCTTTAGCACTTGAATTAGTGCTTCCTCTTCCTGTGGCTCTAAGGTAGAGCTTATGATCACAGGGAAGGTATCACCTTCTCCCAGAAATGCATATTTCAGGGATGGTGGTAATGGTTTGAGCTCGGATTTAGGAGGTTTCTCCTCTTCCTGAGGGATTTTCAGAGGTTCTATTATTCTCTCTGATTCCTCCAGATCAGGCTGAACATCTTTAAAGATATCCTCTAGCTCTGATTCGAGACTCTCAGTCATATTGACCTCTTTTACCAAAGAGTCAATAATATCAATGCTCATGCAGTCATTTGGGGTGTCTGGATGTTGCATAGCTTTGACAACATTCAACTTGAACTCATCCTCATTGACTCTCAGGGTTACTTTCCCTTTTTGAACGTCAATAAGGGTTCGGCCAGTTGCTAAGAAAGGTCTTCCTAGAATGAGAGTTGCACTCTTGTGCTCCTCCATTTCCAGCACCACAAAGTCAGTGGGAAAGGCAAATGGCCCAACCTTGACAATCATGTCTTCAATCATGCTTGATGGGTATTTAATGGAGCCATCAGCAAGTTGGAGACATATCCGGGTTGGTTTAACTTCATCAGTCAACCCAAGCTTTTTGATAGTAGATGCAGGTATTAGGTTGATACTTGTCCCAAGATCACATAGAGCTTGCTTGGTACAAGTACCCTCTAATGTGCATGGTATCATAAAGCTTTCGGGATCTTTAAGCTTCTCAGGTAAGCTTTTTCAGAATGACTGTACTGTATTCTTTAGTGAGGTAAACTTTTTCAGTTTCCCTCCAATCCTTCTTATGACTTAAGATCTCTTTCATGAACTTAGCATAAGAGGGTATTTGCTCAAGTGATTTTGCAAATGGAATTTTTATTTCAAGAGTCCTGAGATAGTCTGCAAAGCGGGCAAATTGCTTATCCTGTTCCGCTTGGTAGAGTTTCTGAGGATAAGGCATTTTGGCTTTGTATTCCTCAACCTTAGTTGCTGTAGGTTTATTGCCTGCAGATGTGGGTTGAGAAGCCTTTTTAGAGGGGTCGCTATCAGCACTTGTATGTGTCTGATCTCCCACTAGCGTTTGAATTCCAGGGGTGGAAGCTGGAGTGGCGTTAGATGCCAACTCCTCACCTGTTTCTGGCGTCTGAACGCCAGAACTATGCTTCCTTTGGGCGTTCAACACCAATTCCTTGCTTGTTTCTGGCGTTGAACGCCATGACTGAGCATGGTTTGGGCGTTCAACGCCAGCTTTCCACCCATTTTCTGGCGTTTGAGTGCCAGAATTATTCCTCTCTGGGCTCTTACTGACCTCAGATGGATTTTGGATAGTTTGCTCATTTCTTGGCTTCCTGCTACCTTGAAGTGAGGTATTTAATGTTTTTCCACTTCTTAATCGAACTGCTTGGCACTCTTCTGTTATTTGTTTTGATAACTGCTGTTCTGTTTGCTTTAACTGTACTTCCATATTCATATTAGCCATTCTTGTTTCTTGTAGTATCTCCTTGAATTCGGCTAGCTGTTTTGTTAGAAAATCCAGTTGCTGATTGAATTCAGTAACTTGTTCTGCAGGACTGAGTTTAGAAGTTACTATTTTAGTCTATTCTTTCAAGGAAGGTTCACTGCTCAGGTACAGATGTTGATTTTTGGCAACTGTATCAATGAGCTCTTGAGCTTCTTCTATTGTCTTTCTCATGTGTATAGATCCACCAGTTGAGTGGTCTAGAGAAATCTGAGCTCTCTTTGTAAGCCCATAATAGAAGATGTCTAACTGCACCCACTCTGAAAACATTTCAGAGGGGCATTTTCTTAGCATCTCTCTGTATCTCTCCCAGGCATCATAAAGGGATTCATTATCTCCTTGTTTAAAGCCTTGGATACTCAGCCTTAGCTGTGTCATCCGTTTTGGAGGAAAATAGTGATTCAAGAATTTTTCTGACAGCTGTTTCCATGTCTTTATGCTGTCCTTAGGTTGGTTATTTAACCACCTCTTAGCTTGGTCTTTTACAGCAAATGAAAACAGTAACAGTCTATAGACATCCTGATCTACTTCCTTATCATGTACTGTTTCAGCAATTTGTAAAATTGTGCCAGAAACTCTGTAGGTTCTTCCTGTGGAAGACCAGAATATTGGCAACTTTGCTGCACCATGATAATGAGCTGAGGATTCAACTTAAAACTATAACTCCGATGAAGGGTATACAGATACTACTCCCATATGAAGCAGTAGTGGGGTTAGCATATGACCCCAGAGTCCTTCTGGACTGTTCAATTCCACTTAAGTCCATGATGGAAAAAGGAAGATGATGTGGATTTATTTTATTTATTTTATAAAAAAATAATTTCCAAAATAACAAAATAAATTAAAATAAAGACTAAAATAATAAAAATAAAGAAATAAAAAAATAAAAATAAAGATAAAAAATTTAAAAGTATTTTTTTTTGAAAAATTTCGAAAAGTGAGGAGAGAGAAAGTGATTAGGATATTTTTGAAATTGAAATCTAAATTTTTTTTTGGAAAAATCTTAAAAGGATGAGATTTGAAAAATTTTGAAATTGAAATCTGAACTTTTATATAAAAAAATTCAAAAATATGGCTTAAAATTAGTTAGAAAATATATTTTTTTGAAATTTGAATTTTATTATGAAAGAGAAAAACACACAAAAGACACAAGACTTAAAATTTTTTAGATCTAATGCTCCTTGTTTTCGAAAATTTTGGAGGGAAAATACCAAGGAACACCAAACTTAAAAATTTTAAGATCAAAACACAAGGAAGACTCAAGAACACCTTGAAGATTTACAAGAACACTAAGAACAAAAGAAAGAACACCAAACTTAAAATTTTTAGAAAATCACAATAATATTTTCGAAAATTAAAGAAAGATTAACAAGAAAACACCAAACTTAAAGTTTGGCACAAGATTTAATCAAAGAAAAATTATTTTTGAAAAAAGTTTTAAAAGGAAGATACCCAATTGCCAAGAACATAAGCCAACACTCTAGCCAACTGAGCTATAAATGTGATGAGCGGATAATTTATACGCTTTTTGGCATTATTTTTAGGTAGTTTTTAGTATGATCTAGTTACTTTTAGGGATGTTTTTATTAGTTTTTATGCTAAATTCACATTTCTGGACTTTACTATGAGTTTGTGTGTTTTTCTGTAATTTCAAGTAACTTCTGGCTGAAATTGAGGGACCTGAGCAAAACTCTGATAAGAAGGCTGACAAAGGACTGCTGATGTTGTTGGATTCTGACCTCCTTGCACTCGAAATAGATTTTCTGGAGCTACAAAACTCCAAATAGCGTGCTCTCAACGGCGTTAGAAAGTAGACATCTAGAGCTTTCCAGCAATATATAATAGTCTATACTTTATTCGAGATTAGATGACGTAAATTGGCGCTCAAGGCCAGTTCCATGCTGCATTCTAGAGTCAAACGCCAGAAACACGTCACGAACCAGAGTTGAACGTTCAAAACACGTTACAACTTGGCGTTCAACTCCAAGATAAGCCTCAGCTCGTGGATAGATCAAGCTCAGCCCAAACATACACCAAGTGGGCCCCGAAAGTGGATTTATGCATCAATTACTTACTTCTGTAAACCCTAGTAGCTAGTCTAGTATAAATAGGACTTTTTACTATCATATTAGACATCCTGGATCCTGGATTGTATTTTTGATCCGGTGATCATGTTTTGGGGGCTGGCCTCTCGGCCATGCCTGGACCTTCATCACTTATGTATTTTCAACGGTGGAGTTTCTACACACCATAGATTAAGGGTGTGGAGCTCTGCTGTACCTCGAGTTTTAATGCAAGTACTTCTATTTTTTATTCAATTCGACTTATTCTTGTTCTAAGATATTCGTTGCACTTCAACTTGATGAATGTGATGATCCGTGACACTCATCATCATTCTCACCTATGAATGCGCGTAACTGACAACCACTTCCGTTCTACCTTAGACTGGGCGCATATCTCTTTGATTCCTTAATCAGAATCTTCGTGGTATAAGCTAGAATTGATGGCGGCATTCATGGGAATCCAGAAATTCTAACCTTGTCTGTGGTATTCCGAGTAGGATTCCGGGATTGAATGACTGTAACAAGCTTCAAACTCGCGATTGCTGGGCGTGATGACAAACGCAAAAGAATCAAGGGATTCTATTCCAACATGATCGAGAACCGACAGATGATTAGCCGTGCTGTGACAAAGCATTTGGACCATTTTCACTGAGAGGATGGGATGTAGACATTGACAACGGTGATGCCCTATATACAGCTTGCCATAGAAAGGATTAAGAAGGATTGGATGAAAGCAGTAGGAAAGCAGAGATTCAACAGGGACAAGCACCTCCATACACTTGTCTGAAATTCTCACCAATGATTTACATAAGTATTTCTATCTTTATTTTCTGTTTATTTATTATTATTATTATTCAAAAACTCCATAACCTTTTATTATCCGCCTAACTGAGATTTACAAGATGACTATAGCTTGCTTCATACCAACAATCTCCGTGGGATCGACCCTTACTCACGTAAGGTATTACTTGGACGACCCAGTGCACTTACTGGTTAGTTGTGCGGAGTTTTGACAAAGTGTGATTCACGTTTGAGAGCGCTACCAAGTTTTTGGGGCCATTGTTGATGATCACAATTTCGTGCACCAAGTTTTTGGCGCCGTTGCCGGGGATTGTTCAAGTATGGACAACTGACGGCTCATCTTGTTGCTCAGATTGGGTAATTTTATTTTATTTTATTTTGTTTTATTGTTCTTAAATTTCGAAAAAAAAATTATATTACTTATCCTGTTCTTCAGAATTTTTAAGAATGAATTCTAGAGTTTCATGAAGCATGTTGAAGCCTGGCTGGCTGTAAAGCCATGTCTAAATTCTTTTGGACTGAGGCTTCAAAACCATCTTCATAGAGGCAAGTTAATTGGAATATTAGCTGTATGCTAAAGCTTGGCTGGCTATTGGCCATGTCTAGTGTTTTGGACCGGAGCTTTCACATAAAGCTTGGCTGGCTATTAAGCCATGTCTAATTCCTAGACCGGAGCTTTAGACAAACATTGCATGATTCCTGAAATTCATTTTAAAAACTTAGAATTTCTTATTTTATTTTTCCTATATGTTTTCGAAAAAATATAAAAATAAAATACAAAAAAATTAGAAAATCATAAAAATAAAAAATATTTTGTGTTTCTTGTTAGAGTCTTGTGTCAAGTTTTAAGTTTGGTGTCAATTGCATATTCATCATGCATTTTTCAAAAATTGCATTCATGCATTGCATTCATCATGATCTTCAAGTTGTTCTTGATGAACTTTCTTGTTTGATCTTCATATTTTCTTGTTTTGTGTTGTATGGTGTTTTTCATGTGCATTTTTGCATTCATAGTATCTAAACATGAAAGATTTCTAAGTTTGGTGTCTTGCATATTTTCTTTACATTGAAAATTTTTCAAAAATATGTTCTTGATGTTCATCATGATCTTCAAAGTGTTCTTGGTGTTCATCTTGACATTCATAGTGTTCTTGCATGCATCATGTGTTTTGATCCAAAATTTTCATGCATTGAGTATTTTTAGTATTTTTCTCTCTCATTATAAAAAAATTCAAAAATAAATAAATAAATAAATAAATAAGCAAATATCTTATCTTTTTAAAATCTTTTTCAAAAATCATACCTTTTCCATTTTTTTTATCATATTCGAAAATTTCAAAAATCTTTTTCAAAATATTTTCAAAATCTTTTTCTTATCTTTACATCATATTTTCGAAAATATCATCAACAATTAATGTTTTGATTCAAAAATTTCAAGTTTGTTACTTTCTTGTTAAGAAAGATTCAAACTTTAAGTTCTAGAATCATATCTTGTGATTTCTTGTGAGTCAAGTCATTAATTGTGATTTTAAAATTCAAATCTTTTTCAAAATTAATTTCAATAATATCTTTTTAAAACCGTATCTTTTAAAATCATATCTTTTCAAAAATATCTTTTCAATCTTATCTTTTCAAAATCATATCTTTTTAAAATCATATCTTTTTAATCATATCTTTTCATATCATATCTTTTTCAAACTTTAATTTCAAAAATCTTTTCTAACTTCTTATCTTTTCAAAATTAATTTTCAAATTTTTTTCAACTAACTAATTGATTTATTTGTTTGTTTTATCTTTTATCTTTTTCAAAACCACCTAACTAATTTTCTCTCTCTAATTTTCGAAAATTACCTTCCTCTTTTTCAAAATTCTTCTAATTAACTAATTATTTCAAATTTTAATTTTAATTTTATTTCATTTTAATTTTCGAAAATTACTATCTCTTTTTCAAAATTTATTTTTCAAATTTCTATCCCTCTCACCTCTTTCTATTTATTTTATTTATTTACTAACACTTCTCTTCATCCTAAAATTCGAACCCTCCCTCTCTCTGAGTTTGAATTTTCCTCTTCTCCTTCCTCTTCTTCTTCTTTTCTACTCACATAAAGGAACCTCTATATCTGGACAAAGAGGATCCCTATTATTATTTTTTATTCCCTTCTTTTTTATATGAGCAGGAGCAAGGACAAGAACATTCTTATTGAAGCAGATCCTGAACCTGAAAGGACTCTAAAGAGGAAGTCAAGAGAAACTAAAATTCAACAATTCAGAGAAAACTTTACAGAAATTTTCGAAAAAGAAGAGGAAATGGCAGCCGAAAATAATAACAATGCAAGGAGGATGCTTGGTGATTATACTACACCTAAGGCCAGAGAAACCTCAAAAGAAAAAAAAGAGAAAAGGGAAGACAAAAAGCTTCCACCTCCAAGTCATGGGAGATGGAGAGATTCATCTCAAGGGTCCATAGCTCAGTAGAAGAGCATTTGACTGCACATCAAGAGAACATGAGAAATTCCCTCATCAAAAAATTCCTGAGATACCTCAGGGGATACATTTTCCTCCATATAATTATTAGAAGCACCAAAATCACTAGGGAGGAGCAACAAAGATAAGGAAGAGACATAGAAGAGCTCAAGGACATCAATGGTCCTTTAAGAAGGCGCCACCCTCACTAAGGTGGACTCATTCCTTGTTCTTAATTTTTTTTCTGCTTTTCATTTTTTTATGTTATATGTTTATCTATGTTTGTGTCTTTATTACATGATCATTAGTATTTAGTAACTATGTCTTAAAGCTATGAATAATTCCATGAATCCTTCACCTTTCTTAAATGAAAAATGTTTCTAATTCAAAAGAACAAGAAGTACATGAGTTTTGAAATTATCCTTGAATTTAGTTTAATTATATTGATGTGGTGACAATACTTTTTGTTTTCTGAATGAATGCTTGAACAGTGCATACTTTTGATCTTGTTGTGTATGAACGCTAAAATTGTTGGCTTTTGAAAGAATGATGAACAAAGAGAAATGTTATTGACAATCTGAAAAATCATGAGATTAATTCTTGAAGCAAGAAAAAGCAGTGAAAAAGCAAAAGCTTGAAAAAAAAATAAAAGTGGCGATAAAAAAATAGAAAGGAAAAGAAAAGCAAGCAGAAAAAGCCAATAGCCCTTAAAACCAAAAGGCAAGGGTAAAAAGGATCCAAGGCTTTGAGCATCAATGGATAGGAGGGCCCAAGGAAATAAAATCCAGGCCTAAGCGGCTAATTCAAGCTGTCCCTAACCATGTGCTTGTGGCATGTAGGTCCAAGTGAAAAGCTTGAGACTGAGTGGTTAAAGTCGTGATCCAAAGTAAAAAGAGTGTGCTTAAGAGCTCTGGACACCTCTAACTGGGGACTCTAGCAAAGCTGAGTCACAATCTGAAAAGGTTCACACAGTCATGTGTCTGTGGCATTTATGTATCCGGTAGTAATACTGGAAAACAAGGTGCTTAGGGCCACAGCCAAGACTCAAAAGTAGCTGTGTTCAAGAATCAACAAAATTAACTAGGAGAATCAATAACACTACCTAATATTCTAAGTTCCTATAGAAGCCAATCATTCTAAACTTCAAAGGATAAAGTGAGATGCCAAAATTGTTCAGAAGCAAAAAGCTACAAGTCCCGCTCATCTAATTAGAACTAATATTCATTGATATTCTGAAATTTATAGTATGTTCTCTTCTTTTTATCCTATTTGATTTTTAGTTGCTTGGGGACAAGCAACAATTTAAGTTTGGTGTTGTGATGAGCGGATAATTTATACGCTTTTTAGCATTGTTTTTAGGTAGTTTTTAGTATGATCTAGTTACTTTTAGGGATATTTTTATTAGTTTTTATGCTAAATTCACATTTCTGGACTTTACTATGAGTTTGTGTGTTTTTCTGTGATTTCAGGTAACTTATGGGTGAAATTGAGGGACCTGAGCAAAACTCTGATAAGAAGGCTGACAAAGGACTGCTGATGTTGTTGGATTCTGACCTCCTTGCACTCGAAATAAATTTTCTGGAGCTACAGAACTTCAAATGGCGCGCTCTCAACGGCGTTGGAAATTAGACATCCAGAGCTTTCCAGAAATATATAATAGTCCATACTTTATTCGAGATTAGATGATGTAAACTAGCGCTCAACACCAGTTCCATGCTGCATTCTTGAGTCAAACGCCAGAAACACGTCACGAACCAGAGTTGAACGCCCAAAACACGTTACAACTTGGCGTTCAACTCCAAGATAAGCCTCAGCTCGTGGATAGATCAAGCTCAGCCTAAACATACACCAAGTGGGCCCCGGAAGTGGATTTATACATCAATTACTTACTTCTGTAAACCCTAGTAGCTAGTCTAGTATAAATAGGACTTTTTACTATCATATTAGACATCCTGGATCCTGGATTGTATTTTTGATCCGGTGATCACGTTTTGGGGGCTGGCCTCTCGGCCATGCCTGAACCTTCATCACTTATGTATTTTCAATGGTGGAGTTTCTACACACCATAGATTAAGGGTGTGGAGCTCTGCTGTACCTCGAGTTTTAATGCAAGTACTTCTATTTTTTATTCAATTCAACTTATTCTTGTTCTAAGATATTCGTTGCACTTCAACTTGATGAATGTGATGATCCGTGACACTCATCATCATTCTCACCTATGAACGCGCGTGACTGACAACCACTTCCGTTCTACCTTAGACCGGGCGCATATCTCTTGGATTCCTTAATCAGAATCTTCGTGGTATAAGATAGAATTGATGGCGGCATTCATGGGAATCCGGAAAGTCTAACCTTGTCTGTGGTATTCCGAGTAGGATTCCAGGATTGAATGACTGTGACAAGCTTCAAACTCGCGATTGCTGGGCGTGATGACAAACGCAAAAGAATCAAGGGATTCTATTCCAACATGATCGAGAACCGACATATGATTAGCCGTGCTGTGACAGAGCATTTGGACCATTTTCACTGAGAGGATGGGATGTAGCCATTGACAATGGTGATGCCCTACATACAGCTTGCCATAGAAAGGATTAAGAAGGATTGGATGAAAGCAGTAGGAAAGCAGAGATTCAACAGGGACAAGCACCTCCATACACTTGTCTGAAATTCTCACCAATGATTTACATAAGTATTTCTATCTTTATTTTCTGTTTTTTTATTATTATTATTCGAAAACTCCATAACCTTTTATTATCTGCCTAACTGAGATTTACAAGATGACCATAGCTTGCTTCATACCAACAATCTCCGTGGGATCGACCCTTACTCACGTAAGGTATTACTTGGATGACCCAGTGCACTTGCTGGTTAGTTGTGCGGAGTTGTGACAAAGTGTGATTCACGTTTGAGAGCGCTACCAAGTTTTTGGGGCCATTGTTGATGATCACAATTTCGTGCACCAAAATGTAACGTGTTTTAATATTGTATATAAAAAATATATTTTTTGAAAACTAATATTTTGAAAAAGCACAAGGAAAACTCGAAAAATACACAAAATAGGAAAAATCAAAGATCAAACAAGAATATTTGACAAGAACAATTTGAAGATCAAGGAAAAATAAAGAACTCAAATTCGAAAATTTAAAGGAAAATAAGAAATATGCAATTGACACCAAATTTAAAGTATAAAACTAAACTCACATAAAAATTAAAAATTAATAAGAAAAAATAATATTTTTGAAAAAAATTTTGAAAAGAAAATAAAGGACTCGGATTTAATGACTCTATAGAAACAAAAATAAATTATTCCTAATCTAAGCAACAAAATAAACCTTTAGTTGTTCAAACTCGAACAATTCCCGGCAACGGCGCCAAAAACTTGGTGCACGAAATTGCAATCACACCTTTGCAATCCGCACAACTAATAACCAGCAAGTGCACTGTGTCGTCCAAGTAATACCTTACGTGAGTAAGGGTCGAATCCCACGGAAATTGTTGGCTTGAAGCAAGCTATGGTTATCTTATTAATCTTAGTCAGGATGCCAATAAGGTTCTTTGAATTTAATTGTAAAAAGTGAAAGTGTTTGGAATAAGTAATTGTTATTCAATAATGGAGAATATGTTGGAGTTTTGGAGATGCTTTGTCTTCTAAATTCCTGTAACATAATGCTTTCTCACTTTCATAAATGCAAGGCTCCTTCCATGGCAAGCTGTATGCAAGGTGTCATCGTTGTCAATGGCTACCTCCCATCCTCTCAGTGAAAATGGTCCAAATGCTCTGTCACAACACGGCTAATCATCTGTTGATTCTCGATCATGTCGGAATAGGATCCATTGATCCTTTTGCGTCTGTCACTACGCCCAACACTCGCGAGTTTGAAGCTCGTCACAGTCATCCAATCCCAGAATCCTACTCGGAATACCACAGACAAGGTTTAGACTTTTCGGATCCTCATGAATGCCGCCAACAATTCTAGCTTATACCACGAAGATTCTGATTAAGGAATCTAAAAGATACTCATTCAATCTAATGTAGAATGGAGGTGGTTGTCAGGCACACATTCATGGATTGAGGAAGGTGATGAGTGTCACGGATCATCACCTTCTTTATAGTGAAGCGCGAATGAACATCTTAGAAGGAACAAACATGTTTGAATGGAAAACAGAAATAATTGCATTAATTGATCGAGACGCTGCAGAGCTCCTCACCCCCAACAATGGAGTTTAGAGACTCATGCCGTCAAAGAGTATAAAATTCAGATCTAAAAATGTCATGAGATCCAAAATAAGTCTCTAAAAGTTGTTTAAATACTAAACTAGTAGCCTAGGTTTACAGAGAATGAGTAAAGTAAGATGAATAGTGCAAAAATCCACTTCTAGGGCCCACTTGGTGTGTGATGGGGCTGAGACTTAAGCTTCTCACGTGCCTGGCTATTTCTGGAGTTGAACGCCAGGTTGTAACCTGTTTCTGGCGTTGAACTCCAACTTGCAGCCTGTTTCTGGCGCTGAAAGCCAAACTACAACATGGAACTGATGTTGAACGACAGTTTACGTCGTCTATCTTCGCGCAAAGTATGAACTATTATATATTGCTGGAAAGCCCTAGATGTCTACTTTCCAACCTAATTGAGAGCGCGCCAATTGGACTCCTATAGCTCCAAAAAATCCATTTCGAGTGCAGGGAGGTCAGAATCCAACAGCATCAGCAATCCTTTTTTCAGCCTAAATCAGATTTTTGCTCAGCTCCCTTAATTTCAGCCAGAAAATACCTGAAATTATAGAAAAACACACAAACTCATAGTAAAGTCCAGAAATATGAATTTTTTCTAAAAACTAATAAAAATATACTAAAAAGTAGCTAGAACCTACTAAAAACTTCCTAAAAACAATGCCAAAAAGCGTATAAATTATCCGCTCATCAGGTATATGTCAGCTTCCCAAGAACGGCGGCAGTGGGCACCTACAAAGACACTCTAACGCTCGAGTCAGAAAGAGAATGAGATAAGTATATTGCAATTCAGTGTGAATAATGTACCTTCTCTCCTTAGGATTTCTCCTTTTTATAAAGTTGTTACGTTATATCACATTTATTTTGCGACCCTGATATCTGGGTAACCACCTGTGAACGTCTTTTCAAATAATTCTGTTATATTCGATAATCTGTGTTACTCAATAAGTAAGTTTTATTTTTTATTCAAATTCTGATTTAAAGGTAAATTTTGAGTGGAGTTATAGCTAATAGATTAATAGATAAATTTGAGTTAAACTATAACTAACATATCAATAAATAAATTTGGACTGAGTTATAACTGATGGATCATCCAATATTATAAATGAAACCTTGAGTGCTCAATACTAACGTTATGTTTTAGCAACATGATAAAACAAAATAATGAAAAATCTGCAGCTTGAGCTCTTGCAGTTATATAATATGATTGACATGCAGCATTAATTGATGATATTGATGATGGGAGCAAACTTGTCCATGATGCAACAAATGGTTACTAAAAGATAAGACCAATTTCACACAAAAAGGAGCACTGCATATGAGTAGCATACCAACAATTTGCGCTTTTGGAGAATATTTCACCATAATACACCCCTTCCAAAATATTTATCCAATTATAAGTGCTTTCAGGTGGAGCTATGCGTAAACCTAACAATGGTTCATTTTCACTCAAATATTATAGCAACAAAACAATACTATATTATACAACAACTTAGACATGGATGCAATATTCAATCCTTAAGAGTAGGGGGAGTGAACTTGAGATAAAATTTCAGTCTAGTTTATGAGCCAAGAATCATATTACAAAAGCATCTTTTTCTGTGCCACAAAACTGCCATACAGAGTAGGGTGTACATGATCTGGTTCGGTCCGGTGATTCGGTCTGGATCCGAACATTTTGAAAATTAATTTGATGTAATTTTATCGAATTTA
The DNA here is from genome assembly GCF_003086295.3 of Arachis hypogaea. Taxonomy (NCBI): domain Eukaryota; kingdom Viridiplantae; phylum Streptophyta; class Magnoliopsida; order Fabales; family Fabaceae; genus Arachis; species Arachis hypogaea. The sequence goes on from NC_092038.1 coordinate 28,684,403, forward strand.
GGGTCAAATAATGATTTTAAAAATAGACTTGGTCATTATTTAGGATCAAGTATGGGTCAAGTCGAATCCGATTTTATTCGACCTATGTGCATTTTAAGAGGACTAAAAAATATATATGTTTTAAATTATTTTAATATTATATTGTATTAATTACAAGCTTATTATTTTGTTTTTAATCACACTTATTTTATTAGAAAATAGATCAAAGAAGCATAAAATTAGAATTTGTGGACAAATTAAAGTTCAAATATGTATCTCAACTTTTTCATAACAAGTATTTTTTTATAAATAAGTGTATTATAATTTTTTGACATAAAGTTTATGAAGACCTAAGTTTTATCAGTATAAACCTGATTTTAGTGTGACCCGAAAATAGTAAGATTTTATCGGGTCTAAAGTTGAATAAAGATCTCAAAATAAACTCGTTCATTATTTAAGATCAAATCTGGATCAAGACAAATTCGACTTCATCCGACCTACGTACACTCCTAGTATAAAATAGAAAGCTATTGATTTAATACAAAATGTCTAGGATATCATTTTCTATATTTTTATGGCGTATATTAGCATAACAAATAATAAGGGGAAAATGAAAAAAAGCTTTCAATTGCAATCAAATTTAAGCCAAAAATAAAAAGAAAATGAGAATGTTAAAAATAAATAGTTAAATACTACTACTTTAATACCAAAAAAAAAAAGGCTTCAATTGCAACCTCATATAAATCGCGAATAAAAAAAAATTAGGTAATGACTTAAAGATATTGCTAATTCATTTTTAAAAGTCTTAAATTTGAAATGAAGAACATGAAAGAAGAGTAGATATTATTGGCTCGAAAAGGGAATTAAATAGGTTGTATACGGATTAAATCGGATCGGATATAGCCTATAATTCTATTCGATCAGCACTGTATATTGGATCAGATTGGATACGATATCCGCATTTTTTAAGTTAGATCTGATTCGATCCGATCCGCATACTTGCGAATCGGATCGAATCGGATATCGGGTATATCTGCATAATTCAAAAAAATGATTTATTGCCCTTTTTGGTTCTAGAAAATCTAGTTTTTACCTGTTTAAGCCTATTTACTCCTAAAATATTATCAATAAAAGTTCTTCTTGAATAACAAAAGAAAAACAATAACACAAGATCTAAGTTTAATTATTTTAAGTTAAAATACAACATAAAAAATTAAAACAAGATATTATAAAATTTATAAAACAACACATTAAAATTCATATCATATTAGGATTTACTTTCTTAACATATGCTATTTATATGAGACGTGCGGATATGTGGATCTGCAGATCGGATCCGCGGATATCACTACCAAATCCGCAATTTGATCCTACCATAGTACGGATTATATCCGATCCGATGGCTCTGCGTAGGGGTGTAAGTTACCGAACCGGACCGAAAAATACCGCAAAACCGAACCGAAAATTACAACAACCGAATGAAAAACCGAAAAATAATTTTTTTTTCGAATTAAACCGATCAGTTTGGTTCGGTTTTTGGTTGTCTTGGTAGAAACCAAACCGAACCGGAGACGATGTTCTATAATAGTTCTTTTTACTGGTTTACCCTTAGTTTAACCTAGGTATAAAACCCTAAATCTGAATACCCTCACTCTCTTTCCCTTTCACTTGCGCAGCCTCAGTCTTCACACAGACACCCACTCACCCACAGGCCACAGCTCACTTCCAACTTCCATTCTTCCTCCTCCATGCGGCCATGCCTGAGAGAATGAGACTCTGAGAGAGCCAGAGAGCGTCATCTACCATCAAGGAAGTCCTCCATCGTCACTCGAAGCCATCACAAGTCATCCATTCATCTCCATCGTAGACCCGCAGGCATAGCAAAGAACAACGCCGTCGTGTAGCCAGAAACATCGTTCAGTTTGCACCCTCGTGCAGTTCTGAGTCCACGCCGTCGTCCAGTCATAAGCCATCGCAACAAACCCTAAGCGGAGCAGCACTCTGATCGTCGAGCCCTCTCCTGCAAAAGACAACTGAACAGTATCTCACTGCTCATTACATTGATCATGATTGGAAATTGCAAAAGAAGGTTATCAATTTTTGTCTTATTAAAAACCAAAAAGGAGAAACAATTGGTAGAAAAATTGAGAGATGTCTTTTGGGGTGGGGGATATCTAGAGTGTTCACAATTACTGTTGATAATGCTAGTTCTAATGATATTGTAATATCTTATCTAAGAACTAGAATGGAGGATTGGAATTTGCATGTTAGATGTTGTGCACATATTCTTAATCTTGTTGTTAATGATGGATTGAAAGAGATGCATGAATCTATTAGCAAGATAAGAAATGTTATTAGATATGTGCGTGCTTCTCCTAGTCACATTGAATAGGTTCAAAAATTTCATTAAGGAATAGGATACAAGACAAGTGTACTGTTCAACTCGATGTTCCCACTAGATAGAACTCTACATACACTATGCTTGAAAGTGGTTTGAAGTTTCAAAAGGCGTTCAAAAGGTTAGGGGAGAGAGATACAAAATATGCTATAATGCAAGGTGGTATTCCGAGAAATCTTGATTGGGACAATGCAAAACACTTTATGAAATTCTTGAAAATTTTTCATGATGTTACAAAGAGTGTGTCTGGTAGTTTGCTTATGACTTCTTCTCAATATTTTCATGAGTTTTGTAAGATCTTGCGAGTGTTCAAGACTTCTTGTGGTAGTCGAGATCCATTACTTGGGAGTATGGCTGAGAAGATGAAGCTTAAGTACGACAAGTATTGAGGTAACATAAAAAATATCAATATGATGATTTTTGCTGCTGTGATTTTTTATCCTAAATACAGGTTGAAGTTTATGAACTAGCATTGAAAAGCTATATGATAAGGATGATGCTGATTTTTTGGGTGCAAAAGTAAAAGAGACCTTCTCCAAGATGTTTGAATGCTATGTGAATGCAAATAATGGGGATAAATCTTTTACTTCAGCAACAATTGATAGTGCATCAGATGTGAGAGTACTGATGGCGACATGGTTGGTGATTTTTTCAAGGAGGTGCATTTTCATGAGATCATCAACAAGAATGAGGTGAATTTGTATTTGATGGATGATTTAGAGAAGTCTCGTGATCAAAATACTTTTGACATATTGAATTGGTGGAAGGTAAATTTTAGCAAGTATCCTATCTTATCCCAAATAGCTAGAGATGTCTTAGCAATGCCGGTCTCGACTGTTGCTTTAGAATCGACTTTTGGCACTGGTGGAAGAGTGCTTAACAACTATATGAGTTCTTTAACTCTAAAGACAGTTGAGGCATTGATTTGCACACAAAATTGGCTTCGTGCTTCTCCAATAACAATTGATTTTGAGGAGCTTATTGAAGAGTTTGAAAAACTTGAATTAGGTATACAAAAAAGAAATTTGAAGTTCCTTTTATAGTTTATGTTTATAATTTATAATCTATATTATGTCTATGTTTATAATCTATATTGATTTCTTTGTTTTATTTTTGTAGAAATTGCACCAACCGGGAAAGATAATGATGAGTCTGGTGTGGATTTAGATTAAGCATGGTGGCTATTTGGTTTTTATTTGGTTTAAAGTGACTGTTTTGGTTTTTAGTATGTTTTAAAGTGTGTTTGTTTTTGTTGTTTGCTAGACATTTTTAATTGTCTTTCTTTCATGTTTAATTAAGTTGAATTTGTATTGAATTTGGATGTGATATACTCTTATTATTCTAGTTTATTGACGGTTTTAAACTTCACTTTATGGTAATTTAAATTCTAATTATTAAATTTAAAAAAATCGAAAAAACCGACCGAACCAAACTATTGTTAGTTCGATTCGGTTCAGTTTGATTATTCATAAAGTAACAAACTAAATGGTTGGTATCATTGTAGAATCGAATAGGTCGGTTCGAATAATTACTGCGGATATACGGATATTATCTAATCTATGTGCAGCTCTAAAATAAAAGAGGAAATTTGTCGGAAAAAAAAAAAACTCTTAAACTAAGTGGGAATAGGCAAATGGAAGAAGACATTTGATGCTAACAAAGAAATCAAAATGACTTGTTTGAAGAAAGATATTACACCGGACAAGTTTAAGAATAGATGAAACAATAATGCACAATAGTTCTACCTGTCTTGAAACAAAGTGAAAGTAGTCAAGTAGATAGGTCAATATTCGACTAACTGTATAACCTTATATATATATATATATATATATATATATATATATTTATATATATATATATATATATATATATATCATAGTTATGGATAAAATACCAAATTAATTTTCAAATAATTTTAGATCAAATATTTTGATTCCCACTAAATTTTTATTCTTTATAAATTTTTAAGAATTATTTTTGTTAGATGAATTATTCTTTTTATTATTTTGAAAAATAATTAATTTATCTTAAAATATATTTTCGAGACTTAACCGTTCTATAATAAAATTCAATATGAATTTATTTATCTAACACAGATATGTAAAATTTGATTAAAAATGATGAAGGGATCAATTTATCGGACAAACATAATTCTTAAAGATATTTAAAAAATAATTCTTGAGAAGTCAAGAGAATACATTTTTTGACGATAAATTTGAGTGTTTACTGTCTACTCTAGACTCTAGTTAGTAGTTACAGCCATTAGAGGCACATACTCTCCACCTAATCCTACTTCACTCTCGCATTCAGGTTTCAGCCACCCCCGCCTTATCTCTCTCCCGCGGGTCTTCGGGCCAACCGTCACCCTCCTCACAGATCTTTTCTTCTTCTACACGCGTTCTGCTTCATTTCTCTGTGTCGTTCTACCATTCTCTTGCTATTGGTTCTATTAAGGTTTGGTTTTCTAGCTTTTTATTTTGTGATTTTCTTTCGTTAGGTGCTTAATTTCCAGTGTTTGGTTCATGTTAAACTGATTTATGAAAATAGTTACTGAATTTTCTTGCGCAATTTTCATGATTCATGATATTTGTGGTGTGGTGTGTTGCTAAGATATGGTTGTCAAATGCTCAAATTGTGCAGTCTATTTGTCGGTAAAATCTTTGGAAGAATGCAAGAACTATGGGAGGGAAAGGAGGGCCTTGTCACGGTTGCAATTAGTAATGTATTGATATTGTTGTCAATTTATTATTTAGGTATCTTCTGTTAAAGTGAATAAAGGTGTATGCTATTGTTTTGGTTTTACCTTAACTGTTGACTTTTTTATTATCCTTTTTAAAAAGGTTGAATGCTATATTATGTTATGTGTATACTGTTGGTGAAAATTAACTTTTTGATGGTGTTGAAAAATGGGTTTGCTGGTTCCTTTTAGTGTTCCTCATGTTATTTGAGCACTCATTTTAATTATACAAGAAAAAACTATAACTAACTCAACCTCCACTTTTCTTGTCCCAAAGAAATAGAGAATATATTTCTGTCGTTGAATGTGATATCTACATTGTCACGTTATGTATAGATTAATTTGTATTTGAAGTTTGTCAGGACTAGGTGGGTTTGAAATTCAAATTTAAAGGCTAATGTGTGCATGTGACTAGTCTTGCTTGCTTCCCCTGTCTCCGTGCCTCCGCTCATGCTTCCTTATCTACTATAATGTTGATATTTACTTTTTGTTTAATGATAACCTTTCTAAATCTCAATTGAATTTCTGCTGCTTTTGTTAGGTGCCACTCAAGGACTCTTAACACTTGTCAAGCATTGAACCAGCAAGTGCTCTGCTATTAAGAAGAAAGAAGGTTTCATTTTATCTTTTATTTTTCAATTGATGCTAGTGTCAGAGGAATGTCCATTATGCTTCCTCCCTTAACTCATATTTCTAACACGAATTCGCTGCTGCTCCTGAGCAATGTTGGTGATTGTGCTTGTGCAATTTGTCCCCGAGTAACACTTAAAGTACAACCTCAAGTGTCTGTGGTGAAGACTGAAGTCCCTAAATCAACATTTGTTTGTTCATCTCAAAGGGTTTTACCAGTGCAGGAGCTGCATATAATAAGTGCTGATGACGAAGAATCAGTGGGCGTTGAAGAATACAATCAGTCAAAAGTTAATATTGATTCGTTGGAATTGAGTTATGTGAACAACGGGAATGAGGCTGGTGGCCTTAGTGACTTTGTAGAACCTCAGAACAAAGAAATTCTTAAGGAGAGGATCAGAAGAATGAGAATAGGACTAGCCAACAAAGGAAGAGTACCTTGGAACAAAGGAAGGAAACACACTGCAGGTAGTTTGCATTTAAATGGACACTAATGTACCTTAGGCAGTCTTTGGTTTGCGAGACGAGACAGAAATACAAGGACATAAACTTCAAATTGTCTGTGTGTCTTGTTTGGAATGAAAAACATAGTGTGCCCCAATACTTCCAAAAAGTGGGGATACTAGAGCCTGAGCATTGGAACATACTAAGGGTGTCTTTGGTTTGTATTTTCATTTTCAGTATTTTTTGTTTTTAGAATTTTGTGAAACAAAAAAGAGAAAACACGAGGTGAAAATAGAAACGAAGATTTTGTTGTTTTCGTTGTTTCCTCTTTTTCCTTTGCAAAATTCTGAAAATAAAAAACACTGAAAATAGAAAGTGAAAACGGAAACCAAACATACTCTAAAATTTCTTCTGTTGTCTTTCACTATCCCATGGTACTACCAAACAAAAGACAAAGGCACTTTTTGTTAATCTGTCTCTGTCTCGACACTATCCAAACACTACCTTATAGTTAGCTAATTTTGTATAACTGACGCCACACACAATGCAGAGACCCGTGAGCGAATCAGGATAAGAACGTTAGAGGCATTAAGGGATCCAAAGGTGAAGTCAAATATGAGCCCTTTAGTTTTGGGGGTTTTCATCCTTTTAATATGTGTGACAATATGACATGTTTTGTTATTGACTTATTGCAATGCTTTATATGTCAGTGATACTCTTTTGTTCTGAGCTCCTTCCACTATTTATCACAAGTATTCAATATGCAAGTGCTATTGTCTCACAAAAGTTTTGTGCTGATAGGTCATTCCTTTATATTGACTCACATAGTAATCCTAAGCCTCTTCTTCTTCTTCAAATTTTCAGATACGGAAGAAGATGGCTGAACATCCTCATTTTCATAGGTAATCATATTTTTCATGTTGTTTATCCGTACACCTCAAAAAAGAACTTTTTACTTTTATTTCATTGAAAATTCTAGCTTATAAGGATGAGTAGAAAAAAGGTATGCCTGACCTAGTATTGTACTTTTGAGTTTCCAAAATTTTTTCAATATTTATAGAAAGAGGAATACTACTCTTTTCTTAATACAGATTACAGAAAAGTATGAGAAGTATCGACTGAAGAAAGTGACTGATTAAGGATTTCAGATTACTTTTGTTTTTTCAAGTTCCTAGTGAAAATAGTTATGGTGGAATGGCATATGCAGTGAGGTTGTGAAATTTGCATAATATATTTTATTTGGCTTATCCTCTTAGGGACAAAAATACTGGAGGATAGCCTTTAGACTTTGTCTATCTTAGGATATGACATCCAGATTTCTAAGTTATTGCTACTTGTCAGGTTTAGTAAAATATAGGTAACAATATGCGACTATTCTAAATTTATATTATAATTCGAGTACATTTTTAATCTAATTGCTGTCTTCCTAGAGTCTTGTTACTTCTATAACTACAGGTATAACTTCATTAACAGCCAACATAAGCTATGTTGAATCCTTATGATATGGATCACAGAAAGTTTATTTTTGTTGTTCTATACTACAAGGGTATCTCTGAAGACTTTCTAGAACAAATTTTTTTATCATTCTATCAGCCTCAAAGCACCATGAATGCTGAAAAACTGAAAAGTGAACTTTTGCAATCATTTGTAATAGTTTTCTACTAAATTTTGTGGCATTAATATGAAAATGAATGTAGTCAATGACAATGCATTCTCCAACCTTTGTCAACCTTCCTGCAGTGATCAAATCAAGGCAAAAATAAGTTATTCGCTGAGACGTGTTTGGCAAGAGCGTCTGAAGTCAAGGCGGTTGGGGGAGAATTTTTTGCTTTCATGGCAACAAGGCATAGCAAATGCTGCTAGGAAGGGAGCAAGTGATCAAGAAGAACTAGATTGGGATAGCTACAGTAAGATAGAACAACAATTGGAGGTCCTCCAACTTCTTCAGGCCAAGGAAAAGAAAAAGGGGAAAAAGTTGATGGCGATTGCTGCAGCAAGGAATTTCATTCAGTCATGGAGGGAATGCATAGCCACAGCAGCTAAGAAAGGAGGGAGTGGTGAACAAGAACTAGAATGGGGGAGCTATCAGAAGATAAAACAAGAAATGGTTCTCCTCTATAAGCTTCAATGTGCATCAGAAAAAGCAAGGGCAAAAGAGTTCGCAAGAGTAAAAGCAGAGAAAGCTGCACGGATAAAGGCAATAAGGAAGGCAATGCTTGCTGAAAAGAGGAAAGAACATCAGGAGAGGACAAAAGCGAAGGGGGATATGAAGATCCGGCAATCTAGAAAAGGAAAGCAAGACAATATTGATTCTGAAGTTACTAAAGAGTTCAAACTTGCCTGTAAATTAACGAAGGTACACCTTTATAGTGTTTCCTTATATTAGCTATTGTAAGTGCAAATGTTAAAGCAATTAAGGATAAGAGAACTACCTATTGATGTGGCAACCGAATGTAAATCTTAGCTAAACTTTGAATATCAGGAGATAAACATAGGAAATTTAATGGTTAAATCAGTAACTAATTGGTGGTTGTCTTAATTGGGGGAACAGTTCATTTTTGTTATGATACTAATTACTTGAAACTTAAACGCTACCTGAGCATTTATCTCAGAAATTAACTGTTGTGTTAAAGCACCCCTTTCAAGAGTGGTGCCACTAAGAAGTATCTATCTAAAATTAACATAACTGCTTACCATGACCTTGTTTCTAATATTCATTCTAAAATTATAACATTACACCCATTTTTGTTATGTATCCTTTATTTCTCTAATCGTGATTTTGTTTTTTTTTTTTCTGTGCTGTCTTCAGATTCCTGTAAATAAGAATATCATCAGCAGTCAAGTATCTAGAGAAGGAGATGTTTTCAATTCAATTTTCCCAACTTACAATAAATTGGATATAGAGCTTATCAAGAGAGAAAAGTTGCAGAAAGGAGTATCACTTGCGGATCAGATCAAAGCTGCTAGGGACAGAAAAGCCGAACTACACTGATATGGAATCTACTGCATATTCTTGTTACTTATTTACTTGGAGATCTATCTATAAATCTGTTTCCATGTGTTGAAACAAATAGTTGATTAACCACTATTTGGTAGTGTTCTTTTTTTTTTTTTTTGGGTTTGGGGAGAGGGTGTGAAGAAAACCAGTTCGGTTGGAAGGGAATGGAGTTGGTTTGGTTTAGTTTAAGCTCAGTTAGATTTTAACTAGGCTAGTTATTTTGGTTCCTTGTTTTCCTCTAGGTAATCTTTCTAATAGCTTCATGATTTTGGTTGTAGAGAGTTTCTTGGTGGTTTGGCCAAATTATTAAGGAAAGAGAAAGAAGAAACGGTTTAATGGCTAAACCGTGAAATCACCGTTTCAAACCATGTCGGTTAAACAACTGATATCTGAGATATTGACCATGTCGGTTAAACAACTGATATCTGAGATATTGGTAGCAGAGAGTATCTCAGCTCCAAAACACATTTAGAACACTTTACTAAAGCTAGATCATTCAAGAAAAGCCAGTAGTAAAGTTTTTATAGATGAATTTAGACTCGACGGTCAAAATTCATTGTTATTGGTACGGTTTTCAGCTTGTGACATGCTTTTATTTTTCACTGTACTTTCTTTTGTTTTCACTTATTTTATCTAAGTTCGCCTTATTATATTGTGGTGAGGTGATTCTTGGATGTTTGCGAATTCTCATCACAGAATTTTAGAGAATTAATTATATAGAGAATTAGGGTGTTATATTCTACCTTTTTTACAAAAAGTTTCACTCTCCAAACTTTAGATATACCTAGAGGTTATAAAACCTCTAAGGAATCTATCTTAACTATCATTTTCACTAACCCAATTCGTAGGTTGATCCTAAAGGTATCCGTAGGTGATGGTGCTAGAGCTAACCTTCACTGTCTGAGATTAGAAACCTTGCGTGCTCTCCTCTTGTGTCGTCTGTTGTCCATTTCCTCTCTTGTGGAGACGAGCTTATTTTAAATTCCTGTGGGCGGTCACTTAATAACTTGCTTGAGGACGTCCGTCACCTTAAGGTATTCTTTGGTCCACTAACACTTCAGTTTTCTCCATATGCTTTGCCTCAGACGCCGTTTCTAACTTGTTTGCAAGAGCTCCAATTTCTTTGCGGGGCAAGTAGTCTGCGCATCTCGAACACCCTAATATCTTCTTGTTACTACAAGTGTTGTACTCCGATCTACCAATGTTGGGTACTTGTCTCGTCATCTCTCACTTGCATACTACCATTAGCTTCTTGTTCTTATTCTTCTTGTTGAATGACAGAAAATCAGCTATGATGCACGGACAAGACACGGGAACACGCATATATATAAAATAAAATATTTTTTAGATAAATTGTAATAATATTTTGATATTTTATTGATGTTAAAATATAAATTAATTTTTTAATTATTTTTAATATTTTATTTTAATTAAATCAAATATTTAAAATATCTTTTTGTTTTAAGAAATAATAATATATATTATATTTAAATTTATTTCAAAAATATATATTAAGAATAAGACTGGACACGCTGATACGTAATTTAGGTGTGTGCAAGTGTGTTCGAAGAAGAATTTTTATTTTTTTATTAAGACACGGTTGGACACAACAGACACGCCTGTCGGATGAGTGTCAGTGAGTATCGTGTCCGAAATGTGCCCGACACGAGGACACGACAGCTCAGCCAAGTGGCTGTGTTTCACAGAAAAACAGTAACAGAACAAAAATTGAAGAAATGAAATAAAACAATGTAGAATTTGTACTTTTCTTACAAAATTTTATGTGTTTTTTTGTCATCTACAAAGTTGTGGGTTTTTTTTTTATTTTTTAAGAAGAAACCTTTTGTTATAAGAAATGGTGTCCCTAAAATTAAAAAAAAAAAGAAAATAAAATGAATAGCCTGGAAATTTTCAGTAACAAAAAAGTATAAATTTGTGAAGAACGTATAATAGTTATAAAGACAAAATAAAAAGCACATAAATTGTTAATTATAAACACATTTTTATCACATACAGAAATTTCGTTAAGAAAAAAAAAAACTCAACCTGATGTATATTCTATCAAAATTAAAACTTTTATGTGTTTTATTCATGTGGTTTTATTCTAAAATTTATGTGTTTATTGCCAAGAGAAAAAATAGAATAGAAATAACAATTTTTGTGTTTTTATCTACAAATTTTTGTATTTTTTATAATTTTTTATTTTTTAAATCTTTGTTATAAGAAATATTGTTCCTAAATTTGTTTTAGAAAAATGAAAACATAAAAAAATTAGCAATGGAAAATAAAGTATTTAAGTTGAATTAAAATAGTGATATAGTCAAAACAAAAACCACAGATTTTTCATCACAAAATAGAAAAAAATTGTGTATACAAGCACAGAATTTAAAAAAAAATGAAAACACAAGAATTTATGCTACCTAAACTAAATACCAAATTATGTTTTGATAAATACAAAGACCTAAAATTCTGTTTTCTTCCTTTGCTGCTCTTCTTAAATTTCTATGTTTATTGTCAACAAATTTATGTGTTTATTGCTAATGTGAAAAAAAAAAAAACACAGGATTCTACGTTTTCACATGCAATTTTTTTTTCGTTTTTTTAAAAATATGTTTTTTAAATATTTGTTATAAGAAATTGTCCGTAAAATAAAAAAGCGAAAAAGAATTTCACTCACAAAAATCACAGAAATTTGTGAAGTATAACATTCTTAACTTCAAAATACAAAAAATTTATGAGTACACAAACATAGAAATTTCGTTAAAAAAAACTCATATATATATATAAACTATACACAAAATTATGTTTGAATAAATATAGAAACCTGATATTTCTGTATCTTCTTCTAAAATTTATACGCTTATCGGATAATTCATGTAGTTTTTGTTTTTTATGTGCTTTTTTCTTCTGTTTCTCATTTTTTTTACAAAATTTTAAAAAGTAGAAATATAAGAAGAGAAATGTTAAGAAATCATCCGAATTTATTATTTTTGGCCATCATTTAACAATTAACTCAATTTCTTTAGTTTAATTTTTTTAATCTAATAATCTAACAATATATTTTATTTTATACTTTAAACATTAATGACTAAGTGATGATAAAAAATAATAAATTCTGACATTCCTGTCATTCCTCGTATAAGAAAAAGAAGGCGACGCTACCGAAGAAAGCAAAGTGAAAAGGGAGAAGACATAAAAGTACATGGAACATGGTGTGTGAAGATTTTAAAAAAGAAACTGTTAAAAATACTTGATTAGATTTAATTATAAAATTAACTTGGTCAGAAAACATTTCTATAATTCTAATTATGTATTCCGGAGATACTGAAGCCAAAACTTAAGTTAAATGAATCAATCAACATTTTAACTATGGGTATCATTTAAAAAAAAAAAATTATTATTTGATGGTTTGGCTAGTGAAAAATGAATAAATATGTACGTAATGAATTGAAAACCAAAGAAATTTAAATATTCCGTCTAAGTTTTCTAATGCGTACTTAAAAATTTGATTACTTGATCAATTTGGTAATTTTAATTAACTATTTTCTTCATTGCAAAATAAATGCCACTTTTATGTTATATTTTGGATACATAAAAAAAAAATCAATGCCACTTTTATGTTATATTTTGGATACATAAAAAAAAATCAATGTAAAGTATATGCAAAAATAATCTATATCCAAATATATTGATTTATTATTTAAAGTGAGATATTTATTTTGAAATAGAGAGAGTAATTTAGCTTTTGAAAATAGATTCCAGATTGGATAAATTAATCTTTGAAAGGGATTTTTTATTTAGAAACTAATTTGTTCAAAAAAATAACACTGTAGGGGTATATTACATATAAATGTAATAGAGATCATATCCCCTTTAATATTACATTACACATCATAGCTTGCTCTTTGGAACACCAACTGGTGCATTTCTGGACCTCTTTTCCACTGCTCGGGAGACCTGCTTCACCGCCTCTTTTGGCAGATGCCGAGGCCGGCTCAGCCAAAGTCCTCCATCAGCTACAAGAGTGTGGCCGTTGACATATTTTCCTTCAAAGAATCACACAACTAGTGTTAAGTTTCAGAAGACAAAAATAGAGTTAAGCTCCACTTTGGTTCTTGAGATTGGCAAGTTGTTCTAATTTAGTTCCTGACTTTCTAATTGTAACAATTTGGTCCCCCAGATGAAAAAAATGCACCAATGTAGTTTCTTGTATATTTTGTTCAACACCGTTAGTGACGTGGCTCAAGCCTTTCCACGCTGGACATATTAAAATGATGTCGTATGCGCTTTGGCGCTAAAAAATGCACTAAACAGCGTCGTTTAAGGGTTTGAACAATTTGTATTGTTCAAAAGGGAGGGATGTAATATTTTAATTTTGTTCGAACTCTAAAACGATGTTGTTTAGTGCCTTCTTTAGCGCCAAAGCGCATACGACGTCGTTTTAATACGTTCAGCATGGCAAGGCTTGAGTCACGTCACTAATAGCGTTGAGTTCCGGAGACGGAAAATACACAAGGGACTACATTGATGCATTTTTTTGAATTTGGAGGACCAAATTGTAGCAATTGAAAAGTCAGGGACTAAATCAGTGCAACACTTCAATCTCAGGGACAAAGTAGGTCTTATGCCAGAGTAACAAACTAACCATGCCCTCATTTCAATTATTCAAGAGAGTCTTCACAAGCGGTTTTAACAATAGCACAGAACTAACAAGCATGTGGGAAGGAACATTTATAATCAACCTTGCAAATAAAGATTTTAGCAAATTTTATTATGTGAAAATAATGTGCGTCTAAATCTGCTGAGCCATACATGCTTCATACATTAGAAATTAAAAATCTTCAGAAGATCAATAGTAATCAATATTGCATGGTTTTTCTGAGAGCGAGAAAATAAAATACAATAAAATAAAATTCCAATAATTCTCTCTAGCATATGCCACAAATGTTTAATGCAAATTTAACTATTTAAAAGAAATGATGCATGCTTCCACTGCAGAAAGGTCATATCAAAGAACACAAGGGTCCTTTTGATGTGCAGTGAAGATTGCAATAAACACAGAAAGGAAAGAACATAAGTCATAACAGACTTCAATTCAACAGCAAGACAAAAGCAAGAAGAAGGAAAGAACAATAGAAAGTTGCAATTACACCCAAATAGAGAAAGGAGAGACTAGGGGGGAGATCAGCACAGCAACAAAAGTAGCGCATAGAGACAGATATAATCAGACAAGGGGAAAAAATCATTAAAAATCACCAAAATCTAGTAACATGGGCTACATGAATGTATTATCTAGCAAAAGCACTACCACTCGAGACTATGTAACAAGACAAATCACTCTCCCATTAGGTTTGGATAAATGATTCTAATGATATTATTTTTCAGTCGCAAAACTGAAAGGGAATTTCAAAATGCTTAGTTAACCGGATCAAGCATTTTTAACATAAAATTGAGGATTTTGAAATTCTACCTAAACTTGAGGATTTTTTAAAATTTCTTGTCTAGCAACTATAATAATGCACTTTCCTCAACAATACAAAAAGCACCTCAAGATATTACTGCCATGGTTTCTTTCTGTTTGTCGATAGCAAGCTCATTGCTCAACAATGGAATGGTGGATGGTAAAGGAAACTATAAAGCAAAGGGAGGGATAACGTGGGAGATATCACATAAGTGGAATTGGAACTTGGGAGAGATCTGGCACCTCAGAGTGCCATTTGTATTTTACTGTTTACTTGCTAAATTCATTCTGGCAATTTTATTCCATCAAGTTAATTCCGGAGAGTTCATTTCTGTATTATGTTCTCCTAGTCTAATTCTTCTCCATGGATACAAAGCCTATATGAATTGCTATCAAAGCTCGTGATCATGGGATCCCCGTGCATATCAGATTTTATTATATAATCTAAGCATGGATTTTGTAAATGATGGTAATTCAACTCATGAACTCAAGCAAGGAAATCCAATGGCACCTTAAATTCAGCAAAAGTACATTAAAAGCAAATACAAACTCTTGATGTTCATTTATAATGTAAGAAACATTTCATCAATCTATAAATCATGTAAACAAAATTCAAGCAATAAATTTTCACATCAAGTGAATAGATAAAGTTACAAACCTGCATCTGATACTAGGTAGATAGCAGCCATTGCAATATCCCATTTCTCCCCAACTTTAAACAGAGGCATGTATTCTCTGGCTTTGCTATTTATTTCTTCAGGGTCCAGTTTAAACATGCCAGGAGTGTCACCTATTGGTCCAGGTGCAACTCCATTGACCGTAATGTCATAGTCTGTGCCCCATTCTAATGCCAAGTTTCTTGTAATGGAGTCAACTGCAGCCTGTTGAATTGGTAAAATTTAAATTTGGATGAACACAAGATGATTTTCAAATCTAGGCAATGTGTTATGAAGTACAAACCTTAGCTGCAGACACATGAATTTGATACCAAGAAGCTGTATAATGCAAGGTAGCACTAATGTTCAATATTGTTCCCCCACCAGAAGTGGTCCTTCCTTGGCCCCCTTTCTTGAGATATTTTAGTGCTTCATGACACATTGTGAATGTTCCAACAGAATCAATATCCAATACTGCAAAGAATAAAGAGAACTGATCACCACTTTCTTTGTGATGCAAATAATAATTAGAAAGATGCTGTAACTAGAAGGTGTTCCAAAGAAACCTTAACTCTGAACATAATTCTATCACAGCCACTTTGTTGGGTGGTGTCTTCAGTAGGAAATGAGGTTTTCGATATGCAAATCATGTTATTGCTAATTCAGTTTAACTTAAACACAGATTGTAAATTATGTTGAGGTATGAGGTATCTTCAGTTTAAGAGAACTCATGAAGAAAGAAAGAGTCAACAACAGAGTTATGTTCTAGCTTACTGTACACAGATTGCACTGACTGCTTAATACTAGTTACTTCTTTTATTTCATCCTCTTGTTACTAAGGTGATTGGTCCTGGATCAAAGTTTGGGAGGGTTAGAAAAACTCCTCTTTCTAAGTCCCTTCTAAGCTTTTTATCTTTATTCTTTACATAATGCTCCAATGTGCTAAATTTACTCTATTTCCTAATTTCTATTTTAATTTTCATTTTTAAAGAAACTTGAATGATATGGAAGTTAGTAAGAGCCTCTTTCCATATTTATTCCCTTAATAGTAAAAGAGTTTGATCTCTTGAATCTTTCGGGGGATCTCTTGTAAATCACACATTCCATAGTAGAGAAAAACTTATGTGGAAATCCACAGCTTCCCAAAAAAGATCAAATTTGACTAGGCAGACATCCTTAACAGGATTGACACAAGTGACATGCTACAAAAGCACAAGCCTCTAATTTATCTCCAAACATGTTTGATTCCAGTTTGAAATCAATTTCTCATCCCTTTTATCATTGTTTTCCACCATTTTCTTTTGGAATAAGCCTTTTGATACTTTTGCAGATACCCGGATTTGCCCACAGACCTACATCAGTTTCTGCTTACTAATTTCAAAGAATTTGGGACTCAAAAACAAGGGAAACCATAGTGGCAATACTAAAATTTTCCAACTTTGTTGTTTTTGGCTAAAACTGAATGGTGTAATCTTCAAGGGGACTTCTTCCCATTTAGAAAACATTTTAAGATAGGTTAGGCCTTCTCAGCATTTCCTGTTTTGTTTCTTTGGTACATATGTAGATAGATTAACAGACCACATTACATCTTCACAGGCCCTACCTCTCTCAAACTTTTCTTTGTGTTTAATTACTATGCATCACCACTGGGGTAAAAAAGTTTTCCATTAACACTCAAATGAAATTCAATCAAATAGGCAAAAGAGCATTCTTTTTGAGATAGTTGGTGCAGAAGATAACCCCGATCAGATGTCACTAGAACTCTTTGACACTTATAGAACATAGAAATTAATTTTTTTAATTTTCCCCTCCTCATCATCCATCTTCAATGAAAAGCATCCTGGCAATTTAGTCTTCAAACAATCCAGCCCCCTCCAGTGAAGTGTAATAAATTTAGTTGCATTAAATTTTGTCACTAACGTTTTCATTTTGTGTCAAAATTACCACTGGACATTAACTTCGTCTAAAAACGATAGGGACAAAATTAAAAACGTCAAGGTAGCTTTGATACAAATCGGAAAAAATTGAATGAAATTAAACAGGTATTGAAAAAACACATACTTTGTCCTGTAATAAATCATACAACTTTGAAGATAAAACTTTCCCTCTCCCTTATCTTAAACAAAAATTCAAAAAGAAAAAGAGAATCATGTACAAAATACACTACCAGTTCGAAATCCATTCGGAGAGAGATCCTCTGCCGCAACAAGAAAGTTTCCAGCTGCTGCATTTACAAGAATGTCAATCTTTCCGAAATGCTTGTAAGTCGATTCCACTACTCTTGCCGCATCCTCCTGCTTCCTCACATCTCCCGCAAAGCCAACAGCCTAAAACAAACACAAATTTCAACAAAATTCCACTC
The DNA here is from genome assembly GCF_003086295.3 of Arachis hypogaea. Taxonomy (NCBI): domain Eukaryota; kingdom Viridiplantae; phylum Streptophyta; class Magnoliopsida; order Fabales; family Fabaceae; genus Arachis; species Arachis hypogaea. The sequence goes on from NC_092038.1 coordinate 28,702,068, forward strand.
TTTTCTTTCTCTCTTACTGCTCCACTAAAATTAGACGAGGAATGAATAATCCTCCCTCCTTTTCTAATCGATTGCAGCCTCACACTTATTAGTACAACGGAATATGAACGTACCTAAGCGCAATTTATGTCCAGATACATTGATTTAACCACAAATCATTTGAAAGGTTGGAGGAAGTAAAAAAGGAAGAGTAGTTACGGGGATGCCAAGTGATTGGAGAACGGAAACAGCAGAATCGAGGACTTGTTTGCGGCGACCCATGAGGGCGACGGAGGCACCATGTTTGCCGAATTGGGTGGAAATCTCGAAGCCGATTCCGGAAGCTCCTCCTGTGATAAGAGCTACCTTCCCTTTCAGTATGTTTTCCTTGAATGGCGATTCCATCGTGTCTCTCTCTTTCTCTCTCTCTCTCCACCAAAAAGTCAAATACTGTCTCGTGCTTGTATGCGGTTCTCTCTGTCTCTCAGGCACTAAAATTTACGACAGCTAAATCGCACGGCGCACAGTAACCAAGTGGAACGCATTCATGTATGGTGTTAACTGTTAACAACTATGTGCTATATAATCCGGAAATTCCAAGCCAAAAACAAAGTTAAATTAATCCAGATTCCCATTTTTTTTAAATCATATTTTATGGCTACAAATTGACCATCAAACAACATTTTCAAGCTATTTTTTTATATTGGAGTATTGGACTATTAAGCTGGATTTACCTTAATATTATTATTTTAATCCAATGTTCTGAAAATCGAACCGGATCGACCGGTCGGACCGATTCAATCGTGAACCGTCAACATTAACAACCCAGTCAAACATATAAAACCGTCATTTAAAAACTGATGGAAAACCGATGAACCGGATGGTCGGACCGAACCGGAACCCGCCCGGTTCACACACAAACGGAAGCCCCTTCGTTTCTTTCTCCCTTTCCCCCTTTCGTTCTTTCATTCAGAAAGAAATCACACAACCCCAGCCAAAAAACCCTAGCATTGTAAGCCTACACCACCGCCGCAAGGAGTGGCATACTGCCGCGTCCGTCGCACTCAAAGTTCGCCATCCGTCCGTCTATCTAGCTTCCCTCGTGCTCCAAGTCTTCAACGCCTGTTTGCTGTCACCGATCGCGGCTGCTTCCTCGACCTCGGCGTCCGTCGTCTTTGTCTGTTCAGCCGCGCTTCCGTCGCCGTTTGTTTGCCGTTCACATTCGCGTCTTCGTTCAGCTGTCGTGTTCGTTCGCGTTCTTCGCCGTTCACGTTCGCTCGGCGTTCACCGTTCGCGTTCACTCGCTGTTCACCGTTCGAGTTCGCGTTCGTCTGGAAGCCACGTTGCTCTGCTTCAAACTCAACCCGCGCGCTCCACCCAGCCGTCGAACTGCTCTCTTTTGTCGCCGCCGTGAGTTCCCTAAACCCGCCACCAGACAATACACTCACACAACACCAATATTCTGCTTTAAGCTCTGCAACTTCTGATTTCTATTACAATAAGTAATTATTTGATTTGGTAGTGGTTTGGATTTTTTCATAGACTGAATTAAAGTTACAAACTTACAATAGTTATGTTCTCTTCTCTATCACGTTGAAATTAAGCTTTGAATTCTCTTATTTCGTTTTAATTTTACCGCACTCACCGTATTTGATGAAATGCTTTAACCATATTTCTGGTTGGTTTTATAATTTCTAGCTTTTAGAAACTTAGTAAGATGATTGCATGTGAAATTAGAATAATTGGATCATAGTATTTAGGAAATTTTAGCTGCACAAATAGCATCTTTGCAGAAAACATATTAGCATGATTATTCCACTTGCATTAGTGTTCTTCTGGTAAATTTTAACTGTTATTGTGAACTTGTTAATTTGCTAATTGTTCTTGTGTTGTTGTTCTGTTACTTTTAATTTTTTTTCGTTTTTGTTGTGATTTTCTGTTCTTGAACTTGTTAAGTTGATAATTTGCTAAATTGTTGGGCTGCTGTTGTTTTAATTTGCCAAATTGTTAGGTTGCTGCGACTTAATTTGTTGGATTTTCTATTTAGGTCTTATTCTTGTTTATTTGCTAAATTGTTGTGTATTTATTGTTTATTTACTGGAAATTGGTGATCATTGTCTGAGATTATTTACTATGCAGGTTAAATGTCATCACTGTTTTGGAATGTCTTATAATGTACTAATGTTTGCTGTTGTTTTGTAATTGCTAGTTGCAAGTTTAGTATGATTATTGGTTAATGTTTTGTAATGTTTGATGCTGAATGCTGATTGTTGAGTTCAGATATGGTTGTTTATTTTGACTTGGGTAAAGAGACTTATGGTCATTTTTTCTTGCCTTATACTGATTCAGATGATTATTTTCAGAGGATGAGCACTTATTTATGTATCTTGAGAAACTGTCTTTCTGTGTGTTATGAGCATTTGGTGAAGCCTCTATTGTACCTATTCAAAGTTTAGTTTTACCAAATGGTCTTTAAAGCAACTCATCCAAAATGCTACTGTACAAACCCAAGTCTATTGTCTCTTAAAGCCTGTATGCACCGTCCTTTGGTGAAACCTTTCTAGCACTAGTCCACTACCAAGTTTGTTATTAATAATGTTATCAAATTTATTTATCCGAGTACTATGTTTATTTTTCAGTTGGATTTATGATAATTCATTTGATATTCTTCCTATTCTTGTCAGATATTTCTTTTAACATTTTGTGTACTGATGAGGAATTGTACTTGCTTGGTATCATGCTTTCATCTGGCAATTTTGCATTTAATATAAAAAAAGGAAAATCCTAAAAGAGTAATTCACCACTCCATTGGAAAAACTTCATACTACCCTATACCCTCAACTTAATACTTGCATATTTATAATTTATTTATTATTCTATTTTAAAACGGGTTTTTCGGTTGAACCAGTTGGACCAATGAACCATTAAATCAGTGACTAAAACAGTTTGATGATCGGTCCAGTTCTCAGAACCTTGGTGAAAAGAGGAGAATGATAGCGTTGGGATTCGAGGGTTCAGCCAACAAAATCGGAGTCGGTGTTGTCACACTTGACGGCACCATCCTCTCCAACCCACGCCACACATACATAACCCCTCCCGGTCAAGGCTTTCTTCCAAGAGAAACTGCTCAGCACCACCTTCACCACATTCTTCCACTCGTCAGATCCGCTTTGGAAACCGCCAACGTCACTCCTGATGACATCGACTGCATCTGCTACACCAAGGGACCTGGAATGGGTGCTCCCCTTCAGGTCTCTGCTGTCGTCATTCGCGTCCTCTCTCAGCTTTGGAAGAAGCCCATTGTTGCTGTCAATCACTGTGTCGCTCATATTGAGATGGGTAGGGTTGTCACCGGTGCCGTTGACCCTGTTGTGCTTTATGTTAGTGGCGGTAACACTCAGGTCATTGCATACAGTGAGGGTCGTTACAGAATCTTTGGTGAGACCATTGATATTGCTGTTGGTAACTGCTTGGATCGCTTCGCTAGGGTTTTGACGCTTTCCAATGATCCCAGTCCTGGTTACAACATTGAGCAGGTTTTTTATGAATTCATTGTTGGCAATTTTCCTTAATCATTTTGTTAGTTGAAAGTAGCAATTTTTACTTAAAAGGCTTATGTAAACATGGAAATTTTATGAATCAATTAGTCACACATTTAAGAACTTTAATGTAGCAATCTTTGATCCAGATAAGTATACAATATGCATTGAGGAGTACAAATGTAGTGTTATAATTGTGCTTAATTGGATTGTGATCTCATGGTTTAGAATTTAGGGTTTAGGGTTTAGTGTTCTCATGGTTCAATCTGTTCAACTTGTTTTATATGGTTTTCTTGCCTTTCAGCTTGCTAAGAAAGGAGAGAAATTTATTGACATACCTTATGTTGTCAAAGGGATGGATGTATCTTTTAGTGGAATACTTAGTTATATCGAAGCAACTGCAGTTGAAAAGCTGAAGAATAACGAGTGCACACCTGCAGACTTGTGCTACTCTCTGCAGGTATATTTGTTTGCTGCTCCTTTTCTCTTCGGTAAGCTGTTATCTTTATAAAATTATGAATTTGCGAGTTTGGATTTATAAGAATGTTAACATTGCAGGAGACTCTGTTTGCTATGCTTGTGGAGATAACAGAGCGGGCTATGGCTCATTGTGACTCGAAAGATGTCCTTATAGTTGGTGGTGTGGGCTGCAACGAGCGTTTGCAGGAGATGATGAGAACAATGTGCTCTGAACGGGGTGGGAGGCTGTTTGCCACCGATGACAGATATTGCATCGACAATGGTGCAATGATAGCTTATACTGGTCTCCTTGAATTTGCTTATGGTGCATCGACACCACTAGAGGACTCTACGTTCACCCAGCGGTTCCGAACAGATGAAGTGAAAGCAATCTGGCGAGAAGCAAACTCTACCAAATTGAATGGTCTTGCAGAGAAAAGCATTTGATTTGTTATTCTTCAGGTATTGTCTTATCATTCTATGCTCAACTAAGCATCTAATGATTTAAACTATGTTAGCGTTAAACCAATGGGGATAATATTGGCAATTTCGACTGAATTTAGTGAAACTAATGAGATCGAACTGTAGCTTGCTTTTTATATGCCTCGTTACTTTTTTGTTTTCTGCTAAAGAAACTCCGAAAAACTAATAATAGAGTTGAAATATATTTTTCCTTCTGTGATTGCAGGTCTGAGTCTGATTGCCTTCAAGCTCAAGTTTATACATTAGGACCTTGTATTTTATTAGGATGGTAAATTATATATGAAACTCTTCATTTTTATTTAATATTCTATTATCAGTGGAGAGTGGTGTAGGGATGGCTCTGATCCAAGATGTAGGAGATGGTTCAGTACCAATGTCAATTGGGGTATCACTTTAAACAGTATTTGTTATAGTTTTTTCATATTACATATTGTCTAAGGTAGTCAACTTAAGTTATGTATTAAGTTAGTAGTTTAAGGTTGTATCTTTTTTTTGTTTTTGACAAAAGTTTAAGGTTGTACTAGCTGAGGACCGTGCAACTGCACGGAAACATACATTTATCATATTTAAAAGTATGTTTAATCTATAATATTTTTACTTTGTGATAGTAGTAAATTCTATTCAGGCTTTATCTTTGGTGGAGAAAGTATTTTCCGGACCTTGGTGGACCAGATAGAAAGATGCCATTTCAATGGCCAGGATAGCTTCTGTACAGCATTTATTAGAAATTATATTTGACCCAAAACTTGATAAAATTGTAAACCGGTTCAGCTTGATCTAGTTTGATTTAAGTGTTAAGACCCAGTTTATTACTTCCGACGCTTCCACTTCGTATACTCGCATCTACCTCCTCCGCCTCCTCCTACTCTGCTGGTCCTTTGCTTCACTGCTCCGTTCCGGCGAGGCTTTCCATTTATTCCTCCCAAAGAAGAACTACATGTCCCAAGCTCCGCTATTTTCGTCAATTCACCGTTATGCCATCACAGAGATTAACGAGATACAGTTTAACGACACCGTTTTGAAGGCTAACCGTCCCGTTCTCGTTGAGTTCGTCGCTAACTGGTGCGGTCCTTGCCGTTTGATCTCTCCCACTATGGAATCCCTAGCTCAGGTCTCTCTCGCCCTCCAAATTCCTTTTTCCTAAAGAATTTATCGTGCCTTTTTCTACTATCTGATAATATTAATTAATTTATTCATTAATTAACAATAAATAATTCTTCTTTTGATAACAAAATTTAGAGTGTTGGTTAGAGTGTTGTCTTATTTCATGTCTCCATTGAATGAAACAAAAGTAAAAAAAACCAGTGAGTTTTTTAATAAAGAGATATTTGCCATGCTAGCAATACATACTTAAGCTTGGGATGATTTATAACCTTGATGAACCGTGAAAGTAAGGACATGATTTTAAGAAATGCAACACATCTTGTCATATGAACAGAACTTCTTGCTGAATGTTCTTAAGAATATTCTCTCAAATTGAAATGTTTTGTATCATAAATTGCAGGAATATGAAGACAGATTAACAGTGGCGAAGATTGATCATGATGCGAACCCTAGGCTAATCGAAGAGTACAAAGTTTATGGGCTACCAACATTGATCCACTTCAAGAATGGACAGGAAGTTCCAGAAAGCAGAAGAGAAGGTGCAATCACCAAAGTTAAACTCAAAGACTATGTGGATGCTTTATTGGAATCAATCTCAGTTTCGTAGAGACGAGTCGAAATTCTGCTTCCCTCTCGGTTTGCCGGATTTCTACATTCTTGAGTCAATTGTGACTTTCTATCCTTTTTTGGGTTACCCTTTATTGTTTGATTCAGGTGCATAAATTTCTTCTCCTTTAACAGAAGTGTAATTGGTAATTTTGTTAAACAATCAAGAGGCTTAATGTAATTAGGGTTGTGAAATTTGATGTTATTACAAAATTTTATTCCACAAAATTGAAAGCCTTAAACGAGTGATTCATAACTCTATCTGCAGCACCACCAGTATCCCCAGCACTGCTTCTTCTCTGCATGAATGAAAATGATGTTTATACAAAGTTATAGACAATTGTGGAAGTAGCAAATAATTAAATATATTAGAAATGTAAGTATATATAACTCACTTCAATGTTAATAGAGCAGAGTAATAGATTGAAAAGCAAAAATGGTATGGCATAAAGGTAATTGAAGTATTCAGTGATCATTGTTCCAAAAGAGAAAAACCCAAATATTTAAAATAAAGATCTTATAGGACATGAACAAAGGCCATGCTATAGTATCTTAATCTCAAGGAAGCTTAAAAATAGACAAATTCATAGGGAAAAGGAACTTCTAAACTATTGGACTAATATTACGAGCATTTTTTCTCTCTCTCTCTCTCATGGCAGTGCGAATCCTCAAACCGAATTCCTGTGCTCTTTGTCATCTCTTATTCTCCAAAAGGTTATGACTTTCAACTTCCACCACTCGCTCAGTTTCTCAAGCACCCACTTCTTCTTTTTCTTCTACGCACGTCAATGCCCTGATCTCCATCTTCACCAAACGACCCTTCACTCCAGACACCCCTGAACTCACCCAAAACAAAACAAAACAAATTGAGCAGTTAACATTACAATTAGGATTGTACCGTTATCAGTTAACAAAAAAATTAGAATGTTTAACGGAATAAATAGAGAGAAGTCATAGCAATTTTAGTAATTCTTGAGGCTTATGGCTGATAAATTGTGAAGAACCATGGCTGATAAATTGTGAAGAAACTGGGAGTATTTTAATGCAAGAATTTGTGAAGATAATTTACCACTGATAAATTCTCAAGACTGATAGTGAAGAATACTTAGGCAGTTAGGCTAAAAAAGAAGTTAACCATGCTTATAATACGCTGTTACCATTGGAACAAGAAAAAACAACTCCCTTGGCCGATGCACAAGGGCGACAAGCGGATCAATGTCTGGAGCAACAGTTCTTGAAGCAAGATATTTTAAAATTACTCTCAATGGTGCACCAAGGACAACCTCCCTCACTGATGCAATTTTCACAAAAAAGGATTGCCTTTGATCTGCACATAATTGGAAACACCACCAATTATAAAAGACCAACATCAACAACCAAATAATTGAATCTAGAAATACTTTTTCCCCATCCACAAGAATTGCAATTCAATGCAGAATAGAATCTAAGCATAGAATGATTAAAAATGTAATTTGATTGACATTTGAAAGAGTTTATATTTAGTATAATAAAGTAAATACATGAAATTCAATAAAGCATGAAGTACATGAGTTGACAGACCAGAAACTAATTTCCTGACAAATCAAGGCTTTGATATCATGTAGTGACCATCCCAAAAGCTTAAGCTATTAGTTGAACGCACATGAATGCCTCTTATTATATCACTTAGTATAAGATATTTTACAAATCCTATCTAATATCTAATATAAATAACAAATATAGATATTGATTCCTGAAATTAAAATAGAAAGGCAACAACTCCCCATAATAATGGAAATGCAATTCATCTCAACCGTTTTAATGCATAGAAAATACAGCAGCTAACAATTTAGGAAGAACTTCTCATGGAAAGGAGCACGTCAATTAAAAATATTGAAATTTTGAAACCATGATAACTATAATACCATGCTAAAATAACAGCAGTTAGAAAGCTTATGATGGCAGGATATACAGAACCAGTTTGTACCTTGATTTGCAGGAAGCCTTGACAGATTTATTTTCAATGTTAGGTTAAACCCATCCCTTGGAGGATCTTTAATTTGTACAGTAGCTCCGTATGCAGCTTTTATTGCGTCTATGGCTCCAAAAGAAAGTCCTTTGACAAAGAAGGGACCCCTGTTGTCAAGCTTGCCACCATCAGATTAGTTTTGGCATTGGGGAGGAAAGGGTTGTCGGCGAGGAGCTGAGAAGTGACCCCTTCGAAGGCCTCGAGGATCATGAAGCTGCTCCGTAATATGAGAAAATTGAACAAAAAAGAAACAGAATCGATGAATGAATTGGAGAGAGTGGAAGTAGAGTGTTGTGGTAATTGGCGAGAGAGTAATAGTAACCTCGCGCTGTTGGCGGAGAAGCTCATCGATCTCATTGCGGAGCTGCTCCTCTGACTTCTCCACTGCAGTGCCTGCGTCGACGGTTGCCCCATGTCGTCCATTGCCTCCCGTCTGGTGTACCTGAACTCGACCAGGGTCTGATCTACGCCTCTACTTCGGCGGCGTTCTACCACTCTTTCTGCTCCGTCGGGGCAGTGCCATCTGCTATTTAGATGTCCAACCCAGACTTCGCCATCACCCCAACCCAATTTAACTCTACATTTAAATTTGCCACATATGTTAATGAAAGTTTATTTGTGAACTTTTTATTATTTGTAAACCAACCCTTATATTTTTTATTAATTTTATTTATTACCTGATCCATCAAGGACCAGAAGATACTTTTCCCACCATAGAAAATTCCTTCTATTCAATTATATTTATGAATTCTTAATTGTTATTTTTGTTTTATATTATTTTCAAAGTGTCAAACATCATTTTTACAATGACATTAATCATTCTAATAATAGCAAAAAATACTTTTTGAAGTTAAAATCTTATACATTAGAACTTCGTTCCGGAAAGTGAAAATATTATAAATATAATATATATTGAAATTACAATAAAATCTTAAAAAAATCAAAAAATAAATCTATATGAAATACTAAATTATAAAATCAAAAATTCAAAATTCCTAAATTCTAAACTCAAATATTAAATTAAAAAAATTAGGTGAGGATGTTGTAAACAAATAATATATACTAATATTTATTTGAACTTCAACAATTAAAACTTATTAAATTCCAAATATATATCGAACATATTAAATTGTTAACCCTCGCAGGTAAATATAAAATCTGTATTACCATTACTTTAAACTTTATCAATAAGTCTTTGTCTTTTTAACTAAATTATAAACTCTCATTCCTAAATCTTGAACCCAAAAATCTTGATAATCTAATTAATTAATAATATTATAAACATAACATGTACAAATCTACAGCTTAGATCATAAATTTTAAACCCTAAATCTCAACTAATAACGTAATTAATCAAGAATATTATAAATTATAAATATAATAAGAACTAATATTACATTAAATTTCAGAGAATTTTTTTTTTCAAATAACAAATATATAACATAAATACTAATTTATAAATCGTCACTCCTAAATATTAAAATTTTTATAAGCAAATTAATCAAGAATGTTATAAATAGAATATATATTAGTACTATTTTAGACTTTAACAATAAAAAAAGGTTTTATAGAAAACAAATTTGTAAACACTAAAAATTAAACCCTGAATCATAAATTTAAGAACTTTAACAAAGAATTTATCAAGAATATTATATATATAGATTATATACCATGGATTATTATGTCTTTAATAAACGGGTTATCAGCCCAACATGCATTTTCAAAATCTACAATCTTACATCTTATATCAATTTCATCAATATTTTTGGTAGACTTCTCTGTACAAGTAATCTAAACCAGTCAAAATACATTTGCACATTTTCGAACTTTATTCAATGGAAGGCATTTGTAGCGATTGTTTTTTATCAATAGTAGCAAGCTATCAGCCTATCACCAAGAAACTTTGAATTTGAAAGACTCTTAGCGATCTATAAAAGAACATCAGTCTTACAAAATCCTGCCTGAACAAACTCGGCTACACTTTTTTGGATCAATATATGATTACCAAAACAAAATGAAAATAAATCAGAACAAAATCACTTAGGAATGATATAAAAATAAAAAGTACTGATTAACCAAAATAATTGAAAAGTAATTAGAATTGTTTATGAAATAATAAAAAATGAAGGCGCATAGTTCGTATATTATTACACAGTACCACCAAATTAATCATGAATATTGTTCTCCTTTTTCCTTCTTTCTTTGCCTGCAAAACTCGCATATGGACCCAAACAAAGGGTTACAAAGGATTATACAAACATATCTCATAGCATTAAAAAATTCTAGAATCACAGAGGATCAACATGATACAGAACGAGGTCTTAATGTTGCAATTATATGAATCTTTTAAATAAGATTAATTCTATAATAACATAACATATGTCAAACAAAAATGTCTATAATAAAGAGTAGTATTAGCCCCATAAAATATATGGAGCAAAAGATATCGCATTGAAGAATATTAGGCAACAACTCAAAGCATTAGATAAAAAATCAAAATCAACTTATAGTTAATCATAGTGAACATAAAAGAAAAAGCAGGATATGAAATAAGAAAATTTCAAAAAGCATATAAAGATATTATTAACTTCTAACTTTGCACCTAGATACTGTTACCTTCTAACTCCTTCGTTGATCATATCATATCACAATTGAAGTGAAGATCCACTCTGAAAAATATAGATGATGTGATGGAATATACTTTGAAGGATATTTAAACTCTTGCACCACAAATGTTTATAAAAATGTCACATAAAAAACATAGAAGATAACTTTGGACATATATAGGTCTTTAAAATTAAAGATAATCATTAACAGTATATTTAGTTTTTTTTAATATAAATGTATCTTTCAAACAGATCAACTTCATGTAATAGCAATACGGATTAAGGATGAAAGCATTAGGAATTTTCCAGAGTTAGAATATTCACATAACTAAATAACTTCAAATGTTATAATCACTCATTTCAAAATGTATTTGAAATGTTGTAGTCACACTTTCATATAGAGCAACTCTGCTTAACATAATTTTAGGGAATAAATACACAATTTTTTTCTTCAATAATAAATGCCTCAAGAAATTTTTGACTGAGCTCAAACAAATTAACCCAAACACACACCTTTTGCATTAAACTACTCCAAACATTAAAACCTAACCCTTAATACCTAAAATCTGCAATTACATGTTTTTGTTAAAACTTAAAAATTGCTTCAAGGAAAAAAAGTAATTTCCCTAAAAGTGGTTCTAAAAGCTTATGATAATAAGTTATTTTGAACACATCACAAACTATCTAATTTTGCCCAATTTTTACATTAAAAAAAAAAACTCTTGTTTTCTATTAAAAAAATTAAAACTCTCTCTTTCTAAATACAAAAAATGCAATCCACATAGAAAGAAATAAATAAAGAAGATTTACCAACTGAAAACGGTATTATTTTAAACCATAGTCTATTATGCATACTAAATTACTAATAGTATTATATGGACTAAAATTAATAATGTTAACACTCCAATGATAATGTAATTCGAAAAGAGAAAAAAAATACAAGATTATAGTTCAAAAATCAAAAGACAAAGGAGTCAGCCACAAGCTACCTAAGTACATCACACCTATTCTCCTCGACTCCCATGCAGAAATTGACTCACCTATTTGACTAAAATTTCTTGATATTTTACCAATCAATCAATCACTCACTTTCTTTATAAAGAAAAGTACCAATATCAAAATTCATAAACACTTCTAAAATCAACAAATGACAACCAATATCAACCTTCAGTGATTTAGATAGGCATTAGAAACAATATATACAATTTTAAAATTCTTCCATTCTGAGCCACCTTCAATTTCATTTTAACAGTGTGTCTTTCTTTCGGTACTTTGTTACCACCAACCAACCAAGTTGTATCTGTTTCATCCAAAATAAAGAAGGTGAATGCTATGGTGCCTATCACATTGTATCTAAGTTACTAAAAAGGGTAAATAAATAATATCTAATAAATTTTATATGATTTACTTTTTACTTTAAACATTTTATTTTTACTTTAAAAAGTAAGTTAGGCAATTTAGGCAACATAACAAAGGCACCATAGAACTCACCAATAAAGAAACTTTAGCAACTAATAATATATTATATCATATGATTTGAATATGCTCATTCTGTGCCAAAGAAGAAAGGAGAACATATAATAAATTTCTTAGTAATGATAAAACAAAACTATTAGAACATGGGAAAATCAAGTCTCCATTTTTATCAGTAAAAAATCAAGTATTCATTCAGATTTAACTCCCCCCCCCCCCCCCCCAAAAAATTAACTATTCAATCAAAAAAGATTTTATGTTTCTTTGCATAACCAACACATACAAACAAGTTTCAATGTTTTTTTTTATCTTCCTATGATTGCATGTTTTTAACCAAAACAAACCTTAAGAAAAACTTGAAGACACACATATAAGTTCATTTAAGCAGTAACTGAAAAGAAAATAAGAGTAGATAGAGAAACACATAAAATAGGAAGAGACAACCATGAAAAGAGAAAAAAACAAAATAGAAAATAACTAATTAAAATAAAAAAAAACAATGGTGAAAATAAAGACAAAAGAAATATCAACTTAATAGAAAGTCAAACAAAGTGTTAAAAGCAAAGAAAGATGAACAAAGAAGTAGGTGCAGTAACCCACAAATTCTAAATCACAAGAATTTCTCGATGTTAAGGTTTGCTTTCTTTTTAATTTCCTTTCTTTATTTGCACTGATGGGATTGACAATACCCTAAATACAAACAACTAATCCACGAACACAAACATAGTTATCAGAAAATAAATGAGGTGAAAACTAAAATTCACAATTTATATTTCGAAGAGAGCAGATAAAAATGACCATACCGTGTAAAACAACCCAAGAAAATCAACGGTGCATCTCAAGCCAAAAGTATCCCAAGAAGCTGCAGCTCCAGAGGATGTAAATCACACATAAAAAGAAACACAAAATATTGAAGATTGAAAAATGGGTACAAAGATAAACAGACACCTATGTTTCATTATACCTTGAAAGTTATATAGGATTTGCTGGTGTTTTTAATTATAATAACACTTTTAGTAATAACATAGAAGAACTTAGATTACTATTTTTTTGAAATTACCTTCCAATAGTTCTTGAATCTTCCAATGGATAATCAACAAAACACAAAAGAGTGGAAGCCCAAACATCACCTTCATTCTGCAAAATATCATCTATAGCCAAAGTGTTGCCATATGTGATGAACAACAATGATAAGTGAATTTTTGTTTCCAAGTGAACAAAATAAAAAATCAAATTCCATAGCAATGTGTGAAAGAAATGTAATCTAGTAAAAATACATGAGACAAATTTAGGATTAAAATCTTGATTTGTTATTCATATAATTCAAAGTGACCCAAACAAAACCAAAATAACTTTCACCCTTAAAAAGCAACAAGGTTTAAACAACCATGATGTATACAATAAATTAAGCATTTTATTCAGAAACAAAAATTTGAAAAGGTCACAACAGACAACCAGATGCGATCAGTCTCGTGATGTCCAAAAATTGACCCAAAACAAAATTAGGAAGGAAGTAACAACAGGAAATAGTCTGTCTCATTTGTATTATTATGAGCAAAGCAAAATGTATACAATAATAACTCCCTAATCATATCCTGATATAAAATAAATAATCATCATAAAGCATAAGTTATAATTGAAAAAGCATACATGACTATAAGATAATAATGTGATACGCATACTATGTTGTGGAAATCTTTTTCCGTCAATATATAGCTTAGTAGTAGTGTATGATAGTTATCTTATTCTCCATCAAAGAACATGTTTTCTGGCAAAGCCCTCTCGCATTCATCATTAAGATCATAAACCACCTCAAAATTAAAATTAGATAGCAAATAGTAGTATATGCACATAGTCAAGGGCACAATCATCTTTTTCGATCTCCCGTCTCCAAAACAAGAGGAAAAAGGGGAACCTTCAACTTAAATCCTTTTTATAACCGCAAAAGCAAAGAAAGCATCACAAATTAAAACAGCTAGATAATTTTCATAGTTGCACAAACCCTCTTTACATGTTGTTAAAGGCCAAAGTTATTATCTTTATAGTTTCTGTGAAAATAGAAAGAAGGATAAAAAAGTAAAGACCTTGAAATGAAGGGCCACATGAGTATTAAGAGCAATGCCTTTGTTGCTAATGCAGAGAGAGCCCTAAAGTTCTCAGCAGTAGAAGGAAGAGGATGAAGAGTGTTGAAATGGTAGTAAAAACATAAAAGACTTTTTTCTAGAATCTTCGACCAACCTTAATGGCAAAGAAGCACAAGTAGTGTGAAAAATAGTGCTCTTGTTCTTTTGATTCGAAATAATGACAAAACCCAAATTTCTCCAAATTAACCCAACAAAGATATCACTGTCATTATTAAATAAAATTAAAAATAAAAATGAAACATTTAATCTTTAGGGAATTAAAATTTATGAGCAACATTTCATCCACTATTTTAAACCTTGCTTAAAACATATGGAAGCATCCATTTGATTAATTTAATCAAGTATCAAATACATTATCCACTGGACTACATAGATAGCTATTTACACCTACACTATGAATCCTTCAAACAGCAAAATGAACTTCAAAAACAAAACTAACCTTCTCTGATGGAAGATCAATGCCCAAATTACCACAAAATAGGATAATACCATCAGCTTCTTGTAGATTCTGATAAAAATGGGTCAAGCTCTGGTTCCAATACAGATATAACATTGAATCATCATAGCTAATATGAAGTTAGAGAGAGAGAGAAATTAAGTACACGATGAAGACATCAAAAATAAATAAATAAAACAAAATCTAACCCTGCAAAATCAAGTTACACAAAAACAAGGGAAAAAAAAAAGAAAAGCTAACCCCACAAGATAACAAAAAATTATTGTCAAAATCAGAAGCAATCAAGCAGAACCACACACCTACCATAGTCCACACACTAGATCTAAAAAAGCTAAACCCCATAAAAAGCATTTAAGAAAAAAAACATATTTTAATAAATACCATGAAAAGATAACGACAAATTACCCCCACCCATGAAATAAAAACGGTAAAAAAGGGAAAAAGCCAAAGTGAAAAGCATACACTGAATTAGTAAAAATTTAGTTCAATGTATCCAATAATTGAATGATGTAGCAACCCAGTTCAAGAAATAAGCACAAACGCCCAAATTAGAAAACATGAATATCAACAGTAGCAGCTTGCACAATTAAACAACTCATAAAGGTATTGTTTTACCAAACTTTCACATCCCATGTCACTCTATGATACTGAATAGAAGGACGACAAGAGCTTCTTAGATGATGAATTAATGGAAATTGCAAGCAACATTAGTAGTATCATATTATGTCAAGTCAAAATGAAATGAAAGAAAAAAGAGAGTACTAATAATTAGCTTCATGTTTGATCCAAGAGTACGAATAAAGGAATTGTTAAATAGCACGTAGAACATTTTACCTAAAACTTTGCAAACATTACACTCTGCTTGACAATTTTCCATCCACCTCTTTAAAAGATTAAATGATTGAGAAGATATGCTAGTTTATCAAACAGAACAAGTAAACCATTGAAACATACAATATCAAATCAGCAGCAAATATTCTAAACCATTTAGTTGAAAAATAATTCAATAAATATGGCACGATTGAACTAAAAACAAATTTAGTCATGAATACCTCAGTCTCAAATTTTTCATGGACTACCTGCGCAGCTTCTTTCAGCATTGATATATCCACATCCCATTAGGTAGAGATAAAACCATATTACCCAACATTATCTGGGACAAAGTGTTTGTTTGGGAAGCATAATGTAATACTTCTTTAACTTCCTCAAGAGTTCTGGTCTCAATCTGGTAAAAATGAAACAAGCTTTTCAAAAGTTATGCAAGACATCATAAAATTGAAAGTTAAGCAAAATTAAAAACTCTTGAATTTTCATCCTCAAGAGTTCTGGTCTCAACCTGGTAAAAATGAAACACACTTTTCAAAAATTATGCAAGACATCATAAAATTGAAAGTTAAGCAAAATAAAAAACTCTTGAATGACCCAATCAACGGGAGAGACAAGAGATGGTGGAGCTGACAGAGTAAACTCCCTGATGCCTTGGAAACTCCACCAGCTTCGTTACCGCGTCGGGTTGCCCATGCTCCTCGTGATTGGCTCTGGCGGTGGTGACATCGAGCAGTTGAACACAAGGTGAATGCGCGAAGTGGCTCGCAATCAAGATCTAGTATTTCCCTAAAGTAACTTTGGAAAAAGGTTGAAGATAAAGCATTGGAACCGCAAGGTTTTGCACCAATGGTCGCGAAATTGGATGAAGAAAGGGTAAGAAGGGAAGGAAAAGAGAAGAAGATCCAATAAAAGTAAGCTAAAACATGCCCAAAAGATCTCAGTAAATAAAAGTTAACCATGTAAAAGAAAATCCTAAGAGTTGATAAAAAGTAATGCGCAAAAAACATGCAAACAAGAAAGAAAGGTTGACTGATATATGAAACTTCCAGGAAACTATCTTATCAAAGAGGATATGAAAATAAATATTCTATAAGAAATGAGGAAGCAATTCATTCACAACTCAGAAACTAAACTAAATAGAAATAATGTCTATTCGATCTAGTCGGTAGAAATCCCTTGCCTTGAAAACATAAAGAAGGAAGAATCGCCTCATGATGACCAAAGCCAGCATTGAGCATACCGACCACATGGTGCACCGTATTCAAGAAAACAAAAAGAAGATACAAATGACATGAAAATCAAAGAACTAAACATCACAATGACAACCTACCATAATAAGTAATCATAGTAATTAATCGAGAACAAATACAAAAGATTTCTATTCCCCCAAGAATTGGGACAAAAAATCTGTTGAACAGAACCCTAAATACCCAATTGATTTCCGTTGAAACACAAAATTGAACGAAAATAAGAAAGAGTAAATACCATGGCAAGCCATAAACACGGGATTATGATATCAAAGAACTAAGCATCACGGAGACAACCTACCATAATAAGTAATCATAGTAATTAAACGAGAAAATACGTGTCAAACACGGCAGAGAGTGTTTCAGATTGCATTTGTCTCCTCTTCATACCATCTAGGGCAAACAATGCAACCTTGTAGTTAGCTTCAACCTACAAAAAGCATCAATTCAATCTTATCTCAAACAATAACCAGAATAATCATAAGAAGTGATTTATATATAAAGATTACCTCCAATTTTGTGTTAGAGATCAATTCATGCTTACTTCACTTTTTGTCATTATCTGGAACTGATTTGATGCCTCCATGTTTATTCTCTTCTTATTTTTCTTGTTTCTAAATTTCGGGTCATCGTCTTTTTTCTCAGACATCCCAAGATCTTCATCAAATGAAAGAGACAAAAAACACCTGAAGCATTATAAAACAACAAACATCACTCAATAGCTTTGTGCTGAATGAAAAACCTTCCACAAAAACTTTAGTGAGTTTCGCAAAGAGCGGTTTTGATTCTATCACTCTATCAGTTCATAAAGCGCAGCATCAACTTATTAGAGAAATAGAAAATTGACAAATTACAGAATTCAATCACAAAATAGAACTAAATGAATTAGAAACTCCCATAAGAAACAAAACCCATTCAATGGAATCAGGATGCAACTGACAATTATTAGCCTTGATATAAGTTAACTTGTATAAATAAAACAGCTCAAACCCTGGACAAAAAAACACAACTGAAAACCCCAAATCAAAAAAATAAAAAATTCAGAAGCATGGATCGAGAAAATCCGTACATGAGGGGGACGCCAGTTGAGATCTCAGACCAAAATGTGTCAACCAGGTTGTTGAGGTTCCAAAGAGCGTCACTCGTTCAGAGTCGCCAGAATCCCACCAGCGTCGTCGCCATCACTGTGCTCTCAGAAGACGAATTCGAGTAGTTATGTTTAGGATTGTGGGTGGGGATCGTTGCGATTGGTGATATCAGAACAATAAAGAAAGAAATTGGCAAAGATTAAAGAGAAATACGAACTGGAAAGAAAAAAATCGGGTTAAAGAGCTAGGATTTGGGAACGATAGCGAGAGAGCGAGAGAGAGAGAAAGAGAAAGAGAGAACGACAGAGAGAAACCTTTCAACTTCGCCAAGCTGGTGCTCAATAGGGGTGCACATGGCCGGGTGAAGTCGGATTTGAGGTGATCCAGACTCGACCCGAAATATAAACTGGGTCTATTTATTAGACCCGACCTTAGACCCGATGAAACCAACAGTCTTTCGAGTCACAATTAAATCGGATGAAAATCGGGCCATAACCAACCCTTCTTCAAAATTAAAACATAATCACAATCAATACCAAAGCATCATCACAATCAATAGTCCAATACTAATAATCTCCCTAGCATGGGAGTTAAAGGTATGGTTAAATCTCCTGAATTAGAGGGCAAAGATCAAGTTCAACATATAAAATGGCTTACATACAAGTAATGATCAAGCAATCAACCAAACAAACAAAAATGATCATACAATAAAGAAAAAAAAAGATGCTTACATACAATTAATCATCAACCAAACAAACACTAGAAGGCAGAATAAGGATTATACAATATCCAATCTTTCTCTTCACCATATTACACTAACAATCCCTCTTTGTCCTGTAGGCAGGGGATGATACAACTTGAAAGAGTCACAAATGGCCAAACAATGCCAAACATCTTAAACCAAGCTTTGCTTCATACTCTCAAAATATGAACATGTGAATGCGTGTGTGCAGCTTCATTGCGCAAAATACCAAAATGGTTAGTGCTGGATTACCTTAAACCAAGCTTTGCTTCATACTCTCATTCAGCAATTTTACTTTCTTGGCTGTATCTGGATCTTCTGGTGCAGGTGAACCTTCGCTCTGATAAATGTTATGGTCCAATGCACCTGTACAATATAGTTCAGCTCAACTTGTCATATAAGAACAACTGAACAAGATAATCAGTAACTAATCAGCTAAACAAATCATTTAACACACATCAACATCCACACCTAATCAGTAAAGAATCAGTAAATCCACACCTACTCAGTAAAGAATTAGTAAACCCAGAAATCAGTAGTAAACAGTGAATCAGAACAAAGAATAAGCTAAACACACATCAACAGCCACACCTAATCAGAGTTCTAATAATGAAAATCAACACCTACAACCAAAATTCACAAATTCTGTTTATCAAAAACCCTAATCCTTAATCAGAATATTAATGACATAATAAAATTAATTACTTACCTGAGCAGAAGACTTGAAAAGAAGACCGGAGAAGAGAGCAGAGCAGAGGGAGCAGGACTAGCAGAGCAGAGCAGAGCAACGTCGCCGAGAAGCAGGGCAGCACCGTACGTCGTCACTGTCGTCCGTCGAACGAAGAGCTTCGGCGGTGATTGGGGTGATACACGGAGGGTTGTGAAGAGATGAGAAAGGAAGGAGTCGGCGACTGCGTGGTGCGTGCCGCGAGACTCGGAGTGGGCCGTGGGGAGAGAAAATGAGGTCAGGGTCATCGGATCGGCCTGCGCCGTGGGGAGTGGCGACTGCCAGAGCCGGAGTGGGGCGTGGGGAGTGCCGGAGTGGGGACTTGGGGTGTGGGGGTGAGCCTCAATGGCTGAGGACTGAGGCGCTGAGCTGCTGAAGGAGGCACGAGGCAGTGAATGCGATGCGTGTTCTGTGTTGCCCTAGCCCCTAATTAGAAACCTCAAACCTGTAACGCGTTTGTGTGTGTGTAATGTGTATATGGCCGGGCCACCGGGCCGGGTCCGGGTGACCCGAGCCATGGCCCGGTCCCGGCTTCACTTCCCTTTCTGATTTCATTTTATTTCCCGGGTCCACCCCGGGTCACTTCGGGTCCGGGTCTTCGCTGCCCAAATTCCTTCGGGGCCGGGCCGGTCCGGGTCTGTGCACCCCTAGTGCTCATGATCTCGTTCAGACACGCCATAGAAGAAGCCCATTGTGGCGCCGGTAACAGCAGCACCGCAAGGGATGGCGATGATGGCAGAAGGTGAGTGCTCAGGAATCGGAAGAACCACTCTATCCTTGTTCATTTTGCGCCTCTTGTTCGAACTCCCTCCTCCGCGCAGGCACATTGAGAACCCCACTGGCCACCTCTCGATTCCAGCGACATCTTTGCTCACCGTTTCTTCATCAATATTTATCCTCCAAAGCCAAACGAGGATTGAGTCGAAGAAATCATTAAATAAGAAAGAGTGAGATAAAATTTTAGAGGAGCAGAGCCACCTTACCGATGACGTAGAATAGCAGAAAAGTAAATTATAGCGTGTACAAAAATGATAACTATGCAAACCAAAAACATCTGTCATCTCACAACCACCACCGATGACGAATTCGCAAAGAGAGAAGAGACCTAGGTTGTACCAACTATAGATACACTGAAAATGAGAAGCATACATCAATCTCTAACCACCACCCTGAAGTGAATAATTTTCTTTTAAAAAAAACTCACAGCTATCCTGGGTTATATAATTGCATTACCCTATTGTTCTAAACTGAAAACTAGTAATTATGAACCATGGCATGTGCTATTCCATTTCCATTTATGTAGATGGCTTTTTTTTATAGCTTTATTCTTTTGAGATTCATGCACAAAGTATTGTCAACTTTGCAAGGATCAGAAGAACATAGGATATACAAAGGTTTTTTTAGCATCTAATGTGAAAAAAACAAATGCACTTCACTAATGTAAATTACTCAATCTCTGTTGTCAATTTTTATAAGCATCTTTCAAAAGCGTATATACTACAGCGGTAACTACATTAATTCATGGTTAATCAAAGGATATAGCGATAATCATTTTTTAAATTGAAAGATGTTATTATCTGTAAAATACTAAAATTAGAATCTCCAGATGGAGACGGATCAATTCACATTTCACATTCCTTACTTTTATCATTGGCAACCTAGTTACTTAGTAATACTTGGTTTGCTAAAAGTCTAAAACAAAGAGAAACAAATTGTATAACAACTTTAATTATCCATTACTTATAGCCAAAAAATAAAAATGGAGTAACGGATACCTTATTAATTGCTGACGTTAAAAACAAGGCTTTTAGACCACGCTCAATTTTAGGTGAAAGCAAACACAGAAGCTGGTCCAATAACGAACAAGTATGTGTTTTCTTTTCTTGATTTCTTATGTTTCCGGTCTAGCTGGCTGGTGCACGGAATTGCAATTACACATTTACAACTCCGCCCAACTAACCAGCAAATGCACTGGGTCGTCCAAGTAATACCTTACGTGAGTAAGGGTCGATCCCACGGAGATTGTTGACTTGAAGCAAGCTATGGTTATCTTGTAAATCTTAGTCAGGAGATTAATGATAAAACTGATTTTGTTTATGAAAAGTAAATAACATGAAATAAATGATACATGTGATTCAGTAATGAGGAACAGGTTGAGGTTCCGGAGATGCTCTGTCTTCTGAATCTCTGTTTTCCTATTGTCTTCTTCTCCAAACACACATGGTTTCCTTCCATGGCAAGTTGTATGATCCTCTCGGATGAAAAATACCAGGCACGGTTTCTGCATGGCTAATCAACTGTCGGATCTCTCGTCTCGGATGAAAAATACCAGGTACAGCTACCGCACGGCTAATCATTTGTCGGTTCTCACTAGTGTCGGAATAGGATCTCTCTATCCTTTTGCACACTGTCACTGCACCCAACATTCGTGAGTTTGAAACTCGTCACAGTCATCTCTTTTCAGATCCTACTCGGAATACCACAGACAAGGTTTAGACTTTCCGGATCTCAGGAATGCTGTCAATTGGTTCTAGCCTCTACCACGAAGATTCTAATCTCACGGACTCGGTCCGTGGATCAGAGACCCAAGAGATACGCACTCAAGCTGTCGCCCAATGACTACGTTGAGCTCAGATAGAATGGGAGTGGTTGTCAGGCACGCGTTCATAAAGTTGAGAATGATGATGAGTGTCACGGATCATCATATTCTTCACATTGAAGTACGAGTGAGTATCTTAGAACAGAATAAAGCGTATTTGAAAAGAAAACAATAGTAATTGCATTAATCTATTGAGACAAAGCAGAGCTCCTCACCCCCACCTATGGGGTTTAGAGACTCATGCCGTAGAAGATACAATATCAGATGTAAAATATCATGAGTTGCAAAATGGATCTCTAAAAGTAGTTTTTATACTAAACTAGTAACTTAGGTTTACAGAAAATCAGTAACTAAGTGCAGATAGTGCAGAAATCCACTTCCAGGGCCCACTTGATGAGTGTTTGGGCTGAGTTTTCAAGCTTCCACGTGCATATGCCTCAAATTGGAGTTAAACACCACCCTGGGTGCCAAAATGGGCGTTTAACGCCAAGAAGTGTGCCAGTTCTGGCGTTTTACGCCAGAAAGTTTCTGGCTGGCGTTTAACGCCAATTTAGGCCATCAAATCTCGGGCAAAGTATGAACTATTATATATTGCTGGAAAGCCCAAGATGTCTACTTTTCAACGCAATTAAGAGCGCGCCAATTGGGCTTATGTAGCTCTAGAAAATCCACTTCGAGTGCAGGAGGGTCAGAATCCAACACCATCTGCAGTTCTTTCTCAGCCTCTGAATCAGATTTTTGCTCAGGTCCCTCAATTTCAGCAAGAAAATACCTGAAATTATAGAAAAACACACAAACTCGTAGTAAAGTCCATAAATGCAATTTTTGCATAAAAACTAATAAAAATATAATAAAAAGTAATTAAAATATACTAAAAATTATGTAAAAATAATGCCAAAAATGGTATAAATTATCCGCTCATCACAACACCAAATTTAAATTGTTGCTTGTCCCCAAGCAACTAAAAACAAAATGGATAAAAAGAAGAGAATATACAATAAATTTCAAAAATATCAATGAAGATTAGTTTCAACTAGATGAGCGGGACTAGTAGCTTTTTGCTTCTGAACAGTTTTGGCATCTCACTTTATCCTTTGAAGTTCAGAATGATTGGCATCCATAGGAACTCAGAATTCAGATAATGTTATTGATTCTCCTAGTTTAGTATGTTGATTCTTGAACACAGCTACTTTTATGAGTCTTGGTCGTGACCCTAAGCATTTTGTTTTCCAGTATTACCACCGAATACATAAATGCCACAGACACATAACTGGGTGAACCTTTTCAGATTTTGACTCAGCTTTGCTAGAGTCCCCAGTTAGAGGTGCCCAGAGCTCTTAAACACACTATTTTTGCTTTGGACCCCGACTTTAACCGCTCAGTCTCAAGCTTTTCACTTGACACCTTCATGCCACAAGCACATGGTTAGGGACAACTTGATTTAGCCGCTTAGGCCAAGATTTTATTCCTTTGGGCCCTCTTATCCATTAATGCTCAAAGCCTTGGATCCTTTTTACCCTTGCCTTCTAGTTTAAAAGGTTATTGGCTTTTTCTGCTTGCTTTTTCTTTTCTTTCTTTTTCTTTTATTTTTCGCCATTTTTTTCCGCAAGCTTTGTGTTTTTCACTGCTTTTTCTTGCTTCAAGAATCAATTTTATGATTTTTCAGATTATCAATAACATTTCTCTTTTTTCATTATTCTTTCAAGAGCCAACAATTTTAACATTCATAAACTTCACTATAAAAAATATGCATTGTTCAAGCATTCATTCAGAAAACAAAAAGTATTGCCACCACATCAAAATAATTAAACTATTTTCAAGATAGAATTTGAAATTCATGTACTTCTTTTTCTTTTGCAAATAAAAACATTTTTCATTTAAGAAAGGTGAGGGATTCATGGAGTCATTCATAGCTTTAAGACATAGACTCTAAACACTAATGATCATGTAATGAAGACACAAACATAGTCAAAACATAAAGCATAAAAACCGAAAACAGAAAAGAAAATAAACAAGGAGATTAAAGAACGGGTCCACCTTAGTGATGGTGGCTTCTTCTTCCTCTTGAAGAACCAATGGAGTTTTTGAGCTCCTTTATGTCTCTTCCTTGCCTTTGTTGCTCCTCTTCCTAGAGGTTTCTCCGGCCTTAGGTGCCATTAATGGTTATAGAAAGCAAAAAGCTGAGCTTTTCCACACCAAACTTAAAAGCTTTGCTCGTCTTCGAGCAAAATAAAATAGAAGGGAGTAGAAGAAGAATGATGCAATTAATTTTGAAAACTTATTACTGTATGCAAGAAAAATTAAAAAGAGTTGAAAAGAATTTTGAAAAGATATGTAATTTTCAAAAACGTTTTGGAAGGAATTGAAAAGAATTGAAAAAGAATTAAAAAGAATTGGAAAGATTATTAATTTTTGAAAATTGAAATTGAAAGATGAACGTTTAAAATATGTTTGATGCAAAAAAATTATGAATTGAAACATGAAAAATTGAAAAAAATCAAATTGAAAACAAAATTACCTCCCTTGTGTTATTCTGGCGTTTAACGCCCACTTGATTGCCTCTTTGGGCGTTTAACGCCCAGCCAGATACCCTGGCTGGCGTTAAACGCCAGGAATCCTTCTTTACTGGGCATTTTTCTGAACGCCCAGAATGCTGCCATTTCTGGCGTTAAACGCCCAGAATGCTACCCATTCTGGCGTTTAACGCCCAGAATGCTGCCTGCATGGGCGTTAAACGCCCATTCTGCTATCCTCACTGGCGTTTAAACGCCAGTGAGCCTGTCCTCCAAGGTGTGCTAATTTTGATCCTGTTTTTGATTCCGCTTTAATTCTGCAGCTGTTTTTATGACTCCACATGATCATCAACCTAAAGAAAACATAAAATAACAATAAAAAATGAAATGAAAAGGTAATTAACATAGATAAATAAGATTGGGTTGCCTCCCAATAAGCGCTTCTTTAATGTCAATAGCTTAACAGTACTGAGCTTTAATCTAGTCTCAGTCTTGAGCATTCTTGCTCAGCATTGCCTTCAAGATAATGCTTGACTCTCTGTCCATTAACAATAAACTTTTTGTCAGAGTCAATATCCTGAAGCTCTACATATCCATATGATGACACACTTGTAATCACATATAGTCCCTTCTACCGAGATTTCAATTTCCCAAGGAACAATCCGAGCCTAGAGTTAAACAGCAGAACCTTCTGTCTTGGCTCAAAGACTCTAGATGACAGCTTTCTGTCATGCCACCTTTTTGCTTTCTCTTTGTAAATTTTAGCATTTTCAAAAGCATTGAGTCTGAACTCTTCCAGCTCATTCAACTGGAGTAATCTTTTCTCTTCAGCTACCTTAGCATCAAGGTTTAGGAACCTGGTTGCCCAGTAGACCTTGTGTTCTAGTTCCACTGGTAGATGACAGGCTTTTTCATACACAAGCTGGTATGGAGAGGTCCCTATAGGAGTCTTGAATGCGGTTCTGTATGCCCACAGAGCATCATCCATACTTCTTGCCCAATCCCTTCTACGGGTACTTACAGTCTGTTCCAGGATTCATTTTAGTTCTCTATTTGAGACTTCAGCCTGCCCATTTGTCTGTGGATGATATGGAGTTGCCACTTTGTGGTTAATTCCATATCAGATAAGAGAAGAGTCAAGCTGTTTATTGCAGAAATGAGTGCTTCCATCACTGATCAGTGCCCTAAGGACACTGAACCTGCTGAAGATATGCTTCTGGAGGAACTACATCATCATTAGTGGGTGTTGCAATTGCCTCTACCCATTTAGATACATAGTCCACTGCCACCAGAATATAAGTGTTTGAATATGATGGTGGAAAAGGCCCCATGAAGTCAATACCCCATACATCAAACAACTCAATCTCTAAGATCTCTTGCTGAGGCATGGCATAACCATGAGGCAGATTACCAGCTCTCTGGCAACTATCACAGTTACGTACAAAATCTAAGGAGTCTCTATAGAGAGTAGGCCAGTAGAAGTCGCATTGGAGAACCTTTGTGACTGTTCACTCACCTCCGAAATGTCCTCCATATTATGATCCATGGCAATGCCATAGGATCTTCTGTGCCTCTTCTCTAGGCACACATCTACGGATTACCCCGTCTGCACACCTCTTAAAGAGATATGGTTCATCCCACAAGTAGTACTTTACATCAGAAATCAATTTTTTTGTTTGCTGCTTACTGTACTCTTTGGGTATGAATCTCACAGCTTTATAGTTTGCAATGTCTGCAAACCACGGTACTTCCTGAATGGCAAAGAGTTGCTCATCCGGAAAGGTTTCAGAGATCTCAGTAGAAGGGATGGACGCTCCTGCTACTGGTTCTATTCGGGACAGGTGATCAGCTACTTAGTTCTCTGTCCCTTTTCTGTCTCTTATTTCTATATCAAACTCTTGCAGAAGCAACACCCATCTTATGAGTCTGGGTTTTGAATCCTGCTTTATGAGGAGATATTTTAGAGCAACATGATCAGTGTACACAATCACTTTTGATCCCACTAAATAAGATCTGAACTTATCAATGGCATAAACCACTGCAAGCAACTCCTTTTCTGTGGTTGTGTAATTCTTCTGTGCATCATTCAAAATATGGCTAGCATAGTAAATAACATGCAGAAGCTTGTCATGCCTCTATCCCAATACTGCACCAATGGCATGGTCACTGGCATCACACATTAGTTCGAATGGTAATGTCCAGTCTGGTGCAGAAATGACTGGTGCTATGACCAGCTTAGCTTTCAGAGTCTCAAATACCTGCAGACACTCTATGTCAAAGACAAATGGCATGTCAGCAGCTAGCAGATTGCTCAGAGGTTTTGCAATTTTTGAAAAATCCTTTATAAATCTCCTATAGAATCATGCATGCCCCAGAAAGCTTCTGATTGCCTTAACATTGGCAGGTGGTGGTAATTTTTCAATTACCTCTACCTTAGCTTGATCCACCTCTATTCCCTTGTTCGAAATTTTGTGCCCAAGGACAATTCCTTCAGTCACCATAAAGTGACATTTCTCCCAGTTTAAAACCAGGTTAGTCTCTTGGCACCTTTTCAGAACAAGTGCTAGATGGTCAAGACAGGAGCTGAATGAGTCTCCAAATACTGAGAAGTCATCCATGAATACTTCTAGAAATTTCTCTACCATATCAGAGAAGATAGAGAGCATGCACCTCTGAAAGGTTGCAAGTGCATTGCACAGACCAAATGGCATCCTTCTGTAGGCAAATACTCCAGATGGACATGTGAATGCTATTTTCTCTTGGTCTTGAGAATCTACTGCAATTTGGTTGTAACCTGAATAGCCATCCAAAAAGCAGTAGTATTCATGACCTGCTAGTCTCTCTAGCATCTGGTCTATGAATGGTAAAGAAAAATGATCCTTTCTGGTGACTATATTGAGCCTTCTGCAGTCAATACACATACGCCACCCTGTAACTGTTCTTATAGGAACCAGTTCATTCTTTTCATTATGAACCACTATCATTCCTCCTTTCTTAGGGACAACTTGGACAGGCCTCACCCAGGGGCTATCAGAAATAGGATAAATAATCCCAGCCTCTAGTAACTTAGTGACATCTTTTTGCACCACCTCCTTCATTGCTGGATTCAGCCGCCTCTGTGGTTGAACCACTGGCTTAGCATCATCCTCCAATAGGATCTTGTGCATGCATCTGGCTGGGCTAATGCCCTTAAGATCACTTATGGACCACCCAAGAGCTATTTTGTGTGTCCTTAGCATCTGAATTAGTGCTTTCTCTTCCTGTGACTCTAAAGCAAAGCTTTTGATTACTGAAAAAGTGTCATCTTCTCCCAGAAATGCATATTTCAGGGTCAGTGGTAGTGGTTTGAGCTCGGGTTTAGGAGACTTCTCCTCTTCCTGAGGAGTTTTCAGAGGTTCTTCTATTTTCTCTGGTTCCTCCAGATCAGGCTGAACATCTTTAAAAATGTTCTCTAGCTCTGATTTGAGACTCTCAGTCATATTGACCTCTTCCACCAGGGAGTCAATAAGATCAACGCTCATGCAGTCGTTTGGGGTGTCTGGATGCTGCATAGCTTTGACAGCATTCAACTTGAACTCATCCTCATTGACTCTTAGGGTCACCTCCCCTTTTTGGACTTCAATGAGGGTTCGTCCAGTTGCTAGGAAAGGTCTTCTTAGAATGAGAGTTGCACTCTCGTGCTCTTCTATTTCCAGCACCACAAAGTCAGTGGGAAAGGCAAATGGCCCAACCTTGATAATCATGTCCTCAATTATGCCTGATGGAATTTTAGTGGAGCCATCAGCAAGTTGGAGGCATATTCGGGTTGGTTTAACTTCATCAGTCAAACCAAGCTTTTTGATAGTGGATGCAGGTATCAGGTTGATACTTGCCCCAACATCACATAGAGCTGTCTTGGTACAAGCATCCTCTAATGTGCATGGTATCATAAAGCTTTCAGGATCTTTAAGCTTCTCTGGTAAGCTTTTCAGAATGACTGCACTGCATTCCTCAGTGAGGAAAACTTTTTCAGTTTCTCTCTAATCCTTCTTATGACTTAAGATCTCTTTCATGAACTTAGCATAAGAGGGTATTTGCTCAAGTGCCTCTGCAAACAGAATATTTATTTTAAAAGTCCTGAGATAGTCTGCAAAGCGGGAAAATTGTTTATCATATTCCGCTTGGCAGAGTTTCTGAGGATAAGGCATCTTGGCTTTATATTCTTCAATCTTAGTTGCTGCAGGTTTATTTCCTACAGAAGTGGTTGGAGAAGCCTGCCTAAGGGGGTTGTTATTAGCACTTGCAGGTGTATGATCTCCATTGGCGTTTGAACGCCAGAATTGGGTGCTGTATGGGCGTTTAACGCCAGATTGCCACCCTTTTCTGGCGTTTGGACGCCAGCATTGGCCATCCACTGGGCGTTCAACGCCAACTTCTCACCCTTTTCTGGCGTTTGAACGCCAGAATCATTCCTCTCTGGGCTCTTACTGTCCTCAGAGGGATTTTGGGCTGGTCATCCTCTGTCAGTTTTTCCTTTCTTGGCTTTCTGCTGCTTTGAGTTGAGACATTCAATATCTTCCCACTCCTTAAATGAACAGCTTGGCATTCTTCTGTTATCTGTTTAGATAATTGTTGTCTTGTCTGATCCAATTGTGCTTCCATATTCTTGTTAGCATTTTTAGTATCTTGTAGCATCTCTTTAAATTCTGCTAACTATTTTGTTATAAAAAGCAATTGCTGATTGAGTTCAGCAACTTGTTCTGGAGGACTAAGTTCAGCGGATGCTGCCTCAACCTCTTCTTTCATGGAGGACTCACTACTTAAGTACAGATGTTGATTTCTAGAAACTGTATCAATGAGCTCTTGAGCCTCTTCAATTGTCTTCCTCATGTGTATAGATCCACCAGTTGAGTGGTATAGAGACATCTGGGCCTTTTCTGTAAGCCCGTAATAGAAGATGTCTAACTGCACCTATTCTGAAAATATTTCAGAGGGGCATTTCCTTAGCATCTCTCTGTACCTCTCTCAGGAATTATAAAGAGATTCATTATCCTCTTGTTTAAAGCCTTGGATGTCCAGCCTTAGCTGTGTCATCCTTTTTGGAGGGAAATATTGATTCAGGAATTTGTTTGATAACTGTTTCCATGTTCTTATGCTTGCTGTGGGTTGGTTATTTAACCACCTCTTAGCTTGATCTTTTACAGCAAATGAAAATAGTTATAATCTGTAGACATCCTGATCTACTTTCTTATCACGTACTGTGTCAGCAATTTGTAAGAACTGTGCCAGAAACTCAGTAGGGTCTTCCTATGGAAGACATGATAATGAGCTGAGAATTTAGCTCAAAATTGCTGGCTCTGATGGGGGGTATACAGATACTACTCCCATATGAAGCAGTAGTGGGGTTAGCATATGACCCCAGAGTCCTTCTGGACTGTTCATTTCCACTTAGGTCCATGATGGGGAAAGAGAGATGATGTGGATTGTAAATAAAAAATTTTATCCCTTTTTTTTGAAATTAACGAAATTAAAATAAAGTAAATAATAAAAAAATGATGCAAGTTTCAAAAATTAAGAAAAGAAAAAGAAATAAACGAAATTAGAAAACTAAATTAATTAATTAATTAAAAAGATTTGAAAATTTTTGGGTGAGGATTTTCGAAAAATGAAGAGAGAGAAAGTGGTTAGGAAGTTTTGAAAAGGATATGTCTTAAAATTAAAGATACTTGTAAGAAAATAAATAAGAGAAAAGATTTGAAAAAGATTTGATTTTAAGCTTTGAGATTAGAAAAGATAAGATAAGTTAGGTAAGAGAAGATAAGTTTTTAAATTAAAAGGTTTTGAAATTTAAATTTTGAATTTTGAATTTTGAAAAAGTCAACAATATAAGATAAAGATTTGAAAAAGATTTAAATTTTGAAAAGGTTTGATTTTTAAAATTTTAAATTTAAATTTTGAAATTTGAATTTTGAATTTTGGAATTTAATTGAAATTTGAAATTTGAATTTGAAATAAGATAAGATAAGATTTTGAAAAAGATTTGATTTTTTTGAAAAAGATTTGAATTTTGAAAATTAAAACTAAGATAAGATAAGATAAAAATTTTAAAATAAAAATCTGAATTTTTTTATGTAAATTTCGAAAATTCAATTAAAATAAAGAGAAAAGATATTTTTTTTGACTTTAATGAGGAAAGATAAAAATAATAAACTGACATCAAACTTAGAACTTTTAGATCAAAACAAAGAAAACAAACAAGAAAACTTTGAATGTCAAGATGAACACCAAGAACACTTTGAAGATCAAGATGAACACCAAGAACAAATTTTGGAAATCTTTAAAAAAAATAAAAACACAAAGAACACCAAACTTAAAAATTTTTATACTTTGGACACTAATAATTCGAAAATGCACAAGAAAAACAAGGAAAGATACAAAACAAGAAAAATTAAAGATCAAACAAGAAAAATAAACAAGAATAACTTGAAGATCAAGAAAGAACAAGGAACATAAAACTCGAAAATATGAAGAATAAAAAGAGTATACAATTCGAAAAATTGAAAGAAAATAAAAAACATGCAATTGACATCAAACTTAAAACATGAAACTGAACTCAAACAGAAGACTCAATTATTAGTTTATTGGTTTTTTTATCTATTTATTAAAATTTTTGAAAAAATCTAGAAAAAGAAAACAAGGATTTTAAAATTTTAACAAAAACAATAATAAAATACTCAAATTTAGTGACTCTAAACCAAAAAGATAAATTCTTCCTAATCTAAGCAACAAGATGAATCGTCAGTTGTCCAAACTTGAACAATCCCTGGCAACGGCGCCAAAAACTTGGTGCATGAAATTGCAATCACACCTTTGCAACTCTGCCCAACTAACCAGCAAGTGCACTAGGTCGTCCAAGTAATACCTTATGTGAGTAAGGGTCGATCCCACAGAGATTGTCGGCCTGAAGCAAGCTATGGTTATCTTGTAAATCTTAGTCAGGATATTTGTGATAAAACTGATTTTATTTATGAAAAGTAAATAACATGAAATAAATTATACTTGTGATTCAGTAATGAGGAACAGGTTGAGGGTCCGGGGATGCTCTATCTTCTGAATCTCTACTTTCCTATTGTCTTCTTCTCCAAACACGCATGGTTTCCTTCCATGGCAAGCTGTATGATCCTCTCGGATGAAAAATACCAGGCATGGTTTCTGCACCGCTAATCAACTATCGGATCTCTCGTCTCGGATGAAAAATACCAGGTACAGCTACCACACGCTAATCATCTGTCGGTTCTCACTAGTGTCGGAATAGGATCTCTCTATCCTTTTGCACACTGTCACTGCGCCCAACATTCGTGAGTTTGAAGCTCATCACAGTCATCTCTTTCTAGATTCTACTCGGAATACCACAGACAAGGTTTAGACTTTCCGGATCCCAGGAATGCTATCAATTGGTTCTAGCCTCTACCACGAAGATTCTAATCTCACGGACTTGGTCCGTGGATCAGAGACCCAAGAGATACGCACTCAAGCTGTCGCCCAATGACTACGTTGAGCTCAGATAGAACGGGAGTGGTTGTCAGACACGCGTTCATAAAGTTGAGAATGATGATGAATGTCACGGATCATCATATTCTTCATATTGAAGTACGAGTGAGTATCTTAGAACAGAATCAAGTGTATTTGAAAAGAAAACAGTAGTAATTGCATTAATCCATTGAGATACAGCAGAGCTCCTCACCCCCACCTATGGGGTTTAGAGACTCATGCCGTAGAAGATACAATATCAGATGTAAAATGTCATGAGTTACAAAATGAATCTCTAAAAGTAGTTTTTATACTAAACTAGTAACTTAGGTTTACAGAAAATCAGTAACTAAGTGCAGATAGTGCAGAAATCCACTTCCAGGGCCCACTTGGTGAGTGTTTGGGCTGAGCTTTCAAGCTTCCATGTGCATATGCCTCAAATTGGAGATAAACACCACCCTGGGTGCCAAAATGGGCGTTTAACGCCAAGAAGTGTGCCAGTTCTGGCGTTTTACGCCAGAAAGTTTCTAGCTGGTGTTTAACGCAAGTTTGGGCCATCAAATCTCGGGCAAAGCATAGACTATTATATATTGCTGGAAAGCCCAAGATGTCTACTTTCCAACGCAATATAGAGCACGCCAATTGGGCTTCTTTAGCTCCAGAAAATTTACTTCAAGTACAAGAGGGTCAGAATCCAACAGCATCTGCAGTCCTTTCTCAGCCTCTGAATCAGATTTTTGCTCAGGTCCCTCAATTTCAGCCAGAAAATACCTGGAATTACAGAAAAATACACAAACTCATAGTAAAGTCCAGAAATATGATTTTTGCATAAAAAATAATGAAAATATAATTAAAAGTAATTAAAACATACTAAAAACTATGTAAAAACAATGCCAAAAAGGGTATAAATTATCCACTCATCATTGGCTAATCACTAGTTTATCGCGAACGAGCTTCATTTAAGAGTTTTTTGTTGACTAATAAATTATTGCATGCATAAATATCTATGTCCGTGAACTTTAAATATCACACTTACATGGTTGGTGATTAATTATGTGGTACTTGATGAACCAAGCAAGTTGTGATGGTGAGCAAAGGGAAGGATCGAAGCACATGTCATTGTTTTTTATTGGAAAACAGAAAAAGGAAATCTCGTTCAATGTCTACGCATAAGGGCACAAAATTTCTCCCAATGAAAAATGTAGTCTATGTATTTAGCTAGCATACCCTATTAGGAATGTTATGAACTTGTCACGGCATCCCTTAATGATGTTGGAGGATGTTAAAGTATGTGAAAGGGAGTCACACACAGTTACATACTTACATTTTTCCAAAATAATAATTTTGACCATATTTTTTATTGTTGAATATGCTTTTACTTTTAAACCAACCACTTCTAAACTAGTATGTCATGGAATTGATACCAAGAAGTGAATTTTCTAGGCAATACCACATGTATGTCCTAAAAAATAATAATCCAAGGAATGTATGTACAATTCAAGGTATTAGATGAGGTGAAAGGAAAAGATGAACCACAAGTTCACTTGGATTTTTTATGATATCATTATGTATCTGCAAAGTCCTCGTATCAATTTGTGGACCCTTCGCTTTTGTTTTGTTTTGTTTTGTTTTTGTGTGTTAGATTTTACTATGCAAATACAAAGTTACTCAGTGCTATTTGCAATGCGCCATCCCATGAATCCGTATGCTTAATCCCCCTTCGAATCTTTAATCTTTCCCTTAATAAGATAATTAGTTATAATTAAGTGCATAACATACATATATATGTGTGTCCTTCAACAAATTCAAGGACACTCTGCTTCTGTCTCATATTCTTATTATAGCTTCTATAACCCCGTAGCTCATACGTTAGCCTACAATGGCTTTTTTATATAAATAAATAGTAAAAGATGATTTTGATTTTGATTGAAATAACTTGTTACAATTTGGATAGTATTATTTTACTTTTAATTTTTAAATTTAATTTGGATCATATCATTTTAATTTTATTAAAATAATTATAACTTGTATGGTATTAATTTGAATTTATTTTTTAATATAGTCAAATTATAAGATTTTGAAATTATTATTATTTTTTCTTTAAAATTATATCCAATTGAAATTTAAAATTTAAATTTTAAAAGTTTGGAGAAGAGAACTGAAAAGAAGAGAATGATAGCGTTGGGATTCGAGGGTTCAGCCAACAAAATCGGAGTCGGTGTTGTCACACTTGATGGCACCATCCTCTCCAATCCACGCCACACATACATAACCCCTCCCAGTCAAGGCTTTCTCCCAAGAGAAACCGCTCAGCACCACCTTCACCACGTTCTTCTACTCGTCATATCCACTTTGGAAACCGCCAACGTCACTCCCGATGACATCGACTGCATCTGCTACACCAAGGGACCTGGAATGGGTGCTCCCCTTCAGGTCTCTACTGTCATCGTTCGCGTCCTCTCTCATCTTTGGAAGAAGCCCATTGTTGCTGTCAAACACTGTGTCGCTCATATCGAGATAGGTAGGGTTGTCACCGGTGCCGTTGACCCTGTTGTGCTTTATGTTTGTGGCGGTAACACTTAGGTCATTGCATATAGTGAGAGTCGTTACAGAATCTTTGATGAGACCATTGATATTGCTGTTGGTAACTGCTTGGATCGCTTCATGGTGCACGAATCCCCACACTTCGTACAACTGAACCAGCAAGTGCACTGGGTCGTCCAAGTAATACCTGAGCGAGTCAGGGTCGATCCCAAGAGGATTGTGGTTTGAAGCAAGCTATGGTTATCTTGCAGATCTTAGTCAGGTGAGTAGGAGATGTTGGTATGCATGTGATTGCATAAGAGGAATAAAGAGAAAAGGGTAATCAGAACTCAGAAGTAGTGTAAACTATGATAAGAAGGTGGTTAAGGCTTGGAGATGCTTTTTCCTTCTGGATTAACTCTGGTGTTATTGTCTTCTTCAATTATGAATGATTTCTTCTATGGAAAACTGTATGTGATTGATGCTGGTTTGAGCAGCCGTCAATACTCCTCCTGATCTGAACCCCAAGGTTAGTGCGAATCCAGTCTGATTGAAGGTGAAGCTCCTGTAGTTCATTCTCTTTAGTGATCCTACTCAAAACACCATAGACAAGGTCGAATCTTTCGGATCAGAGGATGCTGCGCCTTTGGTTCTAGCCTCTACCACAGAGACCCTTATCTCCCCATACTTCGGCTGAACTGGTGTCTTGAGAAGTCTCCAACGAAGTCGTGGATTAGCCGTCTAAGAGATGTATAATCAAGCTGGTGGTTCGATGCTTTCCACTTAAGTATTCACATGAACCCAAGAAGATCACGGGTTGTTGTCAGGCACGCGGTCTTAGAATGAAGAACGAAGATGGTTGTCACGGGTCATCCCATTCATCAAGTTGAAGAACGAAGATACATCTTAGAGTTGAATCAAACACGGATTGAAAAGGAACAGTAATACTTTTATTAATCCATAAAACTCAGCAGGGCTCCTCTCTTTAACCTAGAAGGTTTAGAAACTCATACTGATAGAGAATACAATGTGTAATTCGAAATATGCTGGAAGAGATCCTAAACAAGTGTGATCTTCTCCCTTTAATACTAAACTAATGACTAAGGATTACATAAAAAGGGTAAAACAGTCTTTTAGTGCTAAAATTTGCTTCCGGGGCCCATTTGGTGAGTGGTTTGGGCTGAACTTTGATGAGATCCACGTGCTATGAGGTCTCTAGGATGTTGAACGCTGGCTAGGGGGTCCTCTTTGGGCGTTTGGACGCTGGTCTCCTCCTTCGGGCGCTGGACGCTTAGACTAGGGCAGGAGGCTGGTGTTGGACGCCAGTTTTGGGCCTTCAATTCTGAAGCAAAATATAAACTATTATACATTGCTGGAAAGCTCTGGAAGTCATCTTTCCATAGTCGTTAAGAACGCTCCATTTGGACTTTTGTATCTCCAGAAAAGCTCTTTCGTATAAAATATTCGCTCATCACAACACCAAACTTAAACTGTTGCTTGTCTCCAAGCAACTAAAAACATAGTAGGATAAAAAGAAGAGTAAGATACAATAAATCTCAGAGTTTCCAATGAAGCTCAGTTTCAATTAGATGAACGGGACTTAGTAGCTTTTCGCTTCTGAATAGTTTTGGCATCTCACTATCCATTGAAACTCAGAAGTGTTGGTCTCTTTAAGAACTTAGAATTCAGATGATATTATTAACCCTCCTAGTTTAGTTCTTTTTTATTCTTGAACACAGCTTTTAGAGTCTTGGCCGTGACCCTAAGCACTTTTTTCCAGTATTAACACCGGATACATAAATGCCACAGACACTATAACTGGGTGAACCCTTTCGGATTGTGATTCAGCTTTGCTAGAATCCTCAGATAGAGGTGTCCAGAGTTCTTAAGCACACTCTTTTTACTTTGGACCACGACTTTAACTGCTCAGTCTCAAGCTTTTCACTTGACACCTTCACACCACAAGCATATGGTTAGGGACAGTTTGGTTGAGCCGCTTAGGCTAGGATTTTATTCCTTTTAGGCCCTCCTAACCATTGATGCTCAAAGCCTTGGATCCTTTTATCCTTGCCTTTTGGTTTAAAGGGTTATTGGCTTTTTGCTCTTGCCTTTTGGTTTAAAGAGCTATTGGATTTTTCTGCTTTTTATTTTTTTATTATTTTTTTTGCATGCATATATATATATATATTTTTTCTTTTTGCTGCTCTTTCTTGCTTCAAGAATCAATTTTTGGATTTTTTAGATTACCAATAATACTTTTTCTTTTTTATCATTCTTTCAAGAGCCAACATTCTTAATTTCAACTTCAAATATGCACTGTTTATTCATACATTCAGAAAACTAAAGTAATGCCACCTGATGAGCGGATAATTTATACGCTTTTTGGCATTGTTTTTAGTATGTTTTTAGTATAATCTAGTTAGTTTTTAGTATATTTTTATTAGTTTTTAGTTAAAATTCACTTTTCTGGACTTTACTATGAGTTTGTGTGTTTTTCTGTAATTTCAGGTATTTTCTGGCTGAAATTGAGGGTTCTGAGCAAAAATCTGATTCAGAGACTGAAAAGGACTGCAGATGCTGTTGGATTCTGACCTCCCTGCACTCGAAGTGGATTTTCTGGAGCTACAGAAGCCCAATTGGCGCGCTCTCAACGGCGTTGAAAAGTAGACATCCTGGGCTTTCCAGCAATGTATAATAGTCCATACTTTGCCCGAGATTTGATGGCCCAAACCGGCGTGGCAAAACAGCCTCAGAAATTCCAGCGTTTAACGCTGGAACGGGCATAAAACTTGGAGTTAAACGCCCAAACTGGCATGAAAGCTGGCGTTTAACTCCAGAAAAGGTCTCTACACGAAAATGCTTCATTGCTCAACCCAAGCACACACCAAGTGGGCTCGGAAGTGGATTTTTAAGTCATTTACTCATCACTGTACACCCTAGGCTACTAGTTTACTATTAATAGGATCTTTTGACGTTGTATCGGTACCGCATGACACTTTACACGTTTTCTTTGTGTATCTTCCACGGCATGAGTCTCTAAACCCCATGGTTGGGGGTGAGGAGCTCTGCTGTGTCTTGATGGATTAATGCAATTACTACTGTTTCTCATT
Source organism: Arachis hypogaea (assembly GCF_003086295.3). NCBI lineage: Eukaryota > Viridiplantae > Streptophyta > Magnoliopsida > Fabales > Fabaceae > Arachis > Arachis hypogaea. The sequence goes on from NC_092038.1 coordinate 28,739,812, forward strand.
CAATCATGCTTGCTTCCATTCTAAGATAATACTTGTTCTTAACCCGGATGAATGTGATGATCCGTGACAATCATCATCATTCTCAACTATGAACGTGTGCCTGACAACCACCTCCGTTCTACCTTAGATTAAGTAGTTATCTCTTGGATTCTTTAACCGGAATCTTCGTGGTATAAGCTAGAACTGATGGCGGCATTCAAGAGAATCCGGAAGGTCTAAACCTTGTCTGTGGTATTCTGAGTAGGATTCAATGATTGGATGACTGTGACGTGCTTCAAACTCCTAGCAGGCGGGGCGTTAGTGACAGACGCAAAAGAATCATTGGATTCTATTCCGGCCTGACCGAGAACCGACAGATGATTAGCCATGCTGTGACAGAGCATAGGAACATTTTCACTGAGAGGATGGGAGGTAGCCATTGACAACGGTGAAACCCTACATACAGCTTGCCATGGAAGGAGCCTTGCGTGTTTGAAGAAGAAGACAGTAGGAAAGCAGAGATTCAGAAGATGGAGCATCTCCAAAACCTCAACCTATTCTCCATTACTGCAAAACAAGTAACCATTTCATGTTCTTTTGCTTTTCACAATCAATCCTGATAATTTCTGATATCCTGACTAAGATTTACAAGATAACCATAGCTTGCTTCAAGCCACAATCTCCGTGGGATCGACCCTTGCTCACGCAAGGTATTACTTGGACGACCCAGTGCACTTGCTGGTTAGTTGTGCGGAGTTGCAAAAGTGTGATTGCAATTTCGTGCACCAAGTTTTTGGCGCCGTTGCCGGGGATTGTTCGAGTTTGGACAACTGACGACTTATCTTGTTGCTTAGATTAGGACTATTTTGTTTTTGTTGGTTTAGAGTCTTTTAGTTGAGTCTAGTTTCATATTTTAAGTTTGGTGTCAATCGCATGCTTTTGTTTTTCATTTAATTTTCGAATTTGCATGTTTTTAGTCTCCTTTTGATCTTTAAAAATTCTAAGTTTGGTGTCCTCTTTGTGTTTTTCCTTAAAAATTTTCGAAAATTAGTGTTTGATTTTCTAAAAATTTTAAGTTTGGTGTCATTTTGTTGTTTTTTTCTTTCCTCTTTTCAAAAATCAAATCTTTTTCATAAAAATTTTTCAATCATATCTTTTTAATTGCTCTTTTCAAAATCTTTTTAATTAACTAATTGATTCAGTTCTCAATTTGCTTTGATCTTATTTTCTTTTTAATTTTCGAATTTTTATCTTAATTTCCTTTTATTTTATTTTATTTTTTTCGTTTAATTCAAAAAAAAATAAAAATAAATATATCTATTTGCAATCCATTATGGATCTAAGTGGAATTGATCAGTCCAAAAGGACTCTGGGGTCATATGCTAACCCCATTACAGCTGCATATGGGAGTAGCATATGTACACCTCCCATCAAAGCAAGCAGCTTTGAGCTAAATCCTCAACTCATTATCATAGTGCAGCAAAATTGCCAGTATTCTGGTCTTCCACAAGAAGAACCTACTGAGTTTCTGGCACAATTCTTACAAATTGCTGACACAGTACATGATAAAGAGGTGGATCAGGATGTCTACAGACTATTACTATTTCCATTTGCTGTAAAAGATCAAGCTAAAAGGTGGTTAAATAACCAACCTACAGCAAGCATAAAGACATGGAAACAGTTATCAGACAAATTCCTGAATCACTTTTACCCTCCAAAGAGGATGACACAGCTAAGGCTGGACATCCAAGGCTTTAAACAAGAGGATAATGAATCCCTTTATAATGCCTGGGAGAGGTATAGAGGTATGCTAAGAAAATGCCCCTCCGAAATGTTTTCAGAGTGGGTACAGCTAGACATCTTCTACTATGGGCTCACAGAAAAAGCTCAGATGTCTTTAGATCACTCAACTGGTGGATCTATCCACATGAGGAAGACAATTGAAGAAGCTCAAGAGCTTATAGACACTGTTGCTAGAAATCAATATTTGTACTCTAGCAATGAGTTCTCTCCAAAAGAGGAGGTCATGACAATAGTCACTGACACTAATCCTCAAGAACAGATGATTGAGCTTAATCAACAATTGCTCCTGATGACAGAACAGTTAGCAGAATTTAAAGAGATGCTCTATGAAACTAAAGTTGCTAACAAGAACATAGAACTGCAGTTGAATCAAGCAAAACAGCAAATATCTAAACAGATAACAGAGGAATGTCAAGCAGTTCAACTGAGGAGTGGGAAGACACTGAATAACACTGCTCAAGGTAGCAGAAAGCCAAACAATGAACAATTGACAGGGGACAACCAAACCACTGTTCAAAATCCCTCTGAGGACAGTAAGAGCCCGGAGAGGAATGTTATTGGCGTTCAAACGCCAGAGAGGGAAGGAAAGCTGGCGTTAAACGCCCATTCCTTGCCCAGTTCTGGCGTTCAAACGCCAGAAAAGGGGGAAAAGTTGGCGTTAAACGCCCATTTTCCACCCAATCCTGGCGTTCATACGCCAAGGGATGATCAGACACCTGAGAGTGCTGACAGTAATCCCTCTAACAAGGCTTCTTCAACCACTTCTGTAAGGAATAAACCTGCAGCATCTAAGGTTAAAGAATATAAAGCCAAGATGCCTTATCCTCAAAAACTCCGCCAAGCGGAGCAGGATAAGCAATTTGCCCGCTTTGCAGACTATCTAAGGACTCTTGAAATAAAGATTCCGTTTGCAGAGGCACTTGAGCAAATACCTTCTTATGCTAAGTTCATGAAAGAAATCTTAAGCCATAAGAAGGATTGGAGAGAAACTGAAAAAGTGTTTCTCACTGAAGAATGCAGTGCAGTCATACTAAAGAGCTTACCAGAAAAGCTTCAAGATCCAGGAAGCTTTATGATACCATGCACATTAGAGGGTGCTTGCACCAAGACAGCCCTATGTGATCTTGGAGCAAGCATCAATCTAATACCTGCATCCACTATCAGAAAGCTTGGGTTGACTGGAGAAGTCAAACCAACCCGGATATGCCTCCAACTTGCTGATGGCTCCATTAAACACCCATAAGGCATAATAGAGGATATGATTGTCAAGGTTGGGCCATTCGCCTTTCCAACTGACTTTGTGGTGCTGGAAATGGAGGAGCACAAAAGTGCAACTCTTATTCTAGGAAGACCTTTCCTAGCAACTGGACGAACTCTCATTGATGTACAAAAAGGGGAAGTAACCCTAAGAGTCAATGAGGATGAGTTCAAGTTGAATGCTGTAAAAGCTATGCAGCATCCAGACACACCAATTGACTGCATGGGCGCTGACATTATTGACTCTCTGGTAGAAGAGATCAATATGACTGAAAGCCTAGAATCAGAGCTTGAGGACATCTTCAAAGATGCTCAACCTGATCAAGAAGAACTAGAGGAAGCAAAGGAATTTTCGAAAATTCCTCAGGAGGAGGATAAACCTCCCAAACCTGAACTCAAACCACTACCACCATCCCTGAAATATGCATTTCTGGGAGGGGGTGAAACTTTTCCAGTAATTATAAGCTTTGCCTTAAATTCACAGGAAGAGGAAGCACTGATTCAAGTGCTAAGGACACACAAGACAGCTCTTGGGTGGTCCATAAGTGATCTTAAGGGCATTAGCCCAGCTAGATGCATGCACAAGATCCTATTGGAGGATAATGCCAAACCAGTGGTCCAACCACAGAGGAGGCTAAATCCAGCCATGAAGGAGGTGGTGCAGAAAGAGGTCACTAAATTACTAGAGGCTGGGATTATTTATCCTATTTCTGATAGCCCCTGGGTGAGCCCTGTCCAAGTTGTCCCCAAAAAGGGAGGCATGACAGTGGTTCATAATGAAAAAAATGAACTGATTCCTACAAGAACAGTCACAGGGTGGCGTATGTGTATTGACTACAGAAGGCTCAATACAGCCACCAGAAATGATCATTTTCCTTTACCATTCATAGACCAAATGCTAGAAAGACTAGCTGGTCATGACTATTACTGCTTTTTGGATGGCTATTCAGGCTACAACCAAATTGCAGTAGATCCTCAGGACCAAGAGAAAACAGCATTCACTTGCCCTTCTGGCGTGTTTGCCTACAGGAGGATGCCTTTTGGTCTGTGCAATGCACCTGCAACCTTTCAGAGGTGCATGCTCTCTATCTTCTCAGATATGGTAGAGAAATTTCTGGAAGTCTTCATGGATGACTTTTCAGTATATGGAGATTCATTTAGCTCCTGTCTTAATCACCTAGCACTTGTCCTGAAAAGATGCCAAGAGACTAACCTGGTTTTAAACTGGGAGAAATGTCACTTTATGGTGACTGAAGGAATTGTCCTTGGGCACAAAATTTCAAGCAAGGGAATAGAGGTGGATAAGGCAAAGGTAGAGGTAATTGAAAAATTACCACCACCTGCCAATGTTAAGGCAATCAGAAGCTTTCTGGGGCATGCAGGATTCTACAGAAGGTTTTCAAAAATTGCAAAACCTCTGAGTAACCTGTTAGCTGCTGACACACCATTTGTGTTTGACACACAGTGTCTGCAGGCATTTGAGACCCTGAAAGCTAAGCTGGTCACAGCACCAGTCATCTCTGCACCAGATTGGACATTGCCATTTGAATTAATGTGTGATGCCAGTGACCATGCCATTGGTGCAGTGTTGGGACAGAGGCATAACAAGCTTCTGCACGTCATTTATTATGCTAGCCGTGTTCTAAATGACGCACAGAAGAACTACACAACCACAGAAAAAGAGTTACTTGCAGTGGTTTATGCCATTGACAAGTTTAGATCCTATCTAGTGGGATCCAAAGTGGTTGTGTACACTGACCATGCTGCTCTTAAATACTTACTCACAAAGCAGGATTCAAAACCCAGGCTTATCAGATGGGTGTTGCTTCTGCAAGAGTTTGATATAGAAATAAGAGACAGAAAAGGGACAGAGAACCAAGTAGCTGATCATCTGTCCCGGATAGAACCAGTAGCTGGGGCGTCCCTCCCTTCTACTGAGATCTCTGAGACTTTCCCAGATGAGCAACTCTTTACCATTCAGGAAGCTCCATGGTTTGCAGATATTGCAAATTATAAAGCTGTGAGGTTCATACCCAAGGAGTACAGCAGCGTGCAAAGAAAGAAATTAATTTCAGATGCCAAGTACTACCTCTGGGATGAACCATATCTCTTTAAGAGATGTGCTGACGGAGTGATCCGCAGATGTGTACCCAGAGAAGAAGCACAAAGGATCCTATGGCATTGCCATGGATCACAATATGGGGGACATTTTGGAAGTGAGCGAACAGCCACTAAAGTCCTCCAATGTGGCTTCTACTGGCCTACTCTCTATAAAGATTCCCGAGAGTTTGTGCGTAACTGTGACAGTTGCCAAAGAGCTGGTAACTTGCCTCACGGATATGCCATGCCTCAACAAGGGATATTAGAGATAGAGTTGTTTGATGTATGGGGCATTGACTTCATGGGTCCATTCCCACCATCATACTCAAACACTTATATTCTGGTGGCAGTGGACTATGTATCTAAGTGGGTAGAAGCAATTGCTACACCCACTAATGATACCAAGACCGTGCTAAAATTCCTCCAGAAACACATCTTCAGCAGGTTTGGTGTTCCCAGAGTACTAATCAGTGACGGAGGCACCCATTTCTGCAATAGACAGCTATACTCTGCTATGGTTAGATATGGAATTAGCCACAAAGTGGCAACTCCGTATCATCCACAGACAAATGGGCAGGCTGAGGTCTCTAACAGAGAGCTAAAAAGAATCCTGGAACGGACTGTGATAGCCCGAAGAAAGGATTGGGCAAAGAGCTTGGATGATGCTCTGTGGGCATACAGAACAGCATTCAAGACTCCTATAGGAACCTCTCCATACCAACTGGTGTATGGGAAGGCCTGTCATCTGCCCGTGGAACTGGAACATAAAGCCTACTGGGCAACCAGATTCCTAAACATGGATGCTCAGTTAGCTGGTGAAAAAAGATTACTCCAGCTAAATGAGCTAGAGGAGTTCAGACTCAATGCCTTTGAAAATGCAAAAATTTATAAGGAAAAGGCAAAGAAATGGCATGACAAGAAGTTGTCAACCAGAGTCTTTGAGCCAGGACAAAAAGTTCTGCTCTTCAACTCTAGGCTCAGACTGTTTCCAGGAAAACTCAAATCCCAGTGGAGGGGTCCGTATGTGATTACAGGAGTATCACCATATGGATATGTTGAGCTTCAGGATATGGATTCTAACAAAAAGTTCATTGTTAATGGACAGAGAATCAAGCATTATCTTGAAGGCAATTTTGAGCAGGAATGCTCAAAACTGAGACTTGAGTGATTCTCAGTAAAGGTCCAGCTAAAGACAGTAAAGAAGCGCTTGCTGGGAGGCAACCCAGTCATTAGGAGATTGTATGAATTGTTCTTACAGAGTCAAGTATCAAAAATGAAGGAATTCACAGAGTTACAGAAGGATTCAGCTCAAAAAGCAGAGAAAAAGAGCTTACTGGCGAAAAAACGCCAGTAAGGGGCATTTTGGGCGTTAAACGCCAGAATGGGCACCATTCTGGGCGTTTAACGCCAGGTGTGCAGCATCCTGGGCGTTCAGAAAAACGCCCAGTGATAAAGGATTTCTGGCGTTTAACGCCAGCCAGGGCACCTGGCTGGGCGTTAAACGCCCAAAAGGGGCACCAAATGGGCGTTAAACGCCAGAATGGGTGCCATTCTGGGCGTTTAACGCCAGAAAGGTGGGGGGACCACAATTTTGTTTTCAAATCAAATTTTTTCAAATTTTCCTTTTCTTACCCATATTTTTCTGCAATAATACATTTCAATCTCTCATCATTCACTTTCAAATTTTCAAATATCTAAAATCACTCTTCAAATCTCTCAAATCATTCCCAAATTTTGTTCAAAAAAATCACCCTTTATTCAATTTCTTTCCATATCTTCTCAAATCTCCTTTCAAATTTCTCTTTTTTTCGAAACTCCCCTCCCCACCTTATAAATACACGTTTGGATCCCTCTTTCCACCACACCATTCGAATTTCCTCTTCCTCTCTCTCTCTTCTTTCTTTTCTTTTGCTTGAGGACAAGCAAACCTCTAAGTTTGGTGTGCTTTTCCATGATCACTAAGCCAAGATTCATCAAAATCATGGCTCCTAAGGGAAAACAAATCAATTTAAGAGGAAAGAAAGAGAATAATCCAAAGAATCTTTGGAATCAAGAGAAGTTCTTAACCAAAGAACATGAAGACCATTATCACAAAATAATGGGTCTGAGGTCAGTGATCCCGGAAGTAAAATTTGATCTGAAAGAAGATGAATATCCGGGGATCCAAGAGCAAATTCGAAACAGAGGATGGGAAGTTCTAACCAATCCTGAAATAAAGGTTGGAAGGAACATGGTTCAGGAATTCTACTCAAATCTGTGGCTAACAGATAAGCAGAGAATGACTGGAACTGCTTACCATACCTACAGAACCATGGTCAGAGGGAAAGTTATGTACTTCCATCTGGACAAAATAAGAGAAATCTTCAAACTACCTCAACTGCAAGATGATCCTGAATCCTTTAATAGGAGGATGGTGAGAGCAGATAAAGGGTTGGATCAAGTTCTAGAGGACATATGCCTCCCTGGAACTAAGTGGATAACCAATTCAAAGGGTGTCCCAAACCAACTCAAGAGGGGAGACCTCAAACCAATTGCAAGAGGTTGGCTAGACTTTATTGGGCGTTCCATATTGCCCACTAGCAACCGTTCTGAGGTCACCATCAAGAGAGCAGTGATGATTCATTGCATTATGCTTGGAAAAGAAGTGGAGGTTCATCATGTGATTGCTTGTGAGATCTACACAATTGCAAATAAGAATTCCACTGAAGCCAAATTAGCTTACCCAAGCTTGATTTCCTTGCTCTGTAAAGAGGCTGGGGTGAAGATGGGAGTAGATGAGTTCATACCCATTGAATACCCAATCACCAAGAAGTCAATGGAAGGACAAATGCAAGACAACTCTATCAAGAGGAGGGCGCAGGAATTCCTCCCTGAATTCCCAAGAATTGACTACTGGACCAGCCTAGAAGCATCTATCACCAAATTGCAAGAGACTATGGAGCAACTGAAGGAAGAACAGCAGAATCATAACTGCATGCTCTGCAAATTGCTGAAGGAACAAGAGAAGCAGGGGCGTGAACTCCAAGAGATGAAACGCCAAAAGTTCTCCTCTCAAGCTGAGGGAGCATCCACTTCTCAAAATCAAGGTTGTTGAGTCCTAACTCTGTGAAAACCTCTATCATTAGGAGCCTATGTTTTTGCGTTTTTTTTTCTTTTGTTTTGTTCTCTATTTTTATTTTTTAGTCTCATCTCATATCTATCTTTGAGTCTTGTTCTTAATTCATAATTAATAAAATTGAAATTTTATGCCTTAAAGCTATGAATGTCCTATGAATCCATCACCTCTCTTAAATGAAAAATGCTTTAATCACAAAAGAACAAGAAGTACAGGATTTCGAAATTTATCCTTGAAACTAGTTGAATTAGTTTGATGTGGTGACAATAATTTTTGTTTTCTGAATGAATGCTTGAACAGTGCATATGTCTCTTGAATTTGTTGTTTTGAGAATGTTAGAAATTGTTGGCTCTTGAAAGAATGAGGAAAAAGAGAACTGTTATTGAGGATCTGAAAAATCATCTAATTGATTTTTGAAGCAAGAAAAAGCAGTGGATACAAAAAAAAAGAAAAAAAAAGAAGAGAAAGAGAAAGAAGGAAATAAAGTTGTGATCCAAGGCAAAAAGAGTGTGCTTAAGAACCTTGGACACCTCTATTTGGGGACTCTAGCAAAGCTGAGTCACAATCTAAAAAGGTTCACCCAATTATGTGTCTGTGGCATGTATGTATCCGGTGGTAATACTGAAAAACAGAGTGCTTTGGGCCACAGCCAAGACTCATACATTAGCTATGTTCAAGAATCATTATACTTAACTAGGAGAATCAATAACACTATCTGAGTTCTGAGTTCTTATAGATGCCAATCATTCTGAACTTCAAGGGATAGAGTGAGGTGCCAAAACTGTTCGGAGGCAAAAAGCTACTAGTCCCGCTCATCTAATTGGAGCTATGTTTCCTTGATATTTTGGAGTCTATAGTATATTCTCTTCTTTTTATCCTATCTTGATTTTCAGTTGCTTGGGGACAAGCAACAATTTAAGTTTGGTGTTGTGATGAGCGGATAATTTATACGCTTTTTGGCATTGTTTTTAGTATGTTTTTAGTATAATCTAGTTAGTTTTTAGTATATTTTTATTAGTTTTTAGTTAAAATTCACTTTTCTAGACTTTACTATGAGTTTGTGTGTTTTTCTGTGATTTCAGGTATTTTCTGGCTGAAATTGAGGGTTCTGAGCAAAAATCTGATTCAGAGACTGAAAAGGACTGCAGATGCTGTTGGATTCTGACCTCCCTGCACTCGAAGTGGATTTTCTGGAGCTACAGAAGCCCAATTGGCGCGCTCTCAACGGCGTTGGAAAGTAGACATCCTGGGCTTTCCAGCAATGTATAATAGTCCATACTTTGCCCGAGATTTGATGGCCCAAACCGGCGTGGCAAAACAGCCTCAGAAATTCCAGCGTTTAACGCTGGAACTGGCATAAAACTTGGAGTTAAACGCCCAAACTGGCATGAAAGCTGGCGTTTAACTCCAGAAAAGGTCTCTACACGAAAATGCTTCATTGCTCAACCCAAGCACACACCAAGTGGGCTCGGAAGTGGATTTTTAAGTCATTTACTCATCTCTGTACACCCTAGGCTACTAGTTTACTATTAATAGGATCTTTTGACGTTGTATCGGTACCGCATGACACTTTACACGTTTTCTTTGTGTATCTTCCACGGCATGAGTCTCTAAACCCCATGGTTGGGGGTGAGGAGCTCTGCTGTGTCTTGATGGATTAATGCAATTACTACTGTTTCTCATTCAATCATGCTTGCTTCCATTCTAAGATAATACTTGTTCTTAACCCGGATGAATGTGATGATCCGTGACAATCATCATCATTCTCAACTATGAACGTGTGCCTGACAACCACCTCCGTTCTACCTTAGATTAAGTAGTTATCTCTTGGATTCTTTAACCGGAATCTTCGTGGTATAAGCTAGAACTGATGGCGGCATTCAAGAGAATCCGGAAGGTCTAAACCTTGTCTGTGGTATTCTGAGTAGGATTCAATGATTGGATGACTGTGACGTGCTTCAAACTCCTAGCAGGCGGGGCGTTAGTGACAGACGCAAAAGAATCATTGGATTCTATTCCGGCCTGACCGAGAACCGACAGATGATTAGCCATGCTGTGACAGAGCATAGGAACATTTTCACTGAGAGGATGAGAGGTAGCCATTGACAACGGTGAAACCCTACATACAGCTTGCCATGGAAGGAGCCTTGCGTGTTTGAAGAAGAAGACAGTAGGAAAGCAGAGATTCAGAAGATGGAGCATCTCCAAAACCTCAACCTATTCTCCATTACTGCAAAACAAGTAACCATTTCATGTTCTTTTGCTTTTCACAATCAATCCTGATAATTTCTGATATCCTGACTAAGATTTACAAGATAACCATAGCTTGCTTCAAGCCGACAATCTCCGTGGGATCGACCCTTGCTCACGCAAGGTATTACTTGGACGACCCAGTGCACTTGCTGGTTAGTTGTGCGGAGTTGCAAAAGTGTGATTGCAATTTCGTGCACCACCACCACATCAAAATAATTGAACTATTCTTATTATATAACTTGAAATTTATGTATCTTTAATTCTTCTAAAAAAATCACTATTTTATTAATGTTTAATGACGATAAGAGGAATATTTTATAGCTAATTAAAAAATAAAATTTAATTTTTTTATGAATGCTTATGCAACTCTTAAAATAAAAGATAATAAAAAAATAAAATAGAAATAAAGACTTAACTAGTACTAGTGATCATGTAACTCTAAATTAGGATGGAAATATGAGTAATAGGAATTGGAATAGTCATAGGGTTGAAACTCAACAACCTTTAGTTTGAGGGGGCACTGGGCTCTTCAGAAGAGAGCTTCTGGCGCTTCAATTCTTCTATCTCACGCCCTTGCCTCTCTTACTCTTTGATCAGTTTATAAATCATGCTAGTCTGATCTTTCTGCTCCTCTCTGAGTTAATCTAAGGTGGTTTGCAAGTGCATCACAGACACCTTCAGCTGGTCCCAATACTCAATTGGAGGGATCTCTTGGGAAGGATCAAGTGCCTTCTTTTTGGACTGATCCTCTGGTAGCCTAGAGCTTTCCATCACTTGTTTAGTGATTGGACTTTCCATTGGAATAAAGTTGTCCACGTGGATTAGGACCTTGGCCTCTTGGCATAGGCGAAAGATAAGATTTAGATAAGCCAGCATGGCATGAGTAGACATCCTATTTGCCAACTTGTACATCTCACAGGGGATTATTTGATGGACTTCTACCTCATCCCCCTTCATGATGCAGCGAATCATCACAGCTCTCAGAAGAGTGACTTCAGAGCGGATACTTGTGGGGAGTATAGAATGCTCAATGAAGTCTAGCCATCCTCTAGCAATTGGCTTGAGGTTCGCCCTTTTCAGCTGGTTTGGTTTGCCTTTTGCATCCTCAATCTATTGAGTTCCAGGAAGACATATGTCCTCTAGGACTTGATCCAGCTTTGGGTTGGCTACCACCCTTCTATTGTAGGATTCAGGATTGATGAGCGGATAATTTATACGCTTTTTGACATTATTTTTAGTATGTTTTAGTTAGTTTTTAGTATATTTTTATTAGTTTTTATGCAAAATTCACATTTCTGAACTTTACTATGAGTTTGTGTATTTTTCTGTGATTTCGGGTATTTTCTGGCTGAAATTGAGTGACTTGAGAAAAATCTGATTCAGAGGCTGAAAAAGGACTGCAGATGCTGTTGGATTCTGACCTCCCTGCACTCGAAATGGATTTTCTGGAGCTACAGAAACCCAAATAGCGCGCTCTCAATTTCGTTGAAAAGTAGACATCCAGGGCTTTCCATCAATATATAATAGTCCATACTTTTCTCAAAAATAAATGATGTAAACTGGCGTTCAACGCCAGTTCCATGTTGCATTCTGGCGTTAAACGCCAGAAACAGGTTACAAGTTGGAGTTAAACGCCCAAAATAGGCTACAACCTGGCGTTTAACTCCAGAAACAGTTTAGGCATGTGTAAAGCCCAAGTCTCAGCCCCAGCACACACCAAGTGGGCCCCGGAAGTGGATTTCTGCACTATCTATCGTAGTTTACTCATTTTCCGTAAACCTAGGTTACTAGTTTATGATGAGTTTGGAAAACTCTTGTTTAATTTTGAAGATGAACAAACATTATTAAAATATTTAATTACAAACTTATTAATTTGATCTTAATTCATATTTTCTTAATTAATAATTTTGTGATGTAGGTTTTAATTGGGCCGAAATAAAAAGAAAGATCCCAAGCCCAATAAAATTAAAATTCAGCCCTATGTAATTCTTGTTTTGTGATTATTGGCTGAAAAGGTTTTATTATTGGGCCAGAATAAATATTATTGATGCAAGCCCAAATAAATGCTTCCTTCTGTGCTTTATCCATGTTCCAAAATTCATCAGGAAAACAAATGTTGCTATTGGGCCTAATTTAATTAGTGTTGCAACTAAGCCCAATTTCATTTAAGAAGGAAAAATTCTCATGCTGTGTCCGAATCCATGAAGCAAAGAAAAACAAAGCCTTAATTGCTTCCAACGGATTCCACTACAATGATTTCAAAATGAATTTAAGCATTGGGAACATAAGCAAGTGAGAGAAGATTGATTTGACTAAAGGCATCATTGCTACACGCCACTCTAAGGGAAGTAAAAGCAAGCTATTTTCAATTAATTGGTTTAACCACTTTGTATTGCTTTTCTTCAGATTCTTTTCATTCTCTCTCATCCCTTTCTTTCTTCGGTCCTTGTCCAGGAAACAATGGAAGAAATGTTCTTCAACCAAGAAAAGGAAGAAGCTACATACATCAAGATCATCAAGCTAATGATGGCAAGAAAACACACTCAAATAAAAGTGAGCTGTGGCTAAGATACTTACCAAATGTGGTTAGATTTGGTGAAGATATCTTGAGCTTTTCATGCTCAAAAATGGACGTTGAAGATTCGGCCAGCAAGGGAGATTCTTGAAGCATGGCTTGTCTTTGATTCTGCTCAACCACCACAGGGAGTAGCTAGAGTGGCGAAGTGATGGTTGAAGGCAGAGATTGAAGCAGATGAAGTCATTATCATCATGAGGCATCAAGGGCCAGAAAATCCATCTTGGAGAGCAAGCCAAGGATGGAGAGCCCGGATTGATGAAGGGTGATGATCAAGAAAGGACTAGAGGTAATTGCATGTTGGTTAATGCATGGTTATCTCTTCTCTCTCTGTGTGGCCGAATCGGTTCTGTGTTGGTTGAAGGAGGAAAAAGTTGGTTCGGTTTTGGCTTCAAGTGTGGAGGCTTTCCTCTTCTTTAAAAAGGGGGAACAACCACTGTTTGAAGCAAGGAGAAAATTTGAGGGTGCAAGGCACAGTGTTCTCAGAGCTAACAGTTTTCTCTTCTCCTTCAATGTATTCTGTTTTGTATTTTTCTGTTTAATTTTGTCATGTCTTGAGTCTCATGAAAAAGGCAAACAGTGAGGTTTGTATGAAAAAGCCATAGAGCGGAAAAAGGCAGAGAGTGCAAAATTAAAAGAAAAAAGCCATAGATGTCTTAGAGTTCCTTTGTTCATCTATGTTGTGTTTCATGATTCTGTGGGAATCCCCTTGTAAGTTGGGTTAGCACTTTACAAGATGTAATCAGATTGATTATAGTGAAATTCCATCATGTTTGTGATGGAGACTGGATGTAGGCTGCACTGCACTTAGCAGCTGAACCAGGATATATCTGGGTGTAATCTTCAACTCTTCTCTTCTACATTTCTGTTTCTACTGTACAGGAGCAAAAACTAAAATTATCTCGTGCCAAGTGACGAGACAAAAGAAAAAGTCTCGTGTCCAGTGACGAGCTAAAACAGAAAAGTCTCCTCTGAAGTCAGCAAGTGTTAGCAAGCGAAAAGAGGGGCTAAGATTCAACCCCCCCTTCTCTTAGCCACTGAAACCATCAATTGGTATCAGAGCTTGGTCTCAAAGAGATCAAGCTTTGCAGCTTGGAGTAAAGATCCTTATGGCAGAAAACAGTGGCGCAAATGTGGTGTCTTACAATCTCACAGAAGGGCAGTCAAGCAACAGACCTCCTCTTTTCAATGGGAAAAATTATACCTATTGGAAGGAAAGGATGAAGATATTTGTACAAGCAGTTGACTACAGACTTTGGAAGATCATCCTTCAAGGGCCTCAATATCCAACCACTACAAGTGCTGAAGGAGTAGTTTCTCTCAAACCAGAAGCAACATGGACCGAGGCAGATAGGAAGAAGGTGGAGTTAAACGCCAAGGCAACAAATCTGCTCAACTGTGCTATCAGCTTCGAGGAGTACCGACGGGTATCACGATGCACAACGGCAAAGGAAATCTGAGACAAATTGCAAATCACCCATGAAGGAACCACCATTGTAAAGAAGACTCGGACAGACATGTTGAATAGAGAGTATGAAATGTTTGCAATGAATGAAGGAGAGTCCATTAATAAACTATTCGAACGGTTCAACTCCATCATTGTTGGCTTAGATGCTCTGGGAATTACACATCCTGAATCTGTGCTAGTGAGCAGAGTGTTGAGATGTCTCACAAAAGAGTGGGAAACAAAAGCTTTAATTATTTCTGAGAGCAGTAGCTTAGATTCCATGACACTTGATGACTTGAGAGGAAATCTTCTGGCTTTTGAAAATACCTATTTGAAAAAGGATTCGAAAAAGAAAGGAATTACTTTTTCTTCTTTGACTAACCCTCTGGATGATGAATCCAGTGATAACTCCTCTGAAAATGAGTTTGTGTTGTTTGCAAAAAAATTCAGGAAAATGGTGAAGCTCAAAGGCAAAGGCAGCAACTCAAGGAAGATGAAGAAAGACCTTAGCAAAGTAACTTGTTACAATTGCAAGGAAATGGGTCACTTTAGATCTGATTGTCCCAAGTTGAAAAAGGAGGAGAAGCCGAAAAGAGTGAAGAAGAAGGGACTGATGGCTACATGGGAAGACTTGGAGAATGACTCAGATGATGATGATGAAGAGACCGAGACCAAGTCACAACCATGTCTCATGACAGATCACATTGATCAGGTGTGCCTAGCATCCAAGAGGAAGGAAAATATGTGGTATATGGACAGCGGATGCTCTAGGCATATGACGGGAAAGACAACCTTCTTCATAAAGCTTGATGAATATGATGGAGGACTTGTCACTTTCGGTGATGATGCAAAAGGAAAAATAGTGGCTGTTGGAAAAGTGGGTAAAAATTTCTCATCTTGTATAAATGATGTCCTTCTTGTAAATGGCTTGAAACATAATTTGCTTAGTGTTAGTCAATTGTGTGATTTAGGTTTTGATGTTATTTTTAAGAAGTTTGTTTGTTTGGTTGTGTGTGAGAAAACTGGGGATATCTTATTTGAAGCCAAGAGATGCAATAATGTGTATGGATTAACTCTTGAGGATTTAAAAGAACAAAATGTAACATGCTTTACATCTTTTGAATCCGAAAAATGGCTTTGGCATAGAAAGTTGGGACATGCTAGCATCTACCAAATTTCTAAGCTAGTCAAAGGAATTTGGTTAGAGGAATTCCAAACATCAAGTTCGATAAGGATCTTACTTGTGATGCTTGCCAATTGGGCAAACAAGTAAAATCCTCTTTTAAAACAAAAGATGGAATCTCAACCAAAAGGCCATTAGAAATGTTGCATATTGATCTTTTTGGTCCTACTAGAACTCAAAGTTTAGGAGGTAAACACTATGGTCTTGTGGTGGTAGATGATTACTCTAGATTTGGTTGGGTACTTTTCCTTGCTCATAAGAATGATGCCTTTCATGCTTTTTCAACTCTTTGCAAGAAAATTCAAAATGAAAAGGATTTGAAAATTGCCCATTTAAGAAGTGATCATGGAAGAGAATTTGAAAATCAAGATTTTGAAAAATTCTGTGATGACTTAGGAATTTCTCATAATTTCTCATGTCCTAGAACCCCCCAACAAAATGGGATGGTTGAAAGAAGGAATAGAAGCCTTCAAGAGATGACTAGGGCTATGCTATGTGAGAAGGAAATTCCTAAATTCTTGTGGGCTGAAGTTGTGAACACAGCATGTTATATTTTGAATAGAACAATCATTAGAAAAGGGTTAAAGAAAACCCCCTATGAGCTATGGAAAGGGACCCCTCCAAATCTTAAGTATTTTCATGTTTTTGGATGCAAATGTTTTGTGCTAAATAATAAAGAAAATCTTGGAAAGTTTGATCTAAAATCCTATGAAGGAATGTTTGTTGGATATTCCATCACAAGCAAGGCATATAGAGTTTATCTCAAGGAGCATAGGACAATAGAGGAATCCATACATGTTACTTTTTGTGATTCTAACTTAATTCCCAGTATTGTGAAGGAGATCGATTCAGATTGTGAAGAGGATGGAACAAATAAAGAAAATCCCAATTCTGTGTAAAATGGAGAATCTGTCAGCACGGTTCTGTCTCGTCAGATTGAAGGAGAAACTCCCAGTTTGTCTCCTGAACAGGGATGAGCAACTGAAACAGTGAGACCACCAGAAGATCATCAAAGCTCAACACTTATCCGAAAGCCGAGAGAATGGAAGTCTATGAGGAGATATCCTCATGACTTCATCATTGGTGATCCCTCTCAAGGAGTAACCACAAGATCCTCCACCAAAAGGCAAACCGAACCTAGCAATCTTGCTCTCTTGTCACAAATAGAGCCCAACAATGTCAAACAAGCTCTTGAGGACCCATCATGGGTTAAAGCAATGCAAGAGGAGCTTGCTCAATTTGACAAGAATGAGGTTTGGACACTAGTACCTCATCCGGATGGTAAGAAGGTAACCAGTACTAAGTGGGTGTTTAAAAATAAACTTGGTGAGGATGGACAAGTTGTTCGTAACAAGGCTAGATTAGTGGCCCAAGGTTACGATCAAGAAGAGGGTATTGATTTTGATGAGTCTTTTGCTCCGGTAGCTAGAATGGAAGCAATCAGATTGCTTCTTGCCTATGCCGCCCATAAAGGTTTTAAAATGTTTCAAATGGATGTTAAATGTGCTTTCCTTAATGGCTTTATTGATAGGGAAGTGTATGTGGCTCAACCCCCCGGTTTTGAACATAAAGAGTTTCCAAATCATGTTTTTAAATTAACTAAGGCTCTTTATGGTCTTAGACAAGCTCCAAGAGCTTGGTATGAAAAGGCTTAGTGCCTTCTTGTTGGAAAATCATTTTCAAAGGGAAACCACCGACACTACTTTATTCATTAAAGCATCTAATGATGATATCCTTCTTGTTCAAGTTTATGTTGATGACATTGTATTTGGTTCGGCCAATGTCTCCTTGTGTGAAGAGTTTGGAATACTCATGACTAGTGAATTTGAGATGAGTTTAATGGGAGAGCTTACTTTCTTTCTTGGCCTCCAAATTAAACAAACTCCTAGTGGTACTTTTATTCACCAAGGAAAGTATGCAGAAGAACTTATCAAAAAGTTTGGCCTAGAAAATTCCAAATCAATGGGCACTCCTATGCATCCCAATACTAAACTTGAAAAGGATGATGATGGCCAAGATGTGGATGAAACAAGGTATAGAGGAATGATAGGTTCACTTATGTACCTTACCTCCTCTAGACCGGATATAGTCCAAAGTGTGGGTGTATGTTCAAGGTTTCAATCTCATCCAAAAGAATCCCACCTTACGGCCGTTAAGCGCATCATTAGATACATTAAGGGAACTTGTAATTATGGATTATGGTATCCTAAATCTGATGACTTTTGTGCAGTAGGTTTTTGTGATGCAGATTATGCGGGAGATCGAGTGGACAGGAGGAGCACCTCTGGCATGTGTTGCTTCCTTGGAAGCTCACTCAACATGTGGTCAAGCAAGAAACAAGCCACAGTGGCTCTATCCACAGCTGAAGCCAAATATGTTTCCGCATCTGCATGTTGCTCACAATTAATTTGGTTAAAAACACAATTGGAAGATTACAAATTAAAAATCAATAGTATTCCTTTATTTTGTGACAATATGAGTGCCATAAACATTTCAAAGAATCCTGTTCTGCACTCAAGAACTAAGCACATTGAGATAAAATATCATTTCATTAGGGAACATGTGCAAAAGGGTACTATTGATATTCAATTTGTAAAATCTGAAGACCAAATTGCTGATATTTTTACAAAACCTCTCTGTGAAGACAGATTCTGCACCTTAAGAAAAAGTTTGGGAATGTTTGATTTAAGTTTCATTGAAAATTTGTGAATATGTGACTCTGTTCAGTTTTGTTCGTAGGTTTGGACGAGATAAAAATAATGGCATGGTGGGAGAGCTGTGGTCAAGGGGGAGGCAACGCAGAATTCAAATTTTTATGGGCCCCACCAAAATTCTTTGACCCCACCATTACAGTTTTGTTAGTTATCTCTCTATGCAAATAAGAATCTCTTTCCTTGTGTCATCATATCTTCTTGGAAGAGGTTATTGTCAAATCAAATCCACTTCTCCATCCAATCCCTTGATTTAAGGCAACCACTTTTCAGTTTTGGATTTCAAAATAAAAGGGGAAATCATTTTTTTGGGTAATTACCGCCCATAATAGTCATTAATCACCTACTAATGGTCATTAATTCCACCATTCTCTCTCTTCAAACCTCATTAAATGTGATCACCCACCTTGTCTCTCTCTCTCCCACTCAATTCGGTTAGCATCCCAACCTTTCATATTTCATTCCTCCATTAACATGAAAAAGAAAACCGCGCCAAGAAAGAGTGAAAGAATTCTTCTTTCTCAAAAACCATCAACACCCCAAACCCACACTCACATCCACATACATTCTACTTCCTCATCCTCTCCTTCGCCACCCACTAAACATACCGAAGCTATGAGAAGAAAGGTAGTGGCACAAAAGAGTTCTGGAAGAGGACGAAGCAAAAAGAATAAGGAACCCCAGGTTGAGGAAGAACAAGAATCTCATATATCTCCCATTCCCTTACCTCCACCCTCATCACCGAAGCGAACTACTCCTGGAAAAAGCTCACAGAAGAATCAGGGGTTTGCACTCAATGACACGACTGAACCCCCAAACTTGGAATCCATGGAATTCAGAGACAAGTATGGCAAGACTCACTCTCACTTTGATCCAAGCAGATTTAACTCTTGCACCTCTTTTGAGTTCCATAAAGAGGTTATGGAGAAGCGTCATCTGTGCACAATCTATCTAGTCAGCCTCGACAATCTCACCAACAAGGGGATCAACATCTCCTCTCTGTTTGAACTCCTCAACTGGAAGCCTCTGCTCCTCATACAGAAACCAGTCTACCCTGGTCTTGTGCGAGAATTTTATGCCAATATGTGGCTCATTGACGGCACCCTTCATTCCTATGTCAAAAGGGTTCAAATAGCCCTTGATGCTGAGACAATTGGAGCGGCCCCGGGCTTCAAGGATGAAGGACCACGAGCCTACATGGTAGAAAAATGGGACACACAAGTTGGCGTTCCATACAAGACTGTTCTCAAGCACATTTGCGAGAACCTTTCTGGATTGCATGGCACCATCCCAACCCACAAAGCTCTAGGACCGGTCAATTCCTTGCTTCACCGAATCATCACACATATTCTGACTCCCCAAAGCGGCTCCCACAACAGAGTAACATTCTCTGACTGTCTCATCTTATTTGCTTTGGTTACCTCCACCCCTATATCCTTTGGTTATATTATGATTAGGCACATGTGGGATTCTGTTAGAAGCACTAGAAATGCTAACTTGCCTTATGGTATGTTTTTAACTAGAATTTTTGAGTACTTTAAAGTTGATTTGTTAAATAAGGCTGTAGAAAACAAGGTGTCTTCAATCAGAGGAGGAGGTGCGACTAAAGAAACAAAGGGGAGAAAATCTGCTGCTTCGGACAGTGATTATGAAGGCAGGCCTGAGTCTTCTAAAACGATCAAGTCCATCAAACAGATTTTGGGAGAATTTTTAAACATGGCAGACTTGATGTTTCGCTCTCACAAAGAAGCCCGCAAGGAAGCCTATGAAAGTGAGAAAGCTTGGAAAAATTGTAAAGAACGGGTCAATCTGATGATGGAACGTTTTAAGGAAGATTTGGGGGACGATAGTGAAGAAGGCGATGATGAAGAAGATGTTAATTTCTCTAATGATTAACTATTTTTTTATATATTCTGTTTGATATTGGCTGCATTAGGCTCAATCTTTCTTTTGTATGAGCATGACTTGATACTCCCTGCTCTAGGATAATTTCTAGGATACTATGATATACTCTTACTACTTTAATTTGAATATTTTGCTATGATTAATCATGTTTTGTGCAGGTGCCCCCATGATGACAAAAGGGGGAGGAAATTTATGTTCCAAAATTGAAATTGGAACGAAACAGGGGCTGAAAAAACAGAGGAACAGGGGATGAATTTTTCAAAATTGAAAATTCATGATCACCATTGTTCAAAGAATGCATGTTGTTATTGCATTTGTTCTACTATGGTCACTGATGTTTGAACTGCATTAGGCATTTGGCTAATGATGATGGTTGATTTAATTTTTTATTATATGAATGCCTGGCTGTTGACAAACTTGTTAGTTCGAAAATTTATTTTTGGCAGTTCCTTTAAACTGTGATGCATAAAAACTGCCCTGTTTTGTTTCTTCAAATACTTTTCCATCATTTTGTTTTGCTCTGATATACTAACAGGAAATGTTTGAAAAATATTTGGATAGCTTTTTGTATGAAATGATTGAGCAGTAAATCAGTTTATGATATCAAATGAGTTTTGATTATCAATTAAAACTGCTCATAAATCAAGCATTTAGCATCATAAAATATGCTAAATAACATTGTTACTTGAAGCTTGATTTAAAATGTTACAAGTTAATACTTCCCTTGGTAAAATAAGCATACATCAAGGGGGAGCTATGTGACATGTAGAAAGGGGGAGAAATTCAAATTCAAAGGGAGTATTCTTTACTCTAAATTTCTTTCCATTTCAATTTTAATAATGTTTGTCATCAAGGGGGAGATTGATGAGTTTGGAAAACTCTTGTTTAATTTTGATGATGAACAAACATTATTAAAATATTTAATTACAAAATTATTAATTTGATCTTAATTCATATTTGCTTAATTAATAATTTTGTGATGCAGGTTTTAATTGGGCCAAAATAAAAAGAAAGATCCCAAGCCCAATAAAATTAAAATTCAGCCCTATGTAATTCTTGTTTTGTGATTATTGGCTGAAAAGGTTTTATTATTGGGCCAGAATAAATATTATTGATGCAAGCCCAAATAAATGCTTCCTTCTGTGCTTTATGCATGTTCCAAAATTCATCAGGAAAGCAAATGTTGCTATTGGGCCTAATTTAATTAGTGTTGCAACTAAGCCCAATTCCATTTAAGAAGGAAAAATTCTCATGCTGTGTCCGAATCCATGAAGCAAAGAAAAACAAAGCCTTAATTGCTTCCAACGGATTCCACTACAAGGATTTCAAAATGAATTTAAGCATTGGGAACATAAGCAAGTGAGAGAAGATTGATTTGACTAAAGGCATCATTGCTACACGCCACTCTAAGGGAAGTAAAAGCAAGCTATTTTCAATTAATTGGTTTAACCACTTTGTATTGCTTTTCTTCAGATTCTTTTCATTCTCTCTCATCTCTTTCTTTCTTCGGTCCTTGTCTAGGAAACAATGGAAGAAATGTTCTTCAACCAAGAAAAGGAAGAAGCTGCATACATCAAGACCATCAAGCTAATGATGGCAAGAAAACACACTCAAATAAAAGTGAGCTGTGGCTAAGATACTTACCAAATGTGGTTAGATTTGGTGAGGATATTTTAAGCTTTTCATGCTCAAAAATGGACGTTGAAGATTCGGCCAGCAAGGGAGATTCTTGAAGCATGGCTTGTCTTTGATTCTGCTCAACCACCACAGGGAGTAGCTAGAGTGGCGAAGTGATGGTTGAAGGCAGAGATTGAAGCAGATGAAGTCATTATCATCATGAGGCATCAAGGGCCAGAAAATCCATCTTGGAGAGCAAGCCAAGGATGGAGAGCCCGGATTGATGAAGGGTGATGATCAAGAAAGGACTAGAGGTAATTGCATGTTGGTTAATGCATGGTTATCTCTTCTCTCTCTGTGTGGCCGAACCGGTTCTGTGTTGGTTGAAGGAGGAAAAAGTTGGTTCGGTTTTGGCTTCTAGTGTGGAGGCTTTCCTCTTCTTTAGAAAGGGGGAACAACCACTGTTTGAAGCAAGGAGAAAATTTGAGAGTGCAAGGCACAGTGTTCTCAGAGCTACCTGAGCTAACAGTTTTCTCTTCTCCTTCAATGTATTCTGTTTTGTATTTTTCTATTTAATTTTGTCATGTCTTGAGTCTCATGAAAAAGGCAAATAGTGAGGTTTGTATGAAAAAGCCATAGAGCGGAAAAAGGCAGAGAGTGCAAAATTATAAGAAAAAAGCCATAGATGTCTTAGAGTTCCTTTGTTCATCTATGTTGTGTTTCATGATTCTGTGGGAATTCCCTTGTAAGTTGGGTTAGCACTTTACAAGATGTAATCAGATTGATTATAGTGAAATTCCATCATGTTTGTGATGGAGACTGGATGTAGGCTGCACTGCACTTAGCAGCTGAACCAGGATATATCTGGGTGTAATCTTCAACTCTTCTCTTCTACATTTCTGTTTCTACTGTACAGGAGCAAAAACTAAAATTATCTCGTGCCAAGTGACGAGACAAAAGAAAAAGTCTCGTGGCAAGGGACGAGACAAAAGAAAAAGTCTCGTGTCCAGTGACGAGCTAAAACAGAAAAGTCTCCTCTGAAGTCAGCAAGTGTTAGCAAGCGAAAAGAGGGGCTAAGATTCAACCCCCCTTCTCTTAGCCACTGAAACCATCAGTTTAGTATTTAAACAACTTTTAGAGATTTATTTTGTACGTCATGACATTTTAGATCTGAACGTTGTATCTTTGACGGCATGATTCTCTAAACTCCATTGTTGGGGGTGAGGAGCTCTGCTGTGTCTCGATGAATTAATGCAATTACTTCTGTTTTCCATTCAAACACGCTTGTTTCTCTCTAAGATATTTATTCGCACTTCAGTATGATGGACGTGATGATCCGTGACACTCATCACCATTCTCAACCTATGAACGCGTGCCTGACAACCACCTCCGTTCTACATTAGATTGAATGAGTATCTCTTGGATTCCTTAATCAGAGTCTTCGTGGTATAAGCTAGAATTCATTGGCAGCATTCTTGAGAATCCAAAAAGTCTAAACCTTGTCTGTGGTATTTCGAGTAGGATTCAGGGATTGGATGACTGTGACGAGCTTCAAACTCACAAGGGTTGGGCGTAGTGACAGACGCAAAAGGATCAATGGATCCTATTCCAGCATGAGTGAGAACCGACAGATGATTAGCCGTGCGGTGACAGCGCACCTGGACCATTTTCACTGAGAGGACGGATGGTAGCCATTGATAACGGTGATCCACCAACACACAGCTTGCCATAGGAGGAACCTTGCGTGCGTGAAGAAGAAGACAGGGGGAAAGCAGAGATTTAGAAGACAAAGCATCTCCAAAACTCCAACATATTCTCCATTACTGCATAATAAGTATTATTTAATCCATGTTCTCTTGTTCATTTGTAAGTCAACTGATAATTATAACTGATATCCTGACTAAGAGTTACAAGATAACCATAGCTTGCTTCAAGCCAACAATCTCTGTGGGATCGACCCTTACTCACGTAAGGTATTACTTGGACGACCCAGTGCACTTGTTGGTTAGTGGTACGAATTGTGAAAAGTGTGATTTACAATTTTGTGCACCAAGTTTTTGGCACCGTTGCCGGGGATTGTTTGAGTTTGAACAACTGACAGTTCATCTTGTTGCTTAGATTAGGAAAATTTTGTCTTTTGGGTCAGAGTCTTTTATTTTCTTTTAAAAATTTTTCCAAAAATTTATTATTTTTCTTTATTAATCTTTAGAGTTTTCTGTTTGAATCTAGTTGCATGTTTTAAGTTTGGTGTCCTTTGTGTTTTTGTCATCCAATATATATATATATATATATATATATATATATATATATATATATATATATATATATATATAGTTTTTCTCTGTTTAATCCTTGCATTTGTTGAATGTGTCTACGTTCTTGTGAATAGTTGCTCCTTTGAGTCTTTCTTTCTAAAATCTTTTCAAAAATAATTTTTCTTTGATTAAATCTTGTGTCAAATTTTATGTTTGGTGTTTTCTTGTTAGTTTTTATTTAATTTTTGAAAATTTATTTTTGGTTTTCTAAAAATTTTAAGTTTGGTGTTCTTTTTTTTATGTTATGTTCTTGAGTCCTTTGAGTCTTTGAATTTTTGTTCTTCATGTTCTTGTGAGTCTTCAAGGTGTTCTTGAGTCTTCTTTGTATTTTGATCTTAAAATTTTTAAGTTTGGTGTTCCTTGATGTTTTTCCTCCAAAATTTTCGAAAAACAAGGAGCATTAGATCTAAAAATTTTAAGTCTTGTGTCATTTTATTGTTTTTTTTCTTTCCTCATTAAATTCAAAAATATCTTTTCTCTTTATTTTAAATTGAATTTTCAAAAATTGCTTTTAAAAAATTCAGATTTTTATTTTAAAATTTTTTTATTTTATCTTATCTTAGTTTTAAAATTTCAAAATTCAAATATTTTTCAAAAAAATCATATCTTTTTCAAAATCTTATCTTATCTTATTTCAAATTCAAATTTCAATTTTCAACTTCCAAAATTCAAAATTCAAAATTCAAATTTCAAATTTCAAATTTCAAAATTTAATTTTCAAACTTAAAAATCAAATCTTTTCAAAATTTAAATCTCTTTCAAATCCTTATCTTATATTGTTGACTTTTTCAAAATTCCAAATTCAAATTTTCAATTTTCAAATTTCAAATTTCAAATTTCAAAAATTTAAAATTCAAAATTTAATTTTCAAATTTAAAATTTAAATTTTCAAAACTTCCTAACCACTTTCTCTCTCTTCATTTTTCGAAAATCCTTACCCCTTATTTTTTCAAATCTTTTTAATTAATTAATTTAGTTTTCAATTTTCTTTTATTTCTTTTTCTTCTAATTTTTGAAATTATAGTCAATTTTTCATTTTATTTTAATTTCGGTATTCAAAATATATATATATATATATTTTATTTGCAATCCGCATCATCTCCCTTTCTCCATCATGGACCTAAGTGGAAATGAACAGTCCAGAAGGACTCTGGGGTCATATGCTAACCCTACTACTTCTGCATATGGGAGTAGCATCTGTATACCTCCCATCAAAGTAGGCAGTTTTGAGCTAAATCCTCAGCTCATTGTCATAGTGCAGCAAAACTGCCAGTATTTCGGTCTTCCACAGGAAGAACCTACTGAGTTTCTGGCGCAGTTCTTGCAATTTGTTGACACAATGCGTGACAAGGAGGTAGATCAGGATGTATACAGGATGTTACTGTTTTCGTTTGCTGTAAAAGATCAAGCTAAAAAGTGGTTAAATAACTAACCCGCAGCAAGCATAAGGACATGAAAACAGTTATCAGATAAATTCCTGAATCAATATTTTCCTCCAAAAAGGATGACACAGCTAAGACTGGACATCCAAGGCTTTAAACAAGAGGATGACGAATCCCTTTATAATGTCTAGGAGAGATACAGAGGGATGCTAAGGAAATGCCCCTCTGAAATGTTTTCAGAATGGGTGCAATTAGACATCTTCTACTATAGGCTTACAGAGAGAGTAGATGTCTCTAGACCACTCAGCTGGTGGATCTATACACATGAGAAAAACTATTGAAGAGGCTCAAGAGCTTATTGATGTAGTTGCTAGAAATCAGTATCTGTACATAAGCAGTGGGTCCTCCATACAAGAAGAAATCAAAGCAGTATCTACTGAACTTGGTCCTCCAGAACAAGTTGCTAAACTTAATCAACAATTGTGTTCTCTAACAAAACAGCTAGCAGAATTCAAGGAGATGCTACAAGACACTAAAAATGATAATAAAAATATGGAAGCACAATTGAATCAGACAAAACAGCAGCTATCAAGGTAGATAACAGAAAAATGCCAGGCAGTTCAATTAAGAAGTGGGAAAACATTAAATACCTCACTTCAGAGCAGCAGAAGGCCAAGAAAAGAACAACTAACAGAGGATGAGCAGAATATTGTCCAAAATCCCTCTGAGGACAGTAAGAGCCCAGAAAGGAATGACTCTGGCGTTCAAACGTCAGAAAGGGATGCAAAGCTGGCGTTAAACGCCCAACCCACGCACAGTTTTGGCGTTCAAACGCCAGAAACAGGCAAGGAATTGGCGTCAAACGCCCAATGGAAGCTCAGTTCTGGCGTTCAAATGCCAGGAACAAGTAAGGAGTTGGTATCCAATGCCAATACAGCTTCTAACCCTGGCATTCAAATGCCAGTGAGGGATCAGACACACACAAGTGCTGATAACAACCCCTCTAAAAAGGCTTCTCCAACCACCTCTGTAGGAAATAAACCTGTAGCAACTAAGGTTGAGGAATACAAAGCCAAGATGCCTTATCCTCAAAAACTCCGCAAAGAGGAGTAGGATAAGCAATTTGCCCGCTTTGCAGACTATCTCAGAACTCTTGAAATAAAGATTCCGTTTGCAGAGGCACTTGAGCAAATACCCTCTTATGCCAAGTTCATGAAAGAGATCTTGAGTCATAAGAAGGATTGGAGAGAAGCTGAAAGAGTTCTCCTCACTGAAGAATGTAGTGCAACCATTCTAAAAAGCTTCCCAGAAAAGCTTAAAGATCCCGGGAGCTTTATGATACCATGCATATTAGAGGGTAATTGCACCAAGACAGCTTTATGTGATCTTGGGGCAAGCATCAACTTAATACCTGCATCCACTATCAGAAAGCTTGGTTTAACTGAAGAAGTCAAACCAACCCAGATATGTCTCCAACTTGCTGATGGCTCCATTAAATACCCATCAGGCGTGATTGAAGACATGATTGTCAGGGTCGGGCCATTCGCCTTTCCCGCTGACTTTGTAGTGCTGAAAATGGAGGAGCACAAGAGTGCTACTCTCATTCTAGGAAGACCTTTCCTAGCAACTGGACGAACTCTCATTGATGTCCAAAAGGGGGAAGTAACCCTGAGGGTCAATGAGGATGAGTTCAAGTTAAATGCTGTCAAAGCCATGCAGCATCCAGACACACCAAAAGACTGCATAAAAGTTGATCTTATCGACTCTTTGGTAGAGGAGATCAACATGGCTGAGAGTCTCGAATCAGAGCTAGAAGACATCTTTAAAGATGCTCAGCCTGATTTGGAGGATTCAGAGGAAATAAAAGAGCCTCTGAAAATTCTTCAGGAAGAGGAAAAACCTCCTAAACCCGAGCTCAAACCGCTACCACCATCCCTGAAATATGCATTTCTAGGAGAAGGTGATACTTTTCCGGTGATCATAAGCTTTGCTTTAAATCCACAGGAAGAGGAAGCACTACTTCAAGTGCTAAGGACACACAAGACAGCTCTTGGGTGGTCCATAAGTGACCTTAAGGGCATAAGCCCAGCTAGATGCATGCACAAGATCCTATTGGAGGATGATGCTAAGCCAGTGGTTCAACCACAGAGGCGGCTAAATCCAGCCATGAAGAAGGTGGTGCAGAAAGAGGTCACCAAGTTACTGGAGGCTGGGATTATTTATCCCATTTCTGACAGCCCCTGGGTGAGCCCTGTCCAAGTTGTCCCCAAAAAGGGAGGCATGACAGTGGTTCATAATGAAAAAAATGAACTGGTTCCTACCAGAACAGTTACAGGGTGGCGCATGTGTATTGACTACAGAAGGCTCAATACAGCCACCAGAAAGGATCATTTTCCTTTACCATTCATAGACTAGATGCTAGAAAGACTAGCTGGTCATGAATACTACTGCTTTTTGGATGGCTATTCAGGTTACAACCAGATTGCAGTAGATCCACAAGACCAAGAGAAAACAGCATTCACATGTCCTTCTGGAGTGTTTGCCTACAGAAGGATGTCTTTTGGTATGTGCAATGCACCTGTAACTTTTCAGAGGTGCATGCTCTCTATCTTCTCTGATATGGTAGAGAAATTTCTGGAAGTCTTCATGGATCACTTTTCAGTATTTGGAGACTCATTCAGCGCCTGCCGTGACCATTTAGCACTTGTTCTGAAAAGATGCCAAGAGACCAACCTGGTTTTAAACTGGAAAAAATGTCACTTTATGGTGACTGAAGGAATTATCCTTGGGCATAAAATTTCAAACAAAGGAATAGAGGTGGATCAAGATAAAGTGGAAGTAATTGAAAAATTACCACCACATGCCAATGTTAAGGCAATCAGAAGCTTTTTTGGGGCATGCAGGATTCTATAGGAGGTTTATAAAGGATTTTTCAAAAATTGCAAAACCTCTGAGCAACCTGCTAGCTACTGACACGTCATTTGTATTCGACACAGAGTGTCTGCAGGCATTTGAAACTCTAAAAGCTAAGCTGGTCACAGCACCAGTTATTTCTGCACCGGACTGGACCTTACCATTCGAACTAATGTGTGATGCCAGTGACCATGCCATTGGTGCAGTATTGGGGCAGAGGCATGACAAGCTTTTGCATGTCATTTATTATGCTAGCCGTGTTTTAAATGATGCCCAGAAAAATTACACAACCACAGAAAAAGAATTGCTTGCAGTGGTCTATGCCATTGACAAGTTTAGATCATATTTAGTAGGATCCAAAGTGATTGTGTACACTAACCATGCTACTCTTAAATATCTACTTACAAAGCAGGATTTAAAACCCAGGCTCATAAGATGGGTGTTGCTTCTGCAAGAGTTTGATATAGAAATAAGAGACAGAAAAGGGACAGAAAACCAAGTGGCTGATCATCTGTCCCGGATAGAACCAGTAGAAGGGGCGTCCTTTCCCTCTATTGAGATCTCTGAAACCTTTCCGAATGAGCATTTGTTCAATGCCAGGCTTGTCTTCCCCACTGGGCGTTGAATGCCAAATCAGGCTCCCTGGTTGGCGTTTTAACGCCAAGCTTGCTGCCTCCATGGGCGTTTGAACGCCCAACCTCCACTCTTTTCTGGCATTTAATGCCAGAGAGATCCCTTCTCCAGGCTATTCTGTTTGCTGTTCTGCATCATTCTGTCTCTGTTTAAGCATTGTTTATGATCACTAACATTAAAATCAACCTAATTAAAAACTCTTTAGAAGGAAAAATTAATTAAAACAAAATAATTAGAAAATTAGAAAATAGTATGCAATTAATCATTGGGTTGCCTCCCAACAAGCGCTTCTTTAATGTCTTTAGCTGGACTTCACTATACTTATCTTAGTAACAGTGTTGAGCCTCCTGGCTTTATATCTCCTTTAAGGTAATGCTTGACTCTCTGTCCATTGACAGTGAATTTGTTTTTAGGATCTTTACCTTGAAGTTTATGTGCTTGTAAGGTGATACATTAGTAATCACATACGGTCCCCTCCAACGGGATTTTAGTTTCCCAGGGAATAATTTGAGTCTCAAGTTGAAGAGTAGGACCTTTTGCCCTGGTTTAAAGACTCTGAAAGATATCTTCCTATCATGCCACCTTTTTCCCTTTTCTTTATAGATCTTTGCATTTTCAAATGCATCTAAGTGGAATTCGTCCAACTCATTTAGTTGGAGTAGCCATTTTTCTCCTGCTGCTTTGGTATCAAGGTTGAAGAATCTAGTAGCCCAATAGGCCTTGTGTTCTAGTTCCACTGGCGAATGACAAGATTTCCCATATACCAGCTGATATAGGGAGGTTCCAATGGGAGTTTTGAAAGATGTTCTGTATGCCCACAGAGCATCATTAAGCTTTCTAACCCAATCCTTTCTAGAGGCACTTATTGTCCTCTTTAGGATTCGCTTTAGTTCTCTATTTGAGACTTCAGCTTGCCTATTCGTTAGGGGATAATACGGCGTTGCTACTTTATGGCAAACTCCGTAACGGCTTAAAACAGAATCCAACTGTCTGTTGTAGAAATGAGTACCTCCATCATTAATTAGTGTCCTAGGGACACCAAATCTGCTGAAGATGTTCTTTTGAAGGAACTTCATCACTACTCTAGTGTCATTAGTGGGTGATGCTATTGCTTCAACCCATTTAGATACATAATCTACTGTTATAAGGATGTAGGTGTTTGAGTCTAAAGGCGAAAAAGGTCCCATGAAATCTATACCCCATATGTCAAACAATTCAATCTTTAGGATTCCTTGTTGAGGCATGTCATGACCATGAGGGAGGTTGCCAGCCCTTTGGCAACTATCACAATTACGGACAAACTCTCTAGAGTCCTTAAAGAGAGTGGGCCAGTAGAAACCACTTTGGAGAACCTTGGTGGCCGTCCGCTCACCTCCAAAGTGTCCCCCATAGTCTAAGCTATGAAAATGCCATAGGATTCTCTGTGCCTCTTCTTCAGACACACAACTTCGGATTATTCCATCTGAGTATCTCTTAAAGAGATATGACTCATCCCACAGGTAATACTTTGCATTATGCATGAGTTTCCGGGCTTACTGCCTGTTAAACTCCTTGGGAATGAACCTTATAGCCTTGTAATTTGCAATATCTGCAAACCAAGGTACTGTTCGGATGACATAGAGTTGCTCATCTAGAAATGTTTCGGTCATGTCAGTGGAGGGAGAAGAAGTCCTTGCTACTGGTTCAATCCGAGACAAGTGGTTAGCCACTTGATTTTCTGTACCCTTTCTATCTCTGATTTCTATATCAAACTCTTGCAGGAGTAATACCCATCTTATGAGCCTAGGCTTAGAATCTTGCTTAGTGAGAAGATACCTCAGAGTAGCATGGTCAATGTAGATAATGACCTTAGATCCTACTAGGGAGGATCTGAACTTGTCAATGGCATACACCACTGCAAGTAATTCCTTTTTTGTAGTAGTGTAGTTTTTCTATAGTACACGACTTGCATAATAATGACATGCAGAAGCTTGTCATGTCTCTGCCCCAAAACTGCGCTAATGGCATGGTCATTGGCGTCACACATCAGTTCGAATGGTAATTCCCAATTAGGTGCAGAAATGATAGGGGCGGTGACAAGCTTGGCTTTCAGGATTTCAAAAACATGCAGGCATTCTTGGTCAAAGATAAATGGAACATCAGTAGCCAAGAGATTACATAGGGGTTTTGCAATTTTAGAAAAATCTTTTATGAACCTCCTGTAAAATCCTGCATGTCCTAGGAAACTTCTGATTGCCTTGACATTAGTTGGTGGTGGCAATCGTTCAATCACTTCCACCTTAGCTTGATCTACTTCTATTCTCTTGTTTGAAATCCGATGCCCAAGAACAATGCCTTCAGTCACCATGAAGTGGCATTTTTCCCAGTTTAGAACTAGGTTTGTTTCTTGACATCTTTTCAGTTTTCAAAACTAGGGCCAAATGATCAAGGCAGGAGTCAAATGAGTTTCCAAAGATAGAGAAGTCATCCATGAACACTTCAAGGAACTTCTCTACCATATCAGAGAAGATGGATAACATACATCTCTGAAAAGTGGCAGGTGCTTTGTACAAGCCAAAGGACATTCGCCTGTAGGCAAATACGCCACATGGGCATGTGAATGCTATCTTTTCTTGATCCTGTGGATCCACTACTTTTTTATTGTACCCGAAATATCCATCTAGGAAACAATAAAATGCATGCCTTGCTAGTCTCTCTAGCATTTGGTCAATAAATGGTAAAGGAAAATGATCCTTCCTGTTGGCGTTATTGAGCCTTCTATAGTCAATGCACATACGCCACCCTGTAACTGTCCTTATAAGAATCAGTTCATTCTTTTCATTATGAACCACTGTCATGCCTCCCTTCTTGGGAATAACTTAGACAGGGCTCACCTAAGGGCTATCAAAAATGGGATAAATAATCCAGCCTCCCAGAGCTTAGTGACTTCCTTCTACACTACTTCCTTCATGGCTAGATTCAGTCACCTTTGTAGTTGCACCATTGGTTTGACGTCATCCTCCAGCAAGATTTTATGCATGCATCGGGTCGGGCTAATGCCCTTAAGGTCATTAATAGTCCACCCAAGGGCGGTCCTATGTGTTTTGAGCACTTTAATTAATGCTTCTTCTTCCTGTGGTTCTAAGGTAGAGCTTATGATCACATGGTAAGTATCTCTATCTCCCAAGAATGCATATTTCAGGGAGGATGGTAGTGGCTTGAGCTCAAGCTTTGGAGGATTTTCCTTTTCCTTAGGAGTCTCCAGGGATTCCTTAAACTCGGGTTGGGCATCAGTAAGGATGTCATTCAGCCCTTCTTCAAGTTTAGCAGTCATGTTTACTTCTTCCACCAGGGAATCAATGAGGTCAATGCTCATGCATTCCTTTGGGGTGTCTGGATGTTGCATAGCCTTGACAGCATTCAGTACGAACTTTTTCTCATTGACTCTCAGGGTTACTTCCCCTTTTCCAACATCAATAAGGGTCCGTCTTGTAACTAAGAAGGGTGTCCTTCCATATCCAACACCACAAAGTCAGTGGAAAAAGCAAAGGGTCCAATCCTAACAATCATGTTTTCAATCACACATGATGGTATCTTAATAGAACCATCAGCAAGTTGAAGGCATATGCGGGTTGGTTTGACTTCATCAGTCAAGCAAAGCTTCTTTATTAATGAAGCAGGTATTAGGTTGATGCTTGCTCCAAGGTCATATAAAGCTATCCTTGTGCAGGCATTCCTTAGAGTGCATAGTATCATAAAACTTCTAGGATCTTTAAGTTTCTCTGGTAAATTATTTTGAATGATTGCACTACACTCTTCAGTGAGGAGGACTGTTTCCATCTCTCTCCAATCCTTCTTATGACTCAAAATGTCCTTCATGAACTTAGCATAAGAAGGTATCTGATAAACCCATATTTTACGATATATTTTGTGCTTACTTTTGAGTGATTTATTCAATCCTTCACCCACTTATTCATATTAATTGCATGGTTTTACTTTCCCTTCCTTATTATGTGATGTATGTGAAAAACATGTTTCCTATGCTTTAAAATTAATTATTTTAATTACCTTTATTTCTATTCAATGCCGTGATTAGTGTGTTGAGTAGTTTCAGATCTTCTAAGGCAGGAATAACTTAAAGGATGGAAAGGAAACAGACAAAAATGGAAGGAAAGCACAAAACAGAGTTCTTGAAGAAACTGGCATCCACGCGATCGCATGGACGACGCGGCCGCATGCCAAGCGCGAAGAAGTAGCGACGCGGCCGCATAACTGACGCGACCGCGCGCCTAAAGAAGAACACCTATGACGCGGCCGCATGACTGACGCGACCGCGTGCCAAGGAAAACTCCAGATGACGCGACCGTGTGACCCACGTGGACGCGTGACAGGGGCCACGCACCAGAAATTGCAGAAAACGCTCATAGCGAATCCTGAAGCCCTTTTTGGCCCAAATCCAAGTACAGAAAGCACAGATTAGTGATTATAAAGTGTGGGAATGCATCCATTCAAGGAGAGCTCGCCAATTTAGTTACTTCTCATGATTTAGATTTAGTTTTGAGAGAGGTTCTCTCCTCTCTCTCTTAGGATTAGGATTTAGGACTTCTCTTATTTTTAGGAGTGACTTTCAATCCCAGGTTTAATGTTCCTTTACTTTAAGCTTCCCTTTCACTTTTATTCATGCCATTATTTTAGTTGATTATTTACTTTTGCCATTTAATTTATGAATTCGTCTATATTCCAGATTCTTTGAATTAATGTTATTTGAGGTATTTCCATTTATAATTGCTCTCTTTAATTTATGTTACTGTTGCTTCCCATCTAAGGGCATTTTTATTCCAGCAATTTTACTTTCTACCCTTTTGGTCTTGGTTAAGAAATCAGTAACTCAGTAGTTATCTTAGCTCAATATAATTGATAACTGTTATCTTTGCTAATTGAACTGAACTTCAATAATCCCAATCTTTTCTTAGGAAATAAATAGGATTCAAAGGTCAAACTAATTAATCCCTTAACTTTCCTTTGCTTTAGTAAAGGTTGACTAAGTGGAATTAAGATTCAACTTTCATTATTATTGATAAGGATAACTAAGTCTGGACTTCCAATTTCTCATACCTTGCCAAAAGTTTACTTTACAGTATTTATTTATTTTAATTGCCATTTAAATTAGTTGTCATATTTATTCCTCACTCTCAACCCCGATTTACAACCTTTATAGCCAATAATAAGAACATACCTCCCTGCAGTTCCTTGAGAAGACGACCCGAGGTTTAAATACTCAGTTATCAGTTTTTAAGGGGTTAGTTACTTGATACTTGCAACAGGAATTTATTCTGAATTCTAGACCGCGCAAAAGTCTTCTCATCAAAATGGCGCCGTTGCCGGGGAACTGCTAACGTGTGCCTTATTATTGGTTATTGTAAATATTTTTCTTTTACTTGTTTATTTGTTTATTTTTATTTTTATTTGCATTAGCTACTATGAATTTTCACCCGTCTCGCTTTGAGTTTGGTTCTAACTTTGTTGAAGGAAATAGAAGTCACAGCAGGAATATGCATCAAGGTCAGACCAATCAAGGATGGATGGAGCCAAGATGATCAAATCAACCCTTTAGGCAACAACACCCTCCAAGATATCATGAACAACGACCATCCTACAATGCATACCCAGCTAATAGATTTGGTAGACAACCTTGTAACTACCAACAAGCCCCACCCCGTGCCTATAGACCATCCTCTCAACATAACCTCGAACCACCACACTCACAAGCTTCTCTTCACCATTCGCCACCGTATGATCCTTCCTTACCCCAGTTCCAATCCAATCACTCCCAATCACCACCACTTCCCTATGTATCATGTCCAAATCCATCACCCAGAGAATCAGAGGTTCACCTCAAGGAAACAGTAAATAAACTTCAAACAACCATTCGACAACTGGAGCAAGCAGTAATTCAATTAGCTTCTAGACATTCGAACATTCAATGACCAACCACAACCCCATGTGGACAATCTAATGAAAAGCGTAGCATGAAGGAGATACTAGAAACTCCAGTGGACAAGACAGAGAATGAATTCGTACTAGAACAAGTAGAAGAAGCTGTCATTGTACAAGAAGAAGAGTTGGTTGAAGATCTAGGAGATGTTGAACCTCCATGGGAATCCAGAGCTGAGGAGAAATCCGTCAAGGATGTTACAGTTAATGCTAAGGAGGATAGTGCACAATCCCCAAGGCAAGTTGTTTATGAAGACTCAGACGGAATAATCCAAGAAGCAAATTCTCTTGATGATGATAGTCGCAAGTCAAGTTCTCTTAGTAATGAACCTGCATCCGCAAGTGGATTCTCTGAGATCGAAGAATCTTCCCCAAGTGAATACAAAGATGATACGGAGGTAGATTTCTCTCAACCTCCAGTCTATGACTTAAGTGATGAAGAAGACATAGAAGACTTTGATCAGGACACAGATGCATTTGAAGATTCTTGCAAAGAAGTGGAGGAATTCACAGAAGAGCGCAAGGGAGTAGAACTTACAGAACCACCGGAAACACCTACCCCAAGGCCATTACCACCTAATACAAGCTTCAAGTGGGTACAATCCTTAACCTTTAACTTTACTTTTTCACTTGAATATGGTTTGCTTGAAACAGATGGCCATCTTAGAGCTCTCTGCGGCTTTAAGAGTAAGAGGAAAATGACTCGTGCTCAGATCTGGTGCACAAGGTTCAATAAGGTTCCACGCTTTAACTTGAAGTGAACGGATTGGTATCATGTTCAATCGAATGGATCACGGAAAACGTTTGGTCACCATGGTGAGAATTTACTTTTTAAACCACCCGGATGGAAACATGTAGATCAAGACGGAGGCGGATTTAAAAACAAGGCTTGGGATCATGGACTCTATTCTGACATTCGTTATTCCAGGAGCCTAAAAATTTGTTTGAAGCTGTTCAGAAGCTTTACATGCCTAGTTTGGGACCCCGGAGGCTATTGGCATTCCAAGCATTGTTGGAGATTTTTGGATGAATTTAAACATAAGCCACCATAACAGGAAGCTCCTCAAATGTCCAACTTAAGGACTTTAACTAAAAGTGCTAGGTGGGAGATAACCCACCATGGTATGATCGTTCCTTTTGAAATTCTAATTTTATTTACTCTTGTTTGTTTTTGAGTTTTATTTTATTTTATTTTATTAAACCTGGAGTCATGCATAGCATTCACATTAAGCATTGCATTCTGCATTTTGCACAAAAAAAAAGAGGGTACGCGACGCGACTACATCACCCATGCGATCGCGTCATATTGCGAAAAACACTACCCACGCGACCGCGTCACCCACGCGGCCGCATGATATGGAAATCGGCGTAAGGATCCAACGTCCAGAAAGTTGGGCTGGAATCGTGCGGCCATTGTGCATTTTGCACAAGATGCCCATGCGATCGCATGCCCCATGCGATCGCGTCACTTGCACAAACCAATCCCACGCGACCGCGTGAGCGATGCGATCGCGTCGCATGGATTGCACAACATTCCAAAAGGAGACAGAGAGTTGTGCTAAAACGACGCTAGAATCGTGCGTTTAGCACAATTTCCAGCGACGCGATCGCATGCCCCAGGCGATCGCGTCATTCCCTCTTTTTACCCCTTCCATGCGATCGCGCGACCCACGCGATCGCGTCATCCCCATTTCACCCCAGCCACGCGACCGCGTGCCCCACGCGATCGCGTGGATTCAAAATTATAACCCCCGAATTCACGCGAAGCCTATCAGTCGCACAACCCCCCCAAACCCTCTCCTCCCTCTCTTCCTCAACCACCACCCAGCCACCATCGCCGCCGCCACGCCACCGCCAGACACCACCGACCATCCAGACACCGCCGCCACCCACCCCCTTCCTTCTCCCCCCAACCTTTCTTCTCTCTTTCTTCTTCTCTCTCCCTCATCCGCCACTGCCTCCGCCGTGCCGACCACCACACCGCCCTACCGCCACTGACCAGCGCCACCCAGACAACCCACACCCTTCCCCTATCACCCCCTACCCCCATTACCACCTCCCTTCCCTCTCTACCTCTGAACCGCACCACTGCTGCAGCACCACCGCCAGCCGCCGCGCCAGTCGCCGCCGCCGTCATCCCCAACTACCTCTCTACCCCAACCTCCTTCTTTCGCCTTCCAGGTTCCGCAAAACGTCACCCTTCTATCCATTCGTAGTTTGTTCATATTTTTCTATTTATGTTCATGTTTAGGCTAGTTAGATATGCATGCTGTAGTGGATTCTAGGTTGTTAGGTAGCCTAGGATGTGGTTAGTGGATTTAGGTCTGTTTAATTGCGCCGTTCGTGTTTATTGCTTTATGTTTTCGCAATCCTGCTGCTGCTGTGATGTTAGTTCATATGCTGTAATTTCTTATTTCATTCTGCTCTTTACTCTGACTTTTCATGATCATACTCATTATATGTAATTGCAGCTTTATTTTTGATTCATATGAACTATTCTGTGCTGTTTATTTTCCGGGACAGTCCAATTTTAGCCGGAATGCTGCCCAAATTTCTGTAAAATATTTCCATTTATGTCTTGGTTTTGGCATTTTCAACTGTGCTTTCCTTATATTTCACCAAACCAATTCATGAATGCTTGGGCACGCATTCTTATTTCCTTTGATCTCCTGGTTCATAAATTGCAATTTTGATGTTTGATTCTATTTTTTGTTATTTCTATATCTATCTGAATCATCATCAACTTGTTTTCCTTGTTTGGTTATGAGTTACTTATCGCTTCTAATTATGAATGCTTGCTACTTAGAAACTTATCCTTATGCCACTTACCTTAACCCATTTTTCACTAACTCACTAATTCTAATTTCCTAACACTCTTTTTCAATTCTAACCAAACTAACCTTTTAAAATATCTTTTCTGATTTTTCACTTTCTTTTAACTTTCTAACCATGGCATACTGATAATTTTTCCTACTTAACATGCCTTCTATTACATTTTGGATTGTGAATTCTTCCTTTCGAACTTTTAACTCCTATACAATCCTTAATGCACATTTACTTAACTCATTTACCTCATTCTAATTCTCCTTTGCCACTTTGTGTTTTTTTTTGACTATTTGCCTATTTGTTTTCCTATTTTTAATATATCCTGGTTTTCTGTTTTTCAGGATGTCAGATTCCCAAAGAAAGGGAAAAGGAAAGGCTACCACTGGCAAACGTAAAAGAGGAGAATCATCTATGTCTATCATAGATCTCATGCATGATGCCTCCTGGCGGGAGAAAAACTTCACCCCGCAGGAGAAGGCCGACCAGCTGCTCCCTGCTAATGACCCAGTGAAGTTTGCAAACCGATACTGTGAGCTGAAGTATTCGGTGTTTGCAACCTCCAGGAACCTATACCTGGAGAGGACTCTGAAGATCCCAGGAGAACTCCAGCAATACACCTCTGATCAAATCAAACAAAGAGACTGGTTCTTCCTGGAGAGAACCCTGACAGAGATCAATGCATCTTGGGTAATGGAATTTTACTGCAATTACTACATCACTACCCTAGATGCAGTGAACCTAAGAGGAAAGCAGATTCTGGTCACTGAAGAAGCCATTGAGGACATTCTGCAGCTCCCACCCAAGTCTGATCAGCCTGATGGTTACAAAAAGGCTGAAGATGATATGCGCTTTATGCGATTTGACTGGGATGCAGTCAAGGCGAGGATCGCCCTTGACCCGATAGTTCCTTGGATCATGGGTCAGAACACCACCTTGCCCAAGGGAATCAAGCGGGCGTACTTGAATGATGAGGCTTGGCTATGGCATCAGATACTTAGCAACTTCATTATGCCGAGTACTCATAAGACGGATATACCAGCCGCTATGATCACCCTCCTCTGGTGTGTCATGGAGGGTAAGGACCTGTACCTGCCACGCTTTATCCAGCACTATATGGCCAGAGTCCACGTCCGAGGCACTCTTCCCTTTCCCTATCTGGTTACACAGCTGGGCCGTCGAGCTGACGTGCCATGGGAGGATGCCGATGAGAGGCCACCAGCTACAGACTGCAGGAAGATCATTCCTCAAAGTAGGAACTTTCTGGCTTTGGGCTATAGACCCCCTTCCTTCACTACTATTGATGAGACAGCCACACCTTTCGCCGGACCTTCTTCCTCTACAGCTGCCCCAGCTGCCACCACTACACCTCCACCTGCCTCCGAGCCAGTTTATCGCCTCGTGCACCGCTTGTTCTGACAGCTAGATCAGATGGAGCGCCGCAACCGGCGCCGGTATGAGAGATCTGAGCGTCGCAGCAAGCGACGCTATGAGCACCTAAAGCTGATGATACGAGATAGCGGTGACATCCCCTCCGAGCCTGACACACCATCAGAGCCATCTGAGGAGGAGGCGGATGAGCACGAGGAGGAGACCTGTCCACAAAGAGAGACAGAGCAGCAGGCACAGAGCAGGTTGCACCACAGGCAGAGGTTCCACATCCGATTCAGGCTGCAGATCCTGAGCTTCCTATCCAGTCAGCACCTCCTCTGCAGCAGCCGGATCCTCAGCTCACCACCACAGAGACTCCAGCTACCATCCCTTCCAGTGATGACACCCCTTCACAGCCTACTTGAGTGAGCATTAGGAACGATGCTTCATTTTAAGTGTGGGGAGGTCGCCATCTCTGGCATATTATTTTGGTGAACCACTACAGACTCTTTTCCTTTTATTTTGGATATTTTTCTGTATTTTTTTCTTTATTTTTATTTTTATTTTCTGAGTACTTATACATTGCTACTTTCATGTATTTTCACTCTATTTCTGCATTTTGCACTTTAGTTCATATTTTAGTTATTTAGTTTAGTTGCAATTCTAACTTATTAGTTATAGAATAATGTGGATTAATTAGTATAGTTTACCCTTTTTAACATAAGACAGCTTAGTTTAAATTGGAAAAATATAAAAAGGAAGTAAACTAGAGACTTGAACATAACAGAATCAAATCCATACATCTTGTATATGTAGCATTACATGTTAGTTAGTTAACAACATTTCATCAAGGAGATACACTTAAACTTTAAAGCCATCTTAATTTTTACATTGAGAATAATGGGAATTTTTAACTAAACCTGCATGACATATATGAATGATATATGATGTTTGAGTTAGAGAACACACAGCCTGTGAGTTTTTAGCTTAATTGTATGGTTACATTCAAACCATAATTTTATTCCTGTGTGTTTCACTTCTTTTTCTTCTGATGTTCTTTACTTTGTTTTAGTCTATATGTCCAGTTGTAGAATATAGATACATACCAAGAAAGTAATTGAGGTCATTGTTTGATCCTAACCCACTTGTCCCAAAAATTAACCTACCTTTTACATCACCCTCATTAGCCCCTTGAGCCTTTAAATCCCCTTGTTTTATAACCACATTACTAGCCTTAAGCAGAAAAACAAAATTAAATATCCCAAGTTGAATCCTTGGTTAGCTTAAGATAGAAATTGTACATTGTTTAAGTGTAGGAAAACCTATTGGGAACATGGATGATAAAAACAAAGGGTAGGAAGTTGAAAGGAATAAAATGATTCAAAATAAAAATTTTGGGAAACATGCTCATGTAAAATTAAAGTAATTATATTACCATGTGCATTAAAATATATATATATATATATAATATATTTGTTTTAATCTTCAGCATTTGAATAAAGGGGATACAAGAGAATTCCCCAATTGCAAAATGAAAACAATGCACATGGGATAAGAATCAAAATGAGACATGAGCTTGTAACATGAAAAGTGGGGAAAATATGGGAAAATAGGTAAGGAAGCTTTGCTTTACAAAGTATGTATGTTAGGTGAGATCTTAGACTAATCAAGGATTCACTTAATTAGCACACTTAGCCTTATACATATACCCCTACCTTTACCTTGGCCTTACAACCTTAATTAAAGACCTCATGATTTTTGTATACCTATATTCTATCATTGTTGATTGGTTAGATGAAGAACAAGGTTATAGAAAGTAAGAATAAAAAGAAGAATAGAGTGATTAACCCAATAAACACTGAGTGACTAGAGAGTAAACACAAAATCCAGTGAGGGTTCAATAGCTCATCAACATATATCTGTGCTTAAATTACTAATTGTCTTGCAAGTTTATAAAATATTTTCCTTTTCCATCTCAATTGTAAAAGTGCTTTAATATTATCTAAGGTTGGCTATGTATATATGTTTCCTTGAGAATGTGAATTAATTTAACTACATGTAAGCTTTATATATGAGTGAATAAAATAATTAGAATTGCATGACTCATTTAGGTAGTTGCATTTAGAATAGATTGCATTGCATAAAATTCCACCACTTTAACCTTACCTTACTCTTTACCTTGGATTTAGCATGAGGACATACTATTGTTTAAGTGTGGGGAGGTTGATAAACCCATATTTTGTGATATATTGTGTGCTTAGTTTGAGTGATTTATTCAGTCCTTCACCCACTTATTCATATTAATTGCATGGTTTTACTTTCCCTTCCTTATTATGTGATGTATGTGAAAAACATGTTTCCTATGCTTTAAAATTAATTATTTTAATTACCTTTATTTTCATTCGATGCCGTGATTAGTGTGTTGAGTAGTTTCATATCTTCTAAGCTAGGAATAACTTAAAGGATAGAAAGAAAACATACAAAAATGGAAGGAAAGCACAAAACGGAGTTCTTGAAGAAACTGGCATCCACGCGATCGCATGGACGACGCGGCCACATGCCAAGCGCGAAGAAGCAGCGACGCGGCCGCATGACTGACACGATCGCGCACCTAAAGAAGAACACCTATGACGCGGCCGCATGACTGACGCGACTGCGTGCCAAGGAAAACTCCAGATGACGCGACTGCGTGACCCACGCGGACGCGTGACAGGGGCCACACACCAGAAATTGCAGAAAATGCTCATAGCAAATCCTGAAGCCCTTTTTGGCCCAAATCCAAGTACAGAAAGCACAGATTATAGATTATAAAGTGTGGGAATGCATCCATTCAAGGAGAGCTCGCCAATTTAGTTACTTCTCATGATTTAGATTTAGTTTTGAGAGAGTTTCTCTCCTCTCTCTCTTAGGATTAGGATTTAGGATTTCTCTTATTTTTAGGAGTGACTCTCAATCTCAGGTTTAATGTTCCTTTACTTTAAGCTTCCCTTTCACTTTTATTCATGCCATTATTTTAGTTGATTATTTACTTTTGCCATTTAATTTATGAATTCGTCTATATTCCAGATTCTTTGAATTAATGTTATTTGAGGTATTTCCGTTTATAATTGCTCTCTTTAATTTATGTTACTGTTGCTTCCCATCTAAGGCCATTTTTATTCCAGCAATTTTACTTTCTCCCCTTTTGGTCTTGGTTAAGAAATTAGTAACTCAGTAGTTATCTTAGCTCAATATAATTGATAACTGTTGTCTTTACTAATTGAATTGAACTTCAATAATCCCAATCTTTTCTTAGGAAATAAATAGGATTCAAAGGTCAAACTAGTTAATCCCTTGACTTTCCTTTGCTTTAGTAAAGGTTGACTAAGTGGAATTAAGATTCAACTTTTATTATTATTGATAAGGATAACTAAGTCTGGACTTCCAATTTCTCATACCTTGCCAAAAGTTTGCTTTATAGTATTTATTTATTTTAATTTCCATTTAAATTAGTTGTCATATTTATTCCTTACTCTCAACCCCGATTTACAACCTTTATAGCCAACAATAAGAACATACCTCCCTGCAGTTCCTTGAGAAGACGACCCAAGGTTTAAATACTCGGTTATCAATTTTTAAGGGGTTTGTTACTTGTGACAACCAAAACGTTTGTATGAAAGGACTTTTGTTGGTTTAGAAGCTATACTTGCAACGGGAATTTATTCTGAATTCTAGACCGCGCAAAAGTCCTCTCATCAGTATCTATTCAAGAGTCTCTGCAAATGGGATCTTGATCTCTAAAGTTCTGAGATAATCCGCAAAGCGGGCAAACTATTTATCTTTTTTCTCTTGACAGAGTTTTTGAGGAAATGGCATCTTAGCCTTATATTCATCAATCTTGGTTGATGAAGGCTGAGTGCCGTGTGTATTGGAAGGGGGGTTACTGGCTTGCTTAGGAGGGTTGTTATTAGTATGTGACTGGCCTCCCTTGCTAGGGCATTCAATGCCCTTGTTGCTGCCCCCTTTCTGGCATTCAACGCCAGGGACACTGCCCCCGTTGGGCGTTCAACGCCAGGGATGGATTCCCCTTCTTGGCGTTGAATGCCAATGACATTCCTCTTTGGGCATTCAATGCCCTCAGAGACATCTTGGACATCAGTTTGGTGTTCCTCTGTTAGCTTTTCTTTCTTGCTATACTAAGGTTGGGTGTTTAAGGATTTCCCACTCCTCAGTTGAATAGCCTGACATTCCTCTATTATCTGCTTAGATAACTGCTGCCTTGTTTGACTCAGCTGGGCTTTTACATTCCTGTTAGAAGCTTGAGTTTCTCGCAAAGCTTCTTGCAGTTCCAGTAGTTGCTGGGCAAGGGCGTGCAGTTGCTGAGTCAATGGGCTATCCTATTCTGGAGGGTTAGGTTCAGTAGATATTACCTTAACCTATCCTTTTATAGAAGTCTCAGTAGATGAGTACAGATTTTGATTAGTGGCAACTGTCTCAATAAGCTCTTGAGCCTCTTCAATAGTCTTTCTCATATGTATAGAACCACCAGCAGAGTGGTCCAAAGACATTCTAACCATGTCTGAAAGTCCATAGTAGAAGATGTCTAACTGTACTCATTCTGAAAATATTTCAGTGGGACATTTTCTTAACATCCTTCTATATCTCCCCCAGGCATCATGAAGAGATTCATTATCTCCTTGTTTGAAGCCTTGGATGTCCAGTCTCAACTAGTTAGCTTCTTTGGAGGGAAGTATTGATTTAAAAACTTGTCTACTAACTGTTTCCAAGTTTTCAAGCTAGATATGGGCTGGTTATCTAACCACCTCTTTGTTTGGTCCTTTACAGCAAAAGGAAAGATCAATAGTCTGTAGACATCTTGGTCTACTCCCTCATTGTATACTGTGTCAGTAATCTTTAAGAAATCTGCCAGAAACTCAGTAGGTTCTTCCTGTGAAAGTCCAGAATACTTGCAGTTTTGCTGCATTATGGTAACGAGTTGAGGGTTTAGTTCAAAGCTACTTGCTCTGATGTGAGGTATGCTAATACTTCTTCCATAGAAGTCAGCAGTGGGGTTTGTATAGGACCCCTGAGTTCTTTTAAACTCTCCATTCCCATTCGGGTTCATGATGAAGAAAGGTAGAAGAAGAAGGATTAAGGAATAAGGATGTAAATTGTAATTAAAATATTTTTATTTTGATTTTATTTATTAATTAGATT
Organism: Arachis hypogaea; assembly: GCF_003086295.3. NCBI lineage: Eukaryota > Viridiplantae > Streptophyta > Magnoliopsida > Fabales > Fabaceae > Arachis > Arachis hypogaea. The sequence goes on from NC_092038.1 coordinate 28,784,363, forward strand.
AAAAAATAAAGATTAATTAATTAAAAGAAATTAAAAATTTAATTATGAATTTCGAAAAAGAAGAAAGAGAAATAGAAGAAGGATTTTTGAAAATTAGGAGAGAGAAGAATTAGTTAGGAAGTTTTGAAAAAGAAGAAAGAGAAGATAAGTAACTAATTAAGAAAGATTTGAAAATAAGATAAGATAGAAGATTAGAAAATATTTGAATTTAAAATAAATTTTAAATTTTGAATTTTGAAATTGAAATTTGAATTTGAAAATTTTAAAATTTTAAATTTTAAATTTTGAATTTTGAAAAAAACAACAAGATAAGATAAAGATTTGAAAAAGATTTGAATTTTTAAAAAAAGTTTGATTTTGAAATTTGAATTTTAAAATTTAAATTTGAAATAAAATAAGATAAGATTTTTGAATTTTGAATTTTAAAGAAAGATAAAAAGATAAGATAAGATTTTGAAAATTGAAAAATAATATAAGATAAGATAAAAATTTAAAATTCAAATCTGAATTTTTATTGTAATTTTCGAAAATTTAATTAAAATAAAGATAGAAAAAAAATTTTATTTTTAAATTTAATGAAGAATGAGAAAAACAACAAAAAGACATCAAACTTAAAATTTTTAGATATAAAGGGACCTAGTGTGCGAAAATTAACAAGAAAAACACAAAGAGACACCAAACTTAAAAATTTTAAAATCAAAACAAAAAGAAAAACAAGAATACTTTGAAGATCAAGAAGAACACCAAGAACAAAACTCAAAAAATTCAAAGAAAATAAAAACATGCAAAAGACACCAAACTTAAAAATTTTGAAAACCAAAGACAATTTTTGAAAATTTCAAAGAAAAGACAAAAGAAGACACCAAACTTAAAGATTGACACAAGATTTAAATAAAGAAACTATTTTGAAAATTTTTAGAAAGAAAGACTAAAAAATTTCAAAAATTTCAACAAGAACAAAAACAAAAGACTCAAACTAAAACAAAAAATTAAACAAAGAAAAGAATTTTTTAAATTTTTTTTATTTTTTTCGAAAAAAAAGAAGAAGAAAATAAAAATAAAAGACTCTAACAAAATTAAAGACAATACTTAATCTAAGGAACAAGATAATTCGTCAGTTGTCCAAACTCGAAGAATCCCCGATAGAGGCGCCAAAAATTTGGTGCACAAATCCCCACACTTCATACAACTGAACCAGCAAGTGCATTGGGTTGTCCAAGTATTACCTGAGCGAGTCAGGGTCTATCCCACGAGGATTGTAGTTTGAAGCAAGTTATAGTTATCTTGCAGATCTTAGTCAAGTGAGTAGGAGATGTTGGTATGTTTGTGATTGCATAAAAGGAATAAAGAGAAAAGGGCAATCAGAACTCAGAAATAGTGTAAACTATGATAAGAAGGTGGTTAAGGCTTGGAGATGCCTTCTCCTTCTGAATTAACTCTTGTCTTACTATCTTCTTCAACTATGAATGATTTCTTCTATGGTAGGCTGTATGTGATTGACGCTGGTTTGAGCAGCCGCCAATACTCCTCCAGATCTGAACCCCAGGGTTAGTGCGGATCCAGTTTGATTGAAGGTGAAGCTCCTACAGTTCATTCTCTTTGGTGATCCTACTCAAAACGCCACAGACAAGGTCGAATCTTCTGGATCAGAGGATGCAGCGCCTTTGGTTCTAACCTCTACCACAGAGACCTTGATCTCCCTATACCTCGGCTGAACTAGTGTCTCGAGAAGTCCCCAACGAAGTCGTGGATTAGCCATCTAAGAGATGTATAATCAAGCTGGCGGTTCGATGCTTTCCACTTAAGTATTCACACGAACCCAAGAAGAACAAGGGTGGTTGTTAGGCACGTGGTCTTAGAATGAAGAACGAAGATGGTTGTTACGGGTCATCTCATTCATCAAGTTGAAGAACGAAGATACATCTTAGAGTTGAATCAAACATGGATTGAAAAGGAACAGTAATACTTTTATTGATCCATAAAACTCAGCAGGGTTCCTCCCTTCAACCTAGGAGGTTTAGAAACTCACACTGATAGAGAATACAATGTGTAATTCGAAATATGCTAGAAGAGATCCTAAACAAGTGTGATCTCTCCCTTTAATACTAAACTAATGACTAATGATTACATAAAAAGGGTAAAACAGTCTTTTAGTGCTAAAATCTGCTTCCGGAGCCCACTTGGTGAGTGATTTGGGCTAAGCTTTGATGAGATCCACGTGCTATGAGGTCTCTAAGGTGTTGAACGCTGGCTAGGAGGTCCTCTTTGGGTGTTTGGATGCTGGTCTCCTCCTTTGGGCGCTGGATGCCTGGACTGGGCAGGAAGCTAGCGTTGGACGCCAGTTTTGGGCCTTCAATTCTGAAGCAAAGTATAGACAATTATACATTGCTGGAAAGCTCTAGAAGTCAGCTTTCAATATTCGTTAAGATTGCTCCATTTGGGCTTCTGTAGCTTCAGAAAAGCTCTTTCGAGTGCAAGGAGGTCAGATCCGAACAGCATCTGCAATGTTTTCTCTGCCTCTGAATCAGACTTTTGCTCCAGCTCCTTATTTTCAGCCAGAAAATACCTGAAATTATATAAAAATACACAAACTCAAAGTAGAATTCAAAAATGTGAATTTTACAAAAAAACCTATTAAAACTTAATAAAAATTAAATAAAACATGCTAAAAACTATATGAAAATGATGCCAAAAAGCGTATAAAATATCCGTTCATCACTTCGCTAGGGTTTTGACACTTTCCAATGATCCCAGTCCTGGTTACAACATTGAGCAGCTTTTTTATGAATTCATTGTTGGCAATTTTCCTTAATCATTTTGTTAGTTCAAAGTAGCAATTTTTACTTAAAGGCTTATGTAAACATGGAAATTTTATGAATTAATTAGTCACACATTTAAAAACTTTAATGTAGCAATCTTTGATCCAGATAAGTATATAATATGCATAGAGGAGTACAAATGTAGTGTTATAATTGCACTTAATTGGATCGTGATCTCATGGTTTAGAATTTAGAGTTTAGGGTTTAGTGTTCTCATGGTTCTCATGGTTTAGTGTTCTATAACCCCGTAGCTCTTAGGTTAGCCCACAATGGCTAGCGTTATTATTATTTTTTCTTTAAAATTATATCCAATTGAAATTTAAAATTTAAATTTCAAAAGTTTGGAAAAGAGAACTGAAAAAAAGAGAATGATAGCGTTGGGATTCGAGGGTTTAGCCAACAAAATCGAAGTTGGTGTTGTCACACTTGACGGCACCATCCCCTCCAACTAACGCCACACATACATAACCCTCCCCAGTCAAGGCTTTCTCCCAAGAGAAACCGCTCAGCACCGCCTTCACCATGTTCTTCCACTCGTCAGATCCGCTTTGGAAACCGCCAACGTCACTCCCGATTACATTGACTGCATCTGCGACACCAAGGGACCTGGAATGGGTGCTCCCCTTCAGGTCTCTGCTGTCGTTGTTCGCGTCCTCTCTCAGCTTTGGGAGAATCCCATTGTTGATGTCAACCACTGTGTCGCTCATATTGAGATGGGTAGGGTTGTCACTGGTGCCGTTGACCCTGTTGTGCTTTATGTTAGTGGCGGTAACACTCAGGTCATTGCATACAGTATGGGTCATTACAGAATCTTTGGTGAGACCATTGATATTGTTGTTGGTAACTGCTTGGATCACTTCGCTAGGGTTTTGACACTTTCCAATGATCCCAGTCCTGGTTACAACATTGAGCAAGTTTTTTATGAATTCATTGTTGGCATTTTCCTTAATTATTTTGTTATTTGAAAGTAGCAATTTTTACTTAAAGGCTTATGTAAACATGGAAATTTTATGAATAAATTAGTCACACATTTAAGAACTTTAATGTAGATATCTTTGATCCAGATAAGTATACAATATGCATAGAGGAGTACAAATGTAGTGTTATAATTGCGCTTAACTGGATTGTGATCTCATGGTTTAGAATTTAGGGTTTAAAGTTTAGTGTTCTCATGGTTCAATCTGTTCAACTTGCTTTATATGGTTTTCTTGCCTTTCAGCTTGCGAAGAAAGGAGAGAAATTTATTGACATTCCTTATGTTGTCAAAGGGATGATGTATCTTTTAGTGGAATACTTAGTTACATGAAAGCAACTGCAGTTGAAAAGCTGAAGAATAACGAGTGCACACCTACAAACTTGTGCTACTATCTCCAGGTATATTTGCTTGCTGCTCCTTTTCTCTTCGGTAAGCTGTTATCTTTATAAAATTATGAATTTGCGAGTTTGGATTTTTAAGAATGTTAAGATTGTAGGAGACTCTGTTTGCTATGCTTATGGAGATACAAAGCAGGCTATGGCTCATTGTGACTCGCAAGATGTCCTTATAGTTTGTGTTGTGGGCTGCAACAAGCGTTTGCAGGAGATGATGAGAACAATGTGCTCTGAACGGGGAGGGAGGCTGTTTGCCACCGATGACAGATATTGCATCGACAATGGTACAATGATAGCTTATATTGGTCTCCATGAATTTGTTTAAGGTACGTCGACACTGCAAGAGGACTCTACGTTCACCCAGCGGTTCCGAACAGATGAAGTGAAAGCAATCTGGCGAGAAGCAAACTCTACCAAATTGAATGGTCTTGCAGAGAAAAGCATTTGATTTGTTATTCTTCAGGTATTGTCTTATCATTCTGTGCTCAACTAAGCATCTGGGTGTAAAGCATAAACTGTATGGTTTCATCTAGTCCATAGTTGAGTTTATGTGGAAAACTTTAGTACACGAATGAATGATGAGTTAATTTGTTGAGTCCTGCAACACTTCCTTCTCTTGAATTGTTGCATAATAATAAGATAAAAATGATTTAAACTACGTTAGCGTTAAACCAATGGGGATAATGTTGGCAATTACGACTGAATTTAGCGAAACTAATGAGATCGAACTGTAGCTTGCGTTTTATATCTGTCTTGTTACTTTTTTGTTTTTTGCTAAAGAAACTCCGAAAAACTAATAATAGAGTTGAAATATGTTTTTCCTTCTGTGATTGCAGGTCTGAGTCTGATTGCCTTCAAGCTCAAGTTTATACATTAGGACCAAGTAATTTATTATGACGGTAAATTATATATGAAACTCTTTATTTTTATTTAATATTCTATTATCAGTGGAGAGTGGTGCAGTGATGTCACTGATCCAAAATGTAGCAGAAGGTTCATTACCAATGTCAATTGGGGCATCACTTTTAAACAATATTGGTTATAGTTTTTTCATGTTACATATTGTCTAAGGTAGGCAACTTAGGTTATGTATTGAGTTAGTAGTTTAAGGTTGTATCTTTTTTTTTATTTTGACAGAAGTTTAAGGTTGTATCTGCATTACCCTGTTGTTGTAAACTGAAAACCTGATTAATTGTGAACCATGGCATGTGCTATTCCATTTAAAAATCATATTTAGAAGTAACGCTTAGACATTTTTCAAAACACAGTGGAAATTTCATGTAGATGGCTTTTTTATAGCTTTATTCTTCCGAGATCCATGCACGAAATATTGTCAACTTTGCAAGGAATAGAAGAACATAGGATAATATACAAAGGTTTTGTTAGCATCCAATGTGAAAAAAACAAATGCACTTCACTAATGTAAATTACTCAATGCCCGTTGTCAATTTTTATAAGCATCTTTCAAAAGCGCATATGCTACGGCGGTAACTACATTAATTCGTGGTTAATCAAAGGATGTAGCAATAAGCATTCTTCAAGTTGAAATATGTTATTATCTGTAAAAGACTAAAATTAGAATCTCCAGGTGGAGACAGATCAATTCACATTTCACATCCCTTACTTTTACCATTGGCAACCTAGTTTCTTAGTAATACTTGGTTTGCTAAAAGTCTAAAACAAAGAGAAACAAATTGTATAACAACTTTAATTATCCATTACTTATAGCTAAAAAATAAACATGGGGTAACGGACACCTTATTAATTGCTAACGTTAAAAACAAGGCTTTTTTGAATAAAACAAAAAACAAAAAAAACAAGGCTTTTAGACCACGCTCTATTTTAGGGGAAAGCAAACACAGAAGCTGGTCCAATAACGAATAAGTATGTGTTTTCTTTTTTCTGATTTCTCATGTTTCCGGTCTAGCTGGCTAATCACTAGTTTACTACAAATGAGCTTCATTTAAGAGTTTGTTGTTGGCTAATGAATTATTGCATGCATAAATATCTATGCCAGTGAACTTTAAATAACACACTTACATGTTTAGTGATTGATTATGTGGTACTTGATGAACCAAGCAAGTTGTGATGGTGAGCAAAGGGAATGATCGAAGCACATGTCAGTTTTCTTTTTATTGGAAGACAGAAAAAGGAAACCTCGTTCAAGGTTTACACACAAGGGCGCAAAATTTCTCCCAATGAAAAATGTAATCTATTTGTTTAGCTAGCATACCCTATTAAAAATGTTATGAACTTGTCACAACATCCCATAATGATGTTGGAGGATGTTAAAGTATGTGAGAGGGAGTCACACATAATTACATACTTACATTTTCACAAAATAATAATTTTGACCATGTTTTTTATTGTTGAATATGCTTTTACTTTTAGACAAACCACTTCTAGACTAGTATGTCATGGAATTGATACCAAGAAGTGAATTTTCTAGGCAATACCACATGTATGTCCTGAAAAATAATAATCTAAGGAATGTATGTACAATCCAAGGCATTAGATGAGGTGAAAGGAAAAGATGGACCACAAGTTCACTTGGATTTTTTATGATATCATTATCTATCTGCAAAGTCCTCGTATCAATTTGTGGATCCTTCGCATTTGTTTTGTTTTGTTTTGTTATGTTTTGTTTTTGTGTGTTAGATTTTACCATGCAAATGCAAAGTTACTCAGTGCTATTTGCAATGCGCCATCCCATGAATCCGCATGCTTAATCCCCCTTCAAATCTTTAATCTTTCACTTAATCAGATAATTAGTCATAATTAAGTGCATAACATACATATATTTGTGTGTCCTTCAACAAATTTAAGGACACTCTGCTTCGGTATCATACTCTTATTAGAGCTTCTATAACCTCGTAGCTCTTAGGTTAGTCCACAATAGCTTTTTTAGTTAAATAAATAGCAAAAAATAATTTTGATTTTGATTGAAATAATTTGTTACAATTTGAATAGTATTATTTTAATTTTGATTTTTAATTTAATTTGGATCATATCATTTTAATTTTATTAAAATAATTATAACTTGTAGGGTATTAATTTGAATTTATTTTTTAATGTAGTCAAATTATAAGATTTTGAAATTATTTTTTTTAATTATATCCAATTAAAATTTAAAATTTAAATTTTAAAAGTTTGGAGAAGAGAACTGAAAAGAAGAGAATGATAGCGTTGGGATTCGAGGATTTAGCCAACAAATTCGGAGTCGGTATTGTCACACTTGACGACACCATCCTCTCCAACCTATGCCACACATACATAACCGCTCCCAGTCAAGGCTGTCTCCCTAGAGAAACCGCTCAGCACCACCTTCACCACGTTCTTCCACTCGTCAGATCCGCTTTGGAAACCGCCAACGTCACTCCCAATGACATCGACTGCATCTGCTACACCAAAGGACCTGGAATGGGTGCTCCCCTTCAGGCCTCTACTGTCATCGTTTACATCCTCTCTCAGCTTTGGAAGAAGCCCATTGTTGCTGTCGACCACTGTGTCGCTCATATTGAGATGGGTAGGGTTGTCACCGATGCCATTGACCCTGTCGTGCTTTATGTTAGTGACGGTAACACTCAGGTCATTGCATAAAATGAGGGTCGTTATAGAATCTTTGGTGAGACCATTGATATTGCTGTTGGTAACTGCTTGGATCGCTTCGTTAGGGTTTTGATGATTTCCAATGATCCCAGTCCTGGTTACAATGTTGAGCAGGTTTTTAATGAATTAATTGTTGCCAATTTCCCTTAATCATTTTGTTAGTTGAAAGTAGTAATTTTTACTTAAATGCTTATGTAACCTTGGAAATTTTATGAATCAATTAGTCACACATTTAAGAACTTTAATGTAGCAATTTTTGATCCAGATAAGTATATAATATGCATAGACGAGTACAAATGTAGTGTTATAATTGCGCTTAACTGGATTGTGATCTCATGTTTAGAATTTAAGGTTTAGGGTTTAGTGTTCTCATGGTTCAATTTGTTCAACTTCCTTTATATGGTTTTCTTGCCTTTTAGCTTGCTAAGAAAGGAGAGAAATTTATTGACATTCCTTATGCTGTCAAAGGGATGGATGTATCTTTTAGTGGAATACTTAGTTACATCGAAGCGACTACAGTTGAAAAGCTGAAGAATAATGAGTGCACACCTGTAGACTTGTGCTACTCTCTGCAGGTATATTTGTTTGCTGCTCCCTTTCTCTTCGGTAAGCTATTATCTTTATAAAATTATGAATTTGTGAGTTTGGATTTCTAAGAATGTTAACATTGCAGGAGACTCTATTTGCTATGCTTGTGGAGATAACAGAGCGGGCTATGGCTCATTGAGACTCGAAAGGTATCCTTATAGTTGCTGGTGTGGGCTGCAACGAGCGTTTGCAGGAGATGATGAGAACGATGTGCTCTGAACAGGGTGGGAGGCTGTTTGCCACCGATGACAGATATTGCATCGACAATAGGGCAATCATAGCTTATACTGGTCTCCTTGAATTTGCTTATGATGTGTCGACACCACTAAAGGACTTTACGTTCACCCAGCAGTTCCGAACATATGAAGTGAAAGCAATCTGGCGAGAAGAAAACTCTACCAAATTGAATGGTTTTGCAGAGAAAAGCATTTGATTTGTTATTTTTCAGGTATTGTCTTATCATTCTGTGCTCAACTAAGCATCTGGGTGTAAAGCATAAACTGTATGGTTTCATCTAATCCATAGTTGAGTTCGGGTGGAAAACTTTAGTACACGAATGAATGATGAGTTAATTTGTTGAGTCCTGCAACACTTCCTTCTCTTGAATTGGTGCATAAAAATAAGATAAAAATGATTTAAACTACATTAGCGTTAAATCAATGGGGATAATATTGGCAATTACGACTGAATTTAGTGAAACTAATGAGATCGAACTGTAGCTTGCTTTTTATATCTGTGTTGTTACTTTTTTGTTTTTTGCTAAAGAAACTCCGAAAAACTAATAATAGAGTTGAAATATTTTTTTTCTTCTATGATTGCAGGTCTGAGTCTGATTGCCTTCAAGCTCAAGTTTATACATTAGGACCTTGTAATTTATTAGGATGGTAAATTATATATGAAACTTTTCAATTTTATTTAACATTCTGTTATCAGTGGAGAGTGGTGCAGTGATGGCACTGTTCCAAGATGTAGGAGAAGGTTCATTACCAATGTTGATTGGGGCATCACTTTTAAACAGTATTGGTTATAGTTTTTTCATGTTACATATTGTCTAAGGTAGGAAACTTGGGTTATGTAATGAGTTAGTAGTTTAAGGTTGTATTATTTTTTTTATTTTGACAGAAGTTTAAGGTTGTATCTGTGTTACCCTATTGTTGTAAACTGAAAACCTGAGTAATTGTGAACCATGGCATGTGCTATTCCATTTAAAAACCATCTTCAGAAGTAACGCTTAGACATTGCTCGAAACACAGTGGAAATTTCATGTAGATGGCTTTTTTTATAGCTTTATTCTTCCGAGATTCATGCACGAAGTATTGTCAACTTTGCAAGGAACAGAAGAACGTAGGATAATATACAAATGTTTTGTTAGCATCCAATGTGAAAAAAACGAATGCACTTCACCGATGTAAATTACTCAATGCCCGTTGTCAATTTTTATAAGCATCTTTCAAAAGCGCATATGCTGCGGCGGTAACTACATTAATTCGTGGATAATCAAAGGATGTAGTGATAAGCATTCTTCAAGTTGAAAGATGTTATTATCTGTAAAAGACTAAAATTAGAATCTCTAGGTCGAGACAGATCAATTCACATTTCACATCCCTTACTTTTACCATTGGCAACCTAGTTACTTAGTAATACTTGGTTTGCTAAAAGTCTAAAACAAAGAGAAACAAATTGTATAACAAATTTAATGATCCATTACTTATAGATAAAAAATAAAAATGAGATAACGGACACCTTATTAATTGCTGACGTTAAAAACAAGGCTTTTTTGAATAAAACAAAAACAAAAAAAACAAGGCTTTTAGACAACGCTCAAATTTAGGGGAAAGCAAACACAGAAGCTGGTCCAATAACGAATAAGTATATGTTTTCTTTTTTTGATTTCTCATGTTTCCATTATAGCTGGCTAATCACTACTTTACCGCGAACGAGCTTCATTTAAAAGTTTGTTGTTGGCTAATGAATATTGCATGCATAAATATCTATGCTGGTGAAGTTTAAATAACACACTTACATGGCTGGTGATTAACTATGTGGTAAATTGATGAACCAAGTAAGTTGTGATGGTGAGTAAAGGGAAAGATTGAAGCACATGTTAGTGTTTTTATTGGAAGACAGAAAAAGGAAACCTCGTTCAAGGTCTACACATAAGGGCGCAAAATTTCTCCCAATGAAAAATGAAGTCTATGTATTTAGCTAACATACCCTATTAAGAATGTTATGAACTTGTCACAACATCCCTAATGATGTTGGAGGATGTTAAAGTATGTGAAAGGGAGTCACACACAGTTACATACTTATATTTTCCCAAAATAATAATTTTGACCATTTTTTATTGTTGAATATGATTTTACTTTTAAGTCAATCACTTCTAGACTCGTATGTCATGGAATTGATATCAAGAAGTGAATTTTCTAGGCAATACCACATGTATGTCCTAAAAAATAATAATCCAAGGAATGTATATACAATCCAAGGTATTAGATGAGGTGAAAGGAAAAGATGGACCACAAGTTCACTTGGATTTTTATGATATCATTATGTATCTGCAAAGTCCTCGTATCAATTTGTGGATCCTTCGCTTTTGTTTTGTTTTTGTGTGTTAGATTTTACCATCCAAATGCAAAGATACTCAGTGCTATTTGCAATGCGCCATCCCATGAATCCGCATGCTTAATCTCCCATTAAATCTTTAATCTTTCACTTAATCAGATAATTAGTCATAATTAAGTGCATAACATACATATATATGTGTGTCCTACAATTCAAGGACACTCTGCTTCGGACTCATACTCTTATTATAGCTTATATAACCCCGTAGCTCTTAGGTTAGCCCATAATGGCTTTTTTATTTAAATAAATAGCAAAAAATAATTTTGATTTTGATTGAAATAACTTGTTACAATTTGGATAGTATTATTTTAATTTTGATTTTTTAATTTAATTTGGATCATATCATTTTAATTTTATTAAAATAATTATACTTGTATGGTATTAATGTGAATTTATTTTTTAATGTAGTCAAATTATAAGATTTTGAAATTATTATTTTTTTAAATTATATCCAATTGAAATTCAAAATTTAAATTTTAAAAGTTTGGAGAAGAGAATTGAAAAGAAGAGAATGATAGCGTTGGGATTCGAGGATTTAGCCAACAAAATCGGAGTCAGTATTGTCACACTTGATGGCACCATCCTCTCCAACTCATGCCACACATACATAACCCCTCCCAGTCAAGGCTGTCTCCCCAGAGAAACCGCTCAGCACCACCTTCATCACGTTCTTCCACTCGTCAGATCCGCTTTGGAAACCGCCAACGTCACTCCCAATGACATCGACTGCATATGCTACACCAAAGGACCTGGAATGGGTGCTCCCTTTCAGTCCTCTACTGTCATCGTTTACGTCCTCTCTCAGCTTTGGAAGAAGCCCATTGTTGCTGTCGACCACTGTGTCGCTCATATTGAGGGGTAGGATTGTCACTGATGCCGGTGACCTAGTTGAGCTTTATGTTAGTGGCGGTAACACTCAGGTCATTACATACAGTGAGTGTCATTACAGAGTCCTTGGTGAGACCATTGATATTGGTGTTGGTAACTGCTTGGATCGCTTCGCTAGGGTTTTGATGCTTTCCAATGATCCCAGTCCTGGTTACAACATTGAGCAGGTTTTTTATGAAGTCATTGTTGGCAATTTTCCTTAATAATTTTGTTAGTTGAAAGTAGCAATTTTTACTTAAAAGGCTTATGTAAACATGGAAATTTTATGAATCAATTAGTCACACATTTAAGAACTTTAATGTAGCAATCTTTGATCCAGATAAGTATACAATATGCATTGAGGAGTACAAATGTAGTGTTATAATTGTGCTTAACTAGATTGTGATCTCATGGTTTAGAATTTAGGGTTTATGGTTTAGTGTTCTCATGGTTCAATCTGTTCAACTTGTTTTATATGGTTTTCTTGCCTTTCAGCTTGCTAAGAAAGGAGAGAAATTTATTGACATTCCTTATGTTGTCAAAGGGATGGATGTATCTTTTAGTGGAATACTTAGTTACATCGAAGCAACTGCAGTTGAAAAGCTGAAGAATAACGAGTGCACACCTGCAGACTTGTGCTACTCTCTACAGGTATATTTGTTTGCTGCTCTTTTTCTCTTCGGTAAGCTGTTATCTTTATAAAATTATGAATTTGCGAGTTTGGATTTCTAAGAATGTTAACATTGCAGGAGACTCTGTTTGCTATCCTTGTGGAGATAACAGAGCAGGCTATGGCTTATTGTGACTCAAAAGATGTCCTTATAGTTGCTGGTGTGGGCCGCAACGAGCGTTTGTAGGAGATGATAAGAAAAATGTGCTCTGAACAGATGAAGTGAAAGCAATCTGGCGAGAAGAAAACTCTACCAAATTGAATGGTCTTGCAGAGAAAAGCATTTGATTTGTTATTCTTCAAGTATTGTCTTATCATTCTGTGCTCAACTAAGCATTTGGGTGTAAAGCATAAACTGTATGGTTTCATCTAGTCCATAGTTGAGTTCAGGTGAAAAACTTTAGTATACAAAAGAATGATGAGTTAATTTGTTGAGTCCTGCAACACTTTCTTCTCTTGAATTGTTGCATAATAATAAGATAAAAATGATTTAAACTATGTTAGCGTTAAACCAATGGGGATAATATTGGCAATTACGACTGAATTTAGTGAAACTAATGAGATCAAACTGTAGCTTGCTTTTTATATCTGTGTTGTTACTTTTTTGTTTTCTGCTAAAGAAACTTCGAAAAACTAATAATAGAGCTGAAATATGTTTTTTCTTCTGTGATTGCAGGTCTAAGTCTGATTGCCTTCAAGCTCAAGTTTATACATTAGGACCTTTTAATTTATTAGGATGATAAATTATATACGAAACTCTTTATTTTTATTTAGTATTCTGTTATCAGTGGAGAGTAGTGCAGTGATAACACTGATCTAAGATGTAGGAGATGGTTCATTACCAATGTCAATTGGGGCATCCCTTTAAACAATATTGGTTATAGTTTTTTCATGTTACATGTTGTCTGAGGTAGTCAACTTAGGTTATGTATTGAGTTAGTAGTTTAAGGTTGTATTTTTTTTATTTTCACAGAAGTTTAAGGTTGTATCTGTGTTGCCCTATTGTTGTAAACTGAAAACCTGAGTAATTGTGAACCATGGCATGTGCTATTCAATTTAAAAACCATCTTCAGAAGTAACGCTTAGACATTGCTCGAAACACAGTGGAAATTTCATGTAGATGGCTTTTTTTTAAAGCTTTATTCTTCTGAGATCCATGCACGAAGTATTGTCAACTTTGCAAGGAACAGAAGAACGTAGGATAATATGCAAAGGTTTTGTTAGTATCCAATGTGAAAAAAACGAATGCACTTCACTGATGTAAATTACTCAATGCCCGTTGTCAATTTTTATAAGCATCTTTCAAAAGCGCATATGATGCGGCGGTAACTACATTAATTCCTGGTTAATCAAAGGATGTAGCTATAAGCATTCTTCAAGTTGAAAGATGTTATTATCTGTAAAAGACTAAAATTAGAATCTCTAGGTGGAGACAGATCAATTCACATTTCACATCCCTTACTTTTACCATTGGCAACCTAGTTACTTAGTAATACTTGGTTTGCTAAAAGTCTAAAACAAAGAGAAACAAATTGTATAACAACTTTAATGATCCATTACTTATAGCTAAAAAATAAAAATGGGATAACGGACACCTTATTAATTCCTGACGTTAAAAACAAGGCTTTTTTGAATAAAACAAAAAACAAAAAACAAGGCTTTTAGACAACGCTCAAATTTAGGGGAAAGCAAACACAGAAGCTGGTCCAATAACGAATAAGTATTTGTTTTCTTTTTTTGATTTCTCATGTTTCTGGTATAGCTGGCTAATCACTACTTTACCGCGAACGAGCTTCATTTAAAAGTTTGTTGTTGGCTAATGAATATTGCATGCATAAATATCTATGCTGGTGAAGTTTAAATAACACACTTACATGGCTGGTGATTAACTATGTGGTAAATTGATGAACCAACTAAGTTGTGATGGTGAGCAAAGGGAAAGATCGAAGCACATGTTAGTATTTTTTATTGGAAGACAGAAAAAAGAAACCTCGTTCAAGGTCTACACATAAGGGCGCAAAATTTCTCCCAATGAAAAATGAAGTCTATGTATTTAGCTAGCATACCCTATTAAGAATGTTATGAACTTGTCACAGCATCCCTTAATGATGTTGGAGGATGTTAAAGTATGTGAAAGGGAGTCACACACAGTTACATACTTATATTTTCCCAAAATAATAATTTTGACCATTTTTTTATTGTTGAATATGATTTTACTTTTAAGTCAATCACTTCTAGACTCGTATGTCATGGAATTGATACCAAGAAGTGAATTTTCTAGGCAATATCACATGTATGTCCTAAAAAATAATAATCCAAGGAATGTATATACAATCCAAGGTATTAGATGAGGTGAAAGGAAAAGATGGACCACAAGTTCACTTGGGATTTTTATGATATCATTAGGCATCTGCAAAGTCCTCGTATCAATTTGTGGATCCTTCGCTTTTGTTTTGTTTTGTTTTGTTTTTGTGTGTTAGATTTTACCATCCAAATGCAAAGTTACTCAGTGCAATTTGCAATGCGTCATCCCATGAATCCGCATGCTTAATCTCCCTTCAAATCTTTAATCTTTCACTTAATCAGATAATTAGTCATAATTAAGTGCATAACATACATATATATGTGTGTCCCTCAACAATTCAAGGACACTCTGCTTCAGTCTCATACTCTTATGCTCTTAGGTTAGCCCACAATGGCTTTTTTATTTAAATAAATAGCAAAAAATAATTTTGAATTTGATTGAAATAATTTGTTACAATTTGGATAGTATTATTTTAATTTTGATTTTTTAATTTCATTTGGATCATATCATTTTAATTTTATTAAAATAATTCTAACTTGTATGGTATTAATTTGAATTTATTTTTTAGTATAGTCAAATTATAAGATTTTGAAATTATTATATTTTTTTCTTTAAAATTATATCCAATTGAAATTTAAAATTTAAATTTTAAAAGTTTGGAGAAGAGAACTGAAAAGAAGAGAATAATAGCGTTGGGATTCGAGGGTTCAACCAACAAAATCGGAGTCGGTGTTGTCACATTTGACGGCACCATCCTCTCCAACCCACGCCACACATACATAACCCCTCCCGGTCAAGGCTTTCTCCCAAGAGAAACAGCTCAGCACCACTTTCACCACGTTCTTCCACCTGTCAGATCCGCTTTGGAAACCGCCAACGTCACTCCCGATGACATCGACTACATCTACTACACCAAGGGACCTGGAATGGGTGCTCCCCTTCAGGCCTCTGCTATTGTCATTCGTGTCCTTTCTCATCTTTGGAAGAAGCCCATTGTTGCTGTCAACTACTGTGTCGCTCATATTGAGATGAGTAGGGTTGTCACCGGTGCCGTTGATCCTGTTGTGCTTTATATTAGTGGCGGTAACACTCAGGTCATTGCATACAATGAGGGTCATTATAGAATCTTTGATGAGACCATTGATATTGCTGTTGGTAACTGAATGGATTGCGCCGCTAGGTTTTTGACACTTTCTAATGATCCCAGTGCTGGTTACAACATTGAGCAGGTTTTTTATGAATTCATTGTTGGCAATTTTTCTTAATCATTTTGTTAGTTGAAAGTAGCAATTTTTACTTAGAGGCTTATGTAAACATGGAAATTTTATGAATCAATTAGTCACACATGCATTTAAGAACTTTAATGCAGCAATATTTGATCCAAATAAGTATACAATATGCATAGAGGAGTACAAATGCAGTGTTCTAATTGCGCTTAATTGGATTGTGATCTCATGATTTAGAATTTATAGTTTAGGGTTTAGTGTTCTCATGGTTCAATCTGTTCAACTTGCTTTCTATGGTTTTCTTGCCTTTCAGCTTGCTAAGAAAGGAGAGAAATTTATTGACATTCCTTATGTTGTCAAAGGGATGGATGTATCTTTTAGTAGAATACTTAGTTACATCGAAGCGACTGCAGTTGAAAAGCTGAAGAATAACGAGTGCACACTTGCAGACATATGCTACTCTCTGCATGTATATTTGCTTGTTGGTCCCTTTCTTTTCGGTAAGTTGTTATCTTTATAAAATTATGAATTTGCGAGTTTAGATTTCTAAGAATGTTAACATTGTAGGAGACTTTGTTTGCTATTCTTGTGGAGATAAGAGAGCGGGCTATGGCTCATTGTGACTCGAAAGATGTCCTTATAGTTGGTGGTGTGGGCTGCAACAAGCGTTTGCAGGAGATGATGAGAACAATGTGCTCTGAACGGGGTGGGAGGCTGTTTGCCACCGATGACAGATATTGCAACGATAATGGTGCAATGATAGATTATACTGGTCTCCTTGAATTTGCTTATGGTGCGTTGCCACCACTAGAGGACTCTACGTTCACCCAGAGGTTCCGAACAGATGAAGTGAAAGCAATCTGGCGATAAGCAAACTCTACCAAATTGAATGGTCTTGCAGAGAAAAGCATTTGATTTGTTATTCTTTAGGTATTGTCTTATCATTCTGTGCTCAACTAAGCATATGGGTGTAAAGCATAAACTGTATGGTTTCATCTAGTCCATAGTTGAGTTCAGGTGGAAAACTTTAGTATACGAATGAATGATGAGTTAATTTCTTGAGTCCTGCAACACTTCTTTCTCTTGAATTATTGCATAATAATAAGATAAAAATGATTTAAACTACGTTAGTGTTAAACCAATGGGGATAATATTGGCAAATATGACTGAATTTAGTGAAACTAATGAGATCGAACTATAGCTTGCTTTTTATATCAGCCTTGTTGCTTTTTTATTTTCTGCTAAAGAAACTCCGAAAAACTAATAATAGAGTTGAAATATGTTTTTTCTTCTGTAATCGCAGGTCTGAGTTTGATTGCCTTTAATCTCAAGTTTATACGTTAGGACCTTGTAATTTATTAAGATGGTAAATTATATATGAAACTCTTCATTTTTATTTAATATTCTGTTATTAGTGGAGAGAGGTGCAGTGATGGCAATGATCCAAGATGTAGGAGATGGTTCATTACCAATGTCAATTGGGGCATCACTTTAAACAGTATTGGTTATAGTTTTTTCATGTTACATATTGTCTAAGGTAGTCAACTTAGGTTATGTATTGAGTTAGTAGTTTGAGGTTGTATCTTTTTTTTTTTTGACAGAAGTTTAAGGTTGTATCTGCATTACTCTATTGTTGTAAACTGAAAACCTGAGTAATTGTGAACCATGGCATGTGTTATTCCATCTAAAAACCATCTTCAGAAGTAATGCTTAGACATTGCCCGGAACACAGTGGAAATTTCATGTAGATGGCTTTTTTTATAGCTTTATTCTTCCGAGATCCATGCACGAAGTATTGTCAACTTTGCAAGGAACAGAAGAACGTAGGATAATATACAAAGGTTTTGTTAGCATCCAATGTGAAAAAAACGAATGCACTTCACTGATGTAAATTGCTCAATGCCCGTTGTCAATTTTTATAAGCATCTTTCAAAAGCGCATATGCTGTGGCGGTAACTACATTAATTTGTGGTTAATCAAAGGATGTAGCGATAAGCATTCTTCAAGTTGAAAGATGTAATTATCTGTAAAATACTAAAATTAGAATCTCCAGGTGGAGACAGATCAATTCACATTTCACATCCCTTACTTTTACCATTGGCAACCTAGTTACTTAGTAATACTTGGTTTGATAAAAGTCTAAAACAAAGAGAAACAAATTGTATAACAACTTTAATTATCCATTACTTATAGTCATAAAATAAAAATGGGGTAACGAACACCTTATTAATTGCTGACGTTAAAAATAAGGCTTTTTTTAATAAAACAAAAAACAAAAAAACAAAGCTTTTAGACCACGCTCAATTTTAGGGGAAAGCAAACACAGAAGCTGGTCCAATAACGAATAAGTATGTGTTTTCTTTTTTTTATTTCTCATGTTTCCGGTCTAGCTGGCTAATCACTAGTTTACCGCGAGCGAGCTTCATTTCAGATTTTGTTGTTGGCTAATGAATTATTGCATGCATAAATATCTATGCCGGTGAACTTTAAATAGCACACTTACATGGTTGGTGATTGACTATGTGGTACTTGATGAACCAAGCAAGCTGTGATGGTGAGCAAAGGAAAGGATCGAAGCACATGTCAGTGTTTTTTATTGGATGACAGAAAAAGAAAACCTCGTTCAAGGTCTACGCATAATGGCGCAAAATTTCTCCCAATGAAAAATGTAGCCTATGTATTTAGCTAGCATACCCTATTAAGAATGCTATAAACTTGTCACAGCATCCCTTAATGTAGTATTTTAATTTTGATATTTTAATTTAATTTGGATCATATCATTTTAATTTTATTAAAATAATTATAACTTGTATGGTATTAATTTGAATTTATTTTTTAATATAGTCAAATTATAAGATTTTGAGATTATTATTATTTTTTCTTTAAAATTATGTCCAATTGAAATTTAAAATTTAAATTTTAAAAGTTTGGAGAAGAGAACTGAAAAGAAGAGAATGATAGCGTTGGGATTCGAGGCTTCAGGCAACAAAATTGGAGTCGGTGTTGTCACACTTGATGGCACCATCCTCTCCAACCCACGCCACACATACATAACCTTTCCCGGTCAAGGCTTTCTCCCAATAGAAACCGCTCAGCACACATGTTGACCCTTATTTGTTTAACTATGTACTCTGCACATACTTAAATCTATTCATTTTGGCATAATACCTTATTTGTGAAGATGGGTTGTCAGCTTGCCTATTCCTAAATTTCTGAAAACTTTTCAAGTCTAGGGACCATGCTTGCTATGTATATGACAACTCACTCTTTTTCCACTAACCTCCTTTCGTTTCCTAAGTACATAGCGACCATGCTTCCTTATTTTTTGGTCAAATAGGCAATGCAACTGATTTTGATTGATTTTATTGATTGGAGTGTGATCTTTGCATAGTTTTTCTTTGTAATTTCCTTCACACATCCAATCGATTCCCTTTCCTCCTTATGCTTCACAAATACTTAGTTATTCGCCTAAGTTCTTATGCTTCTTGTTGATTGCTTGTTGCTTTAACTTGCATATTTATCTTTAAAACATCTTAGGCGCATTAAAATAAGTGAGTATATGTGTATTTTGTGCAGTTGTGACATCGCTTTTAAATGCTAGTGTGTGAGTTCTAAACCGCACGCAATTTAGAATTCATGCACTATTTTCATCAATGTCACACACTGATTAACTCACTTCATTTTAGTAATTATTACCTCATTCCAACAATATATGCTTCTGTGCCTTCGAATTTACTCGTCTTACTATATTCTGTTTTATATTCTTCCAGATAAGTCATCATAAGCAAAGAGGAAGCAAATGAAGGATGGATAGCGAAGGCAGAAACCTCCTCCTCCGCTTCCGCAGTCGGATGATCTACCAGCTGCAGGTGGCAATTCGTAAAGTCTCCGTATCCCTTTGCTCGTCATTAAATGCACGGAGGATCGTGTAAACTTTTAAGTATAGAGAGGTTGGTGACCGATTTTTGGGTGAAACATCTTTCTATTTCAAACACTTTCACATTTTACTTTTCTTATTACTATGTCCTTTAAATTTTCTTGCTAGCTATTCGATTACTTTGAATTTTCTTGGTTTGTATATACATCTTTTATTGTGTGTGGATGAATATTGGATAATATGATCTAGGTAATTTTCTCTATATGCATGTGCATATATGATTGAGATTAGTATAGAATAGGAAAAAAACTTAGAATTTTAATTTTCATCCAACCACCCCTTGAAAAAAAAATTATATATATATGTTTTAGACCACTTGGTTAAAATAATAGAATTTTAAGAGACTGTTTTAGGGCAACCCAATTGATTTGAGTTGAAATTATTTTTTATTGAACTTTCTTGAACTATATTGTGGAACATAGTTTTAGAACTAGAAACACAACCTTATGAGTTTTGAGCTTTAATATGTGGTTACATCATATTAACCACTATTTTATTCTTGAGTGTGATATTCTCTTTCTATGATTGTAGTCCTTGCCTTCTTTGATTCTGTATGTCCATTATTCTGTGTATGAATGTATTTATATGATTGAGGCCTTCATTTTAATTAGCTCACTTACTCAAATACCCTTACCTTTTTATATACCTTTGTTAATAAATTTTGAGCCTATTTGAATCCCATTTTATTCTTAATGTTAGCACATCACTATCCCTAAGTGAAAAATAATAAATGTCCTTAATTTGGATCTTTGATTAGTTTACGCTAGTGAGAGTGTGTATCATCTAAGTGTGAACAAATTTGAGAAACATTGGTAGAAAGAATAAAAAGGGTATTTTGTATTTTTTTGAAATTTTGAGAATTGGGTATATACTCATGTATTGAATGTTGAATCATATGCATTAATCTTTTTGTATATATTATGTTATTGAAAAAAAAAGAAAAAAAAAGAAGAAAAAGAAAAAGAAAAAGAAATGAGAAAACAATAAAAAGGGGACAAATGTTACCCCAAAAATACTTGAGTGATTAGAGAGTATATACATCCGGTGAGGGTTCGATTGCTCAATTCTATGTTCCTTTACTCTTGAAACTTTATCTTGCAAGTTCATTAAAATTTTTAAGACTTGAATCAATTGTAGAGTTGATTTGACTATCATTGTTATTTTTGCTCTTCTTGTTTATCAATGTTCTTGGACTTTGATTTATTTTTAACTAAGTGAGTTTACATAGGATATGGTAGGTAAATTGCATTTCGATAGATTACATATAATAAGTGTTGACATTTCTTGATCTTGTCTTTCCTAATGTTTAGCATGAGGACATGCTATTGTTTAAGTGTGGGGAGGTTGATAAACCACAATTTTATGGCAAATTTTGGATTGAAATGAGTAGATTTTATCAACTTATCTTGTATTTATTCACTGAAATATAATGATTTTGTGAATTTCTCCTAATTGTGCTTAATGATTAAAAACATGCTTTTTAGGCTCTTAAATTGCTAAATTCAATTCACTTATATTTCATTCGATGCCTTGATGTGTTTGTTGAATGATTTCAAGCTTAGAAGGCAAGGATGGCTTGAAGAAAAAGCATGTAAAAGTGGAGAATTCATGAAAAAATGAAGTTTTGGAAATCTGCGCAATTGTGCGTATGCATGCTTCATGTATATGCATGACTTGCATTTCGCTCAACTTGCACGTACGCATACCTCATGCGTACACATAACTGCCAGTACGTGATTTACTTCAGTAAACACGTGGGTCACGATTTCAGGCCAATTTTGAGTCCAATCCAACTCATTTTTGAAGCATTTGAAGGCAAGACCAAGGGAGGATGAACCAAGTAGCGATAGTATAGTTTTAGAACCATGTTTTAGGATAGAATTCTAAAGAGAGAAGCTCTCTCTTCTCTCTAGAATTTAGGGTAGTATTAGGTTAAATTCTCTTAGATGTAGATTTTAATTCTTGTTCTTGTGTAGTTCTCTTTACATTTTTTTGTTCTATTGTCTCAATTTGCCTAGTTTCTCTTGTTAGTTTTTTTTTTTTATTTTGTCTATTTTAGTTTATGAACAATTGTTGGATTTCAATTCTCTTTAATGCAATTTGAAATTTTTCATATTTAATGTTGCTTATTTGATTGGTTATTGTTGTCTTTTTGTTTAGGTAGTTATAGTTTTTATAATTCTTGCAATTTGCCATATTTTACTTATGTGCATGCTAAGTATTTGATGAAATGCTCCTTTTGATTTTAGAGTAGATTTTTGTATTTTTGGCTTGGATCGATAACTTGGGTGACATTGAGTTACTAATGTCCAAATTGATTGATAATTTGGAGATCTTAATTAGTCTTATTTCTATTGACGCTAATTTTTTACTAATTCAATTAGTAAGTTAATTAAGACTTATGGATTAAGATTAATTAAATCCATTTGACTTATGGAATAACGTTAACATTAAAAGTATAAAATCATTAAAAAAAAAAGATGTCATAGAAATGGAAAAAAAATCTAAGTCATAATATAAAGAAAGAAACTATATATATTATTATGCCACATTGGAAAAAAATATAATGGGACACAATAGAGAAATATTAGGTGTTTGAGAATAATAATTCTTATGTACATTATTAATTTTTCTTTTTACATGCTAAATAGATATTAACAGTAGAATAAAGAGTAATTTACAATTTTACATAGAGAAATTAAGTAGAGTGAAGTGAATGGTTTTGCCTAATAGTGAGCTCAGCTCTAAGATGGAGCACATCATTAATGAAATATAGACAATCGTCAGCCATGAAGGAAGTCCATGGAATGGCAAACAAGTTCCTATAGCCAACTGCCTTTCCCCCAGTGAATGTATAATTCCCTTTATACTTGCTTACAAACTCATCCGTGGGCCTACACCTCACCGCAAATTCAAGTCAACGGAGCTTATTGACCCTTTTTCTTGCATTCCAAGGAATAATCCAAAGCAATGGAACGAGCTTTCCTGGTCCATGTTGCAATGCGCCGAGAGGAAAAACCCTTGTCCACCCAGGTGGAAAGCCTGAGAATAAACCCTATCGGATGGGAACAAATTCGCACACTCCTCTCGCTTCAGATCCAAGTAAACCATGCATTGCTGCCTTGGAGCCTCGAATTCCAACACCCTCAACGGACGGTATTTATATGCCCGCTCCACCAACATGTTACTGCCCTTGCTAGCTGACGCTGACTCCACTAGAATCCGTTGCTGATGTGGAGCCTCCGCCTTGAAGAACAGTGCTTCGAATACAAGCTTCGTCGCAATTTCTCGCTCCATTTCATTGCAACATAAGATCTTCTTTAGCTTTCTGCATGACATGTAAGGGAAACGGATAAAGCGTGCAAGGCGCGTGCTAAGCACGTGTTTCCTCTCTTCTGGATCTGGATACTGGCTTCTAGCCCACTTCAAAACGATGTCGTATAGGGCATCCTCTGATGTCATTTGTAGATCATCACTTGATAGAATTGCCTCTATTCCGACTAGGGGCAAGCTCATGACCTCTTCTTGGAACCTGTTTGTCCCAAAAGTTTAAACTGTTTGGACACGCGTCTTTAAGAAGGAATTGAATGAGAAAAGAAATCTTAATTATTACTTTAATATATCTTTATATATTGAAGCAAGATACTGCCTTGCCGCATGAGTCAATGGTTGAACTGCATCGGCCATTAAGAGAGTAAAAGGGAGCTCAAGGTAAAGCAACGCAGACTCAGATGTCATTGGCATGTTCCGTAACAATTGACTACAGTATCTCATGCATGAAGCAACTTCAAATTTGTCTGCAGCCATTAACACATCCAACAGTGCAGTTGCTGAAGAAGCGCTTAACGTATTAGTGTACATAAAGTTTAGAAGGTCCACCACTGCTGCTTCCTCTGTAACATTTTTTGCAGAGACAAGAACATATAATTAGCTTTAATATTAATCAAATAATTGATATAAAAAAAATAAAAGAAGAAAAAGAGAAGCTGTTTGTATATGTATATGTCTATACCACTGGCATTAATTCTTAGTGTAACATGTGTCTGTTCTGACTCCTTCATCCCATTTGAGAAAAGCTACAAAAATAAACAATAACACTAATAATTTGGTGAACATATTGGGAAGAATATTCAGATCTAACGAATAAATTAAAGAATAAATGTCGCTACCTTATAGAAGAAAGGACTTTTAGCAGCCAATATAGGAGAACTAATATATAATGTTCTAACTCTCAGATCTATAGAGCAATCACTACTCCAATCATGGTTATGTGAAGATTCATCACCTATATTGACAATAGATGGAACCCCACTCAAATAAAGTGTAAACACTAACAACAAAGGATGTATTTTTACTTCCAAGTGAAGTAAGAATAATAATGTTCCTGTTTTATATATCCATGCATTTCCTTAATAATAATTCCATTTTTCAGTTAGAAGCTTGCTTAACACACATTAAAATGATTTATCTAGCTTCAAGAATTTCATTGATTATAGCTGATCCCAGTAATGAAAAACAATGGGCTTTATTTGATATTTTGTTTCTTTTAACAAAAGCATTTAACTAAGAACTTGAATTTAAGATTTTTAGCTATATATTTAAATACCTGAAAGACGTTCATCATTTGTTGAAGTTGTCTCTTTCTCTTGATTTTCATAAAGGACACAATTATCTATGTCGGCTTGATTTGTATTCAAAATTCGTTCATCATAAAAATCTTCGACTGCAAACAAGAGAGTAAATTTTGGGTATTATATAAAAATATGAAACTAGATGTACATAACAAAAATACTTGTGAGCAAAGAAACAACATTATTATATAGGCAAAACAAACATCCATTCATGTTCATTTAAAAAAGCTTCATAATTCCAAAGGCTTAAGCCACAATTTTCCACAACTTACTATCTTTTCAATTTTACACCAAGTCGAAGCACAATAGGTTTTGCTTTAATAATCATACCATCCTAGTTATAAGCTAATAAATAACACTAGAAAAGAAGATGGTAACCAGTTAAATAAAGACAGAAGATGTTTAATGATCACCAGAAAAAGGAAACAAGATCAAAGTATTACAACCCTTCAAAGGTACAATCAAATAAAATGTATAATTGGTGAGTGGGAAAGAGAAAAGGACCATGGTAATTATGGTGGTGGATATCGTCACATTGCCTCCTGTAATGGCGGTTCCAATAATCATCACCATCGGAATCAAGACAATGCTCATCATCAACTAGGTTTTCCACGATCTCAATACGTAGAATTCTATCGGAGAATTTACTATCATTAAAAGCAAAACTAAAATCAACGTCGCTACACGAAGAAGTAGAACGAGAGTGATTGAACACCATTCTTATTGTCATGGACTCAAATTAAACAGATCCAATGTAACAAATACAAATCCTCCTCCTTACTCTGCAACTATGAATTGAAGGAGAACAAGAGACCCTAAATTATTGTACACAATCAGAAACACAAAATTCTTTCTCCTTTTTTATTATTAATTATTAGAGAAGCAGATTTTAATGATTAATAAATATGTAAAGTATATATTCGTTCTGTTTTTTGTTGTTTAATTACTAGTTACGATATCTGTTAGTTTAGCTGGACCCATTCTTTGTTATTCAACTTTGTCCACTGTCTCTTTTTCTTTTTGTTTTTAGGTTTGTTATTTAGTTTATTGTATGTTCTAAAGACAATGCAAGGAGGGTAGATGTCAGCTGTGAAGGTTTTTTCATAACTGATAGAAGGAAGCTGAGAAAAAATCATGGAGGTTTTAACAAGGATGGTCCGCACTTAATTTTTTTGTTTGATGTGTTACTCGCTATCATTAGTATGTGCTTTTTTTTCTAAAATAATATTTAATTTAGTCTTTTAAATTATACGTAAATTTTAATTACCTCTATTTAATTTCTAAACTTTAAAAATGTAATTTATGTTAATCTCTAAAATAGTTTTTGACATATAAAATTTTAAAAAATTTTAAAGTTTCATTAGCAGTGAGTCAAAACATAATTATAAGATCGTATTTTCTGTCATTTTTTTAAGCACATTTAAAAATTACAAGATATACAACTCATCGGCTAAGCGCGGAAATTCTATTGTGTTTCTTTCCTAAATAAATATTAGTGTGTATCGAAAAATTGGATTCAATTCATTTCATTTCATTCCAATGAGTAGTTGAAAAAAAAACTAGAAAGAAAAATTGGATTCAATTCATTTCCTATACATTATTTTTTTTTTCAATTTAGTCGCTGTTAACGTTAAACGTTAAAAAAATGTTAATGAATTGTGAAATTACTTGTATATCTTTAAGGACCCAATTGAAAAGAAAAAAAGTATAGAAAACTAATTGAAAATTCAGTGAAACTATAAATATTCAATGAAAGATATTCTTATAATTCATATTCAATGATTCTACAACATGAAAGATATTCTTATAATTCCTTTTTTTTGTCTTTCAAAATACCTTATTTTAAGAACATAAAAAAAAATGGACAAAATAAAATAGAAATAGTAGTAATAAGTATATATAAAATTCAGTTTCCATGTTCAAGTATTCATTATGATCATATAACATTTAACATTTGTGTGGATTCATAGAATATAGTTTGTGTCTTTATCATATCATGGTACACCACAGAAAATCACAAGGCTATGTAATTTGTGTTATTGAAACTTGACATCTAAAATCGAAAACCATAGAAAACATAGTTTCAGTGTAATATAGATAATCTGAAAATTGATTCTTATGTTGCAGCCTCCCACTCTCTGAACCAGCATAGGGATCAATAATAACATTGATAAGGGTCGATTTTCGAGTCGAGAAGAATTCTGAAAGAGCCAAACAGGTTTATCTTTGTGAGATCCATTCATCTCTTTGCGAGTTCTTGGTCACCAAAGGTAACTGATACCAAACCAATGTCTGGATTGAAAAAAGAAAAAAGGATTAATCATCACACAATTGCAAGAGTAATTTATTGCATATAAAAGCAAATATATGTAATCATATATGATCATATCAACATAATGAAAGAACTTGCATATAGCATATGGTAACAAGAACTATTGATAGAGTAATAACTAAAATTGTTTATAAAAATTGATTTTTATATAGTTCCTCAAACGAGATCCAATTTAACTGACAAAAATCCAAAAGCAAGTATATTGAAGGCATGAATTTTCTCTATGTTCAGGCTAGAACAAGCAATACATATTTTCTCAAGTTTCGACAAAAAATAAGACATATAAGGTTACAGTCCAAAATTTTCACTTTACATTCCTCGATTAAACTATGTCAAATAGCATCAATAGTCACCGACTTGTTTATAATTTAGTTTCTAGAAAAAGGGACTCTTGCAAACATTCCCGACAACAAGATTATTTATAATTTACCTTTACCACTACTCAGTTCTCAGTCCTCACTAGTAACCAGTAAAAAACATCTCCCAAAACTTGGGATTTTGGGTTGCTGCATAATAATTATACCAACTTATGTAATCCTATCTATCACAGAACTACTAGCTATGGATAGAAACATAAAAGAGTTCATGGAAGATCCAAATTCAAAACATTGGCAGTAAAAATTTCTGCTAGCGTTTTACGATTTATGGTTAGACCTTAAGTTGGTTTCTATAAACATGTATTTGAGACATGCGTGAATCAACAGAATCAGTCATCATATTCTCAATTTTATACATTTTTCATATTGGTTGTTACTTAATAATAATGTATAGACTATAATAAGAGGTGCGGTGTATGGTAGTCATGAATGTACTGTGGCTATAATGGCTATGCCCTTTTCACCAATTAATAAATTACACGTGGATAGGAGAAAGTTGTTTGACTTTGGTTTTCATGTTACTAATAAAATTGTTAACTAGACACGGTAAATGTCTTAGCACGATTAGATTTGAATTCATAGAAATTTTTGTAAAAAAAAATAAAAAATATAAATATAAATAAATAATTGATGAGAAAAAATTGAAGTAGGATTTTATGATGGTCTTATATGTAATAATTATAATTTATTGTGTAATAATTATAATTTATAATATAATAATTATAATTTTATATATGTAATATATATAATTATATATTTATTATATTTAAAATTAAATAATTATTTTAGTCATAATTAATAAATATTAAATAAAATATTTTTAAATTATTTAAGTTGATTTTTATTATTTTTTAAATTTTAAATTATAAATTATAAATTTTAAATATGAGTAATTGATATAAATTATAATAAATAAAAAACTAAATTTTATTTAATTGATAAAGAGTGCAACTGTTTGAGAAAAATGAAAAATAAAAAAATAAAGAGAAAAAATTGTTTTGTTACCACAAGTCTTTTGTAAATTAAATATTGATTCATTAAAAAAAATTAAATTCTAAAAATAAATGTTAGATTAAAAAATTATTTTTTATTTTTTTAAATAAAAAAATATTGCACTCTTTATCAATTAAATAAAGTTTAGTTTTTTATTTATTATAATTTATATCAATTATTGATAATTTAAAATTTAAAAAATAATAAAAATCAACTTAAATAATTTAAAATTATTTTATTTAATATTTATTAATTATGGTTAAAATAATTATATAATTTTAAATATAATAAATATATAATTATAAATATTACATATATAAATTATAATTATTATATTATAAATTATAATTATTACACGATAAATTATAATTATTACATATAAGACCATCATAAAACTCTACTTCAATTTTTTCTCATTAATTATTTATTTATATTGTTATTTTTTTTAACAAAAATTTTTATGAATTCAGATCTAATCGCGCCAGCACATTACCGAGTCTAGTTAACAATTTTACCATCATTAATAACATGAAAACTAAAGTCAAACAACTTTTTCCTATCCACGTGTAGTTTATTAATTAGTAAAAACGGTATAGTCATTGTAGCCACAGTACATTCATGGCTACCATAGACCACACCATAATAACAACCATTCCATTACATGATAATGAAAATATAACTAAAGATAAGGGCAACAATCCACATAAGCATGGGTTTAGCAGTATATACCTCAAATTCACTAGCACTAAATCTGAATCCAGAATTCCTTCAACTGAAACAACAAGTCGATTAGAACAAGCCATTGCAGTCGCAATGCAATAAACAAAGCCAACCCCATGATCTCCCAAGTCCCTGCATCCAACTTAGTCATGGGCTCTGTCTGAAACGAAAGCCACGGGAGCAGGCGCGAGGCAACGAAACTAGGCGTGAGGGATGGAGGCGCGGCACGGTGAGGGAAGGACGGAGGCACGGAGGTGCAGCGCGGCGAGGGAGGCATGGAAGTACGGAGGAACGTAGGCGAAACGCGGTGAGAGCAGGGGACAGAGGTATGGTGAAATACAAGGGACAAGCAGAATACAAAGGACGAGGCACGAGAGGGACAGCGATAGGAGGAGGCGCAGCTAGAAGGGACCGTGCGGGATTAGACTTTTTAAGCATCGAAGGCGGGACCTTCATCCCTGGCCGAGTCTAGTGAATCTCCTTTGGTTGGGGTTGATCACATCTTAACAGATTCGCTAGTGAAAGAAGATAGCAATTTCTGGTCACTTTCGCCAAATTCAGACACTAAACTAATTTTTTTATCATTCGTACAGATCACAAAAGTTTAAAGCAGTTCTGAGTGCGGCCGAAGCTTTACATGGCGAAAGCAACAATATCCCTTTTCTGGTTAATGATATTTGTAATCGGCGGTCCCTGTTTGGAAAAGAATCCAAGTGGTCGTGGTCCAAACAAATTAGATAAATGACCACAACAAGTGGCTGGAGTCCCGTGTGACTTGGGAGCGGGGAATGGAACAAGAGACTCAACAGGTCTCATATCGGAGAATGAATGCTACGATATGGCAATCTCTCGTATAGAATAATAGATCCGCACATCTATTGATTGACTTGAGGACTGAGGGACTTATTTTGTCGAGAACTATCCTGGATATGGTAAATTACCATAATTCTTTGATTCTAAGGCTGATAATTGGCTTTCTTTTATAACGCCTGTTCTTGGCTAATTACGTATGACTCGTGAAACGCGACTTTCTTAGCCGTCATAGTGTAAGTCTAGTAAGAACTACTACTTCTTTCTCTGATTCGATAGCCTTTCTAGTCAATAAAGAGTGGGAGTACTCACTCATATAGCCAGGCCCTTCCATATAGATCGTCGTGGCATGAACTAATTTTTTTGATTCTGTCTGTCTTCGCTCCTCTCCTGTCGAGTGGCTTACGCTCCTACTCCTCCTTGGTCAGAGGGGATTCGGCGCTTGACTGAATCCCCCGCCGACAGTCGCGAATTAGAACTGCGGCGCCTCGAAGAAGTTCTTGGGACACTTGACAGCCGGTTGGAGGTATTTTATTGATGGATTCCCTCTATTTCTTTCGATCTATCAGAACGGATCAGGCAATAAAGAATATCTATTAGAAATGCGTTCGAGATTAGGGGAGGTTCTTATTCCGGGATAATATAATAACCGGTTGAGGTAGGGGCGCCCTGTAGAGAATGAGGAGGGGCCGAGGATCTTTTTGCCCCTAGGCTACTTTGAGATGTCCCCGCTCCTCTACTAGTGTTGGAGTTTCGGTAAGTTCAGTAAGTGAAGTGACGAGCGAAGGTGTACAAAGTCTATGACTCACACGCTTAGGCGGGTTACGGGACTTTGTGATTCTTTCGGACAAGATTGCCTAGATTGATCAGATGTCAAGGTTTGACCTCGGGTTGGTGAGAGTACGCTCTTCCGCGCGCTAAGCTTAGGGAGGTACCATTACGCCTTTCTTCCCAGTATCGAGCTTTTTTGTTCTTTTTTTTAGAAAAGGTGTTCAAATTAAGTCTCTCGGGTGGAGCAGAGTTTGCGAAGAGCGTATCGATTGCAGAAAGGCTGCCCTATTCGGTCGCTCGCATGTAACCTAGCTGCTCCCTCGAGAGAAGAGATCTTGCGCGCTCTTCCTGAAGACAGAGAAGGTACAAAGCATCAAATCATTCTATTTCCCCTCCGTGGGTAATTAGGATTGACAACGAAAGGCTAACTAAGTTAGAAAGCCGGGGATTCCGCTCAGTGAAGAGGTTATGGCTAGGGATTATTAATATGTATGAAATTTGGAATGGTTAAATTTTATATTTGTTTGAAATTTTTTTATTTTTCTGCAGGTAGGATCGGGTAGATTAGGGTTTAAAACTTTAGGGTGCAGGTAAGATTAGGGTTGAGAGATTCTCAACCTGCGGATAGGATAGGGTAGAATTTTAAGAAAGTTTTCAACGCGCAGATAGGGTTAAGATAGAGTCCAAACCCTACCCTACCTTATCCATTGTCAGTCCTATCAGAGATATGTGAATGTACGAGGTCAAATGAAAAAGATTTTTTTTTGAAATTTTTGAAATATAAAAGTGTCCTAAACGAGGTTTTTTATCCAAAAAGGAGAATATTTGTTTTATTTAATAGAATATTCTATTATTTTAAACGTTTTTTGTCATGTTAGAGATTTAATTAAAAAAAATTAACGTATAAGGACCCAATTGAAAAGAAAAAAAGGCATAAAAATCTAATTAAAAATTCGATAAAATTGTAGGAACTTGCAAAATAATTAAACCTTTTTTCTTTTGGGAATTTTTACCGAGACTAATTAAAGGCCAATTCTATGGTGCCTATGAGTTTTTGCCTAAACTTTGCCTAACTTACTTTTTGTAGTAAATTTTGATTTTTTAAAAATTATTTATTCTTATATCTTTTAAATTAAATAATAACTTCTAACCATTTTTAGCAAATAGACACCACCTTTTAGCACAATAACATTCACCCTAATTAAATTAAGCAAGCATAAGTTAGTAGCTGAGGAGATTGCTGACTCGCCCAATACAAGATTGTTGTCAGTAGTCAGTAGTCCGTAAGCACGTAGCTTTTTTTCATCTTTTTTATACTTGAACCATGAGAAGTTGGATGCTGAAAGGCTCTAACAGAACAGTGTGTACATCAGAGAGAGTCTCTCTAGTCTGTCTCAATGTCTCTTTCAAAGGAAACCATACATCCAAATTCATCAAGAATGAAGGGTAGCATCCCACTGGTGCAAGATTGAGCACCATAAATGTACGTCCTCCAACATCATGGTATAGCTCCTAGAAATTCAGTGAGATTATTTTTGTTATTTCAGTAATAATAGATCTGTTTGGTGTTGAGTCTCACCTTAATTGTGGCACCTATTTCTGAAACAACTTGAGGAAGGCTCTGCTTCACTCCACCTATTTCTGAAGCTTGGCTTCTGCAAGATGTTGTGAACTAAAATAAGGTTAATTCTAAAAGCAAGAACTTAAAGGGTTAAAGCTAAGAAAAGTAAAATTAATTGTACTGAAATATTCTATTAATAGGACACCTCATCTATTCTAAACAAACTCCTATTACTCTATTTTATAATTATTATATTGATAACACAAGAAAAATCACAAGGGGTGCCAGTTTTGGCATTGTGAAAAGAAAACTAGTAAGCTCCTATAATACTGCTTCCATTCTTAAATAACTGTTTATTTGAACAAAGTGTTCTATTCAGAGCTAGTGTATATCTAGATACATGGATTTGTTAATATGCCACTTTGTCTTTGTGGAACGGCTGAAATACAACAACAACAACAACAAAGCCTTATCCCACTAAGTGGGGTCGGCTACATGAATCAAACGACGCCATTGTGCTCTGTCATGTATCATGTCTACAGAGAGACCGTTTACATGTAGATCTCGTTTGACCACCTCATGGATGGTCTTCTTAGGTCTTCCTCTGCCTTTCGCCCTTTGTCCATCTTCCATCTCATCCACCCTCCTGACTGGATGTTCTATCGGTCTTCTTCTCACATGTCCAAACCACCTGAGACGCGATTCAACCATCTTTTCCACAATGGGTGCTACTCCAACTCTCTCCCTTATATCTTCATTCCTTATTTTATCCAATCGCGTGTGACCACTCATCCATCTCAACATCTTCATCTCTGCCACACTCAGCTTATGTTCGTGCTCTCCTTTAGCCGCCCAACACTCCGTACCATACAGCATAGCCGGTCTTATAGCGGTGCGATAGAATTTACCTTTAAGTTTTAAAGGCACTTTTTTGTCGCATATAAAACCAGATGCACTCCGCCATTTTGACCAACCTGCTTGGATCCTATGATTTACATCATGTTCAATCTCTCCATTATCCTGTATGATGCACCCAAGATACTTAAAACTTTTAACTTTTCGTAAGGTGTTCTCTCCAATTTTCACCTCTATATTGGAGTTTTCCCTTCTCAGACTGAACTTACATTCCATATATTCCGTCTTGCTACGGCTTATGCACAGACCATACACTTCTAGAGCTTCTCTCCATAACTCCAACTTCTTATTTAGGTCTTCCCTTGACTCTCCCATAAGGACGATATCATCGGCAAAAAGCATGCACCATGGCACAGGCTCTTGGATGTGCTCTGTGAGTACTTCCAAGACTAATGTGAAAAGGTATGGACTTAAGGATGATCCCTGGTGTAATCCTATACCAATAAGAAATTCCTCTGTCACACCACCTTGAGTCTTCACACTAGTTGTGGCCCCATCATACATGTCTTTAATTGCCCGAATATATGCGATCCTTACTCTCCTCTTTTCTAAAACCTTCCATAAGACCTCCCTTGGTACCCTATCATACGCTTTTTCCAAATCAATAAACACCATGTGTAGATCCCTTTTATTACTACGATACCTCTCCATCATCCTTCTTAATAGGTATATCGCTTCAGTGGTAGATCTGCCTGGCATAAATCCAAATTGGTTCTCTGTTACTTGTGTCTCTTTTCTCAACCTCCGTTCTATCACCCTTTCCCATAACTTCATAGTATGACTCATAAGCTTAATCCCTCTATAATTTCCGCAACTTTGTATATCCCCCTTATTCTTGTAGATAGGTACCAAGGTGCTCTTTCTCCACTCATCAGGCATCTTCTTTGACCTTAAAATCTCATTAAAAAGCTTGGTTAACCAGTTGATGCCTTTTCCTCCAAGACCCTTCCAAACCTCAATCGGGATATTATCAGGTCCTACTGCCCTGCCATTTTTCATCTGCTTTAGAGCCTCTTTTACCTCGAAGTCTCGAATCCTTCGATAGTAGTCAAAGTTTTGATCTTCTTCCCTTGTGCATAATCGACCAAGGCTCGGAAGAGTCTTCTGTCCCTCATTAAATAACTCGTAGAAGTAGCTCTTCCACCTTTCATTAATCTTCTCCTCTTGAGCCAACACCTCTCCATCCTTATCCTTTATGCACTTAACCTGATCCAAATCTCTCGTTCTTCTTTCCCGGCTCTTTGCAATTCTATATATACCTTTTTCTCCTTCTTTCGTGTCCAAAGATTGGTAGAGACCCTCATATGCTCTTGTTCTTGCTTCACTTACAGCCACTTTTGCCTCTTTCTTAGCCGCCTTATATTTTTCCCAGTTATCTGCATTGCGGCATAAAGACCACTCTTTAAAGCATTCTCTTTTTATCTTTATCTTTTCTTGTATACTCGCATTCCACCACCAGGACTCCTTGTCTCTTGGTCCTATTCCTTTAGATTCACCAAAACTTTCTTTTGCTGTTCTTCTAATAACTTCTGCCATCTCCCTCCACATCTCTTCCGCGCTTCCATTCCCATCCCACCTTGCCTCTTCTCCTACCCGTCTTAGGAAGCTTCTTTGTTCCTCACCTTTCATCCGCCACCACCTCGTCCTTGGGTTCTTCGTATGATGTCTTTTCCTCAACTTTTGCTCAACGCGAAAATCCATGACGAGCACCCTATGTTGTGTTGTCAAACTCTCTCCCGGGATAATTTTACAGTTAATGCAAAATTTCCGGTCGACTCTCCTCAACAAGAAGAAGTCGATTTGAGAGCTTGTCATGCCACTCTTATAGGTTATAAGATGTTCGTCTCTCTTTTTAAAACATGTATTTGCGATGAGAAGATCAAAAGTTGAGGAAAAGTCCAAAATAGTTTTACCCTCGGCATTGATCACCCCGAAACCATGGCCTCCGTGAATACTCTCATATCCAGTCACTTCTCTCCCAACATGGCCATTTAAATCTCCTCCTAAGAAAATCTTATCTCCCAAAGATATGCCTTGAACTAAACTCTCTAGATCCTCCCAAAACCTTATCTTGTGTTGTTCGTCCGAACCCACTTGCGGTGCATAGGCGCTAATCACATGAAAAGCACCTCCCTCCACCACAAGTTTGATAGAGATGATCCGATCTCCCACCCTCTTGACATCAACTACGTCCTTCTTCCACTGCTTATCCACAATTATTCCAACTCCATTCCTATTCTTCACCTTTCCTGTATACCAAAGTTTGAAACCAGAAGAATCCAACTCCCTAGCCTTTGCACCAACCCATTTCGTTTCTTGTAGGCACATAATGTTAATCTTCCTCCTTATCATGGTATCCACCACCTCCATGGACTTTCCTGTTAGAGTGCCTATGTTCCATGTCCCAAATCTCAACCTTTTGTCGCTTCGACCTTTACCTTTTCCTTTGTGAACTAGCTTATTTACCCTCGTCCGTTCACGAAAACGCGAGAACCCTTGCTCATTTAACACTACATCCGGGCACCGATGCAGCGGCTCTTGCTTTGACACCGTACTCGAGCCATACGGCGCGTTACTTCCGGGTAACGACCTAGCTTTAGCGCAATAATGTCTTTGATTCATGTCATGGGGGGTTCGGCTATATTTTTACGTTGGTTGCCGAAGACCTAACACAACCCTCCTCCTTTATCCGGGCTTGGGACCGGCTATGTACCGCAAGTGTAACATAGGCGGAGTTTGTGGAACGGCTGAAATAATAAATAAAATTTCGGAACTAGAAACTTTGTACATTTTGCACCTTCTTGATGAAATTCAAGGACTCTGGTTTTAAATTGCTTCATTTGGTTGAGCTGGATAGCAAGAGAGAAAGGGCTGATCCCGCTGACAAACAAACAAGTGTTAGGAATAAGCACAGTGGATGCCAATGTTGCATAGTTGGCCCCATGTCTGAAGTTTGATCCTATTGATTGCAGATAGGGACTCAAAGATGGCAATCCAAGAGCTTGACCTGCCAAATCAAATGTAAAATATAATTATTAATATTAGTAATTTAGTATCAATGAATAACCAGATATGTCTGCCCTTGGTTTATAAATGGTTGATGACAAAAAACCAACTAAGGAAGAAAGAATATGAAAGATTACCAAGAAAATCAATCATGAGTCTGACATCGGAAGCCCGGCCAGCTGGTTTTTGGAAGAAAGTAACTCCAAAAGGAGCAGACTGTGCGGGAAAAGCTGCATAGAAACCACCAGTGTCTGAGTTTGAATCCCCGAAGTTGAAGATAGCCTCAAAATCACATTTTGTGTGACTTAAACCCACTAAGCATAACAACAAGAAGGATCACTGATGCCAAATTGATGCAACTCATTTTCGGAGCTACCTTGTTCATTAGCTTAAGGTTAAGGATGTGTAAACTACTATAAATATAATGGAGAGACAGCAGTACTATACATGGAAACACGGCAACCAATTTATTCTCTTGCTGAGACAACCGGTAAAAAATTTCTGGCCCCACTACTCACTCTTGTTATATGCCTAAATAATCCAATATCAATTGCTAATCATATATATAGTAGGCGCAACATGCACCTCATATGTTTTGGATGTGTTGCTATTAATTAATAGTAACATAGCAGCAGATTACGTAATTGTTGCTTAGGATGTTAATAATACTTAGTATTGTTAGTGACATTATTGACCTTGGAATGTAATGAATTCAATGGTGGTGTAAAGTGTTAATTAAGTGATATTAATGGAACTATGCATGTTTTCTTTTTTCAGTTTTTTGGTTAAAGACTAATCCGCCACATATCTGAATTCTATTTAAGAGTCTATCGCTGGTCAATGGATTATTGCATGCATAAGGTGTAATTTGGATCCACAATACTTGCTTAAACAAATAAGTGAGCCACTCAGCCAACCCAAATTAGTTCTATGCATACATTCTGATTCTGTGAACATGGTGGTGTATCTATTTTATTCAAAGTTATAATCAGCAATCAATCATTTTCGCTGGTAAATATTCTATTTATTAACTTCTCTAAAATGGAGGAATTGGGTTTCTCTGTAACATTATTCTTGTCTTTTTTTTTTAAAATAACGGTCACTCTAGGATAATATTGATTTTATTCAACCCTAGTGACCAGCTTTAATTCAAAATAAATATAAACGGCAAATATAAATTACAAATAGCTTTCGTAATCATTATTATTTATTAAGACGGGAAAATTTAATATGTTGGCCAAAGAAGAAATGAACGGCATCATCAAAATTGTGTTGACAAATTCATCTGGAATGATTTACAGCCTAAGAATCAGAATCCAGGGGAACTTTTAATTCTCTCTATTTTCTTTCAGTCAATAAGTCAAACATTTAATTCAGACTTTGCTAAAATATAGGGAACACTGAAAGTACAAAGACAAAATGAATTTATAACATCAAGCTCTGCATTTCTTGTTTCACAGGCAACCCACATGCCAAAATATTTCCAGGTAGATAGCAAAAAGGACACATCACTTCAGCCCCTGAATTATACACCCCGTCGATACTCC
Source organism: Arachis hypogaea (assembly GCF_003086295.3). Lineage (NCBI taxonomy): Eukaryota > Viridiplantae > Streptophyta > Magnoliopsida > Fabales > Fabaceae > Arachis > Arachis hypogaea. Next base: position 28,822,040 of record NC_092038.1, read on the forward strand.
AGTTGCTTTGTGTTCTCCAATAGAATCTGCTAAGCAGGACAGAGATCAGGAACTAAGCTAAGAAATCAATAGGCCATGATTTGATTCCTTTGAAGGTAATCACAAAATTGAGGTACAACACTTACTTCACGGATGTAATTTGCAACTGCTTTGCAGCCTTCAGTTGCTAGTTGCATAACATTTTCCAAAATGTCAATCGGTAGTTTAGAATCCATCTACAGCCAGCAATAAAAGAAAGAATGCATATTGGGGTAACAAAAAAAAGGTCTAAAACTAACTTTACACTGTTGATTATAAGAAATCCGAAAAACAAAATGATGCAATGAAAATTAACCTGAAGAAGTGTCACTTTATCCAACTTTGGCAGAATTCCAACAGTTACATCAGGACCTCCAGCACTGTCTTCTACGTAGTTCAAATCTGTCCATATTCATACAACAAGTTTCAATAGTTACAAAGCTGCAAAGCTAAAACAAAAGATGAGCAGTTTAAAAGAAAACACAAACTTGCATTTAGCCAATTGAAAAGTCAAGTAAAACAGGTGCATACCAAGCAAAGGGGTGCTATTAAGGTATCCAGCACTACATGAAGTTACAAGATCACACATGGGGATCCCAGCATCAGAAAGGGCCAAAGTTGCAGCATTGATACATGCAGATCTAGTTCCTACACAAGGAATGTTGGGGAAAAGAGTTAGTTAATGGTCAATAATGAAGAGCTTCAAAGAAACTAAAGAATCATTTGTTAATACTAGAAAGATTTAACAGAAGATAGATTATTAGAAGAGCACAAGATAAACAAATATTTATCATGAGGAAAAATGGTGATAACAAGATCCCATTATAAGGTTTTAACTTACCACCATCTGCTTGGAGAACTTGGACATAAATATCTATCTGCAAATGACATATATGAATCATACAAACAATAAATATACAATTTACATTAATCAAAAAGAGATTCCAGAAGCTGTGTAAAATGGAACCTGGGAACGAGGCATTAAATGTGTCATTATGCATGCTTCCATAGTCTGTCGAATAACCATAGAAATTTCAGTTGATCTCCTGTAGCAAGAGAAAAATCCCGTCAGAAAAAGAAGAGCAAGAGATCATTCTCCTAGTGTTAAAGAACCTGGCAATTTGGCCATAAGAACCAGTTTAACACAATCAAGAAAAAATTGAAGTGTCATAAGATGTATATTGGTGGGGAATGGTATGCCCTAAGTTTCTCCTTCCTTTCCAAATTCTCTTTTGTACTGTCAACTCTTCTCAGACCGAGATATCTTAAAGACCCTTCACTTGGACACATCAGTGATTAGTTGCTCATGTTGGCTACTTACATATCTCAGTGACTCCTTCGGTTGGTTGCTAAATTTAACTGTGGGACAAAGATTCTAGTGTTCTCCAAATTCATCATTGCACTGTTCTAATCGACACATTACATATTCTACTGCTACCGATTGAAATTAGAATGTTATGTACTGCTGACATATTGTTCAGTGTTCTGTTTCATAATATTAACATTATTTGCATCATCCAATTCAGTCTTGAGCTACTATTTCAACAATTATAAATAACTAAAAACAGTGCCCAAACAAAAAAGAACTAGGAATTAAATTTAAGCAAGAGCATATGAGAAAACCTGTCACCCTTTGGTTTCCTCTTGCGATCTCCAGTGCTAAAGTTAGCCATGCTGTACTCACATCGAATCTACAGAGATGATGAGAAGCAGATAGATAGAGAGACAGCAATTAGGTATCCAGCAAAATACACTACCTAGACACAAAATGCATAATAACTTGATAAGAAAAAAATTGTTTTTCACCAAAGCCTGGTCACTCATTTGCTGGCTCCTATTTTGGACCTGAAAGGCATACAAGTTAATACAGCAATCATATCAGATAATGCTGAAATGCAAATTGAAAAGTTATTTACCTCTCTGGGGCCATATACAGCAGCAACCACTTTGGTGTTACCCATCTCAAAAATAGCAGAACTGGTTCCAAAAACAAAAACCACGCATTAGCCAAACCCTAATTTGGAAATTAAGAGGTTTGAAAAGCACGAAAAGAATTACCCATCAGCTCTGGAAACAGCACCAATCTCGGCTCGAATTTGCCGCATCTCCATGGGGCGGCGACCGTCCAAGCGAAGTCCTTCAGGGCTCACATACTCCATCTTCCTTCAATTTCCTTAATCAGGAGAAGGACCAAGTGGGTAGCATGAGGTGGTGGCGCAGGAAGCTGAACTGGTGCAGCAATTCTGAGCTGCTGAAGTAACACTCTCACAGGAATTAGAAAAGGGTAGGATTGGTAGAAATGAAAAAAAAAATTTAATTTCTCAACGGTAATGAGTCTTTTCTAAGGTGAACGGCAGAAATTAGTTCAGAGGTGAAAGTATTTTAGGTTTAAAGTTCTAAAAAAATTTCCAAACATAAAAAATGAAAGTTCAAGACACTCAAACGAATTTTTTTTTTCTGACGTAAATCCCAAATACCGTTGTGTTATCTGTTTTTTAAAATTTTTTAATTATATTACGTATACTAAAATTAGTTATCAGTCTAAAATATATATTAAAATATAAAATATACATTAAAATTAAACAAATATATAGTAACTAATTTTAGTATATAAATAATATTTTTATTTTTTTTAGTACAATCATTTAAGTTGGTTCTTTATGTATATGATAAATAATTTGAGGGTAATGTATTTAAATAAAATAAAGGAGAAAAAGCTTTACTTGAATGCAACATTTGCAACTTTCTAAAGTGTATGGCCTTTTTTTATTATTATATAATCCGTGGAAGCTAACCACGGTTTTCTATTTACATATAAACCGTTGCAAGCTGGTATGGTTTATGAAAGATTAAGAATGAACATAAACCGTGGTAGGTCACCACGATTTAGGAAGGCAGTAATATGACCATAAAATCCTCTAGTCTGCCACGGTTTATGAAGGGTTTTTTAATTGCATAAATCCGTGTTGGCTGCCACGGTTTATGAGGAGAAGAATTCTATATATATATGAGCGAGGTTGAAGCTGCTGAAGAGATCATTATCACACAATGGCAAGTGAGGAAGAGAGTTTTCTTGTCTTAGTGCATTGCTTTGGGACAAAAATGGCGGAGTGCATCTGGTTTTATATGCGACAAAAAAGTGCCTTTAAAACTTAAAGGTAAATTCTATCGCACCGCTATAAGACCGGCTATGCTGTATGGTACGGAGTGTTGGGCGGCTAAAGGGGAGCACGAACATAAGCTGAGTGTGGCAGAGATGAAGATGTTGAGATGGATGAGTGGTCATACGCGATTGGATAAAATAAGGAATGAAGATATAAGGGAGAGAGTTGGAGTAGCACCTATTGTGGAAAAGATGGTTGAATCGCGTCTCAGGTGGTTTGGACATGTGAGAAGAAGACCGATAGAACATCCAGTCAGGAGGGTGGATGAGATGGAAGATGGACAAAGGGCGAAAGGCAGAGGAAGACCTAAGAAGACCATCCATGAGGTGGTCAAACGAGATCTACATATAAATGGTCTCTCTGTAGACATGATACATGACAGAGCACAATGGCGTCGTTTGATTCATGTAGCCGACCCCACTTAGTGGGACAAGGCTTTGTTGTTGTTGTTTGTTGTTGTTGTAGTGCATTGCTTTGGGAAAATTAAAAGAAGCAAAAAATATTGTGTGAAGGTCACTGACAGAGAACCATTGAGTGTATTCATCAGTCCATCAAGCACTTTGTCAGATGTAAAGAACAGCATCTTGCAGAAATTTGGGGTGGGAGCAAGTGGGTGAAGAAGCTATTCTACAAGATTCCCATCGCAGTTGTCTCGACCGGTGTTAAGTATGATACATTTGTGCTAGCGGCTGATGAAGATATCAGGGTTCTATTTCATTGTGTCGGAGTTTTCTGGAGGTCAGAATACACGAGCCGTATGCAAAGTTGGAGGTTGGTGTCAATAGTTCTGGGGCATCAGCTCCGGTTCATAGCTCAACTGCCGCGGGCGGTGCGTCTAGTTTGATGCCTGCGGCCGGACCATCTGTTCCCTAGGTCGCATCCCCTTCCTTTGCGGCTGATTTAGATCGAACGGAGGCAATTGGTTCTGTACCATTGGAGAATCCTAGGGTCTGGCAGCAGGCATTTGAGGTGGATACCGGTGGTGGCATGATTCATAATGTTCAAGGCTTCGAAGAACCTGATCGAGTAAAGAATGCAATGCGGGATGATGACTTTGACCAAGAGCCTGTAGATATCATTGGGGACAGCGATGATGACACAGGTGCCAATCCACATACACAGCACGGGCCTTCAAGTTCTGGCATACAGCAGTACCCTCCACACTTCTCCACTCTAAACTTTGAGGCTCTAGGTCAACAGGCGGATGGAGGTGCTATAATTGGGAGTTCTTCTACAGAATTTCAGATTGGACAATCATTCCAGAATAAAGATGAAGCAGTTCTAAGTGTCAAGGACTATAGCATCTGTGGAGGTGTTGAGTACAGAGTCTTAGAATCGGATTATCTAAAGTATCATGGAAAATGCAAGGAGTTCGGCAAGGGTTATAGTTGGTTGATTCTCATATCGCTTCGTGCACGAAAGGGCACTTGGAAGGTTAGGAGGTACAACGGTCCGCACACTTGCTTGGCCACATCTATTTCCAGTGATCACCGTCAGCTTGATTACCATGAACGACTACTTGTAAGAACAATAACTAAACGACTCACATCGCGAACATGCAGTCTATCCAAAAAAAGGCGTGCAGACACAACTCTTTGACCCCCTGCATCGTTTCTCGGTAGATATGTGGTGTTGTAATTTCTAACCCACAAACTAACCGGCAAGTGCACCGGGTCGTACCAAGTAATATCTCAAGTGAGTGAGAGTCGATCCCACGAGGATTGATGGATCAAGCAGCAATGGTTGATTGATGAGCTTAGTCAGGCAAACAGAAAAGAGTGTTGGATGTTCAAAGAGCATTAAACAATCGTGCAGAAACTAAAATAGTAAAGTAAATGGTTTGGAAATAAAATATGGAGAAAACAGTTAAGCCTTCAGAGTTATCTATTTTCCTGATTGACTTTTCTTATTAACTATTTTAATCATGCAAGATTTAATTTATGACAAACTATTTGTGACTAGACCCTAATTCCTTAGACCTTTCCAGTCTCCTCTAAAATTCATCAACTGTCAATTCCTTGGTCAATTAATTCCAATTAGAGGGTGATGATCAAATTCCAGTTTATATGCCACAAGAATCCTAGTTATCCAAAAATAAGGGGATTATATGTCATGTATCCCGTTAAATACAAACAATTAAAAATTCAGGATAATATGTTTTCAAGATGTTGTTTAAGTAAAGAGTTTTTCCAAGTTATACAAGAACTCAATTAGAACATGGGTCATACTTCTGTTCCACCCAAATTCATAAAATAAAGAACGAAAATAATTATTGAAATATAAATCAAAACATGAATTAAAATAGAAAAATAAAAGTATCAATCCAAACAATAGACAGAGCTCCTAACCTTAACAGTGGAGGTTTAGTTGCTCATGAAATGCGGAACGTAAATTGGTATAGAATTCCCTAATGGAATCCCCCTCGAAATCTCTCTAAAGAAGAAAAGTTTCTCCTTTTTATAACTAATCCTAATTAATTTAAAATCTAATTATCTAAAATTAAAAATAATATCTTTTCCTAAAAATAAGATTTGAATTTAAATTAGAATAATCAGCAGGTCTTCAGTTGATGGATGGGGACCACATGTTTTGTCCATTCTGTAACTTCTAATCTGTGTTTTCTGAGCTGAAAATTGGGTCAAAACAGCCAAGAAATCGCCCCCAGTGTTTTTCTGCGTTTTCTACACGTGGCTCATATCACACGTATGCGTCAGTCACGCGTACGCGTCGATGGTCTTTTTCGCAAGTCACGCGGACACGTCAGTCATGCGCACGCGTCGCTGTGCAATTCTTCAAATCACGCGCAAGCGTTGCCGTGGAAAGCTCTAAATCACGCGTACGCGTCGCTCTTCGCTGCCATCTCCTTTGATTCTTGTGCTACAGAAACTCCATCAAATCCAGCCGAATGCTACATAAAATAAACAAAATTTGTACAAGACTCAAAGTAGCATCTATATTGGCTAAAAGATAAGTAATTCTTTATTAAACTCAATAAATTAGATGCAAATTCACTAGGAAAAGATAGAAAAGATGCTCACGCATCAATATGCTGCCCACCTACAAGTTTCATTAAAAGCATGTCATAAGGAACGACAACACATGAAATTGAATAAGTTACGGACCGAAAAGAATAAACCATACCTGGAGGCTGAAAAACCTTCAGAAAATCCAAGACTGTAGAAGCTGTAGTGGCCCAGCCAAGTTAACAACATTTTTGTTTGTCCCACGACAAAGACATCTATACAACCAGGTCAGTGCAGCCAAGGCCCAGCTATATCGGTCCAAGTCGTCCATCGATGCCAAATAAGGCAACCACCGAAGGTGAACCCGGTTTGCGTTCTTGTCCGCAAATAGCTGAAAGGACAACAACATCAGAATATAGGCACGCGCGTATATACGCACGGTCTCTTCACTAGAATCTGCTGGGAGAACCTGAAACCTCTCATGGAACCATATGTAGCACACTGTCATCTGCTTGACTTTATTCTGCGGCGGTAACTCCCCAAACAACTCGCGAAACACCACCCATGCGGGTCTTCCATTCTCCATCATATTCTCAAAGTCAATCAGGCACCCACTAACGGCCTCTCCATCGATGGGCAAACCCAACTGATAAGCCACATCTTGCAAAGTGATGTGCACTCCCCAAACGGCATGTGAAATGTGTGGATCTTAGGATACCACCTCTCAACGAATGCGCTAAGTAGAGGCTCATCAACCCAGAACCACTGACTGTTCAGCCTAGCCAAGTGATACAAGCCCGCGGTCTCCAAATACGATATAATCCGGTCGTGTAAAGGCATATTCTGTTGTCTCTTGACACCACTAATAACTCTAGTAGGCTACAAAATATGGATAAGAAAATCCTCAACATACGACTAATACTAATAATAGCAAATATAATTTAAAAAAATTATTATACACCCACATTAGTTTTCTATTTTCTCTAGTAATAGTGATAAAAATAACGAAACGATGGCAATAATAATAACGACAATAACAATAGTTACTAACAAGGATAAGAATAACATTAATATGAATAATAATAACACTAATACTAATAATAAAAAAATTAACAATAATAACAATACCAACATGAATAATAATACTAACAACTCTCAATAATAATAATAATAATAGTAATAATAATAATAATAATGAAAATAATAATAATAATAATAATAACAATAATAATAATAATAATTATACTAACAACTCACAATAATAATAATAATAATAATAATAATAATAATAATAATAATAATAATAATAATAATAATAATAAAGTTGTATAACTAACCTCTTGATCGATGTATCCAGTCACGTGCGCAACGCCATTTAATCGGTACATGCGAGCTTCGTCTTCCATAACTCTACTACCTAACTGGTTCAAAACCTCAAAGCCTCCCCCTAAATCTCAAAGGCTCCCCAGATTCTCTATCAACCACCCACCCTAAAAAATTTTGCTTTGCCCCAAAAGTGATCCGTGATGACTTACATCGGATAATGTATTTATAGTACTTAACGCATAAACCGTGGTAACCAGTAGGATTTTATGCGCACAAAGTTTTTTCATAAACCGTGGTGGCCAACCACGGTTTCTAATACCATTTTTCAAGGGTAATCCGTGCTAGGCTACAGCGATTTACCTTCATTGTTTCTTCCCCATAAACCGTGCCAGCTTAGGACGGTTTATCCATGCACATAAGGAAGTTCCAAATATTGTAATACAGTAAAGTTTTTTCTCTTTTATTTTATTCTAGTCAATTGCCCATCATCTGATGGGAGAAATTTACTAAAAATGGATCTTCTCAAAACAAAATTCAATGAAAACAATAAAGTATAATTTTTAATATTTTAATATTTTTTTATATTTTCTCTTGTTCTCATTAATAAAATATATGTTAAAAGATCACACTTTACTTTTTTTAAATAAAAAATTGAAAGGATCTAATTTTAAAATTGACGTGTATTGTTTTTATTTAATTTAATATATTTAATTAAATTGTTTAATATAATATATCCATATTTTATTATTATTATTTTCAAAATTTAGATAAAGTATTTTTTAAAATAAAAAACTCTTATTATATGTACAATTTAATTTGGAGTTGTGGAACAAGTATGTATATAGTCTTGATGATGTAAAATTTATATGCATAATTACTTTGTTTGAAAAATAATAATAATAATAAATAAATAGAATAAATAAAATGCACTTCAGAAATAATTGATTGGTCACTTTCCTACGGCAATAAACAAACAGGCCGGTATCTAACTTTTCATCTGAACCACAAAACTAGGGGTGTATATGGGTCAGGCTATATTGAGTTTGTCTTAATCTAGATCCAACTCGAAATATATACTGGCCAACTTTTTAGACCCTAACTCGACTCTAAACTCGATAAAATCTACATATCTTCGAGCCGGATAAAAATAAGATGAAATTCGGGTAAAAACCGGCCCTTTAGCATGTGAAAATCTCCAAATCTCCAACCATTGTTTCACAATTTACATAGTAAAATTCACTTAAAAAAATTATCACAAGAACCGACCATTCTATAAAATTCAAACATAACCACAATCAATACTAATATTATCTAATAACACCAAATAGTTAAATTACATACAAATAACACAAAATATTATGCATTGTAAAAAAACACATAAATTTTTAGCTTCAATTTCTATTGTTTTGTTCTTTTTGGTAATTGGTGGAGAAACACAATTATCTCCTCCTCCCATTGTTCGTATCTTAAACAAACAACAACAGGAATAAATTCAGCAATAATCAGCAACACATCAAAAGTTCAGCAATAATTAGAACAAAACACTTAAACAGGAAGAATAAAGTTGCACCTAATAAGAAGTTTCAATAATCAAGAGTCAGAATAATAACTAAAACTCTGATTAGAACAATAAACACCTAATCAGAACAATAATCAAATACTGGAAAAGGAAGAATAATAAACACTTAATCAGAACAATAATCAAAATTCCTAATCACAAAATCCAATAATTAAATTCCTAATCAGACATTTTAATAATAAAAATTCCTAATCAGAAATTCCAATAATCAAATCCCTAATCATAAATTCTAATAATCAAAATCTTTAATCAGAAATTCCAATAATCAAAACCTTAATAAAAAATTCCACTAATCAAAACCAATAATTAAAACTCTAATAAGAAATTCCAATAATCAAATTTCTAATAAGAAATTCAAAACAGTAATTATTTACCTGGGCTTGAGCAGGGGCTAGAGAAGAGAAGAAGAAGAAGACCAGTGGCAGAAATAATCATCGTCGTCATTCAGGTCTTGATGGTCAGAGAAGCTCCGTCGTCGTTTGCAGTCGTTGTCACCGGGAGGCGAGAAGTAGTGCACCACCGTCATGACTTCGCGGCTGTGGAGCAGTGATAGGCACTGTCATCGTTGCTGGTGAGAGACAGAGAGAGGGCTGAGAGGGAAAGAGTGCGACGGTTGGTGAGAGGCACAGAGGAGGCTGCGACGGGAAGACTGGCAGTGGCACCGTGAAGGCTTGAGGGGAAAGGCTGAGAGGGGACTGTGGCAGGGCGTGTGACTGCGTGGAAGAGGGCTTGTGAGGCGTGATTGTGTGAGGCTTAGGCATGACTCGTGGCTGTATGAAACTATGAATGTGTGCGGCGTGCCCTAGTTCATTTGGATTTGGGAATTATGATTCTATACAGGGCCGAGTCTGGGTGACCCGAGCTATGACTCGGTCCCGGTTTCATCCCTCAATCTAGTTTTATTTCTTTTTTCTGGGTTAGCCCCGGGCCACTTCAGGTTCGGGCTATCATGTCCCAAAATCCTTCGGGCCCGGGCTAGGTCTTCGGGCCGGACCGAGCCATGTACACTCTTATGCCATACTATGATGGACATGTGAGTTGCAGCCAGCGATGTTCGTCGTATCACGATGTGCTGCATGGCACAAGGAATGGTACGTCCATGCAAGCACAGCGAACCCCCATGAAAGATCGTTGTACCTCCCAAAGTCCACCAACAATGGCAACCACCTGATGTGCACCTGATTGTTGCACTTGTCGGTCATCAGGTATCCACCGATCAGCAGCATATATAGCACCTGAGGGTGTTCGGATTGTCGGTGGCTGGCATTTGTTGGACTCGGTCACTGAGTCATCTCATCTTGATGTTGAACGACTTCTTCCTTTGCGCATCCTGCTGTGCTGGAAGGGGCAGTCTGGCTCCTATGAGCTCCTCCATGTACTCCCATGTCGGCCGCTAGTGCCAAGTTTGGAAGTCACACAGGCACCCACCCACTGACTCTCCATCTGTGCGTAACCCAAGGTGGTATGGAACATCCTGTAGGGTGATGGTGCACTCACCCCATGGCAGGTGGAAAGTGTGGGTCTCTTGACGCCACCGCTCCACAAATGCAGTGATCAGGGAGTTGTCAAAGACAAAGTCCCTGAGCTACACCGTGTCGCCAAACCCGGCTTCTCTCAGGTAAGGGACAATGGCATCCGGAGGTACAAGTATGTGACTAACCCGCCTAGATAATAAAAGGTGAGGCCTCTGTTTAAAGGTAAAAAAAGTTACAAATACAAGACTTCAAACTAACTTATCTAGCATGTTCAGATCTATTCTAAAAAATATAATATGCAACTCAGATAACCATTAGATAAACATCAGAAAAAATAGCACTTATAATTCTTATTTGCCAACTAACTTACTTATCAAATTTTCACTATGAATAAACTTAACTTATGCTAACTAAGTTGTCAACAAGTCTTCCCTATCAACAAAAAGTTCACTATAAATGAACTTAACTATTTATAAATGTTTTGATCCATATTTTTCAACTAACATACTCTGTGTTACCTAAATATCATTCCATCTATCCCGTCTATTCACTAATTAAAAGACGATCAATTATTAATTTGAACCCAAAAGATAGCACCAACCTCGAAGTCGATGGTTCCCGCAATGTGTCAGGTTGCGTTCAGCCGATTTATGTCAAGGTTGCGTGCCATAACATTCTGGGAACTCAAAACTCTCAATAAATTGGCCTAAGGATGGAGAAAAATGTGAGAAATGTGGGTCAGGAGTGGGGTCAGACGGTCTGTGAACGAGTTGCTTTTATAGGCACCAAGTAACCTTATCTCATTTACACTGTGAACAAGATAAGGTTAAATATGGAAATGATAAATACTCTGCAAACTACGTATATCAGTAATATTAATATTTATTTTATTTATTTAAAAAAAATTAATGTTTAGTAGGAGTGACTCGAAGAAATATAAGGAGTAAAAACTAAAAAGTAAAAATCCTTCCAAGTTCCAACCTAAAGTTTGGCTTAAGGCAAATGTTAAAAATGTAGTGACGATAACAAGAATTTTTTTTAACCAAAAAAAAATTAACTAAATTGGATTAGTCGTTAGCTCACTAGTCTGCTTAAGCAAGTGTCAGGAGTTCGAAGTTCGAATTTTACCTTATGCATGCAGCAACTCATTGGTCAACAATGAATCCTTAAATAGAGCTCCAATTCGCAACTGATTAGTCCTTGATCTGTGGATAAAAAACAAATTTTTTTTTTCTCTTTCTCAGAAAACAATTCAGGCACAGAAATGTAAGGCTTTTGAAATTTAAAACAATTTAGACACAGAAATGTAAGGCTTTTGAAATTTAAAGTTGAGAAGAACGTTACTATTCATTTTCAGTTTTAAGAAATTTTTTTGAAGGTTTGAATTCCCGTAGTGTGTGGATAACATTTTGCTCATGACTCAGCCAACTTCTCTAATACTATCAGAAATCATTGGGTTATCTATGAAAATTTTTTCATAAGAATTACTGTTAGATTTAATAATACTACCGAGAGATAAATTCATCTAAAATATCTGCAAAATAATTATTAACGTGTATCTTTTCTCATCTTAAAATTTGTCAATAACTACTTGCTCACATATATAACTTATCTAAAATACTATGCTGCCTAACGAGTCAACAAAACCTTAACCAACTTAGATTGATTGAGGGTTTAAATCTCGCATTCTACATACAACAATTCATTAAATAACGACAAACCCTTAAAGGATTCTATCTACAGCTTTTATAATTGATTGTTCCTGAAGTGAGGAAGAAGGGATCCACAACTTTATTCTGCTCCTTTCTAAAATAAGAGCATCATGTTATAAAATAGAGGCACAAATCTTATCATTATAAGAACCATTGTTATTTATGTTGATAATTCAATACTGTGTTTCTCTTGTTCTGTGACATTTTCAAGTGAATATATGACACACAAAAGATCCTCATCCTAGAAAGAACCAAAAAATTGAATAATCTCAAAATATAAGAATTAGACAAACAAAAGAAGAAAAAGGTCTGATTCCTACTAAACATATAACTACATAAATAAAATCTCCTTCAAATTAAAAAAAAAAAAAAGAAATATCACAACATTCTAATTATGTAATGATGATGATGATAGCCAAATTGAAAGGAGGCACTAAAATTGAAAGCCTAGTTTCCTTGCTACAAAAATGGATGGACATGGTAGCAATGTTCATCAGAGGCATTTAAGTCTAGCAAATGTCAAAAAGCCTGTGTGACCTCTAGCTTCGCCACAAGGTCTAGCCATAACCGAAGAAACAGTACTGTCTGGCGCATAGCTTCCGTCGGAACGTTGCCTCCTCTTGCAAGGCAGAGAAGAACCATTAGACCCATTGTTGTCTCCATTAAGGTTTTCCATTTTCCCTTCTCTAACTTCGTATGTGCGTAACAGCACCTCAAATGTTCTTATATCTTTAACACAAACAAATTTTATTTAGGAATTATAACTTGAAAGTCATAGAAAAGGCACCAAAAGTTGTAAAATACAGAGAAAATGAACCTGTGAAGCAGTTTTGAAGTGTTTCGCACGATCGCTGTACTTGCTCAACACATGGAGAGAATGAGCACAATGTACCATCTTGTTTTAACATTTTTGCGGCTGAGGGAATAGCAAGCCATGGTTGGGGTAGATCCAAGAATACAGCATCAGCCAAGCCAGCAAATTCATTCGGAAATCCCTCGCCCTGAATATCCCTAACTCGCACACTAATTATGCTGCTTAGACCTGTCCTCTCAAAATCATCCCTATGAAGAAGAAAATCAATCAAGTAAACATATCAGACTGGAATGGTGGAATTGACTTTTTCAGCCATTCAAGAATGCTAAATCCTGTTAAGTAGAGTCCTAACAATCCAACTAAACATCAACTTATGCATACAAAATACGAAGAGATTGAACATTGGAATATTTTTTCACAAATATGTAACTTCAAATGCATTCAAATTAAGTTTCCCAGGCAATGGTCACAAACTTGCAATCATGAGGTAAGTGGAAATTAAGAATATCACTATCATTTTCCTTGTTCGTTACCTAGCCGATCCAGCTCGTTGCTCATGGAAGTCAAACGTATGGACATGTCCCGTAGGAGCAACAGCCCTTGCAAGCGAAGTAGTTAAAGATCCACTTCCAGTGCCAGATTCAAGAACCAAGCAACCAGGAACAACCTCCAAGTACATGATAACAAAGCTAATATCTGCAATATAGAGAATCTGAGTCCTGTGGCTTAACACTAGAGTCCATAACTCTGGTGTTGGAGCCAACAAATATACAAAACCACCCTTATTGCTGAATACTTTAGACCCAAATGGCTTTCCTATCCATTCCGAATGCTTAAAAACACCAAATCGATTCTGCAGTACCGAATTTTCAGACACTGTTACTGCCTTCATGTTGTCATGCCTTTCATAAACTATAACCAAATCACCATTGCTAATCAATCTATTGAAAGATAATTTCTTTGCAGGATCAATTGCCAACATCTTAAAAGGTCCTCAAGAATCTTTCAGCAAAATCACAAGGAACACTTCCTGTCATTCATAAAAGGGAAAAACCAACAATGCAAATTGAATTATTTGAATGTAACTAGTGTTTAATCTTACTGCATTTAACTCTCAGTCCCAAAATTCTGAGCATAAAACACTAATGAAAGTAGTTACCAACTTGAAATTAAATAAACTCGTGAACTTTTCTCTTTCATGAAAAACCAAGTAAAGTAACATAAAAATCAAAACATGGATTGAAACAAGAGAATCAAAGAAGAAAAGAGAAGGAATAACGAAACTAACCGGGGATTCAGCAAGCACTAATCTTTACTCGTCAAGTTGAAAACTTTATGGACCCAATTGATGGGTTCGCAAGTTGGGTATCAGAGTTTAAAAATTACTAACTTTTGCGAATGGGAATGAAGCATCCCGGCACTGGTTTAAGTTTAACATAAACAAAAACTGATTTGGGGGTTTAACTTAACCTAAGGCTATGTTTGGATCGGTGTAGGGGTGGCAAACGTGGAAGCCCGTCCCGCTAGAAGTCCGTTCTTTGGCGGGCTGGCCCACCCCAATTAGTAAAGCAGTTTTAGAATCCCACCCCACTCCATCTCACAGCAGGTTGGCGGGGTTAGCCGGTCAAATCTTTTTTTTTCTTACTTCAAACTACTAAATAATATATGTAAAAAGGTAAAAAAAATTCTTCTGTTTTTTTTATTTTTAATTATTATAATTTATAAAAAAATAAAAAAATTATAATTTTTAATATTTATAAATATCAAAATTTTTATAATTATAAATATCTAATAAATATAATTATAAACTAAGTTTTTATCCAAAACATAATAAAAAATAGCAAACAATATATGAATCTCAGAATCTGCAAAAGATTTAATCAAAACTCAACTCTGATTTAATCAAAACTCAACCATCAAAAAACAAAACAAAAAACAGCAAGCAGTATATAAATCTCAAAATCTGCATCAGATTTAATCAAAACTTAAAACTCTAATTTAATCAAAACTCAACTATTAAAAAACAAAACAACAGCAAGGACTGGAGGCAAGAAGCCGACCATTAAAACAGACGAGCAGACCCAGGGCAAGAGGACAGACGAGCAGACCCAGAGAGCGAGAGGACAGGACCCAGGAGCCCAAGACCGACGATCAGTGGCAACGACGACTAGACGGAGCAGCGGAGGTGGCTAGGACCCATCTGGACTGAGGAGGCGACAGTGACGAGGAGCGCCGCGACTGCTGGGTGCGACTTCGCCGTCTGTGCAAACGTGAGGAGGGAGGTGCGAGCGTGAGGAGGTCTGTGCGAGACTGCGACGCGCCAGATGCAGCACGGTTGGGAGCGGTCAGCGGCGGCGTGACTTGTGAGTGTGAGGTGTGAGTGACTATGGAAGATTGGAAGCTCTGTGTTGTGAGTGGGAGGGAGTGAGAGTGACAGTAGCCGAGTGGTAAGGACTGGAGGCTGCCAATTAGGGATTTAGGGCGGGTAGGGTTATTTTTGGACGGGTCGAGTCAGGTTTTGGGAAAGCTGATTAGGGGTGTTCATGGTCGGTTCGGTTTCGAACTTTTTAAGGACTAATTTAGTGTGATTTTATTGGGTCTATAGTTGGATAAGAATCTTAAAAATAGACCCGGTCATTAATTCAGGTCGAGTCCGGGCCATAGTTCGAGTCACCCAAATTTGATTCGGTAGCCTAGTCATCATACACAATTAATATTTTTAGTAATGGATGATGGCTGTTCTTATGTGGAATTTAGGGTAATTGACTTGATTAAAATAAAAGAAAGAAAGCTTTACCGAAATACAACAATTGCAACTTCCTTACCTGCATGTTCTTATTTAATTTATATGTAAGCTGTGGTGAGTAACCATGATTTTCAATTTATATGTAAACCGTTGTAAGCTGGCACGGTTTACATGCATGAAAAAATGAACGTAAACTGCGATAGGCTACCATAGATTACGCTTGAAAAATTGGTGCTAGAAACCGTTGGTGGTCACCACGG
This sequence comes from Arachis hypogaea, assembly GCF_003086295.3. Taxonomy (NCBI): domain Eukaryota; kingdom Viridiplantae; phylum Streptophyta; class Magnoliopsida; order Fabales; family Fabaceae; genus Arachis; species Arachis hypogaea. The sequence goes on from NC_092038.1 coordinate 28,838,097, forward strand.
TTTATGAATAAACTTTCTGAGCATAAAATCTTGTTGGCTACCACGGTTTATGCTTGAAGTACTATAAATACATTATCTGCTGTAAGTCATCACAGATCACATTTGAGGCAAAGCAAATTTTTTGAAGTTGGGTGGTTGAGAGAGAATACGAGGTTTAGGGGGAGACTTTGAGGTTTTGAACCAGTTGGGTAGTGGAGCTATGGAAGACGAAACTCGCATGTACCAATTAAATGGCGTTACGCACGTGGCTGGATACATCGACCAAGAAGTTGGTTATACAACCTTGTTGTTGTTGTTGTTGTGAGTTATTATTATTATTATTATTATTATTATTATTATTATTGGGAGTTGTTAGTATTATTATTGTTGTTGTTAGCATTATTATTTCTGTTGGTATTGTTACTATTGTTATTGTTGTTATTATTATTGCCATTGTTTTGTTATTTTTATCATTATTATTAGAGAAAATAGAAAATCAATGTCGGTGTATAATAATTTTTTTAAATTATATTTGCTGTTATTAGTATTGGTCGTATGTGGAGGATTTTCTTATCCACATTTTACAGCCTACTAGGGTTATTAGAGGTGTCAGGAGACAATAGAATATGCCTTTACACGATCAGATTATACCGTAGTTGGAGACCGCGGGCTTGTATCACTTGGCTAGGTTGAACAATCAGTGATTCTGGGTTGATGAGCCTCTACTTAGTGCATTCATTGAGATGTGACGTCTTGAGACCCACACCTTTCACATGCCATTTGGGGAGTGCACCATCACTTTGCAAGATGTGGCTTATCAGCTGGGTTTGCCCATCGTTGGAGAGTCCGTTAGTGGGTGCCTGACTGACTTTGAGAATCTAATGGAGAACGGAAGACCCTCATGAGTATGGTTTCGCGAGTTGTTTGGAGAGTTACTGCCGCAGAATAAAGTCAAGCAGATAACAGTGTGCTACACATGGTTCCATGAGAGGTTTCGGGCTCTCCCAGCAGATGCTAGTGAAGAGACCATGCGTATATACGCGCGTGGCTATATTCTGATGTTCAGCCACCGAGTCAGGATGTTCCGCCTGTTGACCCAGAGCCTCAAAGTTTAGAGTGGAGAAGTGTGGATGGTACTGCTGTGTGTCAGAACTTGAAGGCCCGTGCTGTGTATGTGGATTGGCACCTGTGTCATCATTGCTGTCTCCAATGATATCTACAGGCTCCTGGTCAGAGTCATCGTCCCGCATTGTATTCTCTACTCGATCAGGTTCTCCGAAGCCTTGAACATCATGAATCATGCCACCACCGGTATCCACCTCAAATGCTTGCTGCCAGACCCCAAGATTATCCAACGGTACAGAACCAACTGCCTCCGTTCGATCTAAATCAGCAGCAAAGGAAGGGGATGCGACTAACGGTACAGATGGTCCAGCCGCAGGCATCGAACTAGACGCACCGCCCGCGGCAGTCGAGCTATGAATCGGAGCTCATGCCCCAGAACTATCGACACCAACCTCCAACTTCGCATACAGCTCGTGTATTCTGACCTCCGAAAAACTCCTAACACAATGAAACAGAACCCTAATATCTTCATCAGCCACTAGCACAAACGTATCATACTTAACACCGGTCGAGACAACTGCGATGGGAATCTTGCAAAATATCTTCTTCACCCACTTGCTCCCAAATACCCTAAACTTCTGCAAGATGCTGTTCTTTACATCTGATAGAGTACTTGATGAACTGATGAATACACTCAATGGTTCTCTGTCAGTAAACTTCACACCATATTTTTGGCTTCTTTTAATTTTTCCAGAGCAATGCACTAAGACAAGAAAACTCTCTTCCTCACTTGCCATTGTGATATCTCTCCTCTTCAGCAGCTTGAGTCTCACTCATATATATAGAATTATTCTCCTCATAAACCGTGGCTGGTTAGAGAGTTTTATGAGCAAATTTCTTCCTACATAAATCGTGGTTACCTACCACGGTTTATGGTCATTCCAACTCGCTCATAAACCGTACCAGCTTACAGCGATTTATATATAAATTGAAAACCGTGGTTAAATTAAATCAGGACATGCACGTAAGGAAGTTGCCATTGTTGTATTTCAGTAAAGCTTTCTCCTTTTCATTTTAATCAAGTCAATTGCCTTGGAATTTAAGTATTGTAAATCTTAATATTTTGTGTTATTAGTCATTATAAGACTATAAGTTAATGTTTTATATTTAAAATGTATAAGACTTTAGAATGCATAATATTGTGTTATTTGTATTGATTTAAATATTTGATGTTATTAGACAATATTAGTATTGATTGTGGTTATGCTTTAATTTTAGGAGAGGGTTGGTTCTTGTTATATTTTTCTAAGTGAATTTTACCATGTCAAATAATGGTTGGAGTTTTAAACATTTGGATATTTTCACATGCTAACTTACAAGAAGGTAATGTTAACGGCCCGGTTTTTACCCGGTATAATCATGGCCCAAAAGTATGTAGGTTTCATCGGGTCTATGGCTAGGTTTGGGTCTAACAAATAGGCTTGATATATATTTCGGGGCGGGTCTGGGTAACATCAAACTCGGTTTCACCCGACCCATAAACACCCCTAATGGTCACTTTGAATTACTACTGGTTCAATTTCCATTGGCAGCGATAAAATGCTTAAAGTGATACATTTTCGGACTATAATAGTTGCCAAACAAACAATTAATAAAACACTCATCCATACCTTCTCATTTTAAGTACATTCTTACATAAAAAAAAGAAGAAAAGAAGTCTTGAAATAGCAAAAGTGATAAAAATGATGATTCTTATAATTTTGTGTGGCTATTTATATATAGAAGACCAGAAGACTATAATTATCTAACAAAATTAATTTGTATTTATTGCATTCAATTTGAATATGTAAAAAATTATCTTATTTTAGTGTAGTCCTTAATTTACAAGATTTAAATTTATCTCAATATATATTATTTGATTTGATTTAATTATTAATGAAAAATATCTGGAGAACCTATTTTATTCGTAGATTTATTATTTTAATGATTAATAAATTAATCTAATTAATTAATTAATACAGATAATTAGTATAATTAATTTAGTTTACTAAATTTAAAAATACTAACACAATATTAAAAGAAATAAATTAAAAAATACTATTAAATCAAATTGATATAAATTATAATAAATTGTGTGATACTTAAATATCTAAAAAATCAATTAGTTGATATAGTTAATTTATCGTAATAAATTTTATTTAATAAGTTAAAAGAAATAAATCGCTAAACACTCTAAAAAATATGTCACGTTAACTCCATCGTTAAGTGCAAAAACCTAATTTTTATATAATAGAATAGATAATAAATATGATAGATATGATATGTGACATATTTTAATTATAAAATTAGTAATATATAATAGATTTATTTATGAATCCTTATTACTTGTTCGTTGCTAGTTTTTACATAATAACTTAATAATTTCTGCCTATAAAACTATCAACTACCTAATATTATAATTTAGTTAATAAGAATGATGACATTAATAATTTTTCATAAGTCTTGTTATTATTTATAATTAGGAAAGAGCCATATATAAATTTATTTTCCTAATGAATGTTAATTTTGTTGTGAAATTCTATATTACCTTTAAAATTTTAGTGTAATTGAGTCTAATTTTTACATTTTGAAATGAATTTACTCAAAACAATTAATATATAAATCACATTAGATTTACAAAATTACTTTATTAACATAATTAGTGGTGCTTACTTGAACCATTAAATTTAGCTTCTAATGATATTAAAGTCAACCTATTTTATTATCTTGTATCTTTAAAGAATTTACACGACTGACACAAAAAATCTAATAATTGAAAAAAAATTCATTACAATGAGAATATTCATTTTAACAAATATTCTTCTATCTAATACTATAAAAAAATATACTGGTAATCTTAAATTACTACAGGTCAACTTCCATCTATAGTGGTAAAATGCCTAAATTGATATATATTCATAAAACAAACAATCAATAAACCATCATTCGTACTTTTTCATTTTGGGTACATTTATACATAAAGAAAAAAAAGAAGAAAAGAAGAGTTGAAATAGCATTTGCGATAAAAATCATTATTCTTATAATTTTGTATGGCCATCTATATATAGTAGACCATACGACTATGATTATCTAACAAAACTAATTTTTATTTATTGCATTCAATTTAAATAAGTAAGAAATCATCTTATTTTAATTTAGTCCTTAATTCATATGATTTAAATTTGACTCAATATATATCATTTGGTTTAATTGTTTGTTAAAAATATCCCAATTGCCTATTTTATTCATGAATTTATTATTTTAATGACTAATAAATTAATTAAATTAATTAATTAGTACACACAATAAATTTAGTTTAATAAATTAAAAGAAATAAATTAAAAATACTAACAGAACACTAAAAGAAATAAATTAAAAAATACTATCAAATTAAATTGATATAAATTATAATAAATTATGTGATATTTAAATATTTAATCAAATCAATTAGTTGATATAATTAGTTTATCGTAATAATTTGTATTTAATGAGTTAAACAAAAATAAATTAAAAAATACTCTCAAAAGCATGCCACATCAGTTTTATCATTAAGTGCATACACCTAATTTATAGAATAGATAGAATAGATTATTATTATTTTTTTGTTTACCCAAACGGTATCCTCCAACCCGACAGATTAAGGACTAATCCGTCGCGGATATGAGCTCCATTTAAAATAAATTATTATTATTATTGTTATCATCGTCAGTTAGCTTAGCTTTTTTTTTTTGGGTTCTAAAATGGGTCAGGTTGGGCCAAAGAAATTTAATTTTTGTCAGAAAAAAAGACTTAATTTTGTTGGTATAGCAAATGGTCCTAAAGTAGCGTTATTTGGTTAGCGTCAATGGTAAGCCTACCTAAACCTATAAATACACCTCGTTTGCGAGTCTTATTCGAGTTATTTCGTCATCCTTTTCTGATTTATGCTTTCTCTGAATTTTCGGTCTCCTATTCTTCATGCATTGCCACAAGCATAGCGTAGTTGCATTATGTTGTGGGTGAAAGAAACGAGAACATTGCCACTAGGGTTCTTTTTTCTCTGCATGTCGTGATGCCATTGGTTCCTGGTCTTTCACAAGCGTGGTAATGTGAAGCAGAACGGTGGCAGAGAAGAAGCTATCCATGTAGTGAAAGAACAAACACTGCATCACCTCTCTCGCCTCCTCAAGGATTTCAAGGTCAATTACTCTTCACTCGTCACTCTATCTTTCTCTCCCTTTTCTGTTTTGTTTTCCTTTCACAATTGTAAAAGTTCATAACTCTTTTAGAAATCTTGGTTCCTTTTCAGAATCAGAAAAACGAGGAAGAGGATTAAGATGGTATCTTTCTTTTCTTTCTTTGCACGTTCGAATAGGAGTCTTTTTTTTTTTTAAAAAAAAGAAACTTTTCCCCTGCACTATTAGTGAGTCAGTGGCAATGCCTCAAGATTCAAGAATCAAGATATTTCTCTTTCTATTTTAGGGTTTCTTTGGTTTTGCTTTGTTATCCTTACAAGACAAGTTCAAGCTTTGTTTTAGGGTATTATTTTTTATGTTTTAAAAATTGGGTACAAAAAGAAAATATGCTGAAGGGGGTCTCTTTGATTTTGCATCGTGCTAAAAGAATTCTTGTATATACTGCAGTTACTGAATAGAATTGGGGATGGTCAAGCCTTACACGTATATTGTCAATTTAGTAGAGTCAGCATAATGAATTTACTCTGCTGATTCTCAGGTGATAAAAGTAATTTGCTAGTTGTGTTATTAACATGTTTTTCATTGCAATAAGTACATTACTGATTGTCAACAAGTAAATTTTTTTTCCCTAATATTAAATCCATTTTTGCTAATTTTCTTTCATTTTCTTGTCTTACATGCTACCCATGAACAGGTGGAAGTGGAACCTGCTACTCTTGTGCTATTAGGCAAACAATGCAAAAAGTATTTTTGGTATTATTGATTGCCGGACTCTCTCATCAAAGGATTCTGGACTGTTTATATCTTTACAATACTGTTGCAATCACCCTTAGATAGTGTTTTTAGCAATTTGACATGTCCTACTTTTAATTCTAGTTGAAGCTGTGACTGTTGTCTGTACACTATAATAAGCAATTCTTTTTTCTTTTTTTTTTTTGGTGCTATGGAATTCAGGCCTCTGTGCTATCTAGAGCATCTATCTCTGCATAATGAAACTGGAATGGATCCACCAGTCATTAGAGAAAGGGCAGTGCCTGGGCATGTTGCTGCGGATAACTTTGCTCTTGTTTATTCATTTTGGTCAGTGTTAATTCAAAAATTGGCAAAAGTTGGATATGAAGGGAAGAACGTGTACATGGCTTCCTATGATTGGAAACTTCCTTTCGAAAATACTCGGGTCCAATTATTATTTCAAGAGAAAGCCTTCAATTATAATTTCTGGAGAGGTATACTTTCAACTAATATAATTTAAGTTGGACAATGCAAATTAGAGACCAGTTTGTAAGTAGATTGAGGAGTAAAATTGAGCTTTTGTTTTTTGCTTCTTGGTTTAAGGTACAGAGAGATTGATGGACGCTAGCTATCTAGTTAGACTTGTTGAAGACCTAATACTGAAGGCATCCTTACTCTTGAGGTTGGTGCAGTTTTCTTTCTTTTTTTTTTTTGAATAGCTTGGCTGTAGAAAAATATGGTTTATCTAATATGCTTTAGTCATGATTTCTCATTGTTCATTTTCTGTGCATATTAAATAAAAATGTTTTGCTCCTTGAAAAAGTCATTCATAAAAATTTATTTCGACATTGGAATTTGGAAAGAATTGTGGGGTAAGTATGTAATTATTAAAAAAATGATGGATATCAATGTGGCTAGAATCATTTTTGGGATAAACATAATAGTTGATCTTACGAGCATGGTAGAACAGTGAGATTATATTTGACTCTTTTGAACATGTTAAAAAAAATGCTATTCACCCAAATGTTTGAATGTTAAGAAGCATGGTATGCATGCCATTCATAACTCTGCCTATGTATTGCAAAAGATTTTACATAGTCGGTTCCAAAGTCTGAATAAAAGAGGCGGATAAATGATGGGAAAATATAGTTTTTATGATCTCAGAGATTGAGATATGATATCCTTGGACCCAATTTAAAATAAAAAAGATGGCATGATGTACTTAATCTAATTGATCCAAAAAAATAGCTTTTATGATCTCAAAGATTGAGATATGATATACTTGGACCCAATTTGAAATAAAAAGAATAGTATACGTTGCTTTTATGATATCAGGTAGCTTGATGTACTTGACCCAATTGATCAAAATCGATAGTTTTTAAGATCTCAAAAATTGAGATATGATATACTTGAACCCAATTTGAAATAAAAGAGGACAGTATACGTTGCTTTTATGATATGAAAAGAAAGTAACATGATGTATTTAATCCAATTGATTTAAAAAGATAGTTTTTATGATCTTAAAGATTGAGATGACCTACTTGGATTCAATTTGAAATAAAAAAGAAGGGTATACGTTGCTTTTATTATATAAAAAAAAGGTGTCATGATGTACTTAACCCAATTGATTTAAAAAGATAGCTTTTATGATCTCAAAAATTGAGATATGACATACTTGGACCCAATTTAAAATAAAAGAGGATGGTATATGTTGTTTTTATGATATGAGAAGTTGGCGAGAGGTACTTGACCTAATTGATCCGAATCAATAGCTTTCAAGATCTCAAAAATTGAGATATGACATACTTGGACCCAATTTGAAATAAAAAGAATGGTATATGTTGCTTTTATAATATGAGAAGAAGGTTGTGTGATGTACTTGACCCAATTGATCCAAAACGATAGTTTTTATGATCTCAAAGATTGAGATTTGACGCACTTGGACCCAATTTACAGTAAAGGAGGATGGTATATATTATTTTTATGATGCGAGGAGAAGATGGTGTGATGTACTTGATTCAATTGATCCAAAACGATAATTTTTATGATCTCAAAATTTGAGATATAACATACTTGACCTAATCTGAAGTAAATGAAGATAGTATACGTTGCTTTTATAATACGAGAAGAAGATGGTGTAATGTACTTGACCCAATTGATCCAAAACGATAGCTTTTTATAATCTCAAAGATTAAGATATGATATACTTGGATCTAATCTGAAGTAAAGGCTGAAGTAAAGGAGAAAGGTATATGTTGCTTTTATGATGTGAGAAGAAAGTGACATGATGTACTTAACCAAATTGATCCAAAAAGTTAGTTTTTATGATCTCAAAGATTGAGAGATGAGTGGTACTCGGACCCAATTTGAAATCAATGAAATCAAGGAGGATGGTAAATGTTTTTATGATACGAGAAGGTGGCGTGATGTACACGATCCAATTGAACCAAAACGATAGCTTTTGTGATCTCAATGGTGGCATGATGTATTTAACCCAACTGATCCAAAACGATAGCTTTTATGATCTCAAAGATTTAGATATGACATATTTGGACCCAACTAAAGTAAAGGAAAATGGTATACGTTTTTATGATACAAGAAAAAGGTGGCGTGATGTACCTGACATGATTGTTCCAAAACGATAGCTTTTATGATCTCAAATATTGAGTTATGACATACTTGGACCAAATTTAAAGTAAAGGAGGATGGAATATGTTGCTTTATGATATGAGAATAAGATGGTATGATGTATTTAACCCAATTGATCCAAAAAAAAATAGCTTTTATGATCACAAAGATGGACAAATGATATACTTGGACCAAATTTGAAATAAAGGAGAATGGTATACGTTACTTTTATGATATGAGAGGAAGGTGACGTGATGTACTTGACCCAGTTGATCCAAAATGATAGCTTTTATGATTTTAAAGATTGAGATATGACATATTTGAGAGATGATATACTTGGTTGAATCTCGCAAAGTGCACCTTCGCGGTGGAGGTCGAAAAATTTTTGGGATTTATGCTAACACAAAGGGGAATTGAATTAACCCCGACAAGTGTAGAGAAGTTCTAAAAATGAAAAGCCTGACTTGCTTAAGGGATGTCCAGCAACTAAATGGCCGACTTGCCGCCCTCTCTAGGTTCTTGGCGGGATCAGCATTAAGATCCCTACCATTTTTCTCCCTACTAAGAAAAGGATGCCAGTCCGAATGGACTCCCGAATGCGAAGAAGCATTCCAGGAGTTCAAAAGATTTTTAAGCCAACCTCCAATTCTGATCCGACCTAAAATCGGGGAAGAAATCGTCCTGTATTTGTCCGTAGCCGACAAAGCTGTAGCATCAGTTCTAATACGGGAAGATGAGGTCGGGCAGCATCCCGTATATTTCACCAGCAAGGTTCTACAAGGCCCCGAGTTAAGGTATCAAAAACTTGAGAAGTTTGCGTATGCCTTAATAGTAGTCTCTCGAAGGCTACGACCTTACTTCCAAGCTCACACAATAATGGTTCGAATGAATCAGCCCATGAAGCAAATTCTTCAAAAAATAAACATTGTGGGAAGAATGGTCCAATGGGTCATAGAGCTATCCGAGTTTGACCTTAAGTATGAAACTCGAACTGCCATTAAAGCCCAATGCCTCACCGACTTTGTGGCAGAGTATGTAGGAGATCAAGAGGAAGCCTCCACTGCATGGGAACTATACGTGGATGGATCCTCCAACAAAGTTGAAAGCGGTGCAGGCATAATATTGGTCAACCAGGAAAGAACTCAAATAGAAGTCTCCCTCAAATTCGAATTCCCAGCTTCTAACAATCAGGCAGAATATGAAGCCTTGAGTGCAGGGATAAATCTAGCAGAAGAAGTTGGCGCGGCCAAAGTAGTCGTGTTCAGTGACTCCAAGGTGGTGACCTCCTAAATAAATGGAGAGTACCAGGCTAAAGATCCCAATATGAAGAGGTACTTGGACAAAATATTGGAACATCTTGGGCGGTTTCTGAAAATTGAGGTAAAGCACATAACTCGGGATCTCAACAGCAGAGTAGATGTCCTATTTAAGTTGGCAAGTACCAAGTCATGAGGGAATAATAGAAGCTTGATACAAAAAACTCTCCAAGAACCCTCAGTTATAAAAACAGAGGGTAGACAGGACGTCCTTGAAGTATCCGGATTGGACCTCAAATGGATGAATCCACTAATCGAATACATGATATTCGACATCCTACCTAAAGAGGAAAAAGATGCCAAGAAGATTCGGAGGGAAACACAAAACTACACTTTGGTGAAAAATATCCTCTATAAAAGAGGAATATACACACCATTGTTAAAGTGCGTCCCGACCTCAAAGACAGGGGAAGTCGTAGAGGAGGTCGACAATGGTATCTGTAGGAACCATCTCAGAGCAAGACCTTTGGCTAAGAAAGTCATACGAGCCGGGTTCTACTGGCCGACTTTGTAGAATGACGCCACCGAATTCGTGAAGATGTGTCAGGCATGCCAAATGCATGCAAACTTCCACGTCACTCCCCCCGAATAACTTATTAGCATAACTTCTCCATGGCCTTTTGCAAAATGGGATTGGACCTATTAGGACTTTTCCCGCAAGCGCTTGGACAAGTAAAATATCTAATAGTGGGAGTAGACTATTTCACGAAGTGGATCGAAGCAGAATCATTAGCCACCATCACAGCGCAGAGAAGTCGGAAGTTCCTCTACAAGAACATTATCACAAGGTATGGAGTCTCCCACTCCATCACCACTGATAATGGAACTCAGTTCACCAACTCTACCTTCAGAAACCTGGTAGCCAGCATGCAGATCAAGCATTAGTTCACTTCGGTAGAGCACCCACAAGCAAATGGGCAAGTTGAGGCAGCTAACAAGGTTATACTGGCTGGGCTGAAAAAAAGGTTGCAAGATGCAAAGGGAGCCTGGGATGAGGAACTCCCTCAGATACTATGGGCATATCGGACTACACCTCAGTCTGCCACAGGAGAAACATCCTTCCGACTTGCTTATGGCATAGAAGCTATGATACCAGTGGAAATCAATGAGCATAGTCCAAGGGTGAGTTTCTACGACGAGGTTGGCAACATTCAAGGGAACAAAGAAGAACTCGAGCTACTCCCTGAAGTCCGAGAACAAGCCCAGATAAAGGAAGCAGCGTTGAATCGAAGGATGACAAACATATACAACAAGAAAGTTATTCGAAGAAAGTTCGCCCCAGACGACTTGGTCTTGATCAGAAATGACAACGGTGTTAACAAGTCGGGGGAGGAAAAGCTCGCTGCTAATTGGAAAGGGCCATATAAGATTAGTGAGGTCTTTGGAAAATGGTACTATAAGGTAACCGACTTAAGCGGTACCGAGCTACCAAGGTCGTGGCATGCTTGTAACATGAAAAGGTACTACAGTTAAAAGCGAACTCTACTCCCTGATATACTCTTTTTCCCGACTTCATGATTTTTTCCCAAAGAAGGGTTTTAGTGAAGGTGGTTTTAACGAGGCATCAAAGTGGAGGCTAAGGGGTAGCAATTTTTAAAATCCCTTAGTAGTAAAAGGTACCTTCATCAATAAATAAAGATCATTAGTGGTTGCCATTTTCCAATGAAACGCACTAACTTAAACTCGGGTTCAGGTCCAAACACACCAAAAGGCCTAATCCAAAGATTGGTCTTCACTACCCACTGACCTCCTCAGAAGAAGTCGGATTCAACACAGACTCCATTCCAAAGAAGTCGGGCTCGACGGATAGCTGGCAGATAACACTTATTCAAATAAGTAACTGCCTCTAAAATCTCTCACCCCACTTCCAGGAGCCATATCGCAACTACCCTAAGATAAACGGACGGTTATCCACCCTGAAAGGTGAAACTACTCCAACAGTGGTTATTGGATCACCACTATAAATACACTGACACCCCTCAGGTATCTCTAAGTTTCAATACTTTCTGAACATGCTAACCCCTTTGTTGACTTAGGCATCGGAGTGTTTTTGCAGGTACCACCCCTCATTCTTTCACAAACACAAGTCGGACGGCGACTCCTAGACACGAATAAAGTCGGAGACCACCTCCTCTTAATGCTTGGGCCAATCTTCAAAGCCCAATCCACCAATCTCAGGTTACCCACGTAACATTGGTGCCGTTGCCAGGGACCTGGAGATTAACCAATGATGGCGGATGATTTGAACGAGGATGGAAACACAGCGTCTGATTCTGAGCAAGAAAATCAGGACGCTAGTAACAATGACAGGGCCATAGTCACTCACCAAGGGGTTACTAAGCAGCACAGAGAATACACCTCAGGGGTAAAGGACCCAAAGGGAAACTCCTCTGAGGGGCACAGATCAGACAAAGAAGGACAACCCCATGCTACTGATTTCATGGGATTGTTCCATGGCCACCAGGGACGGTTGGAACAACTGGAGCAAGAATTGGAACGGCAGAGAGAAGCGGAGAGGAACTTGAGAAGCGAAATCGAGGGACAAAAAGAGGTTGAAGAAAAGCTCTCAAGATTAGAATCCACTTTCCGAGGTAGAAACTCCCGCAGTGACCGAGACGATTCTCTCTTGGGAGGGGAAGACCCGTTCAATGAGGACATCTTGAGGGTAAAGGTTCCAAGAAACTTCAAAAGCCCCGATATGGACCTATACGACGGGACTACTGATCCAAAACATCACCTAAGCAACTTCGAGGCAGTGATCATGGGCCTAGTAAATGGACTGCGAGAAGGCCCATTCTCCCACTCCATCTCGAAAAGGCACCCGACTTCTTTAAGCGACGTACAGGAAAGAGCTGAGAAGTACATCAACATGGAAGAAAATGCCAGACTTCGAGAGCCGACTTGGCGGCCTGGGCACTCTCACTCATCAAAAGAGAAAGAGAGCCCAAGAAAAAAGAGAATGTCAGCCCTGAAAGACCCAGGAGATACCACTTCTATACTCCTCTACAAGTTTCCCTCATCGATGTCTACAGAAAAATTTGTCACACTGAAAGGCTACCTCCCCCTAGGCCCATCAAGAATAAAAAGGGGTGAAGTCGTAGCGAATATTGTAAGTACCATAAATTATATGGTCACTCAACAAGTGATTGTTACGATCTGAAAAATGTGATAGAAAAGTTGGCCAGGGAAGGTCGACTTGACAGATATCTCATGCAAAGGTCGGACCATCACGGCAAGAGAAAGCGAGATGAGGAGGACCAAAGAGACCTACCACCACAAATCCCAAAAAGACATATACACATGATCTCAGAGGGAGGGGGTTGCTGGACGTGGTCTCACAAAATCATCTCGCAAGAGGCACCTGAAGGAAGTCTACCAGGTCGGGGGTGAAGTTCCCGACCTTCCAACCATCTCTTTCACTAAAGAAGATGGGCAAGGCATCATTCTCGGACATGACGATCCGGTAGTAATTACTATAATCCTTGCCAACGCCCATCTACACAGAAATTTCAAAAATTTCAAAAACTTTCACCTCTTGAACTTGCTATGGAAAAATTTCCTCAATCTACCTCCTCATTTGTTCAACAAACCCCAAGCTTCATGCAAGAAACACGAGCAAACTTCAAAACTAAGAAGCTTCCATCAGGAATTTAGAGGTGTAAGTATGACAAATTTCCAAGCAATTGGTAGAGAAGCTAACAAATTCCTTTTCGAACGATATGTAAATAAGTCACATTTTTCATATATATATATAACAATAACTAATATCATATATTATAACTTGTGAAATCATAATATTTTGAGAAGTAGTGTATAGACAACTTAAATATTAATAAGTCTGAAAAATGTTAGAAAAAAATAAAGATATAAAAAAATTGCATGTTGATCCGTAAGATTTTCTTTTTAAAAGTTTATCCATAGTCTACGATTAATAACTTTAAAATTATATATATGTTATTTATCTTATATATTTTTTATTTTATAGAGATTTATAATTTTTTTTATCGGTGTTGTTAGTGGTTGTAGAGAAATTTTTAATTTTAAATAAACTTATAGATAAATTAAAAGCAATATTGGTTGCTATTTTTCTGACAATTTATTTAGTTTTTAGTTTAAATTAAAATTAAATTATATATTTAATTTATATTTGTTTGTTTATCCTAATGATTGTATATAATAAATAATATATTTAAGTATGTTTTGAAAGAAACTATTGAATTTTATATAGTTGAAAGTTAACTATGAAATTGAGACTAAGATGAAGTGAAATACAATAAACATATGAGGAGTGAAAGTAAAATAAATAACTAAAAATAAAGTAACAAAATAATTAAAAAAATAAAAAAATAGAAAAATAATGCATGTAGTTGATAAAAACACACTATAAAAAAAATTTAGTATAATCAATGAATATAAAAAATGAAAGACAAAAATTAAGATATATTATTATTAAAAGATTCAAGAAAAATATTGTGAAGAAGAACCTATTAATCAAGCTTTATGAAAAATATTATAGAAAATTTGAAATATTAGTAAATAAAATAGTAACTCCTTTAAAAATTATATATTAATCAAAATATATAAAATCATATTTTGATTCTTACATATAAAAAATAATAAGAGAATAATTCAAATTAAATTTATTTATTTTATTTTTTTATTATTTATTAAATAATTTAATATTTATTTTGGTCAAATCAAATAATATAATTAATTAGTTATAATTAATGTTGTTTAACCTAATGGTATAATTGAAATATATTGAAACTCTAAAGATAAAATTAAAACTAAATATTAAGGATAAAATTAAAATAAATTAGCATTTGCTATCTTATAAATTTTTTTAATAAAAATCTCATTTATACATCTTTAAAATGCATCACTTTAATACAATGATATTTTTATTAAAAGAAAAAATTATGAAAAATATTTCATATATTTGTTAGTAAATTATTTACAAATATTTTTTGAAGCATATCATTTTTATTATATAAAAATAACTTAGATACCTTTAAATGTGATTATGATAATTAACTAACTATTATATATTTTTTACTAATTTATATTTGATAATGTATCTCTAATAATACATTATTTTAATAATGTAACTAATTTATTGTATCTGTCAAACTTTTAATTATAGTAAAAATATAAGATATAATGCCAAAACAAAAGTTAAAATGACATAAGTGTTTTATTAACAGAAAAAAATATATTTTTTCTTCTTTTTTAGACACGTATCTATTTTTTTGAAGTTATAAATTTTAATAATTGATATAAATTAATGACAATTAAGTGTACAAAAAAATACTAATCGATAAAGAAAATAAAATTTAAGTAAGACAAACATTTTTTTTTGAATTAAAAAGTGCTCAACACCACAAGGTGGAGCAAACAGAGATAAGAAACATAAGACAACGTAAATACAAAGTTATAACCCCTCATCCTCTTTGGCAATGCCATCAAAAACCAAAGGGAGTACCACCAAGCCACTCGTCGGATAGCGAAAAGGACCTGTTGATGACTTCCACTACTCCTGAGCCATGATTATTGAAGACACGATCATTCCTTTCTAGCCAAATTGTCCAGATTACAGCAAAGAATCCAATCAACCACCTCTTTCTCTCAACCTTTCTATGTGAGGCATGCGTCCAGCTCTCAAAATATTGTTTCAGTGTTCCTGGTACAGTCCAGGACCTTCCAAGGGCGTTGGTGCACGAAATTGTGATCATCAACAATGGCGCCAAAAACTTGGTAGCGCTCTCAAACGTGAATCACACTTAGTCACAACTCCGCACAACTAACCAACAAGTGCACTGGGTCGTCCAAGTAATACCTTACGTGAGTAAGGGTCGATCCCACGGAGATTGTTGGTATGAAGCAAGCTATGGTCATCTTGTAAATCTCAGTTAGGCGGATAATAAATGTTATAGAACTTTCGAATAATAAATAAAGCAGAAAATAAAGATAGAGTTACTCATGTAATTCAATGGTGGGAATTTTAGATAAGTGTATGGAGATGCTTGTCCCTGTTGGATCTCTACTTTCGTATTGCTTTCCTTCAATCCTTCTTATTCCTTTCCATAGCAAGCTGTATGTAGGGCATCACCGTTGTCAATGGCTACATCCCATCCTCTCAGTGAAAAAGGTCCAAATGCTCTGTCACGGCAAGGCTAATCATCTGTCGGTTCTCGATCATGTTGGAATAGAATCCCTTGATTCTTTTGCGTTTGTCATCACGCCCAACAATCGCGAGTTTGAAGCTCGTCACAGTCATTCAATCCCTGAATCCTACTCAGAATACCACAGACAATGTTTAGACTTTCCGGATTTTCATAAATGCCGCCATCAATCTAGCTTATACCACGAAGATTCTGATTAAGGAATCCAAGAGATATGCGCCCGGTCTAAAGTAGAACGGAAATGGTTGTCAGTCACGCGTTCATAGGTGAGAATGATGATGAGTGTTACGAAACATCACATTCATCATGTTGAAGTGAAACAAATATCTTAGAACAGGAATAGTTGAATTGAATAGAAAATACTAGTAATTGCATTAAAACTTGAGGTACAGCAGAGCTCCACATCCTTGATCTATGGTGTGTAGAAACTCCACCGTTGAAAATATATAAGTGATGAAGGTTCAGGCATGGCCGAATGGCCAGCCTCCAAACGTGATCAATAGTCTCCTCAGATGAATAATAGAGTAAAATCGAGACCAAAGATGTCTAATACAATAATAAAATGTTCTATTTATACTAGACTAGCTACTAGGATTTACAAAAGTAAGTAATTGATAGAGAAATCCACTTCTGGGGCCCACTTGGTATGTGCTTGGGCTGAGCTTGAACTTTACACGTGCAGAGGCTTCTTTTGGAGTTCAACGCCAAGTTGTAACGTGTTTTTGGCGTTCAACTCTGGTTCGTGACGTGTTTTTGGCGTTTGACTCCAGAATGCAGGATGGAACTGGCGTTGAGCGCCAGTTTACGTCGTCTAATCACGAATAAAGTATGGACTATTATATATTTCTGGAAAGCTCTGGATGTCTAACTTCCAACGCCGTTGAGAGCGCGCCATTTTGAGTTCTGTAGCTTCAAAAAATCCCTTTCGAGTGTAGGGAGGTCAGATTCCAACAACATCAGCAGTCCTTTGTTAGCCTCCTTATCAGAGTTTTGCTCAGGTCCCTCAATTTCAGCCAGAAATTACCTGAAATTACAGAAAAACACACAAACTCATAGTAAAGTCCAGAAATGTTAATTTAGCATAAAAACTAATGAAAACATCCCTAAAAGTAGCAAGATTATACTAAAAACTATCTAAAAACAATGCCAAAAAGCGTATAAATTATCCGCTCATCACAACACCAAACTTAAATTGTTGCTTGTCCCCAAGCAACTGAAAATCAATTAGGATAAAAAGAAGAGAATATACTATAAATTCCAAAATATCAATGAATATTAATTTTAATTAGATGAGTAGGACTTGTAACTTTTTGCTTCTGAACAGTTTTGGCGTCTCACTTTATCCTTTGAAGTTTAGAATGATTGGCATCTCTAGGAACTCCGAATTTCAGATAGTGTTATTAATTCTCCTAGTTAAGTTTGTTGATTCTTGAACACAGCTACTTTTATGAGTCTTGGCCGTGGCCCTAAGCACTTTGTTTTTCAGTATTACCACCAGATACATAAATGCCACAGACACATAGCTGGGTGAACCTTTTCAGATTGTGACTCAGCTTTGCTAAAGTCCCCAGTTAGAGGTGTCCAGAGTTCTTAAGCACACTCTTTTTGCTTTGGATCACGACTTTAACCACTCAGTCTCAAGCTTTTCACTTGGACCTGCATGCCACAAGCACATGGTTAGGGACAGCTTGATTTAGCCGCTTAGCCCTGGATTTTATTTCCTTGGGCCCTCCTATCCATTGATGCTCAAAGCCTTAGATCCTTTTTACCCTTGCCTTTTGGTTTTAAGGGCTATTGGCTTTTTCTGCTTGCTTTTTTTCTTTTTCTTTCTAATTTTTTTGCCATTTTTTTTGCAAGCTTTTGCTTTTTCACTGCTTTTTCTTGCTTCAAGAATCAATTTTCATGATTTTTCAGATTGTCAATAACATTCTCTTTGTTCATCATTCTTTCAAGAGCCAACAATTTTAACATTCATAAACAACAAGATAAAAAATATACACTGTTCAAGCATTCATTCAGAAAACAAACAGTATTGTCACCACATCAATATAATTAATACTAAATTCAAGGATAATTTCAAAATTCATGTACTTCTTGTTCTTTTAAATTAGAAACATTTTTCATTTAAGAGAGGTGAAGGATTTATAGAATTATTTATAGCCTTAAGACATAGTTACTCAATACTAATGATCATGAGGTAGAGACACAAAACATAAACACACATATAGCATAAAAATCGAAAAACAGAGATAAGAACAAGGAAGTTAAGGAATGAGTCCACCTTAGTGAGGGTGGCACCTTTTTGAAGGACTAATGGTGCTTTTTGAGCTCCTTTATGTCTCTTCCTTGCCTCTGTTGCTTGATCCCTAGTGATTTTGGTGCTCTTATCCTTAGTTGCTCCCAATAGTTGTGTGGAGAAAAATGTATCCCCTGAGGTATCTCAGGCATTTCTTGATGAGGGAATTCCTCATGCTCTCTTGATGTGCAGTCAAATGCTCTTCTACTGAGCTATGGACCCTTGAGATGAATCTCTCCATCTCCCATGACTCGGAGGTGGAAAAATTTTTTTGTCTTCCCTTTTCTCTCTTTTTTTGCCATCAATGGTTATGGAAAAGCAAAAATGCTATGCTTTGACCACACCAAACTTAGAATGTTGCTCGTCCTCGAGCAAAAGAAGAAAGAATAGAAGAATGAGAAGAATATATGGAGGAGAGGGAGAGATGTTTGTGTTTCGGCCATGTAGGGTGGGTTTGGGTGGGGAGGATGGATGTGAGTGGTGAAGAAGAGAGAAGGTGAGTTGAGGTAGGTGGGGATCCTGTGGGGTCCACAGATCCTGAGATGATCCTGTGGGGTCCACAGATCCTAAGGTGTCAAGGATTTATATCCCTGCACCAATGAGGCGTGTAAAACGCCCTCTGCATGCAATCCTGGCATTTAACGCCAGATTGGTGCTTGTTTCTGGCGTTAAACGCCAGTTCTAAGCTTGTTCTGGGTGTTCAACGCCCATCTGCAGCATGTTTCTGGCGTTGAATGCCAGCTTTTCTCAGTGTGCAACCCTGGCATTTAAATGCCAGATTGCTGCATGTTTCTGGCGTTCAGCGCCAGATCCATGATCTGTTCTGGCGTTGAACGCCAGCCAGATGCTCCTTACTGGCGTTTAAACGCCAGTAAGTCCTTCCTCCAGGGTGTGATTTTTCTTCTGCTATTTTTGATTCTATTTTTAATTTTAGTATTCTTTCGTGACTCCACATGATCATGAACCTAATAAAACATAAAAGAACAATAAAAAGAAAAATAAAATTAGATAAATAAAAATTGGGTTGTCTCCCAATAAGCGCTTCTTTAATGTCAATAGCTTGACAGTGGGCTCTCATGGAGCCTCACAGGTGATCAGGTCAATGTTGTAGACTTCCAACACCAAACTTAGAGTTTGGATGTGGGAATTCAACACCAAACTTAGAGTTTAGTTGTGGCCTCTCAACACCAAACTTAGAGTTTGATTGTGGGGGCTTTGTTTGACTCTGTACTGAGAGAAGCTTTTCATGCTTCCTCTCCATTGTTAAAGAAGAAGATCCTTGAGTCTTAAACACAAGGTAATCCCTATTCAATTGAAGGACTAATTCTCCTCTGTTAACATCTATCACAGCTTCTGCTGTGGCTAGGAAAGGTCTTTCAAGGATGATGCATTCATCCTCCTCCTTCCTAGTGTCTAAGATTATGAAATCAGCAGGGATGTAAATGCCTTTAACCTTCACTAATACGTCCTCTACTAATCCATAAGCTTGTCTTATTGACTTGTCTGCCATTTGTAATGAGAATAAGGCAGGCTGTACCTCAATGATCCCCAGTTTCTCCATTACAGAGAGTGGCATAAGATTTCTGTCTGACCCTAGGTCACACAGAGCCTTGTCAAAGGTCATGGTGCCTATGGTACAGGGTATTAAGAATTTGCCGGGATCTTGTCTCTTTTGAGGTAAAGTTTGCTGAACCCATGTATCTAGTTCACTAATGAGCAAGGGAGGTTCACCTTCCCAAGTCTCATTACCAAACAACTTGGCATTCAGCTTCATGATGGCTCCTAGATATTGAGCAACTTGCTCTCCAGTTACATCTTCATCCTCTTCAGAGGAAGAATAGTCTTCAGAGCTCATAAATGGCAGAAGGAGGTTTGATGGGATCTCTATGGTCTCTATATGAGCCTCAGATTCCTTTAGGTCCTCAATAGGGAACTCCTTCTTGCTTGAGAGACATCCCATGAGGTCTTCCTCATTGGGATTCACGTCCTCTCCTTCCTTTCTAGGTTCGGCCATATTGATTATATCAATGGCCTTGCACTCTCTTTTTGGATTTTCTTCAGTATTGCTTGGGAGAGTACTAGAAGGAGTTTCAGTGATTTTCTTACTCAGCTGGCCCACTTGTGCCTCCAGAACTCTGATGGAGGACCTTGTTTCATTCATGAAACTTAAAGTGGCCTTAGACAGATCAGAGACTAAATTTGCTAAGTTAGAGGTACTCTGTTCATAATTCTCTGTCTGTTGCTGAGAAGATGATGGATAAGGCTTGATATTGCTGAGCCTATTTCTTCCACCATTATTAAAGCCTTATTGAGGCTTTTGTTGATCCTTCCATGAGAAATTTGGATGATTTCTCCATGATAAATTATAGGTGTTTCCATAAGGTTCACCCATATAATTTACTTCTGCTATTGCAGGGTTCTCAGGATCATAAGTTTCTTCTTCAGAAGATGCCTCTTTAGTACTGTTGGATGCATTTTGCCATCCATTCAGATTTTGAGAAATCATGTTGACTTGCTGAGTCAACATTTTGTTCTGAGCCAAAATGGCATTCAGAGCATCAATTTCAAGAACTCCCTTCCTTTGAGGTGTCCCATTATTCACGGAATTTCTCTCAGAAGTGTACATGAATTGGTTATTTGCAACCATGTCAATAAGTTCTTGAGCTTCTGCAGGCGTTTTCTTTAGGTGAATGGATCCACCTGCAGAATGGTCCAATGACATCTTAGAGAACTCAGATAGACCATAATAGAATATATCTATCATGGTCCATTCTGAAAACATGTCAGAAGGACATCTTTTGGTCATCTGTTTGTATCTTTCCCAAACTTCATAGAGGAATTCACCATCTTTTTGTTTGAAGGTCTGAACATCCACTCTAAGCTTGCTCAACTTTTGAGGAGGAAAGAACTTAGCCAAGAAGGCCGTGACCAGCTTATCCCAAGAGTCCAGGCTATCTTTAGGTTGAGAGTCCAACCATGCTCTAGCTCTGTCTCTTACAGCAAAAGAAAAAGCATGAGCGTGTAGACTTCAGGGTCTACTCTATTAGTCTTAACAGTCTCACAGATCTGCAAGAACTCAGTTAAAAACTGGTAGGGATCTTCTGATGAAAGTCCATGAAACTTGCAGTTCTGTTGCATTAGAGCAACTAGTTAAGATTTCAGCTCAAAATTGTTTGCTCCAATGACAGGAATTGAGATGCTTCTTCCATCATACTTGGAAGTAGGTGTAGTATAATCACCAAGCATCCTTCTTCCATTATTGTTGTTGGGTTCGGTTGCAATCTCCTTTTCTTGTTCGAAAATTTCAGCAAGGTTGTCTCTGGATTGTTGTAATTTAGCTTCTCTTAGTTTCCTCTTCAGAGTCCTTTCAGGTTCTGGATCAGCTTCAACAAGAATGCCTTTTTCCTTGTTCCTGCTCATATGAAAGAGAAGAGAACAGAAAAAGAAGAGGAATCCTCTATGTCACAGTAAAGAGGTTCCTTATTATTAGTAGAAGAAGAAAGGGGATAAAGAAAGGAGAATCCAAACACAAGGGTGAGGATAAAGGTAGTGATTTGAGATGAAGAGAAGTGTTAGTAAATGAATGAATAAAAAGAATAATATGAGAGAGGGAGAACTTTTCGAAAATAAATTTTAAAAAGGAGTTAAATGATTTTCGAAAAATAAAGATAAGAAATAAAATTAAAATTAAAATTTAAAACAATTAATTAATTAAAGAAAGAATTTTTGAAAAAGAGGGAGGTATTTTCGAAAATTAGAGAGAGAAAAATTGTTAGGTGATTTTGAAAAAGATAAGAAACAAACAAAAAGTTAATTAGTTATTTGAAAAAGATTTGAAAATCAAATTTGAAAAGATAAGAAGATAAGAAGATAAGAAGGTAGAAAAAATATTTTAAAATCAAATTTTTGAAAAAAGATAAAATTTTGAAAAAAATATCATATAAAAGATAAAATGAAAAGATATGATTAAAAAGATATGGTTAGAAAGATTTAATTTTTAAAATTAAAATTAATTACTTAACTAACAAGAAACTAAAAGATATGATTCTAGAATTTAAAGATTGAACCTTTCTTAACAAGAAAGTAACAAACTTCAAATTTTTGAATCAATCATATTAATTGTTAGCATATTTTTCGAAAATAAAGATAAAACTAAGAAAAAGATTTTTGAAAAATATTTTAAAACATTAAATTTTCGAAAATTAAATAAAAAATGAAAAAGATTTGATTTTTGAAAAAGTTTTAATAAGATAAGATTTTTAAAATTTGAAAATTTGACTTGACTTACAAGAAACAACTAATTTTAAAAATTTTTGACTAAGTCAACCCAAATTTTCGAAATTTTGAGAGAAAAAAAGGAAAAGATATTTTTTTATTTTTGAATTTTTAATTATGATGAGAGAGAAAAACACAAAAAAAGACTCAATGCATGAAATTTTTAGATCAAAACACATGATGCATGCAAGAATGCTAATAATGTCAAGATGAACACCAAGAACACTTTGAAGATCATGATGAACATCAAGAACTTATTTTTGAAATATTTTTGATGCGAATAAGACATGCAAGACACCAAACTTAGAGATTTGCAATGCTTAGACACTATGAATGCAAAAATGCATATGAAAAACAACAAAAACACAAAACAAGAAATTATCAAGATCAAACAAGTAGACTTACCAAGAACAACTTGAAGATCATGAAGAACACTATGAATGCATGAATTTTTCGAAAAATGCAAGAACAATATGAATATGTAATTGACACCAAACTTAAAACATGGCACAAGACTCAAACAAGAATCACAAAATATTTTTGGTTTTTATGATTTTATAATTTTTATTTTATTTTTCAAAAAATATATAGGAAAAAGACAATAAGAAATTCAAAATTTCTAAGAAGAATTCCAGGAATCTTTCAATGTTAGCCTAAAGCTCCAATCCAAGGGTTGGGCATGGCTTAATAGCCAGCCAGCTTTAGGATATAAATCAGGCATACAACAGCTGATATTTTAATTAACTTGCCTCTATGATGATGGTTGGAAACCTCAGTCCAAAAGAATTTGGACATGGCTTTACAGCCAACCAGGCTTCAACACGTTACTGTGAAACTCTAGAATTCATTCTTAAAAATTTAGAATAATTTTCGAAAACAGAAGTAAAAATTTTTTTGAAAGATTTTTTTTTGAAAATTTTTTTGAAAATAAAACAAAAAGAAAATTACTTAATCTGAGCAACAAGATGAACCGTCAGTTGTCCAAACTCGAACAATCTCCGGCAACGGCGCCAAAAACTTGGTGCACGAAATTGTGATCATCAACAATGGCGCCAAAAACTTGGTAGCGCTCTCAAACGTGAATCACACTTAGTCACAACTCCGCACAACTAACCAGCAAGTGCACTGGGTCGTCCAAGTAATACCTTACGTGAGTAAGGGTCGATCCCACGGAGATTGTTGGTATGAAGCAAGCTATGGTCATCTTGTAAATCTCAGTTAGGCGGATAATAAATGTTATAGAGTTTTCGAATAATAAATCAAGCAGAAAATAAAGATAGAGTTACTCATGTAATTCAATGGTGGGAATTTCAGATAAGTGTATGGAGATGCTTGTCCCTGTTGGATCTCTACTTTCCTACTGCCTTCCTTCAATCGTTCTTATTCCTTTCCATGGCAAACTGTATGTAGGGCATCACCGTTGTCAATGGCTACATCCCATCTTCTCAGGGAAAAAGGTCCAAATGCTCTGTCATGGCACGGCTAATCATCTGTCGGTTCTCGATCATTTTGGAATAGAATCCCTTGATTCTTTTGCGTTTGTCATCACGCCTACAATCGCGAGTTTGAAGCTCGTCACAATCATTCAATCCCTGAATCCTACTCGGAATACCACAAACAAGGTTTAGACTTTCCGGATTCTCATAAATGCCGCCATCAATCTAGCTTATACCACGAAGATTCTGATTAAGGAATCCAAGAGATATGCGCCCGGTCTAAAGTAGAACAGAAGTGGTTGTTAGTCACGCGTTCATAGGTGAGAATGATGATGAGTGTCACGAATCATCACATTCATCATGTTGAAGTGCAACGAATATCTTAGAACAAGAATAGCTGAATTGAATAGAAAATAGTAGTAATTGCATTAAAAATTGAGGTACAACAGAGCTCAACACCCTTGATCTATGGTGTGTAGAAACTCCACCATTGAAAATACATAAGTGATGAAGGTTCAGACATGGCTGAATGGCCAGCCCCCAAACGTGATCAATAGTCTCCTCAGATGAATAATAGAGTAAAACCGAGACCAAAGATGTCTAATACAATAATAAAATGTTCTATTTATACTAGACTAGCTACTGGGTTTACAGAAGTAAGTAATTGATGCAGAAATCCACTTCTAGGGCCCACTTGGTGTGTGCTTGGGCTGAGCTTGAACTTTACATGTGCAGAGGCTTCTTTTGGAGTTGATCGCCAAGTTGTAACGTGTTTTTGGCGTTCAACTCTGGTTCATGACGTGTTTCTGGCGTTTGACTCCGGAATGTAGCATGGAACTGGCGTTGAGCGCCAGTTTACGTCGTCTAATCACAAATAAAGTATGGACTATTATATATTGCTGGAAAGCTCTGGATGTCTACTTTCCAACGCCATTGAGAGCGTGCCATTTGGAGTTCTGTAGCTCCAAAAAATCCCTTTCGAGTGCAAGGAGGTCAGATTCCAACAGCATCAGCAGTCCTTTGTCAGCCTCCTTATCAGAGTTTTGCTCAGGTCCCTCAATTTCAGCCCGAAATTACCTGAAATTACAGAAAAACACAAAAATTCATAGTAAAGTCCAGAAATGTGAATTTAGCATAAAAACTAATGAAAACATCCCTAAAAGTAGCTAGATTATACTAAAAACTATCTAAAAACAATGTCAAAAAGCGTATAAATTATCCGCTCATCTGGCGTCCAGCCATGCACACCACACCTGCCAAGTGAGCTCACAGCCAAGAAATAGATGGACAGCCGACTCAACAGCCTTACAACATAAAGGACACATATTATCGAGCTGGCCAATAACCCCTAGCCTGGAAAGCCTTTCTTTAGTATTCACTCTCCCAACCAAGACAAACCAAGCAAACATTTCAACCCTTTGCGGGACGAATTCCCTCCAAATAACACTAGTGAAGCTATAGCTAGTTATTTCCTCCGGGAGAACTGCTTCCTGCAACCCCTTCACAAAGGAGCTAGTTGAAAAAATACCAGTTCTGTCAAATTTCCAAATCACCTTATCCTCTCTCTCCATTGTTAGCTTAACCGATCGTAGTATCTCGTGGAGGTAGTTTAAAAGGTCAGCTCCCACTGAAATAGCTGTCTCCTCCACTGGAAGCTCCATATCCACTCCAACCCATCCTAAAATCCGCAGTCCCCTATAACAGATCCTTGAAGATTCGAGACCGAGAAAAGTCTTGGAAAAATATCTTTCAAGACCCCATCAGGGAGCCAGATGTCCTCCCAGAACCGGGTTGTTCTGCCGTTCCCAACCTCCATTGATAGGCCTCTGATCATCGTCTCTCTAACTTGTGGCTCTCTTATTTGAAGCTGACAGATATCCTTCCAAGGACCCCCTCGGTTGGGAGCAGGTTGCCCATGCAGCATCTCAGAAGAATTCATGCTATTACAAGAACAAACCACTTTCTTCCAAAGGGAGCACTCCTCTTTCGAAAACCGCCACCACCACTTAAACAAAAGAGCGGTATTCCGAAGCACTGCATCTCCAACTCCCAAACCACCTATCTTTTAGGTGCCATCACTACCTCCCACCGCACTAGTGGCATCCCTACCCTCCCATCCTCTTTACTCCACAAGAAACGACATTGTAAGGAAATCAACTTCTCTGCTACTGCCTTTGGCATCTTGTACAAGCTCAGATAGTATATAGACAAGCTATTAAGGACAGATTTTATGAGCACCAGCTTACCCGCCTTATTGAGTGTCTTTGCTTTCCACAGGCCTAGCTTGTCTTCCACCTTATCAATCACTGGTTGCCACATTTTCACAAGCCTCGGATTCGCTCCCAATGAGATTTCCAGGTATCGAACAGGGAGGGCTGCCTCCTTACAATCTAGCAAACAACACATCTTTCGCGTCCATCGCTGTTCATAGTTAACAGGAATGAGACTTGACTTCTCAAAATTAATGCTCAACCCCGACATCAGCTCAAAGCAATGCAGTAGACGCTTGTAATTCTTTATGGTCTCTTCCTCTGGAGGGCAAAAAAGAATAGTATCGTCTGCAAACTGTAAGTGTGACAACTCAATGTTATCCCGTCCAACCAAGAGCAGAAGTATGCAGCCATTCCTCACCGCCTCTCCTATCATTCGATGAAGAACATCAACAACTAACACAAACAGAAAGGGAGATAAAGGGTCTCCATGTCGTAGTCCCCTTTCCATTTTGAAGGGCTTAGTGGGAGCTCCATTGATTAGAACTGACATGGACGCAGAACATACACACTCATTGATCCACCTCCGCCAACGATTTCTAAACCCCATCTTCTGCAGAACGATGTCGACAAAGCTCCATTTGACCCGATCATACGCCTTCTGAAAATCTAGTTTAATAAGTGCAGAGCTACGTCTTCTGGATTTTAGCCAATGCACAGTTTCACACGCTATCAGAGTCTCGTCATGGATTTTCTTGCCCTACACAAAAGCACTCTGAGTCTCGCCCACTAATCCTGGCATCACATGCCGCATCCTTCGAACCATGACCTTAGATATGGCCTTATAAACGCACCCCACCATACTAATCGACCGAAGATCTTTTATCTTTGTAGCTCCAACGAACTTCGGTGCCAGAGCTACCTAAGTGACATTCGAGCCCCTAGGTAGCATAGCTGATTGGAAGAACCCCAACACTGCTTCTGTGAATTCCCTCCCAATCTCTGCCCAACACTTCTTAATAAAATTCATATTATACCCATCACTTCCAGGAGCTTTCGAAGACTCACAATCTCACCCTACAGCCTTTATTTCTTCTGTACTTGGCATCAACTCCAGCTCTGCTGCCTCCTCCCCAGTTATTCGCCTAACCAGCCCATCCCGGATTCCAATATTAGGAGAAGGCTCCTGGTGATATAACTCCTTATAGAAATCTCTTATAGCTACCTTGATCCGTGCTTGATTCCTTACTACTCTCCTCTGGATCCGTAAGGCTTCAATCCGATTGCTTCTCCTACAAGCTGATGCAAGATTGTGGAAGTATCTAGTGTTTTTATCCATCTCCTTAGCATGCCTAGACTGTGACATCTGCTTTCAATGGATTTTCTTTCTAATATACCATTTCTTACAAGAGCTCACAAGCGCCTTCCTTCTCGCCTCTATTTTTCCATCATATACTCCATGATTCACCAGATCATCTACCTTCTTGATCTCCTCCTCAAACTTGTTAATCCTCATGTCCAGATCACCAAACTGCTTTCTATGCCATCTCCCTAGTGGGATCGTCAGAGCCTTCAATTTATCCATGAACTAAATCTCCCCGAGACTCCTCCATTCCTCCTTTACCATTCTCAAAACCCCATCGTGAGTAAACCATGAATCCAGCTCCGAAACGGTCTCGGCTTCCCTCCCAACCTAGTTACGTTCATAATCATTAGACAGTGGTCTGACAGCCCTCTTGGACCTCCTCGTAACCTTGTTTCAGGAAATTCTTCCAACCATTCCAAACTAACCAAGACCCTGTCAATACGACTACATGATTGGCCATGGAACCATGTGAACCGCCTATCAGATAAAACTAGATCCATCAACTCCATATCATGAATCCAAGATTTAAACTCTGCTGCAGACCTTGGCAGAAACGTGGCCCCCAGTCGTTCTTCCACTTGAACAATCTCGTTAAAATCCCCCATAAAACAGAATGGTACCTGGCATAAACCGGACAAGAAGCTTAGCTCTTCCCACACTACAAGCTTTTTCTTCCTACCATGTTCACCATACACCAAACAGAATGCACACCGAAAATTATTCATTAACAGCACTCCATCCACACATAGCCACCTAGCTCCTTTATAACAGCTACTTAAGTTAAAAACCGTGTTATCCCACATCAGTAACAAGCCGCCAGAAGCGCCTTCTGCCTCCACAAACTCCCAACCCACTCCATCATTACCCCACAACTGCGCCACCTCAAATTTAGTTATCACCTCTTTCTTTGTCTCTATTAAGCCTAGCACATGCACATTGAACTTCTTTCTAAAATTTTTAACCATACTCAATTTTCCAGTCCCTGCCAACCCCCGAACATTCCAGGATGCAAAAGTCATTTTAAAACAGTAGTACACACCTGTTTCCTATTTTTTGGATGACTTCTTCTGGCCTTTCTTTCTGTTTAGCCAGCTTCTTCCTTAAAGCAATCTTCTCATTCTGTGCTTGGAGTATCGCCATAATATCCTCTTCCTCATCATAAGGCACCACTCCAGATTCCACCGCCAGGGTCCAAGCAGTTCTGTTTTCTTGTGTTTCTTCTGCCCTTTCGGTGCCAGACGTTTCTGACGCACCCTCGCTCTCTTCAACATGTGGGTCAGGCTCTAAACCTGCCAGCGATACCCCCTCCCCCAATCCCTCCGTTGCCAATGTCACTGACCGATCGACCGCTACTTCGGTAGCTGGGTCAGCCGCTGCATTACCTTTTACCAAGCTCTCTTGGCACTGTACCCACCAGCGTATGGTGC
Organism: Arachis hypogaea; assembly: GCF_003086295.3. NCBI lineage: Eukaryota > Viridiplantae > Streptophyta > Magnoliopsida > Fabales > Fabaceae > Arachis > Arachis hypogaea. Next base: position 28,867,223 of record NC_092038.1, read on the forward strand.
TTCTGTAGCTACACCCAATTCCTCAGCAATACGACATTCCCCTACTACTCGGTCATTCTCACACTTCCAATCGCTCCCCCGAATTTCATCATCCTCGCCGGACCCATCAAGCCTAGACCGAGCCCCGGTGCTATGTCCAACCTTCTCCTTTTCACCTAAATCCCCAGCCACAATCATCCGCCCCGCCCCTTCATCTGTGACAATCTCCTCAACCGCCACCAGGGGCTCTGTTCTCGCAGCAGCAGCCACGCTCCCTACCAACACCCGAAGCGGCGCCCTCCTCCCACCACAGGTATATCGCGTCTCATCCCCTTTCTCAGACACCCCCGCAGGTGCCATCCGCGAGCACCCCAAATCGTCCCCTGACCCAGCCCTTTCCTAATTATGATTATTAATTATAATCATATATATTTACTTTATGATTTATACTTCAAAAACTCAAAATATTAATATTTTGTATTTTTATTTTCTCAATTTTAGACTATCACAATTCACAAACATTAGTTATTCTCCAGTAATGACAATACTTTTAAAAAAATAAACATAATTAAACAATCTTAAAAATATATAATAATTTTTAAAGTAACAAAAAATATACAATTACCTAAAATATAATATTTGTGTAGCAACTGAAATTTAATTGCCTATATAAAAGTAACATATAATATCATTTTGTAATCAAATAAGTGTTTAATCAAAGAACTTAATATTTATATAATAATATGACATAATAAATTGAAATTTGAGTTTAACCATAGTAAGCGCTTAAATTTAAATTTTCATAAATTAATTTATTTTTGTTAAAATGAATTATACAATAAAAAGTTCATATATTAAAGTAAAAAATAATCTATTTATAAATAAAAAATTAAAAAATTATTCTAAAAAATTGAATATGCGGATAAAAAAATAAACTATAACTTACAGAAATTATCTCTAGAATTTATTACAATAAATAGTAAAACTGTAAAAGTCATGTATTTATATAAATTAAGTTATATTAAATTATAAGATATTTATATATTTAATCAATCTAATTAATTAGTTGTAATGGATTTGATTTAATAATTTAAAAAAATTGAATAACCCTTTTTAGAAATATGCTAATCCATGCAAATAATATAGATTGGAAATAGAAAAAATATAATTAAATTATATAATACAACATAATATTTCTAGAAGTTTGTTTTATAACAGATCTAATGCTAAGATATTTATCAGCATCTGTAGTATAATCTAATTTCACAATTATTTAAACGTTGTTTTTATGAAAAAATTGCATTATTTACTTTGAAAAAAATATTTACTTACTATTATAATTTAAATAAAATATATAATAGATATTAAACTAATTTATTTTAATAATTACTCAGTCACAAATATTTATCAATGATATAAGATTTAAAAGCATAAAAAGTAAATATAATACCTACAACTTTTATACTACCACGATAAGATGATTATCATATGCCTTTTTAGCATAAATTAAACAGAACAACATATAATAATAGAGAAACAATCAAATCCAAACAAGTTATAAAACACTTATCATACACTACGACTGTTAACATTGAGAAAACTTTAACCATTTATTCTTTTATTAGTTATCTTTTTATCTACTCTACACTTCATCTACGAATATGTCAAGGACTAAACCTATGCTTCAGCCTTTCAAAATCCCATATATTCTTGCCAAACACAATATTATTACGTGTCGTCCATACATACCAAAGAACTGAAAATAACAAAAGCATCCATCTTTTCTTTATAGAAACTATTGAATGAAAGAACCGTCGGTAAAAAGATGATATTTTCTTATAATATGTATGACTTTTTATGATGATAAAATAAAAATAAAAAGGTATGAAATAATATTGTGTATATTTAAGTTAATTTTAATCTTTTTTAATAACCAGATTTGTCATAACGTAATTGATAAATAATGACAATTAATATGGATTAGATATATTTTAAGTATAATATACATTTTATGATTTTGTACGAAACAATATTAGTATTGTTAGCATTTTTCAAACCTTCCTCAACTCTGACCATGATTATGCCTAAAAGGTTACCCACCTCGTCGAAAATAAATGTAATTTAATCCACTACAAGAAACACAGTTAAAATCGACGTTCAAATCGACGGCTAAGCCGTCAATAATATTAAAAATCGATGGCAATGGTGGTCGCTATTAAGCTTGTCAATTTTTCAAAATTCTAATAAAATCGACGGCTTGCCAGGCCGTCGATAATAATTCAATAAAATCGACAACCTTTCCGTCTATAATATGAAGTTGAGAATTTTACCTGCTTAATAAAATCGACAGATTTGCCATCGATATTATTATATAAAATCAACAACATTTTCGTCGATATTTGATTCATTAAAATCGACAGGTTTGCCGTCGATATTATTATATAAAATCGACAACATTTTCGCCGATATTTGATTCATTAAAATTGACAGCACAGCCGTCGATTTAATTATTAAAATATCGACAAATATGTCGTAGATTTTTTTATTTTTCTTTGTCTATTTTAAATTTAAAAAGCGACAAGGGTGTCGTCGATTTTAATAGCCATATTTTTTTATTGAAAAAATAGTTGACAATTAATACAAATAAACTTTTAAATATAAAAATAAAATTTATACTAAATATTAGATAACGAGGTAACTAAACTTTTAAATATAAAAACAAAATTTGTACTAAATATTAGATATAATCAATTTACAAACTTATCAAAATAATAAATAATTCTCTAACATAAAGATTCAAGACAACATAAATATGATAGTCCTATACGCTATAAAATTTTGAATTGGTTAGACATACATACCTAACACAAACTACTAACAGTGTTAATAGGATCAAGAATTTCTGAAGTGACCCCTTCAACTTCAGTTGAGATCTCAAACCCAAAAATCTCAGTCTTCTTGTACTCAGCATTTAAGAGGCTTCCAGAGTGAATAGCATCAATGATTTTTCTTGTGTAGGGTAGCTTGATACGGCTACCATAACCATACCTACATTAAACAAGTAAATAATCCTATTAAACATGTAATCAATTAAAGCCTTAAAAAGGACAATCATTCCGACGAGGCTTACCTGCCACCAGACCAACCCGTCTTAACAAGCCAGCCGGTAGCGCCGTGCTTCTCCATCTTCTCAGCAAGCATTGTAGCATACTTTATTGGGTGTAGCATTATGAAAGTAGCACCAAAACAAGCTGAGAAAGTTGTTGTTGGCTTCTTAATACCATCCTCAGTGCCAGCCACCTAAAGTTATCAATTAAAAAAACAATCAGCCACCAAAACAAATGCTTTTACAAAAAGAAATGATGCAATAACCTAGAGCACAATTATGAATAATCTTTCTGAATGACCCAATGATTCTAAAGCTACTTAGGATCTAGACAACAATCAATTAAGTGACCAACAGTTCAAACAAGATTCACCATACATTGCACAACAAAATTTACAGCCACAACTAGTGTTTCCAAATTAATGAAGTACACACCTTGTCACAACACCAGCTCTGTTTTCAATCTTTCTGAAAAGTGAAATTGAAAAGAAAGATGGCAGCTTACATACTTCCTTGGTAAGTAATTTGAATTCTGGCATGGCAAGTATAACAATTAAATTAAGTTAATTTTTGCTCAACTTCAAGTGAGGTGAGTGTGATTACTTCTGAAACCAGAATGTCAAACTTATTTCAAAACTTTTTTGTTTTTTCCCAGTTACAACACACTGCTCCCTTCAGGCTATCTTCTACTTATAAACATGATATCTCACCATGCATCTGCAGGCCATCCAAGTGATCATGGAATAACTGATCAATTCTTAACATGCATTGTTCTTTCAGTTCATTTGGAAGAGGACGTCCATGTTGAAAGTAGAACTGCAAGCATATACTTATGTTACAAGCATAAACACAGAAGGAAAAAAGAAAATAATAAATGTAGCACCCTTCAAGTTAAAGCTGTTGTCAATCGTTTGAAGAATGCAACATGGTTGTAGTTTTGACAATATAACCAAAGTGATTAATAATGTTATGATTTTCTTATGTGAAAATGAATTAGTACCTCTATTAAGTTCATCTAACTGAATGAAATATCTTCCCTAAGGCATTTAAATTGAGCCAAATTTATTTCAAAGCCAAATGCATAATATAAATAAAGAATCAACCAATAGAAGTAATCAACTAATTAAATACAGGAATTAATTAGGTGAGAAAATTACAAAAATATACTTACATCCATGTCAAACCAAGGTGATAGATCTTTTGGGGTAGGCTTGTACAAGATTAAGCATGAAGTATTTGACTCTACAGAGAAGATATTTAAACATTAAAAATAGTCAGATTTTTTGTTTTGACAAGTTAATGGTTGAAGACTAAGCATTTGGTAACAAAATTCTAAAATACTAGAACTTTATACGAGGATCAAGCACAATGGTCTTAAATTCAATTGGATTTAAGAAACATAAACTGTTCTGCCCAATTAAGCCGGCCAAAATTAACAAGTCCAATTTGATAATTAACTAATAAATTTGAATTTAGATTTATGTCAGCAACATTGAGGTTATTTTATATGAGTTGACCTTACACTTTTTTAGAAGAAGAAGCTCTACTTTTAGGCGGAGGAGAAGAAAAAGAAGAAGAAGCTCTGCTCTCAGATGGAGGCCGACGGATTTTCTCAGGTGTCGGAGAAGAAGAAGTTCTATTCTCTGCCTCTCTACATGACTGTGATTCTGTCTCTGGTCTCTATTCTCAGGCGTTGGAGGAGAAGAAGAAGCCAAGTCTGAACTCTGATTCTATAAAGGTTTGGGGTTAAATTTGGGGAAATAAGTGAAACAGGGACGCGTGAAGCCAAACACGGGAGTCATGTTTTCTTTATAAAAATCGACGACTCTTGCATCGATTTTAGTTAAAATAAAAATCAACGCTCCAGTCGTCTATTTATGTAATAAATCTATGCCGTTTGCTCACTTTAAAAAGAGATCTCTATCGTCTAAATTTATCGACGGCAAAGGTTATCGATATTTTAATTATTAAAATAGATAACAAGTCCATCAATTTTAAAGAAAAAAATTTTTTTTTCATCCACTCTTTTGTCGATAATGCGACGATAGAACAAAAAGGTTAAAAAGTTACCAAAATTATAGACGACATCGTCGTCAATTTTAATATTTTATTTTTAATGATCTTTTTTTCATTTTATCGACGACAAGCCGTCGAAAATTATTGACGAAAAATTTGGCCGTCGATTTTTGGCGTCGATAATTATTCTGTTTCTTGTAGTGATCAATTTTCATCTGATAGTGCTATACATTGGCATAATCATAAGAGAATTAACTTTAGCGAGATAACGATATAGTATTTAGTTACCACAAGAGTATTTTTATATATAGAGTTATCAATCAATTATGTATGGTTCTGATGAAAATAATATATTCAACATGGATATTGTTTTTTAGGTAAAAGATGACAGATTGACAAAGAAAATTAATTACAATGGATATATTCATTATAAGAAATATTTTTCTATGTAATACTATAAAAAATTGTAAAAAATATCCCTGCCAAAAATACGCTCAGTCCGGCGGGTAAGTCCGTGATTTAAACGGTGCGAGTTAAGCAGACTTTTGTAATATGACGATCCCAATTTCAATTCGATCCGTCTTTTTACGCAAATTATGCAGGGCGACCTGGCGACTTTAAGCCTGTTTGCCGCTTTTAGATTGGTGGTTTGGAAAGAGGAAAAATGAGCTGAAGTCTAAAGAGATTAATAACAAAACTTTCGTATCAAATTGAATTATTTGAACGTAGGTGGATGTTACAATACTCCCTTGATGTTTGGAGTTTTAAAAGTCCATATAACTTTAACAAAAAAAACACTATTAAAATTTAAAATTTAATTTACTTTGCGTTGATTTAGGTTAACATTTAATGCATACTGATGAAATCAATAAACAATTAATACTTTTTTTTGAAAAACTACAAATATATTAATTACAACTTATAAAATATATTTTTAATAAATAATAATTATAATTATTATAAGAAATTTAATATGCTCTATTAGTATATAAGTTATTTAATTAGTTAATAAAATCTAATTAATTAATAATTTTATATTTTATTTATTTTAATTATTTATTTAAAATTATAATTTATTTCATAAAGTTTATTTAATATACTATCTTTTTTTGTTCATTGAAAATAATGAATTTATTCACTGAAAAACTTATTCCTATTTCTATACAATTTGAATCGTATTCGTATATTTTTATTTTTTTATTAATCTAATTTTATTCACATATTTTAATTTTAAATTTTTAAAATTTTTTATTTAAAATTTAGATAGATATAATTTAAATTAATAATTTAATTTAATAAAAATAAATATATTCGTATTATTTTTATTATCTTAAGCAAAAAATATCTCTAACTATATTTTCTAAGTCAGATTTATTAATCTTTTCAGATATTATGTATTTATATATACACTCTAATATTATTAATTTGAAAGATTACATATATCTATCTCTTTTGTTGAAATATTTAAAAATCATGTTTAATCGTTTTAAAAAAAATAATACGAGAACATTTATTTAAAATAAGATGAATATATTTATTTAAAATTTAAAAATTTTAAATAAATTTATTCATATTAATTTTAAAATAATATGAATATGTTTGTTTAAATAAAAAAATTTTAGAATAATAAGAGTATTATATCTTTTTAATTCTTTTAAATTTTTATTTTTATCATAATTTTATAATAATTTAATACCAATTTAAAAATAAAATAAATTTAAATTAAAACAAAAAATTTAACCCAAATAGAATTTAATGTTAATTCTTTTCTCTTTCCTTAATAATTAAATGATGATTCTTCTCTCTCTTCTTAATTAAGGAGTACTAAAACTCCAAATACGTTAACTTTTGTTTAACTCTTTAAGAAGAGTTTTAATACTCCAAACCTTTCAGGAGTATTAAATCAGGCACCCCAAAAATCAAGTAAAGTAACATAAAAATCAAAACATTTATTGAAACAAGAGAATCAAAGAAAAGAGAAGGAATGACAAAATTAATCGGGGATTGAGCCAGCACTAATCTTTACTCGTCAAGTTGAAAACTTTATGGACTCAATTGATGGGCCGGGTTCGCAAGTTGGGTATCAGAATTTGAAGATTACTAACTTTTGCGCACGGAAATGAAGCATCAAACAACAGCGGCATATATATAATATTTTATATATTAAATTATGAATATATTTAATAAAATTAAATGAAATAAATATATTAAATAGATAATATATATAATAATAATTAAAATTAGAAAAAATAAAAAAAATCAAATACAACTTCTAAAATCTTTATCATGATACATTGGTTAAATTAAGAAAAAACAAAAAAAAAAATAAAATTAAAATCTTTTTATATTGATCAATTAGAGTTATCTCTCAGAATCTACAATTATCTCAAAAAGTCCAATATACATACATTATTACTGGTTTAAGTTTAACATAAACAAAAACTAATTTGAGGGTTTAACTTAACCTAAGGCTATGTTTGGATCGGTCATCGATGATTTGGAAAGAGAAAAAACGAATTGAAGTCTAAAAAGAGTAATAACAAAACCTTCGTATCAAATGCAAATGACACCACTTTAATAATCCTAAACCAACAACTAGAAACAAGAATACAAGAGGATTTAGAAGGGAAGATACATATGTAGTTCAAAGTTTTATGTGTACATTTTTTCTTCCTTGCTTGTCAATATTATGAATTTGTTCGAGTGTAAGTAAGTTATTAGAAAAAATTGTTTGTTTAATATATTTGATAAATTTTAATAATAAAAATAAAAATATTAAAAAATATTTAAAAAATTATAATTTATATTTTTAATATAATAAATAAATAAATAGTATAATTATATTTATATTTAAATATAATTATTAGAATAAAAAATATTTTTATATGATATATTTAAATATAAAACTATTTTTTTAAAAACTTTAAAAAAGGTCGCTTGAAAAAAAATCATAAAAGTTACTCGTAAAATTTTATATTACTTTAAAATTATTTAATACATGTTACGAAATAGATGCTTCAAAACTTTGTGTTTGGTGTACAAAGATATGAATATATTTAATAAAAAAGATTATGAGAACAAATGGTAATGGATAATGGCAATTAACGGATACATTGGGTGCAATGAGAAATAAGTCATGATTATCAGTATAAAAACAGTGTTATATAATTAATAAATATTATTATTTTTTATAAAAATTTAATTAATATTAATTTATATTTATATTTATAAATAATATACATATAAAAAATATATAATTTATATTTATATTTTTAAAATTTATATATATATAAATTAATAAAAAAATTATTTATTAAAAATAATTTAATATTTATATTAATTAAATAATAACAAAAAAATAATAAAAGTTATTGGTGTTTGACAATTTCTCCAAATATGAATAGTGTGGCAGTCATAGAAGTTGCATGCATAGGATGGAATGAGATAATCGTGATTTTGGTCTTCATGCTTATTTTATGATGTATTTTTTTTTATATTTTTAATTTGTTGTAAAATATTCTTTGATTGATTTATTGTTCTTTTTTATAGCAATGCTGAATAAGAATATTTTTATTTCTCCCTTGCTTGTGAGTTAAGCTGTATTGAACAATCTAAAAAATATATACTTAAATAATCACAATAAATTATTTTTAATTCATTAAATAAACTTCAAGGTATATCATTTCAAGGAGAGGCTAATATTATCCCATGAACCATTTTTACTTTAACCTTCTATATAAAAGACAGGGCAAAAGTCTCATTTTTATTTTTATATTGGATTAATAATAGTATTTTTTTAATTGCAACTTATTATGGTATTTTTTTAAAATGTGGAATGATTTAATTTAAGAAGTAAAAATTGGACCGTTCGATTTTTGTACTCGGACTCTTCGATTTATGTTTAAAAAACTAAAAAAATTTGGAATACACAAATTAGACGGTCCGATTTGTGTACTCCAATTTTTTTTAATTTTTTAAAGGGCAATTTACGTAATTAAATAAATCTGTTGAATCCTTTACTCATACACAAAATACAAACTTGTTACGTGCATGTGCAATTTAGATTATTAGGTAAACCGTGGGAGCCAACCACGGTTTCTACTATCCACATAACCGTGGCTGGCAGGCACGGATTACGCATGAAAAACAATGGCTGTAAACCGTGGCTGAGTCCCACGGATTAGGAAGGGAAACTGATGGGCATAAACCGTGGGTGCCTACCACGGTTTATGAAGAGGAGGCAATGAACGTAAACCTCCCTTGCCTCCCACGGTTTATGTTTATAGTAGTATAAATACATAATCCGTTGATGCTAAGGACAGATCATTTGGGAGGAAACAAAAATTTTGAAGCTTGTTCATGGTTGAGAGAGTTTGAGAGAGAGGGTTGTAAGTTTGGTGAGGTTTGGGTAGTGGAGTTATGGAGGATGAAGCTCGCTTGTACCGACTAAATGGTGTTGCTCACGTGGCTGGATCCATCGATGATGAGGTTAGTTATTATTATTATTATTATTATTATTATTATTATTATTATTATTATTATTATTATTATTATTATTATTGTAGTCAAGTTATTTTATTAATTTTATTTTTATTGTTATTATGAGTTGATAGTAGTGGTAGTATCATTGTTACTATTATTATTTTTTGTTACTATTATGATAATGGTAGTTATCATTATTACTTTTATTTTTATTAGTAATGGGAGCTGTTAGTATTATAAATATTGTTATTGTTAGTAGAGTTATTCTTGTTGGTATTGTTATTATTCCTATTGCTTCGTGTTTGTTGTAACTATCATTAAAGAAAATAGAAAACCAATGTCGGTATCTAATTATTTTTTTCTAAATTATGTTTGATGTTATTAGTATTGGTCGTATGTTGAGGGAATTTGTTACCGATATTTTGCAGCCTACTAGGGTTATTAGTGGCGTGAGGAGACAACAGAATATGCCTTTACACGAGCAGATCATACCGTATCTAGAGACCGCGAGGTTGTATCATTTGGCTAGACTGAACAGTCATTGATTCTGGGTTGACGAGCCTCTACTTAGCGCATTTATTGAGCGGTGGCGTCCTGAGACCCACACCTTCCACATGCCCTTTGGTGAGTGCAGTATCACTTTGCAAGATGTGGCATGTCAGCTTGGTTTGCCAATCGATGGGGAGCCTGTTAGTGGGTGCCTGACTGACTTTGAGAGTCTGATGGAACACGAAAGACTGGCATGGGTCTGGTTTCACGAGTTGTTTGGGGAGTTACCTCCGCAGAATAAAGTAAAGCAGATGACAGTATGCTACACATGGTTCCACGATAGGTTCCAGGTTCTCCCAACAGATGCTAGTGAGGAGACCGTGCATATATACACGCGTGCTTATATTGTGATGTTGTTGTCCTCTCAGCTGTTTGTGGACAAGAACGCAAACCAGGTCCACCTTCGCTGGTTGTCTTATTTGGCATCGTTGGACGAGTTGGGGAGATATAGCTGGGGCTCGGCGGCACTGGCCTGATTGTATAGATGCCTCTGTCGTGGGACAAACAGAAATGTTGTTAACTTGGCAGGGCCATTACAGCTTCTACAGTCTTGAATTTTCTGGAGGTTTTCCACTCTCAGGCCTAGTGGGTTTCATGGATTTGGGTTTCCGCTTGCATCCAGGTACCGTTTAATATTTTCGTTTCATAACTTGTTCAACATCATGTGTTCTTCTTTGTTAGGATATGATTTCAATTAAAATTGTAGGTGGACTACATATCTACCAAGAAACGATGCAGTGGGTCAAAGAGTCGTCTCTGCACGCCTTTTGTTGGATCGATTGCGTGTTCACGATGTGAGTCATTTAGTTATTGCTCTTACTTAGACTGGTTTAGATTATATTTTATGGTCTGACTTAAGTGTCATTTTTTCGATACAGTTTGTGTGGGAGCCTTATTCCTCTGCCGAGGTTGCTGCTGTTATTCATCCGAAGATACTAGTTGACGAGCACGGTAGGCTATGGACGGCCATCACTAGCCTGATATATTTTGCTGCGATTGAGTGGCATCAGGTGGATAGGGTGCTACCTCAGTTCGGCGGTGTTCAGCATCTTCCCCAGCCGGCTCTGAACATAAATTGGCTACATGCCAAGGATGGCAGGGGTGGGGACCGATGGTTTCCCAGATATTTTCAGGAGTGGCACAGGCATTGGGAGAACCGGCATTATTTAGTCATACCGGTCGATCGAGTCTTTAACCCCGGTCCATCAGCTGAGTACTTGGACTGGTGGTGTCGTGTGGCCCACAGATTCCTATCCCCAGATGTTGCATTTCAGGATCCGAGGCCGATTGTGTTAACTGAGGAGGCTCTTCACAGAGGGTTGTCCCACGCCCCCTCCAGGGTACAGGTTTACGACAGACCAGATAACAGGCGAGTCGATCGGCGTCGCCGTATAAGCACCTATACCACGGATTGAGATTGGCGATGGCTGGACGATCGTTTAGATGAAGACCAACCCGCTGCTGATGACGGAGATGTGATGGATTATCGTGTTCCTTGTCGTAGAGCCAGACGACAGCCTGCCCGGGATGGTCGTGGATGGGCACGAGGTCGAGGACCTTCCGTTGAGGATGAGGGTACTCAGCACGGTGTTCGTGATGATGTGGGTGGTTCAGCTTCAGGGATGGATCAGCCCACCTACGACGTGGGCAGTAGCTCTCAGCTGTTTGGGAGTTTTGAGCCACAGGCATTTGTTGAGTTTTCAACCGCTGCTGTCGGGATGGACATCGATGATCCTGTTACTCAGTCAGAGTTCTTTAGGGATATAGCAGACATACTCAGGGCTGACGATGCGGCCCATTATAGGCCACAGATGCCTGAGGTTCATTTCCAGTTTGCTGATCACCAGCCACCTATTTCCGATGTTCAGCCTCAGTTGGCCGTTGACCTCAACGAGCCTGCAGCATCTCCTTCTGACCCATGGTTCGCATTAGAAGGGACACCAGCTTCAGCATTCAGCGCCGTTTCCCGAGAGACAGCAACACTAGAGGTAGACCAGAGAACAAGGAGGGTGAGGCGTCCTCCTTTGTGTGGCACCGGAGGTCACCTGCTTGGTTATTTCGACGATGATGACAGTGACACCATTGAGGATTCTGATTAGTTATGTCTTATATTCAGTCCCCTCGTCCCATGTTGTTTTATGTACTTAGAATGATGTTTAGGGTTATATGTATCGGAATTGTGTGAAATATTATCTGCTATTTATTTGATATTTATATACGTTTGAGCTTCTACGGTTACGACCTATTTCGTCACAAATACCACGCGTGATGTAAATTATACCAAAGTGATTCAAATAAACATGTAAAAGAAACGGACTTATGATTATCAATTTAGTACACTAAACAAACATTTTGACATTCATTCACTCCTCATAAACCGTTGCAACTCACAAAGGTTTATGGCCATTCGAACTCCTACATAAATTGTGGCTGGTAGCAAGGTTTTATGTACATTTTTCTGTCTCAATAAATCGTAGTAGGCAACCACGGTTTATGATGATTCTCGTTCGCATGTAATCCGTCCCTGCCAGCCACAGTTTATGTGGATAGTAGAAACCGTGGTTGGCTCCCATGGTTTACCTAATAATCTAAATTGCACATGCACGTAACAAGTTTGTGTTTTGTGTATATGGGTAAAGGATTCAACAGATTTATTTAATTACGTAAATTGTCCTTTTTTAAACACAAATCGGAAGATCCGATTTGTGTACTCCAAATTTTTTTAATTTTTTAAACACAAATGGGAGGGTCTAATTTGTTTATTTCCCATAGTTTTAAAAAATACCAAAAATTACAATATTAAGGTATATCACTCATCCCACTTTCATATCTAAATTTTTTTGCCTGCAAAAGTTACGAGGAACTGAAAAATTAAAACAAAAAAATGTATCCATTTTGACCTTAAAGGATATATGTTATGAGGAGCTTTTTTCGGTGAAAAATTATTTTTTAAACTTTAAAGAACTAGGTAGCAAACAAAATTAATAAAAATTACAGTGGTTCATAAATAATGAACAGTAATAGTTGGGACAAATTTGGAAAAAATATACTAACTTATTTACTATATGAGAACTTCTAATTACTACAACTCACTTAAATCCATCAACATTTTAGATAGAAGGTCATTAATAGGTAGGATTAAATTGGGTTGGGGTCACGAAGAAGCTTCGTTTGGACTACCTAAAAGTCAACGGCGCTGCACGGAGGAAGAGAACGAGGGGTTGCTGCCGAAACAGAAATCAGGATCTGCTTAGTGATGGGCTTGTCCTCCTCAATGAAGATGTCTCCTTCTATGACAATTCCAGCTGAATTACATAGATGACAAATGAGGTATGGGAATGCCAACCTTGCATTGGTGGAGGGCTTCTCAGCTATCTTGTACAATTCTTGAGGGATCACCTTATGTACTTCCACCTCACTTCCAATCATGATGCAATGAATCATGATGGCTCTTTCAATAGTCATTTCTGATCGGTTGCTAGTGGGGATGATAGAGCGTTGGATGAATTCCAACCATCCTCTAGCTATGGGCTTGAGGTCAGGCCTCCTTAGTTGGATAGGCTTGCCTTGAGAATCTATTTTCCGCTGTCCTCCTTTCACACAGATGTCTGAGAATACTTGATCCAGTCTTTGATCAAAGTTGTCTCTTCTAGTGTAAGGATGTGGATCTCCCGAGCTGAGGTTCACCATAAAGGAAACAATAGACGATATGGGGCAACCAGCGACACAGGTAGTTTTGTCGATCACCTTGAATTATTTACGATTCGATAATGTCTCCAGAGGTTGGTGGAGGTATGCTCTCAAAATTGGTTTCAATTAGGGGATCGTGCCGGCTCCGAATCAACGACAAATTTGATGTTGCAATGTTTTATAGTGTGCGAAGTGGGTACGAATATACAATAAATATTTGATTTTGTTATGCATGTAATGTGAGTAATTGCTGTTATTAAGTTGTTAAGATTAAAATTAAAATGAAAAAAGATTAATTTTACGAAAAATTTCATCCCCATTAATGAAATGTGTTCAGCTTTGAAACCTTTATCTGATCTGAATGAACTGATGAAATAAGGGAAAAGTAGATTTGGACCCATTTCTAATCCTTCTCCACATGTTACAATGTGTGTAGTTTATTTGACTCTGATGACAACAGTTTTTAGTTTCTCATGTTGGACATTGCCCTCATGTGTTATACACATGAATTGGAAGTTATTAAAATTTGTATTGAATTGCTACGTGTTGTTATTTATGAATTGAAGGTGGATCCAGCATATGTACGAGATTTTTTCTAAGGTGTGTGATATAACTGTGTTGATATTTATGATTGATAATGCCAAGTTTTAATTAGTGTGATTTGTGAACTGTGTCAGGCAAATGGGTTTGTGGAACAAAGCTACGAGGTGTCATCTAATTTTCACTGAGTCCATGCGCCGCAGGTGTGTGTTTTTTATTCAGTTGTGAAGTTTATAATTTGTTATTGTCCGGTTTATGTTGATGTGCCCCCATTGCTTGGTGTAATCCATGGCCTATGTTGTGTGTTTTATGTTGAAGAAGATGAAATGAGTGGCAAACCATTCCTATAGAAGAAACAGAAGTGATGGATTTGTCAGAAGGAGATGCGGAGATAAAAGTAGAAGAATCAATGATGATCGTTGATGGGATTGGGTCTATTGACGTAATTGATTTTTTATCCCTGACAGCAAAGGACATCCTTATGACGGAGTTCATAAATTTGCAAGCCGCTTATTACTACTACAACGAATACAATCGCATTAAAGGATTCTCGGTGAGGAGGTCGACGGTGGGTCGCAGAACAAAGCAGGGGTTGGAAGGTGAAATCATTTGGTAGATATTTGTGTGCTCGAGGGAAGGAGAGTGAAAGGGGAAACACATGCAGCGGAGAGACAGGAAGATGGATCCTCGACCTATCACATGATGCGGGTGTGAAGCTCGGATAAAGGTGCACGTTGATGATACTAGTGGCCATTGGTATGTTGAACAATTTTATGATAACCACAATCATACCATGCTGGATGCAAGCTTTAGGGTTCTGATATAGTCACACAGATCAATCAAGGAAGGTGATTTGCACCTAATCAATTCGATGAGGAAAACTGGCTTGCGAGTGTGAACTATATTCCGCACTTTTGCCAATTAGTCAGGGGGTTTGAGACTGTTGGGTTTGAGATAAAGGATATCTATAATGTAATAGAGAAGCAAAGGCGGGTTAACGTGATAGATGTTGAAGCCGCGTTGAATTTTTTATCAGGTTTAAGGAGTAATGATTGTAGAATGTTCAGAAATTCCGTTTATGCTTAATGGACGATCTAAAGGTTAACATATTTGAGAGAATATAGACGGATAGCGTGGTAGAGTTCGGATTAGAGCACCATCCATGGATAGATGACATCCGGGGAACATTCTTTGCAGGATTGAAGACATTATCGAGGTGCGAGGCGTTGAATATGTAGATAGAAAAATTTATACCTTACGGGTACAATCTGAGAGAATTTATGGAGCACTTCCAACACTATCTTGAGTTCATGAGAAGAAGAGAATTGGTAGCAGATTATAAATCTGCATACGAGGATCCTGTAGTAAAAATAAAACTTGAAACCATTGAGCAGTTCGCAGCGACAATTTATACAAAAGAGTCTTTCAAACTATCTTGGGAGGTGCTAATGCTAGCCAGCAATGTAAGATTTGTGTCCACCAAGAGGACGAGCGCTTGTACGCTGTTTGAGGTTACGATGTACTGCAAGCAGAGATCATGGGCCGTGGCATGGGCTGAGGAAGATGAAGAATTCAACTGTTCTTGTTAGCACATGGAGTCATTCGGGCTGCCTTGTGTACCCATGGTTGGGGTGCTGATATATTTGAACATGACTATGATCCCAGAAGTCTCATCCTAAATCGGTGGACAAAGAGGACAAAGCAGTCAAATGCGAGCAGCGACAAAATATGTGTTGGGGAGATTCCAGACGCAGCATACATGAGCATGCATGTGGTAATGTTGGATGATTGCAGGGGATTGATGAACTTGTCCTGCCAGTTCTTTGAGGATTACTTCGACGTAAAAATAAGATTGGCCATGGAGCGCCAATCCCTAAGGGAGAAACATCGCCAAAGGCTAGGCATTGTTGAGGAAGTCAGTAGGATTTCTGTTCGAGATCTGTTACGAGCAAAGTACAAAGGCTGCGGACAAAGAGTTGTCACGGCTAGGGGTAAGTTTTACCGTGTTCAGAGGTATCGACAGTACAGAAAGGTTGGACACAATGCTCGAAAGTATCATGAATCACAATTGGGGGAGAACATTGATAGTTGTGAGGCAGCGGTGGCTTATGAAAGCATGGTAGGAGGAAAGAAGGTGACGACTACTTCGATATAAAAGGAGTTGCTTGAAGTAATCTTCGTAGAGGTACTTTGTTGTTAAAGATTAACGTTTAGTAATGTTTTAATTAATCCACATGTGGTAATCACATTTGGCTGGAGATTTGGGAAAGTTATGATCTGTGAAGATATTTTAAATTCAGTTGAATGGTAAAAGTCATTGTATAGGTAATGCGACTAATATGTTAGCTTATGTTGGGGGATAAAGGTGTGCTATGTGTATTTGATTTGTGTGGGTTTAAAGTCTAAGACTTGTTGTAGAATAGTGATGACAAACTTTATGTAGATAAAAAAAGAGTGAAATTGTGCTGGAATGTTGCAACCTCTATAGAAGTTAACAATTTAGTAAGTGTTTCAATGGATAGAATCAAACCGTATATTGTAAGAGGTCATTCCCAATCGCCTAACGAGTTGGACGTTGTGCCCTGTGTGATGCCATTCAATTATTTCGGACTGTTGTGTAACGAGGTTTGTAAATCCAGTTGTGTCTCCAGAAATATAAATTATGTAATGATATTTTTTATAATACTTTTTTTCTGCAATATATCTCGATTCTATGTAATATATGTATGGCGTTCGTAATAAACTAGGACAAGCTGTTGAAAAAATGAAGTTAGTTTTGCTTGTGTGGAAGTCTTTCTTTAGTTTGGTAAAAAATTTTCTTAAAATTTAAGACGTGTCTGTTGTCTTTGTTGTATTTCGTGGTTGGGAGTTTGGGCTGAAGATGATGATTGTTGGGGTTATCAGAGGCTATAGCTTAGAAAAAAGACAACGATGATGTTCCTGGACGAGCTGAAAGTGTGAGGCATGAGTTGGTGTTCTTATGTCAATTATAGTACTTTTGACTACAAATTTGTAACCCATTTCTTTTAACCTGTTGTGTGGTGGAGTAAATTTGTGTTACTATTATTATTAATAGAACCAAGTAATTTTGTTCTCATCAAGTTATCATGAACATAATAACTAGGCCTATAAGGTTGTCATGCATGCATGAATCATGTATATAAAGAAATGATAATGACGAGATGAAATTAGGAATACACAACTCATTAGAATTGAGAATCGGTGGCCACACTTAAGCCCAACAAAATGGAAACACCGTTAACAATTGTCAAGATATGTTGAACATCCTTGTAATAGGTTCAACATTAGTGAGAGTACATATGCATATCATATTTCCTTGCATGCGGCACATAACATTTAGGAAAAACCTATCAAGTTGCATCATGGTTAGATATAGATATCGGAATAAGTTCAAAAAAGTATAGTCAAATAGCCTCAACATCAAAGTGGAATCTTGTTCAAGGATATTCGAGACCACTTCAAAGTGATGGCTAACCCTATGGCTTTAACCAAAGGGGCATAAAGGGCCCAAGATGTTCAAAACAAAGGACATATGGGGGACATAACCCTAACAATAAATAACATGAGGAAATACGAATTATTTAAGAGGGAAAACTTGAAAGGAAAGGTTGTTGGGCTTGTGGTGCAGCTGGTCATAGGAAAATGGCAGCAATGGCCCTACGGCTCTTCTAATCGATCTTAGCCCGCTGCCTGATTCCATCTCTCAGCTCATTGAAGTGCTCATTAACTATACACATTGCAGTGTCAATCCGTATCTTGTTCGATAATTAGTCTATGCTCTTTATTATGAAACAATATGCATTCATGGAGATCATCAAAAATCTTTACACAAGAGAGAAAATTTTAAGGTTCATATAGCGGGTCATAAGTTATAAATTACCTTCTTCTATCCAGCAGGGTTGGTAGTGAACATATACTCCATTTGAAGCCATAGCGTCATCAATAACTTGTTATTGTAGCTATGTTGTATTAGAGGCATAGAAATAGAAAACACACGAGTTATGCATACTCCTATTCATATTGACTTAGGGTTTATATTTCACATAAATATTTACCATTTGTTCTGATTCGGAACCACCCAGGACAAAGTCTGGATTCCACTAAAATAAAGGCAGATGCTTTCCCAAGATGTCCATGTCTGTGAACTTGGTTGCAAAAATCTTGTCCAAAACTCTAGCCTATAAATAAGAGTATAGAACATGGGAGAATATTATTGTTGCATGAGTGTCAATGGCTAGGAAATACAAGCAAGAGCCCACACGTTCACTAAACAAATAGGCCTATGCAACTTTTTTTGTTATATGACCATCCTACCGGTTCACTAAATTAATAGGCCCGATAATGCTAAAAGAACTAGGTACATGCACTGGTGTTCGAGAAAAAAAAAACTACCACCCAGGACATAAGAAAGTAGTTTGTAATCAAAAGCATTGGGCCAGTTAAAAAAAATGTCATCAATTACACCACCCCAATATGAGAAGATTATTTTTTTGGACTTAGGCAACTTTTTGGTGATATGAACATGCAACTGATGTACTGCATAGTTTGGCCCATTGATGTATAAAAAAAATAATTGTCCACCAGTGTTCAAAATTTGGCTAGGCCCGGCATAAATAGTAATAGACGAAAATGAAAAAGCACCGACCCAATTGAAAAACACATTGTAGGCAATTAAAGCAACTCAGCAGGAGATTAAATTTGTTGGATCCCATGATAACGTTTTTGATCCTATGGACATTCGACTGGCTAAAAGAATAAACAGGGTCAGTGGTGTCCAAAAAATTAAAAAGACCCAGTGGTGGCAAAAAATTATTGTTTTGTCCAGGAATAATGATTCCTTCCATCCTATATAAGAAGAGAATATAATTTCGTAGCAGCAACCTACCAAAAAAAAACTTGCAACATTTTTAACAGCAAAATTTTTTTACTTGCAACATGACTCAAGTGTACAGAGCTTTTATCAAAGAAAAAAAAAGTCATGGATCTTTTTGTTTTTACAAACACCAGGAAAGATAAAAAATATATCCTGATAACAAAAGTAGGAATTTCATGAAAAAACAAATAAACCCTAGCAACCACTACATCGGCATATAATTTTGTGGCTTACTGAGTAACACACCCCTCACATGAAAATAAAAAATATTTCTAAAAACTAATGCATTAACCTAAAAAACAGACACAACAGGAAATACAGAGAGTGTAGTTGAAATACTATTAAGGCACAAAGAAGAGAACAAAAGAAAATGATGAATCATGTAGTCATGCATACCACAGATTTCACAACATACTTTTTTCCCATGTGAGTCTCCAATGTAGGAAAGCTATCAAATATTCAAATGCAACGACTGAAAATCTCCACAGCCATCAGATAATAGTGAACCTCCTTTACTCCCTGGACGACATCCTTCATTTGGACATAGATTTGGCATGAATGAGTCGGTTAGTCCTTCATTTTATGTATGGGCCAAATACTACCTTTCTATTTCTGGTGGGAACAATGCTTACATATTTCAGTCCATTTGGCCTTCATAACTACTTTCCATGAAAGTAATCCTTGAGCTTCTTGTCGTTAATGTCATCACTGAATATAAAGCCTGTGCACATAAAGGTGTCCGGTCATCAGATGTGGTGTGTGTTTTAAATGTTAAATGTAACAAATGCTTAGAGAGTATTATAGCAAAAAAGAGTTATGGGATGCATATTGTTGAAAACTATTAACAAGAAAATGAGGGGTAGAGACCACATTGAACATTTTTGGAGCTGCGCATGTGTCGAAGTGATCCTTAATGCAAGCAGTTCGAGGATATAGGTGAAGGGTTCATTTCTTGGGAGCAACAAAGAAAATGACTCCCGATCCAGCTCGCGACCCTCACAATGAAACAGTTTCTCATCAGGATTCATGGACTCACAAAAAATGTACACTATTATCTGAGCCGCCTCCAATGGAAAGCCCATTTGGCGCATGATCTTTAAACCTGCACATATGAACTGCGAAGACAAAACGGTAATAGCGAAATGATGAGGTTTAGAGTTTCTTGAACTGACTGCCTACTACGAGTAAAAAAATTACTCTGGCATGGGTTACTTATCGCTGGAAACGTAACTCCTACAAAGGAGCCACAGCTCTAGATATGTGGTTGTCTTGGGGCCCTGCACATCCTAGATGGTGTTTTCATGTCATCCGAGACTTCGCCTAGTTTCAGGTACTTAGATGGAAGCACAGTTCTAGTGATGTTCGAAGCTATGCATATGTTGGACCCGATTGTTCCCTGTCAACTCAAAACATTCAGCATTACATGTAACTAATACTTGAAAAAGTACAAGTTCAGGGAGTTTTGCAAAAAAAAAAAAATAAGTTCCTCATGAAGGCACACTTACAATAGCTTTGCTGTTGACGGTGTTAGGGCTGGTATGAGAAATGTTGTACAGTGAGCCACCACGAGCCATGTTGTGCTTCGTTTGGGATGACCCTTGAGATGCCATACAATGATCTTGGTCGAGCATGGACCTAAACATGATGGTACTGTCATTCCAGTGATCAATAAGGGTAGGAAGCAAATTAGAACCAGATTCGCTGCCAACACCTAAATCACGTGTGGTTCCTTTTCCCCAAGTTAAGTCGACCATGTTGGCATTCACATACAAGGTCCGCTCTCCGCTCTTGTGATCGCTTCTTTTTGCTCTAGTAGTATTGACGTCAGACCCGACAACGACAATTCTGGGCCCCATCGCAGCTCCCTTCTGGATGTACTTGTTCAGACATTCATCAACAAAACTCAGGGATATCCTAAGGTCAGCAGTGAAGACAGCCACCTGAGTATGCTCCTTCTTGTGAACTTGGGAAAGCATCATTATGGATGGGTAAAAAGGAATGGGGACTAAAGAGAGTATGGGTTCATAAAGCCACCATGCACATAGATGACGTATACATACTTCCACCAACTTGACAATGTTCTTACTTAGAGCATCCATTGTGGCGTTCAGCTTCGAAAGTGCTTCTGCTACCAAACCCTCCTGCAGTAACACAACATTGGTCATTACAATCATGTAAATACTTATCAAGGATGAAATTACAGACTAAGGTATCCCCATACGTCCTCACTCCATCATTGATCTTCCCCTTCATCTATTAAAAGTGGTTGCCGCTTGAATATGGGAGAGGAATATGGGAGAAAGGGTTCTTATTAGTGAGTAAAATGAGTCCACTTCTATGGCAAACGTATAGAAGGAAAAAAAGTATGAGGCCTTGATTGGCTTTCTTCTCTTATATCAAGGCAATGACCCTCAGTACAAGCTTCTTGAAATGGCCACACAGTGATAACGAGGGATCTTTCTTGGAAAAGTGGAGCTACATCATTTGAGTGTAAAAGGAGTCTGACCTGGTTAGGTGTGGTAAAGAATGATAGCCCTACTACAATCCCTACGGATTCATAAAGATCCTGTTGATGGCATCTGCTTTCTCGTTAAACGGATTAATATTTTGGTATCAACTAAAATAAATTCGCAGACACCACAAAAAAGTAGAGATGTAAAACCCGCGAAATTAGTAAATAATTAGACAATAAATTAATTATTATTTAAAGAAATTAAAAAATTAAGTTTTATAGTTTAATGAAGTAGAAATAATTAAAATATGAATTTTAACACTAATTTTAAAGGTTTTGACCCAAAATTGGGCCAAGCAGACCAAACCAATTGAACCGAACCCATAGTGGGCTCAAGGCCCAACCCAACTCACCCAATATTAAGAGCTTTAGCTCTTCCTTCCCCTCCCATATTGAAACACGTTGAAACATAGAAAGGGGAAAGAAGGATAATAGCAAACCCTTGCTCCAATTTCAATTCACCACTGGAGCTTCGATCGCCGCACCGTTTGCGGCCACGCGACCACCGCATTGATATCTACAAGACCCACTAAAAAATTTGTTAAGTACCTCACTATTTCTTCCTCAGTCTTCCTCCTTATAATTTCGAATATTAGGGGTTTTGATTTTAAGAGATTATGTAATTTTGGTGTTTAGGATCAAATTAGCTTTGTGGACTTGTTGGGTCTTGTCCCAAACTTCCATTGGTAAGGTGAGAAATCTCTAACCCTTGTGAATAATTAATAACTCTGAACCCTAAGTTGATTTTGGGTAATATTATTTGGTGTTAGATTGGATTATATGTGTTGGAACCGAATTAGTGGTGTTAAAGGCTTGATTTTGAGACTTTGGAGGCCGGGTTTTCTGTTTGGTGAGCGTGTGGTGCCTTGGACGTTGGTGGATCAGTGATACTTGTGATGTTCCGGGCATTAGGGAGGAATTGACCAAGGTATAGTTTTGGTTTCTGATAGATAATATATAATGTTGCGCGAAAACTTAGGCTAGATGACCATAGGATAAGCTTGGATTGAATTTGGTTGTTGATGTGATAAGTGAATAAATGTGTATATATATATATATATATATATATATATATAATTGATTTGGGATTTGATATGTGAGTTGTGGAGGTATTATGATTAGTGGTGATATAGATTGAGTTTGTTGGAAAGTATGTATGGAGTTGTTGAATAATTAAATGGTTTGGATGTTGATAGTGAATAGTTGGATTTTGATAGAATGAATGTATATGTATGTATCTAATGAGTATGCTGTGGATTAAGTAGTGAAATGGTAGAATTTGGTTTAAATATTGAACATGGGTGTATATGTGATGAATATAATGTGGAATTGGGAATGAAGGGAGTGGATACCTTGGGTGGCTATATGATTAATGAGTAATGAGTTAGTGTTTGATGAGTCATGATAATATTTGAAATGGTTTGTTTAGATTGTGTTGAACTTGGATTGGGAAACTTGAGTTTTGACTTTTTGGTAACTAGTGATTTTAACCAACTTCGGCGGATCATAAGTTCAATCTTATATTTTGGATTTGAATGAAATTTCTTTCAAATTAAGGATAATTTCAAGAGCTTCAAAATAGTTTAAAGTTTGTGAAAATCGGAGTTTTGTAAAGGAAGTTATGAACGTCGGAAGTTAGGTGTAGAAAACTGATTTCTTATGACTTAACAGCTTTTGAGGAAAATGAGGGGTCGCATACGTGAGCATGCACACGCGACGCGAGATTTACTTACTATCCTGATATCTTGAGTACGCGGACATGGTCTCGTATACGCGTACCTGCAAATTTGGATGCTCGCGTACGCGAGTATTGTACACGACGCGATCACTCCCCCTGTTTTGAAATCTCGCATATATGGACATAGTCTCGCGTATGCGAGCCCCCTGTTTTAGCCAAAAATGAGATTTTTTGAGTGTTAAATCAATTCTCTATCTTTCTAAACCTTTTTAAGCCCTGTTTAAAATCCGTTAATGAGTCTTCAAGCTTTAGAAAAAGGATGGGCGTGTTGAAGAAGTTAAATTGAAAGTTGAGAAGAGATTAAGAAGAGAATGGTTGAGTTGTTAAGTCAATGAAGCGATAACTGAAGGATTGAGGCGTTGATTATGTTGATGAGAAATGAAACAAGAAAGATTAGAATATTGGTTATGAAGATGAGAGATATTGAGTAATGGCTTTAGGGATAGATGAGTAATCCTTATCCGAGATATAATTTTGAGAATAGATGAGTAATTCCTATGTATGATGCAATTTTGAGGGAAGACGGGTAAATATTAGGGCTGGCAATAGGTAGGGTAGGGTAGGGTTTGGACGCTACCCTAACCCTACCCGCGGGTTGAAAACTTTTTTAAAATTCTACCCTACCCTACCCGCGAGTTGAGAATCTCTCAACCCGAACCCTACCCGCACCCTAAAGTTCTAAATCCTATCCTGCACGAGCCGCAGAAAAATAAAAAAATTTCAACCAAATATAAAAGCCAACGATTCCAAATTTAATACATATTAATAAAATAGAAAATAAAAAACTACGTTCAAATTAAAATTAAAAATAATAAAATCTTAAAAAAATCCAACATAAAATTACAAATAATATGATTATAATCTAGCTTAGTAGTTATTCAAGTTTTTATAAAAGGAAGATTGTGGGTTCAACACTCACTTTCTTCACTACATACATAACTTTTTTATATATATTATATATTAGGGGTGTAGGTAGAGTAGGGTAGGGTACGGTAGGGTACTGTAGGGTAGGGGTGTTCACAGTGCGGTTTGGTTCGGATTTTTGGAGAAAAGTCATCCAATCCAATTGTTTAATTAAACTGTGGTTCAGTTCAGGTTCAATATTTTTTACCGAGACCATCCGAACCAAACCAAACCAATTATAATCGGTTTAGTTTGGTTCAGTTTGTTCGGTTTTTTCAATCAATTCAAAAAAAACATGCGATATTATTTTATAGTCATATGCTTAAATTTGTTTTGAACTCCAAAACTATATAATTCGGAGAAAATCTAAAAGCGAGAAGTCTTTCTTTTTTTATTTACGTAAAAACAATTCGTGACTCTATCATCAGAATGAGATATTAAAAAATGTGTAATAACATGTTTGATTTCATGTTTTAAAGTCCTAAAATCAATAGAGGAAAAGGGTCACTAGCTCATAGAGTTTTAAAGCATGCAAACAAAACAAAACACCTAGTATACTCAAGAATAGACTAGAAGGAAGGATGAAAAAGGCCATTGGAAATAATTGATTTTCATACTGTGGCCTATGATTCATCCATGGAGAGTTCTAAATATATGGTCTTCAAACCGAAAACAGCTTTCTAGATATCATGATTAGTAAATACAACCTTGCTTGCTAACATCCATTCCATCCGTGGGAGCTAAAAAAACAACTATTCAGGCTATGTCGTAAACAATACATTGAACAATAAACAATGAACAACAATCAGAAGTAATTTTAGTAAATCAACAACAAATAATTAAAAAATCAAAAGCAAAGACACAATAACAAATGAACAACAATCAAAAGCAAAAACACAATAACAAATAATTAAAATATCAGAAGCAAAAATCAGAATAGAGAACCGATGCTATGGGTGGCTGGGTGTATCTTGAAAATTACCTTACTTCAAAGAAATAAAATCAGAACAGAAAATAAAAATCTAACAACCCTCAACCAAAAAATCAGAACCAACAACCCTAAACCTGTGAACCAAAATATACAAATAGAATTGAAAATCATGAATCAAAATTAACCCTAAACCCCTAAATCAAAACAGAACAGAAAGTTTAGAATTAAAAAACAAAATCAGAATCAACAACTCAACCATAGAATCAAGAACAATTCAACCAAGTATTAATTATAAATTAGAATCAATAAGAAGACTAAACCAGAATTTAAAAATAAAAATAGAATCAGAACAAAAAAACAAACATAAGGCTTAGCCTCCATTACAGAAGACGATGGAGGCTCGAAGGGAACTGGGGTCGGTGGCTCAGCGCGGCTGGGAAGAACATTCCTGGGTCGGTGCTTGCTGGCGACGCTGGGCGCTGCTGGGAAGAACGCTGCTGCCAGTTGGGTCGGTGCTCGCTGGGAACTGGGAAGAAGGCTTCGATGCTGGTGGCAGATAGGATTGCGACTCTGCGAGGGCGAGACTGAGGGAAGAGAGCGAGAGAAGCTAGGTTTCAAAATTGGGGATGGGAGAGGGGGGTTATGTGACTTTAGGTCACGACTTGGGGAGTTGGGGGGTGTTCGCGCTTTGGGTTTGGGAGGGGGTGGGGGTTGGTTTTTTAGGGTTTTTTCATAAATCAGTTCGGTTTGGTTCGGTTGGAATTTTCATGGTCAGAATCGAAAATAGAATCGAACCGCAATAAAAATAGCAAAATTTGTATTTTTCGGTTTTTGGTTTATTCGGTTTTTTTTGTTCGATTAGTCGGTTTAGGTTGGTTCAGTTCGGTTTTGAACACCCTTAAGGTAGGGTATACCCTAAACCCGTACCTTGCCCTACCCGCAGGAAAACTCGCACCATACCTTACCCTACCCACAGTGGGTCGGGTAGACAATCCTACCCGAACGGGTTAGTCTAGGTTGGATACCCGCGCAGGTAGGGTATATATTGCCAGTATTCAGAGTAATTTCAATCCGAGTCTTGGCCTAGGGATAGATGAATAATCCCTATCCGGGTCATGGTTGAGGCACCTGCCTGAGTGGATGAGTAATGCCTACTCCAGGTTGGGTGAAACACCGACATGGGTAGACAAGTAATACATATTCCGTGTTGTGGATTTCTGTCCTGAGTTAGCTATCGGACATGTCGGGTTTGGCTTTATAACCGACAGATAAGACTCATCGGCCATAAGGTAGGCACAGATCATATGCATTTTTCTATTTTGTTTGAGTTTGTATTATTTGGAATTGCCTATTTGAATTATTATATCTACTTGCTATATGTTCTACCTGTTATAACTGTATTCTATTTGTGTTTTCTCTTCTTGTATTGTTTGTCTGTACAACTGAGACATCCCTTGTCTGGCAGAGGAGAGACGAAGATAGTTCCATCAGAATTTTAGAGGATTGGAGGAAAGTGATAATTGAGGGATTAAGTTAGACTTGAGTTAGAACCTAAGTGCCTTAGATAACTTACCTTGCTTATGGTTTTAAATTATTTCTCTAAGTTTTTAAATCTGAGTGTCGGCATTCTAGGATCGTCTTTGGATTTTTTGGGACCATATATATTATGTATGTTGGCACCATTAAACCCCCGGTTCTCATTCCATATAAATGTTGTTGTTTTCAAATGCAGGTCGAGAGGCATCTCGTTAGGCGTCTTGATTTTTTCCACAAGCGAAGTTGGGATACTGGTTTCTGATATTTTGTTATGTACATATATTTAGATGATTTCCCGTATATGTATATATTCTAACTCTGATCCTCTTAGAGGCTTTTGTGGAGAAATCAGGGTTATTTTGTGTATTTTAGGAGACTTTGGGTATGTATATATGTATGTAGCTATTTTCTGGCCGGCCTTGACTTTGCAGATCGAGTCTAGAGCTTGATATTCTATTATTTTAGTACTCAATCCTTTATATATTTCATGTCTTATCCTTATCTGTTTACCGGTTTACGTTTTCAAGTGTGATGCGTTTTTCTTTTGCTTGTTTTTTTTCAAAAACTCCTAGTTACAAATTCCAGTAACTATATCAATACATATATTTTACTTTTAGAGGTCATAATGTCTCACTACCGATGTTTTACGAACTTAAGCATACATCTCTGTGTGGTAGGGTGTTACAATAGACACCAAAAAAGCCCTAAAATAAATTGTCAATATAAAAATAGGAGAGATGAAAAATAATTTTTATATTATTATTGTCACATGCCAATACAGCACCCTTTGTCACTACTAACATCAAAGTTGACTACATATTGTCTTTCAGTTCAGAAGCATTGGGTCGGGTACAACCAGTGCTTGACGGGTTGCTAGTTCCAAAATTTCAATTTGAATGGTATCTTTGAAATTCAAGTTAAACACAGATGCAGAATCTTAGGGTCTCCAAATGTGAGTGGCTACAGATATAGCAACAAGGAGGAGGAAAACCTTTGCACCTAAAAAACGTTGGACATATCAGTCAAGTAGAGAATCAAAAGTTAAATATTTTCACACCAGGAAGTAGCCTATGGAGGCCCAAACTTAGTGGTAATAGTCATTGTAACTGAAGCATTCTTTTGCTCACCGTGAGATAAAAAGAATCATTCTGTTTGTAGTTATACTATGGGGAGGTCATAATTTAAAAGTTTTTAAGGACGGAAGGGATGTTGATTTAGAAGGTTGGTCTAACATTTTGTTGCTAGAGCTGATATCTTAGTATTAGTCATTACATGATACTATTTTAGTTTAATATAATACATTGAAAATCTGACTTTTAAGAACCGCAAAATGCTGATGTCGATAATTTTGTTCATAGATCAAGTCATTTCAAATCAATTCCAGATTGGCTACAGTTCTTCCAGATAAAGTCATTTCAGATCAATTCCAGATTGTCGATATTTTAGTTTCATGTGTGTTTCCATCACAGGCCTTAAAACTTGCATGACAAGTGGATATTCATACATTGAAGGAATTGAACATTTGCTTCTTTTCTTAAAACAAAACAACTATGAGATGCATGCTTTTACAAACTACCCCATATGGTAAGACAGTTGTTCTTATTATGATTTTGGTTTTTTGGCTCCCCACAATCTTCTTCAGAATGTCTTGTATTGTAGGTACCAATTGATTGAAGACAAGTTAGAACTATCAAAATATTTATCTTGGACATTTTGTTCGTGTACATATGGTATAGCACAACTTGTTTTGATTTGATTAATATGGGATGAAGCATAAATTCACAACTTGTTTTGATTTTATAATGTGTTTCAGGAAAGAGGAAGCCTGATACTGAGTTCTTTATGGAAGCTTTGGAACATCTTAAAGTTGATCCAGCAAATTGTATATTTGTAGATGACAGGTTTCTTCTCTTTCTCTTTATATACTGTACACTATTCGGTTATTGCCATCTATATGAGAATCAGTATTTAACTTTCTTTAGTTCTCATCCTTTTCGTGTGAATGAATGACTATTTACCTCTGTATTGAGGAATGTATCAAGGGAAAATGAGTTATTTTTATTGAGAATTGAGAATATCTTTTATGAAATTATATTATGAAACTTAAAAATCTATTGTACCTCCACACACACATCTATTATAGAAGTGGGGTTTAATTTTGTTATTTTTGGTTGGTTTATTTATTTCTTTACATTTTAGGTAGGTTATGCTACCTTGGCCATAGGAGCTGAGTGGATTTTTTGCCCCAAGCAAGAAGTGATCTTTCCGGTGCTTTGTAGTTGCGATGTTCTTCTTTTGCTGTTAACAGGTTTTTTCCTTGCATTGCTCTTGTTTCATTCTCAAAATGAAGTTTTTCTGTTGGGGAAAAATGTAGCAAAATTTTAAAATTCTTTTACATAAGAATAAATTTAAAAAAAGTAGCATTATATGACAACCAGGGCAGAGGAGTGGGCAGTAGCCCTTCCTCTTTGAATAACTCTACCACCTCCGTACCTGGCAAATCCTCAACACAAGTGAGCTTTAACTTTTACAAAATGCATACTCCTTGTTAGTTGGATCTGCTTCCAATCAGTTACTCCCCTTCCTCCTAGAGTCCCGGTCCCTTATTAACATCACACCATTATTGTTGTCTTTCAGAGGTCCTTGGGGTGCACTTTCAGCTATCCCTGAGAATAATGCTATTTCTATTAATTCTCAGGTTTTTATATTTCCTTTTCATTTTCTCTTTTAGTTTAAAGAATATCATTTTTCATAACAGTTTGTTTCATTGATTGAGTGTGTTCATGCTTCCTTGTTCAATTACAGGGGGGATTTGTTTTCTCTGCTTCTGGTGATTCTTGTGCATATTGTTGGGATGTGGTATGTATTTATGGGGGGTGAATATAATTTGTTTAGGAGGTTTCTTGGTATAAATTGATTTATTTGTTATATCTGTTGTTCTCCTTGACTAACAAGTCTTAATACTGTAGGAAACTGGTAAAGTAAAAATGGTATTTAAGGGGCACTTGGACTACTTGCACTGCATAGTTGCTCGCAATTCATCCAATCAGGTCTTGAGTCTTAACCCTATGACTTCTGTTAGTTTCACCAGTTGGTGATCATTTTATCTATTTTACTGTAATAATATTTCTTTATCGAAAAAGAAAAAAATAACTTGGTGTTTATGCCCTAATTTTTTGTGGCCATATTTATGGAATATAAAGTGCTACACACCTTTTTGCAGGCAATTAAAGATCTAAACAGTGGATGTAAGAGGAAAAGGAGTGCTCCTAGTGATATTACTAGTAGTCTAAAATATAGAGCGGATCGATAACATGGAGTCTAATAATTTGGTTATTGTCTTATCGTTCTATTGTTTATTGAACAAAAATTGAATGAGCTATGGACTTTTGGAGCTTTTAGGATTGAGTGCATGCACTTTTAGTCTTGAGACATTAGGGAATATATGGGCTAGTATTTTAAAATCTGATTGCTAAACATCCCTGCTGCTGCCATTTATTCAGAATTGTCACCCCACTGTATGTACTCTTGAGTGTTCTAACTCCTTTTTTTTAATACCAATGTTCAGATCATAACTGGTTCAGAGGACAGGACTGCACGAATTTGGGGTACATTTTTCTGTAAATTATTTGGTCCATTAAATATATTTGTGCAGAATTTTGGCTGATACTCTTTTTTTGTTTCATTAAATATATTTGGTTCATTAAATGCCACATCTTTTTCTCTTCATTCGTGATTGAAATATGGCAATGGATTTTCCCCCTTTCATTCTTCCCTTATGATATCTAAAAAGTATTGCTCAAGATTGTATTGTACTACTTAAAGCATGTTTAGCTTAGCATTTTGAAAGAACCAGGCCATGGTTTGGACATTTTGAAAGATAAAGTGAACAAGTATGCTCTGCACATTTATTATCCTTAATAAAAGTTCAACAACTAAGACTTGAAATAATAATCACACTAATCTAAAAGTCCAACGTTTAATGCTAATGGAAGCACTACTATATAATCCTAATTTACCCGATATTGTTCCATGTTGGTTATAGTGTTTTCTAGCTGGCGTTCCATTGACGAGTTTTTATAAAATTGATCTATATGTGTGTTAAAAACAATAATACTCCATCTTCTTTCGTTGATGATATTATCCCTAAAATTGATATTAAGTTGTTTTTAATAAAATAATACTCCATCTTCTTTATATAGTTGAAAATTAGTCAAAATTACTAAGCCGTCGATTTGGCCGTCGATTTTAATGATATTTCATGTAGTGATAATAGTATAATACCAACTTTCATAATTGATCAGCACAATAACCACCACCTATCACTTTCATAATTCTTCCTGATCCATCAGAACATCACAACTCAGAGTATTCAGGTATTGTTTTTTTTGTATTGTTGTCTTGCATTGCTTTAAACTACTGTGATCACATTTTCAATTACATATATGAAGTTCAATCCTGTCATTTAAAACTTAACTATATAGGAGATTTTAAGAACTTGGAGGTTAATTACTTGCAATTATCTAACCATTCTTGTCCATGCTTGGCTTTCTTGTTGCTATTTCATTTGGATTAATTTCTTGACAGCTTGCAGATATGTGTTGCTTTTTGCCATAATTAACACAGTTAAATATTAAAGCACTCCCAAGCTGCTCATGTCACGAACTTGTGGAGGGACTTCTCCAGTGAGTTGATTGTGGGAAAGATCAAGTGCTTCTAATTTCAATAGATTCCCAAGAGAAGATGAGATTTCACCTGAGAGATTGTTGTAACTGAAGTCTAAACTGATATAGAGATTTTTGGCATTTTCCAATTTCTGTTTTAATATGGAGAATAACACAGCTTTTAGTATGGTTTATAGTTTTAGTATGGTTGAAAAATATATTGAGAATTATAGTTGATGTATCAATACATTTTCTTTATGCTTTGAATTATATTAACTATAATACCTTTCTTTTAGTTTGATAATACGATAAATTTGTTTATTTTTTGAAATATTATAAATATTTGAATATAAATTAGATAAAAATTTGTATATATTTATTTTGTATGAAAACAAGTTTATTTTGTAATTAGAAAAAGTAAAAAAAATTCTATTTTACCTTACGGACGGATTTACAGACGGATTTTCTGTCTGTAATCATGATTTTCCAAAGTTTAAATTACAGACGGAAAATCTGTTGAAAAATCCGTCTGTAATTACAGACGGAAAATCCGTCTGTAAGTTTGTCGCCTTCAGGAAATGTAGGGAGAATTTACAGAGGGAAAATCCGTCGGTAAATAGTAAAAATCTGTCAGTAATTTTCCGACGAAAAAAATCCGTCGGTAAGTAATTTCCGACGGGGCTTTTACAGAGGGACAAAATCCGTCGGTAATTTTGTCGATAACCAAAAATCCGTCTGTAATAAAGATTAAATTTGTCTGTAAATCTGTCTGTATTTATCCATTTTCTAGCTGTGAGATTGACAAAAAAAAATAAATTAAAAAAAATGAAACGTGAGTTATAAATGTCTAATTATTTAATGGAGCATTATCGTACATAAGCGAATTTAAAAAATTATTAAATAATGAGATATAGACTTTTATAATGTGATATGAAACATTATGTATTAGTAGAGCATGAGTTTTCATAATGTGTTTTTATTAATTAGCAAGTGGATTAGATAAATAATACTCTACTATTTTTAATTCAAAAATAAATCGACTATAAATTCATCTTAAAGAAAAGGTTCCAACACATCAAGAATAACACATAGAAGATAATATACATAGCTATCTTTCTCAAATTGTCTTTTAACTCTTGAGAATAATGTTGTGTACGTAATATTGGTGTAAATGCGTTGTGTTATATTGAGTAACACATTAAGAATTAATAACAAAATTCTTTTACTCTCACCTAAATATAATTTTCGGCATCTATTTCTATTTTTTTAAAATTAATTTCACAACAAATAATACCTTTTATCCGCAATAATAATTGAGCTACTTTTATAACCTGAATTCATAATTAAAAATTCTAACTTATTTTAATTATTGTTTTAACTTTTAAACAAAAAACTTTAAATTTCTTATCATTTGGATTTTTTCTAAAAATATATATTTATATTTCAACTTATTAAATATTAAGAAGATAATTAAAAAATAAATTAAAACTCTTAATTTTTTTAGGTGTTCTCATTACAATGTAGTTGAATACTTTTTTATTTTATTAAGGATAATGTTACGGTGAGTAAAGTGATTTTTTTTTCACCTGCTGAAATGTGTTGGAGAAAAAAAAAACACGTGGAATGTTGGTTCTTTTTTACCTGACAGGTGCTGTGATATTTGCAGAGTGATATGAAATGTAGATAAGACTGTAGTTTATTAATTGAAATTAGCTTTGTATATAATAATAATTCTTAAACTCATTTTTTAAATAAAAAATGGTATTGACTTCAAAATAAGAGTTATTATGATAATAAATAGAACAATAAAAATAATAGATAAAAAATATGAGAATTTTTTATTCAACAAAAAGTTAGCTTAAGAATGACTATATTATATTTAATTTTATTAAAACTGGGAACATTCTTACTTGTTTATTATTATTAAAACAAAAATTATAATATTAAAACATCATAATATTAAAACAAATTATTATTATTAACGAATGTTATAGAATAGGTGTATGTTCCCGGTATATGTTTATGTCTATAGCATTAAATTAAATAGAATATGTAAAAAAATGAACCTTTCTTTTTTTATGGGGGGCTCCCAAAAGAATATTAATAGTTCAATAATATTCGAATGGTTACATTAAATGGTTGAAAGATCAAAAAATCTCGTCTTGGAAAGTTCAAAGGTGGGAATAGTCAAAAAAATCTCGGATACATTACAAAGAAAATCGGACCTATGTATTTTCCTTTGATATTTCATTTCTATTTTCTGCATCTCCTTTGCTTTGCATTAAACATGACCTTAATCTTTTAAAGATTAAATATATTATTATTATTATTATTATTATTATTATTATTATTAAAACAAATTATTATTATTAACGAATGTGATAACATTAAACATGACCTTAATCTTTTAAAGATTAAATATTATTATTATTATTATTATTATTATTATTATTATTATTATTATTATTATTCATGTTGTTTTTGTAATAATTCTTCTTATTAAATATTTTTGTTAGCCCCACACATTCACAAAGAAAGAAAGAAAAAATGAGCTTCTATAACTTAAATCTAGCCCACATTTTATATCACTCTACAAATGTCACGGTACTTATCGGATAATAAGAGACCAACATTTCACGTGTTCTCTTTTTCTTCTTCTAACACATTTCAATAGATAAGAAAAAAATCACTTTTTTAACCTAGCATTGGCCTTTTATTAATTATCTTTCGTATTACTATGATGGATTCATTATTATTTTTAATTTTTATTAATGATGTTAATAAAGTGAATGACACTCTTAAATATTTTTCTACAAATTGATCCCAAGTCTTTGAATACATTTTATACACCTCAACCACTGAGATGCATACACACTCTTGAAATGACGTTCATAGGATAGAAAACGTACTACTACATAATTAATTTTTACTAACATTTAAAAAATATTACCAAATTATATTAAAATATTAGCTATGTATATTAATAATATTTTAACAAATATTAAATATATTCTATATTACTAAAGAATTTTACTAATATTTTTCTAAAGATTTAATAACATTTAATAAAAATGTTACAATAGATAACGTACGTAGGGTTCAGCTTCATGTCACTTGAAATGATGGATCAAAACCCTCAACCACCGAACAGGGCTATGCAACTCCCGTCATTGTGCGCCAAAAGTTTCGACACATTTTTTCCTGTATGAATTCAAATATTTTTCGGAAACCATACACCAAAGTCCCAATTGCAATTTTTCTTTTATTCATGCGTAAAATTTTTTTCAAATCACTCGAAATTAATATTCACAAAATCAAAAAGAAAATCAAATCTAATATTTTTCAACCACCAACAAGGATGAATGAGAAGCAAACCGGCCATTGTATAGGAAACCGTTCAAAACATAAGACAATCTCCACTAGGGAATTCATTTCAATTCCTGTTTAGAGTCCACCCGTCATAAAAAGTAACTTCACATCAGCTTTTGCGTCATAAATAGTAAATAGGAACTCAACATCTTTCTCTTCTCCATTAGGAGGAACTAACTTTAGTCCTTGTTGTGGTCCCACTTAATTAATTAATTAAAATACTTAAAATTAATGTAATTAATTTTTTTCAATAATGTAATTTAAATTTAAAAATTTAAAAATAATTCACTATTAAAAGATATTAATATTAAATAAATTCATATATAATAATAATACACAATATATAATTCGGAGTTACACTAATTTGTAAAATTACTTAATACAAAGAAAAACATAATTAAGTTTTATAGTTGACGACAAGCATTGTGAAATTGTCATATGTGTTCAATCAAGTCCTCTTTCAATTGTCTATGCTGCTGCCTATTTCAAAGTTGGGCATTTCTTTGGAGAAATTGATGGTATGGTGCGAAATCTTCTTCTCCTAGCTGAGGTTGTGATAAGCCATTTTCGATATCATCATACTCTAAGTTTTAAGCAAAATTTCCTGCATAAGTGTCTCTTTCATCCTCAACAATCATATTATGCAATATAATACAAGCTCTCATTATGTTGGCAAGCTTCTTCTTTTCCCAAAAACGAGCTGGACCACGTATAATTGCAACGCGTGCTTGCAACACTCCGAATGCTCGCTCCACATCTTTTCTTTGCCCTTTTTGGTATTGTGCAAATAACTTGCGTTTCTCCCCTTGTGGCTTTGAGATTGATTTGACAAATGTGGCCTATTCAGGATAAATACCATCTGCTAAATAGTATCCCATAGTATAATTATTACCATTAATAGTATAATTTACCTCCGGAGCACAATCGTTTAGAATATCATCGAACACTGGAGAACGATCTAACACGTTGATATCGTTATTTGAACCAGAAATTCTAAAAAATGCATGCCATATCCAAAGGTCTGAAGATGCTACAACCTCAAGTACTATGGTTGTAACCCCACGATAACCACTCATGTACATATCTTTCCACGCCTTTGGACAATTTTTTCATTGCCAATGCATGCAGTCAATGCTACCCAACATGCCAGGAAAGCCACAACCCTCTGCCATTTGTAGCAGGCATTGTACGTCATTTAGTTTGGGTTTTCGCAAGTATTCATCCTCGAATACCGAAATGACACCTTCAACAAATTTTTCCAAGCATTCAATTGTAGTGCTCTCGCCTATGCGCACATAATCATCAATAGCATCAGCTCCTACGCCATATGCTAACATCCGTATCGTAGCAGTACATTTCTGGAGTGGCGACAAGCCTCTTCTTCCAGTTGCATCAACCCTCTGTTGGAAATACGGATAGACGTTTGAGAGAGCGTCTGCTATCCGAAGGAACACATATCTTCTCATTCGAAATCTTCATCGAAAAATGTCAGCATTATACACCGGTTCATCTACAAAGTAATCTTGAAAAAGGTGATCATGTTCTGCTTCTCGATCTCTGTTGATCCATCTACGAGTAATTGGGATAGAGCTTCTATCGATATCTTCTTCTTCTGAATCTTGGAGTAAACACTCATCGATCTAATTATCTATGACTGTGTTATCTTGCTGTCTTCTTTTTCCATACAAAACTTCGTTAAACATATCATCAAAATTTCTAGCCATATTTAGAAATATAATTTTTAGTTCTCTTTCGAGGTGAGAAACAAGAGTTGAAGTGGAGTTACAGAGTCATTGATAGTTGATATTTATAAGTGTGTCTGCAATAATAAGGGCTAGTTTTACAACGGCTAATTTTGCAATGGCTTGTTTTGCAATGGCTAGTTTTGCAACGGCTAGTTAACGGCTTGTTTTGCAACAGTCATTTTCATGAACAATAAGGGCACAATAATATTGACTAATTTAAAAACTTACATCAGAAATAAATAAAACAAACTACATCATAAACCAGTAATACGCAATAAAAATAAGAACATACTACATAACTCTACGAATACAAGGAACCATTAAGTAAACCACTTGGCGATTATTTTCTCACATGCAATCTCATGAAGAGCTCGTCGTTTTTCACTCATTGTAGATGTGTCAGCATTAAGTATTTGCATATCCATCTCCCTTTCCCTTTCCTTGGCCATCCTTTCCATTTCCCTTTCTTTTGCTTTTATCTCTATTTCTTTAATATACCTCTGAGTTTGTAATTCTTTTTCTTTCATTGCTGCTTGAGCTTGTAATTCTTGTTCTTTCATTGCCGCTTGAATTTGTAACTCCTTCTCTTTGATTGTCATAATCTTTGCTTTATGTTCCTTCTTCTCTTCTCTTTCTTTTTCCCTATCCATTAGTTCCTTTTCTCTAACATTCTTAATATCTTCCATGAGAGATAATTTTTTGACAACCGATGATTTTCTTTCGCTAAAATCTTCAGATATCTGTGCTTTTCCCTTACCTTTTCGCTTGCTCTTCTTTGATCCTTGTGGGCGAACGGGAGAGTCCACATCGGGTTCGTCAGCCAACGGTGTTTCTGGGTTTGATGAGGATGAGTATGCTCCAGTTGCACTAACCTTGGTTCTCTTTGAGCCTCCATTCTGTGTAGGTAGTTGGCTTCTCCATTTTTGCTCCAAACGAAGCATGTTCCAATGCCTCTCAAAAGTGAATTTTTTACCATAATTTGTGGAATAAAGTTTATAAGACAACTCCTTTATGTCATCAGCATTCGAACCACTCCTTATGTTTTGACTAGCTTGATCGTAGCAACCAGCAAAATTGTGCAACAGCCTTGTTGATCTTATACCATCGTTTCTTACATGCAACTACCTCCCTTGTCATGTCGGAACAAAATTCTACACAGTAGCTATGAATTCGACTCCAAAATATTTTTCCCTTTTGATCGGTACCAACTACAGGGTCAGTTGAAACATTTAACCACGCATTGATCAACATCTCATCCTCTTTCCAATGCCAGTGTTGAATACTATCTTGTCTCTGATCTTCGATATCATCATCATTGAGGTCGATAGCATTTAATCCACGAGGGTTGGCAAAATCGGAATATTACGAATTTGGACTAGATTGTATAGGAGTCTGAGAGGATGGGTTAGAAGAGCCACCAACACCAGATGAGTTATGTCTTGATGCACTGAATTGAGTTGGAAACGGCAAGGAAGTTGGAGTAACATTTCCGATAGAGGGGTTAAATATGGATGAAAATGGAAAATGGGGTGTTTGTGAATTTTGATTTTGCGGTTGGAATATAGGAAATTGATTATTACAAGGAGCTTGAAAATTGAAATTAGAAAGATTTTGTGGATGTAGATTTTGAAATGTATTCGGTAGTGTGAAGTTTTGATTTGGAACTTGAGAGTTTGAGGTTTGAGATTGTTGGGTATTTGAAATTTGAGAAAAGTTTTGTAAGTAATTGAAGAAAGAGTTGAGTTGGTTTGGATCCATTTTTTCGAACAAAAAATAATAGTAGTAGAACTTTGATTTCGTAAACTTGAAAGAAGATGAGGAAGAGTAGTAGAGAGTGTGAGAATAGAAGTGTATCTAAGTGGTATATATAGAATAACAAAATATTAATTTATTAATAATAACGGTAACATAGTAATGACTAGTTTTCAACAGTTAATTTTACAACGGCTAATTTTGCAACGGCTAATTTAATATAATAATATAAATTATTAATTAAATAAAAATTTAATCATTTAATTAATTAATTATTATAATTATTAATAAATTATATATGATTTAATTATTTAATATAATTATAATTATATTAAATAATTAAATCATATATAATTTATTAATAATTATAATAATTAATTAATTATGTAAAGTATACTATATATATATCGTTAATATGTGTTATGTATATGAAGTATACTATATATATAACGGTCAACTCAATACATATATATATATAAAGTATTAATTTTATTAATAAAATATTATTTCTTTGAGAGAGAGAAAGTCCCTCTGAGTAGGGCTTCTATTTCTCTGAACTTTGTGAAGGAACTCGCTTTTGATTTACTCCAATGGTAGATCCTCACCTTTTACTGACACACAGTAAATAAGGTTCAAAATTTTTCTACCGTTAGAGTTGCTCTAAGTACTTTACAAGCTGAACCTCCTGTGCGTACTTACTATATCCTGGTCGGGACCCTCAAGAAATTGTTCATCTCATCATAGATCATACCATCAGTCTACATCAATAAGACCAACTCCAACGGGTGAGTTTCAATCTGACAAATTCCGATTTCATCCGTTGGAAAAGCAACAAAGTGAGTACCTTCACATAATTTAAGGAAGAGGAATCCCTTCTCAGAGGGACTCATGGCAGCCAATGATAACTTTGCTATGTGACAAGTTACTTTTTAAATAAATAATTATATTAAATTATAATTAAATAAATAATTATATTAAATAATTAAATTATAATTAATTAAATAAATAATTATATAAAATTTTAATTAATTATATTAAATAATTATATTATAATAAATAATTATATTAAATAATTAAATAATATTCAATTTAGTAATAATTATAATAATTAATTAAATTAAATAATTATATTTTTTATTTAATTAATGATTTATATTAATTATTTAAATAATAATTAAATCATAATTAAGTTAA
This sequence comes from Arachis hypogaea, assembly GCF_003086295.3. Classification (NCBI taxonomy): domain Eukaryota; kingdom Viridiplantae; phylum Streptophyta; class Magnoliopsida; order Fabales; family Fabaceae; genus Arachis; species Arachis hypogaea. Next base: position 28,906,823 of record NC_092038.1, read on the forward strand.
TAATAATTATAATAATTAATTAGATTAAATAATCAAATTTCTATTTAATTAATGATTTATATTAATTATTTTTGTCGTAATTAATATTGAATATTATTTATATTATTATATTAAATTAGCTGTTGCAAAATTAGCCATTGCAAAATTAGCCATTGCAAAACTAATCGTTGTAAAATTAGCCATTGAAAACTAGTCGTTACTATGTTACCGTTATTATTAATAAATTATTATTTTGTTACTCTATATATACCACTTAGATATACTTCTATTCTCTCACACTTTCTACCACTCTTTTTCATCTTCTTTCAGATTTACGAAATCAAAGTTCTGCTAATATTATTTTTTGTTCGAAAAAATGGATCTAAACCAACTCAACTCTTTCTTCAATTACTCACAAAATTTTCTTCAAATTTCAACTACCCAACAATCTCAAACCTCAAACTCTCAAGTTCCAAATCAAAACTTCACACTACCGAATACATTTCAAAATCCAAATCCACAAAATCTTTCTAATTTCAATTTTCAAACTCCTTATAATAATCAATTTCCTATATTCCAATCGCAAAATCAAAATTCACAAACACCGAGCTCCTTATAATACATTGCAAATACTTAATGCTGACACGTCTACAATGAGTGAGAAACGACAAGCTCTACATGAGATTGCATGTGAGAAAATAATCGCCAAGTGGTTTACTTAATGGTTCCTTGCATTCATAGAGTTATGTAGTATGTTTTTATTTTTATTGCGTATTACTGTTATGTGATGTAGTTTGTTTTATTTATTTCTGATGTACTTTTTTAAATTAGTCAATATTATTGTATTTCTGCTGATTAACCTTGGCTTTACGACGCGAGGTAAGGCTTAGGCTAATTAGGGTGTTACAAAAAACATAATTAAGCTCTATAGTTGACGACAAGCATTGTAAAATTGCCATATATGTTTAATCAAGTCCTCTTTCAATTGTCTATGCTGCTGCCTATTTCGAAGTTGGGCATTTCTTTCGAAAAATTGATTGTATGGTGCAAAATCTTCTTCTCCCAGCTGAGGTTGTGATAAGCCATTTTTGACATCATCATACTCTAAGCCTTCAGCAAAATTTCTTGCATAAGTGTCTCTTTCATCCTCAACAATCATATTATGCAAAATAATACAAGTTCTCATTATGTTGGCAACCTTCTTCTTTTCCAAAAAATGAGTTGGACCACGTATAATTGCAAACCGTGCTTGCAACACTCCGAATGCTCGCTCTACATCTTTTCTTTGCCCTTCTTGGTATTGTGCAAATAACTTGCGTTTCTCCCCATGTGGCTTTGAGATTGATTTGACAAATATGGCCTATTCAGGATAAATACCATCTGCTAAATAGTATCCCATAGTATAATTATTATCATTAATAGTATAATTTACCTCCGGAGCACAGTCATTTAGAATATCATCGATCACTGGAGAACGATCTAACACGTTGATATCATTATTTAAACCAGAAACTCCAAAGAACGCATGCCATATCCAAAGGTCTGAAGATGCTACAACCTCAAGTACTATGGTTGCAACCCCACGATAACCACTCATGTACATACCTTTCCACGCCTTTGGACAAAATAATTTAAAAAAGTACATCAGAAATAAATAAAACAAACTACATCACAATATTATTGTCTTATCACCAACTGGTTGAAACAATTGCTGAAACTTCTGCTCATCTTGCTGAGCCCTTTGTATTTCTGATTTAAACATGCTTGAAATCTGTAACTGATTCAAACAAGCTCTTCCGGCAACTTCACTAATATCCAGCTTAAGATCTACAAACTTATCCACTAGTTCTTCTTCCTTGATTCTCATCCAAGCAATTGTTAAAGATTTCCGACTCAAAGCGTCTGCTACCACGTTCGCCTTTCCAGGGTGATAACTCAACTCGAAATCATAATCTTTAAGCAACTCCATCCACCTTCTCTGGCGCATATTTAGCTCTTTCTGATCAAAGATGTACTTGAGACTCTTATGATCAGAAAAGACGCTAAACCTTACTCCGTATAAGTGGTGTCTCCAAATCTTCAATGCAAACACAATCGCCGCTAGTTCCAAGTCATGAGTGGGGTAATTCACCTCATGCGGTCTTAGTTGACGCGATGCGTAAGCCACCACATTCCGGTGTTGCATCAACACGCAACCCAAACCCTTCAAAGAAGCATCACAATATACCTCAAACGGTTCACGCGGTTCCGGTAGGATTAGAACAGGTGCTGAAGTTAATCTCTGCTTTAACGTTTGAAAACTTTCTTCACACTCCGACGTCCACTCGAACGGCACTTCTTTCCTTGTCAACTTTGTCATTGGTAGCGCAATCCGGGAAAATCCTTCGATAAACCTCCGGTAATATCCGGATAAACCCAAAAAGCTTCTGACTTCCGTCACAGTCGTCGGTCTTTCCCATTCCATCACCGCTTCTACCTTAGAAGGATCTACAGCTATTCCTCCCTTACTCACCACATGGCCTAAGAACTTTACTTCCTCCTTCCAGAACTCGCACTTTGACAACTTAGCGTACAACTTTCGCTCCTTTAAGATTTGCAGTACAATCCTCAAGTGTTCCTCATGCTCCTTTACCGTCTTAGAGTAAACTAAGATGTCATCTATGAAAACCACCACGAATTTGTCCAAAAAGGGACGAAACACTCTGTTCATGTAATCCATGAAAACAGCAGGTGCATTCGTTAACCCAAAAGACATTACCGCAAACTCGTAGTGTCCATAGCGAGTTCTAAAGGCAGTCTTAGGGATATCATCTTCCTTCACTCTTATCTGGTGGTAACCGGATCTCAAATCAATCTTGGAAAACACTCCAGCTCCTTGCAATTGATCCATCAAGTCATCTATCCTTGGCAGCGGGTACTTGTTCTTCACTGTCACTTTATTTAACTGTCGGTAATCCACACACAAACGCATCCCTCCATCTTTTTTCTTCACCAATAAAACTGGCGCTCCCCACGGTGATACACTCGGTCGAATGAACCGCTTATTCAGAAGCTCTTCCAACTGAGTCTTTAGCTCTGCCAGCTCTATAGGAGCCATTCTATACGGTGCAATCGATACTGGTCCGGCTCCCGGCACCAATTCAATCGCAAACTCAATTTCCCTTTGAGGTGGGAACTCAGGGATATCTTCCGGGAACACTTCTGGAAAATCTCTAACCACCGGAATTTGATCTAAGTTCTGGGCATCGCCCAACGCATTGGCAGCCAACAGAATATAACCCTGACACTCCTCCCCACTATAATGCACCATTACAGAGTTCAGGTAATACCCTGTAGCTACCACTGCTCCATTTTCTCCTTCAGGCATAAACCGAATTATCCGTTCAAAGCAATCCAACAAAATTCGGTTCTTCGACAACCAATCAAACCCTAAAATCATCTCCAGCCCCACCATTGGTAAACAGATCAAATCGTGTACAAAGTCTCTACCCTCAAGTTTGAAACCTACTTGTCTACAGCCTGACCTAGTCATAATTGTTTGATGCGGAGTATGTACATGTAGAGCAAAAGGTAACTCTGATACTTTCAAGCCTAATTCCTCAACTTTAGCAAATGAAATAAACGAATGCGAAGCTCCAGTATCATATAATGCAACTGAGGATTTATCACCAATTAGACATATACCTTTCATCAAAGGATCCGCCTTGGAAGCATCCTTGGCATTCACAGCAAAGACTCGACCTTGATGCTGACTCTGGCCCGCATTCTGATTCCTCCCACGAGGGCAATCCCTCGCAATGTGGCCAGGTAACCCACACTTGAAGCAACCACCTAAACCAATCTTACATGAGTCATAAGGGTGAAAACGTCCACAACGATCACAAGCTAAATCCGGATAACTCTTACTCTGATTTCCTCTTCCTTTAGCATACTGAAACTGATTCTGATTGTTCTTTCTGAAGCCCCCTTGGACTTGAGAAGTATATCCCCCTCTTTTGAAGCTTTGTCCTCTAGGATGAAAATACTTGCCACGCCCACGACTAGAGCTCCCTCCATGAGTGTCCTTAGATGCCGCCACTGTCTTGGCATACTCCTCCACTACCCTTGCTTTGTTCACCAAGTCGGAGAAGACACGGATCTCCATAGGAGCCACAGCAGTCATAATGTTGTCCTTCAAGCCCCTTTGGTACTTAATGCACCTCCAGCTCTCGAAAGTCTCCGGGTCACCCTGACATACCCGAGAAAACCTACAAAGCTCTTCGAACTTATTGGTGTACTCTGCCACAGACATGGAACCTTGCTTCAGCTGCATTAGCTCCATCTCCTTTGCTTCCCTTGCAGACTCAGGAAAGTATTTCTTATAGAAAGCCATTGGAACACCTCCCATGGAATGTCGGCGTTCTGAAGCTGTAGCAAACGACACTCAGCTTGCCACCAGGGCTGGGCCTCTCCCGCTAGCTGATAAGCGGCAAACTCTACATATTGATTGAGAGGAACATGCTGCGCCTGTAAAGCACGCTCTATAGCCTGGAACCAGTGGTCCGCTTCAATAGGATCTGTGGATCCTCGGAAAGTTGGCGGATGAACCTTGAGGAACGTCGCCAAGGTCATCGGAACTCCTCCTGTGTTATCGCCATTACCCTCAGCATTATCATTGGTATTCCCTTCGCCATTCCCATTTCCGTTGCCATTCCCAATCGGTTGGCCCAATCTCTGCACTGCTTGCAGAGTCGCAGCAGCATTAGCTTCCATGGTGTTAGCGAGATTCGCCATCGCCGCCATGAATTCAGCGTGATTGTCAGCTGGTTGCTCATTCCTACTTCCTCGTGTACGCGTTCGACCTCGCCCGCGAGTAGCCATGTAGGATTTCTGTCCACACCAAACAATAGATATCAAGGTGATCAGTCTCAATATCAAAAGTCTAGTGCTTCAATTAACCCAAACAGGCACTCACAAACAAGCATGCTATGCATATATCAAATAGATAACCTAATAGCATCAAAGAAAAGACACACAGAGTATGCAATGAAGCACAATCGGTCCATCCCTCAGGCTCACGAGGACGAACCGCTCTGATACCACTAAATGTAACACCCTAATTAGCCTAAGCCTTACCTCGCGTCGTAAAGCCAAGGTTAATCAGAGATTACGACAATTCTAAACTCATACAATATATATATATATATATATATATATATATATATATATATGGAAAGAATAGCATAATCTAGAAGCCCGATGAAAGATATAGCTCAAAAACAGAATTTCGAAGCTTAAACGTACTAACGGAGCTACTAGATTAAGGCATAAGAAACAGACAAGATATAACAAAAGATAAGTATATAATATCATAGGGAACTAGTCACGACTCGCGGAGTTTAAGCCGGCTAGCCATATACTGATATACACAACCATACAGTGAAAACAGCTTATACAAGTTTTGTTCTCTCAAATACATGCCTCTAGGCAAAACAAAATACAAAATGAGAGATGTATAAACAAAATAAACCAAAAAAAAGAACTCAAAATGACCCAAGATTCTCCGCTCCTGTCACTAACCAAAGCAACTCACCGAGATGGGTTGAGACCTGCATCTGAAAAATACAACAACAATATGGTATGAGAACCAGAGGTTCTCAGTATGGTAACAGTTCCCAGTGATATAGGATATAAGACCCCGGGACGCCAAAGGCAATCCTAAGCTTCATATCCATCACAAGATTCAACTTAAAGCATTATAAAACATTTAAGCATAACATACCAACTTGACTTAAATAAACCAGGTTATCTATCTTAAGGAATTTCTATTCTAACCAAACACCGCTGTCCCACAGCCTTCACCAACCGATCCTCCATGCGATCCCATCGCCACCGCCTTCCGAACCTCCTCAATCCCAGCAGAAAACACAGATAATGTTCAAAGCAAGTAAAGCACAAGTAGTAGCATATATGGCAAATAATTCAGATAGCAAGTAAGCATGTTATTCAATTAGGCAAACCATTACATGTAGACAAAGCATACAAGCAAATAGGAAATGCATATGATGAATGCCTGTCCTACTGGCTGTGATATCACATTGTCGGTTCAACTGCCAACCCGACACATCTCCATGGAGACGTCGCCCTTCGGATTTCTTATATGGGAACCCCCGAGATATAGTGCCCGGATCACTGTCCAGGTACCGGCGCCTGCTCGCCCTATAGATCCGAAGGGATGCGAGCGGGATATTCTTGCCTCAGACCTCACATCTCAACGTAAGCGGGATTAACCACCGTCCTTACGCCGCCGCCGCTACCTCGACAGGCGGGATTAACCACCGTCCCCGCCAGGTGCATAGCGTTTCAAAATATCATGTAAAAATATTATTTCAGTGGTTTTCAAAAGTATTTTCAGCATACGTATATCCATCACTTAAATCCGAGTCTCCGACACATCTCAACCACTGTCCCTTTATAACTCAGTTTCCAAATACCAAAAGTCTATCATTTCTCATCTCATATACCAATCATCCTTCACCTAACGTCAAACCATTCTCAGCACGCCAGAAACCTAGACCTCCGTTTTCTAATTTACCTTAAGATCATGTACTAGAGCCCTTAATTTATATCCCATGTTCTAATACTCAAAACTAGATTTTTAACACCAACTTTGAATGATTGTAACTTTCTCTACAAAATTCCAATTTTCACAAACCTTATATTGATTCGAAGAATTTTCAAAGATCTTTAATTCTAAACAATTTTCAATCAATTTTGAAAACCGAGGCAAAAGTTATGATCAAACAAAGTTTACCAAAAACTCAATTTTTCCAAACTTCACAATTACCACCCTATCTCACCATACCCATACCAAATCATACCAAACCATCCAAAGCTCCATTTTTCATCAAAATGTACCTGTTATAGCATAATACATCAACCTCACCACATTTTTCTTCTCATTTCATTATTCTCAATTCCAACATCAACTATATAACACTTATGATCAAAATCACCATCAAACCCACCATTTCATAAATCATAACACTACAATCATTATAAGAACCAACTCCCAATCCATACAATCATTCAACATCATCATATCATTATAATTCATCACAATCAACTCAACATTCATCAATTCATCAATATTTAATATACCAACCATCATTTTAGTTCAACCTATCCTATTGGTCACTAGCCTATGTGTCCATGAATATTATATACTACATAGAGGAAACCGAAACCATACCTTGGCCGATTCCCTTTATGCACCCAAACTCAAAATGAGCACCAACAAGCTTCCAACCACAATCCAAGCTTTCAAATCCACTCCAACAAGCACAAATAAGTTCCAAAAGCTCCCAAAGCCACAATAATCAAACTATATACATATAAATCACCACAAATCAACCTAGGGTTCAACATAAGCATAATCTCACAAGGGTTTAAGAGCTTTTACCTTTCCCAACAGATTTGACAACGCAAATCCAAAGCTAAGCAAGGATTAGAGCAAACCTAAACATCCAAAATCACAAAAACCCATTTAACCCAAAACTCTAATAAAACCCGAAATTTTGAAGAGTAGAACTGGAAGGATTTCGTGATTACCTTGAGGGTTTCTTGGGTGGGTTTTGTAGAGCTCTTCACAAGGAACGCGTAGCCGCAAACGGTGCGGCGATCGGAGCTCCGTAGCTCAAGATATGAGCTTGGGAAGTTTGAAGTGAATAGTAACAATGGTGGAAAGCTCTCACCTCTCTCCTCACTTCAGCTGCTGTTGTGTTTAGGTTATGAGGGTGAAAGTGGCTGAAATGGGTTCATTTAAGGGTATTTATATGTTGGGCTTGGGCCCAACTTGGGTCCGGTCCAACCCGTTAGCGTTTTTAGCCCGTTTGGCCTAATTTCGGGCCAAACCTTTAAAATTAAAGCCCAGTTTTCCATTTCTAATGTTTTTCTAAGGTTTTTGATGGTTTTCACTTTTCTCGTGCGGTACCAGGCAGACTTGAACCGGTTCAACCGGTTCAATTGCCAGTTCGCAATTTTTCACGGTTTTTCGTAGAAAGCACATTTTCTGACTCAGAAAGACCCACTGAGTCCAAAAATCACCTTTAAATCCTCAAATTCTCTCTCTAACCTTTCGGAATCTAATTTGGGCAATTAATTCACTTAATTAACCGGTTGATTAGTTGCGGTTCTTACATTTTTCTTTGTGTTAAGTAATTTTACAAATTAGTATAATCCCGAATTATATATTGTGTATTATTGTTATATATGAATTTATTTAATATTAATATCTTTTAATAGTAAATTATTTTTAAATTTATAAATTTAAATTACATTATTCAAAAAAAATAATTACATTAATTTCAAGTATTTTAATTAATTAATTAAGTGGGACCACAACAGGAACTAAAATTAGTTCCTCCTAATGGAGAAGAGAGAGATACTTTGAGTTCCTATTTACTGTTTATGACGCAAAAGTTGATATGGAGTTATTTTTTATGACAGATGAGCCATAAACAGGAATTAGAATGAGTTCTCTACTCGAGATGGTCTAAGTGCAACTACCATGCCTCATACTGACTTCAAGCAAGACACAAGCTTGTAAAATTTTACATAAATTTATCATGGTGAATTATAGTGTACAAATTTAAGTTTACAGATATTCTCATAACATAACTCTTTTTGCAACATGTGTACTATTTTGTCTTTATGTTGGGGAAGCAATTTGGCCAACTGCAGTGACCTAGAAAGTTGGTGACTTGGCTTAGTTAGGCACAATAAAAAAGAAGTCATTAATGTTGCATTGGACCTTTTTTATATATAAGTTTATCCTTCACTCTCTTAATTTTTTTCTCTTTAATGGATCTGCAAGAAAAATAAAAAAAAGAATTTTAAACTTTTAATACCAATAATAAGATTAATTAGCTAAGATAAAAAAAATTAATTAGCTAAAATATAAATTTAATTTTAATTGATATAATTATTTTTTACAAAAATTATAGCATATGTGCTTTTTAATTGATGAAGAAAATTGATAACTAATTCTATATAATATATATGAAAGAGATCTTTTTTTTGGTATAATTCAAAAATGAAAAAAGAGTTACATGACTTTCTTTAATTCATTTGTAAGTTAATATTCTATGAGAAATTCTTTAGAACTAACAACTTTTAGTAATTTTGGTCATTATTTATCTAGCAACAAATATTAAATTATTTTTAATAAATAAATATTATTAATTTATGTATGCAAATTCTAAGAAATATAGGTGCAAACTGTATTGATTTATGTGTATAAAATTTTAATAAATAGAGGAGATTTTTTAAAAGTTATAAAAAATGTATATTTTATAAATAAAAAAAATGTCATTTCAATATCTTTTAGAAAAGGAGAGTAAAATTTTTTTTAAAATTTTATCAAAAATAATATATAGTTATAGATAAGTTTGGAATAATATTATGACTAATTTATTACCAATATGTTTATTTCACTTATTAATGGTGGAAGATTGTTTCTAACTGGAAATTAAAGATTCGTTTTTGACAAAAACACTATATGTTCATTGTCAAGTTGACATAAAATTAGAGTTCTTTAAGTTAAAACACTTATTTAATGCTAATTGAATGTGCAAAAGTATTAGAGCCTCACTGATAGATAAATACTAATCAAATTAACCTATAGATAACATAAAAATGACCCCAAATTTAAAAGGATCTTTTTTTTTAATTTGAATATTAATGTTGTTGTTGTTATTGTTATTGTTATCGTTGTTGTTGAAAGATTAAGTTGTAATGAAAAATGTTATTGTTATTATTTTTAATGACCCAATACGGATTGATGACCAAATTTTTAATTCAATCAACTAAGTCAAAATAGATTTTACCAATTCGATTAACAAGATCAAACTGAATTTAATAACTATGCTAAAAACAACTTTTACTAATTTTTTTTATCTAAGAACTTAATTTCATTAAACAAAAAATATGAGGGTCATCTTAGTTTTTTGAAAATGTAATTTTTTTTCTTTTTGATAAACAGAAAAAAGCGATTGCACATTAAGGGGTAAGATTTAGCTTATATTATTTAAGATTTAAAAGTATAAGATTTCGGTTTAAGTTTAGAGTTATAATTGTTATTATTTTTGTGGAGGTTGGTGGTTATATAGCTCGTTTGTCGATAAGTTTCTGTAAATTTTCTGTTGAGATGAGTTATACGTCGGCAATAAGAGAATAAAGGGGTGGCACTCCGACGCTCAAATCAATAAGTGAATAATAGGCTTTGCAAGTTGTAATAATTTGAACAACATTTTTACCCTTTATTTTATATCTGAAATGGAAGATAATGGTTGAGTTAGGGGTGTTCATGGATTGGATCCGATCTGTATATTCGCGGTGTTTATACGAATCCAATATGAAAATTGCGGATATGAATCCGATCTGCAAGGATATCAGATCCGATCCGATTCGCACATTAATCGGATCGGATTGCGAATTTTGTGTAGGTATGCATATCCGCTCCACTATCTACGTATCCGCAAAAATAAAAAAATAAATAAGTAAATATATTTTTTATGTTTTATTTCAACTAATAATTATCATATATGTTGTATTATTTTAATTTATTATTTAAGAAAAGTATGTTTAATATTATTTTAAGAGTAAACATATTTAAAAGAATAGAAAAAATGAATTTTATTGATATTTTTTAATAAAAATAAACTTTTAAAAATATTTTTTGTGTTTTGCGGATATATCCGATCCGACCCAATCCGCAAATGTGCGGATCGGATTGGATCCAAACTTAAAAACTGTGGATATTGGATCCGATCCGATCCGATAATTTTAATGCATATTGGATCGAAATTTTGGCCAATCTGCGTTCTGATCCAATCTGCGTTCATTCCGTTGAGTCTCCGAATAATTTTGCCATTAACGAAGAATAATAGCGCATTTGAGCGTTTGGATATCTGTTTTGATGATCATTATTGATAACCAATCTATAATATTTTTTACCGAGTTATAACATACGAATGATTTATAACAATCATATTAATTATGATTTTGTAAGGTTTACGTTTTAAAATTTTAGATTTAGAGTTTACGATGTTTTATTATTTATTTATTTTTTTATTTTCTCTTTTTATTTTTTGTTTACTTTTAACAGCAAGTTAAATTTATAGAGCACTGCACTCTTTAATTTTTTTAAAGTGTACTAACATTTGTCTGTATTGATATACTAATATTTTGATGCATTGACTCTAAATTTATTTTATTTATATTTGACATAATAATATACACAAAAAAATAAGATATTAAATCAGTGTGTTTATAAATTATAAAAACAATTAAATATTATGTTTGATTAAAAAAATAATTTATTGCAGATAGAGTTAGATAAAAAAAACTTTAAGATACGAGTATGGTTAGAATTCAAAGATCTTTAGTTCGCGAATAGGACAGAGTTAAATTTTAAAAATAATTTAAACACGCGAATAGAATTAGGATAGAATCTAAATTCTACTCTATTATTATCCAATACATTGCTAATCCAAAAATCATTATATAAAGGTTTAATTTAGAATTGTAATTATTGCTAGTTATTTTTAGGAATTTATGATACTGTTAACTAATTATGTAGATATTTATTTAAAAAAATGTATTTAAAAAAACGTGTAGTCTTTGTTAAAAATATTTTTTTTGATAAACCTTCATTAGAAATTTATATTACTATAAAATTGTTATTAAGCAAAAAAAAAAATTTGAACAAAACTCTTAAAACTCTTGAATAAAAAATAAATAGTTATCAAATTTTTATATATGATCACTCAAATGTGCTTTTAGCCAAGCCAGCCTTTCTACCGCTATGGTCACAAGCTCTGATTGCTACAAGAGAGAGAGTAAAGACACGTGTCCATAAACAAAAATTTTAAGAAAAATCTCTGTACCTTGCATATGTACTATAGTGTGACCCATTTAGTAATAACAACGCAGCATTAAAATCAAAGACAAATTATCCCATCGTCAATCATAACAAAAGAGGAAAAAACTCGAAAGTTATGGTGACTTTTAGAAGGCAAAAAAAAACTTTTTCTGAAACACACACCTCTTCAAACCATAGTTTTAAGAAGTATTAAACGTAAGAATCCAGCAGACATATAAGCCACACAAAAATATAAATTATCAAAAATCCAATACATCAACCCAAACCGGGATAAACACAGCCAACAAATCATAGTCTTATATTATATAACTTAATGTTAAGAAAAAAAACTCACGTAAACCCCAACTTAAATGAACTTGGTACTATAACGGTCCAACCTCTCCTTCAGCTCACAATCCTTCTTTCAGGAAGGCTAAAGCTATTGCTGAAAAATTCAACACCAAATGGCCCTTCTTTGTGATGGACCTCACTGGCCCCATGTTATCCTTACAGTTGTTGGTAATCCAAACTAACTGCAACCTGTTCTTTTAATATTATTTTTCCAACATTATTTACCTATACTAATTTATAATCTTGCATGTGGCTTCATCATTACTATCTATCTCTTAATGATCTTTTTCTATGTTATAATCAGCCGAATGTCCCTTATCTGAGCCATTTAATTGCTCAGAGGCACCCAATCCTCCTTGCGCACAGCCACATTGAGGTTAAAGCAACCTACACCAGATATAGTGGCAAAAAAAAAAACGGTAGCTTCGGGTAATTTTTAGAGGGTGGACAAACTTTGCTCGCTTGTGTAACTTCAAGCCTGGAAGTGTTAGGGTCTTCGAGGTCATCTCCCACGAATTGGTCACAATCCTTTAGGTCCGATGCCGCTAGGAAGCTGGAAGCTCATGAAGATCTATCCTTTTGTTATTAATTAGACGTGCATTATGTAGATTATGTTGGTATTTAACTTTATAAGACTCGCAATATGGAGGTAGGTTACCCTGTTAGTTAATCTAGTCATTCCTGCTAAAACAATACATTTTGTATTTTGGTACAATGTTCATGTTATTATTTCACTTATGCAGGTGCTTTGTTTCCTAATTTTCATGGCTGCTACTACAGTCTAAAATACTTACAACTTCTCTACTCATACTGAGGTCCATCTTCAACCTTCTTTGATTTCACTAATTTATACTTGTTTAGTTGAATAGTATTCTCCATTAATAATCTTCTATGACATGAGGTCTTTACTTAATAAATTATTAACTTATGTGTAAATTCAAATTAAAAATTTAAGTCATTCGAAATAACTGTAGTTTTAAAAATTAAAGTACAACTTTTTTTTCGTTATTTTGTGCTCTAGCTAGGTAGCCTCCCTAAAAACACTATATAAATTTTCAAATAAAAAATACACTTATACGTATGAAGAAATACTACACTTATAAAAAAATAGAATTTATTATCTTTCACCCAAAAAAAATTATCACTTGTAATATTTTACATACAACAAACCCCAAATTAAAATAATATAATTCTTGAAATCAATCTCCTTTATTATTAACTTTTTTATGTCTTTCAAGCTTTTCCAGAATTAATACATATGAAAAGGTATAAGATGAAGTTGTTGAAGGTATGGGTAACGTCATTAGATAGTGAGTAGTAATTGAGGTTGGTCTTTGAGGGGTATTGGTTTGTATCAGAGTAGTGTTTGGGTGGGTTGTGGGTGTAGATACGTGGCCAAGACTAAAAAAAAATCATTCATTAATACTTTCTCCCAAAAAAAGAAAATCGGTCATCAAGGCGTTGGTCCAACCAGATCATGTTGTACCGGTTTGCAATTACATTTAATATTGGGTCAAATTTAACATTACTAACGTGTTATGTACAACAGCAATCTAACCATACATAAGGAATATTTTTGCATAGTCTTTTAAGGATCAGATTATTCTTTCCCACCAAAGACATTTCTATGTTATGAATTATAACTCATGAAAGCTATGTCATATGTGATTTGTTGCCACGTTGGTCAAGTACTCAAGTCTAATGCAGTCACGTAGATGGGTTGGATCCCATTTACATTTTCAAAAATAGTTTTTGGGGAGCAAGTGGACCAGAAAAAACCTTGTCTGCCCATATCTGAAGGATTTAATTCGAGAAATAGCCAATCAAGTTGGGTTGGTCTATTGATCAGTTCACTAGTCAACTTAAGCAAGTGTCGGGATTTCGAATTCTGCCTTATGCATGCAGAAACCCATCGACCAGCAGCAAACCCTTAAATGGAGTTTTGTACCACGACGGATTAATCCTTGACCTACTGGGTTGAGGAATACCATAGAAAAAAATCGAGAAATAGCCATCATTTATTCATTTTCATTAGATTGTGCCTGAGTGTCAGTGTATACCACACACTTCTAAATTGATATCAGATCGAATTTGTTTAAAGTGACAACCAACAACTAGGGCTACTATGGCCGAGTTCATTTCTTGGGCTTGTTCCTGGCCCAGTAACGTGTGTCCATATTCCATAATTATGATTCAGGGTACAATATTTTCGAAAAAAAAGTCATGAATATTAATAGCAAAATTAGTTTCTAATAGATGACTTGTTCTTTAAATTTATCACTAAAAGATTTTATTAATCAAAACTTTTTATCCTTCAGTTACTCATTAACAGTTTTTGTGATTGATGATATGGAATGTTAACTTACAATCTTACATCATACATGACATCAAGTATATCTAATTAGATGCTGAACAAATATATTTATGAAAATATATCAATTTAGCATCTAGGTTATATTAGAATTATGCTTTATTTATATAATTGGAAAAATGGACTAAATTGATAGATTTTCCTAAACATATTTGTTCAGAGTGTCTAATTGGACATATTAGGTGTCATGTATGCTATCAGTTAATATTTTATATAATCAATCGTTGACGAAAACTACTTAAATAAAATTGCAGAGAGTATGTTGGAGACACGATGTTGTCATCATCTTTCTATTTCGAATTTTCAATATCTTGAGTTCGTCTTTTGCATGGTGGGAATGTATCTGCAACGACTCTGACACTCAAGTTAGCATAGGTCGCGAAAGAAATTAAAATAGAGATTATACCTGAGTGCACCTATTTAGAATCAAAAATGCTATTTGTACACTAAAATCAGTCACCATGTATTTATATATAAACACACTTATTGATTAACTCATTTTTAATATGTATTTTTTATTTCAACATATATTTTATGTTAGTGGCTGGTTTTGGTGGCTGATTTTAGTGTACATGTAGCATGGTTGATTTGGAATAGTACATATATTGTAAGTTATGATGTTATGAGCTTACCTTATGTGGGTTACTCTTTTCAATAGGGTATGCCTAAAATAAGTACACCTTTGTGCGTATTAAATATGTCATATTTTTATAAATTATTAGATTTTATTAAATGTAAATCTAAAGTCATTATAAACAAAGAGCATTGATAGACTGTAATAAACATACAATACACTAGACGTTACTAGTACATAAATAAATAAGTATCTTTTAATATATAATATTTTAGGCTTGTTTGGGTGCCATTTTGGAAAAAGATCTTTTTTTAAACGATATTTTTTTAAAAGATTTTTTACAAAAGTAAAAGTGATTTTATATTTGGATATCTCATATAAAAAGATATTTTTATCTATCAATTATGTTTGAGTAAAATAAGATAAAATTATTTTTTGTTCATTTATTATGTTAAAAATATCTTTTTTTTAAAGTTCTTTTAAAAAAAGATGTAAATTGTAACTTCTCAAAAAAGATGTTTTTTTTTCTAGTGCTTTTACTTTTACTATTAGAAATTTGTCAAACACACTAAAAAATAAAAATAAAAAAGATTTTTTTTATCGATTTAATGGCGTCTAAACAAACACTTTAAATGACAAACATAATCTTTTATTTTAAAATAATAAATATAAAATATATAAATACTAAAAATATCATGCAATAACTTTTTTATAATATTAAAAAATTATATTAAAATAATATTCTAAATTGAAATTAAATTTTATTTTATATTACTCGATAAATAATTAAATTATTATATTAAAATTTTATTAACTAATTACTTTGTTAAAAATATTATTATATAATATAGATTTTTATTAAAATATTTATAAAAATATAACTTATTTAAAATATTATATATAATACATAAAAATATTGACCTTTTTATTTTTTTAATTTTTTAATAAAAATTATTTTGAATAGAAAAGGAAAAAAGAAAGAGAAAATAAGGAATACACCTAGCTTTTATGGAAAAAAAAAAAGAAAATAAGAAAAATTGTTTAGAAGTCGCGTTTAATTTTGTGTGGCGTTGATAGAATTAGTATTTGGCTAGTTCAATTAGAGAATTATACTATAACTAGGAGTATTATGTAATAATGTAAGATAAGCATAATGAAATGAGAAACTCTATTTTCCTTCTTTGGCTATAATTTTAGAGATTTTTCTTCTATTCTCTCTTATTATCTCTAACTTTCTCTATTTAAATAATATAATTTTTTAATATTAAAAATTTTATTGCATAATAATTGATCTTAATAAATAAAAAAATTTATATTTTTTAAATTTATATATTTTATATTTTATTATTTAAAAGTAAAAGATTATGTTTGTCATTTAATGTGTTCTATATTAAAAGATACTTATTTGTTTATATATTAGTGATGTTTTATGTATTTTATATTTATTATAATTTATCAATACTCTTCTTTTATAATAGTTTTTGTTCTACATTTAATAAAATCCAATGATTTATAAAAATGTGGTACATATGTATAAAGTTGTTATACTTATTTTAGACATTTTTCTCTTTTTACATTTCTTAAGATATTTTGTTCATAATTTTAGACCTATATATAATCAATTTTGTAACATTCCTTTTAATAGTATAATGATGGTTATAATGTAGTAATTAAATTCATAAAAAATTGAGTTATTATATATTAAAATAGAATTTTGATCTTTTAAAATGAGGAAGTTAATAAAGTGATAAAATAATGAAGGGTTAATCACCATTGATTTTTTAACTTCCATAAAATGTATGTCATTATCTTAATTTAAGAATGATTACTCTTCACTCAACCACTTTACCAACTTCTTCACTTTAGAGTATCTTAATCCCTTAAAATGAGTGACGAGGAGTTAGTGTCCCTAAACATCCTTTTTAACATCCTAGAGAATTCTTAATCATTAAATTAATTCCTTAAAACTTTTCATACTCTTAAATCCGATTTTTGGTATTAGGCTTATAAAAGTGTTCGAGAACATACATACTTATAAAATGAATAAATTAATAGCAACTGTAATATCTACCAATATGTTAATTAATATAAAAAAAAGTTATGTGCAGACAAAAAATAATCAGCTACTAAATTAGTTAATCTATTTGTTTATGTTTATATATGTTAATTTATATTTTTTTTAACTAAATATTGAATTATTATTTTAATAATTAAATATATCATAATAGAATAACAAAACTTGCAATAACAGAATAATTTAAGAGTGTTTATGGATCAAATTCATATATTTTGTATTTATTTATATCCGATTCATAACTTACGGATATGATGAAATTTGCCGTTAAATAGAATTGGATCGCAAATTTCACATATGAATCCATTGATTCAGTTCACATATTTGCAAATTAAATAAAAGGAAATTATATTATATTATATGTTATGTTAGTTTAAGAATTTTTTTTATTTAGTTTAGTTTCTAATTTTTTGCACTTTTGAATGTTAAGATATTAAAATTTTATTATTATTTATTTGTCTTTTTTTTTGTTGAAATGTTAGATAATTAGATTTGGTTGTTTTATTTGATATTATTATTATTATTATTATTATTATTATTATTATTATTATTATTATATATTTAGTTGTATTATTTTTTATTTAAGAAAATATTATTTAATAGTTTTTTAGAAGCAAATAGGTGTAAAAGGGAGTGAATTTTTTTCATTTTTTTATTTTCAAAGTTTTGGAGTTTTTTTAACCGAATATATTCCATATTTGATATATCTGATTCGGTCTAATATGCAATCTGATAATTTTAATATAAATCGGATCGAGATTTTACATTCAAATATTTTTGTTAATCAAGTTTAACTAAGTAGATCTAAACTCAACAAAAATCACTCACAACGTGTATGTAAATCACTCACTTCTTCTTTTTTACGTTCATTCTTCTTCTTCGCGTGTTTCTTCCTCGTTATTGTTCTTTTATTATTGTTATTATTGCTGCATTTTTTATTTATTCTCTTCTTACTCTTTCTAGTGGTTATTGTAGTATTTTTTTATTTCTTCTTTATTTAATTTTTTTACATTTTGTTAAGAGAGTGAAATAAGCATAATTATGAGACGGTGAAAAAAGAAAGTAAAAGAAGAAGAGGAAAAATTTTAAATTGTGAAAATTTTATCTAAAAAATAGCATCGAAATTGTTTACTGTGACACAGAAAATTTCTTAATTTTGACATAGAAATTTCTTAACTAATTAAAAGTTATCAGAAATTAAAAAAAAAACACCAAAATATTTTAACTGTGGAATTTAGCGCGAAAAAAATTGGACAGTATAAACCTCGCCGGTAACTGTTTATCGGCAAATTTTTTCGTCTACCACTAATACCGACGGATTTAGCTGCGGATATACATTTTAAATTGGCGAAATTTTGGACCTTGTTACTATCAGATTGTTCCCCTCTTAAATCTAATAGTAATATATTATTTATTATTAATAATTAAATTAATAGTTACCGGCAAATTTAATTGACGTTAAATCCGACAATAAACTTAAATTTTAATTTTTTAAAAAAAATTATTTGTAAATTTAATCATTTCTAAACTAACAAAATTCAAAGTTTTTAATTTCTAAGGAGTGCTATAGAAATCACGTCAAAAAATAGAAAAGTTAATACAAAGAATACAATAAATACCTGCACAAAAGGGTGCACCCAAACAGTTTAGAACCATACACAATAATCTGAGAAAAAGCATTTCTCCTCTTTGTTATGTAAAATCGACAATCAACACTAGCCTCACAATAGAAAAGCAAAACAAAAAACACTAAGTGATATCTCAATGAAAGCAATCAAACAGCAGCCTTCAATCAAGCAAGTTTAAACATAATATCAAAGAGAACATAAGTCTATTCATAACAAAACAGTAAAAATAAAAACAAAAAAATAACAAGAGAAAAGCTTCAATTAGAGGATACATGTTTAATTTACCGAGTTAATAGTCAAAATCGTCCTTAAAAGATACCCCGATCTCCATTTGGTCATCGAAAGATAAAATTAATCGAAATCGTCCCTGAAAGAGACACGACTTGGTTACGTTAGTCCTTCCGTCAGTTGGATGATGACGTGTTACGTTAAGTGCCACGTGGCATATGATGACGTGGTGGGTCAATGCCACGTGGCACAAGATGATTGGTTGATGTGTCAAATCAGTGACATGTGGCCACTTGACATGTAAAATAGTTATTTATAATCAAAATAGTCCTTGAAAGTTCAGACGTAAGTCATTTTTATCCCTAAAATTTTAAAAATTAATCAAATTAGTCATTATATAAATTTTTTATTTTTTCTTGATAATATTAAATTTGAAATATTTTTTACTACTAATTTTAATAGAAATGCAATTGACAAACAAAAAATTAGTAATTGTATCTTTTCTTCTTAAAAATTTTTTCAATAAAATTATCTCTCTCCTTTAATTCTTCTCAAAATCTCTTTTATTCTTTTCTATTCTAAAACATTTTTCTTACATTATTACATTTTGCTGGAAATATATATATATATATATATATATATATATATATATATATATATATATATATATATATATATATATATATATACTCAAAATTGAAATGTATGTATTTGTTAAGGTAAACAAAGTTATATACTCAAAATCAAAATTTATGTATTAAAAGAAAAATTATATAATCTATCTCAAACATATGAAACACAGAAAAATTTATTATGATCTTTGCATGTAGTATGCTTAAGAAGTAGTTCGTTTAACATATATAATAATAATAATAATTGAGCAACAAATTTTTAACATTTTGTAAAGTTTGAAATTGAAGCAAAATTTGTGGATCTTCTTGAATTTTGACTTTTAATATCACTACCATTACATTATATATGTAAGTAATACCATAATGGAAAAAAAGATGTAATAGAAAAAAAATAGCGGTATAACTTTGTTTAGGTTAACATATATAAATTTTGATTTTGAGCATATACTTTTGTTTAGGTTAACAAATACATACATTTCAATTTTGAGTATATATATATTCCAGCAAAATGTGATAAGGTAAGAAAAAGGTTTTAGAATAAAAAAAATAAGAGAGATTTTGAGAAGAATTAAAGGAGAGAAATAATTTTATTGAAAAAATTTTTAAGAAGAAAAGATACGATTACTAATTTTTTGTTTGTCAATTACATTTCTTTTAAAATTAGTAGTATAAAAAAATATTTCAAATTTAATATTATCAAGAAAAAATAAAAAAATTATATAAGAACTAATTTGATTAATTTTTAAAATTTTAGGGATGAAAATGACTTACGTCTGAACTTTCAAGGACTATTTTGATTATAAATAACTTTTTCATGCCACGTGTCACAACACGTCAACAAATTATCTTGTGACACGTGGCATTGACTCACCACGTCATCATCCAACTGACAGAAGGACTAACGTGACCAAGTCGTGTATCTTTCGACAACGATTTCAATTAATTTTATCTTTCGAGGACCAAAATGGAGATCGGAGTATCTTTTAGGGACGATTTTGACTATTAACTCTTAATTGACCCAAGATATTATTTTAATAATGTTGTGACTTTTCGCTTCTCCACTTCTGCCACAAGAAAATAAAAATAGTATAATAATAACATATAATAAAGTAAGAGATCAATGATATTCTTGTCAACAAAGTAAGAATATAAGAGTCATTCCCACCAATTTGTTGCCATTCACTTGTCTTGTACAAAAGAGAAAAAGTTAGAGATTGATTCTCAATACTTCAATTTTTTCCATCAAAACAGAAACAAATTCTCTTGAGAAATATGTACATGATTACAATTCAGTTATAACACCTAAGGGAAAGAGCATAAATAATAACCTACCAATTTACTTTGAGCCCCATTCTCATCTTCATCCATTTTCAATCAACCAAAAAGAACATATAGAAAAAAATTGAGGCTATACTACAAATTTGATGCAATGATTTAAAAGATAATACAAATTTTGAAACAAAAATTCTATGGTAATTTCTTTGAGGTACACATAATCACTTTTCAACTTCAAGTAAAAGATATCATGTTTTCATGTTACAGTCTTGACTAAAAAAATGAAAATAGAACAATTATAACATCGTCAAGGCATAAATATACGTAATTACCTGAGCTCTTGAAGGAACTAAATAATCCAAGCATCTTCTTATGTGAATTTAGAGTTACAGTATTGGAGTTTCAATTTACCTTATAGTTATGACAAAAAAAGGGGCAAAGATCAATACTAGGATACTAACTCCCGAGTATCAGTGACCAAAAAACAAGAGTAAAAACAAAAAAAAATTCAAAACCAATATATCCAAACAACATTATTGTACCATATCTTTCCTAAAATTCGAGTGTGCTTTGCAAAAACTCTAACGCAGGATGAATGGACAATAGCTTTCTCAAGACAGATTTGAAATCATCCTAAACAAAAAAAAATAACAAGACCAAATCTAATTCATAACATTTAACTCATGTCAATAATAACAAGTAACCAAAAAATGATATTGATTTTCTAGGGATAAAAAGGGAACAGAGAAGTCTAGAATTAGGGTTTAATAAATACCAACAATGTTAAAAAAGAATAAAAGAAGGAAGGGAATAATACATACTTGGATGAAAGAGAAAGGCTAGCATTGCAACTAACAGAGAAAAGCGGCAGGGCGGCGAATGATGGAGGCAGCAACTCGTATAAGAGAAACAAGCTCTTCCACAGTAGAAATAAGTTTCAGGTGGACGCTCCTCAACGGCGACGATGGTTTGAGTTGTGGGAAGTGGTCGACGACGGTGAAATGATAGCAAATGGTGACGACGGAGGGCTGATGGCGAGAAAGAAAGAGAAAGGAGAGAGAAGTGAGGTTGATGATGTTGTAGAAATAGAGAAAAATGGTTTGCAAATTCAAATTTAGAGTCAATTTTACCGGCAGATTTACTTCAAAAAAATCCGTTAGTAACGCAACCGAAAATGGCATGTTTCATTTTCGACCCTAAATCTGACAGTATCATTGCGTCAAATTTTTTTTCTTTTTTTTCCCAATTATTACCGGCATGAAAAATCAAATTCAACGATAACTTTTCACCCGACGAATTTATTGCCAAATTCGTTGGTAAATCCGCTGCTAACCTCCGATACTAAA
This sequence comes from Arachis hypogaea, assembly GCF_003086295.3. Classification (NCBI taxonomy): domain Eukaryota; kingdom Viridiplantae; phylum Streptophyta; class Magnoliopsida; order Fabales; family Fabaceae; genus Arachis; species Arachis hypogaea. The sequence goes on from NC_092038.1 coordinate 28,929,183, forward strand.
TCTGATCGTATTCAACATTTTTCTTGTAGTGTCTTAACCAATTAGAAGTTATTAAAATATTTCTTAACTTATGGTCTTTTGAAAAATTCTCGTGTCATTTATCCAAAATTTCTGTGTCATTTATAACTAAGTGATGTGCTTTTCTTATCATTGAAGTGATTAAGTGGTATTGAACACACACACAGCACACATAACACATACACACACACACACACATATACATATATATATTGTAACACCCTACCATACAGAGTCTTATGCTTAAGTCATAATTCAGAGATGGCAAGGTATTACGACCTCTAAAATAAAAATTAGTACGTATAGTAGTATGAATGACTGATTATAACTAGGAGCCTTTGTAAAAAAAAGGGTAAACAAAAATCGCAACTCTAAAGCGCAACACTCCGATCGATAACGTAACGAGCAAGGATAAACCAACGTGAAATTATATATATACAAAGGAGTGTCAAAAACAGGAATATCAAGACTCAAGATCCGGCTGCGAAGATAACCGGTCCGAGCATAACAATATATACATATGATAAAATAAGGAAAACCCCAAAAGAAACCCAAAGGGACACAAATACATAAAACCTATTCTCCAAAATCTCCCATAAGAGGAGTCATCACAGTTGTATTATTTAATGGAGATAAAAGTATCTAAGCAAAACATATAAACTAAAACAGAGCCCCGAGAACAAAGGATCTTCGCAAATCTAGAAGTCTCCAGCATGCCTCAGCGGGAAACCTCACGTCCTGCATCTGAAAACCACAAAATCCGCATGGGTGAGAACCAGAGGTCCCCAGCATGGTAACAGCTTCCACATATATAATACATAATAATAGAGGAAAGCCGAAGGCAGTCCTAGAACTTCCTCCAGATAATTCAAAGCTTATAAACAAGCTAAACCATATAAGGGTATCTGACTAAAGATTCTTCAGTCTAACTAATACTTCCCTTTCCAATTCCTTCAAACCTCCCAACCACCAGCAGGAGTATAATGTAGCAAACACAATTATATCAAACAAGAAATATACAAATAGGAGCAATTAAGGCAGTTAGACAATTAGCAAATAGTATGCAGTCAAGTAGGCAATCTCAAACAATTCACATAGTATGCATATGATGAATGCCTGTCCCTAGTGGCTGATGATATCATCTTGTCGGTTATAGAGCCAACCCGACAAGTCCTGGTCGCTAACCATTGGACTGTCCCTCTGTCACGCATCCCCAACTCGAGTTATACTCGTTATAAACTTGATCATAATCATGATCTATATCCATCACCCTCACTGGTGAATATTTACGGGGGCGAGCTCATCCGGGTCTTTCACAGTGCCCGGCCACACTTACGACATAGGGTCAACAGAGTATCAAGTCTCAACCTGGAGCACGTGGTGGCTAGCCACTGCTACTACCCAGGGAAACTCGTATCTCAGATAGTGGAAGTGCAATTCACAATTATCAATAATTCAGCATAAACATGCATGAATTCTCACCCATGGATCAACATCCATATCAGCCATCCGGCTCACGGTTCAGTCCAGAACCAGCCAATATTCATATCATACACAGCCATTCCGGCTCACGGTTAAATCCATAACCAGCCACCCGGCTCACGGTTAAATCCATAACCAGCCGCTTCATTAACAATTACAGCCTTTCGGCCCATGGCAAAACAAGAACTTCCACCACCATCCTCCGCATCTCACATAATCATCTTTGATCCTTATTGATCATTCATTTTTCCCTTGCTTCACTCGCAAATTACCACCTTCGCTAGCCTTTATTCTCATAGCTAGACATATCATAAAGATTTAAGATATAAGTGGTGAGATCGGAGGCTTAGAAGTATGAGATTTGGCTTTTAAAACTCAAAAATTAACTTTGGGATGAAAACAGGGCCACGCGTAGGCGCACTCCACGCGCACGCGTGGATGGCCTCAAAAACTCATCGACGCGTAAGCGTCATGCACGCCAACGCGTGGATTGAAAAATAGCCAAACGACGCGCACGCGTCAACCACGCGTACGCGTGGGTTCTCTCGTTCCCCATGCACAAAGCTGGCACAGTTTTCGCACAACTCTCTGGAAAATGGCTGGGCATTGGGTGCAGCACAATCGGCGCGCCCGCGCACATTACGCGCACGCGTGGATGGCATTTTCTGGAAGAACGGCGCGTACGCGCCAGGTGCGCCCACGCGCAAGGGGTCATTCTGCTAAAAATTTTCTAAGTTAAAAGCTGCAGAATTCACAGATTTAAACCCCAATCTTCCGACGGACATAACTTCCTCATTTTAAATCGTTTTTCGCCCGTTCTTCGAACGGCATGGACATCCCGGATCCAATTTCATTTCTAAACAGATTTGGTACAAAACGAAGATCCGTAGTCCAAGTTATGTCCCGTCAAAGTATGCCCAAAAACCATGTTTTTCATACAAAACCACAACATGCCATTTTCAAAACAAGCCATATTCAACTCTTGTCAAAATCAATCAAAACATGCCATTTTCATTCCTTTTCTTTGAAATCAATCAAAATATATCAATTTCAACATCAAGCCTCCTCAACTCATACATTGACACTTTACCACAATTTATCAAAATCACTATCTCATCATTTTAACCCACTTTACCCAAGTGGCTCAAACTCAAAATATATTGACATATCATATACTCTTCCTCATGCCAATTCTCAACAACATCAATTCCACTAAATCATCATTGTACACAATCAATATCATACTCACCATCAACATGGTTCAACCCACAATTCAACCATAACCAATCATCAAGCATATATCACAACATGCATATTTTTCATACATCATACCATCAAGGCATCATTAATCATCATCACATATATGACCACATCATATATATCAACAATTCAACAACATCAACAATTCAATGCCTATCTTAGGGCCTCTAGCCTAAGTATTTCCTACCACATTACATATTAGATACGAGAAACCGAAACCATACCTTAGCCGATTTTTCAAGCTCAACCGGAGCACTTCCAAACCACTTATCCACAAGCTCTCAAGGCCTCAATACCTCCAAGAACAGATTTTTCACCACCAAATCCCTTTTTCAAACTTTTCAAAATCACCAATCAAGCTCCAATATTCACATATACACAACCTAAGCCACAATAATCATACCCATACACAACATCTCAATACCCAAACATCATAGAATAACAAAATTACACTAGGGTTGAGAATCTTACCACACCCAAGGTCCAAGGAGACAAGATTAACCTTCTCCTTCAAGAGAGTTGGGTCCTATAACATCAAAGAGCCCAAAATCTCAACATTTTTTCTCATAAAACTCGAAAACAAGGCTGGAATTTCGAAGAGAAAAACGTGGCTTACCTCAAGATTAATTGTATGGGTTTCGTAGAGCTCTCCGCGGTGAACGCGTGGCCGCAAACGGAGCGGCAATCGGAACTCTAGATCAAAAGTTATGGTGGTTTGAAGATCAAGTGAGAGAAAGAACTTGAGAGAGTGTTCTTCCCTCCATGGCCTCCATTTTCAGCATGTGAGTGTGTTTAGTGAGGAGAGAGAATGCTGAAAACTAGGGTTTTGGTCTAGTTATGTTGGGCCAAGGGCCCACTTTGGGTCCGGTTGGTCCGGTTTGGCCCGTTCGGTCCAATCTTGGTCCAACTCTATAAAATTGGTACCGAAATTCTTGTCTCAATCTCCTCTATCACATTTAGCCACAAAAATCACATTTTGGGCTTTCTAGAATAAATTCTCATTTATAGGCTAATTAGCCGTTAATTAACCGGGTTTTACATTCTACCCACCTAATTGGGAATTTTGCCCACAAAATTCAAATGCAATTACCTGGGAATAAATGCGGATAATCCGTTCGCATCTCCGACTCAAGTTCCCAAGTGTGTTCCTCAACACCGCCTCGACTCCATGCCACTTTGACTAATGAAACCTCTTTTCCACGCAACCGTTTGATACTAGTATCATCGAGTCTGACCGAAGCCACTGGAAGCGTCAAATCTTCCCTTAACTAAACCGACTCAGGTTCTAACACATGACTAGCATCAGGTGTGTACTTCCGAAGCTGCGACACGTGAAACACGTCGTGCAGATTCGAAAGATGAGGTGGTAGAGCCATCCGATACGCCACCGGTCCAATCCTCTCCAGGATCTGAAATGGACCAATGTATCGAGGATTCAACTTCTTTGCCTTAATCGCCCTACCTACTCCTGTAGTCGGAGTAACCTTAAGGAAAGCATGATCTCCTTCCTCAAATTCTAAGGGCTTTCGCCTCTGATCGGCGTAACTCTTTTGACGACTCTGCGCCGTAAGCATCCTATCACGGATTTTCTTGACTTGTTCAGTAGTCTCAGCTATCATTTCTGGCCCTAACAAGCTTTTCTCTCGAGTTTCATACCAACATAGCGGAGATTGAAATTTCCTCCCATACAAGGCCTCATACGGAGCCATTCCGATGCTCGCATGATAACTATTATTGTATGCAAACTCCACTAATGGCATATACCGATCCCAACTCAGCGGTTGGTCCAAAACACAAGCTCCTAACATATCCTCCAGTGTTTGGATTGTCCTCTCGGATTGACCATCTGTTTGAGAGTGGTAAGCCGTGCTCAAGCTTAATCGGGTTCCAAAAGCTTTCTGAAATGCACCCCAAAACCTTGAAGTGAAACGAGGATCTCTATCAGAGATTATAGTAGCAGGTACACCATGAAGTCTCACAATCTCCTTTATGTATAACCGTGCTAGCTCCTCAAGGGTGTAAGTCATCCAAATGGGCAAAAAGTGAGCTGACTTCGTCAGTTGGTCCACAATTACCCAGATAGCATCAAAACCAGCCCTAGTCCTCGGCAATCCAGACACAAAGTCCATTGCAATACTTTCCCACTTCCATTGCGGAATCTCTAAAGGTTGCAACATCCCGGAAGGTCTTTGATGTTCAATCTTTACCTTTTGACAAGTTAAGCACTTTGATACATATTCCGCCACATCATTCTTCATACCCGGCCACCAAAACATCGCCTTTAAATCATGGTACATCTTAGTACTTCCCGTGTGAATGGAGAATCCACTTTTGTGTGCCTCCTTTAAAATATCTTGCCTCAAAGTGGCAACATCCGGCACAATGATCCTACCCTTGAATCTCCATAACCCATCTTTTTCTTCCGACACTCTCCACTGTTTTCCTTGCTCAATGGCCGGTAACACCTTCCATAAAGCTTCATCATTCTGATGAGCCTTTAGGAGTTCGGACTTAAAGTCACTTGAGATTTCTAATCGGCTCAAACACAAAGTTCCGGATACTTCTTGAGCACCAATTTTTAGACTCTCGAATCCCTTGAGCAACGTCTCCTCTTGAAGCATCATCCAAGCCGCATATAATGACTTTCGACTTAACGCATCCGCCACTACGTTCGCCTTTCCCGGATGGTAATGCAACTCAAAGTCGTAGTTTTTCAACAATTCCATCCACCTTCTCTGCCTCATATTAAGCTCTTTCTGATCAAAGAGGTACTTCAAGCTCTTATGATCAGAGAAAACTTGGAACTTAACCCCATAGAGGTAATGCCTCCACACCTTCAAGGCAAACACAACCGCAGCGAGTTCCAAATCGTGTGTAGGATAATTCACTTCATGCGGTCTCAACTGTCGTGAGGCATACGCCACCACATTATGATGCTGCATCAGCACACACCCTAAACCCTTTAATGAGGCATCACAATACACCTCAAATGGCTCATTCGGCTCGGGTAACACTAACACATGTGCAGTGGTCAACTTTTTCTTCAATGTCTGAAAGCTCTCCTCGCACTCAGGAGTCCAAACAAACGGAGTGTCTTTGCGGGTTAACTTTGTCATTGGCAAAGCTATCTGTGAAAAACCCTTGATAAACCTTCGGTAATAGCCAGCTAAACCCAGAAAACTCCTTATCTCTGTTACGGTGGTTGGTTGCTTCCAATCCATCACAGCCTCCACCTTAGTTGGATCTACGGCTATTCCCTTCTTACTCACCACATAGCCCAAAAACTTCACCTTACTCTTCCAAAACTCACACTTAGACAGTTTTGCATAGAGTTTCTTCTCCTTTAGAATCTGCAACACGGTCCTCAAGTGTTCTGCATGCTCTTCTTCAGTCTTGGAGTAAATCAGTATGTCATCAATGAAGACAACAACGAATTTATCTAGAAACGGACGGAAAACTCTATTCATGTAATCCATGAATACCGCAGGAGCGTTCATCAACCCAAAGGACATTACAGTGTACTCGTAATGACCATAACGAGTCCTGAAAGCAGTCTTAGGGATATCGTCACCCCTCACCCTTATCTGGTGATAACCGGATCGCAAATCGATCTTGGAGAAAACTCCAGCTCCTTGTAACTGATCCATGAGATCATCAATTCTCGGCAATGGGTACTTATTCTTTATTGTAACCTTGTTCAGCTGCCTGTAATCCACACAGAGCCGCATACTCCCATCCTTCTTCTTCACCAGTAACACTGGAGCACCCCACGGAGAGACACTTGGTCGTATAAAATTCTTTCCCAACAAATCCTCTAACTGAGACTTTAGCTCGTTCATCTCTAACGGTGACATCTTATAAGGAGCACTTGAGATTGGTCCCGCCCGGGCACCAATTCAATAGCAAACTCAACCTCTCAGTTAGGTGGAAACTCATCAATATCATCGGGAAACACTTCCGGAAACTCACACACAACCAGAATCTGTTCCAACCTTTGATCATCACCCGAAACGCCCGCGGTTAACAACATGATACCCTGACATTCGGTTCCAGAATAGTTCACCATCATCGAATTCAAGTAATAATTATTCACCACGACCGGCCCTTCAGTATCTTCCGGCATAAAGTACGACTTTGTAAAACAATCTAGCAGAACATGGTTCTTAGATAACCAGTCCAATCCCAAGATAAGATCAAGACCGATCATCGGCAAGCAGACTAAATTATGAATAAAATCACGCTGCTTGAACCTAAAGGAAACTTCCGGGCATCCTAGCCTAGTTACCGTGACTTCATGGGTAGCATTGTACACTCTTAGATCATAACCTAAAGTTACAATCTTCAGTCCTAACTCATGGGCTTTCTCAAATGCAATGAATGAATGTGATGCTCCCGAATCAAATAAAGCATTTAAAGTTTGACCCGCCATTTCACAGTTACCTCGAATAAGTGTCTCGGATCCCTCGGCACCTATAGCTGAGGTGGTGAATACCCGACCAGTCTGTTGTGCCTTTTCAGCACCTTGTTTCTGCTTCTCCGGACAATTTGCGGCTTTATGCCCCGCCATTCCATAGGTGTAGCACAAACCCCATCCGGCCTTGCATGGTGCTCCCGGATGGTGACTCCCACATCTAGTACAAGCTTGATCATTCTGAGGCTGCTTCCCAAACTTCTTCCCTTGGGAGTTGTTGTTCTTGTTGGGCCTCCTAAAAGAGCTTCCCCTCTTGAAAGACGGACCTCTAGGTGCAAAGCTCTTCCCTCGGTTCTGTGGGAATGATCCTTTGTGACTCCCTTTCTTAGCGGTTGCCCTCTTCACACACTCTTCAGCAACCCTACACTTGTTTACCAACTCGGAGAAAGTCCTAATCTCCATTGGTCCCACTGAACTGAAAATATCGCTCCGGAGTCCTCCTTCATATTTAACACACTTCCATTCTTCATATTCCACCGGAGTCCCTTGGCACATACGAGAGAACCTGAACAGCTCCTCAAACTTGTCAGTATACTCTGATATGGACATAGTACCCTACTTCAGCTGCAGTAACTCAAGTTCCTTAGCTGTCCTAGCAGAAGTCGGAAAGTACTTCTTATAGAACTCTTCTTGGAAAACATTCCAAGTGATATAGTCATCACCCTGCTGTAGAAGACGTCAGATGCCTTGCCACCAATGCGACGCTTCACCTGTGAGCATATAGGTAGCAAACTCGACACGCTGCCCTTCAGGTACCACTTGTGCTTGCAGTGCTCGCTCTACAGCCTGAAACCATGTATCGGCCTCAACATTTTTGCTCATAAAACTCGAAAACAAGGCTGGAATTTCGAAGAGCAAAACGTGGCTTACCTCAAGATTAATTGTATGGGTTTCGTAGAGCTCTCCGCGGTGAACGCGTGGCCGCAAACGGAGCGGCAATCGGAGCTCTAGATCAAAAGTTATGGTGGTTTGAAGATCAAGTGAGAGAAAGAACTTGAGAGAGTGTTCTTCCCTCCATGGCCTCCATTTTCAGCATGTGAGTGTGTTTAGTGAGGAGAGAGAATGCTGAAAACTAGGGTTTTGGTCTAGTTATGTTGGGCCAAGGACCCACTTTGGGTCCGGTTGGCCCGGTTTGGCCCGTTCGGTCCAATCTTGGTCCGATCTCTATAAAATTGATACCGAAATTCTTGTCTCAATCTCCTCTATCACATTTAGCCACAAAAATCACATTTTGGGCTTTCTAGAATAAATTCTCATTTATAGGCTAATTAGCCGTTAATTAACCGTGTTTTACATATATATATATATATATATATATATATATATATATATATATAAGATTTAGTCATTTCTATATTTTTTTAGTTCCAAGTTGGTTGAGTGAATTAAATTTTTTTAGACTTATGATTTTTTAAAGATTTCAAATGTCATTTACCAAAAATTCCTGTCATTTTCATCTTTTTTTTTTTTCCGAAGAATTGTGATGTGGAAGTTGATAAAAGGTTAATTTAGAAATTTCAAAATAAATTTAACGAAATCATGATCTAAATTTAATGATTGAATATTTTTGTCAAACGGATCTCATTTTTTATGGGTATGTTGTTAGTTTAGTTTTTTCGCGCTTAATTGTGTCAGGGTATAAATCTTTGATGGTCAGGAATGTTTATTTACTCCACATTTAAATATATTTTGCTAGTTGAATAAGGTTTTGAACTTGTGGTCTTTTGAAAATTTTTTGTATCATTTACCAAAGTTTTTTTTGTGTGTGTCATTTATAATTAAATAATATATTTTTGTTATCGTTAAATTAATTGTGTAATATTATAAAAAAATGATCATGACAATGATGGTGACGATAACGATAAAGCAGGAGGAGAAAGAGAAAAAAGAAAAAGAAAAACAATCAAATGCAAAAAATAAAAATAAGAAAAAAGAAAAAAGAATAAGAGGAGGAGATGAAGAAGAAGATGGTGATTATGATAAAAGTGGAGTAACAAAAAAATGTGCTATACTAAATTTGGCTTAAATAAAAAAAATTGTTTATCTATTACTTTTGTATAAAATGATTTTGAAAAGACAAATACATATTTTTATTTGTGGACTACTTTTTGGGGTACTATATACTCCATTAACTTGATAGTTTTAAGTTCTAAATAAAATGCAAGGTGTATTTGATTTAAAGGTTGAGTTACAAAATGTATGTTTAATTGTTTAGAAAGTCTCAGTATTTTGTTTGTCTTTTTTTAAATATAAATGTGATTTTATATTTTAATTTCTATTTACTTAAAGCCACAATGGTAGTTTTTGCGTTCAATAATTATTGTTGAATTAATGATTGAAGAAAATTATTTTTTTTGGTCAACTATGTCCTTCATTTTTATCTAATGTATATTTTTTTTATGAAATTTTTATTAATCATTGTTTATATAAATTTTTTAATTATCTTTATTAACATAAATTTCTTTTTTATAGAACTTTTCTTTATTATTTTTTGTTTGGTTTTGTATAATTTTTATCTTAGCTTCTTAAATTAAAGTATATTTTATTTATTATTGTTAATTTTTTATAATATAAATTATTGATGCTATTAAAAAGATAAAATTAAATAAAAAGTATTTAAAAAAGAGTACTAGAAAATAGGGAGACTCAGGTTCTAAAAGACACTGGGTCTATTTTGACTCGACCTAAAAATGGCTCAGAATAATTTCAGGATAAATCAGGTCGATTCGATGTAAAGTTAGTATATACAAATTTAAAAATCTTATATACTAAATTAATACAATTTTATTTTTAAAAATTAGATTTAACAAATGTTATATCATATTTAAACTAAAATAAATTATTTTAAAACAAAAATAATACTATATAATATAAAAAAATATTAATTAAAATATAAAAATATAGTATGATATTACTAATTTCATTCTAAGATATATATTGTTATTATAAAAAACGACTTTGTTATTATAAAAAACGACTTTGGGCCAGGCCAGGTGACCTGAACTATAATCCGAATCCAACTCGAAAATAACACCGAATAAAATTTTAATCAACTTGGGTTGGTCGAGTGGTCAACTCACTCGTCCGCTTAAGCAAGTGTCGGGAGTTCGAACCCCGCCTTGTGCATGCAGCAACCCATTGGCCAGCGGCAGACCCTTAAATGAAGCTCAGATTCGCGACAAATTAGTTCTTAACCTGTCAAGTTGGAGGATACCATTTGAGTAAACAAAAAAATAAAAAAAATAAAATTTAAACTTGACAAAATATGTCTTGGGTCTGGACTAGACCGGATATTGAACATTCCTACTGAAAAATTATGACTAAATTAGTATTAAATTTCAACACATAAAATTTTTTCAAAATTACAGCTAAAAGAGTATTAAAAAAATATAATTTTAAAATATGTGTCTCTTTTAATAATTTTTATCTAAACATAATTTTAAATAATATAATATAAATAATATTTGTCTTATTATAATATATTTTTATATAAAAAATGTCCAATATAAATTACGTTAATACTAATTTATTTTTTATTAAAATTAAATTTAAAAGTTTAATTTAATACAAATTTTTATTTACAAATTTTAATTTAAATACAAATAACATAATAATATTCTAAAAAAAATTTATTATCATATATCTTAAAGATATTAATTAAACATATCATAACAAAAATATTTTGATACTATTTATTGTAAAAATATTTTTTTGTTTTTAATATATTAAATACATCAACAATATTAAAAAAAAATTTTGGTGATGCCCTAAAACGCTTTTTATTTTTTGCGTTGGGATTTTGGTGGTATTTTTGAATAATATGGAGAGTTAGTGTGTTTTGTGTTGCGTGGATGCCACAAATTTGAGGGTTAGATTTGTGATTTTTTATTTTTTATTTTTTATACTATAAATCTAAGGATAATCAGATTTGTGATTTTAATTTTTTTAAAAAAATATAAATATGAGGGTCATATTTGTGAAAATGAAAAAAAAAATTTAGCAAACAAATCGAACCCTTCAATTTCTTTGAAATTGAAAAAAAAAATTAGCTCACCACAAATAGGATCCTCCAATTTGTGTACTATAAAAATTTGATCCTCTGATTTTCTAAATTTGAGGGATCGATTTGTTATTTAAAATAAAATAAAAAATTTAAAATTCATATAAAAAAACACACTAATTAACCATAATACTGAATTACACATCAGTTTTTTCCATTTCTAAAAAAATTAGCCGCCCTATAACCCATAAAAAAAAGAGTAGTGTTACACATATAAGTCATTTGGGTTTACAAGTCATACAAGTTGGGCCAAACCACATGCGCTATTCAACGGTTTTCATAGCGGACTTTGCGTTCCTCCTTCTCCTCTTCCTTCTTCTTTGCGTTTCACTTCCTTTTTCTTCGCGTATTTCATCTTCATCATTATTTTTTTATTATTGTTGTTGTTGCTGCATTTTTTTCCCTCTTTCTCTTTCTATTGATTTTGTAACATTATATTTTTTTTCTTCTTTATTTGATTTTTTCTCCTAAGAAGAATTATAAGAAAACGAAAAAAGAAGATGAGGAATAAGAAGCATTAGAAGATGAGGAGGAGGAAGAGGAAGAATTTTGAATTATGCAGAACTTATCAGAATAAAAATACACCCAAAATTCTTAAAAATACATCCAAATATCTTCGTGTTACACCCAAATTTACTGCAAATACAGAAAAATATTTCCTCTAATGCTGTATTTTTTTCTTCTTTTTTTCTTTATTTCTTTCTTTCTTTTAGTTAAATGAATGTAAGTTCATCATCTTCTAAATAATTTTGCAGGTCTTAGTCAGGCAGACCAGAAGGTTGATAGATAATTATTTGTGAGATTATTATAATAGGATGCTAAACTTTAAGGATAGAGTTGAGAGTTGGAGTTGCTTTGTCTTTCTAAATTAACTCTGGTACTACTATCTTCTTTGCTTGTAGATGATCTTTTTCTATAACAGGCTGTATGTGATCAAAGTGATTGTCCGTGATCATTGATCTCCTCTACTCTAGATCAAACGCCATTGTTCGTGGTCATTCAATCTGACGGAGGGTGAAACTCTAACAGTTCATTCTCTTGGCGATCCTACTCAAAACGCCAAAAATTAACTGGAAGAAATTCTAATAAAAAAAGAAAGAGAAAGAGGAGGAAGAGGAAGTGGTGGTGTTGGCGACGACGATAAGAAGAAGGAGATAAGAAGAAGAAGAAGAGAAAGAAGAACGTGCAACAAGAAGAAGAAAAAGAACGTGCAGTAACGGCTTGAAACACATGAATATAAATGGCTTGTACGGGAAAACGCTTGTACGTGGAGAATTATTCTAAAAAAATCCCTTAACTTGCTTAACGTTAAATTCCAAGATGTACGTGTGTGTTTGACCGTTTGCATAAAATTGATTTTGCAAACTTGATTTGGATGAAAAATAAGTTTGTATTAACGTGATTTTTGTTTGGCAATATTTATATCAAAATGGATTATAGTAAAATAAATGTTGTTTGGATTATACTACTCAAAAACACCAATAAAATATATAAAAATAATAAGAAATATCATAAAAGAATTCATATGAACTAAAAAACAATAAGAAATAATAATATACATGAAAAAGCAGAACATTAAAAAAATAATATAAAAAATATTTATCATATAAATAAAATAAATACAATAAAAATAAAAATATGAAAGAAAGTATTAAACATTTTATAATGTCAAACAAAAAAAATCTTCTATAATTTTTTTTAATACGATTCGTACTCTTTAATTTAGTATTATTTTGGATTATAAATTTTTATTATTTGTGACTCTTTTGTTATTTATAATTAATATATAATAAAAAAAAATAAAGTACGGTGAGAAGTACAATAAAAAATGAAAAAAATTCAAACAAACATAATATATAATAACTACAACCAACAACATATATCATATGAACAAAAAATTATAATAAGTAAATAAAATTTATACGAATAAAACCAAATAAAAAAATGTATACACAAAATCAATATAGTACAATATAAAATAAAAAAATAATAAAAATATCATAAAAATTAAAAAAATAAGAATTTATATCAATAATAATAGTTGTCATACGAATAAAAAATAATAAAAATATAATTTCATAATACTAAAAAAAATAACATTAGAATACTAAAAAATTAATATAAAGATATTTATTATATAAATAAAAAATATAATAAAAAACATACAAATCAAAATATGAAAAAAATATTAAAAATAATAAAAAAATAAAATATTTATCTTATAAGTGATTGAAACAAATCTAAGATGAAAAAATTTGAAACAAAAAAAAATACACAAAAAATTATTGTAAAAATTATATAATTACTTATATTTTTATGAAAGAAAATAAAAGATAAAATTGATAGAAAAAAATTTTTTTAACCTAATTTCTCAACAATAATCAGTCTTTTTTAATTTAAACTGAAGAAGCTAGAATTTTTTGCTAAACATGGATATACCTTCAGAAATAAAAACATTTCTAAAGTTCAGGATTCTAAAAGATTACCAAAGATAAAATTAAAGCGTTCAAGACACTCAGCCGAACTTTTGTGCCTCCAAAGTGAACCCAAACACACCTTAGTATATTCTGAACGTGAGGCAGTGACCAAATGTTAGGACTTAATTAGGTGCCCGCCCTCAATCGAATATCGCGCTTTCGCTAACAACAATTAGAAACCAATGTGGTTGATTTTGAAAGAAACCAATGTCACCCTCGTCTTCATCTTCTTCCGATGCGGAATTGAGTATTGGAGAGAGGGCCTTCTCCGCCGCCGGTGCTGCTGTCATCTCCGCCATCATCGTTAATCCCCTCGATGTTGCCAAGACAAGGCTGCAAGCACAGGCTGCCGGGGTTCCCTATCGCTACCACTACATCTGTCTTCAACCAAACGCCGTTTGTCAATCTCTTTCAACCTCTGCTGCCGCGCCGCCGCCATGTCATTCCGGCTGTAACTGCTATAAAGGCACGCTAGATGTCCTTCACAAAGTTGCTCGTCAGGTTAGTTACTACCTCCAATCTTATCATTTCGATTCAATTCAATTAAATGTTCCTTAATTTTTTGATATAACTGATAATATCATCGCCAAAAAGGTATGATAAAAGCTATGTAGCAAACACTGAAATGGATTCGTTTTTGAATTGAAGTTATTTGTATTTATCTTGTACTTTCCATGAAAATAACTTACTATAAGAGGGTTCACAGGAGTGAATTTATGCAGGAAGGGTTTATAAGATTATGGAGAGGCACAAGTGCAAGTTTAGCATTGGCTGTGCCAACTGTAAGCTCCCTTTCCTTTTGGAAATCCGTTTTCTGCTTCATACTTTGCCTACAATCTGTTTTGTCCAACATATAGTTACATGCTAATGCCCTTATATTTTTCGTTGTCCAACAGGTTGGGATTTATATGCCTTGTTATGACATCTTTCGCAACTTCATGGAGGAGTTTACTACTCAGAATGCTCCAAACTTAACACCTTATGTTCCATTAGTTGCTGGATCAGTTGCACGTTCATTGGCTTGTGTTTCGTGTTATCCTGTAGAGCTTGCAAGGACACGCATGCAGGTAGTTGATTTGAAATCCTAAAATGTGGATTCATTGCATGATTTTGCTACAGATTCTTAATAGCTCCTCTAAAGTGTTTTGAGTTTATATCTCTATGTTTAAGCATTTAAAGCAACTGGAATTGGGAAGCCTCCAGGGGTTTTTAAGACATTGATTGGAGCCATCAACCCAATCAGGGGTACAGAGAGACTTCAAAGTTGTAAGTGCTCTTCTGGCATTTTTCTCTCTTTTCATTCTGAGTTAATACGTTTTATGGTAGATCTCTCCAACATGTCTTTTACAAAGGAGTTAGTATGCTATTACTGTTGCACATGATTATATCTGTTATAATTTTTGTTACCTCGATTAATAATTATTGTGGTTTTGATTATGTTTTTCTAACAGTACATAGATACTGTTATTGGTGGACTGGCCTTGGTGCTCAACTTTCTCGCGATGTTCCTTACACTGGATTTGCTGATTAACCCTTGAGCCAGTAGGATTTCTATATTCAATGAATAAAATGTATTGCTTATTTGATTTATTTTATTTTTGACCATACAGCTTCTTTACAGATAAGGAAAAAACTTCTTGGCCTTAGGGGTGATGAAGCAACAGCAGCCACTATCCTTGGGGCAAATTTTACTGCTGGTTTTGTTGCAGGAACTGTCACAGCTGCTGCCACATGTCCACTTGATGTGGCAAAAACTCGACGACAAATAGAGGTAGTTTCTTAAAACTAAGCTTTTAGATGATAACTAAGCCAGGACAGGACGCTGCCTGGGTCAGGCAGGGCCGACTGGCCCTAGTGTTTTGCCGGCCAAGGCAGGCTTTTGGCCGAATAAGGTCAGGCAGACTGGCCCTAGTGTCTGGCCGGCCAGGAGACGCCCTTGGTCGGGTCTGACCAGGCAGAGTAGCCCTAGAGCCTGGGTGGCCAGGACAAGCCTCTAGCAAAGTCAGGCTGGGCAGACTGGCCCTAGTGTCTTGCCAGCCAGGACAGACCTCTAGTCAGGTCTGCCAGGCAGACTAGCACTAGTGTTTACCTGTTTGACCAGCCAAGACAGGCTCCTGACCGGGTTGGGTAGCTCATCAATAGAAGTAGCTAACTAGCTGAAATTAGATACAGCACAAATTGCTGGCTAAAATCAAACTTGCAGCATCATTATGCTGATTTGGCTATTAACTCCAGTTAGCTAAGCCGTAGACACAATTAGATATGCATGTATACAAGTAATACGGATTTATTCAATGATTATTTTTGGGTCTTTGGGGACACTTTTCAAATGTCCATCTTTATATGCATTATTATGTTCATTGGATTTAGAAAATGATGAAAATTTGAATGCAAGTGCAATGCAGCTGGAATATTTATGCATTAGTAAGCTGTTGAGGTTTGGTTTGTCTCAGACAAACCTGTATAGTTGCATAATTGACCCTCTTTAATGCATGATGATTAAAAATTATTCTTTGCATTAACTTTTCGTAATGGTTTGCTGTAATTCTTTTTCCCCGTCCCAATTACTAATTTTTATTTTAGAACGTATGCATTTAATTACTGCACATTAATAATGAACACATAGTTTGAGCCTTTGAGTATTCCATGTTGTCTAACATGATCCCTTTTGCATTTTCACAAAAGGATCGTGAAGGGGCATTAAAGATGACAACAAGAACAACACAGAGAGATTTGGAGGTAGGTGCATTTTTTTAACCTGATGACTGGTCCCCC
Organism: Arachis hypogaea; assembly: GCF_003086295.3. NCBI lineage: Eukaryota > Viridiplantae > Streptophyta > Magnoliopsida > Fabales > Fabaceae > Arachis > Arachis hypogaea. The sequence continues at coordinate 28,945,726 of NC_092038.1, forward strand.
ATATCATTACATTTAGCACATAAGCTTTGGACTGACGTTGGAACATTTCTTCTTGGGACAGGGATGGAGGGTTGAGAGGGCTATTCACAGGTGTTGGTCCCCGTGTAGGCCGCGCAGGTCCATCAGTTGGTATAGTTGTCTCCTTCTATGAAGTTGTCAAGCATGCCTTGCATCGAAGACAGAAAGACTCCATCGTAACATATACTTGCATTCATCATTGAGTCTTATTTGCTGGAGTGGTTCAAAACTTCGAATTCTATTTGAAGTTATAGCGTAATAGTGTAGAATACATCAAAGACACCAAACTAGATCCCAGAAGACCAAGGATGTTTCTGACATATCAATAAGTCAGGGTCAACTGGCAAAACAGAACATGCTGCAGTTGGCACCTCCTAATAAGTGACGATGGAATGATCCATTAATTGTCCTCCACATGCATAGGACTTTCTTTTGGATACACGGTTTTTACATTTTTTTTTTAGTTATTGCATCTGCAACGTTTTTTAAAGGAAAGTCAATAAGTGCCTTTGTACAATTTGAGACCATGAGTCGGCTTCTAACTGGAGAGTGATAAGCTTGCAGTGAAAAATAGGTGGTTCTCTTTTCTTTTTATAGAATAAATACTACGAATTCACAAAATTCTTGTGATAGTACATCTTTGTTACATTGTCATAAATCCAATTCATTTACTGGCCGAAAGTTTAAGATCTGTAGATCTGTTTGTGAATGTTGTAAAAGATACAGTTTTTCATAGAATTTGTTCTCTTTTTTTGTTGGAAATTTCGGTGCAGTTGTCTTCATGTGAAGTTGGTAGTTAAAGATCATTAGATAATAATTTAGTCGAACATGTTAAATTATCAAACAATTCTGTATTTGAGGTTTCAACTTGTTTTTTGTCAATGAAGAAGTTCGTTCTAAATGAAGACACATATGAACGATTTTAAAGTGGCAACATACGCTTGAACATGAAAGTAGTAACATTTAAAATTTGAAGCTGGCTATTTTTTCTATGTGAAATATTTCAAAGAGCAAAAATGTACAGAAGGTCATAACCTTTTAACTATATTGTTTTAGATTTTACTCTCTTAGATTATGCTGATGGATTTTTAATTAGTTTAAATTATAAACATTGAAACGGTATGAACGGTATTAGCAACTAAAAAAGAATAAAATTAGCATCGCATTAAACACATTGATAACAACCCCAGGCATCAACAATTCAGCATAAGAGCATGGGAAATTAAAAACCATCGATCCCTACTATGTTCAGTTTCTATGAGGGTAAAAATACAAGAGAGTAGGGAAACGGATAATTCACAAATTGTAGAAAGAGGTATTCAGAGGGTGGACGAGGTATGTGAGAACCAATGCCACAAGCATAAGCACGTAGGCAATTCCTTGGTCTATTGAAGTACCTGTTTAATAGCAAACACATTAATTAATTATAACATTTTTCTAACACAATTCCAAATGCAATGCCTTTGAAGGCAACCTTACACTCAGAAATCAAATGAAAAAGGAGATAAGAAAAGGGATAGTCACCATCGCTGGTGGGAGCAGGAGAAAGGGATTGGGCTTCAATAATAGCTGGTTGAAAGATGGCAAGAAGAAGAGTATATAAGGCCAAAACACCTGATGAAGAAGAAGAAAGAGCTATGAGAAATGTCATTTTCTTTTCTTCTCTTCTTGGGTGCTTTCACAACCAATACTGTCAAGAGAGGCTGAGACAATGTGGAAACTTCAGAACCCCAAAACCAAGTATCAATTTCATACTATGTGATCAGCATACACTGATATGATATCACATTTATATAGAAACTCAATTGTAGTGAGTGAACTGATTTTGTAAATACTTGAGTGTCTTTCTTCCTTCTAATATGGGGACCACTTACAACTACGGCACGTTCTTTTGATTTGCCGCTAACAAGGGCCATGTGGTAGTTACCTCTTCTGTTTTTCCTATCAGTCAAATTTATATTAGAATATTCACCGAGTTTTTGTTTACTCTTGATTTATATTTCCTAAATTGACTGATTTTGATGTAGTCTTTATGGGTCTGTTTAAGAAAAAAGTATATAGTCTAAGTTGCTTTGGATTTCCTGTTTCCTCCGCTTTCTAGCGTTTTGGCAGTTTTGACCCATTTTTCTCTTCTCTTAGATTGGTCAACTACTTCGGTTTATTAATCTCTAGGATGGATCAGGGTCGGCAATTAATGGTGGATTGAAATTTTTTACAACCAGAGCTGCAAATGTATATTTGCAAGTGGTATCCCGAGAAATCTCTGTTCTTACGTGTTCTTCAGCATGTAAGCAAAAGGAAAGACTCTTTTATATTCTCCATTCTGGTTTATTGCAAAATATGTTTATGTTTGAACATGAAAAAACACCATAACTAATGGCATGTGTAACGGTGAACTGAACAGTGAACATGCAAGGAGAAACATGCCATGTGCCCATAACTCACGATATGACTTTTCGGGAATGAATCACGCCACCCAATCCAAGCATTCAATATTCTTGCATTACATTTTGAGAACTACGTAAATAAAAATACATAGGGTATTATTGGTTCACCATAAGAAAATGGATTTCTTTTTCCTTTTTTACCTGAAAGTTGGAATTGAAGTCCCTTTCGAAATTTAATAAGAGACAAACATCACCAATCACGGTGTTCATAATCGAGGAACTCAAGACCAGTTTCAAGAGGACCGTATAACATGCAAATCTGAATCAAGTAAATCTATGCACCGCATCAATTTAAATATTTCAACATTCATTCGAAAGTAGCACCGAGATTAGCTTACAGATACCTAAGATCCAGATAATAAAATGTGATTCCTAATTTCCTAAGCATCAGTGATCAATCAATCATATAATACATTCCTAAAACGAATTAATACAGTGAGAATCTGTACTAATTCTCGCTTGGTTGGATGTCCAAATGATTATCAACAGACCGTACAAACCAAAATTATCACACTGCAAACCATAGAAGCCCCAAAACAGTTGAAAATGCTCATCAGAAACCTCTCCCAGCTTTACATAAAAGTCTTCAGTTCCCTCCCTTATAGTAGTGCCTGCAATAATTTGGTTCAGGATTGTGAGAAGTATCTTAGACATTTGTTGGCCTCTCATTTTGCACTACAAGGAAGTGTATGCGAGGTCACGCATGTGTTTATAAATTATCATTGACATTGTATTCTTCTCCCCAAGTGTAAATTGTTGAATGATTTTACGACGAGTCAAATCCTAAAAAATTAACTTACCTTGGATTGCGTGGAGTCTTCACACTACTAATATTGGATCTAGGGATCATGTAGCACTGCCTTCTGCTGTTAGCATATTGTTCATGTCCTAATAAGAAAAATAAATAAATAAATGAAACCCATTTGCAATATGCTACATGAACTTAAAATTGGAAGTTGGCTAGTAGAGAATCTACCTCCATTCCCCATTTGACATAATCTGGGGACTCGCAGGCCTTATATTCATCAACCAAAGCCTCAACTTCATCCCTTGATTCATCAAATTCTGAGAGATCATTATCCTGTACATTTTTCATTGATATTAGATTTGAATAACAAGAATCTACAAGGTGGTACAAACCAAAAGCATATTTAACAGACGCAGCAGTGGAGTTCAAAAGACTGATCAGATTGTTCACATGAAATTGGCACTTACAGCAAACATTGGGAACTTCCGGTAGTTATCTAGAAAGGCTTGTTTCTTTCTCAACTTCTCGTACTGGCTCAAACACCTACTGAAAAGATGTCGGATGCTAGTATGGTTTGCCAACATAAGACCACTGACCTATAAAACGGATGATATTATGTTATTTCCTAACTGATTTCTTGTTATCTAACTTCAGACTACTAAGCATTTTCATAAGGTATGTTGGTTTTTCTCCAATACAATCACATAAATTGAAAGCAGATTTTGCAGAAACAACAACAATAACAACAGAGAGAGAGAGAGAGAGAGAGAGAGAGAGAGAGAGAGGGGTTAAAAACTTGAAATTAAAGAGGTCATACCCGGTGTGCAGTCTGAATATATGGTGACTTTCTAGATAGAGCAACCTATCAGATGTTCAGGAAACAAGATGAGATCACGTGTAATATAAAGGAGACAAATTGATGCAGCTGCTAAAAGCCTAAAACTTCAATTTGCACTGCCACAACACAAGAGAGAGAGAGAGAGAGAGAGAGAGAGAGAGAGAGAGAGAGAGAGAGAGAGAGACCTGAATACTTGCAGGACCCCACTCAATAAAGTTCACTAGCTTTCTTTCACGAATCCTCTGTAAACTTTCATGAACCTAAACCCAGAGAAATAAACTGTTAAAATACTTGTATATTGGAACCATATTTTTAGCTATGAACAAGTCAATCAAAGCAGGCTGCACCTACAAATTTCATTTATCAGGGGAAAAAAATCAGAAAGAAATGTCATTTTAAGTTTCAAATAAGCTCATTTTAAATTCTCAAGGATAAGGATGCTTAGACAAAACTGACTTCCACAAAATCGCTCTCACTACTTTTTTAAGAAAATTTGATCTTGGAAAGCAAAATTTTTTCACAAAGCCAAACAGCTAGATGACTATTAATGCTGCTTATCATACCTGAGTTGGGTCAACTTCTCCTTGAATGATATTCAGAATTGATATATATTTTGCTTGGCTGGCATCTTTCGTCCGAGCATATGAAGACACCATAATATTCTTTGCCTGTCAATTGAATTGATGTTTCAGTAGGTAGAACACACAGGAATTTTGTTTGACGCTTTGTTCATGTAGTAATTATACCTGCAAAAGTCTTCTCATAACATCGAGTACAGTGGTTTTACGAATTACATTAGCCTGCAAGTAGATATCATCAAACTTTTAAATGTTCCATTGAAGTGTAATAGGAAATCATAATTAGGCAGCAACTTATCTATATCCTAATTAAATTACAAAAGGAGGGTAAAATGGGAGAAAAGAGGAGAGATAGTGTGTAAGATAGTGAGATTAATTCAATGATTCTCTGTAAGATTCTTCAAGTCCAACAAGTTAACAACAGAAAAATTTACAAGACATTAACTAGACTAATATTTTATTTTTCAAAGATAACTTATAAGAGAAAAACAGATACAATGGTCTCACCTGACGCTCCACTGTCAAAGGGGTATATCCTGTCATTAGAAAATGGCATCTTGGCGTGGGAATCAATGAGGCAAGAAGACCAACCAAATCATTATTCATGTATCCTGGATACCGAAGAGTGGTTGTGCTGGCAGACATCACTGTAGAAACTAAGGAATTAGTTTGAGCAAATGTTGGGTTCGACAAATGAAGCCGTTCCACAGCAATCCTATTCAATGCAGTATTGTCAAGAACTACAACACAGTCTGCATTAAGCTTTAGTCGCTTGAGTGTTAACAGCGAATTGTATGGTTGCACCACCACATCACTTGTCTCCATTTGGTTAGGAAACACACTGTATGTCTGAACCAATTTTTTGCTGTAGCGATCATTTAGGGTCTCCAACAAGTATGAGCCCATACCTGCATTCAAGTAAGATAAGCAACTAGTACAAAAGCAAGGATATTTTAAGAAATAATAATTAAAAAAAAGGTACACCACTGAGATGTACTTGAAAAATATCCAGTCTTCTCTGGTATGAAGTAAGTTCAAGGATCATCGGGGAACCCAAACATTATGTTGTACAGGCAATTTTTTCACAATAAGCTAAAAGGTGCAGACTTGTTCAATTTCTTTTCTTAAGGGTGAGATTAGTTTAACTTTTGTTTGAATGTAAACTATGCATCAAGGGAAAAATTAAGTCAAACATTTCACAGATCTTTAGCTTTTCAGATGAACCAACTCCACAAATGCTCAATAACAAAAAGGAATAAAAGATGGATCCTATGGGATTTTTTAAGATAGAGAAGAGATGGAAAGAAACCTGAGCCTGTTCCTCCAGCAATTGAATGACACAGAACAAAACCCTCGAGACTGTCACTGCCATCTGCTTCTCTGTCAATCATGTCCATTATGTCCTCTTCAACATTCTTTCCCTGATCAAATGCAACCACAACAATAGCTAAGCATTCTTTCACCCCACAAAAGTAATACTTGCTATAAACTACTCATAAACAACAATAATCCTCGGTTCTAGGATGATATGCGTGCAAATCATGATTGTGGGACAATTTATGACTAGTAGTGGCAAACCTGATGGTATCCACTAGCCCAATTGTTTCCCGCACCGCCTCCGTGGTCCGAGACAAAGATGTTCTCATGGTTGTAGAGATTACGGTAGTCACTATTTTGAATGCCATTAATAACTCGAGGCTCCAAGTCGATGAGCAGAGCTCGTGGTATGTAATGCTGATCATCAGCCTGATAGAAGAACACATCTTTCCGGTCACCACCCTGCAGCAATTTCACCAAAACAAGTCAACGTAGAACCACACTGCACCAATCACAATAACACACTCCATACTACACAAGTAAGTAGTAACATAACCTAACCTAACCTAAACTAAGTAACAGTTCAACACATAAAGCATTTATTAGTCACTGAGATGAGATTCTAGTGTGAATTGGAAGTTGTGTGCTATTGATATTGAAACAAACAACCCGCAGTTCGAATTGATAAGAAAAAATGATAGCTTGATAGTAAGGTTTTGTAAGAGGGAAGTGAAAAGGGGAATTGGTATGAAGTGAGACCTGAGTGGCGAAGTCTTCGAGGATGCCATCTTTGCTGATGCCATGCTCGAGGCAGAGCTGCTTCCAGAACTCCATGCCGATCTGGTTGCCGCATTGCCCTACCTGAAGCGTTATGATCTCCCGAGGCATTTCTTCCTTTTCTTTTTTTTCTCTCCAGAAACGCAACCAACGCTAGGGGGGTTTAGAATTTAGATCGCTCTGGTCGCTTTTTCAAAAAAGAATAGGGAGAAGAAGAAAAGAGTCAGTAAAATAAGAGTGGCAAAATTAGAAAATGGAAACGGATAAAGTATTGCAGAGACATAAGTAAAAGTCAAGGTTCTGAAAACCGAACCGATAATCAAACCGCTCTAATTACTGATTTACTGGTTCAATCGGTTCAACCAATTCAATCATGGTTCAATCGAAAAAACTGTTTTATAATAAAGACCTGATTCTATAAAAATTCAATGAATAAAGCAACTGGTTCTAAACACTCTTCTACTGCATTTTTTAATTTCAAAAGAGGATCATAAACAACTAGTTCTATGAATAAACAAACTACAATGATATGCAATGCCAAAAATAGGCCAATGATGAAATAATAAAGGGTTTCTCTCTTCAATTCTATGTTCAAGCTTGTAGCTGACCAGAATCAACAGAGTAATACCGTTGAAATAGTCTTCCTTCTTAATTCTTATATACCTCAGAATTTCCTACAAAATGAAAATTGAACACAACACACAGCCTTAAAACAAAAACAAAACAACAGTCAGAAATCAATCACCTCTTCCAAACACAGCCTTAAAACAAAACAGAACAACATTCAGAGTATGAGCATTGATCACAAAAAATTGATTTCTAAAACAAAACAAAAACAGCAGAACAACATAATAAAACAGAATTATTTTCCTTCAGAAGAAGAAAACAATGAAAACATGAAACATATAATAAATCAATGATCACCAATATCCAGCAATAATCTCAAAGACAACGATAAATACACAACAAGAATTTAGCAAATAAACAAGAACAAGACCTAAATAGAAAATCCAACAAATTAAATCGCAGCAACCTGACAATTTAGCAAATTAAAACAACAGCAGCCCAACAATTTAGCAAATTATCAACTTATCAAGTTCAAGAACAGAAAATCACAACAAAAACAAAAAAAAATTAAAAATAACAGAAGAACAACAGAACAACAACACAAGAACAATTAACAAATTAACAAGTTCACAATAACAGTTAAAATTTACTAGAATAACACTAATGCAAGTGGAATCATCACGCTAATATGTTTTCTGCAAAGATGCTCTTTGTACAGATAAAATTTCCTAATTACTAAGATCCAATTATTCTAATTTCACAAGCAATCAACTTACTAAGTTTCTAAAAGCTAGAAATTATAAAACCAAACAGAAATATGGTTAAAGCATTTCATCAAACCTGTTGAGTGCGGTAAAATTAAAACGAAATAAGAGAATTCAAAGCTTAATATCAATGTGATAGAGAAGGGAACATAACTATTGTATAATTTAATTCAGTCTATGAAAAAAATCCAAACCACTACCAAATCAAATAGTACTTAGTGTAATAGAAATCAGAAGTTGCAGAGTTTGAAGCAAAGTATTGGTGTTGTGAGTGTATTGTCTGGTGGCGGGTTTAGGGAACTCACGGCGGCGACAAAAGAGAGCAGTTAGACGGCTAGGTGGAGCGCGCGGGTTGGTCGCAGAGTTTGAAGGAGAGCAACGAGGCTTCCAGACGAACGCGAATGCGAACTCGAACGGTGAACGGCGAGTGAACGCGAACGGTGAACGAAGACGACGGCTGAACGAAGACGCGAACGTGAAGGCAAACAAACGCGGCGGAAGCGCGGCTGAGCAGACAAAGACGACGGACGCCGAGTTCGAGGAAGCAGCTGCGATCGGTGACAGCGAACAGGGGTTGAACACTTGGAGCACGAGGGAAGCTAGATAGACGGACGGGCGGCGAACTTTGAGTGCGACGGACGGCGGCAGTATGCCACTCCTTGCGGCGGTGGTGTAGGCTTACAGTGCTAGGGCTTTTTGGCTGAGTTTCTCTGAAAGAAAGAAAGGGAGAAATAAACCAAGGAGCTTCCGTTTTTGTCTAAACCGGTGGGACCCGGTTCCGTCCGAACGGCCGATTCCTCGCGGGTTCAACGGTTTTTCACCGGTTTTCTGATCAACGGTTTTACAAGCCTGATCGGACGATTTTCTGTACACAATTGGACCGGTCCAATCTGCCAGTTCGATCTGATTTTGAGAACTATGGAAAAAGTAATTATTTTTGTTCTTATTACTTAAATAATCATAAAAAATTTTGATTAAACCATGATATTATAAGTACACTAAACTTGTTAATTTGTACAAAAATTTAATTTTTATATAAAATTTAATTTAATTTTAAGTATTACACAGACATAAATAAAAGTATATTTCTTAATATAATTTAATACATTATCAGTAAAAAAATTATATGTATATCTAATTATATAATATTATGTCAGCAAAATTAATTATTTTTTATATTCATTGCATGAATAATTATTAAAAAAAATATGATTTAACGATTGTGTTTGATTAAACAATTTTATTATCAGTATACTAAAATTATTAATTTTTATGAAATAATTTTTTATAATAAAATATATTATAATGATATAAATATTTTACGTAATCATCTAATTAATCTTTTAATAGAAATTAAATAATTAGTATAAAAAATATTATATTTATTAATATAAGTAGATACTAACATGACTATTATTTATTTTGTTATATATGAAATAACAATAATAATTTTGAGATTAGTTAGGATAGTAAATATGTTACACTAAAAACTAAAACTAAAAGGTAATTAATTCAATTTTAAGAATCAACAAAATGAATTATTTTTTATAAATTATATATGATAAAGAATTTTTTAGAAAGGAAATTTTGTGCACCGATTATCTATGTCTATCTTATATTTTCATGATATATAAGTATAAATAACAATAATTGCTTTTTAATTATTTTTTAAGAATAATTCATCAATGGTAACTTATCTATCAATTGTGCCAAAAAAAAATAATGAATTGTGATACGCTACACTCTAAGAAAGGGTAAAAAGAAAAAGAAAAAAAAAGCCAAAAAACAAAGGATACTGGACTATTTGGTAGTGTTTGGAAGAGAGATAAAAACTAAGAGAATGAGATAAATTTTAGTATTGTGTTTGATATAAAGTGAAAAATAAAAATTGAAATAAGAATGAAGTTCTAATTTAATTTGTACAAAGGGTAGATTGGAATTAATTAATTGAAATAGGAATATTTTAGATATAAAATATTATTAAAGTTTCAATTTCTGTCCCCAAAAATTTGAATTTGGATTCTCTAAATTTTGAATTTTCACTTGAAAGAGTAAAGTGTAATTTTTCATCTTTAAATAGTTTTTCTCTCATATTTTCTCTTGGTCCCACCTAAAAAATAAATGGTGAGAGATCACACTCTAACCTCTAAAGTGAAATTCAAAATTTAGAGAATCAAAATCCAAAAATTTCAGTCTCATATATCCCCATATTTTAGAGATAATAAAATACTAAAATTTTAGGGACAGAGACTGAAATTTTAGTACTAACCTATGGGTCAATAAACATAATACTAAATCTCAATCTCTCGATCTCCGTCCCAGTACATCAAAATAAACGCTACCTTTGTGCCTAGGATGCAGTCCTTGATATCCTCATCCAATTAGTAATTAGGGTATTAGACTATTGCCTAATGGTACTGAGTCTTCATCATCCTTACACAATCCCAAGTGTCTCTTCGATTGTGCCTTTAGCTCTTTGAATGTCCTTCAATTCATCCAATCATATCTAATAAATATACAAACTTTACTCTTTCTTTTATTCATGGAGTTTTAAAACTCCATTCATCTACGGAGTACCTAATCCTGTTCCTTATCTGATTGAGATTTTCTGTCTCTCTTTCAAGAGGTGATGAAGTGGTTAGGAAATGAATTGTGTGACAAACTTCTAAGCTGCCCTAAATAGACTAGGTTGTAGGTGGGAGGAATGGTCGGAATTTTTCATTTTTTCTTTTAAAATTTATTGTCATTAGATTATTAGTTCAAAGGCTGACTTATAATGAACTTTAAAGTAATCGTGGCATGGTTTGTGGTTTTTTTTTAAGAGAACTTTGTAGACGTTATAAGAGTAAATGTGAGTTTAATCAACAATAGTTTATTGGACAAACCTGGGACAGGATTAGGTACTCCGTAGATGAATGAAGTTTTAAAACTCCATGAGTAAAAGAAAGAGTAAATTTTGCATATTTATTAGATGCTTTTAAATGCGAAGAGAGAGAAAATTTTTTTATTGATTTTTGTTTTATTTTAGACTAAATTCAATAGTATTTTAATAATAGGTCATTAAAATTTATTTTACGTTTATTTTTGTCTCAAATTCATTTTAAGTTATAATTAATCTTTTTATTTAAAATTATAGTGAGTTAAAATTAAAAACTGTAGAAATAAAAAAAATAATTTCTTAACTTTTTAATTAAATTTGTTTGGATTAAAATTTTTTTGTTTTATTATTTTTATTTTGGGCTATATTATTTTGAAATGATATCGAACTATTATAATAAAAACAAAAATAAAAAATAAAAAACTAATAAAATAAGAATATCTTTTTTATAATTAATTTTAAAAGCTTAAAATATAATTTAAAATTAAAATTATTTAATTTGAAGTAAAAATATGATTTAATTTTAAAAAAGTAACCTATAATATTAGTTAATTTTTAAAATACAAAAATGTTCTTTTAATATTAAAGTTGTTTGATTATTTTAAATATAAAAAATTTATATTTGAATTTAGAATGATAAAATTACTACTTTTGAGGATTAATTTTAAAATATATATTTAAAGATTAATTAAAAACACCCGTCTTTCTTTTTTTTTAATTATTTGAATTAAAAGCCAAAAATTAAATTTTTATTCTTATTTATTTTAATTTTTTTATATTTTATTTGAATTTAAATGTGAATATTTTTTATTATTATTTATGTTTTAAAATTAATAAAAAATTAACTTAAAAGTAAGAAATATCAATAATTTATACCAATAATAAATTAAATTAGGCTTATTCAATTTATTACTAATACAGTATATACATGATAAATTAAATAAAATTACACCAATATCCTAAACTGAATTGGATTATACAGTACAAATTTAATAGAAAAAAATATGAGCTATTGTTTAAATTAAATAATATTTTTTATGTATTAATTATTTTCTAGATATCTATACGTATAAACATTTTATTAATATTATTTTTAAAATTTTTTTTCAGAAATATGAAGCTTATACATTTAGATATATTAAACTATATATTAACGTATTAAAATTTTAAAATAAAAATAAATTTTATTTTAGAACGTAGAATAATAAATTTTCATGTTTTCCTTTTAAGAAATATTGTCAAACACTTATCTACTAAAATTAATATTCATTTCAAGATGTCTCTTTTAAAAATAATTTTTTGGATTTAAATTTTGTAATTTTTATAATGAATTTTATTTACTAATATTATAAATTCAAATTTTAAATTTAATTATAAAAGACTAATATATGAAAAAATTATTTAAATGAATTAAAATAATTTTTTAATTTTCAAAACAAATAAAAAATCTTTAATTACATGAATCCATTTTTCTTTTGCGAGGATACAGATTATTCAAAATTTTGGTGATTTGCTAGACTTTTTTTAATTTTTCTATTTTACACTATATTTATTTTTACTCTTTTTTTATACCATGTTTAAATATTAATGAGTATAATAAAATAATCACTCAATAATATTTTTATAGTACTTACTAATATATTTAATTGTATTTATTAATAACTTTTATAGTATAATAAAAATATGATATAAAATAGAAGAATAAAATATTATATATGTTAAAATTATAATAAAAGTATTAACAAATTCTATCAAAAAAATATTAATAAGTAATTATTTTATTATACTGTTTAATATTTGTTATAGTATAATAAATATTTAAATATTAATTTGTAATTAAGTATTTATAGTTTAAATATAAATATTTTTTTGTAATTTTACAAAAATAATATATTAATTGTTTAATGATTTTATCAAGATGCATTAAAAGCTTCATTAATGTAATGTCTTCTAAGATATCGTGCTAATACATATTATAATATTAATAAAGTAAAGGAATTTTAAAACTCCAAACAGTAGAGGAGTATCGTAACATTTTAACACTAAACTATAAAGGTGACATTCATTCTCTGTAAACAACCATATTTAAATTGATTAATGATGATTAATTTGTTTTGTGATTATAGCAACCAGATAAAAATGTTGACCACATATGGTGGCTCGACTTTGATGCACCATAGGTAACATCTTACCACTTACAAAATCCAATGGCAAGATTTTATTGCCGTCTAAACCACATTCTATATTCTTTTTCTTCTACATCCTCCTTTATATTTTTATATCCAGGCAATACGTGGGATCAATATAGAGTTCAATTCATCCCTTTTAAAGATGCCTATGCTCTTGGGAATCTCTGAATCAATGTAGGCCATATAATAAGTGACTTCAATAGGCCTTCTGAAAAAATCATAATAACAAACGAGGAATTCAAAAACACCTGTATAACCAATAGGCAAGTATTGAAAACTAAAGTTACCAATTGCTTACTTACCAATGAATCAACAAGAACAAAAAATTTAAGAACTGAAATATGATTAATGTATAGATATGCAGAAAATAATTAATCAAATCACTAGGCAATTGTATTGAAGGCAGGAACAACTGGCATCAATGGCCGGTATTATATTTAGCCTAAATTACATCAAATTTTCCTAAGGTTATGTAATATTACACTTAGACATTCCTTGATTTGTCATGTTTACACTAGCCTCCCTCAATGTTATGTTTATAGGGGAGGTTAGTGTTATATATCACAAAAAGGATGCCACTGTCCAACTATGCAAAATATGAAGGTATTAAATAAAGTATCTATTAAATTTCAACAGAGGCTGGTAGTGTATGGTTTTAAAACTCGAAGTGCGTCATAATATAACCTAACTTTGGAGAAGGCTAGTTTGATTAACCCATATATTTTTTATATAGCTACATTGACATCATACTTAGCAAAACACATTATATAACTAGCAATGTCACGTGTTAATATTTTGTATTTTAATGTGTTAAGCCAATAAGAAAAAACCAAGAATTCAAATAAATGTGTCGATACCAAAGCATTGAATGACATCATGAATGTGCTCTTCGATCAATAGACACTTCAATAAGCTTCTCCCTCTCTTCATCCGGTTTAACTGTTACTGGCATATCTAATAGCATATTTGATGGGGAAAAATATATGTGTAGAGACATCATACAAATAATAAGACCCAAAAAAAGCTGCAAAGAGAAACAGGATATTAGTATCCAGCGTCAGCCTGATAATAGAGCATAAATGGTTTAACAAATATATCAATATTCTTCAACCTCTACAAGAGACACAACTCAACGAGAATAACAAACAATGCCATTTGCTTATAAAAAATAGACAATGGTCTAAACAAAGAAATATCATCTGCTAATACGTATAATAAAGAGAAATTTGCTTATTGAAATACGTTATTTAGATAGGACTTCTTACAAAAACCACGTCAAAAGATTCAATAGAAACCAGACTATAAATGAAAGCACTAGAAAAAAGGTTGCTTATCCTGTGAAGCAGCATCCTAGAATTATATCTCCACGTGATATATAAACTCCAAAATATTATGTGTAATGAATTAAACACGCAATAACAAATGCAGGCCATGCTTAGTCCAGAAATTTTACCTGCAATGTAGGTTTGAAGTTGAATAGGAATATTGATATTATCATTGTCAGAAGCATTGCCATTGATGTAGAATATATCTAAGGAAGATGACACAACTATGAGTACAAACAACAACAAAGCCTTGTCCCACTAAGTGGGGTCGGCTACATGAATCAAACGACGCCATTGTGCTCTGTCATGTATCATGTCTACAGAGAGACCGTTTACATGTAGATCTCGTTTGACCACCTCATGGATGGTCTTCTTAGGTCTTCCTCTGCCTTTCGCCCTTTGTCCATCTTCTATCTCATCCACCCTCCTGACTGGATGTTCTATCGGTCTTCTTCTCACATGTCCAAACCACCTGAGACGCGATTCAACCATCTTTTCCACAATAGGTGCTACTCCAACTCTCTCCCTTATATCTTCATTCCTTATTTTATCCAATCGCGTATGACCACTCATCCATCTCAACATCTTCATCTCTGCCACACTCAGCTTATGTTCGTGCTCCCCTTTAGCCGCCCAACACTCCGTACCATACAGCATAGCTGGTCTTATAGCGGTGCGATAGAATTTACCTTTAAGTTTTAAAGGCACTTTTTTGTCGCATATAAAACCAGATGCACTCCGCCATTTTGACCAACCTGCTTGGATCCTATGATTTACATCATGTTCAATCTCTCCATTATCCTGTATGATGCACCCAAGATACTTAAAACTTTTAACTTTTCGTAGGGTGTTCTCTCCAATTTTCACCTCTATATTGGAGTTTTCCCTTCTCAGACTGAACTTACATTCCATATATTCCGTCTTGCTACGGCTTATGCGCAGACCATACACTTCTAGAGCTTCTCTCCATAACTCCAACTTCTTATTTAGGTCTTCCCTTGACTCTCCCATAAGGACGATATCATCGGCAAAAAGCATGCACCATGGCACAGGCTCTTGAATGTGCTCTGTGAGTACTTCTAAGACTAATATGAAAAGGTATGGACTTAAGGATGATCCCTGGTGTAATCCTATACCAATAGGGAATTCCTCTGTCACACCACCTTGAGTCTTCACACTAGTTGTGGCCCCATCATACATGTCTTTAATTGCCCGAATATATGCGATCCTTACTCTCCTCTTTTCTAAAACCTTCCATAAGACCTCCCTTGGTACCCTATCATACGCTTTTTCCAAATCAATAAACACTATGTGTAGATCCCTTTTATTACTACGATATCTCTCAATCATCCTTCTTAATAGGTATATCGCTTCAGTGGTAGATCTGCCTGGCATAAATCCAAATTGGTTCTCTGTTACTTGTGTCTCTTTTCTCAACCTCCGTTCTATCACCCTTTCCCATAACTTCATAGTATGACTCATAAGCTTAATCCCTCTATAATTTTCGCAACTTTGTATATCCCCCTTATTCTTGTAGATAGGTACCAAGGTGCTCTTTCTCCACTCATCAGGCATCTTCTTTGACCTTAAAATCTCATTAAAAAGCTTGGTTAACCAGTTGATGCCTTTTCCTCCAAGACCCTTCCAAACCTCAATCGGGATATTATCAGGTCCTACTGCCCTGCCATTTTTCATCTGCTTTAGAGCCTCTTTTACCTCGAAGTCTCGAATCCTTCGATAGTAGTCAAAGTTTTGATCTTCTTCCCTTGTGCATAATCGACCAAGGCTCGGAAGAGTCTTCTGTCCCTCATTAAATAACTCGTAGAAGTAGCTCTTCCACCTTTCATTAATCTTCTCCTTTTGAGCCAACACCTCTCCATCCTTATCCTTTATGCACTTAACCTGATCCAAATCTCTCGTTCTTCTTTCCCGGCTCTTTGCAATTCTATATATACCTTTTTCTCCTTCTTTCGTGCCCAAAGACTGGTAGAGACCCTCATATGCTCTTGTTCTTGCTTCACTTACAGCCACTTTTGTCTCTTTCTTAGCCGCCTTATATTTTTCCCAGTTATCTGCATTGCGGCATAAATACCACTCTTTAAAGCATTCTCTTTTTATCTTTATCTTTTCTTGTATACTCGCATTCCACCACCAGGACTCCTTGTCTCTTGGTCCTATTCCTTTAGATTCACCAAAACTTTCTTTTGCTGTTCTTCTAATAACTTCTGCCATCTCCCTCCACATCTCTTCCGCGCTTCCATTCCCATCCCACTTTGCCTCTTCTCCTACCCGTCTTAGGAAGCTTCTTTGTTCCTCACCTTTCATCCGCCACCACCTCGTCCTTGGGTTCTTCGTATTATGTCTTTTCCTCAACTTTTGCTCAACGCGAAAATCCATGACGAGCACCCTATGTTGTGTTGTCAAACTCTCTCCCGGGATAATTTTACAGTTAATGCAAAAT
This sequence comes from Arachis hypogaea, assembly GCF_003086295.3. Taxonomy (NCBI): domain Eukaryota; kingdom Viridiplantae; phylum Streptophyta; class Magnoliopsida; order Fabales; family Fabaceae; genus Arachis; species Arachis hypogaea. The sequence continues at coordinate 28,962,633 of NC_092038.1, forward strand.
TTCCGGTCGACTCTCCTCAACAAGAAGAAGTCGATTTGAGAGCTTGTCATGCCACTCTTATAGGTTATAAGATGTTCGTCTCTCTTTTTAAAACATGTATTTGCGATGAGAAGATCAAAAGTTGAAGAAAAGTCCAAAATAGTTTTACCCTCGGCATTGATCACCCCGAAATCATGGCCTCCGTGAATACTCCCATATCCAGTCACTTCTCTCCCAACATGGCCATTTAAATCTCCTCCTAAGAAAATCTTATCTCCCAAAGGTATGCCTTGAACCAAACTCTTTAGATCCTCCCAAAACCTTATCTTGTGTTGTTCGTCCGAACCCACTTGCGGTGCATAGGCGCTAATCACATGGAAAGCACCTCCCTCCACCACAAGTTTGATAGAGATGATCCGATCTCCCACCCTCTTGACATCAACTACGTCCTTCTTCCACTGCTTATCCACAATTATTCCAACTACATTCCTATTCTTCACCTTTCCTGTATACCAAAGTTTGAAACCAGAAGAATCCAACTCCCTAGCCTTTGCACCAACCCATTTCGTTTCTTGTAGGCACATAATGTTAATCTTCCTCCTTGTCATGGTGTCCACCACCTCCATGGACTTTCCTGTTAGAGTGCCTATGTTCCATGTCCCAAATCTCAACCTTTTGTCGCTTCGACCTTTACCTTTTCCTTTGTGAACTAGTTTATTTACCCTCGTCCGTTCACGAAAACGCGAGAACCCTTGCTCATTTAACACTACATCCGGGCACCGATGCAGCGGCTCTTGCTTTGACACCGTACTCGAGCCATACGGCGCGTTACTTCCGGGTAACGACCTAGCTTTAGCGCAATAATGTCTTTGATTCATGTCATGGGGGGTTCGGCTATATTTTTACGTTGGTTGCCAAAGACCTAACACAACCCTCCTCCTTTATCCGGGCTTGGGACCGGCTATGTACCGCAAGTGTAACATAGGCGGAGTTATGACACAACTATGAGTAAATGGAGAAAAACTGCATGAAGAAATCAACAAATGCTGTGACACAATACTTATTTACTACTTTTAGTAGCTCAACAAAAATCCACAAAATGATATGCATCATATCCGAAAATGTCAATGTTGACAAATATATGGTTCTCACAATATATTCAACTCGCTGGTCCAATGTTTAGTGGTCGAAGAATCTACACTTGTCTAAATCTAACGCCTCCTCGTTCTGTAACATCCTACCACACTTAATCTTATGCTTAAGTCATAAGACTGAGATAGTAAGGTATTACGACATCTAAAAGTAATATATATATATAATAATAGTGAAAGAGATATTTAACTAGGAGCATTGAAAAACGGGTAAAACAAAATCGTAAAATAAAAAGTGCAATACTCAGAAAACGAAACTACTTGCGTGCTAAGAAACCTAAAGGTTTAAGATATAAATAAGCAAAAGAACGAAAGAGAGTCAAGAATATAGTGAAACTAGCTCCTGACTCAGCTTGTGAAGCCAAGGCTGGCCGGAGAATATTTACATATATACATAAGTATCCCAAATACCCTAAATACAGAATCAAGTCCCTAGCCCTCCTGTAGCCTCTATAAGGAACAAAATAAACAAATTTCTTGGAGAGCAAGCTAGTACATATATATATACATACACAAACTGAAAACCCAAAATAACCCAGGGACCGCTCCGCTTCAGGGATCCAGGCGCCTAGCGAGAAGTCTCTCGACCTGCATCTGAAAATAACAACATAGTATGGGGTGATAACCGGAGGTTCTCAACATGGTAAAGGTGCCACACATATAATAAATAAGGTCCTGAGAATGCAGAGACAGTCCTAGAACGCCGACACTCAGATTATAAAACTTAAAGAACTAAACAGAAACCTTAAATCAGGGTGGTTCTCTAGGACTTTCTAAACTAAGTCAATTTCTTAAATCTAACTGAAACTTAACTAGAATTTTCGAGCTCTCCGCCTTTCCTCCATCTCCGGTAATTACAAAGACAAACAAGCAGACAAAACAAGCACAGGTAGAATGCAGATAATACAGATATCAATTATGACAATTAGCATGGTATAATCAATTAGGCAATTCCAGATAATTCACAAACAAGCAATTCAACCAATATGCACATGATGCATGCATGTCCTATGGCTGCTGATATCAACTGTCGGTTACGTAGCCATCCCGACATGTTCTCAAGCTCAAAAATACACTATGGGAAAAATCTCCAAGCTGACATGGGGAAAGAATGCTCCAAACTCAATAAGATCCATGGACGAATCCCAAGCTAACATGGGGAGAAGAGACAACACCCTAAGCAGCCCAGCTTCCAAGAGACATAACTAACTCTACAAAGTAGCTATGGACATGAAATTGGTACTCAATTAAAGTAGACTCACAGATATTCAAAATACTTTTGCAAGCAACTTGAAATTCTGTTTAAATAAAAAGTTATAGCGTCTGGAAATTGGTACTGCAGAACCAGAAAACCAGAAAATTCTGTAGCAACCACTAAATTTAAAAAATTCATATCTTCCAAACCACTTGGCAAATTTCCATAAAATTTTTATGGGGTGATCTTGACTTATAGGAATTTGTTAGAAAAATGGGTTGGTTCGAAAATCATGTCCAGATTATTCCCTATTTTTGTTTTAAGTTGCTGCCCAAACAGTTTAGAAGTTTCTGCCGCAAGACTTCTTAATTTCACTAACCAAATTTAGCCCTCTAGGTTTCCAACTTATACTAATCTACCATTCCTCTTATTCATCACCTTGTCTACTTAAATTATATCACAACCCTACCCTGAAACCTCAGTTCCATGTACCTATCAGAAATCACCATGATTTATATCATACAAGCTCACTTTAAAGCATTAAAATTCTGCACTTCTTTTAACAATAATAAACCAATCAATCAACAGAATTTCAGCAACAACAACAATCTTATTAACTCATCACCTTCAATCAGAAATTACATCTAACAATTACCCATTATTCATAATTCTAACCCTTACCTCAACCTTCTTAATCAAGTCAAACTTCTGTATCCCAATCAACATACGCTTAGCTCACTATATATATATATATATATATATATATATATATATATATATATATATATATATATATATATATATATATATATAGTGATGCTTCAACTTCAGTAATCAATCTTCACAATTTAATTCACTTTCTTCTCTCAATAACCAACATCAAACATTTAACAACACACAATTATCCATAATAAGTCATCACAATTTATCAATTTTCATCAAGGCCACTATCATTAATATAAACAAATATTCCAGCTTATCCTATGGTCATCTAACCTAAGTTTTCACAGGGCATTACATATTAAATGCGCAAAACCTAAACCATACCTTAGCCGATCACCACGTTTGGTCCAAGGCAGCCACTCAATTCGCACACACATAGCCCCTCAAGCTTGAGAAACCAACCAAAGTCTTAGCTCCAATCACCACCAAACCTCCAAATGCCCACAATTCAAGCTCCAACATACACACTTATACACCTAATTTCACATACATCACCATACATACTCAAAATTCACATTTAACATACTAGAACCGAAATTGGCTAGGGTTTATGAATCTTACCTTGTATGTGCCTCAATCGAATCAAAGTCCACTCATTCCTCAACTCAATTTGATCCTATAAAATCAATTTAACCAAAATCTTAACACCCAAAACCCTAGCATTACCGAATTGAAGAAGAGAGAATAGGATCTGAGATTATGATTTTCTCACCTTGAAAGGTACCGGGCTTTGTAGAGCTCGTCATTGCGGACGCGTGGCCACAAACGATGCGGCGATCGGAGCTCCGGATCAAAAGTTAGGTGGAATCAAAGATTTGAGTGAGGGTATGGTTATTGAGAGTGTTCTTCACTTCTTTCTAATTGTTTTCAGTGTGCATGCTGAAGGAGGAAGGAAGGAGAGCTTCCTTAAGTATGTTTGGGCTGAGTGGGTTGGGCATTGGGCCCATTTTGGGCCCGGTTCGTCCGGTTTGGCCCATTTGCCTCAATCTTGGGCCGATTTCTTTAAAATTGGTGTCAAAATTTTTGTTTTAATTAGCTCTATCCTTTTCTAATATTAGATTTACATTTTTAATTTTCCTTATTAAAATTTAATTTTTTAATTATTTGCTAAATTTGCGGGGTTTACACGTTCAACCCCATCGTCTCTCCGACCGAGCATTGCTGCGGCTATTTAGGATTTTCAACATGTCCACTAATTGTTTTCGTTCGAGAACCAACCTATTATAGTATTCTAAAAATGTCTAACCTTCTGACATAGACTTTCGTGAGTTATCCTCCTCTCCAATCCAACACATTTTTCAAGGCTATCCCACGGCCTAAAAATGAATGAAAAAACAGTCCATGTACACAATCACTCTAATCAACACAAACTTAGTCATGCCCATTATGGAAGCCAACACATGGAGAGGTGAATCGTGTTTTACTTTATCATCAAGTCGCGGGTTAGCTGAGCATCTTGCCAGGCTGGAGGACATCTCCTAGCCAAAGCCTGCTCTATTCTGCAACATGACAGTACATGCGTAACCTCCCATCTACACAAATTTCTGTATATCTTTATCAACTTTAATACGTACACTAGAGCGACTCTTATTTTTATGATTAGATTAATCACTTAAAAAAATGTGAAATAACATGTATATACAATTACTTGATACTTGATCTTTTAGTAGTGAGTAGTTAATGACATAAGAATTTTAATTTACAAACAATGATCTTAGAAGTAGATGAAATGTGGTTTCCTTGAACCTTTTTTTTCTTTTACTCTCACAATTCATATTTAAATTCGTCGTTTATCAAAAGTTTTTTCTTCCTCGTATTTAGTTATGGCTCTGCTAGGTAGACAATGAAGATTGTGAACAACGCGAACAACGGCTATAATTCTGGTCCAACAAGGTAAAAAAAAACACCGCTAATTACTCTATGAAAAACCCTATTTTTCACATTTCAATTTTTAACCACCCCCTTCTTACCTCTCATCAGCGCCACTCCCTCCTTCACCGACCACACTGGTCGGCGTTACTCCGTCTTTCACAACAAGCATCAACATCGTCACTTTTTCTCTACCCAGTCCTCTTATTGGCGACGGCCACTCCTCCAACAGCAACACACGTTGCTTTTTCTCTACCAAACCCTCTCATCGGCCACGCCCAGTCCCTCACTAGCATCACACGTTACCGTCGAGCATCTCCTCCCTCGTCTCCTTTCTCCCTGCAGGTTGCCGAACTCCTGTCCGCTTGCGCCGCCACCTTCCACAGTTGCCACAGACCCAGTAGCAACAGCAGCACCAAGCAAGCCGCACGTCAACAGGCGCTTGAACACTGCTGTCACCGCCAACTGTGGCAAACAGCGCCAACACGGTAACACGCAGCATCTTCAACAACTTTATCTGACTACAATAGGCTAGTGATAGCTAGGGTTTTATTTTCTTTAAATGGATGTTTATGCAATGAATTAGGCTTCAAGAAATAGTTACTTTGGTTAAAAGATATTCTGTGATTTGGTTGGATTATTGGATTTTTCTTCATCATGCAGATTATATTTTATTTTTGAATTACTGGACCCAATCGAAAAAAACCATGTTGTTGTTGCTGATTTGCTTATGTCCTATTTTTTTCACTACTATATGTTTCTCAATTTGAATTAGTTAAACTAGGATTCTGGTAATATGTACAGATGCAAAATTACTTTATTTGTTGGGAATAAGACAGTTGTTTAATTTGCAATGTTTACGAATGGTTCATTCCTCTCGATGAATGGATGCTTGTTTTATTTTCGTAATTGGTCATTTGCTTGATTTCTTATGTGGTATGTGAGTTAATTAAATAATTGGTTGAAAATTATTTTGGTTGTGCTTGAATCAAGCTAATTAAATTTAGCCAAATAATAAGAATGAAGTATATGTTTCTACTACGTATTGGGGTTTGGACAATATTTATAGTGATCTGAATGAGATGTATTTAATTGGTTGAATTAGTTGATTCTGCGTTTTCTTGTAAACCATTTTTTAAAAAGGGTTCAATTGATGATTTGCTTGGGTTCTTTTTTTTCTCAATTCTACATGTTTCTCAAGTTGGTTTAAAAGTCTTTTTTTTAGAAAAAGAAAAGGTACAATCGGTATTTATTGAATTGATATTGCTTGTGAATTTAGAACTCAGGGAGTATGCACATATGTTCGATTGAGATGATATTTTGATTTGTTGAACCATTGGATCCTTGTTCTTCTTTTAGACCATTTTATATGGCAGATGCTATATTACTTTACTTGCTGGGAATAACACAGATGTTTAAATCACTATGTATAAGGATGGTTTGTTTCTTTCAATAAATGGATATTTATTTTAGTTACGTAATTGGTCATTTGATTAATTTCGTATGTGGTTTATGAGTTAATTAAATTATTGGTTGAAACTGCTATTAGTTTACTTGAATGAGCTAATTAAATTTGGTACAAGAGTAATAATGTAGTATACATTCCTGGTATGTATTAGGGCTCAGTTATAGTGGTTCAAATAAGATGTACTTTGATGGTTGAATTAGTGGATTTTTTGTCCTCTTGTAAACCATTTTAAATGTTTGAATAATTGGGTTAAAATGGTTAAAAAAGGAGTCAATGTTGATGATTTGCTTGGTTTATATTATTCTCGATTCTAAAAATTTCGCAATTTGGTATGGGAATTTTTTTTAAAAAAAGAAAAGGTACAGCTCTGCATGGCATTTGTTGATTTGAATTGAATTGCTAGCTTCGACATCCACATGCTCGGCATGTTTATTTGTTACGTGCTGTGGATTTGCTTAGTTTTGATTTTTTCACTATTATATGTTTCTCAATTTGGATTAGTTAAACTAGGATTCTGGTAATATGTACGGATGCAAAGTTACTTTGCTTGAGTTGCTGGATTCTGCACATGCTCCATTAGTTTCTTTTGTTATGTGGTTTGGGAGTAATGAAAAAAATTGGATTAGATTTAGTTTAATTTTTCTTGAATTGAAGTTGGGTTTGAGTTAAACTATTTAAACATGGTGCAGGATAAAATTTTGGTTAATTTGTTAAATATTTATTATCAATTAAAGCGGATATTCATTTTACTATATATACGGATGTTCATTTTATTCTGTGTTGGAATTGAGTTTCACTCTGTTTTATTGGTTATAATGAAAGTAATCATTTAGTTATGTTTTGATGAATTTAAGAATTTTTTTTCATAGATTCTTCTGAAGCTTGGGGTTAATGAGTTATTTGTTACACACTAGTAGTTTATATGCCTAAAAATTGAGTTGTGCTCTTGTTTTCACTGCACATTGATTATTGCATAAGTTACAAAAGAGAAGAGCAAGAAAGAGAAAGAAGAATGACAGTTACAATCTCTAGCAGCCAAAATGTTGGAGAAAGATTACAAGCAGAGAGCTCCTAACAAGCTTCCTTAACTTACGACCACCTTGAAGAGCTTAACACTATCATCATGATGCAGCATTTCTTGAAGATTCTTGTTATTTTAACCCATATTTTTAAATATTGATGACTAACTGTTGACTCTCTAGTATTTCTCTAAACTATAAATTATATATCTCATGTAAATATTTTATATAATAAAAAAATTCTTTTAATTTTAAATTAAGACTTTATTTTTTTTCAAGTTAATAGTAATGTTTACAGTGATCGTATTTTAATCTCTAATTCCCAAACCATAAAACAAAAGAAACATGCGGAGCATGTGCATGCAAAATCTAGAAAATCAAGTAAAGGACAAATGATGTACCGAAAATAAACATCCAATTTAAAAAAGAAGTAATAATTTGCATACACAGTAAAATGAACATTCGCATTAGTTGATAAAAAAACAACTAACTAATTGATAAAAAAAATATCACTCGTACACCATGTTTAAATGGTGTAACTGAAATCCAACTTGAATTTAATCAAATTAAACTAAATATAATCCAATCCATGTAACAAAAGAAAAAACTTGTGGGGCATGTGCAAGCACAATTCAGGAAATTAAATAAAAGACAAATGGTATACCAAAAATAACTATCCACTTTAAAATGGAAAGAACCATCCACAATTATAGTAAAATGAACATTTACTTTAGTTTAAATGGCTTAAAGTATAGTACATGATACATCTCAATCATTGATTTAGAATAGAAAAATCAATAATTTATATAGTAATGGATTATTTGTTCATATCCATAAAACTCCAATAGAACTCTAGAATGGTGAATAGAGCATTATATACAGTATTTTAATATAGTAACATTTTACTATTTTCAAACACACTTTTAATTGCTATAATTGATGATAGTGCATAAATAAATAAAAATCTAGATTAGTTTTTTGTTTGTATAATATTTCTTTTCAAATTATATTATATGTTGTTCCATGCTTGTAAATTGATTTCTTATGCAAAGTAAGTTTAATAAAAGTGATTGCTACAATTGAAATTTCATTTAACTAGGTACAATGAACTGATATGTAAAATAACACAAATTCTAATTTCTTACATGTATGAGTTAGATTCTCTAACAAGAAGAAAAGAAATTAGATTAGTTAGTTACATCATGTTAATTGAGTAAACTTGAGATAATAATCTACTTAAAAAATTATTTAATAAAGATTTACATTTTTTTAGTTGGACTAAGTAACAAAAAATTATTGGTTTGAAAACGGAACAATAGTTATAAACCATAAAATTCTTATGTACCCAGTTGATTTTGTCTACTTCAGAGGCTTTCGATTATTGTGATCTATTTTTTATTAACAGAATTATTTTTGTTATTATTTTTTTAGGTGTGTGCAAGAAGATATAGGAAAAGAGTAGACTCAATATAAGCATTGATAGAAAAGTTTCTAAAAAATGCAATGAATGGAACTGCACTAATTTGTCTTGACTAGGCCACCCCTTATAGCCCAATCTTCAACGTCCTATAAGCTTTTATACATTCTCATTGGCTTCTTCATTGAAAATAGCACATTCCTTGATTCATAGTTTTTGAATTTTCTAATGGGAATACCATCCACGTATAGGCTGAGTACACAAATTATTAGTTAAATGGAACAAATAAACATGCATGCCTCTGAATTAATTAATTAACTAATCAAGAAATTGATACATACATGATGCAGAGTGAATTCTCTAGAATGGAGTAAGCGTAAAAATCAGAAGTGGGATCAAACCATAGCTAAAATTGTTGTTCTCTCTCACCTTTGCCTTGTGTGATTACATTAGTCTGAAGAATGTACGGTTGCCACTATGATTTTCAAGAAATTCAAAGTCTATTTCATCCCAAGTTGATTCATCCGATTGTAACTGTACTAATAAGTATTCTATCTAGTTAATTAAAAAATTATTTAACATAATAATATGAAGAGAATTGAAAGAGAAGAGGGAAGGATTAATATATATAGGAAGAGGTCAGGAACAAGTTTGAGCTGAATTTGGAAGTGGCCAAAAAGATAGTGATTAGCATGCCCATCACAATCTCATCACTAACCCAAACAAGAATTTTCTTATAAGAAACAAGAAGGTCAGAAAGAGGTAAAAGAGGGCTTAGAAGCATATTGTACAACGGTCGACTTTGTTCCAACAAACCATATAGAGAAAATGAAAATGTCTGAAAAGAAAACAATAAAATTGAATTTGAACACAATCAGTCAATAGTCTAGACTCAACGGAACATGAAATTGAACATAAAACACAATCAATGAAGAGGACGAATGGCGGCTGTGCTTGCATGGGCGGTGGTTGCAGCGGCGCACGGGAGAGGAATCCGTGATGGCGCAACAGAGGTGGGGGTGGCGCAAGGGGGAATCCATACACGGAGGATGCTGGGGGCTGTGATTGTGCAACGGGGGTGGGGATGTGATGGTGCAACGGGGTGGGGGAGCTGCAAGGAGGAATCCGTGCAGCGCGACGGAGGATATTGGGCAACGGCTATCAAGAGATGAGAAGTGCGGCTAGGGAGAGAAGGAGAATGTTTTCTGATTCGTTACCCTAAAATCGGCCTATACCAACAACTTCGGAATCAGAATCAGCAGGATAAGATAACTTCACCGCAAATCTCTCCACACTCAAACCACTAAATCCCAAATATCGGACCACCAACAAAAGACCTCGTCAAAACCAGTAACAAAAATACAAATAACGGCCTAAAAGTAATTCAATGTATATAAGTGACTCATTCAGTCACAGGTACGTGATTACTCCACTTTCTACTCTGAACATCGCACACTCTTACTTACTTGAGCGTTGGAGTCCCTTTGTAGGTGCCCAACGCCACCTCTCCACAAGAAGACAATGTTCTACCCTCTTGTCTCAAAGGAAAACTCGTTCAAATACCAGCAGGACGAGCTATACCTCGGAGATATCTTTCACGGAGGAACATTTGGCGCCCACCGTGGGACCCAAAATTTTCTAAACCCACAATTCTTTACCCTCTTTACCTCTTAATCGTTTTTGCAAGTCACGACGCATGGCGGACGAACACAGCCACGCTCCCTCAAACACTAACCCCGCCGAGCTGCTGGCCATCAATGAGACCCTCCGGGCCGAAAATCAAAGAATGGCCGAACTCTTACACCAGAGGCAACACAGTCATAGCAAAGGAGGGGGCACAAGAACGCTGAAGACAAAGATAACAATGATGAGCACACATCGGAGGCAAAACACACTATACCTAATCCCCCGAAAATAACCACTAAATGAACCAACCCCTTCACAAAAGAAGTCATGAGCTTCGAAATGCCCAAAAACTTCACCCTACCAACGACTCTAAAGCCCTATCTAGGAATAGGTGACCCAAACATCCATGTCACAAAATTCTATACGATGATGTTTATGAATAAAGAACACAACCCAATCCTATGTCGAACTTTCCCCACCTTCCTAGATAGAGCCGCCTTGATCTAGTTCTCCAATCTCCTAGAAGGCTCCATTTCTAACTTCAATGAATTGGCCGACCAGTTTGTTAACCATTTCGCCACGTCCAAGATATATGTGCACAATTCCGACTACCTGAGCACTATCAAGCAAGGGCCAAATGAAAGCCTGAAGAACTACATGACTAGGTTCGCTGAAGCAACCAATGAAATACCCAATCTAAACCCAGAAGTCCACCTCCACGCTCTAAAAAGCAACTTCGCCCAGAAACATTTCAGGAGATCATAGTCATAACAAAGCCGAAAACTCTAGCCGAATTCTGAGAATAGGCAACAACCCAGATCGAGATCAAAGAACTCCGAGCGCTGCGAAAGGCAGAAAAGCCCACCTCGAATAGAGAGGACGAAAGGCGAAACAAGCATTCAAACAATAGGACAGACCAAAGGTCGTTCAGACTCACACCCAACTTTGATAGCTACACTCCCCTTAATACCAAAAGGGAAGGCATTATCAAAGACATCCTGCATTCAAAGCTCATCAAGCCGCCGAACAGGGCTGGCACATATCAAGACCAGCGATATGTAGACAAATTCAAATACTGCGCTTTCCATCAGAAATATGGACATACCACATATGACTGTGTAATAGCGAAAGATCTCCTCGAGAAGCTAGCACGCCAAGGCCTACTGGATAAATACATCGAAAGCCGTGGACGAAAGCGAAACGCAGAAGACCTCGACCAACATTCTAAAACAACTGACAATCCCCGAGATAAGGAAAGGTAGACGGTGATATTAATCCAACTCGCGGAATAATAAATTGCATCTCTGATGGTTTTGCAGGTGGAGGATGTACAAACTCGGCAAGAAAAAGATCTTACCGAGCTATGATGACTATGACAGCATCAACCTCAACCCATCCTGTCAACCCAGACAAACCAGAGATCTCTTTTCTCCCCAACGACTATAAGGCAACCGATCATAACCTCGACGACCCAGTAGTTATCTCTACGCAGGTCAAAGAGCCATTGGTTAAGAAAATCCTGATGGACCCAGGAAGCAGCGCAGATGTACTATTCTATTCAACATTTCAGAAAATGAAGTTAAGTGACAAAGCCCTGCAACCATCATCTGGAGAACTGGTAGGTTTCTCAGGTGAGCGAGTCTCTATTCGAGGTTATATATGGTTACAGGCCACATTAGGAAACTATCCTGAACATAGAACTATTGACATACAATATCTAGTAGTTGATTGCAAAAGTCCTTAAAATATAATTCTAGGCAGACCCTCTTTGAATGCAATCAATGCTATCATTTCCACTGTGCATTTGTGTGTCAAGTTTTTCTCATAGGATCACAAAGTAGTAACAACCCATGGAGACCAAAGGGAAGTCAGATAGTGCTATACGCCAGCCTGAAGAATGAATACTCAAGACAGCCCGAACAGCAGTTGTTCAAGCAGTATACAATTAGGAACAATTACCCCCCCCGGCCGACTTAGACCCTCAAACCAACCATCAAGAACGACCGATGCCTACTAATGACCTCACAAAAGTTCTACTAACGGCCGAAGAAGGCAAATATACATACCTTGGTAATGCACTGAAAAATGAAGAACGAGAACAACTGGCCAAGCTATTAAGGCAAAATGTCGATCTATTCACGTGGACACCGACAGATATGCCAGAGATAGATCCCAACGTCATCTGTCACAAGTTAGCAATCAACCCATGAATCCGACCTATAGCCTAGAAGAAAAGACACCTCGGCGCAGATAAAAGTGCAGCTTCCCTGGAGGAAACCCAAAAGCTTCTCAACGCGGGCTTCATCAGAGAACTCAGATACTCCACTTGGTTAGCCAACGTGGTAATGGTAAGAAAGAATAACAGTAAGTGGAGGATGTGTGTGGACTATACAGACCTTAACAAGGCCTGTCCAAAGGATGCATACCCCCTCCTATGCATTGATAAACTAGTTGACAGTTCCTCCTGTTTCCAATGTTTGAGCTTTATGGATGCCTATTCTGGTTATAACCAAATACTAATGTATTCGGCCGACCAGGATAAAATTACTTTTATTACTGACAATAGAAATTTCTATTATAAGGTTATATGCCATTCAGGCTCAAAAATGCAGGTGCCACATACCAAAGGCTCATGGACAAGGTCTTTTCAAACCAAATCGGTCGAAACATAGAAGTCTATGTCGATGACATGGTGGCAAAGACACTACATGCAATAAACCACATTAAGGACTTAAAAGAAATATTCCAACAACTTCGAATGTACAACATGAAACTCAACCCCGAGAAATGCGCCTTTGGAGTGCAAAGTGGGAAATTCCTTGGCTTTATGCTCACCTGCCGAGGTATTGAAGTTAATCCCAAAAAATGCCAAGCAATTCTAAATATGAGAAGCCCAAAGACAGTCAAAGAGGTTCAACAACTAACTGGTCAGCTAGCAGTGCTGGCCAGATTTTTACCCTACATAGCTCACCGATCACATCACTTTTTCAAAACTCTAAGAAAACAAGAAACATTCGAATGGACTGAGGAATGTGAAGCAGCTTTCACCGAGCTCAAGACTCTACTCTCAGAACCGCCAATACTTCAAACACCAGAAGTAGGTAAACCACCATACCTCTATTTATCTATTACTAATCATGCTATTAGCTCTATCTTGGTAACAGAGACAGGAAAACAACAACATCCAGTATACTTTGTCAGCAAGTCCCTCCAAAATGCCAAGGTCAGATATTCGAAGTTGGAAAAACTCGCTTTGGCGCTCATAACAACGGCAGACGATTGCGGTATTACTTCCAAAGCCATACCATCATAGTCAGAACTGAACAACCCCTCCGACAAATTCTGACGAAACCTGAATTGGCGGGGAGGCTAATTAAATAGTCGATTGAGCTATCTGAATATGACATCCAATATCAATCCCGAGGAGCCATCAAGTCTCAAATGTTGGCCGATTTCGTAGCAGAGCTAACCATAAAAGAGCCTGATTCCACGAAGAACAAATGGACATTATACATCGATGGAGCTTCAAACACTAAAGGCTCAGGAGCAGGAATACTGCTCGAGGATGAACATGGGACAGCTTTAGAACAATCCATACAATTTACCTTTCATGCGAGCGATAATCAAGCAGAATATAAAGCGCTCATAGCAGGGTTACGATTGGCCCACGCAGTGGGCATAATGCAGCTAAGTGTCAAATGTGATTCTTTGCTCGTGGTACAACAGGTAACAGGTAACTTTTAGGTAAGAGATCCACTATTAGAGAAATACAATATCATCGCTAATAATCTTATTAACATTCCCATATACCTCGAAAACAGAATGATAGGGTAGATATCCTCTCAAAATTAGCAACAACGAGAAACCAAACTAAAACACCTATATTATCTCAACTAACACTTGATGAACCTAGTGTTACGCTAATGACAATTTCGAGTATTTCACAGGAAGAGGGCTGACGAGCACCTTTTATACGTTATCTACAAACAGGTGATATACCTAGTAGTATTCAAAATAAAAGGAAATTCAAGAGAAGAGCAGGTTTCTATACACTTCTCAGATCCGAGCTATACAAGCAGGGATTCACAAGGCCTCTCCTCAAACGCCTAGACACGGCAGATGCTAAGTTAGCAATGGACGAGGTACACGAAGGTGACTGTGGAATGCACATAGGAGGATGCAGCTTAGCCTCCAAGATCCTCCGAGCAAGTTATTACTGGCCAACGTTACAACAAGATTGCATGTATAAGGTTAAACATTGTAACCACTGCTAATATCATGCACCAGTCATTCACAACCCAGCCGAGCAGTTACACTCGTCCGAGGTAAGCTGGCCATTCAACAAGTCGGGGCTGGACATCCTTGGACCCTTCCCACCTGCACTAGGCTAGGTTAAATTTTTAATTGTTGCTATTTACTATTTTACAAAATGGATAGAAGCAATACCATTGGCAAAAATAACTTCCGAAAAAATGATTTCTTTTGTATGGAGAAACATACTCTACCGATTTGGTATCCCTCAATCCATTATAACTGATAACGGTAGACAATTTATAGATAAAAAATTCACAACCTTCTTGCAAAATTTCAAAATAGTACAACAGTTCTCATATGTAGAACATCCACAAGCTAATGGTTTAGCTGAGGCTGCCAATAGGATCATTTTACAAGGCCTAAAAAAGAAACTCGAAGACTCAAAAGGAGAATGGGTTGAGCTCATCCTAGAAGTACTATGGAGTTATAACACAATAGAACAATCATCAACAAAAGAAAATCCTTTCAGGCTGGTATACGGATGTGATGCCATGCTACCTATCGAAATCTCACTTCAATCTCCCAGGACCGACAACATCAATGAAAGCGACAACATTCAAAACAGAAGAACCGAGCTTGACCTCGTCAGGGAAAACAAAAATAGGTCAACACTTCAACAGCTAGCCGCAAAACGAGCTATAGCTCAGAAATATAACAAGAAACTTAGGCCGAGAACATTCTCGGATGGAGATTTCGTCCTCAGGAAAATAGAAGACGTACGAAAGCCGCTAGGACATGGCAAGCTAACCGCCAATTGGGAAGGCCCATTCCGAATTTGCAAAGTCATCGGCAAGGGAGCATACAAAATACAAACACTTGATGGCACAATACTACTAAATACGTGGAACATTTCTTCTTTAAAACTGGATTACAGCTAGTCTATAAGTCGGACAGGGTGATGCACTCTTTTTCCTACTACTAGATTTTGTCCCTAAGTTGGGTTTTGCTGGAGAGGTTTTAATGAGGCACCCACCCTGCACTTTTTCAATAACTGAAACTATACTAGCTATACTTTACTTCATATATCTATTCCCTATCTTATTCAACCAATCATCTTAAACAACATATTCATAAACTCAAGCAACGAGTATCCAGCAAGTCACAGAACTTACCAAAACATGTATTAACATTCAACAAAATTTCTAACAATACCAAATGTTTTTGGCTAAGTACGCCAACAAATAGCAAATACATCAAAATAGTGTTTTTGGCTTTAAGCCAGAATCCAACACCTACAAATCAAACATATCAAAAAACAGTCTTTTGGCTATAAACCAAAAATCCACAAACAAATGACAAGGAAACGAACATACATCCTAATCTATTACAAACAATCATTGAGCATCTGGGTTCTCACCCTGCTCCTCTCCATCATCATCATCATCATCATCATCATCATCCTCTATAAGCTGACCATCCACAACAACTTTGCAAGGGTCCATTGCGGACAAGTCTACCTCAGATCTCAAAGCCGGCAACAAACATCTCAAGACCGTGGTCTTCTTTTTTAGTTTCTATTTGTTTCTTCTCTGCAACAAGCACCACCAATCTGGCCTCAAGAGCAGCCTTCTCTTCTTTGAAATTCTTTCAGCATTCTCAGAGGTCGTCAATTTCTCTTGCAAGGAATTCACTAAGTCCAGCGCATCATGGAGTTTGTTCGATTTCTCCAGATTATCCTTCATCAATTGAGTCATAGATGCCTTATCAAAGGAGTCTCAAGCCTGCTTAAGTTCCTGAGTTGGGCCAATACACATCAGTCGAGCTCCCATCACCTAAAAAACACAGAACTTGAGAAAATAGAACAAGAACAAAAATCACAGTCACTACGGATATAATGGGATATACCTGCAGATATTGTGAGATACCAACATCACCAACGTCATGTATAAGCTTCACGTCAGAGGGACTTTGAGCATGTTCATCAGCAACAATAGAAAAGGGGAATTGTTCACTCCATAACAAGGTCAGGTCATCATCACCCTTGTACCCATGAAGAATTTTCTGGTTGTCCGTGAAACTCTTCACTTGCTCTAAATTTACTTCTCTCCCACCGACCTTATCCTTGGACACCCCCACCCCTTCTCCTTTTTACCTTCTCTCTTTTTTCTTTTATAACTCACTTTCTTGGCTGGCGATGACTGATCCACCTCCGCGCCCTTTTCAGCCACAGTATGACTACTTGACCCTTACTTCTCTACATTCTTAGTACGAAAAAACGCTCGCAAACCACTTGAGGTCACCTTCAGAACTTTTTCCACTGCAATAAACATAATCAATATCAAACACCATAAATAGCCAAAAACACATCCTACACATATAACTATTACCTATATACTCAGCCAACACATCCTTATCCGATTCAAGCTCAAGAAGATCCATAACAGATAACAAAGAAGACGAAGATATATGATTGACCAGGAACTCAACAATCATCTCATTTCTATACTCCATCCTATCCATACCTAACATCTGCCTAGGCCTTGGAACCCAAAAAAGAGAAAACTTCTCCAGCAAACACTCATCAACATACCAGGAAAACTCGCCCTCGGCAACACTAACCTTCAGAAACATCGACTTAAATCTTTTATAAGACGACTTCTACAAACTAAAAATGGCTCGGCCAAGGGCACTCGCCAGATTCAACCATCCCCCCCCTTTTCACACCTTTACATTGGAAGAGAGCAAAGTTGGAGCAAACCAAAGTCCAAATTTTTCCAAGCCCACTATACATACGACCCTCCAAAACCCCAACAAAATCAGAACCGTTTATCAAATATGCAACGCAAAATTAGTGGACAAAAAAAACAACCGTTTTGGTTCCCAATGCACATTAACTGCAAGAGTCTTATCAAATGTCTATTCCCCCTTTTCCAAAACTTTAATTCAAAATCAAAATATATATCACTTTCAAATTAATCGCCAAAACATAAAGTTTTTCCAACTTCCAACGCCTCAGATAAACCAAACCAAACTAAAGAGGCTCTACCATTCCAATTCCGAGGAATACCTGAACAAAGCTCGATCCGTCTATACCTCGGACACTTGGCACGCAAAGGTCGCCCCATTTCGAAACCACCAATAAACACGTTGAGCTTGGGGGGCTTCGACTGATCCTGATTCCGAGCTATAATTCGAATAAGCTCAACCTGCTTATAACTCAACAGGTCGACTTTGGGGGCTATGATCCGTTACCCTAAAATTGGCCTATACCAACAACTTCAGAATCAGAATCAGCAGGATAAGATAACTTCACCGCAAATCTCTCCACACTCAAACCACTAAATCCCCAAATATCGGACCACCAACAAAGGACCCCGTCAAAACCAGTAATAGAAATACGAATAACGGCCTAAAAGTAATTCAATATATATAAGTGACTCATTCAGGTACGTGATTACTCCACTCTCTACTCTGAACATCTCACACTCTTACTTACTTGAGCGTTGGAGTCCCTTTGCAGGTGTCCAACGCCGCCTCTTCACAAGAAGACGACGTTCCACCCTCTTGTCTCAAAGGAAAACTTGTTCAAATATCAGCAGAACGAGCTATGCCTCAAAAATATCTTTCATACAGAAACATTTTCTAAAGTAAAATTCGGATTAGTTGGAGTAGTATCTTTGTTAAGGAGTTTTAATTCTAAAATTAATTTAAAATCAATTTTATCTTCTTTTTTAATTCGTTATTCACATTGTTTACTATATATGTTGCTCTCTCATACTTTCTCATTTAATTATGCAAATATTTATAACTTTAAAAGTATAAATTTCCTTACAATTGTATACTTAACAATCATCTCCTATCTCTTCAACAACAATATTAACATTAAATCATTTCTTTTTTCTACCATCAAAACATGAATCGATTACAACAACAACAACAAAGCCTTGTCCCACTAAGTGGGGTCGGCTACATGAATCAAACGACGCCATTGTGCTCTGTCATGTATCATGTCTACAGAGAGACCGTTTACATGTAGGTCTCGTTTGACCACCTCATGGATGGTCTTCTTAGGTCTTCCTCTGCCTTTTGCCCTTTGTCCATCTTCCATCTCATCCACCCTCCTGACTGGATGTTCTATCGGTCTTCTTCTCACATGTCCAAACCACCTGAGACGCGATTCAACCATCTTTTCCACAATGGGTGCTACTCCAACTCTCTCCCTTATATCTTCATTCCTTATTTTATCCAATCGCGTATGACCACTCATCCATCTCAACATCTTCATCTCTGTCACACTCAGCTTATGTTCGTGCTCCCCTTTAACCGCCCAACACTCCGTACCATACAGCATAGCCGGTCTTATAGCGGTGCGATAGAATTTACCTTTAAGTTTTAAAGGCATTTTTTTGTGGCATATAAAACCAGATGCACTCCGCCATTTTGACCAACCTGCTTGGATCCTATGATTTACATCATATTCAATCTCTCCATTATCCTGTATGATGCACCCAAGATACTTAAAACTTTTAACTTTTCGTAGGATGTTCTCTTCAATTTTCACCTCTATATTGGAGTTTTCCCTTCTCAGACTGAACTTACATTCCATATATTCCGTCTTGCTACGGCTTATGCGCAGACCATACACTTCTAGATCTTCTCTCCATAACTCCAACTTCTTATTTAGGTCTTCCCTTGACTCTCCCATAAGGACAATATCATCGGCAAAAAGCATGCACCATGGCACAGGCTCTTGGATGTGCTCTGTGAGTACTTCCAAGACTTATGTGAAAAGGTATGGACTTAAGGATGATCCCTGGTGTAATCCTATACCAATAGGGAATTCCTCTATCACACCACCTTGAGTCTTCACACTAGTTGTGGCCCCATCATACATGTCTTTAATTGCCCGAATATATGCGATCCTTACTCTCCTCTTTTCTAAAACCTTCCATAAGACCTCCCTTGGTACCCTATCATACGCTTTTTCCAAATCAATAAACACCATGTGTAGATCCCTTTTATTACTACGATACCTCTCCATCATCCTTCTTAATAGGTATATCGCTTCAGTGGTAGATCTGCCTGGCATAAATCCAAATTGGTTCTCTGTTACTTGTGTCTCTTTTCTCAACCTCCGTTCTATCACCCTTTCCCATAACTTCATAGTATGACTCATAAGCTTAATCCCTCTATAGTTTCCGCAACTTTGTATATCCCCCTTATTCTTGTAGATAGGTACCAAGGTGCTCTTTCTCCACTCATCAGGCATCTTCTTTGACCTTAAAATCTCATTAAAAAGCTTGGTTAACCAGTTGATGCCTTTTCCTCCAAGACCCTTCCAAACCTCAATCGGGATATTATCAGGTCCTACTGCCCTGCCATTTTTCATCTGCTTTAGAGCCTCTTTTACCTCGAAGTCTCGAATCCTTCGATAGTAGTCAAAGTTTTGATCCTCTTCCCTTGTGCATAATCGACCAAGGCTCGGAAGAGTCTTCTGTCCCTCATTAAATAACTCGTAGAAGTAGCTCTTCCACCTTTCATTAATCTTCTCCTCTTGAGCCAACACCTCTCCATCCTTATCCTTTATGCACTTAACCTGATCCAAATCTCTCGTTCTTCTTTCCCGACTCTTTGCGATTCTATATATACCTTTTTCTCCTTCTTTCGTGCCCAAAGACTGGTAGAGACCCTCATATGCTCTTGTTCTTGCTTCACTTACAGCCACTTTTGTCTCTTTCTTAGCCGCCTTATATTTTTCCCAGTTATCTGCATTGCGGCATAAAGACCACTCTTTAAAGCATTCCCTTTTTATCTTTATCTTTTCTTGTATACCGCATTCCACCACCAGGACTCCTTGTCTCTTGGTCCTATTCCTTTAGATTCACCAAAACTTTCTTTTGCTGTTCTTCTAATAACTTCTGCCATCTTCCTCCACATCTCTTCCGCGCTTCCATTCCCATCCCACTTTGCCTCTTCTCCTACCCGTCTTAGGAAGCTTCTTTGTTCCTCACGTTTCATCCGCCACCACCTCGTCCTTGGGTTCTTCGTATGATGTCTTTTCCTCAACTTTTGCTCAACGCGAAAATCCATGACGAGCACCCTATGTTGTGTTGTCAAACTCTCTCCCGGGATAATTTTACAGTTAATGCAAAATTTCCTGTCGACTCTCCTCAACAAGAAGAAGTCGATTTGAGAGCTTGTCATGCCACTCTTATAGGTTATAAGATGTTCGTCTCTCTTTTTAATACATGTATTTGCGATGAGGAGATCAAAAGTTGAGGAAAAGTCCAAAATAGTTTTACCCTCGACATTGATCACCCCGAAACCATGGCCTCCGTGAATACTCCCATATCCAGTCACTTCTCTCCCAACATGGCCATTTAAATCTCCTCCTAAGAAAATCTTATCTCCCAAAGGTATGCCTTGAACCAAACTCTCTAGATCCTCCCAAAACCTTATCTTGTGTTGTTCGTCCGAACCCACTTGCGGTGCATAGGCGCTAATCACATGGAAAGCACCTCCCTCCACCACAAGTTTGATAGAGATGATCCGATCTCCCACCCTCTTGACATCCACTACGTCCTTCTTCCACTGCTTATCCACAATTATTCCAACTCCATTCCTATTCTTCACCTTTCCTGTATACCAAAGTTTGAAACCAGAAGAATCCAACTCCCTAGCCTTTGCACCAACCCATTTCGTTTCTTGTAGGCACATAATGTTAATCTTCCTCCTTGTCATGGTGTCCACCACCTCCATGGACTTTTCTGTTAGAGTGCCTATGTTCCATGTCCCAAATCTCAACCTTCTGTCGCTTCGACCTTTACCTTTTCCTTTGTGAACTAGCTTATTTACCCTCGTCCGTTCACGAAAACGCGAGAACCCTTGCTCATTTAACATTACATCCGGGCACCGATGCAGCGGCTCTTGCTTTGACACCATACTCGAGCCATACGGCGCGTTGCTTCCGGGCAACGACCTAGCTTTAGCGCAATAATGTCTTTGATTCATGTCATGGGGGGTTCGGCTATATTTTTATGTTGGTTGCCGAAGACCTAACACAACCCTCCTCCTTTATCCGGACTTGGGACCGGCTATGTATCGCAAGTATAATATAGGCGGAGTTAAAACATGAATCGATTAGATTTTTATAAAATCTACTTTAATATCATGGACTCTGAACATAATATAACTCTATACGTTATACTATATATAAAAAAAAAGTATTATTTTGATCGAATAGACATTTAACAAAACATTTATATTTTATTCATGAATTTAAAGTGAAAATACATTTTAGTTAACATACAAATGTTTTGCTAAGCGAGGAGTAGCAAAAGCAATCAAGGGCTCAACCTTAGGCATGGTCATTCCGTAGACTTCTCTTGTATCAATATCTTGAGGATTTAAGCCACGAGGCGGAGCCCAATCAAAGCAATGAAAAAGTCGAGCCAAAGCCATTAAAACCAAGGTGACTCCAAGGGGTGCACCAGGACATTTCCTTTTTCCAGCACTAAAGGGTAGTATTTTGAAATCCACTCCATGGCTAATCTCAACCCTACCCCCGTCAACTAGCAAGTGCCTTTCGGGCCTAAACTCCTCAACATTGTCCCAAATCTTAGTGTTACGACCCAAACCATGGGTGTTAATGAAGACACGTGTCTTTGCAGGTATATCAAAGCCGTTGATGGTGGTGTCACGAAGAGATTCATGTGGAATGAGGAAAGGCCCTGCTGGGTGCATACGAAATGTTTCACGTACAACGCATCGCAGGTAATTAAGGTGGACTAAATCAGATTCCATCACCATTCTATTGGGACCCACTACGGCATCAAGCTCTTCTTGAATTTTACGAAGGACATGGGTATGTTTGATTACTTCAGCCATTGCCCATTCATTCGTCACAGCCGAAGTATCTGTTGCTGCAGCTATCATATCCTTAAAAATGACAATCATTATTTAAACAATAAATATATTATAATAATAACGCAAACCTGTAAATTTTTAGGACATTGACAAATATGTCTATGAATAAATGAAATTAATTTTATCTTTATAAAATCGAGTAAATTATTATGGTTATCTATAAATATTTAAAATATTGTCTATAGAGGTTCGAAAGAGTAAGAGTGTTTTTGTTTATTCAGCCTCATTGGAATAAAAAATATATTAAATGAATAAAATAAAACGTTAAGCAACAGAAATATCATTTAACGGCCTAATGAAATGCAAATACCTGAATCAAAGCTTTGATTTCTGTATCATCCAAACACGCTTTTCCATCTTCGCCTGGCAGTGATAGTAAAATATCCACAAAATCCATTTCTTCATCATCTTCCATTCCCATATTATTCTTCTTTTTCTTCTCAATTCTTGCTTTTCTATGTTCTTCAATAATTTTGGTGTGAAAATCATCCACTTTCTTTTCCACTTCCTTCATTTTCCTTTCACATTGATAAGGATCCACCCACCTCCAAATTGGCAAGTAGTCACCTAAGTATATCACACCCAATAACCAAAACAATTCATGGGTTATGTGCATGAAATCCATAGCCTCTTGTGGGCCTGCTGATTTAGATCCAAAATATTGCTTTCCTAGCAACATTCTAGTGACATTGTTCATTGAAAATGCACCCAACACTTCTCTCAAGTTAATGGGCTTTCCAGTTTGGGCTTTAGCCCAAACATCCTTAACAAGGTGGTTAGCTTCATCTTGACGATGTTTTGAGAAGGATTCAAGTCTCTTTGTGGTTAACAAATGTTCCATGCAAATTCTTCTCATTCGCTTCCAATGTGGGCCTAAAGGGGCCAATGCAACATCCCCACACCCATAGGCTAAATGAACGGCGGCAAGAGTGTGTGGACGAGAGGCAAAAACATCATCTTGGCGAACAAGTATTTCACGTATGATATCAGGATCATTAGTAGTAATTGCATCAATGTTACCCAATTTAAGATAAACTAAGGGTCCATATTTATCGCATAAAGATGCTAAATCTCTATGTGGAAGTTGCCCTAATTGAAGAAGATTGCCAACGATTGGCAACCTTGGTGGGCCAGGAGGGAGTTTGGGGTGCTTATTATGCAAAGATAAAATTTTTTGTGTGAACCATTGCCAAATGAGTTTAGAGGCTAGTAGTCCTCCTATGAGCAAGGTTGAGAAAAATATGGGCAAAACCATTTTCTAATTTCAACAATTTGCACTCATCAAATTAAAGAAATTACATGTATATATATATTGTGTGACCATTGTGTACTCAATGGATGAAGCTATTTCATGTTTACATTTACTCGCCTTGATAATTCACAATCTTTATGTGGTGTTCTATCTTTTCTTTTCTTCTATATGTTTATCATTTTCTTGTTATAAACATTATTTTATGTGAACACGCCAATAACGTGGGGTTGGAGGTCATGCATTTGATGATTCTTAACAAATCCATTTCTTCGTAAACAGATGAATGTTGCATTCCTTCTAATTTGGTTTTGGACTTTTGGTATATAATTACGAGAAGCATGGCCTCTTAATTAGGTAGCGAATTTCATTGTTTGGAACTTTGGATAATTTAGGTGGTCAAACTACAATATAGGTGACATCAAAGTTTATGCGAGTCGTTATTAAATAACTATAAAAAGTCAATCTTAATCCGCGTTGATGATGATAATGATGATAATAGCAAATCAGAAATGATTGTTGTTAGTCGGTAAACACAATAAACTCGAGACTGAGAGAGGTGAATTGAGCATTAAAAATTTTAATAAACTTTTCATAAATAATAAGGAATACTACTGGAGTAATAGATTTACATTAAGTTCTATATTGTAAACTCTTCATAACCTTGGATTTGACTTTCTTATTTCCTTTTGTAGCTTTTTTGTTGTTGCATGCTTCTCAAATTCCTATATGTATGTGTGTGTGTGCTTTTTCTTACACTTATGAATTTAAGTTATATTTAATATTAAAATTATTTCATCATCTTTTAACTTTTAAACTTTTAATTTTTTAATTTCTGTTGTCTTGATTTTGAAAATGAAAATTCGAGTTCATTCTTATGTAATTTTATATTCTGATGCATCCAAAGTATTAAGAAAAAAATTACTTTTTCGATTATAGTTATATTGCTTTCAGTTTTACTCCAGATATTCGTCATAAACGAGTCTGAACAATAAAATTTTCTATTGGTATTAACATCCTAAAAGCATACCAGCGAAATCCATGTGAAAAATAATGAAGAGATAACATACTTTGAAACTCTATTGATTGACTACAAATTATTATGATATGTTTCAGAGTTGGGAGTTGGAACTTGGAGGAAAAGAAAAGAAAAAGACAGGACTTTGAGCGTAAAATGGAGTCAGTTAATTCTTCAAGACTTCGTCAATCCCAGGCCCTAAAAATATTCATAATACACAAAGCTCCACCCTAAAATCCGTTAGCTGCAAGTGTTTAAGAAATGTGCCGTGACTACGAATGTACACTTTTGGCGATCATAGATTTCATAACCAAACAAATAAAACGAAGAGAACACACAAACCTATACAAAAATTTTAGCTACTGTAAAATAGTACGTATATCTCAATGAAGGATGCGCTAAAGCACATAATAATTCTGACTTCCAAGACACGGATTTTAAGATAAGAAATTAAGAGGAAACTGGAGGCTATTTGGAATATAAACTCACAAGTTAGACAACAATTTGACCATATTTTCCATTTAAAACTGACAGTTCATATCATACACTTGAACGTTTGAAGCCGTAAGTTTGAACCCAATCATCAGGCACCGCTTGCATATAATCGAGTCCATTCCTTCGCTGCAGGTTAACAAACGACACATTTCAAAGAGAATGTGAATATTGTATTGCATTACTGGAGGATATCAATATCAACTAATTTCCAATATAAAAATTATAAATGCAGATACGCCTACCTGTTTCAACAGCCTCAGCCTCATTTGATTTCCAGTGCTTTGCAATGTTCTCAGAAAGTGGATCGTCCGGGTTTGGTGCACTCAAAAGAGCCTGAATACTAGTTGTGCCAACGAATTCATATTATCAGAATCAGAATATATAATACTCACTGTGAAAAGTGCATCTTAGTTAAATAGTTCCCTTTGACTTGCCCCGGGACATTTTCTTCATTATTTGGTATTCCATAAATTAAATGGGGATGAAAGTATGATTCATACATATTCAGTAAGACATAAAATGAAGAAAAAGAACACAAATTACTCTTCCCGTAAGCGAAGTTTTTCCAAACAAAATGCAGAGTTCTTCAATACCAGCAGAGTAACTAAAAAAGAGGGGGGAAAAGAAAGTATTTTTCATAGATTTGCAAACTGGCATACATGGAAATCTGTATTCATCTTAATATGTATCATCAGAGTTTTTTTTCGCAAACTCAACATCAAAGGCAAGACTGTAACCAGTTGCTTCATGAAATAAAAAGATATGCGAAGAGAATAAGGAAATCCAGAAGCCGAACATACATATACCTCAAAAGAACGGTGCGTATCTGAAGGGCAGGACTCCACTTATCTTTAAGAATATCAAGACATATCCTGCCAAGCTGATTTAAACGCAGGTTTTTTCAGGATAAAATAATTAAACATGCAGCTGTGTGAGAGAATTATCTATTGAAGAATTAATTAATAATGTAGGGCAAGAAAAATGCACCTTGTCAATGTTTGGGTGATATATTTTCGTCAGAAACCTAACCTGTAAAAAGCAATGCATAGGAACCATTGAAGAAACATCAAAATGCCATTTATCCTAGTAAAAACTAAAAAGTAGGATTTTAATATGGATTCATAAGAAAAAGAACTTTGAAAAGATTGAAGAGAGAAAAGGATTAAGACAGAAAGGATGGTAGACAAAGTCAGGAGAGCATTATTTAACAATCTAAAGAAATCTAGTAGTGACTTCAGACTCTGAAGCCACAGAAAACAAAATATCCTGTAATTTTGCTTTAAGATAGATTTGGTTTTTGAAAATAAGTATCCACAGTTCTCATCCAAAGATGAAGTTTAATAATAGATTTCAAACCAATTTGTAGAGATGTATATAATGGTCAACCTGAAGGTAAAATCTTTCAGTGATATAACAAGTAAACTATACAATTTACCATTTGTCAATTGTAAACCACGCGTAATAATTGCAAAACAAACACTGCAAAATTAACTTCACTCAATAAAAGGGCATTTCAATTCCACTTGCTCTCTTTAGTACCAGTTATATAACATTCCTAGAATTGTCTTCAATTTGAAGAAAAGCCATGCTTTCTGACACTATGCATGTTATTCAAAAGTCCACCATTCCTCGATTTATAACAATTTTCCATCCTATATTCAATTTCTATATCAATTAGTTTCGTTCCATACCCAATCAACATATTAAGATAGTATATAAAATATTTTTTCTTTAGAAAAAATTACAAGTATTTTCAAATATTGATGGGATCATGGAATTGATAATAATCTAATATAAACAACAATTTCACATCAATTTCAAGAAGAAAAATAAAATGTAAATTAACACAGATAAAATGTAAGGAGGATATTCTATTCAACAATTTAAACAATGCCAATTTCCAAGTTCTTAGTATGTGAGTTTCAGAAAGGGAAGGCATTAAGAACAAGAAGTGGACCAGAAGGATGTTCGATTGAGGACATGGGTATATCACCCGACCTAGAGAAGTAGAGTAAGAGTTAATGAAAATAACAGTGGTAATACTTTTGGCAGTGCAATAGAAGAGAATAAAAGTAAATTAACCTTCGGAGCAGCCATTGGATATTCTTCTGGCAAAAATAGCTCTAATTTGAAGACTCCACCTAATACAAGCAAAAAAAGCATGCATATTGGTAAAAAAAAAGTCAGCTATCCACACATTTCAAGAGAAAATAGACAAAAGGAATTAAACCTATTGAATGACATCAAAATTATATAACAAAAATATATATCACATTCCACACTTCCAAACATGAATCTATAAAGGAGGAATCAAAATATGATCTAAGAAAGCATTTGCATGTAACACTGACTGAAGACTTGATTCCAATGTTATGAATATGAATGAACATAACAAGGATAAACCACAATTTTTTATATTGTTTTGGGAGGAAATTTCAAAATCTTATAAAAATAGTAAGCACAATATTATGAAATTAATGAGCAGAATACAAGTGATAGTACCCTAAAAGCTCGAGGTTAACTAGATAACCAGTGGAAGAAATCTAATACTAAAGATATGCAAGTATACAAAGGAAACTCCTTATTCTGTAATGGTTGTGCTTAAACCTCTGCTCACGAATTCAAAAGATAGACTTGTAAGGGTTCCACCCTAGCAAAATCACAAGTGTAGAATAGTAAGAATTTACGACAGAGGAGAGCCCATCCCAAAAACACCAGGCTTGTAAATGCCAGAGAGTTGGAAATGGTTCAGATTGAAGAAAGGTAACTATTGAATATCAGAGAGAAAGTGCTTATTTATTAATGGTTCATAGAGAACATAATCAAGAAACTTATCAACTCTACTAACCTTTTCTTACTCAATCCAGAGGATCCCCCTTTTGCATTCCTATAGGTATTAACTTCCTAAGATATACTCCAACTACCTAACCAGTAATGTTCTACCAGAGAGTCTCTACTACAAATAGGAGTTCTTGGTCTCGCCTAGCCAATTAGGGACACATGCCCCTTTGCATTTGCCAACTCCATGTTGCAATTTTTCTTCATATTCATAAAACGTTAACTACTTCAGAAAAATAAAAAGGACTAAAACACAGCACCAAAAGACAAAGGAAAAATCAAAACCTACCCGCAACTCTCTACAGAGGGACTGTGAACCAGCACAGAGTTTCAATAAGTAGCAACAAAATGAGTCAGTAACAGGCACATCAAATAGATAACATAAAAATATATAACAAAATCATTCCCACGCATTAAAGCAAAGCGTAATTGGTTACAGCAACTCGCCATGTACTACCGAAAATACGAAACAAAGGAAAATGAGTGAGCTCATTGCTACCTTCGTACGGTGACTGGGTCGGCCCGAGGATCATGACATTGAAATATCGCATATTATCTTCCGAAGGGGAAGCACTAATTCCCGGTGCTGCATTAACATATCATAATATCAGGTAAAATCCGTGCATTATAATTATTATTATTATTATTATTGGATCAGCAAGGTAACAACTTCCAAGGAAAATGTTAAAGATGCTAGTTTCTACATATATACACTTAAGAAAACATAAACAAGCAACTAACTCAACTAAGAATATAAAATTAAATACATAAACAAAGAGTAACAAAGTATAAAAACCTAAAAGCTACCTGGCTCACTGAGCAAACGCTGCGTTTCCTGCTCATATCAAACCAGTGAAAGAAAATAGCAGTGATCAGCACGTTGAACAAAGGGAATTCTTTTAAGAGAAAAATCCAAGATTTTGAAGATAAAGAAACGAATTAAAGCCTAACATCCTTAGGTTTCCCCTTTCATCGTAGTGGAAAAAGGGCAATTTTGGAATTGAGCCATATGGAAGAATGAGGTTTTCGAGTTTCTTTGGTTTGCTCAGAAAGCAAACCAATTGCATCAGAGGAATTAAAATTGGGGTTAGGGAACAAGAAAATGATACGAACCTTGATGATTCTTCGAGGGAGGTTACTGTTGGCCATTGTCAGGGGTCGATTGCAATGCACGCAATAGGGTTTTCCCTCTTTTCAGAACACACAGCGAAAGAGACAGTTCCTCAACTCCCACTATCCCAATTCCAAATACGAACTAAGCTATTGGGTGTTGAACCATTTTCTTTTTTTTTTTTTTTTTTGAGTAAACACCAATCTGCTCATTGTCAATTCGGTCCTGTCTATTTTTTCAAGGCCACGACGATTTTTGCCTGAAAAAAATAATTTTTAATAAAATTATTTAGAATAATACGATTTTTTTTGGGTTAAAAAATAACAAATTTATGGAATAATAGGGTTGCTAACCAGCCCGCTTTAGATAGGATTGAGTGCAGAACAGATTAAATATGTAGGTCAGATAAAATGTGGGTTGAGATTTAATCCTATTGGATTAATTCACTATATATATATAGAGTAAGAAAGTATAGTAGAACAACATTTTTTTTTAATGTAAACAATAAGTTAAAAAAAGAAAATTAGTTTTAATTTTAAAAATTAAATTTTGAATTAATTAGATATAATTCTTTTAGTGAACCTGAAATGCGGCTTTGTTCGCATTTTTTCAAATTACCATATCCTTTATCTTTACCTTCTTTTTCAAATTCCAAACTTTCACAACCCTCCCACCACCAATACTTTTTCTAATTATCATTGCCTCTATTCTCCCTCTATACTGTTATTACTCACTATCACCACCACTACTGTCCACCATTCTCACTCTCTCTCAATTGGTAATACGCAACACTCAAGAACCATGTTCTTCTTTTTCGTCTTAACGGTGAAAATTTTCTAAGTTCCATGTTGTGCACTCTCAATTTAATATTTTTTTTTAGAATAACGACATATCGGTATGCCATGGTGTGTTCATCGAACCAGAATATGAGCATGGAAGCACACTTCCTCCTAGAGAGGCAAGGCTTCG
The DNA here is from genome assembly GCF_003086295.3 of Arachis hypogaea. Taxonomy (NCBI): domain Eukaryota; kingdom Viridiplantae; phylum Streptophyta; class Magnoliopsida; order Fabales; family Fabaceae; genus Arachis; species Arachis hypogaea. The sequence continues at coordinate 28,992,940 of NC_092038.1, forward strand.
ACGTCTCTTCTTACGACACACGTGCGCACATTGAGCTCTTTGGTCTTTCTCTCAGATAACCCAACGTCTACGATTTTGGTACCCCTTATTACAAGCAAATGTTCGATGACTCGAGTCTCCTGGTGAGGGGAGGCGAAAAGGAGGTGTGCAAACTTCAAGGAGAGGATGTCAAGATCGGTCTACTTGCAAAGATTGAAGAGCGTCTCGGTGTGGGAGCGCTGCTCGTTAGAGGAAGACATCAGGTGTGAGATTAAGGTCTCGAATGGGGATTGGGATGGATCGGCTCCCAACACGGCGGCTAGTTTCGATTGTTGCAACTGAGTTGACTTGGGATCCATTTCTCTGTTTTTTTAGTCTTCTGGTTGCTGATGGCAACGGAAGAAGAAGAAGAGTGAGGGTTGTAAAAGTTTGGAATTTGGGAAAGAAGATAAAGAGGATAATTTGAAAATTTTATTAAAAAGTCAACAAAAGATTATGATTTTGGTACTGTTGTCACACAGAACCCATCTTTTATGTGTACAATGTTAATTTTTTTGTTTGATGGATACTTTCATCAACGTTTGTAAAATTTATAGGTATAAATAGTAATTTACTTTTTTTATCTTGAAGAGTACTTGACTAAGCTAGTGATAAGTTTTTTTTCTTTTTTTGTATTGATGGAACCAAAAGATTTGTTGTATAAAATATAATAAACACAAATTGAAGGTTGACAAGTCTAATGAATTTTTTTAATATTATAATTTTTTTGTGTGATCATAGATCCCAGCAAGAAAGCAAAACAACAAAAAATCAAAGACATAGCTTAGCCACCCCTCAACCTGAGGGAGCCTATGCTATCAACATATAAATTATGAACAATCTCAGATGGAGGAATAAAAAATCTGGTGTCCAAACGGAAGGTTTTGGCCTTTCCTGGCAAGGATGTCAACAACATTATTGGCCTCATGCAGAATATGCTTCCATGCCACATAAGCCAGGCGCCTACTTAGCACATTTATGTCGTCTAGCAGAGGAAAGCAAGGGCGGTGTCTCGGGTATTCTTCTTTGATGAAGTTGATGGCCATCATAGAATCGGATTCTATAACAATACGATTATAACCATTGTCGATAGCGATTTGCAAACCTTTGATAATACCCCACAATTCCACATGCATAATAGAGTAGCTCCCTAGGTTGCAAGCAAAATCTTTCACAAACCTTCCAAGATTGTCACGAAAAATTCCACCGCAAGCAGCGTTTCCATTTTGAGAGTAAAAGGACCCGTCCACATTAACCTTCAGGTAGTCAGCAGTAGGTGGGTACCATCTGATTAAGCTGTTTGGGTCGAGGTCACCTTAGAAGCCATGCCTTGCTTCTTCATCACCTTGGTATATTCTCTACAGCGGGACTTGATTGCTTCAACAATATTTGCAGGTTGAGAAGTCACACCATCAAATACAAATTTATTTCTTTCGTACCAAATAGAAGAAATGGCCATGCCAAATTTGTTTTCCCACTCATCAGTGCTAGCCAAATATTTTGACAACCAATTCCTTCTGTCTTGTCGGAAGAAGTTTCTATCATGATCTTGTGATTCCAGAATTTTCCATATTTTGGTTGCAAAAGGACAATCTCAGAGAACATGGAGGGCCATTTCATTATTGTGGTTGCAGTGAGGGCATCCAGCATCATTAGTCATATGTCTTTTCTTCCTTTCAGCATTCGATAGAATCGCATCGTGGGCCATGAGCCAGAGAAGAAATCTACATCTTTCCGGACCTTTCCATTTCCAAATCAGCTTGAAGAGTTGGTCATTTAATCCCTCATCTCCTTTAATCGCTTGGTATGCTGTCTTTAAACTAAATACACTATCCAGCGTTGCAGCCTATGCAATGTGGCCCTCTTGCTTCCACGGAGAGGGCGGGAACAGGGAAACGATCTTGTGCACCATAGCTTCAGAAAGCCATTCCTTTAGTTTATTTATGTCCCAAGCACTTGAAACTGAAAGGAAGTCCGTTAGAGAGGATCCGGACTCCGAATAATTTGTTACCTGCGTATTTTGTTGATCTAGGCGCTCAAGACTGGGCACCCATTGATGCTTCCAAAAGTCGATGTGGGACCTGTCTCCTATCCTCCATATGGATTTGCTTTCAATGTCTTTCTAGGAAGAGCATATGCCTTTAAAATGCAGGAATAAAAGCAGTTTGCATAGTATAATTCGGAATAGTAGAAAGGACAAATCTCACCAGAGTAGTTCTTCTGGCTAGGAATAGGGACGAAGCTTTCCAGTTATTTAGTCTTGCATTAATCTGTGCTTCCACCTCTTTATAGGTGTTCCTTGTGACTCTAGAGTAGATGAGAGGTACCCTAGATATTTGCCAAGGTCCTCTGTTTGCCTGAAGTTCAAGAACCCACTTATTTCTTCCCGAATACTATGTCCCACATTTTTGGAGAAAAAAAATTCTAGTTTTGTCATTGCTGATCTTCTGACCCAAGCTCAAGCAAAATGCATCCAAAACCTTACTGATGACTTCAACTTGTCTCATGTTAGCTTCAGCAAAGATGATAAGATCATCTGCAAAATAGAGATGCAAGAGATTGGGGCTGTTCTTGTTTAATTGAATCGGATTCTAGAAATCTTGCTCTACTGCTGCATTAATCAATTGGGATAATCTTTCCATGCACTGGATAAAGATGTACAGAAAGATGGGGTTGATGTGTGAGCATCTTTCCTATCTTTTTCAAGTGAATTTGTATCTAATTTGTTGAATTTAATAAAGAATTAATTATCTTTTAGCTAATATGGATGCTACTTTGAGTCTTTTGCAATTTTATTTATTTTAAGTAGCATTCGGCAGAATTTGATGGAGTTTCTGCAGCACAATAAATAAAGGAGATGGCAGCGAGGAGCAACGCGTACGCGTGACTGACGTGTGCGCATGATTTGGAGCTTTCCATGGCGAAGCGTGCGCATGACTGTCGCGTACGCGTGATTTGAAAATTTGCTCAGCGACGCGTGCGCGTGATTGACGAGTCTGTGTGACTTGCGAAAAAGACCATCGACGTGTACGCGTGACTGACGCGTACGCGTGACATGCGCCACGTGCAGAAAACACAGAAAAATGCTGGGGGCGATTTATAGGCTGTTTTGACTCAGTTCTCAGCCCAAAAAACACAGATTAAAAGCTGCAGAATGGACAAAACAAGTGGTCCCCACCCATCAACTGAAGACTAGTTAGTTAATTCTGATTTAAATTCAAATTTGATTTTAAAATAGGAAAAGATATTATTTTAATTTTAGAAATTAGATTTTAAATTAATTAGGATTAGTTATAAAAAGGAGAGACTTCTCTTCTATTGAGAGATTCTATTACGGGGATTCCATTAGGGAATTCTATACAAATTTACATTCCACATTCCATGAGCAACTAATCCTCCGTTGTTAAGGTTAGGAGCTTTGTCTATTTGTATGGATTGATTTTATTATTTTTTCTATTTTAATTCATGTGTGGATTTATAATTTAAGAATTATTTTCGCTCTTCATCTTATGAATCTGGGTGGAACGGAAGTATGACCCTCTTTCTATTTGAGTTCTTGTAAAACTTAGAAAAGCACTTTACTTGAACAACAGCTTGAAAACATATTCTCCTAAATTTTAATTATCTGGATTTAACGGGATACGTGACATATAATCCTTTTATTTTTGGATAATTAGAGTTTTTGTTGCATATAAACTGGAATTTGATCATGCAGCTTCTAATTGGAATTAATTGACCAAGGAATTGGCAGTTAATGAATATTAGAGGAGACTAGAAAGGTCTAAGGAATTAGGGTCTAGTCACATATAGTTTGCCATAAATTAAATACTACATGATTAAAATAGTTAGTAAGAAAAGTTAATCTGAAAGAATAGATAACTCTGAAAACCTTAACTATTTTCTCCATATTTTCTTCTCAATTTATTTACTTGCCTTCCTTTAGTATTCTTTATATTGTTTAATGTCTTTTATATTGCCCAAACATTACTTTCTATTTGCCTGACTAAGTCTATCACTCAATTATTGTTGCTTGATCCATCAATCCTCGTGGGATCGACCTTCACTCACCTGAGGTATTACTTGGTACGACCCGATGCACTTGCCGGTTAGTCTATGGTTATAAAAATCGCACCAAGTTTTTGGCGCCGTTGCCGCAGATTGTCTGTGATTAACAATTATCAGTTGTTTGATTGCTTAGATTAGGCATTTTAATTTTAATTTTATTTAAATTTTATTAAAAAAATTCGAAAAAAAAAGAAAAAATATATTTTTTAAATAAATAAATAGCACCAATATTTTTCTTAATTTCTGAAATTAAGTTTGGTGTTTCCTAGTTAGTTTTATTTTAATTTTTTCTTATTTTAATTCTTAGAATTTACCACATGGTGCGTTTAATCTTTTTTGGTGTTTTGTGCTAAGAAAAAATAATGGAGAGAGATCACATGGGTTAATACTCACACCCGAGTAGTTATTCATATTATGGTAGATGGAGGAACTATCCAAATTTTGGTTGGCAAAATCAAAACCAAAGAAACTTCAATGCTCCATGTTCCAACTATCAAGAGCCACCACCTCCATATTCATATCAAGAGCCACCACCTCCATATTCATATCAAGAACCACCATCTCAATTTTCATATCAAGAACCATCATCTTTCTATCCATATCAAGAACCATCATCTTTCTACCCATACCAAGAGCCACCATCTCCCCGTTCATATCAAGAACCATCATCTCCTTCTTATTCATATCAAGAACCACCATCTCCTTATTCATCTCAAATCCATCAGATCTTGAGCTTCTCATAAAAGAATGCCTACATGATATAAAGACAAGTGTCAAAAATATAGAAAAATATGTGCAGACGATGATCAAGAACCAGGAAGAGGAACAAGCAAATTCCTTCCCAAGAGATACAATGCAAGATCCTATGAAAGAAAGTGAGGAAACCAATCAAATGAGTTTATACTCCAGTGAATTAGAGAACTTTCCACCCTCACATATGGAAGAAGAGGAAGATGCACAACCTCCCATGCCCTTGGTAAGCAATGAAGAAGAGATTGAATTAGAAGAAAGCGACCAAGAGGAAGAGGTTGAAATTGAGGAAGCTTGCAAAGAGGTAGAAGAATTCAAAGAAGAACACAAGGGAGTGGAGCTTGCAAGACCTCTTCCAAAGCCATCACCATCCAATACAACATTCAAGTGGGTAAAATTCCTATCCTTAACCTTTACTTTCCCACTTGAATATAGGCTACTGGAGACAGATGGTCAACTTAGAGCTCTTTGTGGCATTAAGAGTAAGAGGAAGATGGTTAGTGGCAAGAGTTGTCAAGCAAGGTTCAATATGGTTGCATGCTCCAAATTGAAGTGCAAGGATTGGTGTAGAGCTCAATTGAATGAGTCTAGAAGGTTGTTTGGATGTCTCTGTGAGAATTCAGATTACTTGCCACCCGGTGGGAACAATGGTGATCCACAAGAAGACGGGTGTAAAAGCAAGGTTTGGGACCTTGGAATTTATTCCCACAATCAACACTCTTGGGGCCTTGTCACTTGCTTCAACTTGCTCGAAGGCGTTATGCGCCTAGCTTGGAATCTCAGTGGCCATTGGAATTACAAACAATGGTGGAGATTCCTGGATCAGTACAAGCCACCATGACAAGGAGCTCACCACATGTCCAACTTAAGGACTTTAACTAAAAGTGCTTGGTGGGAGACAACCTACCGTGGTATGATTGTTCCTTTTCATTCTTAGTTGTTTTTCGTAGTAGTAGTTTTCTTACTTATTTGATTTTTATTGAGTTCTTACTAATTTTCTGATCATGCAGCTATTTTAGAATAGGAACCGGATAATAAATAAAAAAAAAAGAGAAGAGGAGCACATGACGCGCAAGCGTCGCTGACGCGTTCGCGTCATATGCATGTGCGTGAAAAATAAAATTTGACAGAGAGTTGAGCGGAAATAGCGCTGGAAGCATGCTGGAAGCACAAGCCGCATCACGCATATGCATAACCATGCGTGCGCGTCGTTTGCACTTTTCGCCTTCCACGCGTGCACGTCAGTGACGCGTACACGTGACCTTGAAATTCGACGTAAATATGTGTTTGGACAGAGACTTGTGCTGGTTTAGGGCTGGAAGTGTGCTAGACGTACAAAATTGACCACGCGTACGTGTCCCTGATGCATGTGCGTCGTTTGCACAAATGTTCATCCATGCGTGCACGTGCATGACGCGCACGCGTCGTATGAAAATATTGGTTCCCAAGCCACGCGAACAGAGAGTTGTGCGAGCGCGCGGCTGGCTTCACCCGAATCGCACAAAACCCAGTCATTAAGAAAATTTCGCAACCCACGTGTACGCGTGCCGTACGCGTACGCGTCGCCCTCGCTGCACACCTACACTAGTTCGCCGCCCAGTTTTTAATTTTCTTTCTCTCTCTCCCAATCCTAATTCCCTCTTGTTCTTTTATCCTTATATTCTTCTTTCCTCTTACTATTTGTTTTTTATTTTCAGTTCTTCTTTGCTTGAGGACAAGCAAACCTTTAAGTTTGGTGTTGACGCTTCATTTAAGGGTTTTCTATTTAATTTTATGGCACTAAGGGAGGTGAATCATCTTCATAAAGGAGCGCAGCCTGAAGAATAAAACGATCGCTCAGATAACTAAGGTGGTTGAGTTTCTTTCATTTCTTTTATTCCTTCCCGCTTTTACTATGTTATGTTCCGGTTTTCTGCTATTTTGCTTTATTTGCTGCATGATCCTTTATTAGTTAGAATCCTAGGACTAGTTTGGTTCTCCCAATTGCTTTAATTCTGAAAAGATGTCTCATGTATTACTCACTGAGCTTGAATCCAAATAAAAAAAATACAGGAGTGATATATTGCATGAGAAAGTGGGTCTATATTGAAGAATAATCTTATTTACTTAAATGTGGTGGTATTTTCTATGATTATGAATGCATGACATGAACAGTGCATATTTTTGATAGTGAAGTTTGTAAATGTTAAAATTGTTGGCTCTTGAAAGAATAATGAAAAAAGAGAAATGTTATTGATAATCTGAAAAATCATAAAATTGATTCTTGAAGCAAGAAAAAGCAGTGAAAAACACAAAGCTTGCGAAAAAAAAAAGAACCCTTTAAACTAAAAGGCAAAGGGTAAAAAAAGGATCCAAGGCTTTAAGCATTAATGGATAGGAGGGCCCAAAGGAATAAAATCCTAGCCTAAGCGGCTAAATTAAGCTGTCCTTAACCATGTGCTTGTGGCGTGAAGGTGTCAAGTGAAAAGCTTGAGACTGAGCGGTTAAAGTCGTGATCCAAAGTAAAAAGAGTGTGCTTAAGAACTCTGGGCACCTCTAACTGGGCACTCTAGCAAAGCTGAGTCACAATCTGAAAAGGTTCACCCAGTTATGTGTCTGTGGCATTTATATATCCGGTGGTAATACTGAAAAACAAAATGCTTAGGGTCACGGCCAAGACTCATAAAGTAGCTGTGTTCAAGAATCAACATACTGAACTAGGAGAATCAATAACACTATCTGAATTATGAGTTCCTATGGATTCCAATCATTCTGAACTTCAAAGGATAAAGTGAAATGCCAAAACTATTCAGGATTGCAGTTTTAAACCCCACTATAAGAAGAGACATGAGCTTAATCGAACTTTCATTCTTATGCAAATTCACATCCTAAACTTATATTAGTTTTGGTTGCTTGAGGACAAGCAACAGTTTAAGTTTGGTGTTGTGATGCATGAGCATCTTTTCTATCTTTTCCTAGTGAATTTGCATCTAATTTGTTGAATTTAATAAAGAATTAATTGTCTTTTAACCAATACGGATGCTACTTTAAGTCTTTTGTAATTTTGTTTATTTTAAGTAGCATTCGACGGAATTTGATGGAGTTTCTGCAGCACAAGAATCAAAGGAGATGGCAGCGAGGAGAGACGCGTACGCGTGACTGACGCGTGCGCGTGATTTGGAGCTTTCCATAACGACGCGTGCGCGTGACTGATGCGTACGCGTGATTTGAAGATTTGCTCAGCGACGCGTGCGCGTAACTTGCGGAAAAGACCATCGATGCGTACGCGTGACTGACGCATACGCGTGACATGTGCCACGTGCAGAAAACGCAGAAAAATACTGGGGGCAATTTCTGGGCTATTTTGACTCAGCTCAACCCAGAAAACACATATTAAAAGCTGTAGAATGGACAAAACAAGTGGTCTCCACCCATCAACTGAAGACTAGTTGGTTAATTCTAATTTAAATTCAAATTTGATTTTAAAATAGGAAAAGATATTATTTTAATTTTATAAATTAGATTTTAAATTAATTAGGATTAGTTATAAAAAGGATAGACTTCTCTTCTATTGAGAGATTCCATTAGGAAATTCTATACAAATTTACATTCCACATTCCATGAGCAACTAATCCTCTATTGTTAAGATTAGGAGCTCTATCTATTTGTATGGATTGATTTTATTATTTTTTCTATTTTAATTCATGGGTGGATTTATAATTTAAGAATTGTTTCGCTCTTCATCTTATGAATCTGGGTGGAACGGAAGTCTGATCCTCTTTCTATTTGAGTTCTTGTAAAACTTGGAAAAGCTCTTTACTTGAACAACAGCTTGAAAACATATTCTCCTAAATTTTAATTATCTGGATTTAACGGGATACGTGACATATAATCCTTTTATTTTTGGGTAATTAGAATTTTTGTGGCATATAAACTAGAATTTGATCATGCAGCTTCTAATTGGAATTAATTGACCAAGGAATTGGCAGTTAATAAATTTTAGAGGAGACTAGAAAGGTCTAAGGAATTAGGGTCTAGTCACATATAGTTTGCCATAAATTAAATCCTACATGATTAAAATAGTTAGTAAGAAAAGTTAATCCGGAAGAATAGATAACTTTGAAACCTTAACTATTTTATCTATATTTTCTTCCCAATTTATTTACTTGCCTTCTTTTAATATTCTATATATTATTTAATGTCTTTTATATTGCCCAAACATTACTTTCTGTTTGCCTGACTAAGTCTATCACTCAATTATTGTTGCTTGATCCATCAATCCTCGTGTGATCGACCCTCACTCACCTGAGATATTACTTGGTACGATCCGGTGCACTTGTCGGTTAGTCTGTGATTGTACCGCACCAGGGGTTGCCTTGACGGATTCTCCGAGACGGATTGAATTAGTCTAGAGCTTCTCCATTCCACAAAACTCTCATTTCACAGTCGAGATGCAACAATAAATTAAATTAATAGTATGCTCTGGAATACCTACATTAATTAGAGTGTCCTTGACAAACGACCACTTCAGTCTATCATCAGCCTTTTCTAAATCAATCTTAATAGCTATCCACTCTTAATAGCCATCCACCCTTTTCTACTTTTTTTTTGTGCCCCATGGAGTGAATAACTTCTTGGTCCTCAAATATAAACAAAATACTGTATTCATACCTATCCCTCTTTATTTGTTGCTTATTTGTAAAAATGAATAATTTGTTTATATTTGAGGAGATGCTACTATGCTGAAAGAAAGATTTTTTAGCAGGTGTTGCTCTTGTTTGTCTCGATGTGGTGAAAACACGTGTCCTATTGAAATATTTACTGTTTTTACATGTGTTACAGTCGAATACAATAGAAGGTCCCACAATTTAGTAGGGATACGAAAATCGAGGTTTTTAATCAAATAGATTAAAAGTAACAGTAAACTAATTAATTGTAGATTAAATATAATGTAATGTAATTGGTTTTTGGTTTTTAACGCTCGGGCCTCAGTTTGGTTAAAAAAGTTGAATGGGCTTGGGGAAAATATTATACCAAAAAAAAAAGAGGACCCAACTCGTCAGCTTCACCCACACTCTTCGTCACTTGTGATTTGCCCTATGCAATATAATATGAATTTTTAAAATATATAAACAATTTAGTTTAATTACATATATTGTTATAACATATATCAAATAAATCTCAAATGATTAATCTAATGTATGAAAATGCCAACTGCTATAATATAATTACAAAAATTATTCATAATTTTATTCTCCCCTTTAATATATTATTAAGATATTAAATAATTATTTTAATATTATTGTTTATAGATATCTACAAATACTAAATTGCATTTTTCTTAATCATGTATAATATTGGAAACGACTTTTTCGATGATTCATTATTTTAAAACTCATTCGACTATTTGAATTTTAGAATACTGTTTATATCTAACATTCATTTAACCTTTTTTAATTAAAACACACAATCAACTAACTAACTGTAAGATTACTTTATCTTTTGTTAAAAATAAAGTTAAAATGCAAAAAACAACCCCTTGCACCGATTTAGACATTTTAAAACATAAAAAATATGACATACAGAAAAACAGACTATTTCTAACACTGGACTTAAACATAAAAGTTAATTAAGCATGCATTACGTTTACCCATATGTTCAATCTTTTTTTTCCTTCACACCATTGGATCTTTTTCCTCCAGACCAACACATCTACATGTTCAATATCCAAGACCCATCTAGATAATTATTTAACGGCCTGCCCATTTAATAAAAAAAAAAATCAATTACCCCAATTATATTATTGTTAACTACATTCATTATCATCAATAAATCTTTTGCTAAGCACGGATAACTGTCACAGACCCTGCCAACTGCGAGGTCTACCGTGACTTTTCTTAAGATCACCATCCACTATATTGAGAACGACATTACTTTTCTCTATACACGTGTTCTAACTGTGGCCAAAACACGTAACATCCGCGGGTGTCGAAGGATCTTTGGTTCAGCACAGTAGAATTTTCTTTATATTTGAGGACCTGACAATAAGTAAAGAAAATCAGAGCTAATTGCATATGAATTTGGTGATTTGAAAGAAATGGCCAAAACCAACTAGATATGGATATTAGTAACCTAATAAAAAGTAAAAAATATATATATAAAAATAAATAAGTAAAGCCAACTGGATATGAGCTTTTCGAGATTTAAAAGAAATAGGTCATTCTCAACTGCACCATTCATTTGTTGCTCATAAAGAATTGAATTAAGATGTTAGATATTGAATTATTCCAAAAATCTAGGAATTTCATTGTCATTGAGATTTGGAGTATTATCAATAACGATCCTTTTTGGTATCTCATAGCTACAAATGAGATCCTTTTTCATGAACTTGATGAATACTTTCTGAGTGAAGCTAGTAAATGTATCGTTTCAATCTATTTGGTGAATTAATCAATTGCAAATAGGATAAATCGATGACCATTTGAAGCCTTAGGGTTGGTCCGATAATATGGATACCCCACATTGGAAAGACCATTTTGATATCATGTTATGCAATGGGAATGGAGGGCATTAATTCTATCAGCATGCATCTCACATTTGTGACATTTTCGAATAATGTAAGCAATGCAATCAGCTTCTATGGTGGACCAATAATAACTACTTACTAAAATCTTTTGTGCTATCATTTGACGATTGGTATGGGTTCACAACTACCTTCATGGACTTCAGTTCTAATGATAATGACTTCGCAAGCATCTACACATCTGAGAAGTGTGTCATCAAAACTTCTCTTATAGAGAATTTCTCCACTCAAGAAAAAGGCCATTCCCAGTCATCAAATGATCTTTTTACTCGATTCATTTGTCTTTGGCAGGTATTTTCTTTCTTTGATGTATTGCTTGATATCACAGTACCATGGATTACCATCTATTTCCTATTCGATATATTTTCATAGTGAAAGTTTTTGTGTTTTTACTTGGATTGGTATGACATTAGAACGGACTTCTAATTTAGTCATCATAGCTAAGATTGTTAGAGCGTCTACAAATTGATTCTTACCTCGAGACAAGTGTGAAAATATATTTCATCAAATTCCTCAATCATCTTTATCAATTACTTTTGGTATGGAATTAATTTTGGATTTTTTGTACTTCATCTTCCTTTTACTTTATAAATGATAAGTGAAAAATCATCAAAACTTCTAATTGTTTGATTCCCAAGTTGATCGCAAGACATAAACCATTCACGCATGCTACAAACTCAACTATATTGTTGGTGCATTCAAAATCCAATTTTATAGCGATTGGATACTGCTTTCTAGTGGGTGAAACAATCACAACACCAATTCCACTTCCATGCATATTAATAGTTCCATTGAAGTATGTCTTACACATTGCATCTTTTACTTCGTCAACTTGTACCACTACCATTTCATTTAGGGGTGTACAAAAGATAACCAAATTATAGTTAACCGGTTAAAAAATCATAACTACATCTTAGTTAACCAATTTAATAAAACAATTTTAAAAATCATATTCATATTATTAAAAAGTAGTTAAGCAAAACCAAATTTTAAAAACTGATTTTTAACCGGTTAACCAAAACCAAAACTAAATTTTATGCAACTCTTGTGATCAAATTGATTAACCAATTTTTTTGTAAAAATTGGTTTTTAACCGGTTTTTAGTTTTGGTTTTTGAAAAATCCATTTTTTTAATGTAAAAATTAGGGGTGTTCAAATCCAAACCGATCCAAATTAAACCGTTCATCCAATTCAATCCAAACTGAAAATCGATTAAAACCGCACTAATTCGGATTTGATTGGATTCTATTTTTTACAAACCACTCGATCGGATCGGATTTCGGATCTACTTTTCATAACCGATCCAATCCAATCCAAACCGCACAATGTACTATAATATTATTATTTTATTATTATATTTACAATTATACTTATAACATGTTCAATTTGTTATACATTTTTATATTATTCAGTATTATTATTATTTAATAAATATTTTATGTTCAAAATGTTATTTATTTATTTATTTTAACTAACTTATAATTTTATTTCTATTGTTATGTTATTGTTGGCCTTTAAAGATATTGTTGAGACTTGTTATGTTATTGTTGATTATTTAAAATTTGATGTTAAGACTTGTTATATGTATTTAATTTTTTTAATTTACAAAACCGCAAATCCAATCCAATCCAAACCGCTTGAAATTGGATCGGATCGGATCGGATTTTTTTTTAAAGTCATCCAATCCAAACCGCACCGCAAGCAAAATTAGTTTTCGACTCAAAACCGATCCAAACCGCACCGCAAACACCCCTAATAAAAACCAGTTTTTTAAGAAAATCGATTATTTTTTAAAATTGGTTTTTATTTTTATAACCGATTAAAAACCAATTTTTAAATTTTCTAACCGATTAATAACCAGTTTTATCATATAAGATTAATTTAGTTAATTAACCAAATTATATTTTTGGCTAACCCAAAAACATATTTGGTTTTTGGATTAACCAAATCATCTACTGCCCTAATTTCATTATCAAGCAATTCGGGAGAGGATGATCATGGTTCTCCAATGGCATTTTCAAACCAAATGATCAGCAATTGTGTTCCCAATGATTAGTTGTTGTAAGGCGTGCAAAATCTTCATATGTTGCTCCCACCATGTCTCCAATGTATGGAGATTGCAACTTTCCCAAAAAGTGTGAACATGTTTCTAACACAGTAAGAGGAGGTTGTACCTATGTCGCCTGAGATCTCTGTCTTTGGACATATAGTCTAAATGGCTCATCAATTTTTTTTGTTTTGCATAACTAGTTGTTCATGAGTCGGTGCTGATTCTAAGTTAAAATTATATTGACTCGCGAATTTTTCAGTCAGATCTTTCTAACTAGATATCTTAGAGTGATCTAATTGAATATATCATTCCAAAGCGAGTCTTCTTAAGCTTTCATGAGAGAAGCTAATAAGATTTTTTTTTTCTTTGGACCAAATTGCCATTTTGGTGCAATAGCTCTTCAAATAAAAAAGTGGATTGCCACTTCCGTCATATTTGGTGAACTTAGACATTTTGAATCCTTTAATGATACTTAAATAAAAAAAGAAAACGAAGGTGAGATGGAGGGGACGAAGGTTGAGTCGGCGGAGGTGGATGTGGTGAAGTGAAGGCGGGCACAGATCTGTGAATGCAACGGTGGTGGGCAACACAAAGAGGAAGAGAGGCAGAGGTGGATATGGCAAAGGGGAAGCGACGTAAATTAGGAAAACGTGACGGTCGGTGGGCTCAGGGAAGAGGAAGAGAAGCAAACATAGAGGAGGAAGAAAAGGTGGCGGATCTAGATGAAGGAGGAGCAGACACAGTGGATTTGGACAAGTGGTGGAGAGTGAGACGGGGAGGACGAAGAGAGGAGGATACAATGGCAGTGGTGGTGGATGGAACAGTGAGGAGAGAAGAGCAATAATAGGAGTAGTGAGGAGGAAAGAAGGAGAAGGAAAAAACAAAATGGTAAAAATTTGTGTCTTATGAATTGTCTCCATGTCCCAACTTTAAAGAAGGATATTGAAGATATGTATTTTGTGCGTCACCATGTCTAACAAAAGTATATGTTTCAACAAACAAATAGTTGACGTGAATTACTGTCTCTATGTTTGATAGATATAAAGTTATAAACACTAACCAAACACCATCTTAGGGAGCTTAGGGGAAAATGCCACACATCAATGACATCACTAATTAAGTCAAGCTACCCCGAACAATGTAAAACATTATGGGTATACTGAGACATCAAAAGAAGTGCATATGATCAACGAAGGGAAAGGGAGAAAGAAGCAATGTTATTTGGAGAACCAATTCTCATGACCTTTTTGGTTTATATTTTCGCTTTCAAATATTGTGTTTCACAATTTGTGTTGCAAAAAAAGTGAAAACAAGTAAACACACTAACTATGCCTCCCTTCATTAAAGTCACTTCCAAACATGGTTTAGTTGGCTTTATTTTTACCTTCCATGCCATTCTCTATATTTACTCTTCCCAACATAGCCTAAAACCTAGGCAAAGCCTGTGGCTACCAACTAGTTAACCATTTACCATTACTTCATAACAAGGTTGACTAAGAATTAGGAAATATGAGAACATAGTATTCCACATTCTAAGACAAATCAAAATTGATAGCAACAACAGTACAGGAGGTATATGAGGATAAAGCTGATTAACTCAGTTACATATGGAGAATATTGTATTGAAAATTCAAACATTGCAGTTTGGATGAAAAAGAGAAAGCTAGCTCAAATAAGTAAAGAATATTAGCATGTGAACATGGCAAAAGTCTAAGGTATGTTAGAACTTAAATTCAATATTCATTGTAGAAAGTGGGACAACCTACATTCTATGTTTCTACAAACTTAAAGTCTCAACCAAAAAATGGTTATCCTGGTAACTCACTTTTTCACTTTGCTCTAATCTTATCCTAGATGATTTCTCTTTAGATGTTACAATAAGTCAATACAAAATTGAATCCGGATATTCAAGGACTATTTAGTACTGCATATCATTTGGGTATTCTTTTAAGCAGCTTATACATGCCAAAAACGTTCTTGTCTTGCCACAGGTAAGGGATGAAAAAGGACCTATACAAAGATGGTGAAAGCTCCCTGTCCAGATAAGGTATTGCAGCAATAGCCTGATATGCATAGAAAATGCAAACAATCAGGAGAAAGAAACAATAAATAAATAAAAAAGAACAAAAAAAATTATATGTTAGACAGAACGATAATGGAAAACTTTGAAATCGTATTGAAGACAAAAAATGATTTCCAGAATGACTTCTACCTCCCAAGTTGACATGTCACTTCCACGAGTCAGGTAAGGTCTCTTAAGCTGAAGCTCAACAAGGAAAGTACATGCATCAATATCATGGAGCTGTCAAATCAATGGTAATGATGGTTAGTTTACTTCTAGCAAAAATTGACAACAGAACAAACAACTGATCTGGTTCCTTTGTAGATTAATGAGGACATACATATTGCTCATTTGATGCCTTATTCTTGTTGTTAAAATATGACGGAGCCGATGCAGTTCCACCTAGTGTAGAATTAAATGGGAAGGGAAGAAGACCTCGGAACCCATCATCAATCCATCGAACTTCACTCACATAATTAGGAATGAAAAATGATGATGGGAAGCGATGCCATTCGCTTCCAACACAAAGCACAGAACCTGAAATTTAAGGGAACAAAACAATTAATAATTCTGATGTTTGTCCCAAAATGTTAAATGATTTTAGCCTTTGTCTGATACAGAAATTAAAAAGGAAACTAGCATATGAGGGCATAGATTCAACTTGAAGCACACTTTAAATATAACCAAATATAAAGATGCAAATTGAAGTAACACTTTGGGTCAATATTGCATGTGGCATTTAGTATCTTGAGCATTATTTATCATCCAGTTTCTGTACATTTTTTCAATAGTGAAATCACCACCAATGAGCATGCAACTTTGTGAAACACAGAATCTTTTTCCCTTAAGCATCCATCAGTTCCATTCCCGAAATCTTTCTAAAGCTATAACAATCCTTGCAGATTGAATCATTCATATATATGTTATAATGACCATTATAAAGAAAACAAAATCACCATTCTATTTGACACTCACCAGTTCCTGCATCATCATGGTGCTCTAAAATCTTGTAAACCTCCATGGGAGCAGAGTAGCCATGAATTAGAGAAAATGTACGGGCATGAGAGGCACATAATATAAGGCTAAGAATAACCGGCCTCAGAATTTTGGCTGCCTGCATTAGGAAAGAAGGAAATCTATAATGCACTTACATTGACTTGATATTTAATGTAAAGAGAACTTTCTAAATCCTAAGTTAACTTATATCTCACCTTTACCAGTATAGAATCACTACGTGGATTATATTTGTCACGGAAAAGATCAGGGAAGCTCTCAATGACAGCTGAAGCAGCAACACAAATAAGCGGATATATTGGATAAAGAAACCTTCATGAAAGGTATCAAGGGAAAATATGAATAAAGGTCAGTTATTGCTAGAATTGGTACCGGAAAGAAAGAAATGGAGTACAGAATGTTCTACTGAATTGGAAATTTTTGGTAATAGGCCAAGACGATCAACCACACCTAACCAATCCCTTCTTTGATTTATTTAGAGTAACTAACAACCCTAACTGATTCATGGGTCCTAATAGTTATTAATGTTGTGTATACATATTTATGATGATACAATCAAATAAGAATAAATAATTAGTTCATCTCAAAGGACACTAAAGGAACGAAAGGTGAGTACCCTGCACCTACAAAAGATACCAAGGCTAGCTAAAACTTGCATATTGGGAGCATGTTTGTGGATCAGCATGTGCTTAACAGAATTATGAGTGGCCGTAGAAAGAGAAAGCGGATATCTGCATGATTTGGTTAGGATGAGAAATATTATGTGCAGGGGTTAAATGAGAAATAAGGAATTATTTGGTGAAGATTTGGGAGACCGGAGTATCTCTAGGAACTCTTGGATTGGTTTTCTATCATTTTTCCTTCTTTTGTTCATATTTCTTTGTTCTGGAGATATCACACTGATCATACCTGCACTCGTAATTCACTGTTTTTCGTTCCACCACTGGTTACCAATGGCTATCAACCTATCACCACCATTTATTAACCATGGCCAGAAACTGTTATAAAGAACTATACCAATGCACAGGATAGTGAAAATCATAAAAACCAAATCATTGTCTACTTGGATTAACAGGAGAACAAGGTGTGTGAACCAATTAGTAAACAATGCCACTCTTTCTAAACACCCATCTAGACTTCCACTTACAGATGAAACATTTAACAGTTTAATATTTGCTAACACAGTGGAACCATGATTTATATCCATTCTATACATAAAAATTAAGGCATTAACTACAATAATCTTCTTGGTGTGTAGTGTCTAGTGCAATAGTATACAAAATTTCTGCTCAACTGACAAAGTATTATTAACTACTAATTTTTTAACGCCAGCTCATGTGGAACTATTACTATACCTTTCTTCTTTATGTGGTTGCAAAGACATAAACCCCAGCCAAATATATATAGGAGATACCACAATCAACAGGTCTGGTGCATATTTCTTCCTTGCAATGGGAAGAATTCCCAAGAATAGCAGAGCAAGAAGAAAACAAAAGTTGAAATTGTTAAATCCATTCCTCAGGTAATAAAGGGGTCCTTCAGTCCCATAAAGATGGCTTTCACCACCACCAGCTACATTGTATATTAAAATATTCAAAACGGATGACGTCCATCTTCCATAATAGTGAAAGTCAATAACTATTGACAATGCCTGTAAAATGATGCAATCATTGCAATAGAGACAAAATTGAATAAATAATAATGTGAAATCCATATCTATATATTATGTTCAATATTAGATGGTATAAGCATATGAATTACAGGCCAGAAAAGTGACTGGTAGGTACAATTCTATGTGTTGAGTAGACTTACAAGAAGAATAATCGATGTAACCGCCCCGGCAATGAATGCCCGATTAAATTTCCTAGACAATGAATAAAGTGTGACCGGAAGGAAAGCCAAGATTGAGAATGGCCAGCCGAGTATCACGCCAGTAGCAGCAACAGCAACTGATGCTGCAGGTTTGTCAAGAAGAAATAAACCTGATGCAAGAGACATCGCATACATGGAAAACGAACTTGGCAAGAAACCTACAAACAGATAAAGTGAAGAAAGTTAGCAAAACTTAATCCCACATTTCAACCCAGGTCATTGATTTCAAAAAGCTTAATAGTTGACTGACAATTCAGTTAGTTTGTTTCAAAAAGGGTATTTGGTCTTTGCATGAAGGTAAGAACCATCATCGAATGCATAAAGACAGAGAATAAAGATGTTAAGATATCAAAGTTTGGAATACAGGAAGATTTCACTTACTTGTGCTAGCAAAGAAACAGCCACTGGTTAAGCACAGCATTGCAAGCGCATACGAAGCAAGCCGTTTTCCATACTTTTGTGAAAGAGCTACAACAAGAACAGTTTCTGTGATAACTGAAAGAAGACCGAGAAAGAGTCTTACAGCAACGAATACTCGCACCTTCAACAGAAAAAAGACACATCAATAACCAGAATGGACAACAGAGTTAAATACTCAATGCATCAATAAATCGCCACCAAGCACTGTCAAGTCCATATAACAAATCAACTAGCCCGGTTTGAGACTTACTTTTTCCTCAGCAAATAACCAAGAAGCAGGTCGACCCACCAACTCATGAAACAAAAGGTACAAATAAGATCGAAGAGCAAACTGTGAACTGCAATTTGCACACAGCATTTGTCAATATCATGGAGACACAAAAGCAAAGTGAAGAGACTAGAGTGAAGTTTCAATCCTCAAGTGATTTTTTCATTTATTAAAAAGAAAACCAAGTAAACTACAATTTTAGACTTGGTAAGATCATGATGCTAACATTTTAATTCTTGAAAGAAAGAAATAAACAATCGTTTTTTTTCTTTAACGGCTAAGCTATCACCAATTTCATAATCTTTCTGGGGACTAAAGTGATCGTTTACCCAAAAAAAAAACCCCAATCATTTCCTGCAAGCCGCAGAGAAAAACCCAACCTATGCACATCCAAATGTACATGGTTTTCTTTCTCTTCTCAAATGCAAATTAATTTTTCTATCAGCGGGTCAAAATCTCTCCGAATTGAATCCAAAGGCAGCTTATCACATAAATAGAACGTTCTTCAATGACAAAAATAAGAAAAATAGAAGCTATTAGTGCACTAATTTAAATAAAGTGGACCTGTATTCCCAAGTTTGGAAGCCAGTTTTATAGAGAAGGAAATGGAGGGGCTCCCAGTAGTTGAAGACTTCGTCACAGTCATGGATGATGTTGGAGGAGGCACTCATGTACCTCAGCATTCCAAGAGCCACAAAAGGGAGGAACCACCCTAACCCTTTTTCATCCTCAGCACCTCCGCCGTCCGATTTGTTCGCCTTGTCCAGCTTCGTGTACGTTGACGGCGACGGATCCGACGGTTGGGAACGCCTCTGACGCGTGACCATGGCCATCGATGAATTCTGAAGTTTTGAAATGAAGTGTTTGCTGCTGCTTGTTTTTTGAAAGGGAAACGCAACCTCGAAGAGTTTGCTTTTGGCTGCCTTCTCCAATGGGGAAGGTATTTTCTACTACACCGTGAAGTAACACTTGGGAAATTGTTACATTTTATAACAAATAAAAGGGCAATTTACTTATTTAAATAAAATGACAGAATCTTTTACCTAAATGTGCAAAACGTTACGTGTATGTGCAAAAATTTAATTTTATGTAATCCGTGGCAACCTACCACAGTTTCCTGAAATGTGCATAAACCGTAGCGTAGCAGGCTGGGACGGTTTATGGAAAAACTTTGGTCATGTAAATCGTAGGAGGTCCCAGCGGTTTACGAAGGAGGCGTGGCATGCATAAACCGTGGTAAGTCACCACGGTTTATGAAGAGTATGGATTACACGTAAAATCCGGTAATCCACCGCGGTTTATGTATGTGGTGCTATATATACCTAATCCGCCGAAGCCTGAGACGGATCATTTGTATCAGCACAAAAAAAAAGAAAGACTTCTTGTGTTGAGAGGAATTTGGGAAAACTTTGGAGGTTTGAAGGAGGAGTGGGTGGTGGAGCCAATGGAGGATGAGGATCGCTTGTACCGACTAAATGGCGTTGCTCACGTGGCAAGATATATCGACGAAGAGGTTAGTTAGTATTATTGTTATTATTATTATTATTAAAATTCATACTAATATAAATATTGATATTATTAGGAATATTCTTAGTAAAAATATTTTATGATGTTTATTTGTAATGTTATTCTGATTAATGTTATTTACATAAATATTGATATTATTATGGTTACTGTAAATCAAAATGTGAGACGTTTACTAATATTGTCTATGTAAGTGTTAATATTATTATCGGTATTGTTAGTAAAAATATTTCATCATGCTTATTTATTTTGTTAGTCTGGTTAATAGTATTTTTGTAAAATATTTTGTTATAAATGTTAATAATTTATTGAAAAATATTTTTTTTCTTTATTTTTAATCTTATCATGAGTGCATAGTATTCGTAGTTTCATTGTTTATTACACAATAAGAGAATCAATGAATTTAATGTGACGATTCTAATAATTTTTATGAAAATTATGTTTGATGTTGTTAGTAATGGTTGTATGTTAAGGGATTTTGTTACCCACGTTTTGCAGCCTAGTAGGGTTATTAGCGCCGTTAGGAGGCAACAGAATATGCCCTTACATGACCGGATTATACCGTATCTGGAGACCGCGGGCTTGTATCATCTGGCTAGGCTAAACAGTCAGTGGTTCTGGGTTGATGAGGCTCTCCTTAGCACATTTATTGAGCGGTGGCGTCCGGAGACCCACACGTTCCACATGCTGTTTGGTGAGTGCACCATTACTTTGCAGGATGTCGCATATCAGCTGGGTTTGCCGATTGATGGTGCACCCGTTAGTGGGTGCCTGACTGAGTTTGAGAATCTGATGGAACACGGTAGACCAGCATGGGTGTGGTTCCGGGAGTTGTTTGGGGAGTTACCTCCACAGAGTAAAGTGAAGCAGATGACAATGTGCTACACATGGTTCCACGAGAGGTACCGGGTTCTCCCTGCAGATGCTACTGATGAGACCGTGCGTGTATACGCACGTGCTTATATCCTGATGCTGTTGTCGTCTCAGCTGTTTGCGGACAAGAACGCAAACCGAGTCCACCTTCGGTGGTTGCCTTATTTGGCATCATTGGACGACTTGGGCAGATATAGCTGGGGATCGGCTGCACTGGCCTGGTTGTATAGGTGTCTTTGTCGTGGGACAAACAGGAACGTCGTTAACTTGGCTGGGCCGCTACAGCTACTACAGTCTTGGATTTTCTGGAGGTTTCCGACTCTGAGGCCCACTGGTTTTGACGGGTTCGGGTTTCCTCTTGCTTCCAGGTAGGGTTTAGGACTATCCGTTCATAAATTGTAAAAACAGCATGTGTTATTCTTTGTTTTGACATCATTTCACTTAAAATTGTAGGTGGGCGACATTTGTGCCGAGGAACGATGCAGGGGCACAGAGATCTAGGCATGAGATCTAGGTATTTTGGACGACATGAGATCTAGGCATCCCCTCCACCACTCTGTCTTCGCTGGTGACAGCCTCCGCGTATGCCCAGCCTGACGGCATAGCCCACAACGCTTCGGCTGGTTCTCCTGAGACTGATCCATACTTCCACGGATCCTGGTTGCCTTTGGACGACCTTCCTTAGCACGCCGCATATTAGGGTCAGGAATGATGGTAGGCCCAACATATGGAGGCCATAGTCCTTCAGGGATAGGTGGGAGAAACCCCTGCCTGTAAACGTTGAACACCTCACTCATACGATACACCTCGTGAACATATGACGCCCAGTTAAGCCGGGAGTAGGCGCAACACGCAATGGCGTGGCAACAAGGATAATGCAGCGCCTGAAAGTGGCCACAGTCGCATCGGTGATTCTTAAGGGAAACTCTATAGCTACCCAGCGAGAAGCTCCCGGTTGGTGTTGTCTCTGCGACGGTGTACGCGGACTGATGCCTGTCGTATAACGTCACAGTGAAGCACCTAGAGTCTCTGAGGTTCCGATCAATAGCCTTGACCAATGCCTGACAAAATTCATGCCCAGATCCGTGTTGTGCCTCTGCTGTTTGTCCCCGTACCACAAATAACTGAGCAAGCCTCCCGTAAGTTGACTTCACCAACGATGTGACCGGGAGGTTGCGAGTTCCCTTTAGCACGGAGTTCACACACTCACTGATGTTTGTGGTCATGTGCCCGAACCGTCGACCACCATCCTCATGTTGGGTCCATTTGTCATACTCCATCCAGTTGGCCCAGTCACACATTGCTGGATTCTCAGTCCGCATGATGTTAAACTAGTAGTAAAACTCAGCTTCAGTCTTTGCGTAGGCAGCATTCACCAACATCCTCCTTGAGTCCTTACCTTTGAACGTTAGGGCGAAATTCGCAGCCACATGCCTAATACAGTAGGCTCGGAAAGCCCGAGGAGGCAGCCACCCAGTCTCAGGTGCCTTAAGCGCTGCCTTGATCCCATTATGCCTGTCAGAGATAACAAGGATACCCTCCTGAGGAGTCACATGCTGTCGGAGGTTGGACAAGAAGAATGACCACGACTCTGCATTTTCGCCCTCCACAAGGGCAAATGCTATCGGGAGGATGTTCGAGTTCCCGTCCTGAGCTATCGCCAACAGCAGCATCCCTCCATACTTCCCATACAAGTGGGTACCATCAATACTGACGAGGGGCTTGCAATGCCGGAATGCCTCGATACAGGGTGGAAATGTCCAGAAAAGCCGGTGAAAGTACACCGTCGACTCATCAACCCCACCACCAATCCGAACAGGAGACGTCTTCAACACCGTGATTGTTCCGGGCATTGTCGACTGGACCCCTAGCATCCAACGTGGCAACTCCGTGTAAGACTCTTCCCAATCTCCATATATTTGTGCTACTGCCTTCTGCTTGGCCATCCAAACCTTCCTGTAACTAGGCCTGAAACCGTAATCGGCTTCTGTCGCTTGTTGGAGTACCTTTACCGTAACAGCAGCATCTGCCCTAACCAAAGGAACAATCCTCGTACAAATAACGTGGTAATCCAGCTGATGGTGATCACTTGAAATAGAACTTGCCAAGCATGTGTGTGGCCCGTTGTACCTCCTAACCTCCCAAGTGCCCTTTCGTGCACGAAGCGCTACACGAATCAACCAACTACAACCCTTGCCGAAATCCTTGCATTTTCCATGATACTTCAAATGATCTGATTGATGACTCTGTACTCAACACCTCACCGGATGCTATAGTCCTTGACACTCAGCACAGCTTCATCTTTGTTCTGGAATGATTGCCCAATCTGAAATTCTGTAGAAGATCCCCCCACTGTGTTACCACCGTCTTCCTGTTGACCAAGAGCATTTAAGTTTAGTGTGGAGAAGTGTGGAGGGTACTGCTGAGAAGCAGAACTTGAAGGCCGATGCGGCGCATGTGGATCACCACCTGTGTCCTCGTCGCTGTCACCTACGATATCAACAGGCTCCTGGTCAGACTCATCGTCACGCATTGCATTCTCTACTTGATCAGGTCCACCAAAGTCTTCGATATAAGGTAACAGGCCACCACCGGTGCCCACAACGTGAGGAGGCTCAATGACTGCTGCATTCTCCAAATGTACAGAACCAACAACCTCCATTCAGTCTAAATCAGCCGCAAACGAAGGACATTGAACCGGCGGAAGATACGGTCTGACCGCAGGCATCGAACTAGATGCACCACCCGCGGCAGCAAGGCTAGGAACTGGAGCGGATGCCCCAGAACTATCGACACCAACCTCCAACTTCGCGAACAACTCATGGATTCTGATCTCCGAAAAACTCCTTACACAGTAGAACAAAACCCTAATATCTTCATCAGCCTTAACCGCAAAGGTATCATACTGAACACCGGTCGAGACAACCGCGATGGGAATCTTGTAGAATAGTTTTTTAACCCACTTGCTACCCAACACGCCAAGCTTCTCCAAGATGATGTTCTTCAAATATGACAAACTCATGGACGAACTGATAAAAATACTCAGTGGTTCTCTGTCGGTAAACTTCACACCATGGCTTTTGCTTTTTTTTATTTTCCCAGAGCAATGGACTAAGGCAAGAAAACTCTCTTCCTCACTAGCCATTGTGAGAATGATCTCTTATGGAGCTTGAATCACCCACATATATATAGAGTTCCCGTCATTGTAAACCGTGGGAACCTACAAGGTTTTCTGGCCATAATTGAACCCACATAAACCGTTGTAACCCGCAAGGGTTTATGACCAGTTCAGTTTCCTCATAAACCGTGGTGACTTACCACGGTTTATGCATGCCACGCCTCCTTCGTAAACCGCTGGGACCTATTACGGTTTATGCACATTTCGGAAACCGTGGTGGGTTGTCACGGATTACATAGAATTGGGTTTTTGCACATGCACGTAACAACAATCCGTTTTGCACATTTAGGTAAAGGTTTCGACCATTTTATTTAAATCAGTAAATTGCCCCAAATAAAAACTTAATTATTTTAATAAAAACTCAGCTACAGTAAATTTTATTTAAAGTTAATAAATAAAAATAATTAAATATTACTCTTAATTATCAATTTTATGTAAAATTGATTGCATATAAATTTTTACCAATTATTTTTAAATTCAACAAATTTTTATTTTTATAAATTCTTAATAATTTTTCTTAATGTCATTTTGAAATTAGATTAATTTATTTTATAATAATATTGTTGTAATCTAATTGTGTTATAATAAAATTTATTTATCTAATATTTATATTAAAAATTTGATTAAAAATAATAAAATAATCAATTTATTTGACGTGAGTAATTTTAAAAAAAATCTAAAAGTAAAAATTTGATAAGAAATAAAGTATTTAATTAAAAATTTTCGGAGACTAATTTAAATATTTATTTTTTATAATTAATTTTAAAACTATGTCAACTTTTTTTTCTCCTTATTTAGTATTAAACTTAATTAAAATTTAATATCTATATAGACTAAGAGAATGTTAATTTTACTATATCTCAGAAAGTATTTTAATGATTAATATACTCAAATATAATTTAATGATGTTATTAATGTACCAACTAACGTTTATTTAAGTGTATCAAGGACTTAAATAATTTTTTGTAATTATTAAAATCAAATTAGTTATTATCTAAATCTAAATAATTCAAATTTAAATTAAAAACAATTTCAAAAGATAAATTGAACAACATGATTATCTCAAAATTATATTTCAGAAATTATGTAGTTACTTTAGAACTAGTTTCACGCAAATTTGATTACATTACAAGCCCAGTAAATACCTCAAAAATGAGATTACGAATCTCAAAATTTTGCACATTTTACTTTCATTTGCGAAATGATTGAAAGTGAAAAATTGCTAACCTCAAAAAAGTTGATCTGCTTCTAATATTCAAACATAAAATGCATACTAAAATAGGTATGTCATTTGGAGAAGCTTTCTTTCATCTTAAACAAGGTACAATACAAAGTTTATATTCTTGGCAAACGGCGTTGACACAAACTAAAAGTGATTCGACTTTCTACACTACTTTAAGAAATGTGGAGACACAGGAGAAGAAGAATTTTCAATAGATTTTCAATGCTCCTTGTCTATATAAGATAGATTTGGACCTTTGAAGACAAAGAGAAGAACGATTTTGAGAACAAAGTGCTGTTATTTTCATATCTCTCTTGTTCTTAGATTATTTTATTCTTTATTCTTCTGTCTTATAAGAAAATTTAGTTATTTGAATTGTAATCTAAGTAGTTCTTTTATTTACATCTTTAGAACAAATGACATTTTTGTAATTATGAGACCAGTCTTTGATTCACTTGTATTATCACTACAAGAAATGTGTCGAGTACTGTCAGATTTAATATTGCGTATTACCGTCGACTTTACCAACAGATTTAAAGATGGTTTTGATATAGAATTTGTTTAGTCAAATCGTTACCAGCGAATTTTTGATTTCAATGATAAATTCAACGGTAATACTTAGAGGCAAAACAAAGGAAATAGGCATGAACTTTAACGTGGGCTTTACCGTCAGATTTATCCAACGGTAAGCCATTTTAGTAAAACGATACGTTTTGGTGACCTATTATGAGTTACCGATGATAAATTCGATGGTAATAAGCCCTAAAATTGAAAGTGCGAACCTTGACCTCCTTCATTTCAAAAAACTTTTTCTCTCTCTAACATCTCTTCTCCCTTTCTTTCTCTAGCCCTTCCCCCTCCCCGCTGCTCCAGCCCCTCCACCCTGGCCCCGATCTCTTGCCGCCGCCTCTCCCCTCTCACAGAAACTAGCCAGTTCGTCTTCTCCCCTGGTATTCGCCGTAACTCTATCTCTCTTTGTCTCTGTTTCTCTGCCAGCATCACCGCATCGCCGCCGTTGCCATTCAGCACCGACGCCATCGCCCTGCAGTATCGACACGACTCTCCCTTTGTCTCTATTCTTCTTTCCCTTTTTGCCCCTCAAGGTCCATAGTCCCTCTTTCTTTTTGTTTAAGTTATTTTAGGATTTATTTATATGTTAATTTAGAATTTAAAATTTGATTATTATATGCTAATTTAGGATTTAGGGTTAAGTTAATTTAAGATTTAGAATTTGATTGATTATATGCTAATCTAGGGTTTAAAATATCAAATGATAATAAATAATAAATTTTGTGAAATTTAGGCCAAGTTACTTTGAGGATGATTAGAGATAGATAAATGTTATCCTAATAGGTTATATACAATAAATTATCCAAAGTGGCTAAACTATTTGTAGTAGCTTGGCTTCTACATATATATATATATATAAAATGAATATAGTAAATTGCCAAACTAAAAAGCTCTTGTTGGTTAATATAAGTGGAAGAGGTTTAGATTAATGTTAATACTAATAAGGTGACTTGAATTTTTATTTATTATTTCTCTTTTATCCTGTTGACATAAATAGTACTATTATTAGCAGCCTTAGCCTTTAGGTTTAGTAGTGTGCATATCGTCATCATCATTTAGTTCATTAGGAATTTGGTAAGTGTATCAAAGTTTATTAAATAACTTTAATAATAATAGGCATAATATATATGTACTCAGTGGAAGACAAGTGCTCTGTAGGGTTTTTTAGTATTCTGTTAGGGTTTGTAATAGAATTTTTGCTGTCATCAAGACTACACTATTAACGTCAATTAAATTTTAACATAAATCTCTGACTACTAGTTTGACAAAGATAATCTACATAATCTGCATGGCTGAGGCAAGGAGGGATGAAGATCTGACCGAGGAAGACAACCGAAAAGAAGGTAGGGATGTGATTCTGCTGGAAGAGGAAGACATATCAGAAAGTATTAACCCTTACTCCAATAGTCTCTATAGCAGACTCTTTGCTTCCAAAACCTTCTCAGTTGGAACCATGGGGAATGCTTTAAAGGCTATATGGGGAAATCCGGAGGAATTTAGCGTGAGTGACAAAGGGGACAATTACTTCCAATTCTTTTTTAATAAAGAGGTGGATGTCTTGCATGTTGAATGTGGTTCTCCATGGCTATTCAAGGATTACGTGCTCCATGTCAAGAGATGGAAGGAAGATCAAAACGGTGATGAAGAGATTGTTTCTAATTTTCTAGTTTGGGTTCAATTTTAGGGTTTGCCAGAATCGTTTAAAATCATCGAAGTTGGACGTAAATTGGGAGAGAGGCTGGGCACAGTGTTGGAGGTAGGTAAATTTCAGATGAGAGGCAGAGAAACTAGGATTGTAAAGGCCAAGATCAATATTGAAGCTACCAAGAAAGTGATGGATCAATTAATTGTTGCATGACCTAATAAAAAGGAGGTAGAGGTGGCATTGCGCTATGAGAGACTT
Source organism: Arachis hypogaea (assembly GCF_003086295.3). Lineage (NCBI taxonomy): Eukaryota > Viridiplantae > Streptophyta > Magnoliopsida > Fabales > Fabaceae > Arachis > Arachis hypogaea. The sequence continues at coordinate 29,021,291 of NC_092038.1, forward strand.
GGAAAGTTCTGTACCTACTGCGCAAAATTGGGGCACGAGGTGAAAAACTGCCATGATCTACTGAAGGACACAGAGAGTGATAGGCTAAAAGAGGATGACATTGGCGAATGGGTTAAAGCCAGCCAAGTGGGAATATGAATTAACTCTGAAAGAGAAAGAACATTGAACAGCTCAGCCCAAAATCAAAATAAGGCTACTCAATGTAAGAAAAAGTCGGCCTTAAACTACTTATTGGAGGAATTTGCAAGAATGTTAATACAAGAGGAGGAACAAAGTTTGAAACCACAAAACGCTTGCAACAAGACAGCACCTAAGTCACCTCAATCAGCCAACTCTAGAACAGAATGCATAGAGGTTACCATAGCTGGTCAGTTCAATGCCAAGGAGGATGAAAGACAACCTATGCAATTCACTATTGGACAATGTCTCACAACAGAGGAAGGCAGGAAGTGGAAAAAATTAGCAAGACAAGGTGCTGGAGGGTTGGATACTAAAGCTGGATCCAAAAAAAGGTTGATGAGTGGTATAGTTGAAGGATCTACAAAGAAAGCAAGAATAGAGGATGAAAATGCAGCTGAACAAGGGGTGGAGGGTGCCAGCCTACAAATGGCACCCAAGGCGCCATGAGAACTATAGTTTGGAATTGTCGGGGTTTGGGGAAACCCCTGACAATTCACACCCTAAAAGGGATATGTAAATCCCACTCCCCTGAGATTGTGTTCATAAGTGAAACAAAGAACCAAGCTCAACAGGTGGAAGCAAAACTCCGGGCATGCAGCTATGAAAACTGGCATATTGTTAATCCATCAGGAATGGCAGGAGGACTTGTGCTAGCTTGGAAGGATAGCATCAATGTTCAAATTATAAACAGCGGGGAATTCTTTGTAGCAGCTGAAGTTAAGGAGTTCGGAAACAATGGGGTATGGACGTTCATTGGTGTCCATTTGAGCTATTCGGAACAAATTCGAGCCTTACAGTTTGAGGAGCTTACAACAATGAGTCAACAACTGGAAGGAAAAGTGGTAATAGCGGGAGATTTTAATGCTATAATAAGTCAAGCGGAAAAGGAGGGTGGAGACCAAAAATCAGCAACTACCATTGCAACAATCATTAATTTTATTAATAGCAACGAATTAGTGGATATTGGAATGGTGGGGCGGCCTTTCACGTGGACAAATCGAAGACAAGGAGAGGATTTGGTGAAGGAGAGGCTTGACTGCTATTTAGTAGGGATGGGATGGAAGCTGAAGTTTCCGAATGCAGTGGTGCACAGGCTCACAGAATCAGGCTCGGGTCATGCTCCTAACTTGATGAAAACTGAACCTCAATCCTGGCATAGTAAAAGGCGTTTTAAATACCAGGAACGTTGGTGTGGAGAAGATGATGTCGAAAGAATTATCAGCGAAGTGTGAAAAATGGAAGTAGTAGGCTCTGCTATGTTCTCCTTGGCCCAAAAGTTGAAAGAATGTAGACATAGATTAGTTCAATGGCAGATAACTGATGGTGCAGAAATTGGTGAATTAAAAATTATTAAAATATATACGTTGCAAGTATAGTTCTTAACTCACCAGAAATCCACTTATCAATTTAGAAAAGTGTCACAGAAGTTAAAATGAAAATACTGGGAGTATGAATCCCAGGTCGTCTCCCAACGAGTTGTAGAAAAGTGTGCTATTTTATTAATTAGATGTTTTCAAAAAGGTTTGAGTTGAGTAAACAGGAAATAAAATTGAAGAATTTGAATAATGTAAATAATAGCCTTGACTGGGAGTTGATTAGTTGTAAGCCCCGCTGTTGTTGGATTACTCTCTAGATTAATTGATAATTAAAGGTTATCCTGTTTAGTTATCTCTTACTAGGTAAGGGAAAGTCAAACTAGTTGGGATGCTATACCCGTTCACAAGTTGCAACCCACTTAATTAAAAGGGGTTGGTGTTAGTGACTAGAGGGCAAGCCAACAATAACCCAATTATAATCTTTCTTTCAAGCCTTCCAACTCAATGGTTCCTTTCAATCAACTCCCCATCAAGTTAGGGAACTACTCGCTCATTGTGAATGTAAAATTCATAACATATGAAAAGGAATTAAGGAAAGACATTGTAAATAAAAAAAATAATCAATTAAAAATGAAAGTAATCCTTGTATTAAATAATCCTAAAAATATTCCGATGGTAAAATTAACAAAGCAAAGGACATGGAAGAGTAAAGCCAAGTAAAGAAAACGAACTGGGATGACGAAATCTTGATGAGGTAATAACTCTTCTCAGTATCCCAATGCAAAAAGTGATAGAAAAATAAAATCCTAAAAACTATGAATGTAGAGAGAAAAACCTAGAGGAGGAGTAAAAACTAGATCTAAAACTAAAAACTGTATAGAATGAATTATTCTCCCTGGTTTCTGCATGTTCTCTGGCTCTAATCTGCTGTTCTGGGCCAAAAACTGGGTCAAAATAGGGCCCAAAATTGCCCCAGTGAATTCTGCAGATTATGCAGATCGCGCACGTCACGCGATCGCGTCGTCTATGCGGACGCGCCATTCGCGCTTTTCCTTGCCACGCGTTCGCGTCGTCCACGCCTCCGCGTCACTTGTGCTTTTCCATTCCGCGCGGTCGCGTGAGCCATGCGGCCCCGTCACTGCGATTTCTCCTCTTTCACGCGAACACGTGAGCCATGCGGCCGCGTCACTTCTCGCTGGTTGTCTCCTCAATTTCTTGTGTTCCTTCCATTTTTTTGCTAGCTTCCTTTCCACTCTCTAACTCATCCATGCCCTATAAAGCCTGAAACACTTAACACACAGATTACGGCATCGAATGGGATAAAGGAGAACTAAAATGCATAATAAAAAAGTCTCTAGGAAGCAGTTTTCAACCATGTAATAATTTTAGGAAGGAAATATAAATGTATGCTAAATTAATGAATAAGTGGGTAAGGATCATGATAAAACCACGCAATTAAACACAATATAAACCATAAAATAATGGTTTATCAACCTCCCCACACTTAAACATTAGCATGTCCTCATGCTTAATTGAAGGAGATAAGATAAATAAGTATGAACATGTAGAAACTCATGTAATGCAATGCAACCTATATATATGAATGCAACTATATGATTCTTGCCCACTTGATCAAAAGTAAATAAGCTCTTCAAAACAATTACAAATCAAATTCCACTAATTCTATCATTATACAGTAAGACAGATAAAAGTGTAAGAAGATAGCTCATGAAAGCAGGGAACATGGAAATTCAAGCATTGAACCCTCACTGATGATGTATGTACGCTCTAATCTCTCTAGTGTATAGGGTAATCACTCTATCATTCTCTAATCATGCTCTCTAACTTTTGTTTTTCTCCTAACCAATCAACAACAGTTAATATGCCAATGCAAACATCATGAGGTCTTTTCAAGGTTGTAATGGGGCCAAGGTAAGGGTAGGGATACATATATGGTTAAGTGAGCTTATAAATTGAATCTTTAATTAACCCAAGCTTTAACCCAACCTATATATTTTATATAACCTTAGAACTCATACCTAGCTACCCAGAATTCCCTTTTACATTCCATACTCATGTATCAATTTTATCATATGTGCATTGATCTTTGAATTTTTAATTCAGCATTGGGGTAATTTTGTCCCCTTATTTAATTATTGATAAATTTTTTTTATAGACATAAAAATAAATATAGCTTATCAATGCACATAGATTTTTAATTCTTATAGTTTCACATGAGTAGGTATCCAAATTCCCATTGTATTATCATGACACATTCCCTTAATAACTTTTGTTCCCACAAATTCCCATACTTAACTAGCATACACAATTCTATCTTAAGCTAACCAAAGATTCAATTTAGGATATACAATTGTTTTTTTTTTCCGCTTAAGGCTAGTAATGTGGTAAAATATAGAACAAATGGGATTTAAAGGCTCAACGTGGTTAACAAAGGTAATTAAAAAGGGTAGCTTAATTTGGATAAGTGAGTTTAAACAAATAATGGCCTCAATCACATGCAAGCATATAAACATAATAAATATTGGACATATAGGATGAAATAAAATATAGATTACAATCATAGAGAAGTAAACACACAAGAATAAAATAATTATGGTTAAATAATGTAACCATGCATAAAGGCTCAAATCTTCACAGGTTGTGTATTTTTTAGCTCAAAAATCATGTTCCAAATACAACTTCAAGCAAATTTATCATAAAAGTTTTGATTAAAATTAGTGAAATTTTGTTCCAAAGATATCTTTTTAGAAGAAACTTATTGTCTTTGCAATCAAGTAGAACATGCATGCAACTAACCTATTACTATGCAATTTATCCTATTCTATAAAAGAAAGAAAATCTAACTAAAATATCCTAATTTATTGGTGCTAGGGAAGAGAAATTACCTCCGGAAGTCAGGTACCGACCGACCTCCCCACACTTAAGGCTTTGCACCGTCCTCGGTGCCATCTGTCAGGAACAGTGGTGGGCTGGTAGCAGTGTCTCCACAGTCGGGGCCGTCATGGCTCCCTGTGCTGGTGAAGAAAGTGGAGTCCGGGGTGTCGGAGTCTCTGTAATCTCCTCTAAGCAGCTCCCTGAGGTGTTTGAATCGGCGTTGGTTGCGGCGCTCTCGGAGCTTTGCTTTCTGTTCATGTTGGTCCAACCGCTTCAGTATTTGATGCAGCAGTTGACTAGTAGATGATGGAGGAGCTGCAGCATCCTCTGTGGACTGGCTGGTAGTGGCAAGCTGTGGCCTGAGATATCTCCCGTTAGGGACATACTGATCATCCCGTGGAAGAATGACTTTGGTGTCCCTAGCTCTGTAGGATACTCCGGCTGCTGAGATAAGATCAGAGACCAATGCGGGGAAAGGTAGGTTGTCCGCGATCTGCACATGTTCCATAGCATTCCGGATATGTCTTGGTAAATTAAGAGGCTGGTCTGTGAGGATGCACCATAGTAGAACGGCCATGTCTGCCGTGAAGGAGGACTCATGAGTACTCGGGAAGACGTAATGGGACATAATCTGTGCCCATACGTGAGCCTCTAAGGTGAGTGCAGAAGCCGAGATTCCTTTAGGACAGGAACGATGGTATCCGAAGATCCATTTACTGCCAGGTCGAGCGATAACTCTAAGAACAGCGTCCCAGTCAAAGGTGTATGCCTGGTGCTTGATTGCGGCTTTCTGAAAGGCGTCCAATCCTTCTGGAGCAGGTGGGAGATCTAGGGCTTGCTGTATGGCCTCGTCTGTAATTGGGACTTGCTTCTGGCGTAAATAGACGGACTGCAGATTCGACAGGTAGAAGTTGGAGTAGAACTCAACAATCCAAGAAAGATTAACCTGTCGTGGCGGTCTCTGTAAGAATCCCCAATGTCTTTGTGCAATTTATGGCTCAACAAATTCAGCAATATGAGACGGAAGGATAAAAAGGTGTTTATTGTTGTAATTTCGAGCTGCCAGAATAGGAAACATCTGCTCACAGTAGCGATTTAGGAATCGTGCAGTGTCCTTGGCTGGGAAGGCTATCTCTTTTTTATCAACCTTGATAATCCTTTTAATTCTTTTTGTTGAGGGTTTGACTGCAGTTGAAGAAGGCTTTGCCACTAATGCTCTCTTCGTTCCTTTCCTTGTTGTGGGTTTAGGGGTAGCTTTCTCTTTGCCTTTCTTGGTGGCCATTCTGAAAAAGGGAAGAGAAAGTAAGTTAAATCCAAAGAATTAAAGCAAGGAAGGGGATGGAGTGAGTGATAAACAGTGCACGGTAAAGAAGAATGAAATAAACACATGGTCATGACAACATGTGAAAAGATCATGAAAGAAAATAGAACAAGTGCACGAAAGGGTGAGTAGATGCAAGATGATTATTGGCATGCCGGCAAGGGCATGAGTAGCATAGATCAAGCATCACTTCGTAACAAACTAACATGTTTGTATTGGCAATTAAATTTAATTAATAAAATAGTAAAGGGAATTTGTGAAAAACATGCATTGAGTAGTAGAATAGGATAATGTAGAAAAGTGCATAATGCCATACGGGCTTTTTCACAAACACATAGCATGCATATGAAATAAGGTATAGAAAGTATTAAAGGAAACATGCAAGCAACCCTTTTAAGAAAAATAATATATAATTGCCAAACAATTTGCAACAATCCACAAGTATATAATGAGAAATGATGACTCAATTAAATTTCTAGCAACGATGTAAAAAGGAAAGAAGAAGAAAGAAAATATGAATAATGAAAAGAAAAAGAAAAGAAAATAAAATAACATATAAAATAAGAAGAATGATAGAAAAGGAAGGAGGGAAGAAGAAAATAAAACCTTGTTAATGGAGGTGAGAAAGAGAGAATGGAAGGTGAGATAGAAGAAAGAAGAGAGAAGGAAGAAATAAGGAGGGAAAAGAAAAATTAGGATTTGGAGGGGAGAAAGATAAGATATTTTGGGAGTTTTGGTTGAGCTGTGCGGCGCAAGCGACGCGGCTGCATGGGGCACGCATTCGCGTGACTGCGCTCTAATTTAGTTGACGCGGTCGCGTCGGTCACGCGGTCGTGTGACCCATGTGATGCTTCTGGCGCGAGTACAGCCTCGCGCCCGCACAACTCTACGTGCAAATTGATATATTTGCCAAATTTGGGGTGACGCAATCGCGTGGGGCATTCGATCGCGTGAGTGGGCTTCAGAAGGGATGACGCGGCCGCGTCAGCGACGCGGTCGCGTGAATGGGATGGTGCGTCCAGCACCATTCTCGCACAATATTTCGTTGTGCACCCCTTTTTACGTCGAAAATCAGGGCACGCGGTCGCGTGGGAGGCCATGAATCCCATGTGACGCGGACGCGTCAACGACGCGGTCACATGGGACAATTTGTGCCACTGGCACGCCTCCAGCCATGCTCCAGTGAAACTCTCTGTTCATTTTTTTATTTTCTCATCTCTCTTGTCGACGCGGACGCGTCGCTGATGCGGTCGCGTCGCGTGACCTCCATTTTTTTTTATATAAAAGTATGCAAATGCAGATGCTTGAAGGTACTGATAAAGAGAAGAGTTATTGACTAGGAAAAACTAAAAATAGAAAGAAAAGAACGATCATACCATGGTGGGTTGTCTCCCACCTAGCACTTTGCTTTAACGTCCGTAAGTTGGATGCTTCACTAGCTCAATCTTCTGCTATGTGGGGATCTTCCAAGAGGAAGATCTCAAGCTCTTTGTTTTTTTGCATCTTCTCGTAATGGTACAGCTTCAGACGTTGTCCATTAACTTTGATAAGTTAAGAGCTTGAAGGATGGCTTAAGTGATAAACTCCGTATGGTTCGGCCTTCTCTACTCTGTATGGACCTTCCCATCTTGATCTCAACTTGCCTGGCATGAGCCTCAGTCGAGATTTATAAAGGAGGACTAAATCCCCAGGTTGGAACTCTTTTCTCTTGATGTGCTGATCATGTACAACCTTTATCTTCTCCTTGTATATTTTTGAGTTCTCATAAGCTTCTAGGCGAAGGCTCTCCAGTTCTTGCAGTTGCAACTTCCTTTCAGCTCCAGCTTGCTCAATTCCCATGTTGCACTCCTTGATTGCCCAAAAGGCTTTATGCTCTACTTCAACCGGGAGATGACAAGCTTTTCCATAAACTAAGCGGAAAGGACTCATCCCAATGGGTGTTTTATATGCTGTCCTATATGGCCATAGTGCATCTTGTAGCCTGGTGCTCCAGTCTTTTCTATGAGGTTTGACTATCTTCTGCAAGATATGCTTTATCTCTCTATTTGACACCTCGGCTTGCCCATTGGTCTGAGGATGATATGCTGTTGCAACCTTATGAACAATCCCATGCTTCTTCATTAATCCTGTTAGTCTCCTGTTACAAAAATGGGTGCCTTGATCGCTCACGATTGCTCGTGGTGATCCAAAGCGGCAAATAATATGGTTTCTCACAAAGGAAACAACGGCGTTCGCATCATCAGTGCGGGTAGGAATTGCTTCCATCCATTTGGAAACGTAATCCACAGCTAACAAGATATAAACATAACCATTAGAATTTGGAAACGGACCCATGAAGTCAATGCCCCAAACATCAAAAATTTCACAGAAAAGCATAATTTGTTGAGGCATCTCATCCCTCCTGGATATATTACCAAATTTTTGGCATGGGAGACAAGATTTACAAAACTCAGCAGCGTCTCTAAAAAGAGTAGGCCACCAGAATCCACAGTCTAAGATCTTTCTAGCTGTTCTTTGAGGGCCAAAATGTCCTCTACTCTCAGATGAGTGGCAGGCCTCTAAAATGGACTGAAATTCTGAGTGAGGCACACAACGTCTAATTACCTGATCAGCGCCATATCTCCATAAATATGGGTCATCCCATATATAATATTTAGACTCGCTTTTCACCTTGTCTCTTTGATGCTTAGAAAAGTGTGGAGGAAATGTGCGGCTAACTAGATAATTAGCTACAGGTGCGTACCAAGGTGCTACCTCAGATACTGCTTGCAGGTTATCAAATGGAAAATTATCATCTATAGGAGTAGAATCATCCTTAATGTGCTCAAGGCGACTCAAGTGGTCTGCCACTAGATTCTGGTTACCACTCCTATCCTTTATTTCTAAATCAAATTCTTGTAATAGCAGTATCCAACGTATGAGCCTTGGTTTGGACTCCTTTTTAGCTAATAGATACTTTAAAGCTGCATGGTCCGAATACACTACTACTCTAGTACCAAGTAAATAAGCTCAAAATTTATCCAGAGCAAAAACAATAGCAAGAAGCTCTTTTTCAGTAGTAGTATAATTGGACTGGGTAGCGTCTAAAGTCTTAGACACATAAGCAGTAACAAAAGGATCCTTACCTTCACGCTGAGCCAGCGCTGCTCCTACTGCATGGTTGGAAGCATCGCACATGATTTCAAACGGCTGGCTCCAGTCTGGTCCTCGCACAATTGGAGCTTGAGTCAGGTCTGTCTTCAGCTTATCAAACGCTTGTTTGCAATCCTCACTGAACTCGAACTCAATATCCTTCTGCAATAATCTGGATAAGGGAAGTGCTACCTTACTGAAGTCCTTAATAAATCTCCTGTAAAAACCTGCATGGCCAAGGAACGAACGGACTTCCCTCACAGAAGAGGGGTAAGGTAAACTAGAAATAACATTCACCTTTGTTAGGTCTACAGAAATGCCAGTATTAGATACAACATGTCCTAGTACAATTCCTTGTTTAACCATAAAATGACATTTTTCAAAATTTAAGACAAGGTTTGTATTGACACATCTATCTAATACTCTAGATAATCCATCTAAGCAAAGGCTAAAAGAATCACCATAAACGCTAAAATCATCCATAAAAACTTCCATACAATCCTCAATCAGATCAGAAAAAAGACTCACCATGCACCTCTGGAAAGTAGCTGGTGCATTGCGCAAGTCAAAGGGCATTCTCTTGTAAGCATAAGTCCCAAAAGGACATGTAAAGGTAGTCTTTTCCTGATCCTCAAGAGCTATATGAATCTGGAAATAACTTGTGTAACCATCTAAAAAGCAATAATGTGATTTACCTGACAGACGATCCAGCATTTGATCAATGAATGGAAGTGGGTAATGATCCTTACGGGTGGCTTGGTTGAGACGCCTGTAATCAATGCAGACTCTCCAAGCATTCTGTACTCTGGTTACTATGAGCTCTCCATGCTCATTCTTCACTATAGTGACTCCAGACTTCTTGGGCACCACTTGTACTGGGCTAACCCATTCACTGTCTGAAATGGGATAAATGATACCTGCTTCCAATAGTCTGGTCACTTCCTTTTTGACAACTTCCAAATAGTGGGATTCAGTCTTCTTTGGGGTTGGCGGACAGGTCTTGCTCCTTCCTCTAAAAATATTCTGTGCTCACATACTTGAGGGTTGATGCCTACTATGTCTGCCAAACTCCACCCAATTGCTTTCCTGTGCCTCCTCAGCACACTAAGTAACTGCTTTTCCTGTTCAGGAGTGAGGTCCTGTGCAATAATAACTGGAAACTTCTGCCCATCTTCAAGATAAGCGTATTTGAGATGTGGAGGGAGAGGTTTTAACTCTATCTTCTGGTCATGGGCAGGCTCTGGATTATCTGGAGCTTGTGAAAATGCCGAAGTGCCCTTATTGTCAGTTAATAGAGTCCCCACACTTGAACCTTGTTCTGTGTACTGTTCTTCCAACTCTTCCTGGTGAATTTCAGCTACAGTTTCATCTATGATATCACACTGGAAGATAGAATGATCTTCTGGAGGGTTGTTTGTGACTCTATTCAAATTGAAGATTACCATTCGGCCATCTATTTCAAAAGAATATGTTCCTGAAAAAGCATCTAATTTGAATTTTGATGTCTTCAGGAATGGTCTGCCAAGTAGGATTGATGATGGCTTATCTGAGTGTTTATTGGGCATCTCCAAGATATAGAAATCGGTTGGGAAAGTGAGCCCTTTAATGTTCACCAAAACATCTTCAGCAACTCTAGCTACTGTAATAATGCTTTTATCTGCCAACACAAAACGAGCTGCCGACCTTTTTAAGGGAGGGAGCCTTAAAACATCATATACAGATAAAGACATTATACTAACACATGCTCCCAAATCACACATGCAATCATAAATTACTACACCACCAATAGTACAACTAACTATACAGGGACCTGGGTCACTACACTTTTCAGGTAATCCTCCCATTAGAGCAGATATGGAACTACCTAAAGGGATAGTTTCTAATTCATTAATTTTGTCTTTATGTATACATAAATCTTTTAGAAACTTTGCATATTTAGGTACCTGTTGAATAACATCAAAAAGGGAACAGTTACCTCAACCTTTTTGAAGATTTCTACCATTTTGGGATCAGGTTCCAACTGCTTCCTGGGCTTCCTTGCAAGTTGTGGAAATGGAATGGGAGTGGTGTTTTCTGCAATGTCTGCGCCTTTTGGTGCTTCCTCCTGTGGTTGAGCTTCTTCTTCTTCAACTATGTCTTGTATGTCCTCTTCCTCTTCAACATCTTCTATTTCTACTACCTCTTCAGCTGAGGCGTGTTTTGGTGGGCTTGGTTCCTCCTGATTCCTCTCCTACAGTGTGGTTCCAGACCTTAAGGTGATGGCATTAATGCCACCTTTTGGGTTGGGTAATGGTTGAGAGGGGAGTCCACCAGAGCTTGAGGACTGGTTGTTGGAGTTGTTCATTGATCCAATCTGTGAGATAAGGACTTGCAAAGTAGAATTCAAACCATTCAGAGTTGCATTAAAGTTATTTTCCATAGCCTGTTGTCTCTGATCAATGGCTTGTAGTAATTCATCATTAGGGGATGACGAGGGATAGGTGATCAGAATTTTGAGGCTGTCTGAGATGAGGTGCTTTGTAGGCATGATTCTGGTTCTGCTGCTGAAGTTGTTATTGTTATTCCACCTCTGATTTCCATTGTTATCTCTGCCTCCTCTGTTATAATTGTCCCTCCAACCCTGGTTAGAATTATCTCTCCAACCTTGGTTAGAGTTATCCTGCCATCCTTGGTTATAGTTGCCACCTTAATTGTACCCTTGATTGGGGCGGTCATGAAAGTTATGAGTGGCTGCTACAGTGTTGTCTTTTGGTTGGAGCTACGGACACTCATCGGTATAGTGTCTGTAATTTGCACAGATTTTGCACACTCTTTGTGGAACTAACTGCTGGCTGTGCTGTGGTGGCGAAGGCTGAACTTGCTGAGGTTGTTGTTGATTCAGTTGCATCTGCTTCAGCAAGTTAGTCATTTCACATAAGCTCTAAGCTATAGCAGCATTCTCTTTACTAGTGGATACCTCCACAACAGCTTTTAACCGACTTTGTCTCTGCCTATGATTCCTAGTAGAGTCAGCTAAGTCTCTAATCAATTGCCATGCTTCGTCCATAGTCTTGTACTTTTTCATAGAACCATTGCAAGCACCTTCCAGTGTGGTCCTATCTTGAGATTTCAAACCCTGTGTAAAGTAACCGAGCAAAAATATCTTGTCAATCATATGATGGGGACATGCATCTCGAAGAGTATTGAAGCGTTCTAAGTATTCATAGAGAGTCTCAGATTCATCTTGAACGATCATAGACATGTCCTTCCTCAGTTTATCGGCAACTTCAGCTGGAAAGAATTTATCCAGAAACTCTCTCCTAAGTGCATCCCAGTTGGAAACAATTGCTCTGGGTTGAGTGTAGTACCACTCTCTTGCCTTTCCCTCCAGAGAAAACGGGAAGACTTTCAATAGAATAGAGATTTCGTCAGTGCCATCACGCTTAACAGTAGAACAAGCGGTCTGGAAATCTCTAAGATGCTTAATAGGCTCTTGAGCAGGTAAGCCATGAAATTTGGGCATCAAGTTGAGTAGTGAAGACTTTATTTCAAAATCTACAGCTACTGCTGGGTGGTGCACCTGGAATGGTTGGAGCAAAAAATCAGGGGCTCCTTCCTCCTGGATAGTGACTCTTCTGGGCGCTGCCATGTCACCTGGACATAAATGAACTGTATTAATAGAGAGGGGGCTTGTTTCTTCCTTAGATGACGGTTCAGGTTCGTCCTCAAAGAGGAGTCACCTACGCCGAGTTTGCCTTATATGTGAAAGAGTTCTTTCAATCTCAGGGTCAAATGCTGGCAAGCTTGGATCAAGAAGTGAACGCGTCATTTAACGAAAGAAACGTATAGTTCATAATGACAAAAATAAAATAAAATATAAATAAATAAATTCTAATTAATAACTTTAGCACTCTATTGCAACTCCCCGGCAATGGCGCCAAAAAGTTGATGGTGCAGAAATTGGTGAATTAAAAATTATTAAAATATATACGTTGCAAGTATAGTTCTTAACTCACCAGAAATCCACTTATCAATTTAGAAAAGTGTCACAGAAGTTAAATGAAAATACTGGGAGTATGAATCTCAGGTTGTCTCCCAACGAGTTACAGAAAAGTGTGCTATTTTATTAATTAGATGTTTTCAAAAAGGTTTGAGTTGAGTAAACAGGAAATAAAATTGGAGAATTTGAATAATGTAAATAATAGCCTTGACTGGGAGTTGATTAGTTGTAAGCCCCGCTGTTGTTGGATTACTCTCTAGATTAATTGATAATTAAAGGTTATCCTGTTTAGTTATCTCTTACTAGGTAAGGGAAAGTCAAACTAGTTGGGATGCTATGCCCGTTCACAAGTTGCAACCCACTTAATTAAAAGGGGTTGGTATTAGTGACTAGAGGGCAAGCCAACAATAACCCAATTATAATCTTTCTTTCAAGCCTTCCAACTCAAGGGTTCCTTTCAATCAACTCCCATCAAGTTAGGGAACTACTCGCTAATTGTGAATGTAAAATTCATAACATATGAAAAGGAATTAAGGAAAGACATTGTAAATAAAAAAATAATCAATTAAAAATTAAAGTAATCCTTGTATTAAATAATCCTAAAAATATTCCAATGGTAAAATTAACAAAGCAAAGGACATGGAAGAGTAAAGCCAAGTAAAGAAAACGAACTGGGATGACGAAGTCTTGATGAGGTAATAACTCTTCTCAGTATCCCAATGCAAAAAGTGATAGAAAAATAAAATCCTAAAAACTATGAATGTAGAGAGAAAAACCTAGAGGAGGAGTAAAAACTAGATCTAAAACTAAAAACTGTATAGAATGAATTATTCTCCCTGGTTTCTGCATGTTCTCTGGCTCTAATTTGCTGTTCTGGGCCGAAAACTGGGTCAAAATAGGGCCCAGAATTGCCCACAGCGAATTCTGCAGATTATGCAGATCGCGCACGTCACGCGATCGCGTCGTCTATGCGGACGCGTCATTCGCGTTTTTCCTTGCCACGCGTTCGCGTCGTCCACGCTTCCGCGTCACTTGTGCTTTTCCATTCCGCGTGGTCGCGTGAGCCATACGGCGCGTCACTGCGATTTCTCCTCTTTCACGCGAATGCGTGAGCCATGCAGCCGCGTCACTTCTCGCTGGTTGTCTCCTCAATTTCTTGTGTTCCTTCCATTTTTTTGCTAGCTTCCTTTCCACTGTCCAACTCATCCATGCCCTATAAAGCATGAAATACTTAACACACAGATTACGGCATCGAATGGGATAAAGGAGAACTAAAATGCATAATAAAAAAGTCTCTAGGAAGCAGTTTTCAACCATGTAATAATTTCAGGAAGGAAATATAAATGCATGCTAAATTAATGAATAAGTGGGTAAGGATCATGATAAAACCACGCAATTAAACACAATATAAACCATAAAATAGTGGTTTATCAATAAGCTAGCCTAGAGGAGCTACGGATGGCTGGAATCAATGGGGGAGAGGAGATTACCAGATTGGAAGAGAAGTTGGAGCTAGCATATATGATAGAAGAGAGCTTTTGGAGAGAAAAATCTAGAGTCAAATGGCTAAGAGAAGGAGATCAGAACACCAGATTCTTTCACCAGAAATTTCAATCAAGGGTGCGAAGGAACAGAATTTGGAGATTACTTGGGAGGAACAATGAGATTACATCGAAACCGGAGGATATTGCAAAGGTAGTTGAAGACTACTTCTGTGATATTTTTTACTTCTTCTTGTTCGGTTGATCTGAATCCATATTTGGAGGATTTGGAGCCTAAGGTTACAGCTTCCATGAACCGTAGGCTCCAAAGGCCGGTAACTATAGACGAGGTCAAAAGAGCTATGTTCAGTGTTCATGCTCCGAGTGCTCCTGGTGATGACGGGTTTATAGCTAAGCTTTTTTACTTTTTCTGGATATAGTTGGAGGTGACATTTTTAAGGCTGTGCGAAGTTTCTTTCACAGTGGTAGAATTCTAAAAAGCTTAAACCATACTCAAATTTGTTTGATTCCAAAGGTGCCAGATGCCAGTGACATGACTTAGTACGACCGATTAGTTTGTCCTCAGTTATGTATAAAATTATTTCTAAATTATGGTGCACCAACTACAAGGTATTATGAATAAAATCATAAGCCCAAATCAGAGTGCTTATCTCAAAGGTAGACTCATTTCAGATAATATTCTAATTGCCCAAGGATGTATGCACTATTTGAAAAATAAGAGAATTGGAGCAGATCATGAGATGGCTATTAAACTAGATATGAGCAAGGCTTATGATAGGGTTGAATGGCACTTCTTATGGTACATCATGAAAAAAACTGGGCTTTGATGCTAAATGGATTAACTGGACTAAGGAATTGGTAACGACTGTTTCTTATTCTGTTGTTGTGGAAGGGCAACCTTTTGGCTACTTTAGGCCAAATAGGGGCATCCCACAGGGTGACCCCTTCTCCATATTATTTCTTTTTGTGGGGAAGGGCTTTCTTCTTGCTACACAAGGAAGAGCAAAACAATTAATTCAAAGAGTTCAAGTTAATCGGAGATGCAACAGTTAATCACCTTTTGTTTGCTGATGATTCAATCCTTTTTTGCAAGGGCTCACCTAATACAAGGCAAAGCATTTTGGAATTGCTAGAGATCTACGAGGGCTTCAGTGGGCAAAAAGTCAATTTGAACAAGTTAGCCATCTTTTTCAGTCACAACACACCTTAGAACACAAGACTAGTAATTGCGCAGACACTAAATATTGAACATATCGGAGCCAAGACAAATACTTGGGGCTGCCCTCCATAGTTCAAAATCAAAGAAAGCAACCTTTGAGCTATCAAGGATAAAGTTCAGAAGAGGATTATGGGTTGGAAAACAAGTTTATTGTCCTCGGGTGGCAGCACACGCTATTGAGAGCGGTGGGGGAAGCAATTCTTATTTATACACTCTCTTGTTTCAATCTCCGGACACGCTGTTAACTGAGATTCATAGCATGCTCTCGCAATTTTGGTGGGTCAAAAAGGCGCAGAAGAATGTTTAATTAATGACACAATGACGAGATCGAAGAAAGATGAGGGTTGGGGATCAAAGATCTAAAGGGGCACAAAATTTGGCATATTGGGCAAGCAATGTTGGCGTCTAATGAAATACCCTAACTCTACGCTGTCAAGAATGTTTCAAAGCTAAAATATTTCAAATATACAGATTTCTTACATGCAGAGATAGGAAGCATACCATCGTGGGGCTAGAGAAGTTTCTGAAGCCGCAAGGTGATGAAAGGCTTGTATGAAAATAGGCTCTGGTGCTTGCCTCGTGCCATCTTCCCATCGATCCCTTGCTCGCCAACGTTGTGACCATTGC